>NC_090315.1:35130030-36390030 GCF_039906515.1 Pseudorca crassidens | reverse complement strand
AGACAAAGAGGATAATGATTATAAGTAATGATTATCTTAACTCTGAAACAGTTTGTTCAGGGTCACATAACAGGTAAGGTGAAAGTGGGCTCCAATTCTAGGTCTTCTGACTTTAAATACTGATATTTTTCCATTACTAGAGAAGACCACAAAGTCAAGGGAAAGGGTGTGAAATATTTTCAGATCCCAAAGGGTCTTCGGTGGCAGAAAGGACGTCAGCAACATTCAAGAAACAATAAACTCTTCTTAAAAAATAGAATAGAAGGGAACACTTCCTAACTCACTGGATAAGACCAATATTGTTGCAGTGATTCCAAAGCTAGATAAAGACATGACAGAAAAAGAAAACTACAGACCAATCTCTTTTATGAATATGGACACAAAATCCTCAACAAAATACTAGCAAAGTGAATCCAACAGCATATAAAAATAATTGTATATGCTATAACCAAGTGAGATTTATCCCAGGAATATAAGATCAGTTTAGGATACAAAAACCAGTCAAAATTATATACCATATATAGAATAAAAACAAAAACCACATGAACATCTCAATAGATACATAAAAAGCATCTGAAAAATCCAACACCCTTTCATGATAAAAACATTCAACAAACCAGGAATAGAAGGGAACATACTTCTTCAACGTGATAAAGGACATCTGTGAAAAACCCATAGCCAATATCATACTTAATGTTGAAAGACTGAACGCTTTCCCCCTAAGGTCAAGAACAAGACAAGAATGTCCACTTATATCCAACATTGTACTGGAGGTACAACATCGTACCAGGGCAATTAGGCAAGGAAAAGGAATAAAGACATCCAGATCAGAAAGAAAGAAGTAAAATTATCTCTGTTTGCAGATGACATGATCTTACATATAGAAAACCCCAAAGAATCTGCTTAAAAACTATGAGCTAATAAACAAGTTCAGCAAGTTGAAGGAAACAAGATCAAGATATAAAAAGTAGTTGTATTTCTATACACTAGCAGTAAACAATCCAAAAATAAAATTAAGAAAAAAATTCTACTTGTAATAGCATCCAAAAGAATAAAATACTTAGAAATAAATTTAACTGAATAAGTGCAACACCTATACACTGAAAACTGCAAAACATTGTTGAAATTTAAGATCTAAATAAACAGAAAGAAATCACATGTTCCTGGATTAGGAGACTCAATATTGTTCAGAGAGCAATATTCCCCAAACTGATCTACCTGTTGTTCAACACAAGCCCTACCAAAATTCAGCTGGCTTCTTTGCAGCAGTTGACAAGCTGATCCTAAAATTCATATGGAAATTTAAGGCACCCAGAATCCCCAAAACAATCTTGAAAGAGAACAAAGTTGGACTTTTTAGGGACTCACACTTAATTTCAAAACTTACTTCTAAACCACAGTAATAGAGACAGTAATGAAACAGGAGGGAAGGGGGCAGGGCACAACCTTTAAAAGAATGACATAGCCCAAGGACACGACATAAACCGATTAGACCGAACAGGTCCAAAATGGTGGACCAGTCGACTTCCACTAGACCTTGAGTCTCATTTAGCTTGCTGATGTGTTACTAGCTCATTGTAACACATCAGCAAGCTAAATGACACATACACAGGTGTCATGACAGTTCCAAGACCTACCATAAAGGTCAAAAAGTGGGTGGTGGCCCAATTTCTGGAAATTTCCACCCCTTCCCCAAAATAGCTGTAATACTCTTCCCACTCATTAGCCTATGAAATTACCCACCCCTATAAAAACTGACAACCCGGACTTCCCTGGTGGCGCAGTGCTTAAGAATCCGCCTCTCAATGCAGGGGACACAGCTTCGAGCCCTGCTCCGGGAAGATCCCACATGTCGCAGAGCAACTAAGCCGGTGCGCCACAACTACTGAGCCTGCACTCTAGAGCCCACAAGCCACAACTACTGAGCCCGCGCACCTAGAGCCCATGCTCTGCAACAAGAGAAGTCACCGCAGTGAGAAACCCACGCACCACAATGAAGAGTAGCCCCTGCTCGCTGCAACTAGAGAAAGCCCGCGTGCAGCAACGAAGACCCAACACAGCCAAAAATAAATTAATTAATTAATTAAAAAAAAGAACTGACAACCCCATACCCTGGGGCCGCACTGGCCTTCTGTGATGGCCCACACTCTGTCTGTGGAGCGTGTTTCTCTCTAAATAAATCCACTTCTTACCTATCACTTTGTCTCTTACTGAATTCTTTCTGTGATGAGACATCAAGAAACTGAGCTTCATTAAGTCCTGAGACCAGGTGTGTGATCTCAGTGAAAAGACTGTGGGTTCAGGGACTTCCCTGGTGGCTCAGTGGTTAAGAATCTGCCTGCCAGCCACTATGGAGAATAGTATGGCGGTTCCTTAAAAAACTAAAAATAGAATTACCATATGACCCAGCAATCCCACTACTGGGCATATAACCAGAGAAAACCATAATTCAAAAAGACACATGCACCCCAATGTTCACTGCAGCACTATTTACAATAGCCAGCTCATGGAAGCAACCTAAATGCCCATCGACAGATGAATGCATAAAGAAGATGTGGTACATATATACAATGGAATATTACTCAGCCATAAAAAGGAATGAAATTGGGTCATTTGTAGAGACGTGGATGAATCTAGAGACTGTCATACAGAGTGAAGTAAGTCAGAAAGAGAAAAACAAATATCGCATATTAACGCATATATGTGGAACCTAGAAAAATGGTACAGATGAACTGGTTTGCAGGGCAGAAATTGAGACACAGAAGTAGAGAAAAGACATATGGACACCAAGGGGGGAAAGAGGTGTGGCGGGCGTGGTGTGATGAATTGGGAGATTGGGATTGACATGTATAAATGTGTATAAAATGGATGACTAATAAGAACCTGCTGTATAAAAAAATAAATTAAATTTTTTTTAAAAACGAATCTGCCTGCCAATGCAGGGGACACGGGTTCGAGCCCTGGTCCAGGAAGATCCCACATGTCGCGGAGCAACTAAGCCTGTGTGCCACAACTACTGAGCCTGCGCTCTAGAGCCCACGAGCCACAACTACTGAGCCCATGTGCTGCAACTACTGAAGCCTGTGCTCTGCAACAAGAGAAGCCACCGCAATGAGAAGCCCATGCACTGCAATGAAGAGTAGCCCCAGCTCACTGCAACTAGAGAAAGACTGCACATAGCTACAAAGACCCAATGCAGCCAAAAATAAATAAAATTTTAAAAAAAAGACTATGGGTTCAAGTCCCAATCTGAGTTGCATGGTTTCAGTGAGGTACTGACATAAAGATAGACATATAGATTAACGGAATAGAATTAAGAGTCCAGAAATAAATCCATACATCTATGGTCAACTGTTCTTTCAACAAGGATGCCAAGACCATTCACTGGGGAAAGAATAGTCTTTTCAGCAAACGATGCTGGAACATCTGGATAGCCACATGCTGAAGAATAAAGCTGGACCCCTACCACATACCATATACAAAAATTAACTCAAAATGGATCAAAGGCCTAAATGGAAGAGCGAAGATCATAAAACTCTTAAAAGAAAACATAAGGCCAGCGTGGGAGGGCTTCCTTATAGCTAGAATGGGAGCTCTCAGGCTTTGACCAGGTTTACAATAGAGCTGTGTTACAAGACCAATGCAGTCTATTTTGTGCAGGATAGTTGTGCAAAAGCTGTGTTGGTCACGTGACTGAGTCACAGAGCTATTGCAGCTGGTTGAGTATGGCAGGAATCATTTTCAACTCAGTTTTGATAGAGGGTTTTCTGCCATGATCACAAGGCACTCATATACCTTGATCCCTCCCTTTTTCCCTATCATTATCTATTTTCAGGAAAGTATATAAAGGTGGTCATTTATATCTTAACCTTCACCTAGGTCGTTCATTCATCCATTCATTTATTTATTTTCCTAGTGCTTTCAATAGCCCAAGGTCAAATAATTTGCATATTAAGCTTCAATTTCCTTATCCTTGTTAGGAGACAAGTCTCCTCAGATTTCTCACTTTCTGCAAGGTCTGGGCCTTCTAAGCAAGATATGTTTGAATGGCAAACAGCTTTGGAAGCTAGAGACATGTATCTCATGAGACATTTGGAGATTATCTCTCTGGAGATATCACAAGGTAATAAAGATAAGACTTTTCCTTCCCTCTCCCTCAGTGGAAACTTGCTTACATTTCATAAGTAATCTCTCTCTCCACAGGGGAAGATGGACAGATCACCAGTTTCCTAATTTCAGGGTTCCTCTCCTATGGGGCACCCCTCTGCATGAGCAGGTAACCTCCAGCCTTCATCACCTTTCCCCATGGAGCGTGGGGCAAGGGGAAATGCTGCCCTGGCAGCTGGTTTGGCTGTGAGTACTAAATCATCTGTGTCTCTGACCCAGGGGTCTCATGTCTGCTGTAAGTACATAAAAACTGTAACAGGCTAACTCATAAGCTTACAAGCAAGGTAAAATCCCAGACTTTTCTCAATTTCTGACTTCAAATTTTGTAAAATGGATAATACCAGAACCAACACTTTAGAGTTTTCATCAAGACCATATGAAATAATGCATGTAAACACTTAGCGATCATCAGTCAGTCACTGTGCCTTACTATATTAATTACTGGAGACACAAAATTAAGTACTAGGGACACAGTAGGAAGCAATAAAGGGATTTGCTTCTTAGATTTCTGTCAGAACACCTGAGTTCAAGTTCTGGTTATGCATTAACCAGTTTTGTGACCTAGGACAGTCACCAGAGCCTTTGTATTCTCATTTGTAAAATTAGAATATTGGAAGAGGTCAACATGTGAAAGATCTATTCCAAGCAACATTAGACTCATGAGATTATTCTTGGGGGAAAAAAAGTGTTCCATGGACACAGAAGTCAGGGAAACTTTGCATCTTATATATCTCCCCTAGAAATCTATAATGCATATAGTAAAAACTCTGAGAAGCCCTCAGAAAGGAAACCTGTTTAATTTGAATGAAGCCACAGTTTCCCAAAGTCATTTGACCACAGGACCCTTTTTCCTCATGACAGCAAATTAGCATCCCATGGATCATATCGTAGGAAATACTGAACCAGGTGATCTAAGTTTCTCCAATGTTAACAATCTTCTGTCTCTCTGCCATCATTACCTACATCTAATGTTTCTTTCTGTAATTTCAGACTCAGGTGTGAGTGGAGATGGTCTTCTTGTTGACATCTGTCACTTCTAAGTCACAGGGCATAAGCAACTGACAGGTGTTTACACAGAGCCACACCAGTAAAATATACACCCATCAGCAAGTGCACAAAAACAATGATATTGGAAGTTTGTAAACGAGCTTCCCAACATACTTATTGCCACCAACACCTTGTTTTCCACTGTTCCCAGGAAGCCTTTTCTTTAATAATCAGATGGAAAGAAAAGCTTGGAACCAGAAGGCTTTTTTTTTTTTTCTGCCTTCTAAACAGCTAAACCCAATAAGAGTAATGGTCTAGAACCTGGAAGATTTGGATTCTAATTCTGCCAACCCATGAACTCACTTTTGATTTGAAGCAAGTCATCTTCCATATCGAATCCTGCATCTTCCATCTGGAAGTGAGGGAGTTAAGTGAGGTGGTCCCTGTGTTCTCACCCAGTTTGAGAATGTTGTTTCATTCTGAGTAAATGGCATCTGAAGGCAGTTTTGATCCAGCAACTCCATGGTTTGGCCGTATAGCCTTCGGTAGTGTCCATCTGGTGCAATGGAGTGTGTAGCAGCAACCTCTCTACCCTCCAACAAGCAATAGCTGGAGATGGGAACATCTCAAGCCCATCTGGGTCTTTTCAAGGAGGCGACACCACACCCCTCATGGTCAGTGCCCACACTGAGGTTACCCTCACTCTTTGGGACATGCTCTCTCCAGCTTTGGGGACAATCTGTGTCCACTGAATCAGTGGCTTGGACTATTGCGATCCTCATATTTTCTTTCTTTTTTAATAATTAAAAAATCAACAAGAACCCTCATTTAAGTTATGCTAAGGGGTTTACTTCAACCCACAAAATCTATGAGAGCTATACCTGGGCCTGGAAGTGGAGCCAGACACAATAGCTTAGATTAAGGCAGGAGAACAGCTTCAAGTGTGAAGTTAAAGTTTGTTCTGTGTGTGTGTGTGTGTGTGTGTGTGTGTGTGTGTGTCTGTCTGTCTGTCTGTCTGTCTGTCATGATTCAAGCATAACTTAGCTGGGAGAACTAAGTGCTGTGAATGCACACACTGTCTTCTATTTTTCCAAACTGTGCTTAGCAGAAGCTCAAATCCTGTTAACTATTGAGCACAGGGAACATCTCCCCAGTGCAGCTGCTAGCCTTGGCTTTGAGGTGGCTGACTGCACCCCTCTCCCTGCCCTTCCTGTCGTCAGCTGAGTGAGGTCTGGGGCTTGTCTGAATCTCCTCACCTGGTCAGAACCACACGGTTGCAGGAAGAGGAACACTGAAGACTTCGTTGGCTCTGACTTTACCAATCTGTGACCTTGAGCCAGGCATGTGACTCTATGGGTCTCAGATACTTTCTTATTCTGTACAAAAGGTCTGATAACCCTGCCATGAAAACATCAGGCTGCTGGTGGGACATCTCTTGCCCCTCCCCAATTTGTGCTGTAATATCTGAGACCACCTTGACTATGTCTGACTATCTGCACCTCGTTCTCTGATGTCTTCCGGTCTTGACAAGTGCTGCTCTTTCATCCTGGTAACATCCTTCCTTTTTTGCTTAATAAACTTGTACTCATTCTTCTAGGATCAAGTCAAGTGTTTCCTCCTCCAGGTGTTTTTTTTACATACATTTTTTAAATTTAAGTATAGTTGATTTACAATATTAATATTAGATTCAGGTGTACAACACTGTGATACAATATTTTTATACTCCATTTAAATTACAAAACAATGGATATATTTCCCTGTGCTGTACAACATATCCTTATTGCTTATTTATTTTATACATAATAGTTTATACTTCTTAATCCCCACTGCTATCTTTCCCCTCTCCCTTCACTCTTCCCACTTGTAACCATTAGTTTGTTCTCTATATCTGTGAGTCTGTTTCTGTTTTGTTATATACATTCATTTGTTTTATTTTCTTAGATTCCACATGTAAGTGATAACATAGAGTATTTGTCATTCTGACTTATTTCACTAACCTTAATACCCCCTAGGTCCATCAACATTGTTGCAAATGGCAGAATTTCATTCTTTTTATGGCTGAATAATATTCTAGTATATAAATACTGCATCTTGTTTATCCATTCATCACTTGATGGACGCTTAGGTTGCTTCCATATTTTGGCTATTGTAAATAATGTTTCTATGAACACTGAGGTGCATGCAACTTTTCACATTTGTTTTCGTTTCTTCGTTTTCTTTCAATTCCAGCAGTGGAATTGCTGGATCATATGGTAGTTCTATTTTTAGTTTTTTAAGGAACCTCCATACTGTTTTCCATAATGGCTGCACCAATTTACAATCCTACCAACAGTGCACTAGGGCTCCCTTTTCTCCACATCCTCTCCATTTGTTATTTGTAGACTTTTTGATGATAGCCATTCTGACAGGTATGAGATGATACCTCACTGTGGTTTTGGTTTGCATTTATCTAATGATTAGTGATGTTGAGTATTTTCTCATGTGCCTATTGGCCATCTGCATATCTTCTTTGGAAAACCCAGGCGGTTTTTCTTGACATCCCAGGTTGGGTGTCTCTGTTTTGCACTCCTCTGGCAGTGGCATCTGCATTTACATTTATACGTAGAGAACCCCAATTCACAGTTCTGCCCTTCAAGATGCTCACAGTCTTATGGCAGATGCTGCATATTCTTTTATAATTGCCCTTTTTTGCAATGTCCTCCTAGGGTGGTGATATGTTTTAGAAGGATCCTGCTAGCTGCTGTATGGGGAATTTCTTGAGGGGCAAGACAGAGTCCAACAGTCCAATGAGAGGAGGGGTTTCTGGTGTGACCCAAGAGAGGACTGTGATGATGTGACCACGTGGATGAGAGGCAGGTGGCTTCTACTTCCTGTGGTAACGAGAGCTGGGCCTGAATCCCAGCTCAGCCTCTCCCTGGCTATAGACTTTGGGCACCAACTTCTTGGCACCATTGTGAGGAATAAATGAGGGAATAAATGTTTAGTAGTAGTAGTAGTAGTAGTAGTAGTAGTATTCCAGACATATTCTCGAGGTCAACTGGGGAATGTGGGAGGTGATGGAGAGCTGGATCAAGGATGACTCTTGGATTTCTGGAAATGGGTAGGCAAGTCAGACATGACTCAACGCTGAGCATGTCAGGTCATGATGGGAGGGCATATTTGGGATCTGTGGGTGGAATAAGTTCAGGCCTTCACATCTCAGCCCTGGCTCGCTCTGAATCCTGGTCTTCACCGCCATGGGCAGGGCAGGGTGGATCCAGCATAGGCAGCCAGAGGGACAGAACTGATTAGAAAAAACAACGGGCCAACTATCTGAAAGGCTAGACCCTATCAAAGGTGCTCTGTGTGGCCCTGGGTAATTCACCTTACTGGCTGGGGCCTGAGCTCACACATATGTGAATGAGGGAGACAACTGGGCCCAGCCCTGGCCTCCCAGACACCGAGCCATGAAGTACAGACGACAGTGATGTTGAAACACCTCCTCTTCCTTCAAGATCCACTCACGTGTCACCTCCTCCTTGTCACGTCTCCTGGTTCCCCAGCCAGAAGCAACCCCTCTCCACTCTGGGCTCCTAGAACCTCCACACTATGGGCACGTACTTCCTTATACCCACCTCACAGTTCCCGCACAAAATGGCATACACAGGCCGCGCGCTGCCATGTCCGCCGCACATCCTCCCTGCAAGTGGCCAGCATAAGCCCAGGGCTGGTCCAGAACCCAGAGCTAGTCATGATCCCAGCTGACAGGGGAATTAGCGTCCTTCAGGTGAGGCATCTGAATGTGAAGCACACCACAGGGAACACAGGGGAATCAAGACACACCCAGGGGGTGCACACGGGGAGCCACAGATGGACAACATTAACAAAGGATTTTAAAAAATCATTTATTAAAATCCTCAGTTATCAGGTGGAGGTGGGTGGCTTTTCCAGAGTAATTTTACACACAAGATAAGTGTTTGGAGACATTCTGTGAGCCAGTGGGAGAGGTTTCCAGAGGGTCCACCAGCCAAAGACCAGTACATTCTGTGGCGGCTCTGAAGATGCCCTCTGACCATGAGGAGGGGCAGAGACACCAGAAACTACCCCCCCACACACCCCGTCTCCTGCTAGCAGGAGTGCCTGCACTCGGGCCTCCCCCAAGCTCTTTTTCCAAGGCTGTGCATTTCCCGAGGGCAGGCTGGGCATGGAGGACTAGGGTTGAGGGGATATAAAAGGCCCCAGTCAGTCCAAAGAAAGGGCTGCTTCTTCAGATGAGGTGGCCCTCAGCCAGCACCATCCCCTCCCCACCCAAGGCCACTAAGGCAGCCCAGCATCCCCTACCCTGGGCTCAGGTGGCCTCTTCTGTCCTCTTCAGGATGCATGCAAACAGGGCACACCTAGACACTTGCACAGAGTCACACCCCACTCACTGACTTCCACATATGCACACAAATGCAAGACACGACAAGGTCACATTCAAACAGTCACCCCAAGTGCACATGAACATTCTCCATAGACTCCAAAGATAGGCATACAGCTACTCATACACACATGTGCGCGCACACACACACACACACACACACACACCATGTACACGCGGGCCCCTCATAAGTACTCTCTCCTTATATAATTTATATAAATATCTACATAGTAGCTGCTGGGGGCTGCTACTTAGATCCCCTGCCCTCTTTCCACTGAACCCATTCACTTGCCAGGCAAGGTCACGCAGCAGGACAGAAAGTCAATGCACAGGTACAAAAGCCAGGCCCCCTCGCCCTGGTTCAGGACCACTCTTCAGGGCCGTTATAGCGTCAGAGCCTTTGTTCTTGCTGCAACACAGCTCCTCCCTCTATCCAGTCCTGCTTCAGTCATTCCCCCAGGTGGTGATGGCCAGAGTGCTCCCCAAAAAAGTATGAGTCTGTGCTGAGCTCTCTTTCCTTAAGGGTCTTCAGTCCCCTGGCCTGGAAGAGACTACATCTTTTCTACCTGCTGCCTGAGGTTGACCTGCAGCACCAAATCCACAGCCTGGGCCTGGGCAAAAGCCCCAAGATGATTCCTGGACAGGCCACCAAAGAGCTGACTCCAGGCTGGGAATAGATCAGGGAATCCTCCTAGCTATCTGCATTTGGTACTGAAATTGGCAAAAGGAATCTAGCCTCAATCTGTGCTTTTGTTCCTAGTCTCAAACCATAGTTGGCTATGTGACCTTAGGGAATACTTCCCTCCTTTGGCCTCAGATTCTCCATATATATAGTGGGAAGTCTGGAGTTTGGGACACAGGCTTCCTGTGACATCTATAAAGGGCTGCAAGGCATGGTTTAGATCTACGCTGCTCCAGTGTGGTCCACTGGTCAGCAGCACTGGCCTCATCTGGGAACTTATTAGAAAAGCAGAATCGTAAGCCCAACTCAAGACCTGTTGAATCATAATCTGCATTTTCACAAGACCCCTGGGTGGTTCCAATGCACATTACAGTGTGAGAAGCACCGTCCTGAATAAGCTCGGAAAGCCCTTTCTGTTTCTAGAGTTCTATGATACACTACTTCACCAGGATTGGGATGGAGGGTGTGGGCCTTTGGGTTGAGAGGGGTTACTGATTTGCCAGTGAAGTTTTGTCTTTATTGATCCCTGGTGACCAGTCAGCTTTCATGACTCCAGCAGAATTCCCAGCTGTGGTAAGAGTAATTTTAAAAATAATAATACAAACGATGATGAGGGTTGAGGACGGTGAAGAACGGACTTCTCTGTGACTCAGGACCTCCTCACTATTAGACATTCCTGCCCCCTTTCACCCAGGAGAATCCAATGAACATCTGGATCTACCTGGAGCCCTGGGGGCTGACTTTTCTGAGCTCATCCCAGAAACACTTCCTCTGGGTCTAACAGAGGGTGACCAGGAAATGGACTTTGTGGGGCAGAAATGCCACGCTAGCCCTTGACTACCCATCTCCATATTTTTATGCTAGAGAAATACATTTTATCTTGATTAAGCCGATTATTTTGGGTCTCTGTTATCTGCAGACAACCCCAATTTTAACTGATACACTGGGAATTATTTCAGATTCCTTTTCTACTTCTCCCTGCATTTAATCACCAAACACTTTTGATTCTTACTCCATGATATGTCCCAGATCTGTAACCTTTTCTCCATCATTGCTACTTCTACCTGAATTCAGACAACCAAGAATTTCTTGCCTGGATTATTGTGTCAGCCTTCTTTTGACCTTGTCTCCCTACCTCTTAGGAGTGTCCTTTCCAATCCACCTTTCATACCAGCGACTCAAATTAGCTTTCTAATGAGAAAGTTAAATGTATATGTGACAGAGACCCACACCCAGAATGGTGATAATCGTTAATATTATCTGTAATTTTTTATGAAGCAAATATGACGAAGTTGTCTTACTCCCTCCATAAGAGCAAATATCCTCTTGTGCCCTCCTGATCCTGAACTGAAGTCTCCTTGGTGTATTCTTTCAAACTTTTACATACATTTGTGAATGAAAGTATCGTATGCTTTTGTGTATTTTAAAATTTTATCTAAACGGCGCCATATTATACCTATAGTTCTGCGACTTGCTTTTTTACGTTTTTGAGGTCTATACGTGTTGATACCTATAAACTGAGCTCATTCATGTCAGTAGTAACAGCTACCTCTTCGGTCAGGTCCGTCGTCATTAAATGAAGGAAGCGTGTCGAGCGCTGTGAACGGCAATAAACTGTGTTGTCACTGTTTTCCGGGACCACGTGGCGCCGGCGGTGCAGACACCCCTGCAGCGGGACCCAAGGCCTCACGGAAGCCAAGCCGCTCCGCTCCGGCCGCCAGAGTGCGCTGTGACGCGGCTCGGGGCCTGGCGGGAGGCCGCTCTAGCCTCGCCCGGGGAAGTCGCTGTCCTTACCTTCAGCAGGACCCTGCGCCTCCGTGTCCGTGCCCGCTGGCATCTCCGCTCCGTCCTCCAGCTACCCACTGCCCTGTCGCCGCCCACCATGGCCCTGCTGCACTCCGGCCGCGTCCTGTCCGGAATCGCCGCCGCCTTCCACCCAGGCGTCGCTGCCGCGGCTTCTGCCAGAGCCAGGTAAGCGGGGGGAAAAGGAGCCAGGGCGACGGGCCTGCGAACTGCCGACACCTCAGAACATCTAACCCGCCTTCAAAGCACACGCGTGCACCCTCACACACCAACTTTCTCTGCTACTCCCTCGGCTTCACAGGGGGCTGAGGATTGAGCGTCCGCGCCTCACAATGACCCTTCAGGTCCTACCTCCCACCCCTCCCATGCCCCTAGGACTGTCGGAGAGCCTGCCAACGCGTTCCCCTGGCTTAGGAAGTGTGGCCCTCTACGGCACCCGGACTCCCATTCAAGGTGGAGAGGTCACGACACGCAGATTCGGCGCAGTGCGGGTGGGGGCAAGGAGAGAGCCCCCGGGCTGTGGCGCCGAGCCGGCCTCGCGCGGATTGGCTGCGGCGCCGGGAATACCTCGCGCTAGTTGGCTGCGGCGCCGGGCGGGGATGGGGGATGGGGGGCGTGAGCCCTTGACCCGCTGCTCTGGGGGGGTGGCGGGGCTCTCCTGTTGGGGTCTCCCTGGGCCGTGGCAGGGCTGCAGAGGCGGCGGCTGGCTCCCGTTTGTGTGCCGGGGGAAGAAAGCTCAAGGGAGGAAGGTTTTCAGGGCCCTGGCTTTCGGGCTTGGCGTTCCTCCCCGCATCCTGTGACCTTGGCGCGCGGCATTCTCCCGCCTGTGTCGCCTCCTGAGTCACCGGTGATCCCCTCCCCCTGGCCCTTTGACCCTTGGATGTTAAGAGTCGGGGTGTAGTGACTTTTTTTTCCCCGTTTTATCCCTTAGGAGGTCTGGCTGTAGGGAAGTTGCCTTTCTTCCCCTCCCTCTTGCTCTGCTCTTCGTTTAGTATTTCCTAATCGCAGCCAGGCACTGGACCAGATGCTCGTGCTAGATGCAGCGGTGAACAAGCCTGACGGAGGGACCGGTGTCGCTGAAAAATTTCCAAATATGTAATTTCAAACTGTGTGATGTGTTGCAGAGAAAAGGTTACAGAGCATTAAACGAGTTAGTAATCCCTTCCTAGTGGAGAGAGCCAAGCCAGGCTATATAATTCACACAAGAAGCCGATTTGGGAGAGTGCCCTTAATGACTACCTAATCAGGAACCGAGTCTCCAAACCACCCCAATCAGACCTTAACTCCAAAGAGCAAAGCCTTGACACCTCATACCTGCCTTGGCCTTTCGTTTGAATGTATGCACGGTGTCTTTAAGGCGGCAGAACAGTTTGTCCTTACCAAAGCCCCACACTCCTGGCAGTACAGTTTTGCCCAGGCTTTCACACTTTCTTCTTTACCTAATTTGGTTCCTTCTTGGCCCGCTGTCAAGGTGTGGCCTTGTTTTTTGTTTTTTTTTTTGTTTTTTTTTTGTTTTTTTGCCTTACACGGGCCCCTCACTGTTGTGGCCTCTCCCGTTGTGGAGCACAGGCTCCGGACGCGCAGGCTCAGCGGCCGTGGCTCACGGGCCCAGCCGTTCCGCGGCATGTGGGATCCTCCCGGACCGGGGCACGAACCCGTGTCCCCTGCATCGGCAGGCGGACTCTCAACCACTGCGCCACCAGGGAAGCCCCAAGGTGTGCTCTTAAGGCAGCCTACCTGGACTAGAATTAGGGAGGGGTTGTCATTTATGCAGCAGATTTGGAGAACAGAAAATAGTGCCTAAAATTATGGGCAAGTGAAAGTCTGTTTCACCATTGTAGTAATCTTAAAATCTTAAATAGTAATCTTAAAATAATCTCTTATTTTATGGATTTGGTTGAGTGGCCTACAGCTCTGCTTACAAAGTGCTTGGTGAAATCCCTATGGGTGTTACCTTTTAGTCTCTCACTTTGACAGCCTAACTTGTTTTTCTTTTGTGTCTTTTCCACATTAGAATGTGAATTCCATGAGAGCAGAGACTGTATCTATTTTGTTCACTGTTATAATATAGTATTTCAGGACGTAGAACAAATTGAGTATTTTAATTTTAAACCTTGATTTTTAAATTAATGCAATGGAAACATATGACATTTTAGCATTGTACCTTAGTTCAAAGTCTAAACATAGGGGAACCAGAGTGGTTCAAAATGTGTACCAAAAAAGTCTTAAAATATTTGAGCCCCTGCAGTTGAGGAGGTGCTGTTCAGGTTTAACAATGATGCATGATTCAGTGATAGAACCAGATGCCATATCTAACTATGATTGTTAACTGTTCAGACAACAAGGAAGTTAAGAATCTCCACTCCTGCCACGGTGGATATGATCTTTACCTAAAGCCAAATGGTAAAATTGGAAAACATTCAAACAACTAATTGAAGTTTTTTTTTTATTTATTTTTTTTTAAAAAACAGCTCATCTAATACAATGAAACCTTGGCAGTTGGTATTCTGAAGGACTGAGGATTTATCCTATGACATACTTAATTTTCATACTTGGGTCATTTAAATGGAACTCTCTAAGTTCAAGTGTTCCTATAGCTGCATTTTTTATACAGAAGGAACTAACCTTTAACCTTTTCTTCCTGACCTGTGCTGTAAAAGCATAGTAACATGAAATCAGACATAGTCACAGGTCAGTGAAGAAAGGAAAATATGCTAATGTATTTTTATTATAAATACCTATTCTTAATTATTTAATTCTCATTATTTAATTTGTAGTTAAATAACTGAAGGAGTATCATGAGACCCTTGAGAAAGGCAGTGCTCAGTAGTGGTACAATAACCAGTAAGAAGATCGTAATTGTAGTATTGTCTTTGCCATTTTTTAGCTCTATGATCATGAGCAAGTTAATTAACTTCTCTTCTTATTTTAAAATAAGAATGTGAGGGAAAACATTCTAAAAACTATAAAGCACTAGGTAGACTCCCAGAAAAATTGCAAGGTATTTGAGTTGGAAATGCTTATCTGAATACTTTGTACCTAACATCTTTTGGCTGGCTGGTCAATATTGCTCAATGGCTGAAGCTTTGCACTTTTGTCCAAAGTACATAGATAGGAATGCTTTGTAGGCCGCAAGTTATCAGTATCAGTTTTGTCCCTGGAACACTCTTGGTTTCCTCTAGTACTGTCACTTAAAATCATTAGAGTTCTTACAATGTGGGCGTGATCTTTATCCTTAGAAGGAATGGAATAATAAAGGGCATAGAGGACTGAAACATCATTACTGATATAGGACTGACTAATCAAATTAAGTATTCCTGCTCCTTTATTTAGATTGTTTCAGATTTAATGTTTTGAAATTTTTTTAGAATCCTTCTTAAAAGATACCACTCTCAATCAGTTCTCTGCTAGAAGACTTAAGGCTATGATTTCTGAGAGAATTTCTCTACTAGATAAACTTTTTAAAGAACTTGACAAATAAGTGCTTTTCACACCCTTTAATAAGAATGGTGCCTTCTCCTTGTGGTTTAGGAGCAGTGGCTCTGTCATTGTTGATGGAAGGCCCTGGAAACAACCATATTTTTAAAATTGAAAATTGTTTATTAAAAGTTCTCTGTATGTCATTGGGCATTCAAGGTGTTCCTTGCACTCATCAGTTAATGACAGTGATATAGGTGGGCAGGTGGCTACATGTTTTCAGGGTCTGAATCATGGGTAGGACACAATGAAAGCTTTTGTCAGGCCCAGTTCAGAAGTTGCTTCGAGGTAGTATCTGTTTCTTACTATTGCTTAGATACTGGGACAACCAAGCAGCCTAGAACACTGAAAAAAGAATGAGAAGGATTTTGAGTCCTGGCAGTAGTGCTAGTGAAGAGGAAGAATGATAACATCTCAGAGACTCCAGAGAAAACTAAATAGTAATAATTGAAAAGCAGGAAAGACCTGCATTTGGTCATAAAGTTATGACTTATGCTCCTTGAATTTTTTACATACTTGGCCTCACCAGTCTTCATACTAGGGGCAAGGTGGTTATAAATAAAGGTGTACTAGTAATAATTTAGTAACAGTGATACCAGCTAACATCAAGCACTGTGTATCAGGCTCTGTTTTTGACTGTTTTATATTTAATAGCTCCTTTCATCCTTGTAACAGCCCTGAGAGATAGGTACTGTTGTGCCCCGATTTTACAGGTAAGAAAAATTGAGACTTAAGAGAAGTTAATTGATTCGCCTGTGCTCACACAGCTGGTAGGTGGCTGAGCATTTGAATCCATGCAGTTTGCCCTACTGACATTGCACAGGGCAAGCTATTAAAAGAAGTAAAAGCCTGGGACATCTGAAAATGGAATAATCCACCCTTTGTTAAGAGAGAATTAGCTGTACATACCAATTACAGCTACTGAGACTGAGACAATTTTCAGCTTGTCAGGAGAGCTTAAAGTTATTTTTTAATTCTCATTTTTTATACATTTTTAAAATATTTATTTATTTATTTAATTTGTCTATGCCGGGTCTTAGTTGCGGCACACGGGATCTTTGTTGCTGCGTGCTCATTGCTGCACGCGGGATCTTTAGCTGTGGCATGCGAACTCTTAGTTGCAGTATGTGGGATCTAGTTCCCTGACCAGGGATCAGACCCGGGCCCCCTGCGTTGCGGGTGTGGAGTCGTAGCCACTGGACCACCAGGGAAGTCCCTATTTTTTGTACATTTTTTAAAGGTTACTTTCCATTTACAGTTATTACAAAATATTGGCTATATTCCCTGTGTTGTGCGATACATGCTTGAGCCTATCTCACACCCAGTAGTTTGTACCTGCCACTCCCCACCCCTATATCACCCCTCCCCCATCCCCACTGGTAACCACTGGTTTGTTCCCCGTATCTGTGGGTCTGCTTCTTTATTCATTAGCTTGTTGTATATTTTAGATTCCACATATAAGTAATATTATACAATATTTGTCTTTCTCTCTGACTTAATTTCACTTAGCATAATACCCTCCAAGTCTATCCATATTGCTGCAAATGGCAAGATTTCGTTTAAAGGATTTTTTTTTAATGTAAAATCATGACTCATACAAATATAAAATAACGAATATTGTTAAGCATTTTAACTCAATAAGTAATGAGGAAATCAGTAAGATGTTACAACCAGTTCTAAATACCTGGCAATTCTCTGTCATCCTCTCCACCTCTACTCCCCCCATCCTGGTTCAAGCCCTCATCTTTCTCTCTCTCGCTGGGTGCTGAACCAGATTTTTCAGTGATCCTTCTGCGTTTCCCCTCCTTCTCTGCATTCAGTACCCCACCTTGTGACCAGATGAGCTCTAAAAATGCAAGTCTCCTCGTGTCACTGTTCTTACCTGATCACCATCCCCCCTCCAAAAAAAACCTTAAATGATTCTGTATATTTTCACTACATCCAAAGTAGAGCCCAGGAACCTGTATTTTAATAAGCTTTCCAAATGATGCCCTTAACAAGTTTGGGAACAGGATAAAACGCAATCCCTTTGGTTGGATGTCACAGAACACCCTTACATTGGTCCTTGCTTACTTCTCTAGTCTCATCTTTTACCACTCACAGCTTCTCACTGCCAAATTACTTGAAATATCCTTTGCCTGGGAATCCAGGTCAGGTTTGGACTGCTTTGAAAGTGTACACATGCACCCTGTCCTCCCCAGGATGATTCAGGTGCCCCTACCTTTTGCTTTTCACAGCATTTGTATTAATATTATTGGCCTCCCCTCTTCTGCAAGGTGCTTTGAAGTCATGCATTGTTGGATTATTGGTGTCTATTGCTATATCATGTGCATGGTAGACAGGAAAACAGTTGTTGAAATGGATTTTTGGCAGATCCAAGATGTCTTTGGCCATGGAAATCTAGTTGCTGTGACTGATGTCTTATATTTCCCATTTCAGCTCCTGGTGGGCTCATGTGGAGATGGGGCCCCCAGATCCCATCCTGGGAGTCACAGAAGCCTTTAAGAGAGACACCAACAGCAAAAAGATGAATCTGGGAGTTGGTGCCTACCGGGATGATAACGGAAAGCCTTACGTGCTCCCCAGTGTCCGGAAGGTAAGCTTGCCAGACGTCTGTTTGATGGGGATGAATAACTGAAGGGCACTCCTGAAGAGAGACAGAAAGACTCCTGGACTGAGAGTCAGGAGACTTGGGTTCTAGTTCTGATACTGCTTGAATCACGTAGGTTGTCTGGGCTGTAGTCTCCTTGGCTATAAAAGTGAGAGGTTGGAACTATATGGTCTTTTCCAAGATTGAACTTCTATGATTATCTGTAAAACAGGCAGAGTGTCAGTGTCATGTTTTATCCTGAGGATGCACAAAAGGACCAAGCATTTAAACATTGTCTCTTGGTGATAGGAATAGCCCTTTGTGGATGAGGGTTACCATTGTTATTTTCCATTTCTCTCATTTTGATTGCCTTAATAAAACCCTCCTACCCAGGCGTGTTCCGTTCTTTCTTCCTATTGAACTATAGAATAATTTTCTTTATTTTGTCGTATTTTTATTAGTAGTCTTTCTATTGGTTATCACAACTTAAATAATGTAACTAATTTCCTTAGAACAGTGTTTTGTTTTGTTTTGGCTGCGTTGGGTCTTAATTTCTTTGCGCGTGGGCTTTTCTTTAGTTGCAGCAAGCGGGGGCTACTCTTTGTTGCGGTGCATGAGCTTCTCATTGCAGTGGCTTCTCTTGTTGCGGAGCTCAGGCTCTAGGGTGCATGGGCTCAGCAGCTGTGGCTTGTGGGCTCTAGAGCACAGGCTCAGTAGTTGTGGTGCACGGGCTTAGTTGCACATCCTGCAGCATGTGGAATCTTCCAGGACCAGGGCTCGAATCCATGTCTCCTGCACTGGCAGGCGTATTCTTAACCACTGCGCCACCAGGGAAGTCCCAGAACAATTTTTTAAAAGAAAGTATGTGTTTCCTTTCCATCTGCACCTCCTCTGACGAAATATGTGCTGCTTTGTTACTTCCAAACATGGGGTAGTGACGTGTTGTTCCTACATATAGCAGAACTAGGCATCCTGAGTGAAAGTTACAGAAGCATACTTTGGGGTGGGAATAAAGAACCCTCTGATCATCTGAGCTGCAGTAGGCTGGCTCAGGCCCTCTTGAGCCACTGTAGTAACAGAGCATGGGCTGAATGAACCACTGAAAGAAGAAATTTCTGAGTGTATGGGAGTGTGGATTAGGTGTCCTCTCTCTAATTCTCTGAGTAGAAAAAAGGACTCAAGAAATGGTTGTGATGAGAAGACTCACAAAAAACTGCTGGCTACTGGGTCTCAGGTCATGCAGGGATTGCTTTTGTTCTCAGTAAATCAGTTTAAAGTATTCAGCAGGTGTTAGCTATTGATAGAAGCTGAAACACCACCACACACTTTTGTACATTACCTCTTAACTCTTCACCTCAGTCATATGAGGTGTAGAAACAGCTGTTCCCCCATTCAACAGGTGAGCAAACTGAGGTTCAGGGAGGTTAATAAATCACCCAGTGTCACACAGCTAGTAAGGGACAGCCAGGCCTGTGACTCCAAAGCATGAAGATATGTGACTATTACTATTAACCTTTTGAAGTTCTTAGACTGTTATATACCTTGAAATACTTCTTTATGTATTTGTTTTGGTTTTATCATCTTATATCTATTTTAAGTGTTGCTCTTAAACCTTGTTCTTGTGCATCCCAAGAATGCCATTTTTTTTAAAACAAGAGACACCATATACCTACCCATTCACATAAAACCTAACTTAATGGGCTTCCCTGGTGGCGCAGTGGTTGAGAATCTGCCTGCCAGTATAGGGGACACAGGTTCAAGCCCTGGTCCGGGAAGATCCCACATGCCACAGAGCGACTAAGCCCGTGCACCACAACTACTGAGCCTGCACTCCCTGCTCTCTGCAACTAGAGGAAGCCCATGCACAGCAATGAAGACCCAATGCAGCCAAAAATAAATAAATAAAATTTTTTTTAAAGTCTAACTTCTAAAAATAAAGTAAAATATGATAAAAATTTAATATTCCTGTTCTGTAATATAAGATATATTCTACTTACCCTTCTTCTTGAACAATATCTCCAAATTTTTTTAAAAGGCTTTACTTCCAAAATTTAACTTATAAAACATTAGATATTATTCATGGTAATTCCAGGTAAGGAGAAGAAACTAAATGGATGCATTTTCTCTTGTCTAGGCAGAGGCCCAGATTGCTGCAAGAAATTTGGACAAAGAATACCTGCCCATTGGGGGACTGGCTGAATTTTGTAAGGCATCTGCAGAACTAGCCCTGGGTGAGAGCAACGAAGTGTTGAAAAGTGGCCGGGTAAGGAGAACAGACTCTGGCACCATACGGGTCTCTTTAAATCTAGCAGTTTAAACAAATATGAAATAATTTAAATAAGAAAAGATACACCACTTTGTGTGTGATGATTGTTTTGAGGTAGCCGCACGAGGACTAATATCTCTTCTTTAGGTAGTAAATTGCCACTAATTCAATAAAAGATTTCATATAATACCAATTCCAAAAATGTAGTAGTAATCCTAAAAATGTAGTGATTTGACTTAAGATTTGACAGTTTTTGCTGTTAGTCTCTGTGTGTGCTTATGTTCATTTTACACTGAATGGCTTTGAGGAATGCCAAACTATGTCAAGTTTTAAGGCCTATAATTAGGTCCCACCCTCATGTCCCAAGCTGCCAGCTTAGGTAGAGGAAACAGGCAGAAAACAAGCCACGGGGTGACTGTCAGGGCCAGGACAAGCCTGGCACTCCTCTGCCACCCCTTCACAGCCAGCTTGGATGTTGAAAGAGCAGACCATGCTCCCTCCATGCTGTCTCCCTCCTCAGAGGGCAGAGAGCATCACTGCAGCCAAGAGGTGAAGCACAAGTGGTTCCCAGGTGTCTCCTCCCTCCAGCTCCCTGGGGGCCCTCTTACTGTGGAAGAAAGAGGTCCCTAAAGGTCACTGAACATAAGCTTTTTACAAACAGATTCTTGTATGCACCCACAGAGTAAACACAGGCCCAGCACTTGTAGTAGAAGACTCACATCATGCAGGTGGGATGCAGCCAGCCAGCCTGACATGTGGTCTCATGTGCATTATAGTTTCCTTGCTTTTGAAACAAATGTGGTTTTTTAATATATTTGTGTGTTTAAATATTTATTTTTCTGGGTAAACCTCGACCCCAGGGTAATGTAGTAATGATCCTAAGTCATGGACAAAATATGGTTTGATTGCTATCCATATAATCAACCACCTGTTAACCTCTCATTAAAACGTCTGTATTTTTCTGTAATTTTTGCTTAGTCTGTGTATCATCTAGCGAATTGTAACCTAAGTGTAAGACTGGCCTATCTTAAAATCACATCAGCTTCTCTTTTATAAATTGCTATGCCTTTCTGATTCTTATTATCAGATTTACAGTTAGGTTTTTATTTCTAACATGCCAAAGTTTGCACAGGCAAACTTTGTTTACTAAAGAGTTTGTTAGTAGAGTTCCCCCTCCCGCCATTTAATCCATTGCCTCCCAGTCCAGAAAGGAGATTTATGTTTTGTAGAGCCTTGTACTTCTATGGTGCCTAAAAACAAAAACAAAAACAAAAAATCCCTACTGTAGCTTCTTACTCATCCCCTAAAGTTGACCAATTTGAAGATTTACCTCATGCCATCTCCCTGTTACCCAAAAAGTATTTTCAGATTATGAAAACTCATAGAATATTATTCATGTAATAATGTTGTTCTAATATACTTGTTGACTTTTTTTTTTTTTTGTGGTACGTGGGCCTCTCACTGTTGTGGCCTCTCTCTGTTGCGGAGCACAGGCTCCAGACGTGCAGGCTCAGCGGCCATGGCTCACGGGCCAAGCCGCTCCGCGGCATGTGGGATCTTCCCAGACTGGGGCACGAACCCATGTCCCCTGCATCGGCAGGCAGACTCCCAACCACTGTGCCACCAGGGAAGCCCACTTGTTGACTTTTTAAGATGACTTGCTTTTTGATGTTCAGAGTCATTCAATTTCATATAAGTCTAGAATAATATTTTAATGTAGTGACTGTTCATCGTGTCTTTTTTTCTCTGTATAAATCACTCCTTTTTCATATCTCGTGGGGGGCTGTGTCCTGAAAGTTTCTCATATAACACAGTATGATACTAACAACTTTCAGGGCAGGCCATAAGGAATTAGCTTCCACATCAGCACAGGTATTAGAAACTGAAGAGCCAACTCTTTTGAGAACCTGTAAGGAGAGTTGTTCTCTCTTAGAAAATGGAATGAAACAGTAGTACTGTTCTCTTGTTTCTAAATATTCATTTGGAAGGGTGTCTTCATCTTCTGAAGAAAGAAGGGTATTGACCATACGGTGCCTCCCTGTGGCCTTGAGCTCAGGTTTGTTAAGTCGTGGGCCTGTAGAGAGAGTGCTGCACCTCACTGACCAGGGGTGTCTCTCCTTCAGTATATCACCGTGCAGACCATTTCTGGAACCGGGGCCTTAAGGATTGGAGCCAATTTTCTGGTGAGTCTGGAAACTCCTTCTGTAAGACGGTCTGTAAGCTGGGGATGATGGGGTTCCCTCTTGCATATGTGTTTGACTTCTGACCCAGAAGTAGATTTCCTCTTTCCACAAAGCTGGAAGATTTCCGGTTCTTTAATAAATGGAGTTGGGAGGAGAGGGGGGACTGGAAGTACTTAGAAGAAATTATAAGGAAGAGATAATTATAATAATAAGTACAATTTATTGAGCACCTACTGTAACTAGGAGCTTTTATATCTTAACTTGTTTAATCTTTCTGAGGGAGATTTAGTTAATGCCATTTTACAGAGGAAGAAAGACAGGTCCTTGGCTACATAGCCAGTGTAATTGTTGCAGCCTGATTCCAACCCAGGCAGTCTCGCTGCTGAGTCATCACTGTCTCTCAATCTTAGAGAGAAGCCAACTTTCAGTAGAGAAAAATGTCTTCTCAGTTAAATATATCAACGTTTTTGTTGTTGACTTTGCCTCTCCTTTCTTCATTTTTCCATTCCCTTTCATTCCATCTTTTAGCAAAGATTTTTTAAGTTCAGCCGAGATGTCTTTCTGCCCAAACCAACCTGGGGAAATCATACGCCCATCTTCAGGGACGCTGGCATGCAACTACATAGTTATCGATACTACGACCCCAAGACGTGTGGCTTTGACTTCACAGGCGCTATTGAGGACATTTCAGTAAGTGTGGCTTTCAGGGCAGGACAGGGAAGGAACAAGGAATAAACCTCCCTGTGGAGATTTGATGTCTCCCACTTAGGTCTCAATATCCAACTTAAAACACTGGGATGAGGGACTTCCCTGGTGGTGGTCCAGTGGTTAAGACTCCCTGCTTCCACTGCAGGGGACACGGGTTCAATCCCTAGTCGGGGAACTATGATCCTGCATGCCGCACAGAGCGGCCAAAAAAAACAACCAAAAATACCAGGATGAGCTAATTCCCAGACCTCATGTTATTTTCGTTACTTATCAAATAATGGTGACCCTATGGCATTTCAGGTAAATGATCTCCTTTAAAGCTGCAAAGTAATCTCTTGGTTGTTGTTCTCTTCAGAAAATACCAGCAGAGAGTGTTATTCTCCTGCACGCCTGTGCCCACAACCCCACGGGAGTGGACCCTCGTCCTGAACAGTGGAAGGAGATGGCTGCAGTGGTGAAGGTGAGGCAGGTGAACTGACCGGTGACCGTTCTGTGTTTAGTAACTAGCCTTGGATGCTTCACTTGGCGAAGTCTTAACAGTGAGAATTAACCTCGAGACTGCATGAAATTTCCACGCATTGTGTAGTTGCCAAGAAAGAACTCCTTGTTTGCATAATTAGCAGTTCTGTAATTGATGATACATGAGCAGTTTGAAAATAATTTTTGCTCCTCAGCTAAGATGTATAGAATTCTGATAAAACTTGTCGCTGGCTAGTCTGCACAATCGGTATCCCCTGGCCCCAGCATATCTGCTGTTGGTGCCTACACTTGCCTACACTTGTTCATCCTTTTATCCTCTTTTTCACATCCCCTCCTGTCTTTTCCACTCTCCTTGGCATTGCCGTTAATTATTCACAGTGATTCTTATTCTTCTGTGAGAGAAGGCACTAGTCAAAATTCCCAAGGAGGAAGATATTCCTGTTGGCTCGTGTCCCCATTCTCATTCCTTTCGGTTTCCCTTTCTTTACGTTCTGTCAAACCTAAGCTGCGAACAGAGTGGGACAGAGAAACAGCATTCAGAGAGCACTTTCAAAATGAGATGGTTATAGTGAGGCTGTCCACTGAACCCTGGGAATAAGATGGCCTGCCAGAGTCTCATTAGCCCCAGGAAAGGCTGAGGCTCGTCCTGTGTTGGCTGGACCAAAATAACTACCCAGACCACTGTGGGCCTTAGAAGAGCTTCCTGTTTGGACTTCCCTGGTGGTCCACTGGTTAAGACTCCATGCTTCCAATACAGGGGGTGTGGGTTCGATCCCTGGTCAGGGAACTAAGATCACACATGCCATGCTTCCTGTCTGACCAGACAGCATTCTGTCCAGGTTGGATTAAGATTATCTTTTCTTAATGTCTTCTTGAGGGCCCATATCCACCAAAGTATTGAACAAAAAACTATATATGTTGATATATTAACTCTAGGAAAATTAAACATCTCCAAACTGCCACCTGGGGAGAAAACTGTTGACTTTGTCTGAGTGAAGCAGGCATGGTCCCAATAAGCACAGGTAACCATCTGGGGCATCTTGAGAAGAACTGCCTAAAGCTTTGGTCATCTTTTCTTTCCTTTCCAGAAAAACAATCTTTTTGCATTCTTTGACATGGCCTACCAAGGGTTTGCCAGTGGCGATGGTAACAAGGATGCTTGGGCTGTGCGCTATTTCATCGAACAGGGCATTAATGTCTGTCTCTGCCAGTCCTATGCCAAGAACATGGGCTTATACGGTAAGCTAAAGGACCTAGGGTGATATGTGTTCTGTTGAGACTGAAGAAGTGGTGGGAGAGGGTGCCACAAAGGTGTAGAGTCTTGGAAGGGGTGGGTTGTGCGTGTGCGTGTGTTGTCCGTGTCCCTCTTACCCAGAGAGGAAAGACAGGGAAAGTGGATTTTACTGCTCTAAGCCATATCTTATTCAGTGTCCCTGAATTCCTCCAGCAAAGAAACCTATCACGGCTTCTCTAAACAAAAAGCGACTGCTCTGTGAGCCAGGAAGAGAGATACAATGAAGAGAGACCTGTGACCACTCTGTAGTACTCCAACTTTCTGTTGTAGATTCACCATGCTGGTTGTTGAAAACTTCTTGTTTATAACAAAGCGTTATTTTGTGCTTCTCATGGAAACAGATAACACATAGCGAATGGAATCACGACTGTCTTTAGTATTTTAGATAGGAGAACCAGAAGACAAGATCCATTTTTTCTTTTCAGGTGAGCGTGTTGGAGCCTTCACTGTGGTCTGCAAAGATGCTGATGAAGCCAAGAGGGTAGAATCACAGTTGAAGATCCTGATCCGTCCCATGTATTCCAACCCTCCTCTCAATGGTGCCCGGATTGCCTCCACCATTCTGACCAGCCCGGATTTGCGGAAACAATGGTAAAGGCGCTTTGCCATTCCCCAGCCGTCAGCCCTTCCCACCACTGATCCTTCAGAGCTCCTTTATACTTGGCTTATAGGGACATGCAGTGTCACTCAGCTTCCATATGTGGAAGGGGAGGAAGGAGAGAGGAGTGTACATTTTGTCAGCACTTTCGAACAAATAAGTTGGTTGTTCCCTGTAAGAGAAAACATTGGTCTAGATTAGGGGTTGGCACACTATGTTCTGCAGGTCAAATCTAGGCTGCCCCCATTTCTTGATGAATTGTGTAGGGATGCTCTCATGTCACAACAGTAGAGTTCAGCAGTTGTGACAGAGTCTGCAGCTCACAAAACCTAACATATGTACGATTTAGCCCTTTAGAGAAAGCTTGCCAACCCCTGCTATATATAATTCGGAGTCATGGAAGGTGTGATTTGTTACATAAGAGTTTATCCTGTGTAGCTGATTAACCGAGGGTGTAGATCCCTAAGCAGCTCATTGGATAGAAAAGCTAAGTCTGTGAGAAACTTCTTCCACAGCTCACCTGGTCATCATGGAACAACTGTTTTTTCTACCTTAGATTAATCCTCTGAACATTGAAGTAAATAGAGTCTGGTTCAGGATATTTCTTTTCAGTACAACAGATCTATGCAAGGCTTACCAAAAAATCAACTAATTGTTAAATTAGATCTGTTGTAAAATTAATGTGTGATTACATTTCAGAAAGTTTGGGCAAGTCACTATAAGCCAGATTTTTTTTCTTTGCCTGTTATTATTCATAGTTGTAACATGAATAGTATGTCCATGTATCATATGTATGTGTAAATATGTTATATATGTGTGTGTAGGGTTGGTTTTGTTTTTGTCACTAAGAATTATTCTAAGCTTTTTTTCTTAATATTTTTTTTTTTTTTTTTTTTTTTTTTTTTTTGCGGTACGCGGGCCTCTCACCGTTGTGGCCTCTCCCGTTGCGGAGCACAGGCTCCAGACGCACAGGCCCAGCAGCCATGGCTCACGGGCCCAGCCGCTCCGCGGCATGTGGGATCTTCCCAGACCGGGGCACGAACCCGTGTCCCCTGCATCGGCAGGCGGACTCTCAACCACTGCGCCACCAGGGAAGCCCTCTTAATATTTTTAAGTGGATTTTAAAAATATTTCCATGGTCCTTAATGGTTATCAAGATGTTTATTTTTTTAATGTGTTCATTTCAATACTTATTTGAAGTCTGTAGTGTACAGAGATGACAGAGATACTGTGCTAGGTGACTAAGATATCTCTTCCCTTGGGGAGTTTATAATCTAGTGAGAGAGATACACGTATAGCATTGCTACAAGACAGATGGAATAAATGCTGAGTAAAGGAAGAACTATTGATTAGTGGGGAATGCAGGAGGAAGTGATGCAGACAGCAGCATTTGAGCTCTGCCTTGAAGAAAGAAGGCAGAGGAACGGAAAAGAAAGGAAGGAAGGGGAAAGATGTGCGTGAGGATCAGCACAGGCACGTGATGTGCATCGTGCAGGGTGTGCTTCAAACCAAGTGGGTTTTGTAGCAGAAACACGGAGTGTAAGGAGGGTGGAGAAGGCAGCAAAGCTGGGAAGGTGGGAGCAGGTCGTGTAGCACCTTGATATTGTGAGAAGTTAGAACTTCATTCTGTGGACAACAAGGAGCATGGGGGCGGGAGGGGGCAGGGCGGGGGCAGTGGTTGCTAAGGGGGCCCTGGATCTAGCCATGGTCATGTACTCAGTGCCTTTAGGGCCCAGGCCTCAAAGTGAATGAAGCTGGATGGATAGGACTACAGGAAATATAAAATCATATGCCATCCTTAGTGGGGCTGGGGGCTCCAGCCGGTAATCACAAGGCTGGTGCAGTGTTGCCAGCTTCTTGTTTTTCAAGAGAGGCTACAAATCCACGTCTTTATGTGCATGTACCGAATCTAAGAATGTTTAACTGGGTCAAATAAGACATGATGAAGACTCTTATTTGGCCTTTCATTGGCAGTATGTAACCTCTGTTCTACCTATGCATGACATCATGGTGGAGAGATGGTTTGAAAAGTGAACACGTAAGAACAATGAGATAAATTATTTACAGTCATCTAGTTAGTGAGAGCCAACAAGAATTTCCCATAGCTCCATAGGAACAGAATGAATGAATGGGTAGATTCTGAGGAAGGGGAAGACTGTGTCCTGAATCCAGCGAGCATGCACAGTCAGAGGACTGCCTTCTGTGCTCCCCCAGATAGAATTCACCCTCTCTTCTCAGGGCCTCTCTTAACACGGCACAGTTCTGTCGATTCTTATCCCACCTTGTTCCATAGTCAGTTGTTTGCAGGTTTGCTCCCAGCCACAATGGTAAGCTTTTAAAGGGAGGGGCCGGGTCTCAGTCCTCCCTTTCTCCTCAGCACCTAGCACATGGCTGGGCACATGGTAGGTTCACAGCACACTGTCTTTAATTGTGAAGGCAGCAATGTTTCTTCCATCCATGTTAAAGAATATGGTTATATTTTACTGTTTAATTTGCAGCTTTTGCCCCTTGAGTAAGGGATGGAGAGCCTTAGTCCTCCTATGTTTTAGAGTGATTTAGTCATTCATTTTTCTTTTTTTTTAAATTGAACATCTAATTGGCTTTATTAAATAATTCATGAATTGGGCAGTATCCATCTAGTAAATAGAAAGGCACTCTGCATTCATTTTTCTTAATAACTCAATTATGTCAGCTATTTTAGTTGCCTGATCAAAATGGTGTTCTGATAGAAAGCAGGATGCTGTAAAATAGCTTTCTTCCGAGACCAGTGACAGCACAGGACTCGGTCAAAAACGGAGAATTGAGGCAAGCTAGAGCAGTACGCAAGGGAGGTAAAAATGCCGGGAACTGGCTTATCTGTTAGTGCTTGGCCAGAATTGAGCTCCATCTTGGGGGTTTTTTCCAGGTTACAAGAAGTAAAGGGCATGGCCGACCGCATCATTAGCATGCGGACTCAGCTGGTCTCCAACCTCAAGAAGGAGGGCTCCTCCCACAACTGGCAGCACATCGTTGACCAGATTGGCATGTTTTGTTTCACAGGCCTAAAGCCTGAACAGGTGAGTGGACTCCGATTTCTCCGCAGCAGACCAGTTGGTCAGTCCTTGCAAACCAAAATTCCTCAGGTCACCTACCCATTTAGGATTACTCTAGAAACAGTCATTTTGAAGCTTCATTCACAGGTAAAAGAAATATGAAGCTTTCATTTCGTTTTATTCTTTGTTGGTCGTTTACCTGTCTGTATCCTCTATGAGGTTGCAAACTTCTGAAAAACAGAGCTTGTTTTGATCATTTTTATAAACACTGCTGTTTCTCAGAAAGATTCCAGAACAAGCAGGAGCCTGAATATTGATAGGAAGAGTAGCTGTTCCATAGCTGGATTCTGGATCAATTTTTCTACAATGGCTGAATATATATATAAGATTTTTTTCACCTGGTCACACTTCAGAATTCAACATCCCACTTTAAAATAGCTTTTTATTCTTCTTTCATTCTAAGCTAGCATACCAAATTCTGGGAATAGGGTTTAAGTGAGAAAACAGACCTGTTATTTTCCTGTCCTAACTGTTGGCTAATTGTGCCATGCCAGGGCTGGGGAGACCCCCCTGACCAGGAAGTGCCCACACACTCTTCTCTCTGCAGGTGGAGCGGCTGACCAAGGAGTTCTCCATCTACATGACAAAGGATGGCCGTATCTCTGTGGCAGGGGTCACCTCGGGCAACGTGGGCTACCTTGCTCATGCCATTCACCAGGTCACCAAGTAATTCCCCTGGTCAGAGGGAACAGAGACAACCTTCCTGTCTTCAGCCTCTGCTATTGTGAGATTCACATGGAGGAAGAGGGAGAGTGGATGGTGGTGAGCAGATCATTTTTTTCAACCACAGTACTTTAAAACTCAGCGATTGAATGTGTTTCTCAGAAAAGAATGTGCAGTGAAATAGGGCGGAGGCACCTGTGGCTGGTGTTGGGAACTTTGTGGCTGTAAACCAAACTCTCACTCATCATTTTATCTCCAGTTTTTCCAACAGAGTTTACATGTACAAGAAAGATATAAGCCCAAAAAATACCTGTCAATCACACCATTGCAATATTTCAGAAGCTTTAACAGAAGCACCTTTTGGTGTTGCGGGTTCCTCTGTAAAACCAGCGTGAAAATAGCACCTATTAGAGGCTTTGTGAAAAGACCTAGTTCTAACATTAACAGTCAACCTCATGTTTGTCCTCCCGTGATTGAGCAACCTTATCAACAAACCGTATGACAGAAATCATGTTTTACAGCGAGTCTGCTACCGCTGCAGCAAAGAAAAGATGCAATTTCCCATCTTATTTAAGAAAAAAAGAAAGAAGGCTCTCCTTTTTAGTACTTGCAGGCATTTTAATGTTCCTCTTCTTACTCACTGCTGTTCTTTTCCTTAGGCACAAAGATCTGTAACTAGCCTAGATTTTCATCCTGTTCTACTCCTTGATTGACCATCAGTCCCATCCCATAGGATTTACTTATTTGAAGAATGAAGAACATTATTTACTGCTCATCCCATACCCTCGCTTTTCTTGGCAAAGAATAGCGGAGAGTAGGTAACTGCACTTTATTTCAGCATCCCCTTCAATGATTGTCATCTCCTGTAGGGATGTTGCCTCTGCCCAGTTGGACCTCGTAGCTTTGTTCAGTATGGTTGTGCAGTCACTCATTTCATATCATGAGTCAGGCAATGCAGGGTGGAATCGGGAAAGAGGATGTTCTGGGCTTTGATTTCAACTTTTGTGTGCTGCCAGCTGGGCTCAGGCTTCACCCTTTGGAAGGATAACCACCATTTGCTCTAAATGTAGACTTATTGCAGCCTGGTCTCTCTGTTACAATAAAGTTACTGTAGACCCAACCGCCATTTACCATGTTATCTTTTTTCTTTAATGGGATGAAAGGTTAGGAGTGGGTATATATCCCTGGAATCTGGAATTGTGTCCAGATGACCATAAGCCAAGAGATATTATAGCTGTTTCGAATGTAAACCAAAGCCACATCTTTGTCGTGTCATTCCTCATGTCCAGTCCGACAACGCTGAAAATGTTGGTACAATCCTTTGGACCTTGGTAGACAAGTAAATGGAGTGCCTCAAAGGATCCTGTGGATAGAGGCAGTGATGAGGAGATGGGGAGGGGAGGTGGCAACTTTGGGTGTCTAGAGGAGTCAAGTAGGTAATATAAACAAACAGTGCATGTAAAGTAAAAAAGTGATGTGAACTGGGTGTGAGATGATTGTCAGTGACCAGCCCACATCCTCAGAGATGAGGCATAGTAGGGAAGTAAGTGACAGGCACTGTGAAAATGAAAACCCAGGGCTGCAGGTCTTAAATTTTTCAAGTAAAATGGAAATCCTGATTTTTTTTTTTTTTTTTTTTTTTTGCGGTATGTGGGCCTCTCACTGTTGTGGCCTCTCCTGTTGCGGAGCACAGACTCCAGACGCACAGGCTCAGCGGCCATGGCTCACGGGCCCAGCTGCTCCGCAGCATGTGGGATCTTCCCGAACCGGGGCCCGAACCCGCGTCCCCTGCATCGGCAGGCGGACTCTCAACCACTGCGCCACCAGGGAAGCCCCGAAATCCTGATTTTTATGGGAGGTCTATTGATGCTTAAAAGCTGGCAACTCTTTTTTTTTCTTTTTTTAATGATTTGCAAGCAAGATGCAAACAGTAGATCGCCAGTGTGCAGCCTCTACTATAAAGTTATATGCTCTGTCAGCAGACATCCCAAGGTAATTCTATCACCTTCTGCTTAATGCCAGGAGCCATTCAGGATAGGACAGCTACTGGGCAGACAGGCAGTGGAGCAGGAGTCAGGCCCAGAGCCCAACCACAGCATTCTGATTATTGTTGGGAGGGGAAAGCATGCTCAACTTGTTCGTTCCCCCTTGCTTCTCCTCGCTCTCTGAGAGACACAGTATATGATGGGCTCACTCCTTCTTGGCTTTCTGTGTTCCTATTGCTAATGGATACACCAAGGTGGTAAAAGGTCAAGTGAATGGACTGATTCCCGGAATGTCTTTGGGAAACTATCTTAAGTGGGGAAACAGTAAACATATTAGTCAGCTGCTCTGTAAAGGAGATGACAGCCTAGCTTAGAAGAAACTGCTTTAAGTCTCCCTGTCTGGAGCCAAAATGATTCAAAGTTGGATGCCAAGACCTCAGCTGGAAAAGGAACTTGACCACCCGACTGACCTTGTTATTTTTAAACACATGTATTTCCAGCTCACCCTGGACCAAGTCCTATTCCTCACTGAAAAGTCATGTAGGGTGTGAACCTGATGTTTTCCTCACAGTTCAGTCTGTTGGCCATCAACCTTTTCCTCATTTCCTACTAGGGTCTAAGATGTTCTTCCACTTGATGGAGGAGGTAGCTTGCCTGCCCAGAAAGAGTAGTCATGCCTTGTTTACCATCAGTTGAGGTAGGATAGTTCCCAAATCTGGATTTTTTTAATTATTATTATTATTAGTTCCCTGGCCTTACCTCTAGGCACTCTGACTCAATATGTCTCAGGTAAGGCTTGCAAATCTATTTTTTTAAATGAGAAAAACAAAACTTTCTAGGTGGTGCAGATACAGCTGATGCATGGGCCAGCCATTGGGTGCTATTAGAACAACTGCCTTAGGCTTACATCTAAACAGCCGAAGTCCAGCTCACTCAACCAACTTGAGAATTTTGTTTGAAACTTTTTTCCTTACTTGTAGGCTGTGGAATTTTTTTTTTTTTTTTTTTTGCAGTACGCGGGCCTCTCACCACTGTGGCCTCTCCCGTTGCGGAGCACAGGCTCCAGATGCGCAGGCTCAGCAGCCATGGCTCATGGGCCCAGCCGCTCCGCGGCACGCGGGATCCTCCCAGACTGGGGCACAAACCCGCGTCTCCTGCATTGGCAGGCAGACTCTCAACCACTGCGCCACCAGGGAAGCCCTGTGGAAATTTTTAAAATTAATTTTATTGGAGTATAGTTGATTGGAAAACAATTTTAATAGAAATTATTGATTTATTTATATCTAATAACTGAAAGACCAACTTTTTCTTTTTTTTTTAATGATAATCTTATAAAAATGTTGAGAATAGTATTGCAAATCACATAACTGATAAGGGATTTGTATCCAGAATATGTAAAGAACTCTTACAACTTGATAATAAAAAGGGGGTCTGAATAGACACTTCTTCATAGAAAACATACTAATGGCCAATAAGCACATGAAAAGATGCTAACATGAGTCATCAGGGAAATGCAACTCAAAACGACAATGAGAATCACTTCATACCCACTAGGATGGCTATAATCAGACAATAACAAGGGTTATCAGGGATATGGGGAAACTAGAACTCTTACACAGTTTGTCAGAATGTAAAATGGTGCAGTTGCTTTAGAAAACAGTCTGGCAGGGCTTCCCTGGTGGCGCAGTGGTTAAGAATCCGCCTGCCAATGCTGGAGACACGGGTTCCAGCCCTGGTCCGCGAAGATCCCACATGCCACGGAGCAACTAAGCCCATGCGCCACAACTACTGAAGCCCGCACCTAGAGCCTGTGCTTCGCAGCAAGAGAAGCCACCGCAATGAGAAGTCCATGCACCGCAACGAAGACTAGCCCCCGTTCACCGCAACTGGAGAAAGCCCGCACATAGCAATAAGACCCAACGCAGCCAAAAATAAATATATTTATTTAAAAAAATAAAAGTCTGGCAATTTCTCAAAAGGTTAAACATAGAGTTAACATTTGACCGAGCAATTCTACTTCTACATATATACCTAAAATAAATGAAAACGTGTGCACAAAAAGTGTACCTGAACATTCATTGTGGCATTATTCATAATAGCCAAAAAATGGAAACTACAAATGTCCAAACAACTGATGAATGAATAAACAAGATGTGATATAGCCATACACATACATACTTGTAATATTACTCGGCAATAAAAAGGAATAAAGTACTAATATATGCTTCAACATGGGTGAACCTTGAAAACAGCTCATCCAGAGCACAAAGTAGATGAGTGGTTGCCAGGGGCCTGGGGGAGGGATGAATGGAGAGTGCCTGCTAATGGTTACACGGTTTTGGGGGGAGTGATAACAATGTTCTGATATTAGATAGTGGCAATGATTGCAAAACTCTGAATATACTAAAAACCACTGTATTGGGCACTGAAAGTATAAATTTTTTGGTAAAATTCATAAATCTCAATAAAGCTGTTATTTATGTTTTAAAAAACCTGCAACAGCTCAGATGTCCTTCAAAAGTGATTAGTTGCACAAACTGCAGATACCATGGAATATTGTTACTCAGTAATAAATAAAACATACACACACGGCATGAGTCTCTGGGAAATTATGCTTCTGCTGAGTAAAAATAGCCAATCCTAGAAAGTTGCAGACTGTATGATTCCTTTTATATAACATGCTTTGAAATGACAAACTTTTAGAAATGGAGAACAGATTAGTGATTGCGAGGAGTTACAGAAGGGGGGCCTTGCTGGAGGGAGGTGAGTGTGGTTATAAAAGGGTAACAGGAGGGATCCTTGTGGTGATGGAAATGTTCAGAATCTTGAATGTGGTGTAAACCCTACACATGATTAAGTTGTACAGAACTAAATACAAACTAAAAAATGACTATAAATATAACTGAGGAAATCTGAACATGATCTGTGGATTGTGTCAATGTCAGTATCCTGGTTGTGATATTGTACAATAGTTCTGCAAAATGTCACCATTGAGGGAAACTGGGTAAACAGTACACAGGACCTCACCAGCAAGGACCTTTGATGCACGGAGAGGATATAACATAGATGAAGACATTGGAATGCCAAAGATTATGTGACAGCCTGCAAGTGGCACACAGCCACAAACAGAAGCCAGGGCTCTGGACACCCATTCCTTCATTCAACAAATATTTACGTGAGTGACACCAATGCCTCAGATCCCCAGTTGTAGAATCTAGGCCCTAGGGTTATAGCCATGAACAACCCTCAGGCCAGCCACAGCTCAAGGAGGTACAAATGACCCCTCGCTGTCCCTAGTGAAAAAGTCCAGGGTCACTGGCTGTGGGTGTGAACGTAAGAAGGGAGACAAAGGAGGATAATAAGGCCAAATAGCTCTGGCCCACAGCATCCGTACTGGCAAAGACACCAAACCTCCTAATGCTCTTGCTAGGAGGCAGGAGGTGCGGCTTGGCCAAGAGGCCAGGACTAAAGTAACAGGATAAACACGGGCGGGCTGGGGGCCGAGGCTGGTTTGGGGCAATGCGGTTGGGTTGAGGATTAGAGAGCTGGTGTCCAAGACTAACGCCTTGCCGAAAACTACAGCTCCCAGTGTGCCCCGCGGTCCGCCCCAGCGGTCATGTGACCGCTGCTCACGTGTCTCCGCAGCCGGCCCGGGCTCAAAGCACCGCAGGTAAGTGAAAGGAGGTACAGGTTAGTGGAGGTGGAAACGTTAGGTCCCTGGGTCCCCAGGGCCGCCACCGCGGCAGAGTCCTACCCACTCCCTGCAGGACTCTGTAGCCCGGCGTCCTCCGCCCCACACCCGCCTTCGGTCGGCCGGCCCTTGCCGCGCCTTAGCCCGGCCTGTCCCCACCTAGTCTCCACCTAATCAGTCCTAGGCCCGGATCGAGCGCCGGAGCCCGTCCCCAGTTTACCTCACAGCAGCCCACTCTCCTCGCTTCAGGCCTGAGGATCGCCCCCACCCCCCGCCCTGGGTGCGCCCTGGCCCACCTTCCAATGCAGGTCACCCCTTGTATTTCTGGGATCCAGCCCCAGGCTGGCCTGGGAACCTGCTCCGTTGGGATCTGAGGGGCCTACTGCAGTAGTTACAGCTCTGGCCTGAGCGTGTGGGCATCAGGGTTCTAGTTCTGGCTCTGCCGACGAGCCGCTGTGACATTAGTCTAGCCTCTTTCTGTCCGTGGGCCTGTTTCCCTAAGTGAGCTGCTGCTCCACTCCGTGAGTTAGAGCGCCTCAGTTCCCTTCACTCTGCTGGCCCGCACAGAAACAGCTGACTCTTTCTCTGCTGACAAATTTTACGTAGAGTTTGAGAAAGAAGAAACTGAGGGCAGAGAGGGAAGTGAGGAGAATCAAATCCCAGATCTTTGGGGAGAAGGAGCTGTAAGGAGCAGCTGTCCCTCCACCAAAGCCGGAGAGGTGGAAAGAGCAGGTAAGCTGGGGACCATGGAGCAGAGTAGTTTGAGGGGAGCGGGGCTGAGAGATTTCAGACCAGTGCAGAGACCTCTGTGTCTGGGATGTGAGCAGGGTGGAGGACAAGGTCTCACCGCTCAAGCAGCGCTAACTTTGCAGGGCTGTCTCTGGAGCTACGCTGGAAACTTGGGAGACCAAAACTGCCTCCACTGCTCACCGCTTTGATTTTTTGCCGAGTTGCTGGCTGGGTGGGTGGCAGGTTGCACAAGAGGAAGCCCTGTGGCAGCTGACTGATCTTTCTGGACTTGGAGCCAGCAGGGAGACATTTCCCCTGGAGCTGTGTCCCTTGGTTTCAGGCTTGGTGACAGATGTCTGAGAGCACCCAAACTCCCCCTTTTCTCTCTAATGAGTTTAAGGCTCCCAACTTTGTTCAGCCATCACAGGAGGAGCAATGGCAAGCATCTGACTACCCAAGAGGCCTTGCTAGCCATTCTCAACCCCCCAGTGTGCTGGGGGCATTGGAGGGGATGTCCCTGTGATGGGCAGTGGTTAGGTCAGGCATGTGGGGAGATAAGTAAGAATTGGCCTCAATTTTGAAGGGCTTTGAAAGCTCCACAGAATTTAGACTCTGGAGGGAGGTATGCTGGGCTGTAAGACATTGAAATACCCACAGTCCTGGGTGAGGATTGTTCTTGCGACCCTGTGGTGTAGAAACAAATGAGGAAGCCAGACAGATCTGGATCTAAATCCTGCTTTGCAACTTGCTACTTTGTGACCCTGGATGAGTGATCTGATCTCTCTGAACCTTATGATCACTGTCATAAGGAATGAATGAGATAAGATATGTCCATGACTCTCCTGCCCGATGCATGGCCTCTAGTGCTGACATATCAGTACCCCTCTCTTCTGTGTTTATGTCTTATTTACCTGATAGGTCTGTAGGCCTGAAGCAGGCAGGAATTACATCTGACACATTTCTGTCTCTGCCATCGCACTGTGGCACCCAATGCAGTGTTCTGCACAGCGGCACACCCGGGTTTGGATCTCAGCCATCTGATCTTGGGAAAGTTGTTTCACCTTTCTGTGTCTCTTGGGATAACAGTAGTATCTGCCTTTCCCATCTAGGTTGAGGAGAGCCAGAGCCCACAGGCCTCCTAGGATAACAGCCCCAAACAGGCTGGTGGCACCCTCCAGCTGAAGGTGTTCTCTCAGCTCCCCAGGGCATGTGGTCGTGAGACAGAACCCACAGACCCTGCAGGAACAGGACTCCCAGGGCCATGGCCCAGGTCAGCATCAACAGTGACCTTGGCGAGTGGGGCTTAAGCACAGACTCCGGGGAGCGTGCCCGTCTGCTGCAGAGTCCCTCTGTGGACATAGCCCCCAAGAGTGAGGGGGAGGCCCCTCCTGGGGGTCTGGGCAGAGGCACCACTTCCACACTTGGAGCCATCTTCATCGTTGTCAATGCCTGCCTGGGCGCAGGGCTGCTCAACTTCCCAGCAGCCTTCAGCACTGCCGGGGGAGTGGCAGCTGGCATCACGCTGCAGATGGTGAGTGAGCAAGCCTGGCGGGCAAAGGTGCAGTTCTAGTGGTGGGTCTGGGCTCTTCACCTCAAAAGGGAGGCTCTGGATCAGGAGTGGTCAGTTGGAGACACATGCTACCACTCTTTCTCCATCACACATGGCAGACATTACTAATCTATTCCAGCATTCTTTCCTTTGAGCCCAGATGAGGCTTCAAAAGCCTTCCCAGCTATCAGGGAAGTTTGGACGTCGACTGCATATTTAATAATTTCATGGTTACGTTTAAAAAGCAGGCCCATACCTTAGAGCCGTGCTGAAATATTTACTGATGAAATGATATGATAGCTCGTATTTTCTTCAAAATAATCCAGAGTGGGAGAGGGAATAGATGAAACAAGATTGGCTGTAGATTGATGATTTTTGAATTTGAGTGATGGGTACATAGGGGTCCATTATACCATTCTGTCTACCTTTGTGTATGTTTGAAATTTTCCTCAAAACTTCTTGTTTTTAAAGAAAATCTCAACTCCAGTAATCCATTAAAATTGTCCTGCAAGATAAGGCTAATTCGCCAGATGGGCATTGGGCACCGGGCCAGTAAATGCTGAGCAAGACCAGGCTGCTCTTTGCTGCCAGGCCTTTCCCACACCCTCTTGCTATGCCCCTACCCGCAGGCCATGCTGGTTTTCATCATCAGTGGCCTCGTCATCCTGGCCTACTGCTCCCAGGCCAGCAATGAGAGGACCTACCAGGAGGTGGTGTGGGCTGTGTGTGGCAAGCTGACAGGCGTGCTGTGTGAGGTGGCCATTGCCACCTACACCTTCGGGACCTGCATCGCCTTCCTCATCATCATCGGGGACCAGCAGGACAAGAGTGAGGTCCCCCCTCAGTACCCACCCCCAGCCCTGGGGGTCATGCGGTGGGTGGGAAAGAGCATGGAACACCTGCCCAAGGCCTGGCCTGGGCCCGGCATTCATCTGGGAGTCCTCCCTCCTGGCTGCTGGGCCCATTAGACAGATGGAGGTCCCAGCAGAGGTGGAGGACCACACCCTGCAGTAGCCTGGCATCACGTTCCCTCCTTCCTCCCTGTGCAGTTATAGCTGTGATGGCAAAGGAGCCTGAGGGGGCCGGCGGCAGCCCCTGGTACACAGACCGCAAGTTCACCATCAGCCTCACTGCCTTCCTCTTCATCCTGCCCCTTTCCATCCCCAGGGAGATCGGCTTCCAGAAATATGCCAGGTTCGGAGGCCCCACCCCAGCCTGCGCTGGACAGCAGCTCTGATCACAGGCAGCTGGAGACCCAAGGGCTGCAGGGGAACCCCTCTGCTCCATGCCACCTCATCTCCTGGGGCAGCAAGAGTGGGCAAGGCAGGGTAGACCGGGGCTTGCAGGGGTTCCGGCATAAGACCTTCCTTTTGTGTCAGCAGCAAGGGAGACAGTGGCTCTTTGTATCAGTGAGAGATTCAGTTCCAAATGTCCTTGTCGAAGAAGGGATGCATGATAATCATGTGTGAAGGCTGTCTCCTAGCCTGGTCCTTGTCTTTCCCACGGAGGATGGGACTCTTGATCATTTGGGATTGTCAGCCTGGCAGCATTTTCCATGCAGCTTGGTATGAAGGGAAGGGACTAGCTTCCTGGCTCAGAGTCTGAAAAGCTGTGGGATTCTAAGCTGTTTCCTGTGATCCTTTATCGAAGGGGTCACACTCAGTGTCTCCAAGGTTTCCTTTAATGTTGACTTCCCAGTATTTGTGCCTTCAACCCTCCAGCATCTCCTACTTCTCAAAGGCCCTGCTTGCACCTCTCGCCAAGTCTGGGCTGCTCTGATTGAAGTAGCAGATGTGCTTTGAAGCCCAGCCCCCTGCTGTGGTCTCTGAGCCATGGAGCTGAACCACCTCATTTCCCAGTGGCCACAAGTGTCAGTCTGGTCCCCTCCTGGCTTCCTAAATGTGGCTTGTTTCTCTGAAACTTATGTCTCATGCATTTCTTGAGTCTTTGTTTGGGATAGTCTCCCAGTTGGTTCATTAGACACTTGTGGTCACTAAAGTTAAGGGTGGATGTCCCTGGGGGTGGAATGAGAGAAAAGGCAGCTGGGGATAGGGGGGAAGAAGCTTAATCTATCCTTCCTGGCAGCTTCCTGAGCGTCGTGGGCACCTGGTATGTCACTGCCATCGTTATCATCAAATACATCTGGCCTGATAAAGAGATGACCCCAGCGGACATCCTGAACAGGTGGGTGAGGGCCCCCGGGAGACACATGGGGTAGAAGCTGCCACTCGGGCCCCAGGAGGTGCTGGGTCAGGCATCAAAAAGCCACACAGGTGCTCTTCCCAAGGCTCATTAGCTCATTGGGGCTTGACTCATTGGTCATTTTAGGAAGGAGGCAAGAGGTCCTGATCTCTTTTTGCTGGAGAGAAGAGTGACAGCCGGAGATGAGGGAGACTTTGCCACTAATGTCCAACAGATGAGCCAATGTGAGACTAGGCCTCAGGTTATGGAAGCTGCCAAGGTGGAATTGCACATGTTTCAACATGTGCTTATCTGTAATATCTGTATCTTCCACGTGAGAATGAATCCATTTTCTTAATTTAAAAAAAAAAAAGTTTCCTTTTTCTTGAAAGGAACAAATCAGAGAAGCAAAAGCCCAAGTGCAAGAGCCAAAAGTTCTGAATTTTGGTCCCAGGAGGGCCTTCCAGAGCCTCAGTTTACTGACCTGTAAATGGAGATGTGTCCTCTCCCAGTCCCCAGACTTCTGTGGGTTGAATGTGTGCATGCTGGCTGGTGGAGGCCGTGGGGGGCTGAATGAAGAGTAAGAGCATGGCGGCGGTTGGTGACTCTGAGGGGCTCCCGGGCAGCAGCATCTTGTGTGTTTGTCCGCAGGCCAGCTTCCTGGATAGCCGTGTTCAATGCCATGCCCACCATCTGCTTCGGATTTCAGGTGCTAGTTGCAAGGTCCCTTTTGTCCCCTTAGCTCACTCCCCATCCTGGGATGGAATCCACGTTACAGGCAGGATGGGGGAGTCCTGGAAGGAAGGACGGAGTGGGGGCCCCAGGACTTGCCCCTTATCCTTGGGGGTGAGGTCACTTGCCCACCATGACCCTGCCCTTCACCCTGACAGTGCCACGTGAGCAGTGTTCCCGTCTTCAACAGCATGCGGCGGCCTGAGGTGAAGACCTGGGGTGGGGTGGTGACGGCCGCCATGGTCATAGCCCTCGCTGTCTACATGGGCACAGGTGAGTGCTCCCCTCCGAGGGCAGGGCTTAGAGGGCTCCCACTTTCCCTCTTTGTCCCCAAGTTGTCTGGCCCAGGATTTCCTGGGGACAGCCCTGCACTCCCAACACGTCAGACACTTCTGTAGGCACTGGCTTGAACTTGGGCCACCCTGGGCCTCCTCCTGCCCAAATGAGAAAGATGTATGCATGCGTTCATTCAGCAGCTCTCAGTGGGTGCCTAGTAAGTCCCAGGAACTTTCTCAGCATGGGGGATGGCATGGAGATAGATAGACCCCGTCCTGCCCTCATGGAATTGACAATCTAGTCGGAGAGAGAGTCTTATAGGAGCAAGTCAGTCAGGAGTCAGTAAGGAAATCCAGACAGTGGTGAGTGCCATAGTAATAGGGAAACGGGAAGCTGTGAGTGGGACTGAGTGGGGTTGGCTTTGGTGGGTAGGTCACAGGTGGCTCCTCTCTGAGGAGGTGGCAATTGGGGAAGGCCAAATCATGAGAAGGAGCTAGAATCTGAAGACCTGGGGGAAAAGCATTCCAGACAGACGAACCAGAAAACGCCAAGTCCCTGAGGCCGGGACAGAAGAAGGTCTGCATAGCTGGAGTGGAGCGAGTTGAGGGTGGGTGGCGGGCAGCACGGCCAGACAGGGAACACAGCCAGATCCCTGAGGACTGTTGGGAGGCAGAGAGGAAGCGCTTCAACAGGGGCGTGGCTTGGGGACACCCGGCTCTGGGTGTTGTGTAGAAAATGGTTTGGGTGAGGGAGCAGTGCTGGGAGACCACAAAGAATGGCCCTGTGATTCCTTCCACAGATGGTTCTCAGGACCAGCACTGTTCTAGTTTCTGAAGACACAGCAGGAACAAGGGTGGCAAATAGGCAGAGTCCCGTTCTCCTGGGGCGACAGACAATAAACGAGTAAAAAAAAAAAAAAGTTCCAAGAGAGAGGAGTGCTCTGAAGAACACAGAACAGGGTGGTGTGAGGGAGTGCCTGGGGGCAGGGGTTATTGTGGACGGGCTGGGTGGGGAAGCATTCTGAGGAGGGGACAACGGAGCTGAGACCTGAATGATGAGGAGATGGGCAGACAACGTTAATGCGGAAGCTCTGAGACAGGAACTGCTGGGTGAGTTCAAGATCAGAAAGGTGACGGTGTGGGGGCGGGAGATGTGAGAAGTCAGGGAGGGAGGCTTCTGATCCCAGCCTCGACACCCCTCTGAGCTTCAGTCTTAGCCTCCAGAGCTGCTCCGTCATCTCCCCACCTGCTGCTGGACCCAGCGGTGAACGGTCCATGGCCCTAACCCTCCGAGGGTCGCCTGGACCCAGCCCTCTTGTCCCTGCCCTCAGGCATCTGTGGCTTCCTGACCTTCGGAGCTGCTGTGGACCCCGATGTGCTCCTGTCCTACCCGTCGGAGGACATGGCTGTGGCCGTCGCCCGTGCCTTCATCATCCTGAGCGTGCTAACCTCCTACCCTATCCTGCACTTCTGTGGGCGGTGAGTCCCCTCTCCACCCCACCGGGGTGCTCCCTTTCACCAGGGCCTCTGAAAGCCCTTTGAACATGGGCCTTGTGTAGAATCCATTTTATAGAAGGAGAACCGGAAGCCCAGAGGAAAGAGTCAGTGCCTCGCATGGCCCTGCAAGTACTCCCAGCCGGGTCTTTGGGGGTCCCCTTTGTCCCAGAGTCACCAAAACATTCTGTGAGTCCTCTGAGAACCTCTAGTCCAGATCCTTTCCTGAACACCCTGCTTTCTGGGTACCCCAGACCCTTCCTTTTCAGGAGACTAGTAGTATATGTTCCCATGGGGTGTGCTAGTCCTGGGCCAGGCAAGGCACTAAGCCGTTCCCATTCACCATCCCGTCCGGTCCCCATGGCAACCCTGAGAAGAGTGCTGCTAGGCCCATTTCAAAGAAGAGGAAACTGAGGCCCAGGGGTTAGAGGCTTGCCTACAGTCCACCCAGTCGGGGGTCTGGCTCCATGGCTGGAGGTGGGGAGCTGTTAGCAGGGGCGCCTCTGAGCCGCTCTCTGTGTGGGCAGGGCGGTGGTCGAAGGCCTGTGGCTGCGCTACCAGGGGATGCCGGTGGAGGAGGACGTGGGGCGGGAGCGGCGGCGGCGAGTACTGCAGACGCTGGTCTGGTTCCTGCTTACCCTGCTGCTGGCGCTCTTCATCCCTGACATCGGCAAGGTCATCTCGGTCATTGGAGGGCTGGCCGCCTGCTTCATCTTCGTCTTCCCAGGTGTGGACCCCTGGCATCCCCGCAGCACTCTCTCCCAGGGCCTCCTGGCCTGAGCGCATCACCTCCCGGGTTATTGATCACCCACTTCAGGCTCTGGTGTGTTTAAACGTTATCTCCTGCAAAGAAGATGTAGTTGTCATCTCCATTTCACTGGTGAGGAGGTGTGAGGATCAGAGAGGGTAACAAGCTTGCCTAGAGGTTAACAAACTCAGCTAAAGACTAATAGAAGCTTTTCAAACCCAAGTCTGTCTAGGTCCACAGCCTATACTCTTAACTCTTCATTCAGGTACCTGTTACTCCCCGACTATCAGGGATCTGGGTGGGTCAGCCCATGACGGGGTAATTAGGGTCTGGTGGTGGCACCGTGACACGGGTCGGGAGACCTGAGTTTCAGACACGATCTGCCACCAGATCCCTGGGCAACTGTCCTATCTGCCCAGTCATGAGTTCTGCCTGTACCCAGCTTACTTCTCTCTAGGAGGCCACCTGGAAATCCCTTGCCACTTTGCTTGGAGCAAGGGGGACACATCTGCTCAGAAGTGCACTGGGAAGGGCCCTGCAATGTAGACACCACTGAGTCACCTCCCTGTGCTGCCCCTTTAGCTCTGGGGCTTGCATGCAGCCCAAGGGGTGCCTGGCAGGTGCTGGCTCCTCCTGGGAGACCAGATGCCAGGTGTCCAGCTGGGTGCAGAGTGGAGACAGAGGCAGAATGTGTGGAGGAGTAAACACAGGCCTTTCTCCACCCACCATCACTGCCTCCTGGCAAAGGGGGAGGCTGGACTGCTGGGTGGTGTGGGGGGGGTGCCCACCCAAGCTCCCAGGGCCACCTCTTCTCTTCTAGGGCTGTGCCTCATTCAAGCCAAACTCTCTGAGATGGAGGAAGTCAAGCCAGCCAGGTAAAGCAGGGCCCGGCCCGTGGTCCTCTCAGGGAGGTACTGGATGGGGGGTGGCCTTTAAATGGATAGGAGTCAGGAGACTTGTGTACTTTGAAAAACTTTTTTGAATACTTCTTTTAAAATGTATAACATGTTAGTTGTAACAGTTCAAATACTACTGAGGATTTGTTTTTAATTTTTTAATTTAATTTTATTTTTTTATACAACAGGTTCTTAGTAGTCATCAACTACTGAGGATTTTAGAGAAAAAAATGGAAGTCCCTCTTACCCCACAGCCCGCTCCCCACCGCTCCCTTCTCCTGAGAGAGCTCCATGAGATCAGCACAGCCTGTGCCCTTGTAGACTGTTTCTGTGTGTGCACATGTGTCTGTGTACACAAAGCTATGCACGCATATACACAAACACATGGGGTTTTGTGTCTGGTTAGGTTTTTTCAAAAATGGTTTCATGCCAGACACACTTTTCTGCTACTTGCTTTTTTCGCTTAACCACGTATTTTGGAGATCATTCTATGTCCACACAAGAAGATCTACTGCTTCCTTTTTCCATGGCCGTAGAATATTTTGCTGTTTGAATGTGTCCTGAATGTGAACACACTTCTGCATGTACACCTTGGCACAGCTGTTCGAGGATCTCAGTAGCATCGATTCTTAGAAGGAAATTGCTCCATCATAAGGCACGCTCATTTTTACTCTGGCACACAGGTTCAAATTACACTCCAAAAAGGCAGTACCAGTCAGAGTCCCAGAAGCAGTGAATGAAAGTGCCCTGTTCCCCACACCCCTGCCAGGACTGTATATAGCAGCCTTTTCAATATTTGTTAGTCTAATGGATACAAAACACTACATGTTTAAAAAATTAACCATTTTTACCATTTAAAGTGTTCAGTTCAGTGATATTAAGTTCACTCATATTTTTGTGTAACCATCCCCACCATCTACCTCCAGAACTTTTTCATCATCCTAAACTGAAATTCTGTACCCATTAAACAGTAATTCCCCATTCCCTCTCCCCTCGCCGCCACCATTCTACTTTTTGTCTGTGTGAATTTGACTCTTCTAGGTACCTCATGTAACTGGAATTATACAGTACTTATCTTTTTGTACCTGGCTTCTTTCACTTAGCATAATGTCCTCAAGGTCCATCTATGTTGTAGCAGCCTTTTTAAGGCTGAATAATATTCCATTGTATGTATAGGCCACATTTTGCAAAACACTGCATTCTTTTAATACGTGCATGTCCCTGAATGGTAGAGAAGTTATGACCAGGTTGCATGCTTTTAAAAAAATATATTGTGCAAGTAATATTCATTGATTATAGAAAACTTTAAAAATACAGACAAGTCTAAAGAAAATAATAATCACCTTTAATATCCAGATATAACCAGGAAATTTCTTGGCGGTCCAGTGGTTAGGACTCTGCTTTCACTGCTGAGGGCATGGGTTCAATCCCTGGTCAGGGAATTAAGATCCCACAAGCCAGGCAGGCAAAAACAGGAAAAAAAAAAAAAAGAAAGAAAAAATTCCAGTTGTAACCCTGTAGCTATTTTTGATACATATCTTTGCAGATGTCTCCTTTTTTATTTATTTTTTTAATGAAATGGATCACTCCATGTGACCTGCTTTTTCCTGACCATCTTTCCATCAGGAGATATGCATTCTTTTTTTTTTTTTAATATTTATTTATTTGGCTGTCCCAGGTCTTAGTTGCAGCACGTGGGATCTTCCATTATGGCATGTGGGATCTTTTAGTTGTGGCATGCAGGATCTTTAGTTGTGGCACACGGGGGTCTTTAGTTGCAGCATGCGAGCTCTTAGTTGCGGCATGTGGGATCTAGTTCCCTGATCAGGGATGGAATCCGGGCCCCCCGCATTGGGAGCTCAGAGTCTTAGCCACTGGACCACCAGGGAAGTCCCAGGAGACATGATTCTAATTCTGGTCCTGCCCTTGGTGTGCTGTGACCAGTCAATTAATCCCATTAGGTCTTGGCCTCTTTACCCATGGTCTAGGGATCATACACCCAGCCCCATAAACTGTTGTATGAAAGTCGTTGAGAAGTAGGAAGTGCTCTTCCCATAGGAGAAGTGGTACAAGTAATTAGAGTAATTAACTGATATATATATAGAGAGAGAGGTTGGCAAATTCACAAGTGGATCAACTGACCAGGCCCTCTCTCACCCTCTGCTCTACAGCTGGTGGGCGATGGTCAGTTACGGAGTCCTCTTGGTCACCCTGGGAGCCTTCATCTTCGGCCAGACCACAGCCAACGCCATTTTTGTGGATCTCTTGGCATAACCAGTGCCTCCCAGGGAATTCTTGGCCTTTGCCATTGGACCCTGGAACCCATTTCGTAGAGCTTCAGGACCACCCTGAGTCCGGCATCATTCCCCTCTACTGGTGGGATGACATCTGGACATCCTTTTCCAGGGACAGTTCTGGGGTGAAATCAGTCCCCACAACCCTGGACAGTTCAAACCCAGCTCCCTTCCTGCCCCCGCATCCTGGCAGTGCCATGGATGGTAGGAGGAGGTCTCGTGTCACAGAAGAACCTTCCCCCCTCTTCCACCTCTCAATTTCTCCATGCCTGGAAGCCACGGGTGAAGAGAGTCGGTAGGTCTCCGAAGGGACAACTCAGCCTGACTTCCCTCTGGAGAAAGAGTGTGGACCAAGGGCTGCCATCCTCCACAGAGAAGCCTGCCCTGGGTAGGGGCTGTGCTCATTACCCCGGGGCTCAGTGCCTGCTCCAGTCTGTCGGCAGCCCAGCCAGCAGTGGCTTCCTCCGGCAAGTTCCAAAGGTAGCACTGAAATCGTACAGGTGCCCCGAGGCAGGCAGATGGATGCCTTGTCCACTGCCTCCTGGGCCTGTGGTGAGCCTGACAGCCCTCTTGCCCATGGCTGGTTGACATTTCCCAAGCCTTTTGGGGCCTCACCCTGTCTTCTTACCCAGACCTGATGGTCCAGGCATCCCTCTGCTCCTCCATCCCCAGACATCACCAAGTCTAATGTTTACAAACGGTGCCAGCCCGGCTCTGAGCCAGGGGCCAGGGGCCGTCCCGTGCCACGGTGCTGTGAGTACTCCTCCCTTAACTTTCCCCAAGGCCGGAGTGTGCTTTTCTCTCTCAGATTCCTGATGGGTCCCTCTTTTCAGAGGCACAAGGTGGGGTGAGGGAGCAAGCTGGGAACCCCATGCAGGCTGGGCTGGTGAGGATCAAGGTGAACCTGTCTGGCATCTTCACTTTGAATGGCTGCTTCTCTTCTCCCTGCCCTGCACGTCTCCCCTTCCCTGCCAACCCAGCCTGGTACCCTGGAGACAAGAAAGGCAGCTGGGTGGCCACTGACTAGGCAACGTCTGAGTGTAGTCACGCCAGCCTACAAGTTTCCCTTCCAGTCTGGATCTCGTCTGCTCCTGTCCCCCATCACCTCTTCGCCACCACCCCATTTTTCTATGTAGCTCAGTCTCTCCTGTTCACATAAGTATGGGGGTGGGGGTGGACCAAACCCTCTCTCGTCCACTTCCTCCGCTCCACAGGTCTACCAGGCCTGGCCTCGGCGGCCTGTCGATCACACTGAGGTCACACCTACGTTGTGCCCCAGGCGGGGTGAGGAAGGATATTTTCCCCTTTCATATCTTGAACACCTTGGCCACTCACTTAGGCCAAGCCTAGGCACCGAATCAGGCTTCCTCTGCCTGGAACACCTAGCGTTCTCCCTGGCCCCTCCTGCCTAAAACCTCTGAATGCAGTGGTGGGGTGAGAGGGATCCCTGCCCTCAGGACAGTGAGACAGAAGACGCAGAGCCTTGGGGGGCCAAACAGGCTTCTGCTCAGACCCCCGGACTGGGTGACCTGCCTTTCCTCACGTTCCCTGGGGGCCAGACCCACGTGGCCGTTTTCTGTCGGCCTGCTGCACAGCACCAGGCCCTGCCAGTGCCCACCCCAGATACGGTCAGGAGGATGGCCCATCAGCAGCAGGGCTGCACTGCCTCCTAATGTTGGATTTCAGTGAGGGCTGGGGGCATGTACGGGGAAAATGAGCTGGAATCTGGCCTAACCTCAGGAGCACCTTCCCCTGCCCTCTCTGCCAGGGCATTTTACTGTTTCTTTTCTACTTCTGCACATTCAGACCAGGGAGGATGGTTAATAAAAAGGGACTTGTGCTGCTGAGCTGCGTGGCCTGTGTCTGGTGCCAGGGACAGTCCAGGCCACTGACAGGAGGAAGACGGGCTGGAGTGGGAGTAGGGGTTGGGGTGCGATAAGGCCGTTTGGCCTCACCGTCTGTGACCCCTTACTCGAGAATGGGCCCATCACGCTCCCTTTCCCAAGCCGGAAACCTGCAAGTGGTTCTTAACACTTCTCTCTCCTTCCACATCCCATCAGACTTTCCCCACTGACTTGGGACTCCGCCTTGGTCTGTCCTGCTGCCTCTACCTTGGTTCAAGTCCTTCCTGTGTCTTCCCTGCACCACTGCAGCCTCAGATTAGCTTCTGTGTTGTATGTCCCTCCCTGACCTCAAGTTTTGGGGTGAGCTTCAAACCCCTGAGCATCCCTCCCGCTTTGTCCTTTCAGAGGCAGGTGTTGAGAGCAGGCGCTATTGTCCTGGTTATGGAGCCTCTCACTGTGCTCAATGCTGGGGAGAAGAAATTCAGCAAAACACACCAGCTCTGCTGTCAGTCTACTGGGGAAGACTGATGCTTAGCAAATCATCACAAACATAAACATGCAAGTTGTGATAAATGCCAAGAAGGGAAAATACAGAATGTTACATTTGGGGGTCTGAAGCTTCCCTGGGGAGTCAAGGAAGGTTTCCTGGAGGAATTGACATATGAACTGGCCCCTGAGTGATGAGCAGAATGCACGAAGTGAAGAGAGGTGGGGAGACCTTTCCAGGCTGTGGGAAATGCATGTGCAAATGCCCTGTGATGGGAGGAACATGGTCATTTGAGGAACTGGAAAGTGGCCATTGTCGGTGGAGTGGGTGTGGGAGAGCAACAGAGGTGAGAGCAGAGCATTCTGAGATGGTCTGCAACGGCTCCCCCTGGTCCTCAGAATAAAGTTGAACCCGCCCACCTTCTACCACACTCCCCATCCCTGTTCGGGTATTTTGCAAAGATCCCTCCCTCCTGGTGGAGGTGGGGACCCTCTCCAAGGAGGAAACATGTTGCAAGACTAGACAGGTGGGACAGCTTTGGGCCATGGTTCACACCTGCCTAGTGGACCAAGAGCTTGAGGTTTGGTTTCACTTTCTCTGAGTGAACAGAGGGAAGGAAAGGTTACGTCTAGGCCACAGGCAAATGCCCAGCCAAATTCAATCAAGACTTGTAAGCATTTAATCAGTGTCTGTCTCCCTGTTAGACTGTAAGTTCCACGGGAGCAGGGTCACATCTCCCTTGTCCATCAGGTATTTTAGTCAGTGCCTGGCACATAGCAAGTGTTCAGTAGTTGTTGAACAAATGATTGAATGAATATCAACTAACACTTGTTGATTTCTTACTTTGTGCCAGCACTTAACTTGCATCATTCACATTTGGTCTTCATGACAACTCTATGCAAAAGTGAAAGCTGAGAGATGTTACATAGTGTGCCCAGGGAGTAAAATTGGAGCCCTCTTGCCGTGCATGAATGAACAAGTGAGCAGAGGGCTCTCTCAATCTGGTGATTTCTGACCCCGGAAGGCAAGCTCAGGAACCTCCAGCCCTCATGCTGGCACCAACATCAGACCCTAAAACCTTTGACTTACTGTCCCATCCAAACCGTGTCAAGTTGTGGGATGCCTGCTGGCTGGTGGCTCTGGGCAAGTCTCTTCCCCTCTCTGGGCTTCTGTTTCCAGACTCTCTAACATGGGACTGATCATCACTGACCTTACTTACCTCCCAGGATAAAGGAGAGCCAATGTCAAGAAAGTACACGAGAAAAATGACAGAAGTGCTTTATAACCAGAAATCCACGTTTGCAGAAGAAATACGAAAACTCAGTTTCTCCTCAGGAGGACACAGGCAGAGGTTCCCCTAGCACTTCCTTGGAGTCAGGGTACTTCTCAATCTTTAATGTGCATACAAAATTTTTATCTCCTTAGGATACAAATTCTGATTCAGTAGATCTGGAGTGGGGCCTGCAGTCTGCATTGTTAACGCTCCCAGCTTCGCCCATGCTTTGGTCCTTGGACTGCACTTTGAATAGCAGGGGACTGGTGGACAGACCAAAGGCTTTGGCTTCAGACAGACCTGGGGTGGATCTCAGCAGTGCTTCTTTACAGTGGGAACTCAGAAATTAGTTCACTTCTCTGAACCCCACTCTCCTCGACTATGAAGTAGGAGTGATGGTGCCCATCTTATAGATGCAAATATTATAAATCCAAGGACAAATGGCATAATATACGTGAAGTGCCTGGCAGATAGCAGGGATTATGTTGGTCATTTCCCTGTACTGGAAAGAAGGGGGGTGGGGTGGGAGGGTAACTGCAATTTCTTCCTTTAGTCAATAGAGGTCGCCTCTGAATAATTTCGGCTTACGAAAGTGAGGAGCCTATGGCCTCAGAGGACAGTCCAGTCCTGAGTCATTAGGGTTCCTGGTGAACTGCTGCCTAGCACTTCTGAATGATGTCCCTATACTGGGGCAGGGCCACTTCTAGATCATGGCCTCCAATCTGGTGGGGGAATCAGACCAATCAAATAATCACAGAAACTAATTATGTAGGTACATGTGCTAGATGTAGAGTCAGTATTGCAAATCCAGATTTGGTAATTCATTGCTATGATACAATGAAAAATTTTTCCATAGGTGTGGAGGAAGGCCAGAGACATTGTCGTCAGGAAGAAGGAAGACGGCAGACACCCTGTCCTCCAAATACTTTGTGTTTCCTGAGGGGGCAGTGGGGTGGGGAGGGGGGAAGGAATAGGCACAAGATGCCTATTTGGATATTCTTCCATTAAAAATGAAATTGATGTGTTTCCAGTCCAATATGTAAGAAGCTTGGAAGTGGCCACTCCATCCTAACAACAAGTAAAAAGTTGAACAAACTGGAAAGTCAACTCTTCTTAGATATGTACAATAAGTCAGATTATAAGGCACACCACTGCCCCCAGAATTGGAGAGAAAGACAGACAAATACAGAGCAGAAACCCACAAGCAGAAACCTCTGTGGGAGTCAGTGCCAGGGTAAGGAAACCTGAACTGTAATTGATGAATTGCTGGAGGCTCAGTGTGGACAAATCTGAGAAATAAAAACACCAAGGAAGGGCTTCCCTGGTGGCACAGTGGTTAAGAATCCACCTGCCAATGCAGGGGACATGGGTTCGATCCCTGGTCTGGGAAGATCCCACATGCCACGAAGCAACTAAGCCCGTGAGCCACAACTACTGAGCCTGTGTGCCACAACTACTGAAACCCGTGCGCCTAGAGCCGGTGCTCCGCAACAAGAGAAGCCACCACAGTGAGAGGCCCACGCACCGCAATGAAGAGTAGCTCCCGCTCGCCGCAACTAGAGAAAGCCCACATGCAGCAATGAAGACCCAGTGCAGCCAAAAAAAAACCACCAAGGAATCCAGTCCTACTGGGGGAAGGGAGCATACTTTGTGACTTTGTGGGTTTTACCTGAAGTTCTACCAGGTTCTCATAGTAAACATCAGAAAAAAATCCCTCATGTTTCCAGCAGAGGAGGGTAAAAGGAACCATTTTGAAATGTGCTAGAGCATTCTGTTGTTGTTAATAAGATATACCCTCAGGAGACACTTAAAATTTAACCAGAGCCTAACCTACGGGGATTTTATCAGAGCCTAACAGACCTAAGGGAAGGGAAACACACAACTCCATCCCACTCTAGCCACCCTGGGGGGACTGGAGGGAGAAGATAAGTGAAGTCCATAGTCTTTCTCTTAGTGAGCCAGTCCATCACAGGCTCACTAAGAGACTGTGATCCAGTCATAGGACTACAGAACACTTCCCCTTCCCTTACACCTTGCAACCTTATTACTAAAGGCCAATCTACAGCAGTTCCTTTCACCTAGTACATTATGTCTGGCTATCAATAAAAAATTACAAGATATACTAAAAGGCAAAAAACAGAGTTTTTTTGGGTTTTTTTTGCGGTACGTGGGCCTCTCACTGTTGTGGCCTCTCCCATTGCGGAGCACAGGCTCCGGACGCGCAGGACCAGCGGCCATGGTTCACAGGCCCAGCCGCTCCGCGGCATGTGGGATCTTCCCGGACCGGGGCACGAACCCGTGTCCCCTGCATCGGCAGGCGGACTCTCAACCACTGTGCCACCAGGGAAGCCCCTAAAGACATAGTTTTAAGAGACAGAGCAAGCATCAGAGCTAGACTCAGATATGGCAGGAGTGTTAGAATTATCAGACCAGGAATTTTAACGACTATGGTTAAGATGCTAAGGGCTCTCATGGATGAAGCAGACAGCCTGCAAGAACAATAGATGTGCAATGTAAGCAGAGAGATGGAAATTCTAAGAAAGAACCAAAAAGAAATGCTAGAGATAAAAAACACTGTAGGAGAGATGAAGAGTGCCTATACTGTACAGGCTGGATACAACTTAGGAAAGAATCTCTGAGCTTCAGGATATCTCAATAGAAACCTCCAAAACTGAAAAGCAAATAGAAAAAAAAAAAGTCTGTGGAAAAACAAAAGGAATAATGTACACAGAATAATGTACACAAAAGGAATAATGTACACAGAATATCAGAAGGAAAAGAGAGAAAGGAACAGAAAAATATTTGAAACAATAATGACTGAGAATTTCCCCCAAATTAATTTCAGGCACCTGATTAATGACAGACCAGGAAGCTCAGAGAACACCCAGCAGGATAAATGCCAAAATATATGACACCAAGTCATATCATTTTCAAAAAATACAGAAAATCAAAGATTAAGTCCTGAAAGAAGCCAGAGGGAAAAAACGCCTATAGAGAAGCAAAGGTTAAGAATTACAAGGGAATTCCTTGGCAGTACAGTGGTTAGGACTCGGCACTTTCACTGCCAGGGGCTGGGTTCAATCCCTGGTCGGGGAACTAAGATCTCACAAGCCTCACAGTGTGGCCAAAAAAAAAAAAAAGGAATTACTGTTGACCCTTGAACAATATGAGGGTTAGGGGCTCCAACCCTCTACATACTTGAAAATCTCCATATAATTTATAGTCAGCCCTCTGTATCCGAGGTTCCTCCATATCTGCAGTTCTGCATCTAAAGATTCAACCAACTGCGGATCGTGTAGTATTGCAGTATTTACTATTGAAAAAAATCCACTATATATAGACCCTTGCAGTTCAAACCCATGTTGTTCCAGGGTCAACTGGACATCTGACTTCTCAGAAACTATGCAAGCATGAAGAGAGTTGAGTGAAATATTTTAAATGTTAACAGAAACCTAGAATTCTATATCCTGTAAAATTATCCTTCAACAGTGAAGGAGAAATACTCTCTCAGACAAACAAAAATTGAGGGAATTTGTTGCCAGTAGACTTGCCTTGAAAGAAGTGTTAAAAGGAGTTCTTTAGAGAGAAGGGAATTTTTTTTTTTTTTTGGCCACGCCACCCTACTCTCGGGATCTTAGTTCCCCAACCAGGGCCCCCTGCAGTGGAGCACAGAATCCTAACCACTGGACCACCAGGGAATTCCTAAGGGAAGGGAAATTAAATGAAGCAGATATCACAATTATAAAGCAAGAAGAGAATGCTTTGAAAAATGAACAAAATGAAAACTAGCACCTAAAAATTAAAAGTATGATTGCCAAATTTAAAAATAAATCAAAGAGTTAAAGATAGTTAAGAAAATCCCCTGGAAAGCAGAACAAAAAGACAGAGATGGAGGGAATTCCCTGGCTGTCCCGTGGTTAGGACTCACTGCTTTCACTGACAAAGAGATGGGAAAGAAGAGATAAGAAAATTAGAGTTTCAACTCAGATCCAACATCTGACTAACAGGAGTTCCAGAAATAGAGAAGAAAGAAAATGGACAGGGGCAGGAAGTGGGAGAGCAGAGAAAGACAGATATTACCAAAAAAATAACTCAAGAAAATTTTGCAGAACTGAAAGATATGAGTCTCCATATTTGAGCCAGTAAATTGAATTTTAAGAGCTGCACACTGGAAATAAAGAGAAAATCTTAAAGATTTTCTGAGATAGTGGTGGGCAGGGAGGGCATGCTTCTTGGCATCACTGCGAGCTAGAAGATAACACATCAATGCCTTCATAATTTTTGAGTGAAACTTTTCAACCTAGATTTCAGTGCACAACCAAACCTTCAATCAAGTGTGAGACTGAAACAAAAACATTTCCAGATAAGTAAAGGGTACATAAATTTACATCCTGTGTAGCCTTTCTCAGAAAGTCACTGGAGAACATGCTTCAGCAAAACAGAGTTGTAAAGCAAGAAAGTGTAAGGCAAAGCATCCAGGAAACCAAGAATCTACCTCAGAAGAACCAAATGATGGTTTCCAAATGGCAGCTGGGCAGCTGACCAAAACGTGGCCAGTTCAGCTGAAGCAGGAGTACGGAGAGCAATCAAAGGAAGGTCTCCAGGGAAAAAATAAAACGAAGAGCTTATCTGACTTGTCTAAGCATTTGGAATAATTACTGACAGATCTGTTGGAGCATTTGGATAAGTATGTATATAACAAAGCAAATGGGAAAATATGGCCATTATTAACCACAGGAAAAACAAACAAGTTTTACAAAGAAGGAAAGGTAATCATAGTAAACTACCAATACTTTTTTTTAAATTTATTTTATTATTTATTTATTTAGGCTGCGCTGGGTCTTAGTTGTGGCATGAGGGATCTTTAGTTGTGGCATGTGAACTCTTAGTTGCAGCATGCATGAGGGATCTGGTTTCCCATCCAGGGATCTAACCCGGGCCCCCTGCATTAAGAGCAGAGTCTTACCAAATGGACCACCAGGGAAGTACCTAAACTATCAATACGCAGCACAGCAGTGAACAATATTTACATACTCATAATAATGTACATACTGATTATTTAACCCTAAGGGCTGTATTGTGACAGAACCTCATTTTAAAAGGGGAGGAAGGGACTTTAGGGTGCAGGTGTAAGAAAGCTAAATCTTTAATCAATAATTACTGCTTTTAATTTTTAAATCACAAAATAGCAGTATAAGCACATTATCTTAAAATAGTGAGATAATGCCCAAAGAAACAGGTTAAAAGAGATGCATGTAGGCAACACAACGAGCTAGAGGTGGGCAAAGCTGGGACAAAGGACTGCTGGCATTTGATATGAGCTTTTTAAAAATATATATTTATTTATTTTTGGCTGTGTTGGGTCTTAGTTGTGGCACGCGGTCTTCTCTCTAGTTGTGGCGCGTGGGCTTAGTTGCTCCGTGGCCTGTGGGATCTTAGCTCCCTGATCAGGGATCGAACCCATGTCCCCTGCATTGGAAGGCAGATTCTTAACCACTGGACCATCAGGGAAGTCCCGGATATGAGCTTTTTATTACCACTGGATTTATAAAACAAAATGCATGACTAGTTGGGGTTTTTTTAACTTAAAATTATGTTTATACTTACAATAGCCAAGATATGGAGGCAACCTAAGGGCCCAGTGATAGATGAATGGATAAAGAAGATGTGGTCCATAAAAAAGAATGAAATCTTGCCATTTGCGACAACATGGATGGACCTAGAGGATATTATGCTAAGTGAAATAAGTCAGACAGAGAAAGACAATATATGATTTCAATTATTTGTGGAATCTTAAAAACAAACAAACAAACACAACAAAACAGAAACAGCATCATAGATACAGAGAACAAACAGGTGGTTGCCAGAGGAGTAGGGTGGGGAGATAAGAAAAACAGGTGGGGGAGATTAAAAGGTACAAACTTCCAGTTACAAAATAAATGAATCAGAGGTATGAAATGTACAGTGTGAGGAATACTGTCAATAATTATGTAATATCTTTACATGGTGAAAGATGGTAACTAGATTTATCACGGTGATCATTTTGAAATGTGTAGAAATATCAAATCACTATATTGTGCATCAGGAAGTAACACAATGTTTTAGGTCAATTATACTTCAAAAAATAAACTAAATCATAGAAAAAGAGATCGTTACCAGAGGCAGGGGATCAGGGGAGAGGGAGTTGGATGAAAGTAGTCAAAAGGTACAAACTTCTAGTTATAAGATAAATCAGTACCAGGGATATAATGTATAATATGATAAATATGATTAACACTGTTGCATGTCCATCTATGAAAGTTGTTAGAGGGACTTCCCTGGCTGTCCAGTGGTTAAGACTCTGTACTTCCACTGCAGTGGGTGAGGGTTCAATCCCTGGTCTGGGAACTAAGATCCCATATGCCGCAGGGTGTGGTCCAAAAAAAAAGTTTAAAAAAGTGATCATAAAACAATTTTTTTTTTTTCCACACCATGCAGCATGCAAGATCCTAGTTCCCCAACCAGGGGTTGAACCCATGCCCCCTGCAGTGGGAGTGTGGAGTCCTAACCACAGGGCCACCAGGGAAGTCCCTAATATTTTTTTAAATAGGAGAAGTAAAAATTGAATGTCTCCTATAGGCCATGTTTGAATTCTAGCTTTGCTGCTTCTCGTGAGGACTTAGGCAGTTAGTTAAACTTTATGGGCCTTGATTTCCTTATCCATACATTACAATACTTGTTGGAGTGAAGACCCTTGGCAGCCTTCTCCATTCTTCAATAAACAATACAACTTGTGAAATAATAAAAAATAAATATATTGGTCTCTGCCCCATTTCTGGCATAGAGCTCCTAAAACTTCTGTAATTTCCTAAATGATAAGGGTACTTGGAGCATTTTCTGTTCTAATATTTGGTCTTGGACCCTGTTTCCTGACACAGAGCTCCTAAATCCCTTGGAATTTCCTGGGCAATAGGAGTGTCTTTTGTTCTAATGAGGCAATGATTGGGGGGCTCCTGGATAACTTCAGGATTGGTGCAGGTCACCAGAAAGACCACACGCCACGATCAGAAGCTCGGAACTTTCAGCCCCAGCCCCCCAACCTCTGGGAAGGGGAGAGGAGCTGGAGATTGAGTTAATAATCAATCATGCCTATGTGATGAAGCCCCCATAGAAATCCTAGCACTACATGGTTGGAAGGGGTTCCGAGTTGGTGGACACACCCACATGCCAGTAGGGTGGTACATCCTGACTCCACAGGGACAGACGCTCCTGCATGTGGGACCCTTCTGGACCTCATCCTATGTACCTCTTCAGCCTGGCCATTCACCTGTACCTTTTATAATATCTTTTACGATAAACCAGTAAACGTGAGTAAATGTTTCCCTGAGTTCTGTAAGTCATTCTAGCAAACACCTCTGAGGTGGGAGTCGTGGGAACCCCAATTTATAGCTGGTCACCAGATTCAAGTGGGGGGAGCTAGACCCACCCCTCCACGAGAGAAGTGACAAAGAATTTGTGGCCACCTTTATCTACCACATAATCTGGAAAATATACATAAATACTTAGCTCAAAGGGTTGTTACAAAAATTGTATTGGATTTATAAAAAATGCCTTGTCTGTACTGAGGAATAAACAAATAAATGTTTTATTATCGTAATTCTTTTAAAAAGGTCATATTTAGCATTAGAGGGTGCCTTTTTTTTCCTTTTTGGCCCCATGGCTTACAGGATCTCAGTTCCCTGACCAGGGATTGAACCCAGGCAATGGCAGTGAAAGCCTGGAATCCTAACCACTAGGCCACCAGGGAACTCCCAGAGGCTACTTTAAATTAATAAAGATAGAATTCTTCACTTAGAAGAGTTCACCTCAAGTCTCTCTAAATAGCAAACTTTTCCTGGAAAAGAGGACTTGGGTCATGTGTCATTTCACTGACATCCTACTAGCTAGAATTGCACCATTCATACTCACTGAGGTGTCTTTTGAAGGCCCAACGTGGAGAAAAGAGGCTCTTGCTGGGAACGTTACCAGCTCCATCTCCTGGGGCGGCAATGGTTGGAGCAGGGGCCAACTAAGACGAGATGACCTCCCCTGGGCTTGGCTCTGAATGTCCAAAAATGAGATTGGGGGAATGAGAAGCTGTGTCCATGGGCCACTTGTTAGTTTATTCTCAGTGAGATAGATTCTGTGGTCCCTCCCAGCCCTGGCAGATTATATTGTCCTCAGCCTTTTTCTCCTCAATTCCTTATCCAGGGGTTGTAAATAGAACTCATTGTGTGCTTATCTTTTAAAAAGAAGGAGGAGGAGAAGGAGAAGAAAGAAGAGGAAGAAAGGAAAGAAAGGAAGGAGAGAGAGAGAGAGAGAGAGAGGAGAAAAAAGGAAAGAAAAAAAGGAAGAAGAATTTTTAAATTACTTTGGAGCTCCTAAAACCCTTGGAATTTCCTAAGTGATTTAAAGTCTTTTGTTATGTTAATGAGATGATGTTCGCACTGCCCTAAGGTTGAGGGCTGGTTGCCAGGAAACCAACTGTGTTATTAGAGGGTTGGAACTTTCAGTCCCACCCCCTGACCTCCAGGAAGGGGAGAGGGACTGGAGGTTATTAAATCTGCAGCCTAATGGCCAATGCCTTACTCAACCATGCCAATGAAAAAAAGCCTCTATAAAAACCCAGAGGATGCAGTTCAGAGATTCCAGGTCGGTGAAAAGGTGGAGGTGCTGGGAGAGTGCTGTGGTTGGAGAGCATGGACACTCCATGCCCCTTCCCCATACCCTGCCCTGTGCATCTCTTCCATCTGGCTGTTCTTGTGTTACATCCTTTTACAATAAACTAGTCATCTAGTTAAAAAAAAAAAAAAAAAAAAGAAGAAGAAGAGGGACTTCCCTGGTGGCGCAGTGGTTAAGACTCTGCCTGCCAATGCAGGGGACACGGGTTCGAGCCCTGGTCCAGGAAGATCCCACATGCCGCAGAGCAACTAAGCCCGTGCACCACAACCACTGAGCCTGCGCTCTAGAGCCTGCAAGCCACAACTACTGAAGCCCGTGCGCCTAGAGCCAGTGCTCTGCAACGAGAGAAGCCACTGCAATGAAAAGCCCACGCACCGCAACGAAGAGTAGCCCCTGCTCGCCACAACTAGAGAAAGTGCGCTTGCAGCAATGAAGACCAACACAGGCAAAAAAGAAAAAAAAAAAAGAATTTTTAAATTAAGAACAATGACAGAAATCCGGATGTCCCGCTTCTCTGAGAAACTGGCATGTCTAGCAACACTGTCCTCAATCCTGTTTGGAAACCACCAGCTAGAGCTGGATTTCAGTATAGTTCCAACCTGGCAGCTTCTTTCATATATGTTCCCTGCCTGGCACCTGGGGATATCTGGGTTTTGGAGCCCTGCAATTAACCTTGAACCAAATCAGCCAATCCCAGCCCACCCAGGTGCTACCCTGCAAGCCAGCATCTGCCCTGAGGTTCTGAAATGCCAGCGACTGAGCAGGTGCCAGCCTCAGAGCCAGCTGTCCTGTCAGCACCAGAACCAGCTGTCCTACCAGCCTCTGCCCAGAAGCTCAGGCTGACAAAGGGAATGGGACTGGCCAGGAACACTAGCCAGGGCTGTGTAGGGAATGAAGTGAGAAAGATGTAGCCTCTCAGCTATACCATAAACGTTGGCTGTTCTCGGACCCCAACATCCTCCCTGCTTGTCTGGCTGCTTATGGTTAACAGAAGGCCAGGGAGACGCTGACTCTGCCTTCTTCTGAGCCAAGCCCCTGGGGCACCATGCACTTCTGGGTGCTATGCTATTATGCTGGACCTCAAGTAACCAGAACCAGCAACCAACCATCCTGCTTAACTGAATTCCTGATTAACATGTATATCCCTAACCTGTATATCCTTAATGTTTAAAATTAAAAATTCCAAAATGTGTTAGGAATCGTTTCTTCTTTAGCAAAGAACATCTCATAAATACAATGTATCTGAATCTTTCTTTGGGGACTTAAGGTCCTGCCAGAGAGCTTCCTTACTTCCTTCTCTTCTTCCTTTCTTTCCTCCACAAGTTGTTTTTAAGCATCTATGATGTGTCACTCCCTGTTTAGGCTTGAGGACAGAGAGGTGCAGATAACCGGCTGGAGTGGGTATTAACTAAAGAATATTCCTGAAAGGCCACCACTGGTGGCCCAGTGGTTAAGACTCCATGCTCCCAATAAACGGGGCTCGGGTTCAATCCCTGGTCAGGGAACTAGATCCCGCATGCGGCAACTAAAGATCCTGCACGCTGCAAAGAAGGTCCCGCGTGCCATAACTAAGACCTGGTGCAACCAAATAAATAAATATTAAAAAAAAAGAATATTCCTGAGAAATTGTCTTCATAGACTAAATTCTGAATCCTAGTCTGTTTCCTGTGGATTTTTTTTTTTTTTTTTTTTTTTTTACTATTCTGAGTAGAAAGCTCAGGAAAAAAAAAAATCAACCTAATTGTGAGCTCCGGGTAGCCAAGTTCAAATCAATCAAGGTTTAACTGAGCAGGGCTGGGGCACGGGGAGACCCCAGATAATCAAAATAGAGCACAAGGCTGGAGTTGGAGAGGTCTGAATTTGAGTCCTGGTTTTACCATATTCAGTTGGTAGGATCTTATAGTCCTAAACTTTATTGAGCATTTACTATGCACTTGGCACTGTGTTCAACACATCCCATGCATTATCTTACTTGATAAGTGAACTCTAAAGTCACTGCCTAAGAAATCACAGGAGAGGCACTTTACCTCCCTGAGCCTGAATTTCTACATCTGCACAATGGAAACAAAAATAGCATCTGACAGGTTTGTTGGGTGGATTAAGTGAGCTCAGTGTTGGAAAGTCCTCAGCACTGGGCCTGGGCCAGGGTGTGTGCACAGCAGGTGTGGCAGCCAGGACAGGCCACTCCGAATGCATCCTGCCAAGGTGCTCTGCTGGGTAGTCAGGTTTGGATTTTGATTCTTTCTTTCTTTATTAAAATCTTGTCCCCCTTCTTCTTCTTCTTCTTTTTTTTTGTCATTTTAAAGGGACTTTACGCTCCGGTTTGGCTGGGTTTCACTGCTTTTATTGAATCCCAGACACAGCTGCTCCCAGCCTACGAGGATCTTGCCTGCCAGGAGCTAAAACCTAACTTCACACAGTTTAATTAAGATGAGAGAAGACTGGAAATTCCCTGGTGGTCCAGGGGTTAGGGCTCCACGTTTCCACTGCAGAGGGCACAGGTTCCATCCCTGGTCTGGTAAATAAGATCCCACAGACCACTCGGCGTGGCCAAAAAATAATAATAATAAAATTAAATTAAATCAAAAAGAAAAAAAAGAAATCTTCCAAGGCCGAACCCAGTGCTAAATGACTGCTCCATCTCTTCACTGCTTGCCTGCCCTCAACAGGGCACAGGCTGTAAGGAAAGTCACTGTTGGTCCAAACAACGACTTGCTGTGCATCCCCACGCAGGTTTCTTTCCCTCTCAGGGCCTCAGGTTTCCTTCCTTTATAGTGGGAGGGTTGCAGCACATGACTGCTGAGGTCCTTCTGACTCGGGAACCCTGTGGTTCCAGCTGGAGTTTGCCACTAACTGTCCTGCAAACCCCTCCCAAACCCCAAGCCATCACATATGGAGCTATCGTGAAGTTCCCTAAGGAGCCCTGCTCGATCTAGTGCCAGGTGGTGAGGGTTGGAGAATTAGACTCAGGCCTTCAGAGCCAGAAACTCTGGGAGAGCAACAGAACAGCCAGCAGCTCAATGTGGTGGAAAGAACGCTGGACTTAGATTCAGGAGGCATGAACTGTAGTTGGTGTCACCTTGGGCCGGTCACTCCCCCTCTCTGAGTCCCAGTATTTTCACCGATCAATTGCCTTACGGACTTTTTAGCATCAGGTGAGTAAAATTCCACGGAAAGCAAACCGTCCTGAGCATGACTCAGGTGCAGGGTCAGTTCACATGCTGCGATAAGACAGAGGTGGTTCAAGCCCCATCTCCAACACCTCCCAGCTGTGTGAACTTGGACGAGTTACTTAACCTCTCTCTGCAGGCCTCAGTGAAGGGGATGACAACAGTATTAGTATTGTGAAGATTTAGGAGAAGTTTAGCATAATATGTGCCTTGGAAACTGACTGACTCGTTCAAATGTGGGCTCTGCCATATACTAGCTATATGGCTTAAGGTAAATAAACCTGGTTGGGCCTCAGTTTTCTCATCTGAGAAATGGGAATAATAATAGAACCTACTTCATGGGAATTCCCTGGCGGTCCTGTGGTTAGGACTCCATGCTTTCACTGCCGAAGGCCTGGGATCAGTCCCTGGTCAGGGAACTAGAATCCTGCAAGCTGCGCAGTGTGGCCTAAAAAAAAAAAAAAAAGAACCTACTTCAAAGGTTGCTGTGAGGAATAGGAGCAATTCCCATAGAGTACTTAGCACAGTAGCTGGCAGACAAGTTGTCTCTCGACAAAAGGGAACAGAGAACAGGGCCAGCAAGGAGCAGATTTGGGGCTCAGGAAGAAGCTCCATGGCAAAGTTTGGCCTTAAGTGGGAACACCCTCTGTTACTCAGGTGGTGAAAGGATTCTCTCTAGGGAGGGTTTGGAGAGGCTAGAAGAAAGAGGGCTTCCCTAGCCTCCCCTGTGGAATGCCAACCTAGGGGATGCCCTGGAGCCACCTACTCCTGGACTGGAGCATCCACCTATGCCCCTCTCTGGCTGCCATCTTGTTAGGAGGCATGGGCAAGAGCCCCACGACCACTGCGTTCAGCCGTACGGGTGCCCTTGGCCCCTGCAGCCCAAAGGACACCCACACATCTCCCTCCTCCCTACAGAGGGAACGCCGACACGAACCCACACAGCTGGAACCTGGTGGCCAGTGTTCTGGACCTGGAGTCCCCGCTGGTGTGGGTTCCTCCTACTCTCTCAGCCAGAACTACCAGACCAATGACCAACAGGTGGGTGGCTGCACCACTCAAGGTGGGGACAGGGAAGACGGAAGGAAGGGGAAGGAAAGGAAGAAGGGCAAGAAGGCTAGATGGAGGTAGAGGGAGGACGAGAGGACGGGAGCTGGAGGAAGAAAGGAAATGCCTTCTGTCTCAGACAAGAGGCTGCAAACTGTGGCCTGTGAGCTGCAGCCATTCAGCCCGTGGATATGTTTTCCTTGCCCTGCCTATTAGAGCGAAGAAAACTTGAATTTTGGTTGCCACCGTTTACACAATTGAGAGATTTCACTTAAAAATTCAGACTTGTGACTTCTGTTAAAAAGTCAACTCTGAGCCTGCATTTGCTCTTAGTAACACCCTTCTGGAGCGGAGGTGCAGCAAGGGTGAGTGGCTGTAGAAGACCCTGTGCTCTCCAGTTTACCACTGTCCCCACCAGGCCCTGTTGCCTGACACCTGTCTGCTTCACCCATTCATGTTTTCTGCCTAGTTCCTGCAGGCAGTAGGTTTGTGGCCCCTGCTTTTGAATCAAAGAAAGCCAAACCTCACCCTGGGGGCTGATAGAGAAAGGATAATAATGCCTCCCTCCTATATACAAGGCCAGCTGGACAGTGTCATGGTTAAGAGTCAGACTGCCAGGTTCCAATCCCAGTTCTGCCATTTCCCAGCTATCTGACCTTGGGCAAGTTCCTTTAAATATCCTGTGCCTCAGTTTCCTCATCTGTGACATGGGATGCTAATAACAGTACCTATCCCACAGGGTCATGCAAAAGATTAAGGAAGTGAATACACACAAATGACTAGAATATTGAAAACACTCAGTGTCAGCTATCATTATCATCATCCCCAAGGCTGTCGCAGAGATCAGACTGTATACGAAGAGATACTTTGTGAGAAGATGAGGGATTTATCAGCTGGGCCAGAGGAAGCCTGAGCCAGCTTTGAAGCAGGTGGTGACCAGGCAGCTGACTCTGCAAGCTACTCTTTGTGTGACCGTGGGCAAGTCACTCACCTTTCCTGAACCTGAGTTTCCCCACCTATGAGTTTAAGGAGCCAGACAAAATGATCTCTGGACCCTCATTTTCTATTTTTTTTAATTAATTAATTTATTTTTGGCTGTGTTGGGTCTTTGTCGCTGCGCGCGGGCTTTCTCTGGTTGCGGCGAGCGGGGGCTACTCTTCATTGTGGTGCGCAGGCTTCTCATTTTGGTGGCTTCTCTTGTTGCAGAGCACAGGCTCTAAGCGTACGGGCTTCAGTAGTTGTGGCACGTGGGCTCAGTAGTTGTGGCTCGCGGGCTCTAGAGTGCAGGCTCAGTAGTTGTGGCGCATGGGCTTAGTTGCTCCGCGGCTTGTGGGATCTTCCCGTACCAGGGCTTGAACCCGTGTCCCCTGCATTGCCAGGTGGATTCTTAAGCAGTGAGCCAACAGGAAGTCCCTGGACGCTCATTTTCTTTTTTTTTCTTTCTTTCTTTCTTTTTTTTTTTTTCGGCCGTACACACAGCTTGTGGGATCTTAGTTCCCCGACCGGGGATTGAACCTGGGCTCTGGCAGTGAAAGTGCGGAGTCCTAACCACTGGGTCTCCAGGGAATTCCCTGGACCTTCATTTTCTAATCTGAAATTGAATGCAACAATCTTCTTCTTAGTAATTTACTGTGTGCCAGGTACAGTGCTACACATGGGGGAAACAGCAGTGAAGGAAGTGGTCCAGTCCCTCCTCATGGAGCTTACAGTCTAGGGCAGAAGCAGACATCAAACTAGTCATTACAAGTGTGAGGAATATGGCAAAAGAGGAGCTAGAGGGGATTGGGAAGCACAGAGCAGGGAGATGTACATCACCCTTGGCCTCAGGGAACAAAGCCCAGTGATTGTGGAGGAAAAGAGTCTACTCACAGAGTGTAAGCAGGGACAAAGGCTTGGAGATAGGGAAAGCTGATGCCTGAGAGGCTGGAGCATTACGTTTAAGACGGAGGGTGACAGGAACTTCCCTGGTGGTCCAGCGGGTAAGACTCCATGCTTCCAATGCAGGGGGCGCAGGTTCGATCCCTGGTCAGGGAACTAAGCATGTTGCATGGTGTGGCCAAAATAAAAAATAAAAAAAAAAAAAAAAGCGGGAGAATCGGGCTGGTGAGCTGTACAGGGCCTGACTACCAAAAGTCTCATAAGCCCCATTAGGGTTAAGGGTGATAGGAAGCTCTGAAGAGTGTGAAGCCCTGGACTGCCTGGGTCAGACCAGCTCTGCCATGTTAAAGTGAAAGGGAGGATGGACCAGAGCGGGTAAGAGGGGAGCTCAGCAAAATGTGCAAATGAGTATATGATCTCTTCTCACCCTTTGGCTGGGGCAGGGGAGCCTGTCTGTGATTCTTTCCCACTTTGACCCCCACCTTGGGCCCCACTTCCTCTCCGTTCAGGGGGCTTCTGACAACTGCCAAGCACTGCTGAATTTCTTTGAAAAGCTCCCCACTTTTGCCAGCCATGACTTCTGCGTCTTTGGAGAAAGTTATGAGAGTATATATGTGCCCCGCCACCCCGAGTGCACAAATTGTCAAGGGTCCATTTTCTATCAACTTCAAGTAAGTCTCAGGTCCTTGACTTCTGAACAGGTGTAAAAGGCCAGCACTGCCCAGTAATCTTTATCCTGTCCTTCACTCTTCAAATATTCTTTGAGCACCCAGCCTGGCTCAGACTGGAATACGGTAGTGACCAAGGCAGTCTCTGCCTTCTAGGTGGGGGAAAAATAGGCAATAAGTGTACACACACATATAAACAAGGTCGTTTCAGAGAATGCTATGAGCTATGACGGACTGCTTTAGACATCATAGTTGGGAAACCTTCCTGAGTAGGAGACAAGTGGGCTGAATGACAAGAAGAAGGCACGAGAAGAGCCTCAAGAAAAGCGGTCCAGGAAGAGAGAAAAATAAGTGCAAACCTGAGGCAGAATAACCCAGGTGGAAAGAAGGCCTCTGTGGCGGGAGCAGAGTGAGCAGGGGCACGTGGTGGAGTGCCACTGGACAGATGAACGGGATCCTGGGGGCCTTGTAAGCCATGGTAAGGATTCTCCAGGAAGCCATTGGAGGGGTTTTAACAGGAGGATGGATTGCGGGGGTCGGGGAAGAGTAGAAGGAAGGAAACCAGTAGGGCCTGTTCTAGTGGTCCAGGCAGAGATGATGGTGACACATGGACTAGAATGAGAGCACTGGAGGTGGAGATCAATGGAAAGATTCAGGATACATCTGGAACCAGGGATCAACCTCTGACCTTGATCTCTATCCCCTCTGGCCTGTTTCCCCATCTGTACATAAGGCTAATCTGAGACATCAGCTGCTCTGAGATGCTGAGTATGGTTCTCTGTTAATGCTGCACGAGGCAGTATAGCCAAGACACTAAGTGTAGACCTGGAAATGGCACTAACCTGGGTTTGAAACCTGGCTCTGCCACTGACTGGCTGTGTGGCCTTGAGCAAGCTCTTTAGCCTCTCTGTGTCTCAGTTTGCTCATCTGGAAAATGGGAATGCACAAAGAACAAGAAAGAAAGAAAAGGAAATGAATTCCCTGGTGGTCCAGTGGTTAGGACTCTGCACTTTCACTGCCAAGGGCGTGGCTTCAATCCCTGGTCGGGGAACTAAAATCCTCGCAAGCCACTCGGTGTGACCTCCCCCTCCCCCCAAAAAAGGGATGCACACAATAGTACCTGCTTCACAGGATTAGGGTGAATAAAGGAGACAATGAATATGCAGGGCTCAGAGCAGGGCCTAGCACTCAAGCTTAGCCATTATCACTGTTACCAAAAGGAGGGGCTTCTCAGCACTTATTTGTATCTTCTGGTATCAGGGCTTTGGAATGAGAAGGAAATGAGCAACTACCAGCTGGGTGATGATCCTCTGATAGACTATGGTTACTACCATGGCCTCATTGGCAATGAGTAAGTCCTGTATCCTTCTAGTCCTTGGCATGTCAACTTTTTTTTTTTTTTTTGCGGTACACAGGCCTCTCACTGTTGTGGCCTCTCCCGCTGCGGAGCACAGGCTCCGGACACGCAGGCTCAGTGGCCATGGCTCATGGGCCCAGCCGCTCCGCGGCATGTGGGATCTTCCCGAACCAGGGCACAAACCCACGTCCCCTGCATCGGCAGGCAGACTCTCAACCACTGCGCCACCAGGGAAGCCCGGCATGTCTACTTTTGAGGCAGCTGGCTTTCTGTCATCCTTAGGCCAGAGGCAGATGATGCCACCAGGCAGGCCAGTTTAGATTGATCAGAGGTAATCAATATGGCAGGAAATGGAGTAACTGCCCTGGGAGTGGAGGTGAGCCCAGGTGGCCACACCCTCACTGCCTGATTCCAGGTCTCAGTCCACAGCCTCTGGACTTCCCTCAACACCTACTACTGCTCTGCTTTTATACCACAGAGGACAACTGCTTCAATGGGGTGAGTCACCCCTCTCCTCGGTGAGGGTTGGAAAGAGGGCACCTCTCTCCTCCTCAGCTGGTGGGAGAGCAAAGGAAAAGAGCTCAGAACCCCAGTGCACAGAGCTGTTCTTATACACACATACACACACAGAGCACACCCCCCAATCAGTTTACAGCAACCCTGTGAGGAAGGCAGATTGGTGGGACTCACATGGGGATTTAAAAATTCTTATTTCTAGAGGCTGGGGAAATTTCTGAAGATGGTCAAAAGGTACAAACTTCCAGTTATAAGATAAATAAGGGCATGTCCCTGGTGGCGCAGTGGTTAAGAATCCGCATGCCAATGCAGGGGACATGGGTTTGAGCCCTGGTCCGGGAAGATCCCACATGCCATGGAGCAACTAAGCTCGTACAACACAACTACTGAGCCTGCACTCTAGAGCCCGCGAGCCACAACTACTGAGCCCTCGTGCCACAACTACTGAAGCCTGCACGCCTTAGAGCCTGTGCTCCGCAACAAGAGAAGCTAATGCAATGAGGAGCACATGCACCACAAGGAAGAGTAGCCCCCGCTCACAGCAACTAGAGAAAGCCTGTGCGCAGCAACGAAGATCCAAGGCAGCCAAGAATAAAATAAATAAATTTATATATATTAAAAAAAAAGATAAATAAGTCCTGGGGATGTAATGTACAGCATGGTGACTATAATTAATAATAGTGTTCTGTATATTTGAAAGTTGCTAGGAGAGTAATCTTAAAAGTTCTCATCACGGGCTTCCCTGGTGGCGCAGTAGTTGAGAGTCCGCCTGCCGATGCAGGGGATACAGGTTCGTGCCCCGGTCCGGGAAGATCCCACATGCCACGGAGCGGCTGGGCCCGTGAGCCATGGCCGCTGAGCCTGCGCATCTGGAGCCTGTGCTCCGCAACAAGAGGCCACAGCAGTGAGAGGCCCGCGTACCGCAAAAAAAAAAAAAGTTCTCATCACAGGCTTCCCTGGTGGCGCAGTGGTTAAGAATCTGCCTGCCAATGCAGGGGACAAGGGTTCGAGCCCTGGTCCGGGAAGATCCGACATGCCGTGGAGCAACTAAGCCCGTGGGCCACAACTACTAGAGCCCACGCAACTAGAGGTCACGCTCCGCAACAAGAGAAGCCACTGCAATGAGAAGCCTGCGTACCACAACGAAGAGTAGCCCCCGCTCTCTGCAACTACAGAAAGACCGCAAGCAGCAGCGAAGACCCAATGCAGCTAAAAATAAATAAATAAATAATTTAAAAAAAAAAGTTCTCATCACAAGAAGAAAAACTGTAACTATGTGAGGTGATGGATATTAACTAAACTTATTGTGGTAATCATTTTGTAACATATACATATGTCAAATCATTATGGTGTATACCTTAAACTAATACAATGTTATGTGTCGATTATATCTCAATAAAACTAGAAAAAAATGTAAATACATAAAAATAAAATTTAAAACATTTTTTTTCTTGTTTCTCATTGCTTTTAAATTGCAAATACAATATACTGTCCTCATTTAAAAATTCAGGTAATATTTCCTCCCTATTTTACAGGAAAACAAACTATCCCAAAGCCTTCCAGGCAGTAAGGGGCAGACTGTGGACTAGAATTCAGGTTTTTTTGTGTCCAAGGACAGGGTTTCTCCCCTGGGCTATGTGGTCTCCCCACAGGGCCTCCAACTCTGCCCCCTACCCTGCCCTAATCCAGAAGAAACCTACAAAGGCCTTGGCAAAACACTTAGCAGATAGGCCCTGATCCACATCAGAGATAACATTTTCTCTGACACAGGAGATAGGACTGTCCCCAATTCCTCCCACAGTATTTGCTGTCACACCACTCCTGTCTCTTCCTCCCAAGAGGGTGTGCATATCTGAATGCAAGTGATGCAAATCTGAACGCAAACTTCAGCACTCTATGATTTTTTTAAACCAAATAAACAGCAGGAGGTCTCACAGGGAATGATGACAACTCTGAGGGGATGACCTTCCCAGAGCAGTGTTTTCTGCCTCTGCTCCCGGGGCTGGTGCTGGGCCCTTAAGGCTCTGATTAGCCATTGCCAGAGCCCAAAATGACAAATGCCTCGCATTTTCCTTTGACCCTTGGGTTATTGTGCACAGGGAGCAATCACGGCTCACCAAATTCTGATTTTCACATTAGATTAATGTGCAATCTCACTCCAGATTTCTACCAGGGGTTTGCCTGCCATGCAGCCTTGCAAAGTTCCTGCTGTGCATGGCCACGTGGAGATAGTAGAATACCACTAGGAGTAGGAAGGGGTGAGATAAGAGGACCACAGAGCCTTTGGGCCTATCTAAATGGGGTCAAAACTTAAAAAAAAAAAAAAAAATTGTGAATCCTGGCCTCTAGAGCATAATCCAGCCCCCTGACTTTGTGGAGCTGGCTTATAATTGGTAGCTCTCTCCCACGAGGAGGGTAGCAGCAGTGCCCTCAGCTCCCTGTGGTATGGCATGGATGTGTCCCTGGGGGTCAGCTCCAAGACTGCCTCCTGACCCAAGAGGCCAGAGGGCACAGGCTCAGTCCCTCATGCTTTGCTGGCCGTTTTCACCATGTTAGGTGTCCCAGTCAACAGACCCTGTGCCTGAAAGAGTAGTAAATTGTGTTTTTACCCTCAACCCTGGAAAGTCCTTGGACTGATTCCTCTCTGCAGGTCCTGGAAGCTTATGGTATGATTCAGGGCATTGCCCTCAACATCTGCAACCTCTACTCACTCTGCTGAGGGGCACATGGCTACCAGGGGCCTTAACGCTGCTGGCATGAGCAACCTCTTCTGAAGGTACCAGGCCAACGTGGCCACCCCAGGAACTGGTTGGTGAGGTGGGATGGGAGACAGTGAGTGCTGTGCCCTGTAGTCTGGAGATAATTATTAGAGGTAATGCTTTTCTCCACCTTTGCAACTAGTCCAATACACCATCATCTCTTTTTTTTTTTTCATGTTCTTTCTTATTTTATTCTTTCTGACAGAGTTTTGAAAAGAATCTTGCTCCAGAAGAATGTTTTTCCCCTTTGGATCTTTTTTAACAAAATCCAAGAACAGAATGAAGAACTTGGGCTGATTATTATTATTTTTTAACATCTTTATTGGAGATAATTGCTTTACAATGGTGTGTTACTTTCTGTTTTATAACAAGGTGAATCAGTTATACACATAAAGTTATGGAACGCTTCACGAATTTGCGTGTCATCCTTGCGCAGGGACCATGCTAATCTTCTCTATATCGTTCCAATTTTAGTATACGTGCTGCTGAAGCGAGCGCCACCATCATCTCTTGCCTGGACTATTACATCCTTCTACTTTGAAGATTCCTGCTGCCCTCCACCCCTTTGCTCTCCTGTAGTCTTCTTCTTGCAGTAACCTTTTAAAACTAAGGTCAGCTCACATCCTCAGCTCAAAATCTTCTATGGCTTCTCTTCTTACTAGGATGAAAGCCAAAGTCCTCATCTACCATGGCTGACAGGGCCCCATAATTCTGGCTCCTCTCTGACCTCTTTTTCTGTTACTCCTCCTCTCCCACTGCTCAGCCTCAGCTACAGACTCAGGGACTTTGTACTTTCTGGTCTCCTGCCTGGAACCCTCAGCCACCAGATGTCTGTGTGGTTTCCTCCCTCACTTCTTTCAGGTCTCTGCTCAGACCCTTTATCAGAGAGGTCTCCCCAAACAAAAAGAGCTGCTACCACCTCCCCAACCTTCCCACCTCTGTCACTCCAGCACCTTATTCTGCTCCATTTCTTTTCATAGCACTTAGACTGCTCAACATTATTTCCTTAGTAGTATTGTTTATCACAACCCCCTGTTTAAATGCAAAATCAATGACTGCAGGAACTTTGCTTTTTTGCTGCTATATTCCCAACACCTGGCACATAGGAGGCACTTAAAAACTATTTGTTGGGGGGACTTCCCTGGTGGCACAGTGGTTAAGAATCTGCCTGCCAATTCAGGGGACACGAGTTCAATCCCTGCAACTAAGCCCGTGTGCCACAACTACTGAGCCTGCACTCTAGAGCCCATGAGCCACAACTACTGAAGCCTGCGCGCCTAGAGCCCGTGCTCTGCAACAAGAGAAGCCACCACAATAAGCCTGTGCACCGCAACAAAGAGTAGCCCCCGCTCACCACAACTACAGAAAGCCCGTGTGTACAAACAAAGATGAACGCAACCAAAAATAATAAATAAATAAAATTGATTCTTTAAAAAACAAAACAAAACAATTTGTTGGGGACTTCCCTGGTGGCGCAGTGGATAAAACTCCACGCTCTCAATGCAGGGGGCTTGGGTTCGATCCCTGGTCAGGGAACTAGATCCCACATGCATGCTGCAACTAAGAGTTCACATGCCACAACTAAGGAGCCCTGGAGCCACAACTAAGGAGGCTGCCTGCTGCAAGTAAGACCTGGTGCAACCAAATAAATAAATATTAAAAAAAAAAAGCTTACCTAGGGCAGCCTTGGACTGTGGACAGCATGGTCTGAGCCTGAAAGAGATCAGAATGTGAGGTGCTCAGGATGGTGGGAATGGGGGAACAGGCAGCACTTCCCCAGGGTCCCCTGACCAGGACAGGTGTGTCCTTGGGATCCTTACTTCTTGGGACTATCACGTAGTGATGGTAAGAGAGGAAGACGTGCAAAGTGGCCTGGCTGCCCCTCCTCTCTCTGTCCTGCCTTCTCCAGGTAACTCTCCCTGACAACTCCCATTTGGAGTACAGGGTGGACCAGGGGCTGCTGTGGAAGTCAGAACATTTCCAGACAGAAAGGACTTTGAGATCATCTAGGCCAACTCTTCTGTTTTACAGAGAAGGATTCTAGAGAGAGAGAAGGACTTAGTCTGCATGGGAAGGGGATGAGCAGAATTACAGAAGGGGCTCAGGGCTGTAGAGCATGGGACGAGCTTGTGGGATCCCAAAATAGCATCTCTATGAGGTTCACCAAGTATTGGGGGACTGGCATGGAAAATGGGATGGTGGGAGGGAATATCTGAGGCTTTCAACCCCATAACCCCTTCCATACTCTCTGCTTCCAGCCTCCTGACGGCCCCATTTCTGGGGTGCCTGAATGTATCCAGGCCAGGCCGTACCACATACCTGTAGCTGAGCCACACCCTCAACTCCCTCCCTGCCTAGGAACTGTGCAGGTAAGCCCGAGGAGATCTAGCAGCCACTGGCAGAGGCACGAGAGCGTGGATATGACCTCCCAAGATTGGGGGGCCTTCTTGGGGAGAGGTAGGGCAGAGATAGCTGACACTAAGATGTAGGGTAGGGCAGGCTGTTGGTTCACTACTATGATCCCAGCACCTGTAACAGTGCCTGGAACGTGTGGTGCTCCAAGGACAATGGTGTTTCAAGGACAAAGGACAACCCTGCCTGAAAAAGTTTCAGCGTTACACATCCTACTGGACTCTAATCACCATGTTGCGATGGGTACGAAATTCCTGAGCCCACCTGGGCTACGAGACCTGTTCCTCTCTCGTCCCAAATAAGGAAAGGCATCTGCCCCATCCCACTCCCACTCTAAAGAAGGAAGGTATATGTGCCTCGACCAATCAGAAAACAAAAATTTCACCTCGGACCGTTTCCTTGTTCTAGGGCTATAAAAACTGACTAATAGCACGTGTTCGGGGCTGGCTCTCCCAGACTACTAGGAAGTCGGCCTGCTGTCCTGGCAGCGACCATTCCCTCTAATAAATTCTAACCTCTTTACATTCTGCTTTGTGTCTGGAAATTCTTTTCCAACCCGCGTTCGGACCACGACAGAATACAGTAAACACTCAAATATTTGTTGAAAGAGGAAATGGATGAGGGCGAGGCACCTGTTGCAATTGGAAGAAGATGGGATGGAGGTGGGGTCCTAGAGCCTAGGCACTAGGGAAACCATCGTTATCCTGGGAGAGGGGACAGGCCCATATCTACAGGCAACTTTTTGCTGATTAAGAGGCAAGGCTGAAAAGGGGCTCCAGGAATCCCAGTTCCCAGTTTCCTGGAGTAGACGCCGGATGTCTGGACATCCTCAGCTGCTTCTGCCTGCAGCGCCCAGGTTTGCCCTCAGTACCAGATGCAGTATATGGACATGGTCCCTTTCCCCTGGGAGCTGCTGCAGAATGACCTCTGAGCCCTTGTCTATAAAGGGGGCAGTGACCTGGCTTACAACTTCGTGGGTGGGGAGAGGTCTGTGGAGGCCCTGAAGCAGCCAGTGAGGACGTGATGCCCCAGGGGAAGGGTGGACTCCGGGTGGCCAGGGTGGGGGCGGGATGGCTGCAGCCCTTTCTTCTCCCAGAAGTCAACAGTCAGAGGAAGAGTCACTTCCCAGGCAGCTCTAAGTGGGTGCTGTTGCTGGATACCTTCTGCCTGGGAGAAGAACCCTCAGGAGAAGGAGGACGGAAGAAGATCAAAGCCCAAGTATTTCAAAAACAAAGAAGACCTTGGCCCTCCAGCTGTCTAAACCTGAACTCCTGGGAGGAGACATCACAGGGAGGAGAGATAACTTCTTTCCAAAAGAAATTTATTAGCATTTAAATGTGCCCCAATCCCTCTATCTTAAAAAGTACAAACCCTCCTTTGCCCTCCAGCTACAGCTCTCCTCTGCAGCCTGATCCCATCTGGCTCAAACTCCCTCTCAGCCACAGAAAAGGTCCCACAGCCCAAGGCCTTGTCAACCTCCTCCCTGCTTGACTGCTCAAACACATTGGGTCCCTCAGTCCTCTGGCTTGTGTGACTTCACTCAGCCTCCAGCAGTCCTCAGGCCTCCTGGGTTGGGCTGTTTCCCAGCATGCTGGAGACTCTTCCCTCCTCAACCAGGAGCCTGAGCACAGCTCTTCTCAGGGCCCCGAGGCCTCTGCTCTCTGAAGGCTCCCCCAGGGCAACCGGCTTGTCAGTGCCTCCATCAGCAGTTCTGGCTCTCAGCCGCCCAGAGCTTTAGCCCACGGCCTGAATGTGTGAAACACATTCACCTTCAAATTGAACTCACTGTCTCTGCCTCCACACCTGCTCCTCCAGTCTCCCTGCATCAAGAGGCGGAGTTGAGGTGGGAGGAAGGAGGTGCCCAAGGGCAGACAATCCTTCACTTTTTCTCCCTCACCTTTCACACTCCATCAGTTGCCAAAGCCCACTTTGCTCCATTCCCATGGCCAGCACCTCCCCTGGACTCCTGCGGTAGCCTCCTGGCTAGTCTCCCAGCAACTTCTCTGGCTGGACACCAGTACTTGCTTCACGCAACAGCCAGTGTGACCTTCAAACAGTGCAAATATGAGCACAACAGCTGTTCCATCCAACCCTTCAAAGGCTCCCAGAGCCCTTAGGATAAAGGGCTGAGCACAGAGGCTTAAATGGTCCTCTGGCTGCCTCTCTAGGCTCCAACCTTCCTGGTCTTTTAATTCTTCAAAGATGCCAGTATCATCTCGGTGAGGCTTAGCTCTTTGCTGGAATGTACTCCCTTTCTGCCATTCTGTTTAGAGAACTCCTACTCCTTTTCACATCCTTAGAGAGTCCTTGAATCCCCGGACTGGGTTGCAGGCTCCCCAAAACTCCCTATGTTCCCCCTTTGTTAACATTGATCACATCTGTGATTCTTTGACAGTTGGCTGCTCTGCTAGTCTGAGCAGATGATCATGAGCAACGTCAACCTGCACAGACACCTGAAGTGCCTATTCTGCTCTGAGCTATGTTCCAGGACACAGCTGTTGTTTAATCAATGATTATCTGTTGAAGAAATGAGGGTTCTGCCCTGGTGGTGGAGGGGTGTGTGTGATGTATTGGGAGGTAAGGCCTTTGGGCGGTGATTAGGTCATAAGGGTGGAACCCTCATGAATGAGATTAATGCTTTTATAAAAGGGATGCCAGAGAACTCCCTTGCTTCTTCTACCATGTGAGGTTACAGCAAGATGTACATCTATGAACGAGGAAGTGGGCTCTGGGCTCTCCCCAGACACTGAATCTGCTGGTGCCTTTATCTTGGGCTTCCCAGCCTCCAGAACTGTGAGGAATAAATTTCTGTTTTTATAAGCTACTGGGTCTACAGTATTTTGTTATAGCAGCTTGAATGACATTATTCCAAACGCTTTCCTTTTTACTTGAACCTGGAGTCTGTCCTTTCTTTCACCATCTGTGACTACTCTAAAACCACAGGGCTACAATGACAAATATGGGCCTAGCCTCATCCTCAGGTCAGTGAATGAGGCTAATTAGCCTCAGATTTTGGGGGTTGAAATGGGCCTCCGTAGAGATTCCCCAATATTTTATTCCAAATATGTTTGCTTATTATTTTCCCTACGGGTTCTGAATTTTGGAAGATTTTTGCCTACCAAATATGATGAGCTAATTAATGATAGCTGCTGTAGCTTCTGGGGGGGGGTAGTGTGGGGAAGGACAAATATTTGATTTTCTTTTTTTTTTCTCGGTACGCGGGCCTCTCACTGTTGTGGCCTCTCCCATTGCGGAGCAAGGCTCCGGACACGCAGGCTCAGCGGCCATGGCTCACGGGCCCAGCCGCTCCGCGGCATGTGGGATCTTCCTGGACCGGGGCACGAACCCGTGCCCCCTGCATCGGCAGGCGGACTCTCAACCACTGTGCCACCAGGGAAGCCCAAGAGGCCCCCAATATATTTGAATTCAGGGATTCTTGGTCATGAAAAGTCCTTTTCAGGCCAGTGTGGGTGGCTAGTAAGCTTACCTTTTGGGGTTCAGGGAGGGGGTACTGTTTTAAGCTACATATCCTGAAAGAATTCCAGCAAAAGTATTTCTCCTGGATCAGCTTCCAGCATTTAGATTATTGACCTATTCATTCTATAGGTAACATACAGGCTTGAATTGTTCACTAATGATTTCCTGGTCTGTCTTTTGCTTCTCCAAAGAGTGACTGTAAACATATTAAAGACAGAGGCCTCTTTTTCTCAGACTTCCAAGACTCTGTACTGTATTTGGAAGAGATTAAATGTCTGATGGACTTAATAACCTAGAGAAGGAAGTATGGAATGGTCAAGAGGAATTTGGAAGGGGAGTTCCCTGGTTGGTCCAGTGGTTAGAATTCTGGGTTTTCACTGCTGAGGCCCTGGTTCAATCCCTGGTTGGGGAACTAAGATCCTGCAAGCCGGGAGGTGTGGCCCTCCACCCTAAAAAAAGGAATTTGGAAGACAATGCTCAACTCATTGCCCCCTCCCACCTTCAGCTGAGGATACCTTGTAAGTTTACCCCTCTAAGATGACAGTAGAGACGGGTTTTAGGTAAACCATGTTAAGTGTAAGTTGGGGGCTGAGGAGCTGAGACAGTGCCCAGAGAAGTCTGTAGTACTAAACGAGAGCTATCTGCCAAGGCAGGGGCCCAGATGGGCAGAGAATAACGAGTAATCAGGGAGGACACAGAAAGTTACGGCAGAGTCATACAGACTCTGTCCAGCTCAGAAGAATTCCATCAATAATCCTAAAGTCCGCGAATCTGTCTAAAGCCCAGGTAGGATTCTCAGACCTGCTCTAACTTGTTTGCAAGCATCCACTCAGTGCTAAACTAACCATGAACCAGAGGAGATGCTTTGTGGCTTTTCCTTTTTCCTCCTAGCTTCTTCCCTGTTCTCTCATGAAAAGAGAGAGAGGGATAAATAACCTTTAAAAAAAGTCAGGAGTTTCCTACACAGTCTTGGGACAAAATCCCGTATTAAAGAGAGAATCTAGGGACTTCCCTGGTGGCACAGTAGGTAAGAATCCACCTGCCAATGCAGGGGACACAGGTTCGATCCCCAGTCCAGGAAGATACCACATGCCGTGGAGCAACTAAGCCCGTGCACCACAACTACTAAGCCTGCGCTCTAGAGCCCGTGAGCCACAATTACTGAGCCTACGTGCCACAACTACTGAAGCCCACGCGCCTAGAGCCTGTGGTCAGCAACAAGAGAAGCCACCGCAATGAGAAGCCTGCGCACGACTACGAAGAGTAGCCCCCCTCGCCGCAACTAGAGCGAGCCCGCACGCAGCAACGAAGACCCAACGCATCCAAAAATAAATAAAATTTTTAAAAAAAGAGAGAATCTAAAAATTCAAATGTAAACTCAACTGGAAAACACCAAACTCACAGCAGTATTTTCAGAATCTGTCTCACTCATTTATAACACCCTATCAGACGATGCATCACATTTTTTGGCTTGGAAAGTATCTGATCACTACGGACCACTGAACATGACAGTTGGGAGATCACCTAGGCACGGGGGTTTCCAAACAAAGGCTTAGAGGACAGTGGCTGGGAATGTAAGCCCTGAAGTCAGAGAGCTTGGGTTTCAAGGCTTGCTTTGCCATTGACTAGGTATGTGACCTTGGGCAAGTGACTCACCTCTCTAAGCTTCAGTTTTATGATCTGTAAAATGGGGTCCCTACGCTACAGGGTCTTGAGGTGTGGATGAGATAAAGCATGTAAAGTTTTACTTTTAGAGTATATTAGTTGATTAATAAACCTATGTGCACATAAGAATTCCAGGACCACACAGTAAGTCTTTGGCTTCCTAGGAGTCCACAGAACACACTTTGGGAGCCAAACCCAATATCCTCAGAATAGTAAAGAGGGAAAAAGAAGTGCAGGGAGGGGAAATGACTTTCCCAAGGTTACACAGAAAGTTAGGGGCACAGCCTGGTTCGGGGCCTGGGTTTCTGAATTCCTCAATGGGCTTTCTGCAATGTGCCTCCCTGGTCATCCTCCCATCAGGGTAGAGCCACCAAAGTCATACCAAAGCCTGGGTGCCCAGGGAGCCATAAGGTTTGCTTAGGCATTGCTGATGGTCTGGAAGGAGATCAGAATTTAGCTTTAGGCTGTCAGTCAGTTGCTTTGGATAAGACAGTCAAAACTACTATAAACTGGGAACTCCCTGGTGGTCCAGTGGTTAGGACTCCATGCTTCCACTGCAGGGGGAATGGGTTCGATCCCTTGTCAGGGAACTAAGATCCCGCATGCTGTCCAATGCAGCCAAAACACAACAAAACAAAACAAAACTACTGTAAATTGAAGTTACTGACTCTCTGATAAATGGGACTGAAAAACAAGAACACTGAATAAAAAGGCCTTGTATCTCTTCTTCATTCAAGCACCAAACATTTTATAACACAGTTTGCACAGATCTCAACCTCTCAAAGTCCTTTGTGTTCTAGGTATTTTTGCCTCCACCCCAAGCCAATTCAATAAGGCTTTTGTTTCCTAACACTTAGATTTCCCTCTCCAGGCTATTTTGGGAAACAAAAGAGTTTGTATAGTTCTTCTAGAGCATGGGAAGCACAGTTAACTGGGGGTGAAGGATTGGAAGAAGGCTGAGGAAAGAGGCCAGGTGAGTAATTAACAGCTGGTAAAAATATCCTATTTCTAATTATGTTTGAACCCCAGAACACATAATTGCTAAGTTACAAGGTGATGCCTTTGTGATAGTCTCTAGTAAACTAGTTTGTCTGGGCATGATTTCCAACTATGTCTTTCAGTAAAGTGAAAAAAGTACACTAAGTTATCTCCATTAACCCTTCCAATTTGTAAACATTCTATGAGTCTCTCTCTTTTCTAGCAGGGATAGAAGCCACCCAGAATTCTTGACAACACACAGTTGAAGGACTTTGATCTCCAGGCTATTTATTGTGCAAATCCTGCAAGTACTAGGCTAAGTCCCCAAGGCACGTCAAATCCTAGCAGTGGTGTTGGTGTAGCTGGGGGTGAGGATGGGGCGTGGGAGGGCGGCACTGGCAGTGGGCAGAAGGGTCTCCCAGAGCAGCCTCAGTATAAAGACAGGCGGAAGTGGGGAAAGGCAACTCAGCTTTATTTCATTCAACTGACTTTAGGAGATTTATGTCTGAGACCTGATTTAGTTGTAGAATTACAGAATTGATCTTAGATAGTTGACCTCTATGGATGTCATTAGCTGTCTCCTTTTAAAAAAATTTTATTTTAAATTATACAAATAGAACATGAATACATCCTCTTTGCAAAAAGTTCAAATAATATAGTAATACACAAAACAAAAAGCAAAAGCTCCCTTTACCCTTCCTCATTCCACTCCCCTCCCTAGGGATAACAACTGGTGTCAGTTTGGGGAAAGGGTGTATCTTTTCAAATCTTTTTATGCATTTATTTATATGTAAATACAAATATAGTTATTTTCTCCTACACAAATGGTAACATACTGATTATACCATCAGTTTTTTTGTTTCGTTTTTTCTTTTTCTGCACTTAACTTTCAAATTTAACAATAAATCTTTGAATTATTCCATATCAGTACCCATAGACTACCTCACCGGTTTTAAAAACTCTGTAGTATTCCATTGTATAACAGTACCATACACTTATTTATCCTCTTCCCTATTGTGTCCAATCTTTTGGGACTCCATTAACAATGCATCAGTGAATATCTTTATATATTCATCTCTGTACAAATCTGCAATATTCACCTGTGGAATAAATTCCTAGACACTGGGTCAATGGGTCTGTGCATTTTCAGTTTTGATAAATTTGGCCAAAATTCTGCTATCCATAGAGGTTTTAGCAATTTTATACAGCAACAAGGTATAGAAGGGACTTATTCCTCATCCTTGGTCTGTTTAGGGGGCCTTCTATCACTAATATCATAATGTTTTAAGTCCATTTCTCCATTTCCTGATTTTTCAACATTTATTTGCTCACATGTCTACCATGTGCCAGGCACTGTGCTAGGTGCTGGGATACAGCCATGAACAGGACTGAAGCAATCCTTGCCCTTGCTGTATGTGGGGTCCCTAGGTATCCTACAGTTGTTTGAAATCACCACTCAGTAAATGTCTGCTGAAAGAGTTTGCCTCCAACCAAGGAATGGGCAGGTGTCAGTAAGTATTTCTAGGACGTTAGTGAAATAAGCCAGTCACAAAAAGACAAATTCTTCATGATTCCACCTATATGAGGTATGTAAAGTAGTCAAACTCTTAGAAAATAGAAGGGTGGTTGTCAAGGATTGGGAGGAGGAGATGGGGAGTTGTTTGATGGGCATACAGTTTCAGTTTTGCAAGATGAAAAAGTTCTAGAGATCAGGTGCACAATAATATGCATATAGTTTTAACACTACTATGCGGTACACTTAAAAACAGCTAAGATGGTAATTTTTATGCTATGTGTTTTTACCATAATTTTTTTAAAGCATTTTTAGGCACAAAAGGTGGTATGAGAGAGATGGCTAGGAGACAAGCAACCCAGCATAGCCTCAGGACGGGGTGATGAGGATACATTTTTTTCAAAACTTAAAAGAGCCACCAGCCAACACTTCCTTCCACTCCTCCCACACTCAGCTAGGAACACGTGACCACAAAATCTTTAAAAAAATGTTTCTCTATTCTTTCTCCCGAGAGCAAAGGGCGTAAGTATTCTTTCTGATACCAATTGCAGGGACTAAGCCAAAGAGAGACTGAGCTTCCTACCTCTCTGTAAAGAGTCCCTTCTTCAACAGGCAGAACTAGATGGGAAAGTTCTCTTGACGAAAGTGAGGCAGGCTAGGACCAAACGGGAACCTGGGGGACTACGTTCTCCAGCACGCATTACTCCTCCTAGGGCGCAGTCAGTGACGGAAGAACTCGCACTACGTTTGCGACAGGAATGGGGAGGGGGGAACTACATATCCCAGGATGCAAAAGCGCCACCACTCTAGTTACAGGCTGGCTTGCTTTCTGGGAGCTGGCGTTCCCCGCCAAATGGACAAGAAGGGTGGGGGTGGGGGTGGGGGTGGGGAAATGTTTAAGATTGGGAAGCCCGGTGGTCTACCAGACTTGACACTTCGAAAGAGGAAGGAGAGTATCGGAAGACCGTTTTTCCCTCTCAGAGTAGTGCCCGCGCAAGGTGGCGAGGATTTAAGGGCCCTCTCCTTTATTTATTGTTTCTCAGAGGCAATGCCAGGCCCCCATTGGTCGACGACCTCGAGGGCAGGTGGGAAGTCCGTAAAACCCCAAATCGAAGTTATCTGCGTCTCTCCATTGGCCCTCGCCTCGAGCGCAGGCGCAAGGGCTCCTACTCCCGTCCCTGGGGACTGGTGAGCGGCAATTGGCCAAAGCCCGCGAAGTAGGAGTCTGGATTGGTAGTTGCTAGCAAGAGCCTGGTTTCTTCCTTGACTTCTGCAAGTGATAGTGTGTGATTGGTTTAAATCCGCGGGCACCCGTCGGTGATTGGGCAGGAGCCACGGGCGGGGTACGATCATTGGCTGGTGCTGGGGCCCTCCCTCCTCGGGCGGCCAGCGAATGATGAAATGGGAACGGGGAGGGGAAAGGCCGCGACGTGAGCGCGCGACCTCCGGCGCCATTTTGTAGAGAAACAAGCGGAGTTAACCGAAGAGGGGTCGAGGAGAGCCGGAGTCGGGGACCCAGGAGTTTCCTGCGTCCAGCGCCGCCGGAGCCGCCTGAGGTGAGGTGGGCTGGGGTCGGGTGCTGGGGCCGGCGGGCGGTGTCAGCTACGGAAAGCGGGTGCCGATGCGGGAAGGACCGGGGGTGGTCCCGGGGCCACTGGGAGCGTTTCCCGGCGCTCCGCTGTGTGAGGGGCAGTCGGGACGGGGAAGTGGAGAGGCGAGAGAGGGCGGACTCTCTCCCCTCGGCTGTAGAGTTTTTGGGCTCTGAAGAGAAGAGGCCGAGGCGAAGGCTCCATAAAGCGGAGGGCAGAGCGCGGGATGAGACCCGGGATGGCCCCCGGCCCGGGCCTGGAGGCTCTGAGGGCAGCGGTGGCGGCAGCTGGGGCGGCTGGGCCTCGGTTCGCGCGGACTGCACCCTTCTCAGACCCCCACGAGCTCCTCAACTGCCGGATGGGTGCAGCGGGCATCGGCCCCGGAGGCCTAGCTCCGGGGGCGAGGGGCCCGTGTTTGGAGTACAGGCTCCCAGTTTCTCTGGGCGGACCTGGAACTGCCAGTCCCCTCCCCCGCCCCCAGCACGTTGTCAAATCCCGGGTGTTTCGGGTGTCCGCAGGTGGGAGGGGCGGGCGGGAGAGAGCACTTCCTCCTTACTTCTTGCCACAGGTTTTGTTCCACTCGCGCGCCCGGGCGCTCACTCTGTCTCCAAAGTCGGCCCCCATCCACCGGGCCCAGTGTCTGTGCTGTAGTGGCGGTTCCGCTCATCCGTAGGCAGTGCCCGCTTCCTAGCCGAGCACTTGTAGGCCTCAGCGCTGGTGGCAGAGAGACTTACTACAGGTCTTACTAGAGGGTTCCGTGAGGCCAAACGCACAGGTGTTCTTTTTCAGTACCACCCCCTCTGTAGATTTCACACCACCGGGCTCCCACAGAGGAGTACCCTCACTAGGATGTCTGTGGTTTGGAAATGTTGTGTTTAAAGTAAACTTCGAGCAGAAACTTTGCCCCTTGAAGTCATTCAAATATCACAGTTTTTAGGGCTCTAATAAAAAGTATTTTTTTCCTGAAAGTGAGTAATAGCACTTAGTCTCCCTCTTTCTCTAAAATTCGATTGCCTTGGGGAGTTTATTTGACCAGTTAATAATTGAGTGAGTGTAGTTTATTACCGTTTGCGAAAAAAATTATGAACATTTGCCTCATGACAATCCGTTTGATAGGAGTTAGGGATACACGGATGAAAAAATGGTTGGACACGTACAAAATCAGGAAATAGGTCAAACAGAATAAGAACAAACTTGTTTGTGTAGAAGTATTTGGGTTTAATATGCTCAGGTTGACATTCCTACCCATCCAAAGATTGGCAGTGTAGTATTTTAGCTATTAATAAGATATATGGTATCAGTTTAAATAATCCTGTTGTAGGACACTACAGATTGTTACCTTGTCTGAGGAGAAAATGAGCTGATGATACATAAAGTTTTAGACATATAGTTGTGCTTTGACTGAAAAGGTCCCATGATGATAAAACTTGTTTAGAGAGTTGGTCTCTTTTCAACAAGTGGGGGCCCAAGTCCTTCCGTGGAAACTTAAGTCTAGAATCAAGGCACCAAGATTTGACGATCAATAACTGAAAGTATTACCCTTTCTTGCCTAAGATTGTAATCGTAGAAGTTTTAAGGCAGCCTTTTGTGGCATTATGGTGGAACAGAACTGAAACGCTTTTGGTTCCTAACTCACTCGAATGGATCTCTGGCTTAGCTTCTTTCTTTATGGTCTCTTAAATTTCTACTGGGGTTTTAAATCCCAATCTCTTTAATATGGATCTTTTCAGGCTAAGTACTGTGATGTTCTCCTAACTTTGGGTTAAGTCATTAAAAAAAAAAAGCAAAAACAATTGTGAGGACAGAAGAGGAAATGCTTCCTATTTCTTGACAGCATGTTTTAAGACTAATCTCAAATTATCCTTGCTTTTTCCAAGTATGTTTTTGGTTAGATTCTGATCTAGTTATGAAAAGCTTTCTTTTTAGCCAATTTAAATTTATGAACTTGAGTCTTTATTTCATTCTACCACGTAACAGATCTCTGGTACTCAATACCTTGGAAGAGAATTTATCACAGTAATTTTAATTGAATGCTCAGATATTTCAAGACACTTATTTTTCATGAGAAGTTTATGATTCTTGAATTAACAAAAGTAGTACCTGCTATGAATTTGGTATATTCTTTTGTAAAAGAACAAAGCTGACTTTCAAGTCAGTTCATATTATTAGTTGAAGCATTTCTTAACCAGCCCTCTGATCAAACTGAACTTCCTGCTGGGAAGTTTCAAAATGGCATCCTACTGAGTCTTATTTTAAGACCTTATATAAAGAAAGATCCAGCAGTTCCTCTTCTGTTTGCTCACAATTTTTCAGAAGCATGTTTCAAAGCTAAAATGGGCTCAAAACCTTTTGCACCCTATATGTACACAGTAGTTAATTTTACCGTACTTTTCATTCATACATTTGCAAGAATGTAGCAAAGCAAATAAAACAAATTATTCGTTGGAAAGCATTGTTTGAGAAGTCACTAATTAGAGGTGTAGACTTAATCTGAAATCCTGTGTTGAGATTTGAAGGAAATGCAGCCTTTGAGAGTGTGGAGCATAGGTTTAAGAAATGCATTTCTGGGGGAAAAATGCATTTCTGTCTTTAATGCTGGAAGGCTCAGGATATACCTCTAGGCTAAATTAAAATGTTGAATGAGATGTTAAACTGTCTGCAGGAGAGGTGTTGGTTTTATTGTTGTGCTTTTTGGTTGTTTTTTGGACTAATTATATGAAATGTAACATGGAATGAAAGCATATTGTGAAAGACACCATTTTATTGCTCTTAAACTTCATATTAAGAGCTCAGCATTTTCCCTTTCAGAAAATTAATTTGAAATTTTGTCACCTTGGATTTAGAGCTCTTAGTTTTGAAATGCAGTGTTACTTTTAAATTTTTTGGTAGACTCATAAGAATAGTTACTCCTTTGTTTCAGACCCTGTCTTTTCTGCAGTAGCTTTCTAACTAATCTCCAGTATCTTTTCCCCATCATTTGTTTATTGGATTTCTTTATTACATAAGTAATATGTGAATATGTTCTAATTGTAAATGATTCTGGGAATACAGTTAATTCTTTACATTAATGCCAAATTGTCTACTAAATCATTGGTTTGAAACTAGGCATCCTATACGCCAAAGTTTTTCAAGTACTTTGGCCTGGAGCTTATTGTGTAAGTATTGATCCCTCCCTACTTATAGCAGTATATTACAACTTACACTTTAGTTAAATTTAAGACTGTTGCACAGTGGTTCCCAAATACATTTTTGCCCCTTTTATCTGGAATATCATCGTCTGTATCTACAAAAACATTATCCATCATTCCAGTTCATACTCAGATGTACTGTCTATAATCTTTTCCCTGACTTCCCTAAGCAAAATTGATTTCTTACATTCCTCTTGGCTAGTTTCACTTATCTTTACCATGTATTGCCTTATAAGTTGTCTCATTTTATAGTAGGTAAGAAGTCTCCCATCCTCCAAACATATACATACAGTTGCCCTGAATGGTAATTGAATAATACTTCATTTGTTACAGTTGGGTAGATTTATAGAACATGGTGTTCTTGGAAAACAGTACACTCTGGTTTTCTTTTGAGGACACAGACTGTTTTTCTTGGAGCTATATACTTATAATTCTGTTGACATCTTTTAGAAGGTTAAACTTTGAAATCTAGTCATACAGAATTATGGTGTCATCTGTAGGAAATTGAAGCCCAGGAAAGTGAGGTGACTTCCCTAAGTTTAATGTTAGACCAGGTTTTCCTACTCTAGCCTAATGGTGATTCTGTCTTTCCCTACTGCTATTCAGTACAAGGAAAAGTTCTGTGAATCTGATCATTCATCATAAAGGTGAGAATAATCTATGATCAACCACTTATTTTTGGAGGACAAGACACAAGATTTGAGTTTTTCATCTCTTCAGTGTGAAAATATAAAACTCTAGTCTGACAAAAAGATAGTCTTTTGCAATTATTGGGAATGGTCGTTACTTAACCTCAGTGTAATAAACTTGCATTTCCATTGAGGCCTTCAAAGGATGGAGCGACTTAAGTTTTAAAATGTTCTTCAGCACTGTAAATTGAATTGTGACAGATAATTTGAGTAAGTTTTCTTCTGGTGTAGTTACAGTTTTAAGATAAAGTAGTTCTAAGAAGGGTACTCTCTGTTATTATTTTTTAGTTATCTTAAATACATAGTGTATAGCTTTATAATTTTACACATGCTACTGGGAAGATGCTTCTGAATAGTCAGTTGATTTCAGATCAAGAACTTGGTTCTTTTCTGATTTTGGAGTAAACATGCTTTTTGGGCTCTTTTCACTTTTTCAGTTTTTAAAAATGGATGGTTATTTGCTAATACTAACAGTTGTTTAAACTATGCTGATGTACAGATTGTAGTAATTCTTCTAGAATTGTGAAGTGCCTTCCCTGGCGATCCAGTGGTTAAGACTCTGTGCTTCCACTTCAGGGGTTGCGGGTTCAATCCCTGGTTGGGGAACTAAGATCCCACATGCTGAGTGGCCAAAAAATAAGTAAATAAGTAAAATAAGGTGAAATAAAATTGTGAAGCTATCCACACAAGGCTATTAAATGTGCTTTAAAAGTTACTATTAAGGTTCTGTTGCCTTTTTTTTGGCCACACCGCCCAGTATGTGGGTCTTAGTTCCCTGACCCCAGGGATCGAACCCGTGCCCCCTGCACTGGAAGTGCAGAGTCTTAACCACTGGACCACCAGGGAAGTCCCAGTCAACTCTTGATCCATTTGTTTTTATCCTTGGCAAAGCTTTCATTTCAAACCGATTTATTACCTGTTGACCATAATGTTCTTGAATATTTCCTTATCCCTTGCCAGCTGGGTTCTAAAAAAAAGTTTTACACTAGACCTTTCTAAGCCCAGTAATACATAATTTGGGGATGTCCTTGATTTGGATTACTCATATTAGTGCTTTTTGTTCTTTAGGTAATGAAGAGGTAAGTGTACCATGTATATATATCCACTGTTATGGCATGGATATTTTAGGAATATTCCTGTTCCCTTTTCAAACAGACAGTTACACCAAAGATTACAGAAGTTGAGGTTGTCTGTCCAAAGGTAAAATGTAAAAATTACTTGAAAGTATTTCATTTTGATTTTTGTCTTCTTCAATCAGTAAGCCCTCAAAGGATTCTGGCAACTGCAAAACGTTGGTATGGTAACTTACTTTAATATAGTAACCTTGTTTTGGGATATTTGTGTATAGCTTTGTAGGGTTCTTCTGTGTTTGGGTTTTAGTCACTAATTTCCTCTTAATGTGCTATTATCTACCTTGCTTTCTACCCTTGCTCCCCTGTAGTTTATTCTCAGTTCATCATCTGGAGTGATTCTTATATTTTTAAAAATTATATTGTGTCTTCTGCTCAAAACCACCCATTGATTCTCCATTTGTCTTTATTAAAAGCCAAAGAAAGTCCTTTTATCACCTAACAGGATTTAGCCCTGCCCTATACCTCTTCATATGTTCCCCCTTCTCCCCAACTTACTCTCTTTACTCTCCCCCTCACTAAGTACTTCACCTACACTTGGCCTCCATGCTTTTTCTCACATATGCCATGTACTCTCTGAGGAAGCCTTTGCATTAACTGACAGTCCCTCTGTCTGGAACATTCTTCTCTCAGATATGTGCATGGCTAAACCCCTCAGCTCCTTAAAATTTCAAATACTATTTTCTCCATAAGGCTTACTCTGACCACCCTACTTTGCAATCTCCTCCCGCCCTCCTCACCCCCAGTGTGGTTCACCTTTACTCTTGCTATTTTTCCATAGTACTTAGTGTCTCTTGAAATGCTTGATAATTTTTTATGATTACTGTTTCTTTCCCCCATTGGGAATGCAGGGATGTATGCATGGCTGTTCACTGATGTATCTCAAATACCTGACACATAGTAAGTACTCAACAAGTATTTGACTAGGTTAATATACATAATAGTAGTGTGTAAACTGTTTCTCTGATAAGTTTTGGTAGCCACTTCACATTAGCCATATACTATTTCCTACCATTTGGTGGATTTAAGTTGTGCTTGGCTTTGTATTAACTTTGTGGGAAGCCAAACTTGAGGTGTTTGCATGTAGGGCCCACCTGCAGAAAGTGGATGCAAAAGCTGTTTTCTCAATAAGGACACTATTGATGTTTGGGCAGAATAGTTTATTGGTGGTGCTGTCCTCCTTCCTTGCAAGATGTTTATTGCATCTCTAATTCTCATTGAATACCAGTGGCTCTCCCTTTCAAAATGCTTTTGGAGATGATATTGCCCTCTAGTTTATAAATACCAGTATAAATACCCTTTTGGGGTTCATATTTGTTGTCAGGGTTATTTTACTTAACTTTTATCCAACTATTGTTGGGGTAAGTCACAAGTTTACTTAAAATTATTTTAATTTTACAGCAGCATATGTGAAAACACTACATATGGAAAAGGAATACCGTATTTCACTGATTCTAAAAGAAATTTTTAACATTTTAACACCTCTGAAATTGGGATGTATCATGTCAGAAAAAAAACTGCCAAATAAAGTTTGTAAGTGATACATAAGATAGTGATGCTATCACAATTAAAGACAAACCAACCTGAAATGAGATTATGGAAAAGTATCTCCACCTTTGATGGGTGATGAAGGTAGAAGAAATTTACCAAACTTCGACTACATTTTGTTTTCTGTTAAGTCTAGTCAAATTGTATTTTAGGGACCTAGAAACTGAATATGGTATTGGACTTATTTAGCAGGGTTATGGAAAATTTTTGATGCCCTCAAAGCTGGTTGTTTGGTTGGGAGTGGTGGCAAAGAAGAGATAGGGAATAAACCCAAAGTATGTCCCCAGGCACTGATGAAAAGGATAATACACATGAAACAATAGAGAACAGTGTGATTAAATTTTAACAGTATGTGTCATGCATACTGAAGGGAAGGGAAGGGAAGGTAGATCAGCACATCAACCTGTAGACAATCTGATGTGTTTGGAAGGTTTCAGAGGGGCTGGGGCTTGAGCTAGGCCCTGGTCTTATTACCTTATGGTTTTGTCCTCCTGACCACTAACGTCCCGGTCTTGAAGGTATTAGGGATCTCCTAGTTGGTAATTCTGATAATTTATAATAGTTTCTTTTTTTTTTTATACTGCCAAATGTATGTCATAAGATCTCTCCCCCATGGTTTTCATAGACTATTACGGATGTATTAGTTATCAGTTGCTGTACAACAAATGACCTCCAAATTTAGCTGTTTAAAGCTTCTTTGCTTTTTATTATTTCACAGGCACAACCTGGCTAGATGCTTCTGACTCAGTGTCTCTCACAAAGTTGCAGTGCAAGTATTCACAGGCCATACTCATCTCATGTCTGAAGGGTAGTGAGAAGGGTCTGAAGGGTACAAGCTTACTCATGTAGCAGTTGGCAGGTCTCAGATCCTTGCCGGCTATTGTTTGGGACATATCAGTTCTGTGCCACATTGCCCTCTCCACAGGGTTACTCACAACATGACTGCTTGCTTCTTTCTGTCAGAGCACAGGCTCGGAGAGAGGTAAACCAGACAGAAGTCAGTCTTCTTGTAACTTAATCTTGGAAATGGCTTTCTGTTCTCTTATTTTGAAGCCACGTTTAAAGTCCAGCCCACAAGCCACGTTTAAAGTCCAGCCCACACTTAAGGGGAGCAGATTACTTAAAGGTGTAAGTAAATATTAGGCAGGGATCATTGGGGTTATTTTAGAGGCTGCCTACCACAGTGGACAAAGATTCTTCCTTGGAGCTCTCTTAGGGATGCTGTCTGTTTCTAGGTTTTACTTATTACCATTAAGAAGAGGACTCTCCTTGGTTTCTGATATTAATCACTGTTTCTTCCACCTCTCTGTCCACTCTTTATTTCCCTTTTTGACTTCCTTTGTTTTTTTCTTTTTGAAGTATAGTTGATTTACAATGTTATATGAGTTTCAGGTGTACAACGTAGTGATTCAATGTTTTTAGAGGTTATACTCTATTTAAAATTACTGTAAAATATTGGCTGTATTCCCTGTGCTGTACAATATATCCTTAGAGCTTATTTATTTTATACATAGTAGCTTGTACCTTTTAATCTCTTGCGCCTGTCTTGCCCCTTCTCCCATCCGTCTCCAACCTTTAACCACTAGTTTGTTCTGTCTGTGAATCTGTTTCTGTTTTGTTATATTCATTTGTGTTTTTTTTAAGATTTCACATATAAGATAGCATACAGTATTTGTCTTTGACTCCACTAAGCATAATACCCTGTAGGTCCATCCACGTTGTTGCAAATGGCAGAATTTCTTTTTTTTTTTTTTTTGGTTGAGCCACATGGCATGTGGGATCTTAGCTCCCCGACCAGGGATTGAACCCACACCCCCAGCAGTGGGAGCATGGAGTCTTAACCACTGGACCACCAGGGAAGTCCCTCATTTTTTTTATGCCTGAGTAATAGTCCATTTTATATATGTGTGTATATAAATGGGCACATCTACTTTATATATTCCTCCGTTGATGGACACTTACATTGCTTCCATATCTTGGCTGTTATAAATAATGCTGCTATGTGCATTGAGGTGCATGTATCTTTTCGAACTAGTGTTTTAATTTTCTTCTGACATATACCTGGGAGTGGAATTGCTGGATCATATAGTAGTTCTGTATTTAGGGTTTTTTTTTTTTTTTTTGGTAATATTTATTTATTTGGTTGTGCCAGGTCTTAGTTGCAGCTCCTGGGCTCCTTAGTTGTGGCACGCAGGCAGGCATGTGGGCTCCTTAGTTGCAGCATGCATGTGGAATCTAGTTCCCTGACCAGGGGTCGAACTGGGTCCCCGGCATTTGGGAGCTCAGAGTCTTAACCACTGCACACCAGGGAAGTCCCTGTTTTTAGTTTTTGAGTTCCTCTGTTTTGGGTTGTTTTTTTTCACCTTCCCTTAAGTGCTAAGCTTCCTTAGGACTCTCTATAGCAGGGGTCCCCAACCCCTCCCCACCACACAGCAGGAGTTGAGTGGTGGGCAAGTGAGAGAAGCTTCATCTGCTTCTCCCCATCATAGCTCGCATTACCACCTGAACCTTTGCTCAAAATTACTGCCCGAACCATCCCCCCCGCCCCCCAGTAGAAAAATTGTCTTCCATAAAACTGGTCCCTGGTGCCAAAAAAGGTTGGGGAACTGCTACTCTATAGGCCCTCTCTTATTCTCATTTCTATAGTTCTCCCATGCTATCATCTATATGTTGATGACACTGAGATGTGTTATTAGCAGCCCACACTTTCCATGCTCCAGACTGTAAATCTAACTGCCCAGTGGATTTCATCTGTACGCTTTACTCAAGGCATGCCTCATTATCTTTCTTGCCCTTCACACTTTGTCTTCCTCAGTTGTTTCATGTCAGGAGTGAGTGGAACCCAGCTGCTTAGTCTGGAAAGGTGTGTTTGATTCCTTCTCTTTATTCACTTCTTTCCTTATTCTTCACAGTTTTAGAATCCTTGCAGTTCCCTCTTGAGTGCATTCACTTCTTTTTCCCACTGATAGTCTTAATTTCTCTGTGACCTACTCTTCTTTCTCAGTGTTTCACATTGTCAAGAGTAACTTCTAAAAGTTTTCACCCAATCATGTCTTCTTTTGGTAGGCAAAAGCAGGCTAGGGTTGTAACAAACAACCCCAAGGTATCAGTGGCTTAGCAAAGTAGACGTTTATACTCAGATAACTTTCCTCAGATAACTTTCATTGAGAGTGTTCATTTAGGTTACCTTCTATGCAGTAATTCAAGAACCGAGACTCCTTCCATCTTTTGGTGCCACCCTCCTCTAGGTGTTAGGAGTTCTGTTCATAGCTGGTGCTTGGTGAAAGAACCAGAGGGTTGTGAGTAGGAGGTTTTATGGACCAGTGGCTGGTATCATATTTGGCCTACATTTCATTGGGTATAACTTAGTTTGTTGGCCACACCTGTGCAAGAGGCTGAGAAATATAGTCTAGCTGTTTATCCAGGAAGAGGAAACAGATTTGATGATTATCTAATCAGACTCTGCCACTTCCCTATTCCCTAAAACATATCTAAGGCAATCCAAATAGCTTCCAGGATTGTCTTTATGATAAAATGCAAAATTCTGAAATGGATTCTGCACATACTAGAGAAGAAACCCACAAAATGAGTCCCAGTTACCTTCAGAAGGCTTTTCCTCTTGGCTAGTAACAGGATGAGTGTGTGTGGGGGTCCCCCAGGACTACCATCCCCAGGTTCAGGTTCAGTCACTAGAAGGACTCACAGGACTTGGCATATGGTTGTACTCAGGGTTATGATTTATTACAGCAAAAGGATACAAAGCAAAATCAGGAAAGGGAAAATGCATGTGGGGTGGAGTCCAGAGAAAACTAGGCTCATTCTCCCAAGCATGAGCCTCTTCTAGTGCCTCTCCCAGTGGAGTCACACAGGACCTACTTAATTCCTCCAGCAATTGTGACAGCATATGTGTATGAAATGCCTCCTGGCAGGGAAGCTTATTAGAAACTCAGTGCCTAGGTTGGTCATGTAGGCACCTTCTGCCTACCACATAGCAAAATTCCAGGTTCCCAGAGGGAAAGCAGGTGTTCAACATAAACCACGTTTTTGGGTACAGTTTAGGCACAGTGAGCCACTCTTATTAGTTCTGGGAGTGGGAATTCGTTCTCTCAAAATCCAAATTCTGACACCGGCCAAGAGCCAACCTGGCAAGCCTTCCTAAGTATAGCAGCCTCAGGCCTTCTATGTTAAATTAACTCTTCTGCACAGTGACTGAGGTTCAGACCTCTATAGATTGGGATTCTGTATAGAGAACCTTAGAATATGCAAACAAACAAACTTTATTGACCTAAGTTTTCTTTTCTCTCTCTTTTTTTTTGGCTGCTTTGGGTCTTGGTTGCTGCGCGCGGGCTTTCTCTAGTTGTGGCGAGCTGGGGCTACTCTTTGTTGCAGTGTGCGGGCTTCTCATTGCGGTGGCTTCTCTTGTTGTGGAGCACGGGCTCTAGGTGCATGGGCTTCAGTAGTTGTGAGTGGGCTCAGTAGTTGTGGCTTGCGGGCTCTAGAGCGCAGGTTCAGTAGTTGTGGCACACAAGCTTAGGTGCTCCGTGGCATGTGAGATCTTCCCGGACCAGGGCTCGAACCCATGTTCCCTGCATTGGCAGGCAGATTCGTAACCACTGCACCACCAGGGAAGCCCTAAAATTACTTTTCTATCAGTGGGGGAAAAAAGTTCAATTTCCTTTTCAGCTTCTTTCATCTAACTTTTCATTTATGGTTACTGTTTGTATCCTTCTAGATACTCTGCGTATAAGGACATACATACAACATGTCACTTGCTTTTAAAAACCCTAATAGATATTTCCAACCTTTCTAGCTTCTTTTTATTAGCGTTAAATGATATTCCATTTTATGATTTACTTAACCAGTGCCCTTTTGATGGATACCTAGGCAGTTCTCAGTTGATACATTTTAAACAGTTGGTCTGGGACTTCCCTGGTGGTCCAGTGGTAAAGAACCCACCTTGCAAAGCAGGGGACGTGGGTTGGATCCCTGGTCAGGGAACTAAGATCCCACATGCCTCGGGGCCACTGAGCTCGCAGGCCTCAACTAGGGAGTCTGTGTGCCGCAAACTACAGGGACCACATGCTCTGGAACCTGCGCACCACAACTACAGAGCCCATGCACCTTGGATCCTGCCCGCCACAACTAGAGAGAAAACCCACACGCCACGGAAGAGAAGCCCGCGCGCCGCAACAAAAGATCCTGCATGCCTCAGCGGAAGATCCCACGTGCCGCAACTAAGACTCTAAGCAGCCAAAAAATAAATTAAATAAATAATAAAGTAAATCTTAAAAAAATAAAGAGTTGGTCATTTCCTGGATGAAAAAGAAATGAGTTAAAAGACAAAGTGCAGAGATGGGGGTTTAGGGACCTAAAGCTCTTACTATTCATCACTTTCTGTAAGGTTGGAGATATTTATATCAGGAAATGGCATTAAAAGTTAGGGACTTCCCTGGTGGCACAGTGGTTAAGAATTTGCCTGCCAATGCAGGAGGACACAGGTTCGATCTCTGGTCTGGGAAGATCCCACATGCTGTGGAGCAGCTAAGCCGGCCTAAGCCAGTGTGCCACAACTACTAAGCCCACGTGCCTAGAGCCCATGCTCCGCAACAGAAGCCACTGCAGTGAGAAGCCTGCGCACCGCAATGAAGCAACTAGAGAAAGCCCGCGCGCAGCAACGAAGACTTAACACAGCCAAAAAAAACCACAAAAAAGAACCCCAAAACAATTACACTCTTAAAATATTGATTTTGAAGTTATAATACAAGTTTTAAAAATCATACATCTATTGCTCTATTATTATCATGTCTTCACAACTGTATTAGTAGCTGCAAGTTAAACTTTAAAGTTGAGATAATATCTTCCTCAACGAGTTATCAGGTTTAAATACACTAATATAGTTGACCCTTGAATAGCATGAGAGGTGGAGCACCAACAGCTTTGAAGTCAAAATTTCACGGGTAACTTTACAGTTGGCTCTTTTTATTCATAGATTCAAACAACTTTGGATATAGTACTGTATTGAAAAAATCCACGAATAAGTGGATCCTCTCATTTCAAACCCCTGTTTAAGGGTCAACTGTATGTAAAATGCTTAGAACAATTCTAGTATTTAAGTGTTTGTTGTGATTATGCTCCTATAAGTTATCCTATTATGTACACAGTAATTATAACTGAAATTTTAATAAGTGAGCCAACATTTTGGATGAATGGCTTGGAACTGTGCAGTGTAAATCTAGAGTCCCTGCCTCCTGGAGGAATATTAAATATCAGGGTATGTATTTTGTTTTAAGTTAGTGCTTAGTTGGTCATGAAGTTCTGTAGAAAGTAGTGAGCTCTCTTAAAACCAAAGGAAGAAGTGGGACATCTGGGAAAATTAGTAATGGTTGCTTCTGGATGCTAGAGTACATACTTTTCCCTGATTTATATGGGCCATTAGTACTTTGCAACTTTGTCAATTATGGTAACAGTACCCACATGTGGCCTTTTTTTTTTTGGCCACACCACAACGCATGTGGTATTTTAATTCCCCAACCAGGATCGAACCTGAGCCCCCTGCATTGGAAGCGTGGAGTCTTAACCACTGGACCGCCAGGGAAGTCCCTAATTTTATACTAAGATTAGTTAAAATTAAGTAAAATATTAAAAATTCAGTCACCCTAGCCACATTTCAAGTAGCCACATGTGGTTAGTAGCTGCCACATTGAACAGTGCTGTTGTGGAACATTTCCATAATTGGAGAAAATGAATGAGAGAAGAAGGCTCAACTCAGCTTCTTCTAATCAGGATGCTACTTTTAAGACTTGGGAATTTTCAAAGTCAGACTTTGGTATTAGTAGACCTCAGAATTCTATGTATTTTTAATACTGGAAGTTGGGGGTTCAATAAACTGATAGCCTTTGGTCTGGTCTGTTTGGCTTCTTAAGGTACCTATTGGTACTTAAACCTAGAGCAAGTTAGGTGGTAACTATTAAGGTTGCTATGGGAAACCAAAGTGTCTTTAGACATGTCTTTGGTCCAGCTGAAAGAAATAAAGGGGAGAAAAAGGAATCAGTGGGAGGGGCTTTCCTTATCTTAGTAGCAAGAGGTTGCCTCAAGCTATACTTCTCTTAAACTAATCCCAGAGCTATTTGTAAAGTCAGTGGTTTTCTAACTTTAAAATGCATAAGAATCACCTCCAGAGTTTTTTGTTTTGTTTTGTTTGCGGTTCTGCAGGCCTCTCACTGTTGTGGCCTCTCGCGTTGCAGAGGCTCAGCCTGCGTAGGGTCAGCGGCCATGGCTCCCGGGCCCAGCCACTCCGCGGCATGTGGGATCTTCCCGGACCCAGGCTCGAACCCGTGTCATCTGCATCGGCAGGCGGACTCTCAACCACTGCGCCACCAGGGAAGCCCACCTCCAGAGTTTAAAATGCAGTGTCCTGTTGTCTTTCCCTAAAGATTTTGACTCTTTTGGTGTAGGGTAATGCTTAGGAATCAGCATTTTATTTACTTTTAATTTTTTAATTATTTTTTTTTGGCCATGCTGCGTAGCTTGCAGGATCTTAGTTCCCTGACCAAGGATTGAACCCCTGCCCACGGCAGTGAAAGCTCAGAGTCCTAAACACTGGATAGCCAGGGAATTCCCAGGAATCAGCATTTTAAATACCTCTCTTTCTTCTCCCAGTTCTTATATACAGTTGCCTTAGTTGCAAGCATTACAGTAAATTATGTATTCTGTTAAGCCCCTTGAGATCAGTGTTTACTTTTGTGTTTTCTATAGCATCTAAAGTTATGTACATGGTATATGGTTAGGCTCAAATGTTTGAATTAATAGGAGGGCCACCTCTAGCAGATGATTTTTATGGTACACTGGAGCGAAATGGAAAAGGAGCATTTGACATTTTGCATAATCCTGATAAAATAAGGGATGATAATAGTAAACTTTTTCAATTAAAAATATTTTCAAAGTTTAATGAATTTGAGCTTGTTTCTGTAATCAGGTTTATGTCGGTTTTATGCTTGAAAAGGCTACATACATTTTAACAGTCTCCAAATTGTTGACAGTCATCATCAAAGAGAAGCCTCATTTGCATAAATAAATATGTGATACATTTAAAACATTTTTTCGAGCTTTTTTTTTCCCCGAGCCTTTTTGCAGTACGCGGGCCTCTCACTGTTGGGCCTCTCCCGTTGCGGAGCACACGCAGGCTCAGCGGTCATGGCTCACAGGCCCAGCCGCTCTGCGGCACGTGGGATCTTCCCGGACCGGGGCATGAACCTGTGTCCCCTGCATCGGCAGGCAGACTGTCAACTACTGCGCCACCAGGGAAGCCCAAGGCTCATCCTTTTTTATTGACAAAATGTAATACCTTTAGAAAAATGTGAATGTATTTTGAGCCCAACATTAAAAATGATGTGAAAGTAAAGATGAAGCTTTAATTTGAGAGTTTGTGTGCATAGCAGCATTGCAGCTGTCTTGGATGCCACTTTAACAGAGAAGACAAGAGATTTAAGGGTATTAATTGCTCCTGTCAGAAGCCAACCACTCAGCTTTACCATATCATCACTCTGGACCAGTCAGTACCAATTTGGTCTGCCTGGCTGTACTCCTTTAGCATGTGGTTTGTAAACTTCTCCATCAGCTCCACTGAAAAGATTTGATAGTTGCTTACTTTTTAGCTAGCTGTTAAAGCTGATGTTGAGGTGATAGAGCATCATCCACTGTGCTTGTAATGGATACCTCCTGTTGTTGCCTTGAGGGCTTAGGAGATCCTTATCCCTGCTACACCTCCTGCCTCTTAAAGATAAACCCTTTGGGAAAGCTGTGATATAGTTGAGGCCTAATTTTACCAATGGGGAGGGGGAAGCATAGAGGTTCATCACTTATTCAAGGTCATTTACCCTTGTGTTATGTGTAGTTACTGGTATTATGGCTTTAAATTTTGAATTATTTTAAAAATTGCTTAAACTTAGCTTAAATTTTCATTTTGTAAAAATTACCATATACTTGTAAAAATTAAAATACACTTGAGTACAAAGTGAATTTTTGGAAATCCTATCACGTGCTTGTAATTCCTGCTTTAAATTATAAAGGTAATACATGCCCCCATCCTCAGTTTTGTTAAGAAAAATTTCACACGTACAGAAAAATGCAAAGAATAATACAGTGAACAATCCCATAACTTCTTCCTAGATTAAACAGTTAACGTTTTGCCATGTTTATTTTCTCTATATTTTTATATTTTTACTGAAGTATTTGATCCCAGATGTTTCGGCATGTATCTCCTACAAGTTAAGACTTTCTGGCATAGTCATACTACATCTAAGAATATTAAATACTTAAAAAACCTTATATTAGAGTATAGTTGATTTACAATGTTGTGTTAGTTTCAGGTATACATCAAAGTGAATCAATTATACACATACATATATCCACTTATTCCTTTCCCATATAGGCCATTACAGAATGTTGAGTAGAGTTCCCTGTGCTATACAGTAAGTCCTTATTAGTGACCTTTTTTGTATATAGTAGTGTGTATATGTCAATCCCGGTCTCCCAATTTATCCCTCCCAGAATATTAAATACTTTTATAATATCCAGTCAGTTTAAAAACTTCCCCAGATGCCTCAAGAATATCTTTTGTAGCTTTTTAAAAAAATATTTATTTATTTATTTGGCTGCGGCAGGTCTTAGTTGAGGGCACGTGGTCTCTTAGTTGCGGCATGTGGGATCTAGTTCCCTGACCAGGGATCGAACCTGGCTGGGCCCCTTGCATTGGGAGCGTGGAGTCTTAATCACTGGACCACCCTTTTATAGCTTTTTTGAATCAAGCTCAGATTACTGTTCACGTTAAACCTTTTCATTTTGGTTTTGTAATCTAGAACAGACCCCACTTTCTCCTCTCTCTTCCTGACTTTCTGGCTCGCGAGTGTAGGCCAGTGGTCTGGTAGAATAATCCAACACTTGGATTTGTCTGATTAGGTTCTCATGTATAGTTAAACTTGTTCCTTAAACCCTTTATTTCCTGTGAATTGATAGGTGTAGAGGTGTGGTTAGGTTTATGTTAGCCATCTTTGGCAAGAATACTCCAAAGTGACACTTCACATTGCAACACATCAGTAGGCACATTTGTTGGGTAGTCTCACCATTAGTAACTTGATCATTTACTTAAGGTAGTGACAGTCATATCTCTATGGTAGAGGAACATTTCTTTCCCTTTGTAATTAGTGGGTAATACTGTACAAATGTCCCACCTTAGGATTTTTAGGCATTGGTGATTCTTGCCTGAATCAGTTTTTATACTGGTCAGGGGTATTACACAATGGTAACTTTATTTTTCTTTTATACTTTCTAAATTTGTTAGCCAGCACCTTTCTGGTGCATCTTGTCCTTCCTCTTTAAGTATAATCATGGATTTAGGGATTCTTATTCACTGTATTATAGTTGTAGTCAATTTTTTTACCCTATGATTTATTGGAAGGAACTTTTATCCATAGTGGCTTACTGAAATTTCAGATTTAGGTAACACATTTTCATTTAATCTTCTGTTTATGTCAGGATGCTTAACTGTTTGGAATTTTCTTCATCTGCACACATATGAACAACTTAGAATTCGTAGAAAGAAATTTGTGGCTGCAAAAAGTAAACTTGATCACCAGTGTGTGTGGATTCAAAAATATATATGTTTGAGATAAATCAACAATTTAGAGTATACAGATTGGCAATAGTAAAATCACCAGATTATTTCTATGTTTTGTTCCCTCAAGCATTTCTAAATGATGCTGCATTTAGGGAAGATTATAGAAACATTGCTTATAAGTTCCTTTTGGTGCTCAGATAGACCCAAAATTAGAAGAATCCTTTTAATTGGCTCATTTCTCTCTGACGAAATTTTTAAGTGTTTCCTATTTTTGTCATAGGATGAGCCAAACTCACCTTGCATCTTCCTTGTTAGTCATATCTCCAAGGAACCTTGGTTCTTTTTAGTATTTAGAAACCATGATCCAGAAGTTAGATGGGCTCATTGCTTTTGGGGTATCATTTAAGGTGTATAACACATTGATTTGATACATTTATATTGCAATATGATTGCCATTGTACTGTTAGCTAACACCTCTATCAATGTATAATTATCATCCTTTCTTCTAGTGGTGGGGACAGTTAAGATCTTAGCAGATTTAATGTTTATAATACAGTTTTGTTGTGTGTAATCACTGTACTATGTATTAGATCTCCAGGACTTATTTATCTACTAGTTGCAAGTGTGTACCTTTAAACACCCAGTCCCCCACCCCTGGTAACCACCATTCCACTTGGTTTTTTCAAGTTCAATTTTTTTAACATTTTAATTAATTAATTTTTAAATAAATTTATTTTATTTATTTATTTTTGGCTGCTCTGGGTCTTCATTGCAGCGCACAGGCTTTTCTTTGCGTTGGCTTCTCTTGTTGTGGAGCACGGGCTCTAGGCACACAGGCTTCAGTAGTTGCGGCGCATGGGCTCAGTAGTTGTGGCTTGTAGGCTCTAGAGCACAGGCTCAGTAGTTTTGGCACGTGGGCTTAGTTGCTCCATGGCATGTGGGATCTTCCCGGACCAGGACTCGAACCCGTGTCCCCTGCATTGGCTGGCAGGTGGATTCTTAACCACTGCGCCACCAGGGAAGTCCCTTAATTTATTTTTTATTAAGATGCTCAACATACTATATTAGTTTCAGGTGTACAACATAATGATTTGAAATTTGCATATATTTCAAAATGATCACAATAAATCTAAACATCACCACACAGAGTTATGAAAAAATCTGTTTTTTCCTTTTTTCCTGACTTTCAAGATTTATTCTAAAAGTTGTACATTCTAGATGTTGTACATTACATCCCCAGGACTTATTTACTTTATAACTGGAATCTTGTACCTTTTGACCACCTTCACATAAAAATTTAATACATGCATACCTCTGGAAACCATCAATCAGTTATCACCTCTCTGTATCTATAAGTTAGGTGGGGGGGGGAGGTTCTTTGTGGAATAGAAGGGAAGTCATGGTCTTTGTCTGACTCATCTCACTTAGCATAATGTCCTCAGGACCCAACCATGTTACAGCATATGGCAGGATGTTTTTTCCCCCTCATGGCTGAACAGAATTCCATTGTATACAGAGTTGACTCTTGAACAATGTGGAATTAGGGGCATCAGTTCCCACATATAACTTTACAGTTGGTGTCATTATGTGCAGTTCCACATCTAACCACAGATTGTGTAGTGCCATAGTACATATTTACTGACAAAACCTGCGTATAGGTGGACCCACGTAGTTCAAACCTGTGTCATTCAAGGGTCCGCTGTATATCCTGCATCTTTATACGTTCATCCATTGATGGACACTTAGGTTGTTTCCATATGTTGGCTATTGTGAATAATACTGCAATAAACATGGGAGTACAGATATCTCTTTGATAACCTATTTTCATCTTTGGATGTATATGCAGAAGTGGGATTGTTGGATTGTATGGTAGTTTTTAATTTTTTGAGGAACCTCCACATTGTTCTCCATAGTGACTGAACCAGTTTATAATCCCACGAACAGTGCATAGGGGTTCCCTTTCCTATACATCCTTGCCAACACTTAACCTCTTGTCTTCCTATTGATAGCCATTCTTACAGGTGTGAGGTGATACCGTGGTTTTGATTTGCATTTCCCTGAGGATTAGAGTTTTAATGTACCTGTTGGCTATTGTGATGTCATCTTTGTCTACTTAGTTCCTCTGCCCATTTTTAAATCACATGTGTTTTGTTTTTGTGTTATTGAGTTGAATGAGTTCTTTATGAACTTTGAATATTAACCCCTTATCTGATACATGGTTTGCAAATATTGTCTCCCTTTCTGTAGGTTCTCTTTTTTTTAATAAATAAATTTATTTATTTTTGGCCACGTTGGGTCTTCATTGCTGCGTGAGTGCTTTCTCTAATTGCACCGAGCAGGGGCTACTCTTCGTTGTGGTTTGCGTGGGCTTCTCATTGTGGCTTCTCTTGTTGCAGAGCACAGGCCCTAGGCACGTGGGCTCAGTAGTTGTGGCTTGCGGGCTCTAGAGTGCAGGCTCAGGCTCAGTAGTTGTGGCGCATGGACTTAGTTGCTCCACGGCATGTGGAATCTTCCCAGACCAGGGCTTGAACCCGTGTCCCCTGCATTGGCAGGCAGATTCTTAACCACTGTGCCACCAGGGAAGTCCCTGGTTTTTTTCTTTTTTATGATTGCTTTGGCTATTCAGGATCTTTTGTGGTTTCATAAAAATTTTAGGATTTTTTGGGCTTCCCTGGTGGCGCAGTGGTTGAGAGTCTGCCTGCTGATGCAGGGGATACGGGTTCGTGCCCCGGTTCGGGAAGATCCCACATGCCACGGAGCATCTAGGCCCATGAGCCATGGCCGCTGAGCGTGCTCCGCAACGGGAGAGGCCACAACAGTGAGAGGCCCGCGTACCGCCAAAAAAAAAAAAAAAAAAAAAATTAGGATTTTTTTTTTCCCCCTATGGAAAATGCATTGGAATTTTGATAAGGATTGTGTTGAATCTGTAGATGGCTTTGGGTAGCCGGGACATTTTAACAATATTAACTCTTTCAATGCATGAACATGGAATGTCCTTCCATTTGTTCCTGTCTTTTTTTAAAGTTTACTTATTTATTTATTTTTGGCTGCATTGGATCTTGGTTGCTGCGCACGGGCTTTCTCTAGTTGTAGCGAGTGGGGGCTACTCTTCGTTGTGGTGCGCAGGCTTCTCATTGCGGTGGCTTCTCCCGTTGTAGAGCACAGGCTCTAGGTGTGCGGGCTTCAGTAATTGTGGCACATGGGCTCAGTAGTTGTGGCACAAGGGCTTAGTTGCTCCACGGCATGTGGGATCTTCCTGGACCAGGGCTTGAACCCGTGGCCCCTGCACTGGCAGGCGGATTCTTAACTACTGCACCACCAGGGAATGTCCCCTGTTCCTGTCATCTTTCTATTGATTTCTTTAAACAGTTTTGTAGTTTTTATTGTACAATCTAGTATGTTTTATTAGACTCAATTAGGAAATTTTAAAAATGAGTTCCTGTTGATACTTCTATTTTGAATAAAATATTTCAGGTTTTTAAAAGTTTCATCTTTACTACATTGATCTGCACTGAATCTGGATTCCTATTAATTTATTTGCTGTATCCAGTAATATATAAAAGTAGCTTAAAATTGCAATGAAATATTATTGCTAACAGTAAGCTTATTGAGTCAAATTTCTTTGAATTTTCTCTGTCCTTAAAAATATATCCCACTGTACATCAAGGGTTGTTCAGATACTGTGTTCAGTAGTTACTTGAAATATTTGTTTTCACTGTGTTCTTTGTTATCAGCTTGATATTCCAGTTCATTCTTTGTGCTTGATATTAGTTTTTATCTTATTTAATTAAATTTCAAACGTAAATATGGTTCAAAAGTCAAAACCATATAAAAGATACAAGCTGTGAATTTTTGTTCTGATTTCTATGTCATCTACCCAGTTCTCACCCACTCCAGTATAGGTAACTTTTTATTAGTTTATGTCTGATCTTTCCTGTGTATTTTTTGCAAAAAAGCAACTACATATATGTATGCATATATACAAAACAAAAAGTAGCATATATATAGAAATTAAAGCTTAAACAAAGGGTAGACTACTTTGTACATAGTCCAAGATGTTTATTCACCAGTCACTAACTCACGGCCATTCCTTTGCTGTGATAAATATTGCTGCAGTGAATAACATTGTGCATATGTTACATGTATGAAGTGTATAGATTTCTTGGACTTCTGTAAAAATGGAATTTTAAGTGAAATCCTCTCTGTAATCTCTGTTAATCTAGAGCTTATTTTTTTGCACATGTTAACATGGATGTGTTTATGGGATGGGATCATGCTGTTCAGAGTACTGCAGCTTTTCAGTCAGTGTCATGGGTATTCTTTTACATAACACTTAGAGGATTAGCTATAAACCACAACTGCTTCTGTATTCCTTAGATTGGGTGTTTAGGAAACAATTTGTAATACTGTGTAGTGTTCTCCAGTTAAAATGTGAAGTAATTTTACATAAGTTGGACGTCTACATACCATTTTATAAGCTTTCTTTCATTTTCCAGTGTGTAGTGAATGTTTACAGCAAAACTGCGTTTTAAATGTCTTTCACATGTTGGGTGGGATTCCATTGCATGTAGGTAGATAATCCTTCACTGACGGATATAGATTGTTTCTAAAATTTTAAATATTAGGAAAAATACTGAGAACACATTTAAACAGTCTTCCAGAATTGCTGTTTTACTTTTTATACAACCATATCTTTGGGAGATTTTTTGTTATCACTGTTCAGGTAACAGCTGTCTTATAGTATATTGCTGTCAAATGTCAGTGCCCTTTCATTCATAGTGTTAAATTGAGAAATGCTGGGGGGAATAACAGTAGTAGAATTACTGCTTGGAAGGATTTAGTGTTTTTGTTGCAAGATTGTTGCTATTATTGTTTCCACTGTTGAAATCCCAGCTCTGTGATAACAAGTCCTTTGGGGTTTTGGAAGACTATGCCTGTGTACATTTTTAATAATGAAGATAAGGAGGCCTATTGAAGTGGTAGCTGTTTTTGAACTGTTCTTTAAGACTTTGCCTTGATAGGAAATTAATAATTATTTAAAGTCTCTGAGTCCCTGGTGTATTATGGAGACCAATACTAGGCACTGCATATACAAATAGAATGCTCCTGGGCCACAAATTCCTTACAGTTAAGGAATATCTTGGAATCTCAAATTTAGTGATCTTGAAAGAATTTAACATCTAAACATTTTAGTGGAAAGCTGTTGAATAGTCACTTTATAGCTTTGCATTTAACATATTTCAAGAAACATGTTCTATAAAACATTGTGACTCAATTTATATATACACATTATGATGCTAAAGGTTACTTAGAAGGGTCTTAACAACTTGGTAGTGTATGCTACTGAGGCAATTAAATTAAAAATCATCTGTTATTTACTCTCATGTGATTGTTATTTCCTCTCGTGTGATTGTTATTTCTGACTAGGAAAATTTCAGTGGGTTTCCATGCCTTTTGGTAGAGTCAAAATATAGGTTGCAAAATCCTAAGCTTCAGTTTACAGCTCTTCAAATATGTAGTGAGCTCCTACTATGTAGTGCTTGTAATAAGTTGGTGAACAATAGACAATTATGATCACTGCCTTCATGGAATTTACATATGAGGAGATGGGCAAATATAAATGTTACCCATGTTTGGTGATGTAATGTGGAAAAAAGGGTGGGGGTTGCAATTTTGTGGTCAGGGTGATCCTCACTGAGAAGGTGACATTTGTGTAGACTTGAAGAAGTGAGGTAGTTAGCCATCTGGGTATCTGGAAGAAGAGGATTCCAGGCAGAGGCATCTAAGGTGAGAGTGTGCTGGAGAAGCAGCAAGGAGGCCATTGTAGCTAAAGGGGATTGAGGAAGGGGGAGTGAAGAAGAGGAAGGCCAGAAGAGTACCGGTGGCTAGGTTCCATCAAGTTGCGTTCGTTCATAGGCCATTATAAGGGCTCAGGCTTCCATTCTGAGTCAGTGGAGGGTTTTGAGCACAGGATGACCTATCTGAGGTTTTTTTTATGTATATAAATTTATTTATTTTATTTATTGTTTCTGGCTGCGTTGGGTCTTCATTGCTGCGCGCGGGTTTTTCTCTGGTTGCAGCGAGCAGGGCCTACTCTTCGTTGCGGTTCGCGGGCTTCTCATTCTGGTGGCTTCTCTTGTTGCGGAGCACGGGCTCTAGGCGCTCGGGCTTCAGTAGTTGTGGCATGTGGGCTCAGTAGTTGTGGCTCGCGGGCTCTAGAGCGCAGGCTCAGTAGTTGTCGCACAGAGGCTTAGTTGCTCTGCGGCATACGGGATCTTCCCGGACCAGGGATCGAACCTGTGTCCCCTGCACTGACAGGCGGTTTCTCAAGCACTTCATCACCAGGGAAGCCCTGAGTTTTTAATATTTGAAAAGTCTTTTTCTTTGGCTGTTGTGTTGAGAATAGACTTGTAGGGAGCAAGGGTGGAAGCAGGAAGACTAGTTAGGAAGTTAACATAGTAATCCAAGTGAGAAATGATGGTGCTTTGTTATCATAGCTATGGTGAGAAATGACTGGATTCTGTGTATATTTTATAGGTAGAGCCAAAAGAATTTTTTGACAGATTGATTATGGGGAGTGGGAAGTCTAAGAATTTGGCCTGAGTAACTTTAAGGACAGAGTTGGTATCAACTGAGATGGGGTAAACACATATGGGGTGGAACATTATGGGGGCAGGGTGTGAAGATCAGGAGCTCTTTTTCTTTTGGGCTGTGCCACGCGGCATGTGGGATCTTGGTTCCCTGACCAGGGATCGAACCCGAGCCCCCTGCATTGGAAGTGCAGAGTCTTAACCACTGGACCACCAGGGAAGTCCCAGGAGTTCAGTTTTGAACATGTTGTACAATATTTGAGATGTCATTAGGAAATTAAATAATATATTTCTAGACATCGTGAGAAATTTGGGTTGGAGATAGAACTTATAGGAGTTATTGCTATAGGTGGTTTTGAAAGCCATAAGACTGAAGTATATCAAGAAAGTGAATATAGAGAAGTCCAAGGACTCCAATACTGCGAGGTCAAAAAAAGGAAGGGCCAGTAAAGGAGACTGAGAACAAGAGACCAGTGAAATGGCATTTTAGAAACAAAGTAACAAAGGTGTATCTTGGAGGGAGGGATCAGCTTGTCTAAGGCTTCTGGATGGTTAAGGTGATCACGTGTCCTAGTTTATACCTGTTGTCTTGGTGTAAATTGTTAATGGTACCCTCTTTATTTTCAGAAGCGTCGTAGTTTGGTTAATAAATTATGTTGTCATCCTACTAATAGATCTCATAAGGTGATGGTTCAAAATTGGTCATTAGTTTAATGCATTAACTTGCTCATGTAATGACGATTGGCTTGTTGAAATTTGTGTTACACTAGTGTTTTTATCCTTCGCAGTCTTTTTTGTTTGTTTGTTTGTTTGTTTTGTCCATGCCTCGAGGCTTGTGGGATCTTAGCTGCCCAACCAGGGATTGAACCCAGGTCCTGGCAGCGAAAGCGCCACGTCCTAACCACTGGACCACCAGGGAATTCCCTCCTTCACAGCCTTTAGATGTTAACATGGAGAAGTTGTAACCCTTGTCATGGGGCTCGTATCAGAAGATAAAGTTGAAGTGCCAAAGTATCAGGAATTCATTTTCTTGGAAGGTCGTTCAACACTTGTTTTGCTGGATTTGTGCTGTACCATAGGTAAAAAAATAATTAAAATAGGCTATGATCACATCTATTTCATGATAAAGTGATTCTGTTGTCCCTCTGTGTCAGCATTTGTGATACAAATTCTGAGCAAGGAGAAACTTTATGTCTTGCAAACTCTTATCATCTATTGCCTTTTTGTATGTAATTGTGAATAATAATTATTAGATGTGTGTAATATAGTGTAAAGTAACTACTGTTCCTGTGAATAATATACTTTGAATAATACAGTTTTAGCTGAACGCAACTTGTAAAAATTAAAAATACTTTGAATTATATTTGGTACTAAGAATGAACGTTTTATTTTATTGTTTTAGTTTTAGTTTAGTGTTTTGGTCGCACCGTGCAGCTTGCAGGATCTTTAGTTTCCTGGCCAGGGATTGAACCTGGGGCCACTCAGTGAGAATGCCAAGTCCTAACCACTGGACCACCAGGGAATTCTTATCTGTGTCCTTTTTTTTTTTGTCTTAATGAGTATCTTTCCTGCACAGTTTTGCTTCATTCTTTTTAACAACTGCCTTGTTTGGATATACCATAATTTATTTAAGCAGTTACTTTTTGCTGCACTTTCTTTTTGCTATGATACACAGTATTTCAGTCAAAACCTCTGTTTCCTTGAGTTGTTGAGGCAATATACATGGAGGGATACAGTCTTAATTGTGGAATTTAGGTTCAGGGGTAGTGTAAGAAACTCTTTATTTACAATATTGCCACTTTGAGTTTCAGAAAAGATGGTACCAGTTAATAATGTTGTTAACAATCTGATAAGTCCTCTGTTTTATGGTGTGTTCTCAGACTTGGATTTTTGATTGTCTGATACAGAAAATATGCTGTCATCGTAATATGAAGGAACAGCTTGCTCTAAGAATTTATAGCAAGCAAGTTTAGTTACATATAATGGATAGCTATAAACACAATTTATCTTTAACTTCTCATATGTTATTACTTTAGAATAAACAAAAATAACTTGCCACATTCCCAAGATTCTCTCTCTTTTTTTTTTTTAGGGAGGATGTGGAAAAGGATAGCATAGGTAGAATCTTTGCTTTGTATGAACAAAACAGAACAAAAATGTAGGGACAGTGTAGTCTTTCTACATTGTTAATAAGTTATTAAAGATAAAGGCTTAAATGCCCTTACCAAGGGGCTTTTAATCTTCATGAATTTTCTTTACCTTACATAGTAAGTTCTGATGGTAATGAAAGTATGAGCAGATTTCAGATCATGAAGCTGTGGACAAGCTTAGCTCCTTGGATTCAAAGATTTTTGTTTCAGCAGTGGTACTTGGTGAATTCTTAAAAACACTTGTGTTCTTTGTTTGTTTTTTTGTGTTGTGATACAGAATGTTCCTCTGACTCACCAGGTTGTTGGAATTAAAATGATAAGCATCCTGTCATTTTAGCTATATTGCTGCTTCGAGCTTCCCTTTCTAAATTTTCCTAGTGCAGGAAGGAATTTGGGTTCTGAGGCCCTTAACTTACTTTTAAGCTAGCCGTTCAAATACCGAAAACATATATCCTAAGATAAAACTTAAAGACCAAACTATTGTCTGATTCTGAAGCAATACATAAGTTGTAAGGTGAATAAATGGGATCTTATAAATAAGTTGTAGATAGTGTGAGAAGAGGGATTGAAAATGTCAGATGAGTGTTTCTTTCCACAGACCCTAATTTTACTTAATCAGTTTTCTGTGGCTTCTAAAGGGGATAGTATAAATTATCATTGAAATTGATAGAGTAGAAGCCTCAAATATTATAGGACATCTTGCTAAAACGACAACTTTTTTGTGGGTGGGTGGGTGTGATTTTTCTTTTTTATACCAGCCCTACCTAATTTTTAAAACTTGGCATCTTTTATCAATAGTGGTTGAGACATCTTACTTTTTTAAAAAAAATGCTTAGTGATATTTCAGGTATTAAGATGGAAAGATGGTTATTTAACCCTTTTTAACCCTAATAAAACATTAACTAATTAAAATATCTTTTTTTTTTTTTTTTAACAGGTGCCATGTTTCAGAACAGAGTAAGACCCCTGGTAAAGAACTGAAGACACTGTACAGACATCAGATATAGGCTAATTACAAAGAAAGCATTAACCTGCCTCTGAGGTGACTAAAGGGGAATAATGGTGATTTTGCGCCGGGCTCGGCCGCCTGCTTCCGCCCCAACCAGCAATGAATCTTGACTCGCTCTCGCTGGCCTTGTCTCAAATCAGCTACCTGGTGGACAATTTAACCAAGAAAAACTACCGAGCCAGCCAGCAGGAAATACAGCATGTAAGTAAACTAGTGAGAAAACAAGCACCATTAAAGGAATGAGTATGCAGTGAAAAGAAAATTGGAAATTTTTGTGGGTATGTTGCATGAAAAGTAACCTTTGCTCCTTATTTCAAGTGATTTCAGTTTAATATATAAAAGAGAGCTTTCACAAGGTTGTTCAGCTGTCACCATCTAACTCCAGAATGTTTTCATCACCCCTAAAAGAAACACCTGAATCCATTAGCAGTTGCTTTCCATTTCTTCTTCCCTCCAGCCCCTGGTAACCACTAACCTACTTTGTGCTTCCATGGATTTGCCTTTCTGGACATTTCATATAAATGGAATCATACCATATGAGGCCTTTTGTTTCTGCCTTCTTTCACTAGCATAAGTTTTCAAGGTTGATCCATGTTGGAGCATGCATTTAGATATTTAGGTTTGGTTCCACCTTTTGGCTGTTGTGAATATTGTGGCTGTCAACATTCATTTACAAGTTTTGGGTGGATGTTTATTTTAAAGTTTGAGGATATTTACCAAAAAATGGAATTGCTGGGTCACATGGTAACTCTGACTTTCTAAAGAACTGCTAGACTGTTTTCCAGAACACTGTATCACTTTTCACTTCTAGGAGCAGTGTATGAAGGCTCTAGTTTTTCTTGATCCTCACTAATACTTGTTACTGTGTGTCTTTGCTTTTAGCCATTCTAGTGGGTGTGAACTGGTATCCCATTGTAGTTTTGATTTAGAGTTAATGATGCTGAGCACCTTTTCATGTGCTTATTTGTATATCTTTGGAGAAATTTCAGTTTGTACCCCCACAATCTTTTTTAAATTTTCTGTTGTTTATTTGGCTGCGTCAGGTCTTAGTTGCGGCTCCAGAGCACATGGGCTCAGTAGTTGCGGCACTTGGGCTCTCTAGTTGTGGCACATGGGCTTAATTGCCCCAGGGCATGTGGGATCTTAGTTCCCCGACCAGGGATTGAACCCGCATCCCCTGCATTGGAAGGTGGATTCTTACCTACTGGACCACCAGGGAAGTACCACCCTGCCACCAGAGAAGCCCTAATTTTATTTTTAAAATAGATAATATAGTGGGACTTCCCTGACCAGTGCAGGGGACATGGGTTTGAGCCCTGGTCCAGGAAGATCCCACATGCCGCAGAACAACTAAGCCCGCGAGCCACAACTACTGAGCCCTCATGCCACAACTGCTGAAGCCTGTGAGCCTAGAGCCCGTGGTCCACAACAAGAGAAGCCACCACAATGAGAAGCCCGCACACTACAATGAAGAGTAGCCCCCGCTCGCCGCAACTAGAGAAAGCCTGCGTGCAGCAACAAAGACCCAGTGCAGCCAAAAATAAATAAATTTAAAAAACTAGATAGTATATTAACCTGATTACTCTAGCTACCCATTTCTCCTACCCATAGGCAACTGATACTAGCTATTTCTTAACTGTCCTTACAAAGATATTTGCATATGGAAAATAGGGAAATATTTCCCATCCCTTTTCATATGGTGACACACAGTATAAACTGTTCTGCATCTTGATTTATTTAATTTGTTTAGTTAACTAGTTTATCCTGGAAATGATTCCTTATCCGTACACAAAAAGCTTCATTCTTTTAAGGGTGCATAGTAAACCATGGTATGGGTGAATCATATAGAATTTACTTCACTATTGATGCACATTTAGGTTATGTAAAATTTTTTTTTTGCTATTGACAGTGTTGTTACAAGGTTATTTCTTGCATGCATATATCTGTCAGTATGTTTGTAGGATAGATTCCTAGAAACTCAAGCTTGGGCAACTCTTCTCTCTAATGGAAAAGCTCAATTCTTAGAATTATATATTTCTGTTTGATTTTTTTCTTTACATGTAGCACTGTTTCTCTGGTACATTGAAAAAGCAGGTGTGTATGCTTATGGAGTTTATTACATTTGATGCTGCTTTAACAAATTATAGTGCTTAAGTTCATTGTTCTAATACCTTCAGTGGTCCTCTTACTACCGAACAAAGTCAAAGCTCCTCAGTAAAAAGTTTCAGGGCCCTACTGTAAGTCCAGTTTTAAATGCTTTTCTTGGAATTCTGTTCTTTCAAGAACTAAATCCAATACCACCTTGCCAGTGAAGACTTACCCTCCTTTTCCTTTATTTGGATTAATTCCTTAGGCTCATTCTGAAAGCTGTGTTGGTCTGAATGTGACCTAACAGTTTCATGCAGCTACTATTTAAACATCTGCTGTGTGTCACATACTCTTTTTGTGTGTGTGTGAGCTTTTTTTTCAAAGATTTAATAACGTATACATGGGAGAGACTGAGGAAAACTGAGTAACTCCTAATCAACTTTTTATTGAATTAAAATGTATATACCAAACAATTCATAAATCGTAAGTGTGCAGATGAATTTTCATAAAGTGAACATAGCTATTAATAACCATGCAGATTAAGAAAATTGATACTAGCATCTCAGAAGCTGTTTTAGTTGTTGAACATATCACTTATGACCCAGCAGTTCTGTTTCTCTGTGTGTAACGAACAGAAATGCATATATACATTGATCAAAAAAACATGTATTGTGATAGCCCAAAGTTGGAAACAACTGAGTGTCCATTAACAAGGTATACTAAGAAGCAGTGAGACTATTTTGTGGAACAACATGGATTGATCTTACAGTGTTGAATGAAAAATGCTAAACATTCTGTCAGTTCAGTAATTCTGTGTACGGTCAGTTCTCTCGTCATAGCAACCATTCAAGCATTTACAGTGTTCCAGTATTGTTAATGTGATTTTATGTCAGTTCTCACATTGTTGTCGCAGTCATGCAGGATGGGTGGTGGGTAGTATTGTTCCATTTTACACTAAGGTTCAAAGACATTAAATATTTTTGCCCACTGGTACTCTGCCTGAAAGTGGCAGATGTGAGATTGGAACCCACAACATTCCTATGTTGAATCTCTTTGTAATTGTTCACGGAAGACAGAAGTAGAAGGAAATTAGAGACTCTGGATTGGAAGGTCATCTAGTCCCAAGTTTGATGCCCTGACAGCCCCTACTCTAAAACATCTTCCACTTTTTGTCAGAGTGGCCTTTCTAAAATGTATATCTAATAGTCTCTTTGCCACTTTAAAATCTTTTGTGTGTCTCTGTCCCACTCAATTTAAAGCTCATACTCCTAAGCTGGGCCTCTATTGCTGTTCTTTTGGAAGCAGATATGAAACATTTTGGAATGCAGGTTATTTATAAGGTTTCAACACCTGTAGGAGAAGGAGGACTGGTTGGAAACAGAATTGGACAGGAGGAGAACTACAGTGGAAATCTTCATCAACTCCATGGGGAATTCTGGGATGGGTATCAGAGTTGTCCCATAGGGGGCCAAATGGCTAGGCCTTCATATCCCTGTTGTTATTGTGTGAGGGCTCCCTCAGGAGGGCTTGTTCCCTTGGGTAGTATGATTGCAGCTTAGACAGACACTGAAGGAGCTGATTGCTGGGGCACCTGCAACTTTAACTTGAAGTGGGAAATATGGTGGCACTGTCTGAATTTACCCCAGCAAGGCTCTGCGTGATCTGGTCAATTTAATACTATATTTTAATTGGTTTGATCCCAAGACTACTCCCAAGACCTCATGGTGTGGGACTATCCTTTAGTTTATGTCTCTTAAACCTAACATTTAGTAAGTGTTCAAATGCAATTGGAATGAAAGAAGGAATAAATGAGTAAGTAATTAATTTTGAAGGTAAATGTTACAATGCTTGGTTTCAGCCTATGGCTGAGGTTTTCAGTGTTACAGATAGTCTTTAGACAAGTGTGTCCTCAGTGCTACCCTTGCAGATAGTCGCCTCTCTTTTACTTTTAGAATGATTAGGAATTTAGAACTGGGATGGGAGCAGGGTTCTAGTTCTTGACTCTGTCTTGATTTCCTTTGGTGATATGTAAAGGCTTATTGCACTTCTTAGATGCCTGATATATTTTAGTGCCATACTTTTTGGGGCTTAGACTAATAGGTTGGCTAGGATTGTGTTCCCTTTGTTATTTCTCCTACTGACTAGTAGGAAGAAGGAATGTTTATTTATTAGATGTATGAGTTCCCTAAACATGAACAATGAGCTAGTTAATATTACCATTTTATAGGTGAAAAAACAAGTTTAAAATTTAATTTGCCCCCTCAGTCAGGATTTTATGATGTTCTTTAGAGCAGCGTCCCCAACCTTTTTAGCACCAGTGATCAGTTTCCTGGAAAAAATGGGCGGGGATGCGGGAGGGAGATGGTGATGGTTCAGGCTTGTAATGCGAGCGATGGGGAGTGCAGATGAAGCTTTGCTCCTTGCCCACTGCTCACCACCGCTCACCTCCCGCTGTGCGGCTGCTTGTTTGAGGCCCAGGGCTTGGGGACCCCTGCTTTAGAGAGTAACTCCTATAGTTGTTCTTTTCTTTAAAAATATTTGTTGTCATTATTACAGAAATTATGTAAGTAAAATATAGAAAAAAATAAAATCAACTCTGGTTTTTCTACTCAGCTTTTTAACACTTCTGAGTATTTTTTGTCTTTGCATTAAAAGTAGCTTATAGGGCTTCCCTGGTGGCGCAGTGGTTGAGAGTCCGCCTGCCGATGCAGGGGACACAGGTTCGTGCCCCGGTCTGGGAAGATCCCACATGCCGCGGAGCGGGTGGGCCCATGAGCCATGGCCGCTGAGCCTGCGTGTCGTCCGGAGCCTGTGCTCCGCAATGGGAGAGGCCACAACAGTGAGAGGCCCGTGTACCGAAAAAAAAAAAGTAGCTTATAAAAATATTTTATACTGTTCTTTAAATGATAGTCTCTGTAAATATAATGTTAAAACATTTTATTAAAATTTCAAATCTATTTCATATGTAAAAGTTAAAAATTAAAATTTATTAAATAAGTAAAATTTATATTAAAATTAAGTATGTAAAATTTATTTATGCTACTCACACGAGTAGTATAATATAGCCCCCATGAATCTATCATCTACCTTCATTTGAAGTCATGACCAATCTTGTTTCATCTAACCCATTGTCCTCGGTTGTTTTAAAGCAGATCCCAGTTATAATTTCATCTATTTATATAAACCTAACCTCAATACTGTTATTACATCTTTTTTTTTTAAATTTATTTATTTACTTTTGGCTGTGTTGGGTCTTCATTTCTGTGCGAGGGCTTTCCCTAGTTGTGGCAAGCGGGGGGCCACTCTTCATCGCGGTGCGCGGGCCTCTCCTGCCGCGGAGCACAGGCTCCAGACGCGCAGGCTCAGCAGTCGTGGCTCACAGGCCCAGCCGCTCCGCGGCATGTGGGATCCTCCCAGACCAGGGCTCGAACCCGTGTCCCCTGCATTAGCAGGCAGACTCTCAACCACTGCGCCGCCAGGGAAGCCCTGTCACATCTTTTTGTAAAAAAAGCACAGTAATTCTTTTAAAAAAAATTGTATTGAAGTATATTTGATTTACAATGTGTTTCTGGTGTACAGCAGAGTGATTCAGTTATACATATGTATATTTTTCATATTCTTTTCCATTATGGTTTATTACAGGACACTGAATATAGTTCCCTGTACTATATAGGAGGATGTTGCTGTTTATCCATTCTGTATAATAGTTTGCACCTGCTAATCCCAAACTCCCAATCCTCCCCCACACCCCATCCCCCAGCAAAATAATTCTTAAACATCAAATATCTAGTTAACATTCACATTTCCTCAGTTTGCTTCATAAAAAAAATTTTAAAGTTAACTTGAGTTAGAACCACCCCCCCACCCCTTTCCCCAGTCTGTTTGTTGCATTGGCCCTTACTAAATCTCTTTTAAAATCTGGGTTTTCTCTCCCTCTATTTTTCTTGCAGTTATTTTGTTAAAGAAATCAGGTTGTCCTGTAGTTACCCACAGTCTGAATATTGCTGATTACATTCCCAGCATGGTATTTTACATGTTCTTCTGACTGTTGTATTTCCTGTAAATTGGTAATTAAATTTGGGAGCTTAATCAGATTAAGGTTTTTTCTCCCTTAGGACAGTTTTACAGGTGGTGGTGTATACTTTTATTAGGAGGTTCATAATGTCTAGTCATCTCTATTTTTGTTATTTTTAGCAGGCTTTGTTCATTGCCTGGATTCATTGATTTGTTAGGGATTGGAAAGTGGTGACATTCTAGTTGTTAGACGTTTTTTATTAGTTGAAATAGTTCTGTAAAGGGAAACTTGCCCTTACCAACTGTAACTATCTGGTTGCCCGAAGTACAGTTTATATAGGAAGGGCTTGATTCTCTCTCTCTATTTGCCGGTTTTCAAAATGACTTGTTTCCTAGCATCCTCCAAATATGACCAATAAATGAGTTTTTTAATATTAGGAACTCATGTATTTTTAACGTATTTGATGTGTTTGAATTCACTGAAAGTATTATTGATATTCATGCATTATCCTCTTTGGCCAGTGTAAACTTATTCATGTTGGCTTCTGAGTCCTTTTGACTGTATTCTTATTTGTTTTCTTTGTTGTGATTCCAGAAACTTGGAAACTGAAATATTCCAGACTCGTATGTTTCTTGCTTCAGACCTGGAAAATTAGCAATTTCTCTAAGAGGTCTTGGTTTTATTTTACTGGGAAATGGTATTTAGAGATTACCGACTCTTGTGTAAATAAATGATTAAGACCATTTAGGTTATACAAACAAACTTTATTTAACATTTCATGAAATGGACAGTCTTACTTCAGAGAACTGCAAAATGGGCAGAAGACAAGAACCTTTTATAGGGTAAAGAATAAAGAACAGAGACTTTGCTGGTGGTCCAGTAGTTAAAACTCCATGCTCCCAACGCAAGGGGCACGGGTTTGAGCCCTGGTCAGGAAACTAAGATTCCACATGCTGCCTGGCACGGCCAAAAAAAAAAGAATAAAGAAAAGACAAATAGAAAATATATGATTGGCTGGGACCACATAGTCAACCTTGTTAGGGGTTAGATAGCGGTTAGAGCACCCAGAATCGGCTTGGTGTTTGGGAATTGGCTGACTGAATATACTGTGTTTCTGGTCAAGCGAAACATTTACGGGGGCTCCAGAGTTATCTAAGTTTTGGTTTGCTGATGTTACACCAAGGGCAGGAACACTCCATTTTGGGCCTAGAAAGTTATTTCAACACTTATATTGTTTACTGATACTCAGTTGGCCATTATTAGGCCTTTCAGTGGACAAAGCTAAGGAGAAAATACACCATGATTTCATACTAATACTTCCAGTTTAATTTCAGGACCAAGGGATTTTTATTTCAATTCATTACCTAAAATCTGTCTCTCCTTACTTCCAGTGCAGAAAATTCCTGTTTTCAGTAATGAAAAGTCATTTGTTTTATTCCACACTCCACAGTCAAGAGTCTCAGATTATCTGTGACTCTACTTAACAGCACTGTGATTATGGAAAGTAGTTTACCATTTTTTGGTGGGGTTGGTGGGGGAGCTTTTAAGGTATATCTCACTAGAGATGTAAAATCAAGTTACTGTTTTAAAGTCATTTAAAATGGTTCTTCTTGGAATAGTTATGCCACACCACCAACTGGATATGGAGTTTGGGTTCATTGTTTTCATATTATTTTCAATATTTACAAAGTACTTTTAATAGTAATCTAATTTTGCTTGATACCATGTAAAACGTTTATTTCCCAAGTCAAATCTATAAAATGACTTTTATTAAAAGAGTAGTTTATGCAATGAGGTATCACCTCACACCAGTCAGAATGGCCATTATTAAAAATAAGTCTACAAATACTAAATGCTGGAGAGGGTGTGGAGAAAAAGGAACCCTCCTACACTGCTGGTGGGAATGTAAATTGGTGCAGCCACTATGGAGAACACTATGGAGGTTACTTGAAAAGCTAAAAATAGAGTTACCATATGATCCTGCAATCCCACTCCAGGGCATATATTGGCAGAAAACTCTTAATTAGAAAAGATACATGCACGCCCAGTGTTCATAGCAGCACTATTACAATACCCAAGACATGGAAGCAACCTAAATGTCCATTGAGAGATGAATGGATAAAGAAGATGTGTGTGTGTGTGTGTGTGTGTGTGTGTGTGTGTACACACACAGTGGAATATTAGCCATAAAAAAGAATGAAAGAATGAAAAAATGACATTTGCAGGAACATGGATGGACTTAGAGATATATTAATAAGAGAAAGACAAATATATGAAATCACTTATTTGTGGAATCTACAAAAATGATACAAATGAACTAATTTACGAAACAGAAAGAGACTCACAGAGATCGAAAACAAACTCACGGTTACCAAAGGGGATAGTGGAGGGAAGGGGGAGATAAATTAGGAGTTCGGGATTAATAAATACACCCTACTATTATATAAAATAGGTAAATAACAAGGACCTGTATAGCACAGGGAACTATACTCAATATCTTATAATAACCTATAATAAAAAAGAATCTGAAAAAGATAAACATATGTAACTGAATCACTTTTCTGTACACTTGAAACTAACACAACATTGTAAATTAACTATACTTCAGTTTAAAAAAAATTTTTTAAAGAGTTGCTTAGTCTTGTTAAAAATGTATTATATATTGAAATGGATTGAGTACTTGCAGCCTGTTCTTTTACTGCAGTTTTTATATTCCTGAAAATATCTTTTATTTTCATACATTTTTTTGACCATAGATCATTGTCAGAAGATTTGTTTCATTTGGAACTCAGGTGCCGTTACCTGAGTTCTTTCATGCTTGAGAATATCTTTCTTGTTTTTATTGGAAGTCCAGTTATCAGTAGATATATATATATTCCCCCTAGTTTTGCAAATATTGTTCCCCATTATTCTTTCAACAGCATCAGTTACCAAAAGCTGCCTATCTTCCTTTGTCTCTCTCCTCCCTCATGCATTTTAGGTGACTAACTTTTCCTGCCAGCATCTATTCCTAACCTCAATATCCCTATGAATTTCCTTTTTTTAAAAAAAAAGAATTATTTATTTGGCTGTGTTGGGTCTTTGTTGCTGCGCACGGGCTTTCTCTAATTGTGGAGAGTGGAGGCTACTCTTCATTACGGTGCACAGGGTTTTCATTGCGGTGGCTTCTCTTGTTGTGGAGCACAGGCTCTAGGCGCGCGAGCTTCAGTAGTTGTGGCGCATGGGCTTAGTTGCTCCGTGGCATGTGCGATCTTCCTGGACCAGGGCTCGAACCTGTGTCCCCTGCATTGGCAGGCGGATTCTTAACCACTGCGCCACCAGGGAAGTCCCTGAATTTCCTTTTCATTAGAGTTTATTAACTTCGAGTGTATGCTGTAGTATTGATTATTCTGCATCAGCCTTTCTTGTGCTATGGTATACCTTTCATTCTTCCAACTCAAATGTTTATTTCAGGGATATTTTTGTTGTTTTCTTTGAATGTTTTTCTTTTCATTTCTTGTGGATTGAGATATTATATATTGATTATTAAGTTATCTTTTCTGTAAGAGTTTTGCTTTCTTAAGTGCCAAAAGTTTGCTTTCATTTCCTTCTGTTATGTTGTACTTGAACCTAATGTTTTGTTTTACCTTTTTGAGGACTTTCCTTTTAAAAAACAAAAACAGCTCCTATAATCTCTTCAAGGATATGGAATACTATTTGTCTGAACTCTTCTGTTTGTTTGTGTAAGTCTTTTGTTTCTTTTAAATTAAAAAATTTTTTTTTTCTGGGTGGGGGGTAAGTCTTTTGAAAGTATGTTCTTCACCTGTCTTGTTTGTTGCTTTGCTCTGTTTTACAGTTTCTTCAAATAGGTTCCAGGCTGAGTTTTTGCTTGTCTTTGAATCAACACATTATTTACTCACATATAAACCATCTTGGGGATGCTTGAGGGTGGGGAAGTGTGTTGGGGTAGTCTGCCATGTTCTGTATCCAGGTTTGGTAATTGTTACCTCTTCTTCTTTGTTATTCTGCTTCTCCAGGATTCTCCTTTAACTCGATGGTTTGCTTACAGACATTAAAAGTAGCATCTTGAGCTTGGTTCCCTCAGCTCTGTCTCCTTTGCCATTTTCTAATTTCCATATATAGATCTGGGTCTCTAAATGGACAGTCTTCTTTCATGGCTCATCTGTGCTCCAGATTCATCACTTGAACAAAGGATAACTATGTGTGTTTTGGGACATTCATCAGTCCTAAACATTTTTATTTCTGGATTTATCAGTCCCAAATAGAAAGCTGCATTTAGCCCGTCATTTGAGGTACTGAGAATAAGCTATCTGACATATCTCTCTGGACCACTTCTTATGTGAATGTTTTGTTGAAAATGGATTTTTGTTTTTTCATATGAGAGGCTAGAAGAAAAATAATATATGAGAGGCTAGAATAGGAAAAAAGGGCTCTTAGTTCCACCATCTTTTACTTAGGAGTTTGACAGTTCTGTGCCTTTTGTGTTAAAAGTAACCCTTTATGTTTACTGCAAAAATTTTTCATGGTCTTTTCAGTATGTTAAACTGTTTTGAATAGGTACACTATTTTTTATAAAGTAACCCAAAGCATTCATACAGATAATACAGTAAAAACCTGGAATGCCTTTATTTTTTTTTTTTTTTTTTGCTGTACGCGGGCCTCTCACTGTTGTGGCCTCTCCCGTTGCGGAGCTCCGGACACACAGGCTCAGCAGCCATGGCTCATGGGCCCAGCCGCTCCGCGGCATGTGGGATCTTCCCGGACCAGGGCACGAACCCGTGTCCCCTGCATCGGCAGGCGGACTCTCAACCACTGCGCCACCAGGGAAGCCCTGGAATGACTATTTTTAATGGTTAGAATATGTATAACAAGTTTAAGAAATATGAAGATCCTACATTATTTGTGTGGTGGAGTATATGTATGTTTACGTACAATCCAATTATTCCAATTCCTATAATCATTGTAATGTAGTGAGTTACTGTCTTCAATTTAAATTTTAAAAATCTGGTACTTTGTAATTATATAGAATCTTGGGCCTCTGAGGTCATCTGTTAGGCTAGATTTAGTAGTTTTCTTTATATAAATCTTGTTTTTATGTGAAAATCTCTATAGATGTGGTTTGTTTTCTCCTGTTTGTTCGGGGGTTTTTTGGCTGCACCAGGATCTTAGTTCCCCAACCAGGGATTGAACCCGTGCCGCCTGAACTGGAAGCCAAGTCTTAACTACTGCACCACCAGGGAAGTCCCAATGTGGGTTTTTTTCTAAGCTGTTTTTAGGAGCTGGGGTTGATATTACAATTCCTCAGATAATTGCTGCTTTATCAGTATTCTACCCAAAGAATGACTTTTAAAGTATTAATAGAGGTAGGGATTTTTGATGTTTCTGACTGTGGAAGTTAGTTGACTACTTCATTTACTCATTACCATTTGTGGACAACCTTATTAGGAGTATCTTTATAACAAGCTAAAATAAACTGTTTGGGACTCTTTTTGTGAGGATTTAATATTCAAGTACCCTTCACATAATTAAGTCTTTATTCTTCCCTTATGTGTGCTCTCTAGGCCAAATAGTGCCCCATTTCCCCAACCATTCTGCATGATTTTCTGAATCTCTACCATCCATCGTGGATGCACTATTTTTTAGTGTTCCTCTTAATATGTGACTCTTAGATGAGAATATGTTACTCTAGCCACAAATCAGATTATTACAAAAGTATTGTAGAATGAATGCCTTTGATAAAGTTACTTTATTTTTAATAGCCAAAGATTTTGCTATCAAATTGTAAGGTGTAGTTAACTTCACTAAAAGGTTGTTGATTTTGCTAGTCTCCCCTGCCCAGTGGGTGTAATGGTTTGAACCTAAGGGAAAATGTATAAGGCTTAATCTTATGGGATCAATGAAATCTTATTTCAGCATCTTTGCAACCCAAGATCATGTTTTTAAAATACCACTTTAGTTTTAAAAGAAAACAGTTGCTCCTAGAGAAGGGTAGCATGGTATCACAGGAGGACTATTTCATTCACTTAGCAGCCATAAAACACACTTTCTGATTCTACCACTTATCCAGCAAATTATATGACATTTGTCTTTAGTCTTTGCAATCTTGATTAAAAAAAGAAAACAAAACAAACCTTGTCTGTAATAACATGGTGTATTATATGTATTATATGTATATACTTCTTAGGGTTGTTGTGAAGATTGAGTTGTTGTAAAAGCAATTTTAAAATTATAAAATGTTACAGAAATAAATGCTAAGGATAAGGGATATTCATTAAATTCGGTGATCCTAATTAAAACAAAAATTTCTGGGGTTTCAGTGGCCATTGACAGTCTCTTGGAATGTCTTTCCTTTTTTTTTTTTTTTTTTTTTGTGGTACGTGGGCCTCTCACTGCTGTGGCCTCTCCCGTTGCGGAGCGCAGTCTCAGCGGCCATGGCTCGGGCCCAGCCGCTCTGTGGCATGTGGGATCTTCCCGGACCGGGGCACGAACTCGTGTCCCCTGCATTGGCAGGCGGACTCTCAAACACTGCGCCACCAGGAAAGCCCTGTCTTTCCATCTTTTAGGTTGGTGTAAGAGTACCAGTTAAGGGCTTCCCTGGTGGCGCAGTGGTTGAGAATCTGCCTGCTAATGCAGGGGACACGGGTTCGAGCCCTGGTCTGGGAGGATCCCACATGCTGCAGAGCAACTAGGCCCGTGAGCCACAACTACTGAGCTTGCACGTCTGGAGCCTGTGCTCCGCAAAAAGAGAGGCTGCGATAGTGAGAGGCCCGTGCACCGTGATGACGAGTGGCCCCCGCTTGCCACAACTAGAGAAAGCCCTCGCACAGAAACGAAGACTCAACACAGCAAAAATAAATAAATAAATTAATAAACTCCTACCCCCAACATCTTCTTTAAAAAAAAAAAAAGTACCAATTAAGTCAGTACGCTAATTAACCATGATCTGGTTCCCTGACTCCTGCTGGCCTTTTTTCTGTTACTAAAATCCTTTATGTATTGTTTACCTTCTGTCTCAAATGCTCTTCCTTCATTGTATCTTTGGTTGTCGCCTAAATATTTTAAGTCTCAGTTTACATGTTACATCTTTAGGGATGGCCTCTCTGAGGTATACCCCCCCCCCCCACCGTCCTGTCAATATCATATAACCCTGTTTTCTTCATGAGTTAATATTATCAGAAATTGTTTGCCTGTACTTTTCTACTTCATGAGAGCTGTGGAACACATTGGTCTCCTCTGCTGTTATATTTGCTATACCTTGAATGGTATCTAGCATGTACTCAACAAATGTTTGTTAAGCCAGTTATTCTTGTTCTTTCAAGGGAGAGGTCTGGTTGGTTGGAGCATAGGTAATTCTTCTTAATTAATTTGAATTGGCTCTTTAAGATAATGTCTTCAGGGTTCCAGGGGATAGGAAAAAATAACCTATGATTATATAGATTTTAACTTTAAGATGTCTGAGGCAGTGTAAAGCTTGGTCTTACTTAACTCTCACATGTTCTGGATGGGGAAAACTGAAACTGAAATAAGTTAACTTAGCTGGCTGTGACATAATTATGATACAGTAGAAAGAGTATAGACTTTGGAGTTGGACTATGAATACCAGACTCCTAACTCATAGACTATTGGATTTTAGGCTCATGGAGTTTGTTTGAAGTGTCCACTTTCTCATTTATAAAATGGGAGTAATTTTTGGCAGAGTTGTTAAAGATTAAACCAAGGAAGCCCAGTCACATTTTTAGGCCAAAGTAGGTAGTTAAATATTTACTATTATAAAATTTTAATGTGGCATTTAATAAGCAAATGATTACTCTGCACATACATTGTACTAAATAAGCTCTTTTCCTGACCTAAATGTGAAGTGAACACAACTACATAAATTCCCTTTTCTCATGCAACTTACAGTCGAGTGAGACATAGACAATAAACAGAAATTATCGGGTGGTGCTAAGTACTGTGGAGAAAAGTAAAGCAGGATGAGCGGTGATGGTGGGGCAGTTCATGTTGCTATTTTAGGGATGGTAGTTAGGAAACCTCTGACTGATGAGGTGGCTTTAGAGCAGAAACCTAAAGGAAGTGAGAGAACAAACCGCATGTAGATATCTAGAGTTTTCTAGTTAGAGGGAATAGCAAGTACAAACATTGGTAAATTTGAGGAACAGCAAGAAGCTCAGGGCCAGTACTGATATCAGACCAGTTCCTTTAGGGCCTTGCCCTATAGGCTATTACAGAGAGTCACAGTTATGTTAGATTTCAGGTTATACTTTTTAGGGGTTAAAAACAACAATGGATAGAAAAGTGATGCTCTCATGAGTCCAGTTATAAAATTGTCGCCTTACAACTTAAACATGTCATTTGTGCTGCTGTTTGGTGTTTTTGGTGTAGAGGTTGGTCAGAGCACACTGTTACATGGGGCTAATTACTGGTAGTTTTTCTTCTTCTCTCTTTCCTGCTAGTGCCTACACTTTAAAAAATATTTAATTATAAAATGTTGGCACCTCCATCTCAATAATTCCTAGAACTCTTGTTCCAAAATGAACAATTAATGTAATTTGGGATGTTGTCCTAGAGATGAATTTTTTTTAAAAAAGAAAAGTCACTCTCAGCAAACTCATATTTTTGGTCTTTTTAGATTGTGAATCGGCACGGTCCTGAGGCAGACAGGCATTTATTACGCTGCCTATTTTCGCATGTGGATTTCAGTGGCGATGGTAAAAGCAGTGGCAAAGATTTTCATCAGGTATTTGGGGCTTACATAGTATATATATTCACTTAGATCTAATTGTTCCATGAATTTCATTTTGGGCATAGCTGTGTAGCAAACACATAAAGGATCCAAAAATAATCTTAGCTGAATGGCTAAAAGGCAGTGGGACTTTTCCTTTTCTTGTCCTTCTCTTCTCCTGCCTGACTGCAGACCATTACAGCTACTTAGTTCAGGTTTAGAGAGCTGGGAATCAGACCTGCCTGAAGGAAGCAGGACTGTGGGGAAGTCCAGCTTGACAAGTAAGTAAGGCAGAGAGAGGATCTCTTCACCTAGTTTGAGTTTCTATGGTTTGATTCTCAATCTGGGAACAGTTTGTCATGATATTACTCCTTATAGTTATCTTGTCAGTGGACTTTCTTCTGTAGAGGTTTTGGTTTAACACCTGTTGCTAATAGACTTTGGTAGTTTCAATAGGATTTTTAAAGAGCTGATGTAGAAACAGTGTACAGTATCAGATTACCCTTTAATGTTCTGAGCAATGCTGCTTCTGTTTGTGCAAGAAGATGACTGTTAGTGCTAATGAAAATTCATTTGTTATTTTTAAAGACTCAGTTTCTGATTCAGGAGTGTGCGTCACTGATTACGAAGCCAAATTTTATCTCCACGCTGTCCTATGCCATTGATAATCCATTGCACTATCAGAAGGTTGGTATTCCTTTTATCTTTAGTGGTCCTAAGAATGTGATCTTTTATTAGGTTTTCTAAAAAGGCCTTAATCCTTGGCCTCATAATATCATATTGTAAATAAAAATTTCAGATACTTTCTTTGGAGTTTTTGTAGCTTTCTAACAAAGTCAAGGTGGTTTGATAATAATTAGAATCTTAATAAAACCAGATCATGTGAAGGCTTAAGCTTGTCAGAACACAGTTCCACAGCTGTTGGTAGCAGCACTACAGAATTGTCACTCCTATGTAGCACCATAATTGGGTAAACAGATGCTTTTATAAACTTTTTGAAAATTGTATGTTCTTATTTTAAAATAAAGTTTGGTTTGTTTCAGAGTTTAAAGCCTGCACCCCACTTATTTGCCCAGCTGAGTAAAGTTCTCAAGTTAAGCAAAGTACAAGAGGTAAGTGATTTAAGAAAAGAGATGTAGGCAAAATTAGAAATAAAACAACTATTTGACTCTTTGGTCAATCTAACCCTTCTTGTTTCAGGTAATTTTTGGCCTTGCCCTCTTGAATTCTTCCAGCTCAGATCTCAGAGGTTTTGGTAAGTTTCCTTTTCCCTAAAGATCCTATAGTGAAGTTAGAGTCTTTAAAACCCGTGGGCTTCTGAGTCTTGAGCCTCCATAGTTTAGAGAGTAAGATTATTTTCTTTTGGTCTCTTTTATGTATGTATGTATATGTACGTATGGTAAAAACATAAAATTTACCTTCGTAACCATTTTCAAGTGTATAATTCAGTAGTGTTAACTATATTCACATTGTTGTATAATGGATGTCTGGAACTTCTTTGTCTTGCAAAACTGAAACTCTGTACCCATCCAAAAATTCTCCATTCCCTCTCCTCCTCCTGCCCCTGCCCTCCACCGCCAAGTCCCTGGTAACTGGTCTTTTATTTTTATGCCTACCAGCTAGAGCTGTAAAAACATTAGAGGGTGAAGGGTGAGTTGGTGAGTGAGAATGATGATCACCTGTATTTTGATGATATGTGACTTCTTACCCATCGTGGTGCAAAAATAACTTGTGGTTTTTTATTTATCTCATTTCTAGCTGCCCAGTTTATCAAACAGAAGCTTCCAGATCTTCTGCGTTCTTACATTGACGCAGACGTCAGTGGAAATCAAGAAGGTGGCTTCCAGGATATAGCAATAGAAGTCCTACACCTCCTCCTCTCCCATCTCCTCTTTGGGCAGAAGGGAGCCTTTGGAGTTGGACAGGAACAGATAGACGCTTTTCTTAAGACGCTGCGCAGAGGTAAAAAGGAGTGTCTGTAGCCTACAAAAGATGATTTCTTTGGATGAACACACATTACAAAGGATTGTAGAATACAAATGAAGGCAGTGATTTACTTTTCTGTTAACTTCGTAATCTTTCAAGGAAGAGAGTATTTTATAATTTAAAATATGAAAATGATAAAAGCCTCATTATAGACAAGGTATAAAATGACGAGCACTTACCAGCAATATTGTTATCTAAGTACAATCTCATTTCAGACTTGGTATATTTCCACGTGGTCAGATTTTTCCCTTTTAGGGAGACAGAGACTACAGTATTTGTGACATGCTCTCTTTAGTTTAAAATGTCAATCACTATCATATATCCACTTTACCTCTTGGCTGTTGGCATTGTTATGCTAAGATAACTCCTGGTTCTGTTGTTGCCATCCTCCTTCCTCTGATCCTTTTTTTAGAGATAGTGTTTAAAACAAATCTTTTATAGTGGACTAACCACTATCCAGTTTCACTCTTATTATTGTTTACTTCTTAACATTGATATAGTTTAATTTAAACTTCATTAACTTTCTCAGTAATAGGACGTTTTCCACTTGTCAGTGAAATAGAGAGAGACTGATGTACCAATTATTTCTGATGTCTTCCTTGCATGGGAATTGATAGCCCTTTTATGAAATTTTAAAGTAATATTTAGGGTGCAATAGATAATGGGATCCTAATAAAAAAATTAAAAATATACTTATGACCATTTTTTGTGACATAAGAACATTCAAATTTTAGAATTGGGGTTGAAGTCATAACTTGGGCTAGGCTAGCTGGATTGGAAAAACTGAATAACTTTGGTTTGAATATGGACTTGTGAAAACTCAGGTTTGAGAGGCTTTTAAAGAGTAAAAGAGGATAGTTTGTTATTAATCAATATAGCAGTTATAATTATCTTTTTCCTTCTTCAGATTTTCCCCAGGAACGCTGTCCCGTGGTGCTTGCACCACTTTTATACCCTGAAAAACGGGACATCCTAATGGACAGAATCCTGCCTGATTCTGGAGGGGTAGCTAAAACCATGATGGAGAGCTCTTTGGCTGACTTCATGCAAGAAGTGGGCTATGGCTTTTGTGCAAGGTTGGTAGTCAGACATTTTAAACTTCTGATTACTCTTGTGAAAAGCACAATGTAATTCTTTAAAGCAAGTTCCTAAAGATTCCTTAATGTATTATCTTTGCCTCAAGAATTTTGCTTCTAAATTTAATCTTCCACATATTAGTTTTGGTGGCAGCTATAAATGTTCTCATGGCTAAATTTCCATCTCTCCATCCTCCCTAGTTTCTCAAATTTAAGGATCAGAGGTTCCTAGCCTAGTCGCCATGGTAGGCAGTTTTAGCTTTTGAGAGGGAGGGCATTGAGGCAAGTGTTCATGGAACTTGCATCATTTCCCATCCATCATGTCTAATATGCTCTTCCCTGCCCGCACCCTCAGTTTCCTTGCTGTACCTTGATTTCTACAGTCTTCCTTTTCTGCCTTTTTCATACCCTGCCTCTCACTTATTTTCCTCACCTGCCAGGGGCATAAAAGGAAATTGTTTCACCCTAATGGTAGCACATAGGACTGTGATATAGTGGATTGTTAATATTTTTCTGAGAATATGTTATTAAGGGCATTAATGTGCTTTGCTTTGACTTTAAGTGTAACATTTAATGTTTTTAAAACTCATACAAACCACATTTCCGCTTATGTTTGAAAGTGTATTTCTTGTGTGTGTATAAATGTGCCTGGCATAAAACTTTTGTTGATGCAAAGTGAAAAAGTTAAAATACATTTTCAGGACTTTGTACATATCAGAATAACTCTTGAGTTATCAGTATTTTAAAGAATAACTTGATTTATACCGAATATTGACATAATTTTATGTCTCTTTGTAGATACTACTGTTAACTCATATTTCCTTCTTCCATCGGTATTTTAAACGTTTTCTGTTTCCTTAAGTAGGTGGATTTTACACTCCTAGCTATGTGAAAGTAACAAGAAATGAAGCTTATTACTCTCTATGTTAGTAAAACTCTAGCGACTTCACTCGTTTTATATGAGTGTTTTATATGAGTGTTTCTTAACCTTGGTATTGAGGGTACCATTTTTTTTTTTTAACATCTTTATTGGGGTATAATTGCTTTACAATGGTGTGTTAGTTTCTGCTTTATAACAAAGTGAATCAGTCATACATAAACTTATGTTCCCATATGTCTTCCCTCTTGCGTCTCCCTCCCTCCCACCCTCCCTATCCCACCCCTCCAGGCTGTCACAAAGCACCGAGCCAATATCCCTGTGCCATGCGGCTGCTTCCCACTAGCTATCTACCTTACTACGTTTGTTAGTGTGTATATGTCCATGACTCTCTCTCGCCCTGTCACAGCTCACCCTTCCCCCTCCCCATAACCTCAAGTCCGTTCTCTAGGAGGTCTGCGTCTTTATTCCTGCCTTACCCCTAGGTTCTTCATGACATTTTTTTTTTCTTAAATTCCGTATATATGTGTTAGCATACGGTATTTGTCTTTTTCTTTCTGACTTACTTCACTCTGTATGACAGACTCTAGGTCTATCCACCTCATTACAAATAGCTCAATTTCGTTTCTTTTTATGGCTGAGTAATATTCCATTGTATATATGTGCCACATCTTCTTTATCCATTCATCCGATGATGGGCACTTAGGTTGTTTCCATCTCCGGGCTATTGTAAATAGAGCTGCAATGAACATTTTGGTACATGACTCTTTTTGAATTTCGGTTTTCTCAGGGTATATGCCCAGTAGTGGGATTGCTGGGTCATATGGTAGTTCTATTTGTAGTTTTTTAAGGAACCTCCATACTGTTCTCCATAGTGGCTGAACCAATTCACATTCCCACCAGCAGTGCAAGAGTGAGGGTACCATTTTTTGAAGTTAAATTTCTGTTTCAGTATTGAAGAATGTCGCAATATAATCATGCAGTTTGGTGTTCGGGAGGTCACAGCTGCCCAGGTTGCAAGGGTTTTGGGAATGATGGCTCGAACTCATTCAGGATTAACAGATGGAATTCCATTACAGGTAGGTGTGGAAATAAACTATTTTACAAAGTGAATTAATGTCCTGCCCTCTTTATTTTATTTATTAAATTACAGTATGATTGTTCTACCAACCAGAGCTGAACACATTGAGTAGTTGGCTTTGTTTAATTCAGATTTTAATTCTACAGAGTATCTCTGCTCCTGGCAGTGGGATCTGGAGTGATGGAAAAGATAAAAGTGATGGAGCACAGGCACACACATGGAATGTAGAAGTCTTGATTGATGTTCTCAAAGAACTGGTGAGTACACATGTAATGTTATATATTTATGATGTTAGTATGATATAGCCCAAAGAAAGAAAATTTTAATGAATAAAATGCCTAGCTGAAGGAGAACTGCAGTGTTTTATAATTTCTGACTTCAAAAGTAATGAAGCAGGCTTCCCTGGTGGCGCAGTGGTTGAGAGTCCGCCTGCCGATGCAGGGGACACGGGTTCATGCCCCGGTCCGGGAAGATCCCACATTCCGCGGAGCGGCTGGGCCTGTGAGCCATGGCCACTGAGCCTGCGCGTCCAGAGCCTGTGCTCCGCAGCGGGAGAGGCCACAACAGTGACAGGCCTGCGTACCGGAAAAAAAAAAAAAAAAAGTAATGAAGGGTCCGAGATAATTATGTACTGGAAATAGTATGCAATCAAACTCTAGCTTTGTTCATAATGAATTGTTGCTATGCAATTCTGAGTAGCACTGCTGAGGTGGTTTGGTAGGTTGTTAGTGTGTGGTTTTTTGGGGAGGATGAATATGTTACAAAGTAATGATTGTATGAGGAATTACTGAGGAGAAAGAAAGTCTTCTGAAATTTTTCTGGAAGGTGCAACAAAAACCCTGCCAACCTTCTTTATGGGATATTATTATAGGGATAAAAAAAGCCATACTTACCTTACTACTTCCACTTCTGAAATATCCATAGACTAAATAATTGGTCCCCAAATAAACAACGTACCTCTCCTAAAATATTGAACTGTTAAAATAAAATATAAAAAAGTGAAACTTCTAGTTATTAAAAGGGAGTGATGAAATTTAGTCAGTGAGAGAACAGTGGAGTCAAGATCAAGATGTAATGTTTTCAGTCTTGTTCATAAAATGTCAAGGAACAAAATGTAACACTAAAGACTACAAATAAATACTTCCCTAACATTCTTGATAAGGTGTCAGGTCATTTGTCTATCCTATTTCTCATTTTTAGTTTCCTACATTTGTAACTTGTAAGTAAAATTGAGTAACAGGGAATCATACTGTTCTCTGTGTGACCTTATTACTAACAGCATCAGTGGGTTTTCTTTTTATTTTTCTTAATAGTAGATGGGTTTATGGTGTTCAGACCTACTCTTTAGTAATAGAGGAGGGGAAAAAATAACACGTGATCATGGCAGAAAACTTAGAGAGTGAAAAGGAAGAAAAGCAAAATAAAACCACAGTTTTAGCACTTAAGGATAACCAGTTACTAATTGGTTTGGTTTTTTTCTTTTTTAATTTTTAAAAAAGTAATTAATTTATTTTTGTCTTCGTTGCTTCGCACGGGCTTTCTCTAGTTGCAGCAAGCAGGGGCTACTCTTCGTTGCGGTGCACAGGCTTCGCACTGCTGTGGCTTCTCTTGTTGCAGAGCACGAACTCTAGGCGTGCGGGCTTCAGTAGTTGTGGCGCATGGGCTTAGTTGCTCTGTGGCATGTGGGATCTTCCCGGACCAGGGCTCAAACCCGTGTCCCCTGCATTGGCAGGCGGACTCTTTTTTCTTTTTTTGCGGTACGTGGGCCTCTCACTGTTGTGGCCTCTCCCGTTGCGGAACACAGGCTCTGGACGCGCAGGCTCAGTGGCCATGGCTCACGGGCCCAGCCACTCCGCGGCACGTGGGATCTTCCCGGACCGGGGCGCGAACCTGTGTCCCCTGCATCGGCAGGTGGACTGTCAACCACTGCGCCACCAGGGAAGCCCTACTGATTTGTTTTTAACCTGTGGTTGTCTTGCAAATACGAAAACATGCTTTTCCCTCAGTTTCATCTTTGTACTTTATTGCACTATTGAAAAACTCTTTTTTAAAAAAATTGCAGACAAGGACAGGTTTCCATGTTATCTGAACCTATGTTTTGATTTCAGAGAGTGCAAAGGCTATAAATTGAACGCCTTCACTGTGGATTTGAATAGTTGAATTAGTAATCTCTTTTCTTCTTCCTTTTTCTCGTATATTTGAGTTTCTGTACAATTTTTTGTAGAAAGGGAACAGAGGACAATTTCAGATACACATTGGGTTAATAATTTTTCTGATTTACTTCCAAGGATGGGAGGAGGAAACCATAGGGGCACGCCTGTGGATTTACCAAACTTAACTCTCTCTAGGATAATGCTGTTTAATAGTATATTTATGGTTTTATTCTGTCACAGCCAGTCCTTGAAACAAATTTTAGGAAGAAAAAAATGTTACCTCTGAATGCCATTGTTGTCTTAGAGTGAATACCCCAACTGACGTTTATTCTTTGTACCATATACAAAGCAAGCATTAAAGTCTTTATGGATTGAAAGGTGTCACCTTAGAGCAAAACTAAACTGGACATAACGCTTTGGTTGGAGATTTAATTATGAAGTGTGCGCAGCCTTTTCTTCTTTCAAGCACAAAATATTCTTCTGTTTTTTCTTTCCCCCTTTTCTTTTTGGCCACGCTGTGCAGCATGCGGGGTTTTAGTTCCCCGACCAGGGATCGAACTTGTGCCCCCGGCATCGGGAGCACAGGGTCTTAACCACTGGACCGCCCGGGAAGTCCCAAGCACAAAATATTCTTATTGCTTGGTGCAGAGTGTTTGGTAAATTATCTTCTCTAAATGTGTTTCCTTTGCTTTGTGTTTCTTTAAGGAATCTCATACTGCTTTTATGAATACCTTTTCATAAAACATTTTTGAATGGAATTTTTAGTCATTTTGACATAAAGAATCTAGGCCACTTTTCCTGATGCATACATTGGGATGCATTTAGGGGAGATCTTTAGTTAATTAAGATTTTTTAAAAAAAATAAATTTATTTATTTATTTTTGGCTGCATTGGGTCTTCATTGCTGCGCACGGGCTTTCTCTAGTTGCGGCGAGCAGGGGCTACTCTTCATTGCGGTGCACGGGCTTCTCATTGCGGTGTCTTCTCTTGTTGTGGAGCACAGGCTCTAGGCGCGGGCTTCAGTAGTTGTGGCACGTGGGCTCAGTAGTTGTGGCTCGTGGGCTCTAGAGCACAGGCTCAGTAGTTGTGGCGCACGGGCTTAGTTGCTCCGCGGCATGTGGGATCCCCGGACCAGGGATCAAACCCCCATGTCCCCTGCATTGGCCAGAGGATTCTTAACCACTGCACCACCTGGGAAGTCCTTGTTAATTAAGATTGATATTTGGGATAATTGATTTATCTTTGCAGCTTTGTTCCAAGGTAGTGGAATCTTACTATAAAGATGAGGCACTAAGTGAAGTGTTATCTGTTTGCCATATTGGGATGGGAGTGTTCGTTGGACTAAAGTAGGGGAAGAGATTTCCCCTTTATGTACTCACGTATTCACGAGTATGTTGTGAACTGAAAGGTAACTTGGAGTAGCTTGCTGGTAGAGCCAGTTTATTTTGAATATTAAGAATTTACCTTTCCAAGTCTCTTTGGAAATGCCAGAAAGATTTAGATGACTTTGAGTCTATAATTAGACCATCTTGATTGAACTTCAGATTTAATATGGCTCTTTGGATAAAGCAGTCAAACACTTTTGTTCATTAAACTTTTTTTTGGCTACGTTGGTTCTTCGTTGCTGTGCGTGGGCTTTCTCTAGTTTCAGAGAGTGGGGGCTACTCTTTGTTGCGGTGCGCGGGCTTCTCGTTCACGGTGGCTTCTCTTGTTGCGGAGCACAGGCTCTAGCCGCGCAGGCTTCAGTAGTTGCTGCACGTGGGCTCAGTAATTGTGGTGTATGGGCTTAGTTGCTCCACAGCATGTGGGATCTTCCTGGACCAGAGATCGAACCTGTGTCACCTGCATTGGCAGGCGGGTTCTTAACCACTGCATCACCAGGGAAGTCCCTTTTCATTAAACTTTGAAATGCTTTTCTTTTTTAGAACCCAAGTTTGAATTTCAAGGAAGTAACTTACGAACTGGACCATCCTGGATTTCAAATTCGTGACAGTAAAGGGCTTCATAATGTAGTGTATGGCATTCAGAGGGGTCTGGGTATGGAAGTGTTCCCTGTAGACCTCATATACAGACCTTGGAAACATGCAGAAGGCCAGGTAAGTGAATGATGTTTAGCTATAGAAGAGGCAAAGAATCATGGCTTAGATAGTGCCGTCTATCCATTGATTAAAATATTCTTTTAATGTAGAATTTGTTTGGCATTGCTCAGAAAAGCAGAGACTGATAAATTTTGAAGGAACATTATTATAGTTTAGTACCAGTCAGACTCCGCTGAAGTGTAGCAATCAAACTGTTTTCCCAATAGTTTAATGATGTTTGTCTCCAGGGTCACCTCACCATGCACCTTTCATTTGTCTGACTTGTCTGTGGTTTTGAAAGATCGCATAATTAAGATTTTAAAGGGAAATTTCATTCTGATGAATGAGAATTAAGATTGAGATTAGCCTAGTGAAAATGTTTCACATTTTTATAACATTCACACTCATTTATGGTAGTAAGGACTTTTTTCTCTTGTTCCAGCTCTCCTTCATTCAGCATTCCCTTATAAATCCAGAGATCTTCTGTTTTGCCGACTACCCATGTCATACTGTTGCCACTGATATTCTGAAAGCACCACCAGAGGATGACAATCGAGAAATTGCCACATGGTAAACACTCTTCATCTAGCTTTTCTTGAAAGGGTCACTTATACTTTTTGAATTACAAGATTAATAGTGAGCCAACTACGTAGTTAAAAGGTTTAAACGAAACAGTATTTTTAGTAAGCCTACTTACCCTAAATTTTTATAAAGTAGGGTGTTGGTGGATGAAAATCTATATTTAGTCTCCTTATCACTAGATACATCTTTCCTCTTGTAATTTCTGCCATTGTATATTTTCTGTAACAATCAAATGTTAGAAGGTTTTTACTTCTCCCTTAATGTTAAATCCCTTTCTTCTCTCTGTAGATTTGCTTGCTTGCTTTCTTTTTAAGTGGCTCAATATGGCCAGTGGATGAAATCTAAAACTTTAAGCTGAATTATCTATTTCTCTGAGTTTCAATTCAAAATCTCTGCTGGAGAATCTGACTGGCTCAGTTGGTTTCTTCTGGAACTAACTCCTCTCTGGGGATGTGAGATAAAGATGGTAAAAGTACTTCCATCACTGTTATAATAAACCCACAGCTGTGCAGAGTGGGCATGGACTGGATTGGTCCCCAAAGACATCTACTTTATAATGTTTCTTCCATTTTTCCCAACCATACTCCCCTGGGACACATCTTATAAACAAAGGATGGTAAACTTCCTGTAAAGGGCTTTACAAGCCAGATGGTCTCTGTAGCAACTACTTAACTCTTTAATTGTAGCACAATGTAAATATGGGTGTGGCTCTGTTCCAACAAAACAGTATTTACAAAAATAGGCAGTGGGTGAGATTTGGCTTGTGGATGTAGTTTGCTGATCCCTGTTCTGAAAGATTGACCAAAGCAGTGGTTTTTTCTGAAGTGTGTCCTTTCCCCAGGTGCTAGCCAACATTGGATGTACAGGATAGTTTTTTTTTTTTTCTCCTGTTAAGTCTAATGTGTACGGCAGTATGTCTTCATTTTATTTTAACAGATAAAGGCCTCTTTCCATTTTATAAAATTGAAATGTCATATACATTTAATAATTCCTTAATGTAGCTATATATTCAGATTTCCCTAACTGTCTCAAGAATGCTTTTTAACAGTTTGTATGATTGAGAGTCCAAACAAGGTCCACATAGTTTCTTTTATGCTGTAAGTCTTTCTTCTCCCTTTTTTTTTTTCTTAAATATAATTCTTGGCCATCGATTTAATGGAGAAGTAGGATCAGTTATCCTATAGTCTACCCTGTGGTATGGGGTATCTGTTTCCTCATGGTGTTTAATTTGATCCCTATCCCCATAGTTTTCATGGACTAAGGGTAGCAAAACCTTGAGGCTAGATTGAAGTCAACCACATTTAGCTTCTTGGGGCAAGAATAATTCATAGGGGGCATTGTGCACCTAAGTAAAAACTTGGTGTTACCGAACTAAGTGTTTGGGCTTTTTTTTTTTTTTTTTTTTTTTTAATGGAAGTATAGTTGATTTACAGTGTTGTGTCAGGCTGTATTTTTATGTAGAATTTTTCTTGTGTATAATTATATCTATATTTGTGTTGGATTTTTGACTGTTTCTAAACTACTATTTGTTTTTATTTTGCACTCTAATCACAAAAGTTTTTGATGGTAACTCTTTGGTAAGGCGGTCCATGGTTATGCACATGGTCAGTCATGTCTGCTGTCCTTCATCATGTATTCTCTTAATTTGGACTGCCTTTGAAATTAGTTTGAAAGCATACCAGCATTATATATTTGAGATGAACACCAATTTAAATATTTTTCAAATATTAAAAGATGACAACTTGGTTTTGTCTTGATAGCTGGTATCACTTACTTGGAAAATGAATTTTGTGTACTTAGGTTTTCATTGATAGAGTATCTTACTTCCATTCTTGTTAGGAAGAGCTTGGATTTGATTGAATCTCTGCTGAGGCTCGCAGAGGTAGGGCAATATGAGCAAGTCAAACAGCTCTTCAGCTTCCCTATCAAACACTGTCCAGACATGCTGGTATTGGCCTTACTACAAATCAACACCTCCTGGCACACCTTGCGCCATGAACTCATCTCCACTCTGATGCCAATCTTCCTTGGAAACCACCCTAACTCAGCTATAATTTTGCACTATGCATGGCATGGGCAGGTAAGATATGACCATTTCTTTGTCTTAATAAACGGACATTCTTTTTTTTTTTTAATTTTTATTGGAATATAGTTGATTTACAATGTTGTGTTAGTTTCAGGTGTATAGCAAAGTGAATCTGTTATTACATATACATGTATCCACTCTTTTTCAGATTCATTTTCCATATAGGCCGTTACAGAGTATTGAGTAGAGTTTCCTGTGCTATACATTAGGTCCTTATTAGTTATCTGTTTTATATATAGTAGTGTGTATATGTGAATCCCAATCTTCCAGTTTATCTCCCCCCACCCCATAATGGACATTCTTTCTTTTTTTTAATTTGGCTGTGCGGCACGTGGGATCTTTAGTTGTGACATGCAGGGTCTTGGTTGTGGCATTGGGGGATCTAGTTCCCTGACCAGGGATCAAACCCAGGCTCCCTACATTGGGAGCATGGAGTCCTAACCACTGGACCACCAGGGAAGTCCTGACATTTCTTTTTTTATTAATTTTTATTGGAGTATAGCTGCTTTACAATGGTGTGTTAGTTTCTGTTGTGCAGCAAAGTCATTCAGTTATATGTATACATATATCCACTTTTTTATTTTTTAAAATTTAATTTTTGGCTGCATTGGGTCTTCGTTGCTGCGCGTGGGCTTTCTCTAGTTGTGGTGAGAGGCGGCTACTCTTCGTTGCGGTGCGTTGGCTTCTCATTGCTGTGGCTTCTCTTCCTGCGGAGCACGGGCTCTAGGTGCGCGGGCTTCATTAGTTGCAGCACGCGGGCTCAGTAGTTGTGGCTCACGGGCTCCAGAGCACAGGCTCAGTAGTTGTGGCACACAGGCTTAGTTGCTCCGCGGCATGTGGGATCTTCCTGGACCAAGGCTCGAACCCGTGTCCCCTGCATTGGCAGGCGGATTCTCAACCACTGCGCCACAAGGGAAGCCCTATCCACTCTTTTTTAGATTTCCTTCCCATTTAGGTCACCACAGAGCATTGAGTAGAGTTTTTGTACAGTAGGTTCTCATTAGTTATCTGTTTTATACTAGTAGTGTGTATATGTGAATCCCAATCTCCCAGTTCATCCCAGCCCACCCTCCCCTTCCCCCCTTGGTAACTGCAAGTTTGTTTTCTACATCTGTGATTCTATTTCTGCATAATTGACATTCTTTTGATGATGTTTACCTAGAGAAATTGTTAATCATGGAATTTTGACACTGAAAAAGTCACACTTCTATAAAACTTATTTTATCTTTTAGCATCATGTGGGCATTAAAGTATACAACTTGAAAGAGCAAGGAGGCAAGACAATTTTAAAAAAATCAGTATTATGAAAGGTCTGTATTGCTAGTGTACCAGTATCCTTTCGATAGCAGTAAAGAGCTTAATCATTTATCATAGAACTGGAAGGTTCTCATTTCACTTTTTAACAGTAAATGGAAGAAGATCATAAAACAGTTTAATTGAGGGCTTCCCTGGTGGCTCAGTGGTTGAGAGTCCGCCTGCCGATGCAGGGGACATGGGTTCGTGCCCCAGTCCGGGAAGATCCCACATGCTGCGGAGCGGCTGGGCCCGTGAGCCATGGCCGCTGAGCCTGCGCGTCTGGAGCCTGTGCTCCGCAGCGGGAGAGGCCCGTGTACCGCAGAAAACAAAAACAAAAACAGTTTAATTGACATAATTTTGTTTTATCCAGATCCAGCATTTAAATTTTATTTTGGTTCCTGCTGAGATTTCAAGCCCTTGTGCTCCTGCACCCCCCACCCCTTGCCAATTTTGTAGAATATATTTGACAAATACTCTCTTGTCCATTGATTTCCCCCCCGCATAGCCTACATTTTAAATAAAGATATATGTAGAAGCTTTAAGAAAAAGCAGTCATCTTCCCCTTTATATCAATGTGTCCCTTCCCTTTTTAAGATATTCTTGCTGTAGTTTGTTGTAAACAAGTGCTTTTAAAAATTCAGATAAGACTTTATAAATGAAAAACATTAGCCTTGGTTGCATGCCTTTCAGTCAGACCAACTCCATTTCTAGAGACTCAAATCACATGACAGTAATGTTTATCAGACATTTAACCAAAAGTTTGTAGCCCAGACATTCTTAGGCTTTTCTCACCACATCTGTGAGGTGGAAAGGGCAGAGTGGAAGGACTTGTATCTCCACTCCTGGTTAGATACTTGTTTTGCTAGGACTTTCTGTCAGTCTAAGACAGTTACTGGAAAGTGATTTAGACAGTGATAGTAATTGCCTTGCTGTTGCTTCTGTGAGAAACATTTTCTAAATTACCATTCAACTGTACACCTTTAGATCAGTCTTCAAAGACAGGCTGTTTTCCGCAAAAAAAAGAAATTGAATAATTACAAAAAATGAGCATGATCATTTGTGAAAATAGCTAGATTTAGAATGTACAAACTCTAGTCCCAGAAATACTGATAAAACACTACCCTGTGCAGCATGAGAGATGATTACCGTAAACTGTTTTGTTTTTATAGGCCAGTGATTTGTGATTTAATTTAAGGGATCATATAAACTTGATGCATCGTCATATTCTCATCATACTTCGGCTTTGAAAATGTATAGGCAGACTTTTATAGGACAAATAAATTTGTTGTATGTGACTACATGACCCCAGGGTTTTGGGGTAGGCCTCATTTGGGAAATATGGACAAAACTGCTTTCCCACAAAATAAACGTCACTGTAATCAATGCTTGAGGCTTGAGCTTTGTTGTCTGCACTGATACACCTCAGTTTTACATAAATACAAGTAAAATTAGCATTTGCAACAGCCTATCAAAATGGTCAGTAGTATTGCTATTTAACCCTCCTTTTTCTTTTCTTAGGGACAGTCTCCCTCAATCCGCCAACTTATCATGCATGCGATGGCAGAATGGTACATGCGAGGGGAACAGTATGACCAGGCCAAATTGTCTCGAATACTTGATGTGGCCCAGGACTTGAAGGTGAGCTTGGAGGGACAGATTAACGGTTTTTCTTTATTAATGATAAAAAATAACATTTTTATGTAACATAGGTGCTTTAGGAATAATTCACATGTAACTAGCTCTTAGCTAGAATGGTTGAGATTTAGAATTTTTCCTTGTATTGTAGAAAGAGATTGGAAGAAGAGTGGTTTTAGAAATGTAAAAATGTTTTCATTTACATTTCACTGAATTTTGTTTGGTCTTCTGTGATATTTGTAAGGCTGTTTTAAAGCAAGTGATAATTGACCTCAGATGTAATCTGTGAGATACAATTTTGGAGAAACTGGTTGGCTTTCAACCCTTTTGCAGATTTCATTAGCATTAACAGGGTCTTTTGATAAATAGTGTGATTCTTGATGTCTTTGATCACTGGTAATGGTGTTGTAGTTGTACTTAGGTTAGAGTAAGCCTGAGTTTAGATTTTTTTAAATGGGTAAGGATAATTTTTCACGCTTTTGTGTTTTGCTTTGCTTTAGGTTAAATTATTTGAAAAAACACAGGGTAAAGTTTATTTTGAAGGTAAAGTCATGTGTTTGTCTTTGAAATGTGATCTTATTTTAAGTAGGGACAAGTGTTACCATTGATTTCTACTAAGCTGTTTAAAAAATTATGACTAAGAAAATATTAGCAGTATGTTTTATTTAGACTTGTTTGTGAAAATAAAAACTGGAAACAGAAAATAGGACAGAAAAGTCACTCAGTTGCTTGACTCGTAGTTTCTAATATCCTTTTTCTTTAGGCCTTGTCAATGCTGCTAAATGGTACTCCATTTGCCTTTGTTATTGACCTTGCTGCACTTGCTTCACGTCGTGAATACCTCAAACTTGACAAGTGGCTCACAGATAAAATTCGAGAGCATGGAGTAAGGATTTGTCTGTTTATTACTGCTTTTAATTTTTGATGGTCAAGATAGCTTAAGAAAGTGGCAATGAAGATGTTATTGTATTCTGGATTTTAGTCATAGTGCTTAGTCTTATCTGAAAGCAATTAATGGTGAATTTCAAATACAGAGAGACTTTCTCTTTTCCAGGAACCTTTTATCCAGGCTTGTATGACTTTTTTAAAGAGACGGTGTCCTTCTATTTTGGGTGGACTTGCACCAGAGAAAGATCAGCCCAAAAGTGCTCAACTTCCTCCAGAAACTCTGGCGACAATGTTGGCCTGTTTACAAGCTTGTGCAGGGTAAGAATAGCATGCTTGAAAATGACTGTTTAATATTGGAATTGGATTGAATGGATAACTGTTGATTTGAGGAAAAGGGGTTGAATGATTAAAAGTGACAACATCTAAGGTAATCCAGTGGTTTTTAAGTCCAAAGTACTATATATACTACATAAAATATGTATGAGATCTGTTTGAGTTAATTTTTTTGTATGTGGTGTGAGACAGGGTCCCAGATGCATAGTTTTGCATGTGAATATTCATTTGTCCTAACACCATTTGTTGAAGAGACTGGCCTGTCCCTGTGGAATTGTCTTCTAAAAGATCAGTTACACATAATACATGAGTTTATTTTGGGGCTCTTAGTTCTATTCCATTGATCTTGTCTATCCTTATGCCAGTACCACACTGTCTTGATTACTATCGCTTTTTAGTAACTTTTAAAATTGGGAAGTGTGAGTTCTCCAACTTTGCTCTACTTTTTCAAGATTGTTTTGGTCATTCTGCGTCCCTTGAATTTTCATAAGAATTTTAGGGTCATCTTGTCAATTTCTGCAAATAAATTACATAGCCCAGTGAGATTTTGATAAGGATTATGTAGAATCTTTAGATCATTTGGGGGGATAGTGCCATTTTAACAGTATTAAGCCTTCCAATTCATGAATCTGAGATATTTACCCATTTCTTTAGGGCTCTGATTTCTTTCAGTATGTTTGCACTTCTTTTGTTATGCTTATTGATAGGTATTTTGTACAAGTCATGAACCTCCAGTCTAAAGTTGGATAGAAGTGGTGAGAGCAGACAGCCTTATCTTGTTCCTGATTTAGGAGAAAAGTATCCAGTGTTTCAGAATTAACTTTGATGTTAGCTGTGGTTTTTTTATAGTTATATTTCACATTGAGGGGGGTTTCCTAGTTTGTGTGTGTGTGTGTGTGTGTGTGTGTGTGAGAGAGAGAGAGAGAGAGAGAAAGAGAGAGAGAGAGAGAGAGAGAGAGAGATGAGTTTGGTTTGGTTTGGCTTTGGTTGCGCCTCAAGGCACACGGGATCCTAGATCCCTGACCCAGGGATGGAACCTATGCCCCCTGCAGTGGAAGTTCAGAGTCTTAACCACTGGACTGCCAGGGAAGTCCCTGTTTGGTGTTTTTTCATTAAAGCATTTTGTCAAATGTTTCTGTCTGCATCTATTGAGATGATCATGTGGTTTTTGTTTTTTATTCTGTTGGTGTGGTATGTTATGTTAATTGATTTTTTGGATGTTAGAAAACCTTGCCTTCCTGGGATAAATCTCACTTGGTCTTTGTATACACTTCCTTTTTATATGCTGCTGAATTCAGTTTGCTAGTATTTGGTGAGCATTTTTGTGTCTGTATTCCTAAGGGATATTGTTCTGTAGTTTTCTTGTGTTGTCTTTGGTTTTGGTATCAGGATAATATTGGCCTCATAAAATGAGTTGATAAGTGTCCAGTCTTCTAATTGTTGTGAGAAGGTTTGGTGTTAATTCTTTAAATGTTCCATAGAATTCAGTGAATCCCTCTGGTCTTGGGCTTTTTCTTGTGGGTGGATGTTGTTTACTAATTCAGTATCTCTACTTGTTATTGCTGTGTTGAGATTTTCTGTTTCTTCTGGAGTTAGATTCAGTAGTTTGTGTCTTTCTAGGAATTTGTCTATTTCATCTAGCTTATTTAATTTGTTAGCATACAATTGTTTTATACGATACCCCATAATCTTTCTTGGTTCTGTAATGTTGGTAGTAATGTCCTCTCTTTGAATTTCTGGTTTTAGTAATTCAGGTCTTCCATTTAGTTTATTGCAGCTCTAAACTTTATTATTTCCTTCCTTCTGCTTATTTTGGGTTTAGTTTGAGCTTTTAAAAAATTTATTAATTGGAAGGTTAGGCTTTTTTATGCTAACATCTCTGTCATGTTATATAATTATCATTTATGTTTTGTGGTGAGAACAATTAAGATCTAGGCTCTCAGCAACTTTGAAGTTTATAATAAAGTAGTGTTGACTCTACACATTACTGAAAGTGAGGTATAGAAGCCTCCAGCTATATTTTTGAATTATCTATTTCTCCCTTTAATTCTCCCTTCATATGTTTTGGGACTCTGTAAGTATGTATGTCTTTCTGTTGGATTGGCCTTTTTATTATTATAAAGTATCTTTGTCTATTAATTTTTCCTTAAAGGCGATCTTGTCTGAAATTAGTATAGTCATTGTAGTTCTCTTTTGGTTAAGGTTTGCAAGGCATACCTTTTTTCATTTTTTACTTTCAAGTTATATGTGTTTTTTAAAAATCTAAAGTGTCTCCTTTAGACAGCATATAATTGGATTATTTTTTAAAAATCCATTTTGACCATTTCTGCCTTTTAATTGGAGTATTTAATTTATTTACATTTGACATAATTACTGCTAAGGTAGGATTTACCCATGCTCTTTTGCTTAGTTTTTCTATATGTCGTATGTCTGTTTTGCATCTCCATTCCTCCATTACTGCCTCCTTTAGTGTTTTTTTTTGTTTCGTTTTGTCTTTAATTAATTTATTTATTTATTTAGTTTTGGCTGCATTGGATCTTTGTTGCTGTGTGCAGGCTTTCTCTAGTTGCGGCAAGCAGGGGGCTGCTCTTCGTTGTGGTGCGTGGGCTTCTCATTGCGGTGGCTTCTCTTGTTGCGGGGCATGGGCTCTAGGCACGCAGGCTTTGGTAGTTGTGGCGTGTGGGCTTAGTAGTTGTGGCTCGCGGACTCTAGAGTGCAGGCTCAGTAGTTGTGGCGCACGGGCTTAGTTGCTCTGCAGCATGTGCGATCTTCCCGGACCAGGGCTCGAACCCATGTCCCCTGCATTGGCAGGTGGATTCTTAACCACTGGACCACCAGGGAAGTCTCTTCCTTTAATATTAAATAGATCTTTCTAGCGTATCACCTTAATTTCCTTGCTGTTAACTTTGACATGTTTTTGAGTTTCTTTTTTCCTTTGGGTATTAAAATTAACATTTTTAACTCAAAACAATGTAGTTCCAATTAACACCAACTGAATTTCAGTAAGATGCAAAAATTTCCTCTAAACGGTTCTGTTCCTTTCCTCCTTCAAAGTGGTGCTCTTGGGCTTCCCTGGTGGCGCAGTGGTTGGGAGTCCGCCTGCCGATGCAGGGGACGCGGGTTCGTGCCCCAGTCCAGGAGGGTCCCACGTGCCGCGGAGCGGCTGGGCCCGTGAGCCGTGGCTGCTGAGCCTGCCCATCCGGAGCCTGTGCTCCACGGCCGCAGCGATGAGGGGCCCGCGTACCGCAAAGAATAAAAAAACAAAAACAAAGTGCTTCTATTGTCAAATAGTATCTTTATACGTTGTGTGCCCATCAAAAGATTTGATGTTATTGTTTAATGTAATCATTGTCCTTTAAGCCAAGTAGGAGATAAAAGGATTATATATAAGCGAGAAATACAGTCATAATGTGTTTTATATTTCCTTATGTCCCTTTACGGGTGCTCTGTTTTTTCATACAGATTCGAGTTACTGTATAGTGTCTTCATTTCAGCCCAAAGGGTTTCTATTATTTCTTTCCCCTTTTTTTAAAAGTATTTATGTATTTGTTTATTTGGTTGTGCTGGGTATTAGTTGCGGCTCGTGGTCTCCTTAGTTGTGGCATGCAAACTCTTAGTTGCAGCATGCATGTGGGATCTAGTTCCCTGACCAGGGATCAAACCCAGGTCCCCTGCATTGGTAGCGCGGCAGAGTCTTAACCACTGTGCCACCAGGAAAGTCACTCTATTATTTCCTATTAGGGCAGGTCTGTTAACGATGAATTACCTCAGCTTTTGTTTATCTGAGAATATCTTAATTTTTCCTTTATATTTGAAGGATAGTTTTGTCAAATAAAGGATTTCTGATTGACATTACTTTTTCTTCAACACTTTGAATATGCCGTCCCACTACTTTCTGGCTTCCATAGCTATTAATTTTTTTAAAGGGTCCCTTGTATATAAGTTGCCCCTCTTGCTGCTGCTAAGATTTATTTCTTTCAACAGCTTGATTATGTTGTTTCTAGGCATGGATTTCTTTGAGCTTATATTACTTGGAATTCGTTGAGCTTCTTGGATGTGTAAATTAATTTTCATCAAATTCGGAAAGTTTTCAGCCATTTTATCAACAAATACTCTTTCTACCCCTTTCTATCTCCTCTCATTATGTTTTGTTGGTACCTTTGGTAGTGCTGCACATGTCTCAGTCTGTGTTTATTTTTTTCCCTTTCAGTTTTTCAATCTTTATTGGACTATATTCAAGTTCTTGGATGCTTTTTACGTGCTTGAATCTGCTGTTGGGAACCCGTAGTGAAGTTCTCATTTCAGTTATTTTACTTTCTTCTTTTTAAATTTGTATTGATACACTCTGTTTTTTGAGACATCTTTTTCAAACTTCCTGTAGTTCTTTTTTTGTTGTTTTTGTTAATCGTTTATTTATCAAGAGAAGCTGTTCCTTAGCCCAGATATTAGTAGTTCATAGTTTCATAGTTCAGGAACACAGGTAAGTGACAAACTTGCATGGAACTAAATGCAAAGAAATTCTTTATATTCCAAAATCACTTCACACTCTGAAAGATACCAGCCTTCCTCATCTCCTCAAAATCTTGTATGGAATCATAATTTCTGTAGAAGTCTGCATAGGCCTTCTTTCTTGGTTCAGCCACAGCAAACTTAACAGAAAGCTGCAATTCCCAAGGAGATAATGAATGCTCCAGCAATATGAAATCACAGACGCTTGGCCAGAAGGCCACGCATCTGAGGTTTTGTCAAAGAACTGGAAGCCATGGTAGTTTTTCTCCTTGACAGCTCAACAACGATGTCCTTCCAGACAGGTGGAGAAATGGCCCTGTAGTTCTTTTGACTTTTTTTTTCTTTGAACATAGTTAAAATGGCTGATTTAAAGTCTTTGTCTGGTTAAGTCCAACATCCGTTCTTCCTGAGGGACAGTTTCTCTTGATAGCATTTTTTCCCTACGTATGGGCCATGCCTTCTTTGTGTGTGTGTGTGTGTGTGTGCATGTGTTGCATGTCTTATAATTTGTGGTCGAAAACTGGAAAGTTTAAATAATGTGGCAATTCTTGAAATCAGATTTTACCCCCACACAAGCGTTTTTTGTTTTGTTATTGCTCTTTTCTGAACGAATTCAGTAATGTCTGTATTCTTTGTCATCTTTGGTCCCTGAAATCTCTGTTTGGGTAAGCCTTGTGTTCAGCTAAGATTGGAGATTTTCTTATCAATAAGAATCAATAAGCTATTCTTTACCCTGTGATTCTGTATGCATTTTTAGGCACATCTTTAACACTAACTTTAATACTGTTAAACCCACTGAACTTTAACACCTTGTTCTTTTATTCGCCTGTAGTTAACCATTTTTGTTTTTTTGTGGGTTATCTCTGTGTTAGAAAAGTATATATTTTCCTCTTTCCGGTAGAAAAGGTAGCATATTATATACTTATTGCACTATGCTTCTTTCATTTGATCATACATCCCAGAGTCCATGCCATGAAATTATAGTTTCCTTATTCCTTGTAATTAATCTGTTGTACTCCACTGAATAGATGTTTTGTGCCTTAATAAATCTACCCATTGGTAGATATTCTGTTTATTCCACTCTGTGTCACAAATAATGTTGCAACGAATAGCATTTTGCATACATCATTTTTGCCAGTGTATATTTGGGCCCACCAGAAGTAATTGTTACGTTAAAGGGAAATGCATGTGTAATTTTGTTAGGTGCAAAAGTTTTCTCTATAGCAAGTTCTCCTTTTAGTATAACCAGAGGCAGTTGGTCTATTTCCCCGTTGTCTTGTAGCTAATCTGAAAGTTGAAATATGGCTATCTCCATGAAGTTTTTTTAACATGAAGTTTTAATTGCAGGGGAGGTGGGTATTTTTAACCCAGGTACATAGAGGCTAGAGACAGCTACTCATGTTCTTCTATTTGAAATATCTTTTGGAAATTAATGGTTTTACTACTTACTACTAACTTAAATAAGTAGGTCCACACCGTTAGGAGTTGACATCTCTCTTTTCTTTTCCATGGTCTGTAATGTTTTTCTCCCTTGCTTCAGTGGATGTAAAAATAACTCATTGTTCATTTTCATTTGTAGCCCATATTTTTTATTTTTATTGAATATCCTTGATTTATAATATTATATGTCACAGGTGTAGTAATTCATAATTTTTAAAGGTTATACTTCATTTATGGTTATTATAAAATACTGGCTGTATTTCTTGTATTGTACAATATAACCTTGTAGCTTATTTTATACATAATAGTTTGTACCTCTTAATCCCCTGCCCCTACATTGCCCCCTCCCTCTAGTCCGTATTTGAACCACTCATTTTTTTCATGTTGGCAAAAATAAAAAAATTGTAGATTTTGATGTAGTGCTGTTTTTGTTGGCCACGCTACACAGCATGCAGGATCTTAGTTCTCCGACCAAGGATCAAACCCGCGCATCCTATTTGACATTTTAGAAGTCAGTCAATTCTGTATGTGCTTGCCAAATATAGTTAGTGACTATGGGTATGGCATTTTTATCTATACTTAAATAAAAGTCTTATTTTTGACTATGAGAACCTAGTCTAAAAAATGCTTACCTGTTTACTTTGATATGTCCAGTTTTGGGCATAATTTTTGATGAAGTAGTTGAGGATATGGAATGTTTCTTACAGCATAGTATTTCAAAATACATAGGCAACACTATACACAAGGCTTAATTTCAGAGGTGTAAAAAATATTTTCAAGAGAAAGGCAGTGCTCAGAAAATCCTGGTGATTAATGACAGGTGCAAAAACATGGGATATGGTGGAAATTTGGCCATAGGTTCTAGCAAGTTTTCTTTATTAGAAACCTAGATTTGTTTATTTAGGTGTTCTAGGAAATAATAAGTGACGTTTTTCACTTTTCATTTCTCTTAAGGAGTGTTTCTCAGGAGTTATCAGAAACCATCCTCACCATGGTAGCCAACTGCAGTAATGTTATGAACAAGGCCAGACAGCCACCACCTGGAGTTATGCCAAAAGGACGCCCTCCTAGTGCTAGCAGCTTAGATGCCATTTCTCCTGTTCAGGTAAATGAACACTACACTTGGTACATCTCCATTTGTTCATAGACTTGGAATAGAATAAACTTGTACATCATCATTAATAATCTACTCAAAGGAAATTTTTGTCTGAATTTATTATATTTTAGATAACTGCATGTCTAGTATCCACTTAAAGGAGATCCGTAAATAGGCATTGTGGTTGAGAATAGATTTTAATCATTAAGTAGAAAGAACATGACTATGAGAGGAAAGATACAAAACAACTTATTTAGGGCTTCTTTTTTAAGATAAGAATAACTTAGACTTGAGAAATAAGCACTGCCTTTGAACCTGATGTGTCTTGTTTGTAGCTTCACGGGCCAAGCAACAGTGCTAGAGCATAAGGACTTGTTATAACTGGGGCTCTTCAGCTCTCAACTGAACTGCTCTTTTAAAAACAAGGTACATTTAAGTTACTCCCTGACACCAACCACCCCCTTCTCTCTGGGAGCAACATATTCCGCTTCTATTTTCAGCTGCATTGAATGGCAGATTGGGGTTTATTTTAAGAAAAGAAAGAGCATTTAGTGATTCTTCAGTGACCACTTTATAAAAGGCATTTTGTGTATTATTTTCTATAGTCACAAAGGTCTGAAATAATGCCACAAACTAAGAAGCTTAGAAGTGCAGTTATTAGATATTTTATAAAATCTTTTGGTGAATAGTATACCTTGTTTTTTGTTTCTGTTTTTGTTTTGGGGTTTTTTTTGGTTTTGATTTTTTTTTTTTTTTAATCAGAGCTGATCTCCTCCAACCCCAAGATTCTCAAATTTTGACTAGATATATTTGTTTTGACTAGATTTCTAATTTCTAATGCTTTTATTGTGTTGAAAGTTAAATAACTTGCATTGAGAGAATTCTTTTAAAGGGGCTTACGGGAAATTTTACGGACTGCCCCATGTCACTACTAAATGTTTAGTAGTACAGCTTCAGAGAAATTCGTATGAAATGTTATTCTTGAAGTTTTATAGCCCTCATATTGTGGCTCTGGTTCTTTGGCAGGGGCTAACTCTTTAAACCTAGTCCATCTATGATATAATAAGAAAAATGACTGGTACTCTTGATTTGGGGATTTAAGCATCATCAAGATTGTGTGTGGTTTTGCAGTTTATATAAAGCATTTGAAGAGCTGTTGCTAAAGATTGCTTTACCTGTGTCGTTTGTCTGCCTTTGCTTGAAGTATGTTTAATACGTTTTTATAATGTTTTTCTTTAGATTGACCCTCTTGCTGGAATGGCATCTCTTAGTATAGGTGGTTCAGCTGCCCCTCACACCCAGAGTATGCAGGGCTTTCCTCCAAATTTGGGTTCTGCATTCAGTACCCCACAGTCACCAGCAAAAGCATTTCCACCCCTTTCAACCCCAAATCAGACAACTGCATTCAGTGGTATTGGAGGACTTTCATCACAGCTTCCAGGTAAGGGGGTTGGTGGGTAGGGGTGCAGATTATTTGTAAGCCTCATCATGCCTTAGTGTATATAAGGTGTTTTGGAGTCACTATGATAAAGGAAAGCTGCTTGAACTAAATCGTGAAAAATTGCGCTCATATCCAAAGTTGGGAAGAGAAAAACATTACATTAATTTAGTCAAATTGCAATGAGGATATTTGTACTTGTAAAGTTAGTTGAATTATTCAGTAAGGATTGTATTATCAGATGATAGTACAAATATTAAAAGTGTGTTAACCACATTCTGAAGAACTTAGGCTTAGATCAAAACTCATAGCTTTATGAATTACTCAAGGTTGGTATAATAAAGGTAGAATATTTCACACACCAGATTCAGGTATATGTTCTGCCTTTTTGCACCTACCTTGGAAATGATAGTAAATCCCTAAAACTTTTCCACATATTTTGGCTTTTTTTTTTTTTTTTTGCGGTACACGGGCCTCTCACTGTTTTGGCCTCTCCCGTTGCGGAGCACAGGCTCCGGACACACAGGCTCAGCGGCCATGGTTCACGGGCCCAGCCGCTCCGCGCCATGTGGGATCCTCCCGGACCGGGACACGAACCTGTGTCCCCTGCATCGGCAGGCGGACTCTCAACCACTGCGCCACCAGGGAAGCCCCACATATTTTGGCTTTTAACTTAATGTTGAAGTAAAGGTTACATTTTTTCCCCCTCTAGTAACCACATGTTTCTCCTAAGCTATCTGAACCTTTTATTGCCAGAGTATAAGTTTAGAGTACTAAAACCTAAGGAGTGAAATGTTGTAATAACTCTGTAACCTAGTTACCACTGAGTTAACAAAAGACCCTAATTTTTTAATTAATATAATTTTTTAAGTAAAAACTTATTTTTTGATGTGAATAAAGTCAAGAATATGAGTAACGATAAAACTTCTGGCTGCCTTCGTTCTTTCTAGTAGGTGGTCTTGGCACAGGCAGCCTGACTGGTATAGGAACTGGGGCTCTTGGACTCCCTGCAGTGAATAACGATCCTTTTGTGCAGAGGAAACTGGGCACCTCTGGACTGAACCAGCCTACATTCCAGCAGAGTAAGATGAAACCTTGTAAGTGGTAGTGTTGTCTGTGATTGTGAAGTGTGACTGATGCATATAAAACTTGCATGTCCAATTTGTTGTCCCTAGAGATACATGGACAAAGACATTGACTTATCTTAATATATTGTTAGTAGGGCCGTTGATACGCCTCCTAGGTCAGTGGGAGTAAATTCATACATTTAAATTATTAAAACAAAAATTTGAGGTATCATTCCACCTTTGATCCTGGATTGCCAGAACAAGGTGACTGTTAATAAGAGGTAGCATCCTTTGAGGTGTTATCCTAAAAGTAAGAAGTAAAGAGAAAAGACTTTCATCAGTTTAAGTCTATGTATGTAAGTCTTATACTTATCCTAAAGATTTTTTAGTGTTTTTTTTTCTTTTCTTTCCTTTTCTTTCCTTTTTTTTTTTTTTTTAACAAATCAGGAGCAGCCAGGAGAATTTCAGATTTCTGTTTCAGCTTGGCAGTTTATAAAGTAAATAACTATATTTACTTTAATGTTTATTTTAATATAATAGCTTTATGATATATATAGCCTTATAGTACACATAAATATTGCCATATATATGATGCTACAAAAACCAATTTTTTAAGTTTTAATCTCCTTTAGTAGGTTATTTCAAAATCAGAGACGTCCTCTTTGTAAATACATAGGTATCATTGGCTTATAAATATCCTTGTCATTGGGTCTAAACATTCATCATACAAGGTTTGAAAGTATACCAAGTGACAGTGACTTTAAAATGTTAGTGTGAAAGACTTGTCTGAATGTTATGTTTTGTAGCATGCATTGTGTTTATATCAAGTGTCATGCACATGCATTGAGAATTCTTACATGTAAAAGGTGATTTTTTTTTTTTAATAAAGTAGTAAAGATTTGTTAACCTCAAGTGAGGTTTTATTGAGGGTAAGTGCATTATGAATTTGAACCTAGTGAACTTTCATGGTGTGATAAATCCTTATGAAGAAAGTACTAGGGTAGGACTATGGTTGTAAGGCAGTTTTGTGAGAATCTTTTGTGTCCCTAGAGCACTTGAATATTGAAACTTGACCACTTAAAACACTTTATTTTTTCCTTAAAATTCAAACTGTATTGGTCTCTCTGGCTCTGCTTTATGTGGGGGAGTGATGCTTTATGTGGGGGAGTGAAGGAAGAGCCTAAATGCCCACTGGTTGCTTTTCTGTTTCTAACAGCGGACTTGTCTCAGGTGTGGCCAGAGGCAAATCAGCACTTTAGTAAAGAGATAGATGATGAAGCAAACAGCTATTTCCAGAGAATATATAATCACCCACCACATCCAACCATGTCTGTTGATGAGGTGAGTGTCTAGGACGATCTAATTCTTTATGGTTTAGGTAAATCTTAAATGCCCTTTTCAAAGTGAAATCCCAACACAAAGTGTTTTGATATGTTTGTGCATCTTTGGAAACCTTAATATTTGTCTCAAGCTCAGTTTATTCTTAAATATTCTGCTTAACAATAAAGAATATTTGAGGAATGCTCTTAATAATGGTTTCCTTTATGTGTATATTATTTTTTCTTGCTTTCTCCAGGTATTAGAAATGCTACAGAGGTTTAAAGATTCTACCATAAAGAGAGAACGAGAAGTATTTAACTGTATGCTAAGGAACTTGTTCGAAGAATATCGGTTCTTCCCCCAGTACCCTGATAAAGAGTTACATATAACAGCCTGCCTGTTCGGTGGTATAATCGAAAAAGGACTGGTCACTTACATGGCATTAGGTTTGGCCCTACGATATGTTCTTGAAGCCTTACGCAAGCCTTTTGGATCCAAAATGTATTATTTTGGGATTGCTGCACTAGATAGATTTAAAAATAGGTGAGTGGATAGGTTTCCTGTGAAGCTTCTCTTTTTTAATATAAGGAGAAACAGTAGCTTACTTTTCAACTAATTCTTGCCATGCCTTATCATGATATGTATATTAACTAATCTTCATGACTGTATGAAGTAAAAGAGGAAGAAGTGAAAACAATTAAATTCGTTACAGTTGACAAATATGTGGTAGGAAAAGTATAAAATGAAATAGCAATTTTTTTGGTTTGTTTATTGAGGTATACTTTATATACGTAAAAGTCAGTATTTCAGGTGAACAGCTCTTTGAAGTTTGACAAATTCTAACAGTTGTATAACCACTGCCACCAACACCACAATCAAGATACAGAATATTTTCGTCACCCCCAAGTTTTCTTATTCCCCCTTTGTAGTTAACTTTCCCTCACATGTAACCCCTGGCAATCACTGATCTGATTTGTCTAGTTTTTCCAGAGTATTATTTAAATGGAATCATACACAATGTGTATGAGTCTGACTTGCACATAGCATGATGCTTTTGAGATTTATCCATGTTACTGCATGTTTCAGTAGTCTGTTTCTTTTTACTGCTGAGTAGTATTCCATTCTGTGGGTTCATTAGCAAATTGTTTTTCTATTCACCTGTTGATGAACATTTGGAGTCGTTTCCAGACAGTAGTTTTAGTGGCTCATTGTAATCTAATATTAAGTGGAATAAGACCTTTAAAAAACAATCAGTAATAACTTTTTTGATGTAAAAGGGGTGAAGTTCATAAATATCCACCCCCTTACTTCTTTGTTCTTCCTTTTGGCATTCTCTTCAAATAAGGTATTTCAAAGGGAGAAAGGGGGGAAATGGCCTAGACTAGCTTTTGAAAAATTTTAAATTGTGCTGCCTCTGTTCTTACATGAAATGGTAAAGAATGAATGTTTTTGTTGGCAGATTGAAGGACTATCCCCAGTATTGTCAGCACTTGGCTTCTATTAGTCACTTTATGCAATTTCCACATCATTTACAGGAGGTAAGTGTCTTCAGTACCTACGTAGTTGGATGGTTTATCTATTTTAATTTGAATTTGGATTTACTGGCAATGGCATTAAGATTTCTTAATGATTGGCATGATACAAGTATACATATTATTTGTTGCTTGTTTTGCAGGTTAATCATGAAAAAATACAGATTTTGGGTTACCTTTTGTAAGCAGTGGTTTTGCTTGATTTAATAAAAGGCTTTTGCTAGTTCTTTTAGCCTAATAATGCTATTGAGGTAGACATCTTTCGCTGTTACCAAGAATCCCTTGCCTGAGTCTAAAAAGGATTTGGAGTGGGACTCTTTGATTAAAATAAGTAAAGTTGTCCCTCTGATTTAAATGTTAACATGAATCAGAGCTGTTTCTTTTTGTTGTTTCGGTGGTGGTGGTGGTTTGGTTTGTTTTTTTGTTTCTGTGGTTTTGGGCGGGGGGTGTGCTGCTCCACGCGGCTTGTAGAATCTTAGTTCCCCAACCATGGATTGAACCAGGGCCACGGCAGTGAAAGCGCCGAGTCCTAACCACTGGACCACCAGGGAATTCCCAGAGCTGTTTCATATAAAACTTTCAGACCAGCTGTTTCTTAAAAATACAGCCTTCCTTTTTTTTTTTTTTTTTTTTTTTGTGCGGTACGCGGGCCTCTCACTGTTGTGGCCTCTCCCATTGCGGAGCACAGTCTCCGGGTGCGCAGGCTCAGTGGCCATGGCTCACCGGCCTAGCCACTCCGCGGCATGTGGGATCTTCCTGGACCGGGGCACGAACCCGTGTCCCCTGCATCGGCAGGGGGACTCCCAACCACTGCGCCACCAGGGAAGCCCAAAATATAGCCTTCTTAAACTACCTGCTTAGATTCCTTTGAGGTTAAAAAGGAGACAGTCCCTGAGGAAATGGACCTAGAGAATATATATTTTAAGCCACATTTTGTGATTATTCTTGAAATTTGTAAACTATTACTTTAATGATTGATTTTTAGGTGATTACTAAACATTCACACTTTTGCCTTACCTTTGGTCAAAGTCAGCTTATAGAGAACAAAGAAAGTTGATTAATCTCTATTGACTTTATTTTACTTTATTAAAATAAAAGATGAACTGCTTTATAAGATCATATTTTTAAGAAATCAGAAAGATCAGAATTTGAACTTACTTTTAATTCTATTATAATTTAGTCCAGCGCTTTCTACCTCATCCCACTGGGTTTGTTTGTAGGAGGGTAGGGTCATTATGATGGTTTAGCGTAGGAAACCATAGCATGGGGGGCAGGAGTGTATTCATGCCTCTTGAGGGGGTGGAGGACTGTGCCAAAACTATAGCACTGAAAACTAGACAGGAAAGCAGAGTTTGAAAAGCTAGGATGGGAGGTCAGAGGCTTACTACAATCAAGTGTTTTTGGAATTGAGAGCTGGAAATATGGGCCTTGGAAGACTAGAGAGAACAAGGGAGGTGGTATGAAAGTGATCACACAAAGCAGTGATCCTAGTTCCCACTGTAACAAGATACCCAGAGAAGAGAAGGGAGGTCATTGTTTATATTTCTATAGTCAATTTAAAGGGCTGTACTTTCTTCAGAGATTGTCCTTCCTTGAAAATGTCCCCCCCCTCTTTTTTTTTTTCCTGTACGCGGGCCTCTCACTGTTGTGGCCTCTCCCGTTGCGGAGCACAGGCTCCGGATGCGCAGGCTCAGCGGCCATGGCTCACGGGCCCAGCCGCTCCGCGGCATGTGGGATCTTCCCGGACCGGGGCACGAACCCGTGTCCCCTGCACCGGCAGGCAGACTCTCAACCACTGTGCCAGCAGGGAAGCCCCGTCCCCTTTTTTGAATAAAGTTATTGTATATATAGATAATAGTTTGTTTTGTTATAGGTACAAGCTGTGGGAAATAGTATCACAAAGGGTGTGTCAGTCTTCTGATTTGTGTGTGAGAAGGACTTTTATTGGTCTGTGAAATGGAAAGAAAACCTTGTCCTAGAACATCCAGTATAATGCTTACCTCCAGTTGGCTAGGTGGTGTGGTATACACTGTTTTGTGGTAATAGCTTTATTGAGAGCGGACTCATATTGCAGTGTGTTTTTTAGGCCACGGTTTTCTCATCAGCATCCAATAGAAAAGAAATTAGTTTGGGCTTCCCTGGTGGCGCAGTGGTTAAGAATCCGCCTGCCAATGCAGGGGGCACGGGTTCGAGCCCTGGTCCAGGAAGATCCCACATGCCGCAGAGCAACTAAGCCACAACTACTGAGCCTGCGTGCCACAACTACTGAAGCCCGCGCGCCTAGATCCTGTGCTCTGCAACAAGAGAAGCCACCACAACGAGAAGCCCACACACCACAAGGAAGAGTAGCCCCTACTTGCAGCAACTAGAGAAAGCCCGCATGCAGCAACAAAGACCCAACACAGCCAAAAATAAATAAATAAAATTTAAGAAAAAGAAATCAGTTTACTATATAATTTTTAAAACTTTACACGTATTAAGGGATTTAAGGAAATTTATATGCAGGCATTTGTGGCTACTCTTTTGGAACTTGTTTTGTTAGACTAGTTCTCTGATAAATACTTTAGAAACATATTAATATTTTACCTTTACTCCTTAAGGAGTTCATGGTATCCACTATATATTATATATATATTATATCTAATTATATATTATAGATATAGGAATATGGACCAGAATGGGGTGAGACGTAAGGGAGATAGATGAACCAAAAGAATGCTCTGAAATAATTTCTATTCTCTCAGTAGTGAGCGAGGTGTAATTCAAAAATTTCAGTTTCTGTTAAGAACTCTTTTAATGTGTTTCTCTCTCCCTACCCCCATAGTATATCGAGTATGGACAGCAATCTAGAGATCCTCCTGTGAAAATGCAGGGCTCTATCACAACCCCTGGAAGTATTGCACTGGCTCAAGCCCAGGCCCAGGCCCAGGTTCCAGCGAAAGCTCCCCTTGCTGGTCAGGTTAGCACTATGGTAACCACCTCAACAACCACCACTGTTGCTAAAACAGTTACAGTCACCAGGCCAACTGGAGTCAGCTTTAAGAAAGATGTGCCAGTAAGTAGGTCTGTCTTTTTTCTTTGTTGGATTTGATATGTTGTAATATATCCAGTAGTGAACATGTATTTTAATTTTATTATAAACAACACATGCCGACTAAAAAAAAGCATTTCTCCCTTTGTCTCTCTGCCTTCCCACCCCGATTTCCCACACACAGCCACTATTAATAATAGTTCAATACATAGTCTTTCCAGCACTTCCAGTACACAGTCATACACACCATGTATATTTTGTATACTAAAGAAATCTGTATACATTCCCGCCCCGGGATTTGTCTAGGAAGGATTTCAGTTTGTTTATTTTATGTATTTTATTTCTTTAGCCTTCTATTAATACTACAAATATAGATACATTACTTGTGGCCACAGATCAAACAGAGAGAATCGTAGAGCCCCCAGAAAATATCCAAGAGAAAATTGCTTTTATCTTCAACAACCTCTCCCAGTCAAATATGACACAAAAGGTGAGTCTGAAATAGTAGTTTATATATCACTACAAATGCTCTCTATTCTTTTCCTTGATGGGTTGGGGGATTTATATATGACATTCTGCACCCTTTTAATACTTCTAAAGGTAGAGATAATAGAATGAAAACGAAGGGAATGTGGATATACAACTACTGGTTGTGGATTTTGTAGACATTAAATAGCACTGGTATTATTTTTTATTTTTTATTTTTTTCTATTTTGGCTGCACCTTGTGGCGTGTGGGATCTTAGTTCCCCTACCAGGTATTGAACCCACACCCCCTGCAGTGGAAGTGCGGTGTCTTAACCACTGGACCTCCAGGGAAGTCCCAAATAACATTGTTTTGCAGTGAGTTATAGCCTTTTTGAAGTAAACTTGAAAATGATTTCATGATGATGGAAATTTCATTTGTCTTTCTAATCACAATTCATGCCCTCCCAGAAACCATTAGGCACCTAGTAAGTGAGGTAGAGCTTCTGAAAGGTAATGATGCACAAGATTATGTGCTAAGACAATACTTGGAAATGTCCGTTTTAGTCAACAAGATTAGCCTTAACAAGTGGGTTTTGAGATGTAATTTATAATGCAAGTGCTGCCTTTGAAAATCCCACCATAATTGATTGGGGGAGAATTTTGAAGCACTCAGCATCCCTTTTGGAAGAGAAGTTTCAAACTTTACCGATAATTTCTGGAGATATAAATTTAGGAAAACAATAGTTCTGGTGTCAGGTCTGTTAATAGCAGGTTTGTAGATTAGTAATATATCCTCTTTTGGTCAAATGGAGAGTAAGTAAATGGGGTTGAGGGACTACATATTTTGTAATTTTAAAGTTTAAAGTGACAGTAGATGTTTCAGTTCTAATCACCCAGTTAGAGATGATTGACTCTATACTTAGATGGAATTGAACATACTGTACTTGGATAGCATCTGTCTGAAATTGGGAGAGATGTAGCATGGTACTTTATTTATTTTTATTAATTAATTTATTTTTTTCTGTGTTGGATCTTCGTTGCTGTGCGCAGGCTTTCTCTAGTTGTGGCGAGCAGGGGCTATTCTTCCTTGTGTGGTGCGCGAGCTTCTCAATGCAGTGGCCTGTCGTTATGGAGCATGGGCTCTAGGCGCATGGGCTTCAGTAGTTGTGGCACGTGGCCTCAGTAGTTGTGGCGCATGGGCTTAGTTGCTCCGTGGCATGTGGGATCTTTCCCGACCAGGGCTCAGAACCCATGTCCCCTGCATTGGCAAGCGGATTCTTAACCACTGAGCCACCAGGGAAGCCCTAGCATGTACTTTAGCTTCTAATTTTGCAAGGAGCACGTGCTGTAGTATTGTTCACAGAAAGAAAACACAAAACTGTTATTTTATCATCTTTTAATTGTATACTTCCCATGTCATAATGGTTTTCTAGGTTGAAGAACTAAAGGAAACTGTGAAGGAAGAATTTATGCCTTGGGTTTCACAATACCTGGTTATGAAGAGAGTCAGTATTGAGCCAAACTTTCACAGCCTATATTCAAACTTCCTTGACACACTGAAGAATCCTGAATTTAATAAGATGGTTCTGAATGAGACCTATAGAAACATCAAAGTAAGTGTTCTTGTATTTCTTTTTATTAATGTTTTGAGTTTGGGAATACTTGATTGTACAGGTGTAATTGGAGGGGGAGGGGTATTGCTGTTTTCCCCTGTATGTGTATATGTTAAAGTATTTATGAAAGTTGCTCTAGGGTTTGTTTCAAATATAGAACTAAATTTTCCTGAAGAATTTAGTCTCACAGACATATTCTATGCGCTATTTACTTTGAAAGTAACCACTCGTGAATTTGTTTTCATCATTCTATGCATGGTTTTGAAATCTTTACCCTTTGTGCATGTTTTTAGGAAAACAATAGTTCTGGTGTCAGGTCTGTTAATAGCAGGTTGTAGATTAGTAATTTATCCTCTTTTGGTCAAGTGGAGAGTAAGTAAGATGGGGTTGAGGGACTACATATTTTGTAATTTTAAAGTTTAAAGTGACAGTAGATGTTTCAGTTCTTTTTTCTCCCTCCGCATATTATTTGATTATATACTCTTAGCTTTAATCCCTCTCTTTTTAATAGTCTTATAGAAATCCATTATATTGGTTGATAATATCTTTCACTATTACAGAAACAGTGCTGCAGTGAGTATTTTCCCTTATGTCTTAAGTGCCAGATATCTCAAGACTCTAGACCTATTGTGGAATAGGTGTTGTTTAGCATTCTCAGAAGTTTAAGTTCAAACTCTTCCTAATGAGCTAATGCTTGTTCTATAAAATCCAAGTATTTTTCTTAGGAGGAATAACTTTTCAAGAAAACAGTGTGAACCAGCATGTAGCTGAAAACATTCTTTGCTGAATAACTTGGAATATTGGCTTAGGAACCAGCACTATATTTAAACCTGTGGATAGGAATTTTCCCTATTCTTGGTTACGCTGTAGTGCAAAAGAATTCCTGTCTCCTTTCTGTTGCACAGCTGACTTTGTGCCATTCTGCTGTTGCTGTATGGAGTTAAGGAACATAACTATATTCAGCCTTTGTTATTTGATAGCAAGGATGATTGGGATATATAAAAATTTCCACATAATCTGGAGCAGAATTTCAAGATCCTTTCTTTTAAACAAAAGTTTAAATTACAGATTTAAACTTAAAGTCATAAATTAAAAGGTATCATATAGTAAGTGGATATATGTGTGTACCCAAGACACTCTTCATGTGTACCCAAGGCACTCTCATGTGTTGGTTCTGTCCCCCTTAAGAAAGAAGTAAAGAATTGAAGAAATGGATTAGGTATCCTAGAAATGTGATAAGTGTGTAAGCAATATTACACTGTATTCTAGAAAGTTATCTTAGTTGTCTCCAGAGATAATGCTAAAGATCACAACATTTACTGCAATCTTGTTATGTTCCTCAGTATGCCTGCTGTCTGGGAAGGACTTAAAAAGTATAGCTATAGTCTTCATTTGAATTGAATTTAGCTCTTCCAGATAGATTTGCAGTTGGGTCTCTGCTTCAAACCTAGCTAAAATTTTTAGTTGTGGGACCATACATGATACTTTTAACCTTGTGTTACTTTATACAATATACTTGTATTACCTTTTTTTTGTTTGTTTTAAATGGAAAGGCATTTGAAGGTTAAAATGTCACTGAACACACAAAATATCACAATGATACATGGACGAGATCTACTTTGGGGGCATGTTCTCTATTGACAGCTTGTTTTTAATGTAGAATAATGGAATTCTTAAACATTTAGTTGAGAATATTTTTTTATAAGCTCATTGTCATACCTTCCTTAATCCTGCACTATTTCAGGTGCTCCTGACCTCTGATAAAGCTGCAGCCAATTTCTCTGATCGTTCTTTGCTGAAGAATTTGGGACATTGGCTAGGAATGATCACACTAGCTAAAAATAAACCCATCTTACACACTGTGAGTTTCAACTAAAAGCTCATGTAAAACTTGAGAATGTTCATACAGCATATTCTGTTTAAAAGTCTTGACTTTATTTGGGGCTGTAAAAGTTTGGCCCATGTTTTGAATCCCTAATTGCATGCTCATGGCCTTACATTGTTTAGCAGGATAAACAAAAACCAATAAGGTGTGATTGCTACCCCTTCCTTTTCATAAGGCGAGGGTCAGGTTATTGATTCCAATTTCAGGGGTGAGTTTGGCAAGGTATAATTGGGGGTGTTTGTGAGGGATTTTCTAGTATATTACTAGCTTTTAAAAATACGTTTTTTATTCTAGGACTTGGATGTAAAATCTTTGCTGCTAGAGGCTTATGTTAAAGGACAGCAAGAGTTGCTTTATGTAGTCCCCTTTGTTGCCAAAGTCTTAGAATCTAGCATTCGTAGTGTGGTGAGTAAATTTTAATATTTTATTGATGGCTAATTTGTAAGAGTTAGTTTGTTTTAGCACAAGGTTTAGAGGCTATAACCTTAGTTCTTATGGACATAGAGCTAGTTCAGTTAATTTTCCTCAGGGAAACTCGGGTTTCCACATTGAGAGGCCAAGTAGTATTATAGGACTGATTTTAATGGGTGGTTTTGGGTTCTGGTGTTTTTCTGAAATACAGTATTGTAAATGGGAAGGCTAGGGGTTTTATTATGGCCACATAGGTGTAAGTGCTTAACTTTTAGATAATACAAATTAAAGAGTAATTTTGGGGCAAGCTTATTTAACATAACGGTTTTCTTTAGGTTTTTAGGCCACCCAACCCCTGGACAATGGCAATTATGAATGTATTAGCTGAGCTACATCAGGAACATGACTTAAAGGTAAATTTGTTGCTCCTTATCCCTAAGAACACTCTCTGGCTTTACATTATTAAGATTTACAGGAAAAAGAGGGTATTTGGGGGGAAGCACTATGACAAATGGGTGAGAATACTGTATATTATGAAGCTAAATTTTCATTTTTAATATTCTAATTGAATACTGGAATTATGCAGTTAAACTTGAAGTTTGAGATTGAGGTCCTCTGCAAGAACCTTGCATTAGACATAAATGAGCTGAAACCTGGAAACCTCCTAAAGGATAAAGATCGCCTAAAGAACTTAGATGAGCAACTCTCTGCTCCAAAGAAAGATGTCAAGCAGCCAGAAGAGCTCCCTCCAATCACAACCACAAGTAAGTGTGATAATTAGCCCTCTGTTTATCAGATGTTCTCTTTAATGGTACATTCCCATGCGTATAACAAATTATAATTATTCTGTGTAATGGGGTGCTGAAACTGTGTACTTTCTGGTGAGCCTTCTAAATTATTAAGGAAAAGTTAGTTATGTTTAGGCATTGTCTTACTATATTAGAATCTATCTGGGTAGTTCATGTGGTATTCATAACTAATATTATTAATCAGTTATTTCTCATATCCCAACTAAGCCAGGTTATCTTTTACATTGTTTGAGGTCTCCGAGAAAGAATTGCATTGGCATGATGACCTGTGTTATTCCTCAAATCTGGGGGTGGCCAGACCAGCTCGACCTGTTAGGGGACTGGATTATTTGACCTGGGTCCAGGAGGACTGGAAGTGCGGGGGCTGTAGGAGTGTAGAATGATTGGGAGTTGTGGTTAGAATGAACCAGCTTTTCTTCTTTTTCTCAGCTCTCAGTTTAAGAATCCGCAGGTAAATCAAGGGAACAGCCTAGGTTGAAAACTGACATCTATAATATAGAATAATCGAACAAGGCTTGGGCCTGCTAATGTGGCATGACCCCTCGATTGCTTTCTGTGCCCACCATGCACCGGTACGGTTTTACATGCTTTGTTCAAATCTCTATTAAAATAACAATTTCCCTTATAATAATTAAAGGTGGAAGAATGTGACCTGTGCCACCCCTCCCCGCCATTCAGTTAGTTTAATTAGATAAAGACCACATGATGCCCTGCTAATTTTATAGTAAAGTCAAGAAGTGTGCTCCTTTTATTAGCTCTTATTTTATCTCTCTACATTTAGCAACTTCTACAACACCAGCTACCAGTACCACCTGTACAGCCACGGTTCCACCACAGCCACAGTACAGTTACCATGACATCAATGTCTATTCCCTTGCGGGCCTGGCACCACACATTACTCTAAACCCAACAGTAAGTAAACACCACCCTATTCCTAAATTCCTACTTTGTGACAAGGTAAACTGGTTACTTTCCCATCCCTCTTCCCCTTCCTTCTGGATTCCTAGGTTGTAGGCTTTTGTGGCAGAGAGTAGGGATCATGAGTTGCTGTGTAGTATAGCTGAGATCTTTTTTCTACTCTGAAAGTAAGTCGTGATCAGACATCACTTATATTGGCCCCTCATGTCCAAACCCATGATAATTAAGTAAGCTGCCAATATAATCAAAGTCTCCAAGTATTCCTTATATAGTCAGAAGATGCTTAGTGTATACCATAGGTTTTTGTTCTTTCTTTTTATTATTATTGTATTTTATCATTATTATTTATTTATTTTTGGCTGTGTTGGGTCTTCATTGCTGTGCACAGGCTTTCTCTAGTTGTGGCGAGCGGGGGCTACTCTTCGCTGCTGTGCACGGGCTTCTCATTGCGGTGGCTTCTCTTGTTGTGGAGCACAGGCTCTAGGTGCGTAAGCTTCAGTAGTTGCAGCACGTGGGCTCAGGAGTTACGGCTTGCGGACTCTAGAGGGCAGGCTCAGTAGTCGTGGCACACGGGCTTAGTTGCTCCGCGGCATGTGGGATCTTCCCGGACCAGGGCTTGAACCCATGTCCCCTGCATTGGCAGGCGGATTCTTAACCACTGTGCCACCAGGGAAATCTCCAGGTTTTTCTTCTTTATTATCGTGTCACCTTAGTCTTGCATTAAGCCATATCTTTTGGAAGATAGCTGGAACTGAGCTGGTGTGTGCATGTGTGTGTGTGTAAAGTCTCCAGGCCAAGGTCTGGAAGTGGACTTAGTACGCTCAGTTATGTTTCTGTGGCCTGATTCTGTGAGATTGTCTGTTCTTAACTTCCCATCAGTCCCTTTTTCCTATACTTAAAGGTAGTATTCTACTCTGTATATTGAGGGTGATGATTGCTTGTTTATCCTCATTCTCTTATTCTGCTTAACACAGTTGTTTAGTTCAAAATCAGATTTCATGGTCTTTGCTTTTTAGAAATTGAAACAGTCGTAACGTAAATACATTGAAGTTTTGTATTTAAAGGACTTTGAAAGGGTTTTAAAGAGATCATTTTTAACCTGTTTTTTGTTTGTTTTTGCTTCTGTAGATGTGGCACTTGGTTTTTTGGGGGAAAACTAGGTCGAGAAATTATGATTCTCTTTTACAATACTCCCAATAATTGAATATTTTTATAAGTTCATCATGAATATTTTTTTAAGTTTCTTAAAAATTCAGTGAATACCTGGAAGCAGTCTTTCAATGAAGCAGGTTTCAGTGTATGGTAAATTTTTATAAAACGCTTGCTATCTTGAAAATAATAGTTTTTGTAGAAAGCCTTTTCTCTTATAGCCATTATCTTGTAATAACTTAATGGAATGTAATCTATAAAAATACTAATTACTACGCTGTACACCTGAAACTAATGTAATATTTTAAGTCAACTATACTTCAATAAAGTTTTTTTAATTTAAAAGACAAAAGTACCATGCAGAAAGTGAGCAGACAAGCCACAGAGAAATGATAGTCCCAATAGATATAACCACAAAGGATTAGTATTTAATGCATATAAATAAACCTGCAAACCAAGAAAAGAACCCAACAGAAAAACTAAAGGTATATTTTGTAGAAGAAATATTAAAAGTCATCCAGCATATGGAAAATGCTAAACCTCATTAGCTGTCAGGAAAGTGCAAATTAAAACCACAATATAAAATTTAAAATCCCCCAACTAGGCAAAAATTGAAAGTATGATCATACCAGCTGTTGGTACAATAGAAACGGTTATGCATTGCTGGTGGGGGGTATAATATAATCATTTTGGGGAAAAAAATATGGCATAACCTATTAAAACTGAATATGTGATTTTTTTTTTTAAAGCCTTTTCTCTGTAAACTTGATTCTTCTTGCATTTCCGCATGCTACTAAAGAAGTTTCTTTTCTTTCTTAAACATTTATTTATGGCTGCGTCGGGTCTTAGTTGTCACACACAGGCTTCTTTCTAGTTGTGGCATGCGGGCTCCAGAGCACATGGGATCAGTAGTTGGCATCACACGGGCTTAGCTGCCCCTTGGCATGGCATGTGGTATCTTAGTCCCCCAAACAGGGATCGAACCCGCGTCCTCTGCATTGGAAGGTGGATTTTTAACCACTGGACCACCAGGGAAGTCCCAAGAAGTTACTTTCTTTAGGAGTACTTGGGCCACAGATTTTGACTAAGCAGGTAGTGTCTTTAAGCATCTTGTAATGAACAGTTTGCCCATTAAATTTTATCTATAATCATGTATCTATCACAAGATATACTGACTACTACGCCTTCTTTGGAGCCCAGGTTGTTTCCTTAGCTTTTCATTGGTTAATTTAAAGTAGAAATTGGTAGTTCATGGTTAACCTTGAAATAATGACAAAAACATGGGTGTTATTACTGATAGAAATTGGATTGTCTTAGTTAAACAAGCTGTTGACTTGTTTTTTCCTCCCTAGATTCCCTTGTTTCAGGCCCATCCACAGTTGAAGCAGTGTGTGCGCCAAGCAATTGAACGGGCCGTCCAGGAGCTGGTCCATCCTGTAGTGGATCGATCAATTAAGATTGCCATGACTACTTGTGAGCAAATAGTCAGGAAAGATTTTGCCCTGGATTCTGAGGAATCTCGAATGCGAATAGCAGCTCATCACATGATGAGGAACTTGACAGCTGGAATGGCTATGATTACTTGCAGGGAACCTTTACTCATGAGCATATCCACCAACCTGAAAAACAGTTTTGCCTCAGCCCTTCGTGTAAGTTGATTATTTTCTTGTTGTTGTATAAAACTCATTGCTTATCTGAAAATGTTTCTTTTCCTTTGCTAGTAACAGTGAGCATTTCCACTTATTATAATAGTTACCATATGTGTTTGATGTCCTCCCCTTTAGACTGTAAGTTCTGTGAGATGAAGCATTGTGTCTGTTTTTGCTCACTATTATATCCTTAATAGTGTTTGGCAGATAGTAGATACTCCAGATATTTACTGGTTTAAAGAAACTAAGGATTTTTTTTTAAAACTGCCTAAGTTAACAGTCTTGATTCTGTTTACCATGAAGAATTTAGATTTAAAGTACTTTGGAGTAGAACAGTACAAAACACCTTAAAGTGACTCTGTATGTCTGTGTGAGCACACACACACACACACACACTCTCTTCAGGTAACTCAGTTATTAATTTGGGGTCTCATATGTCATGGTTAATAATGCCTTTGTTTACTGCTTTACTGCTTTCATAGTGTTCACCATCTTCACAGAAACCTGGTAAGATGTTCCAGTTGAGTAGTATTTTCATCTTGTAGATGAAGATTGTTAGACTATTTCATGGTCACAGCTAATGAGTCATACGTAGAGTTGAAACTTCTAAAATTAATTTGTCTAAGCACTGCATTTTCTATTATCCCATCTATCTGTTTCATCTACTCACAGAAAACTTTAAATTTTTTTCTGTCTCTCCCCCTCCCAATAGACTGCATCCCCACAACAAAGGGAAATGATGGATCAGGCAGCTGCTCAGTTAGCTCAGGACAATTGTGAATTAGCTTGCTGTTTTATTCAGAAGACTGCAGTAGAAAAAGCAGGCCCTGAGATGGACAAGAGATTAGCAACTGTAAGTGTTTAGCATTTGCCTTTTAAGTATTTTGTTTTTCCATTTAAGAAAGTGCCTCATAACAAGAACCTCAGTGACTATTTTTGTTTGCAGGAATTTGAGCTGAGAAAACATGCTAGGCAAGAAGGACGCAGGTACTGTGATCCTGTTGTGTTAACATACCAAGCTGAGCGGATGCCAGAGCAAATCAGGCTAAAAGTGAGAATTGGGGGCTCTGTCTCTCCCTGCCCCATCTTTGTTTTCTTTCTGTTCTTGTTGCTTAACTCCTCACCAGGACTAGGATAGGGGGTTTAAATGCTGTTTCTGAGAAAGCATTTCATTTCACTTAAAGGTTACCTGTGGAGAAGACATAGAAATAGCTTAGATGTGCCCCCCCCCATTATTGAAGTGCCTTTTAGTTTTTGTTTCCCAACTTGGTCTTCCCTTCTGATACTTGAGTTTTTATTGCTAGTTGGTTGTTGGTGAGAAGACGATGTTGAGAAATTTTATCATTTTTACCAGCTGCACTGGAGAATTGCACTGGCAGCATGGTCCTACTTGAGTCATTTCCCAGTGGAAAAGCTCTTAATCTATAAATAAGGGTGACTCTAACAGGTCTCAGGGAAATAGGAAACACTGAACTGTGTGCACGCACATGCATGCATATTCAGTCATGCTATTAAATGTTGTAATGACTCCTGTGTCCCTTCTCAGAACCCCTGTGCTTACTCCCATGCAAAATTTCCACTTTGATAAAAAGGTTTCCCTTGATTGTGAAGAGGATCTTGTTAAAGTAAGTTTTCTTCTTCCAAGGTTGGTGGTGTGGACCCAAAGCAGCTGGCTGTTTATGAAGAGTTTGCGCGCAACGTGCCTGGCTTCTTGCCTACAAATGATTTAAGTCAGCCCACAGGATTTTTAGCTCAGCCCATGAAGGTAAATACTCGTCTTGGATTAAATTGAGTAATTTACAGTTTAATTTGAATGTTTTTTGTCAGTTAATCTATCACTGGTTCCCGGGAGCTTAAGTTATAGGGAAGAAGATTACCCACGGTTGTTGAGTTGTATAGATATTCTTTGTATCACATCAGCATGGCATTCGGGAATTTTTTTAACTCCATGAAGTTGATTTAACTTTCATGTTTGGCCTAACTAAAGGAATTTACGTGGTGACCTCATGGCTTCCCCTGTTCTTTGTAAAAACGTTTCCTAAAAATTTGAAATGGTATTTAAACAAAAGTTGAAAATGTAAGGGGAAACATTTTCCTTTTGAACCATTTGAACATAGGTGCTGATCTTGATGGCCCAGTCTCTTGAATTCTTTGGTCTGTGTTTCCTACAAAGACGTTTTTCTGTGTGACCATTGTATAACCATTGAAATCAGGAAGTTAACACTGATACCTTAGTATCATCTAATCCTTAGACCTAATTCACGTTTTACCAAGTGTCCCAGTATTCTTTTTTTGTAGTAAAAGGACCTAAATCAGAATCACGCATTTCAGGGAATTCCCTGGCGGTCCAGTGGATAGGACTCTGTACTTGTACTGCGGGGGCCTGGGTTCAATCCCTGGTCAGGGAACTAAGATCCCGAAAGCTGTGTGGCGCACCCCCCCCCCCCAAAAAAAAAGAACCACACATTTCATTTAGTTGTTATATTTAAATTTTTTCCCACAGGTCAGTCTACTCCAGCTCCTTTTCTCATCTTCCCATGGCCTTCCACTTTGATTACAGGCCAGTGATTTTATAGAATAACCTGATTTGGGTTTGTACAATATGTTCTCAGGAATAGATTCAGGTAGTACATCTTTGATAGTAATACCACAGAAATGATTCTGTGTTCTTATTCTGTCCTATTAGGTTTTGACAGTTGGCCCGAATACTATATTTTCCATGGTTTGGATTATATACTTTCATAGGCTGCAGATTAGATGCTACAAGTGGTGCTGCTCTCAGCCTTTCCCATTATTTATCATGCTCTTTCATCACTTGATTGTATTGGTGTCTGCAAGGCTTTCCACTATCAAGTAAACAAAACACACCCCCACCAGTGCTTGCTTTGCACTGCACCACTTAGTGGCATCAAGACCAAACAGTTCAGGAAGGGGAATGGAAGAGCCCCTCCATGTTTTGATGAAAAAGGAGAGAGAGAAAAAAAAATAGGGTAGTTAATATACCAATAGACTTTTTAAAAAATATATTTATTTTTTTTGGCTGCGTCAGGTCTTAGTTGCGGCTCGCGGGATCTTTAATTGCGGCACGGGCTCTTCGTTGTGGCGTGTGGATACTCTCTCTAGTTGTGGTGCACATGCTCCGGGGCACGTGGGCTCTGTAGTTGCAGCACACGGGCTCTCTCGTTAAGGCTCGTGGGCTCAGTAGTTGTGGCATGCAGGCTTAGTTGCTCCATGGCATGAGGGATCTTATTTCCCTGACCAGGGATCGAACCCTTTCCCCCTGCATTGGAAGGCGGATTCTTTATCACTGGACCACCAGGGAAGTCCCCCAGTAGACTTTTTTTTTTTTTAATTTTTATTTATTTTATTTTTGGCTGCGTTGGGTCTTCGTTGCTGCACGTGGGCTTTTCTCTGGTTGCGGCGAGCGGGGGCTGCTCTTCGTTGCGGTGTGCGGGCTTCTCATTGCAGTGGCTTCTCGTTGCAGAGCATGGGCTCTAGGCGCACGGGCTTCAGTAGTTGTGGCGCATGGGCTTAGTTGCTCCGCGGCATGTGGGATCTTCCTGGGCCAGGGCTGGAACGCGTATCCCCTGCGTTGGCAGACGGATTCTTAACCACTGCACCACCAGGGAAGCCCCCCAATAGACATTTAAATTGCTACCTGTGCCAGTGGAAAATCTTTAATTTTTTTCCTCTTTTTTTTTTTTTTTTTTTTTCTTTCTCCCCTCTCCTTTTTTGGTTATTTCCTCCAAAACAGCAAGCTTGGGCAACAGATGACGTAGCTCAGATTTATGATAAGTGCATTACAGAACTGGAGCAGCACCTTCACGCCATCCCACCAACTTTGGCCATGAACCCCCAAGCTCAGGCTCTTAGAAGTCTTTTGGAGGTTGTAGTATTATCTCGAAACTCTCGGGATGCCATAGCTGCTCTTGGATTGCTCCAGAAGGTTAGTTCTTAAACTGTTAATTTTAGAAGAAACTAGGTTTGTAAATATCTAGTGACCTGCACCATTATCTACTTAAGTTATGCTTAAAATTTTAAAAATTAATATAAAGCAAGTTGTGTTCTGTAATAAGCAGATGATTTTCTCCAGAGTAGAGTGTTGTAAATAGTTACAACAGTAAAGTGTGAAATCTTCTCTTTTTTCCATAAAGGTAAGATTTTCTGGAATTATTATTTAAGAAACTTTGAAAGATAGCCCTTTAGATTTTGAGGGACAGTTGATCCAAGTACTTGGGTAAGGGGTAGGGTATGGGGCAGCATTAGGTTATTACTGTGTAGGGACAGTGTCACCTTTCTTGACAGGGAAGAGCACTAAGCATGGACTACAAAGAACTCAGAGAGTGTGTGTGTTAGGCAAGTGAAAGGGATTTTAGTGAATGGAGAGATTGTTAACTTGTGGCTTTAGAAGGTATGTTGTACTTTGCATTAAGGTTTGGTTATTGAGTTTGATAATTGGGCTGAATACTGTATTTTCCATGGATCTGAACACTTTTTTTCTTCCATAGGCTGTAGAGGGCTTACTAGATGCCACCAGTGGTGCTGATGCTGACCTCCTGCTTCGCTACAGAGAGTGCCACCTCTTGGTCTTAAAAGCTCTTCAAGATGGCCGGGCGTATGGGTCTCCATGGTGTAACAAACAGATCACAAGGTCAGTAGCCATCTTAGAAGAGTAATATTTAGTGAACTGCTTTCTCACATACATGACCCTAAATACTGAGAATTGTTGAATGTTTGTTCTTTTTCTGTTTGGTGCCCATGATGGATACAGAAAACCAGTACCTTGTTTTGGGGAATAAATGATAGATCGTGGATTTTAAAAGGTTTCAGTGATTTCATAGAAGTGATGTTCATAAATAAATAATGTTTTAAATGGAATGCTTTGTTTTCTAGACTTCGAGAACAAAACTTGTGTTTTAACACTGGGTCGTCTGTTCTACTTCTTTACTGGTTATTTTGAATCTTGAAAACTGATTTTTAGTTGGTTCTCAAGGCATCCTTAATTTGGAACAAGTTACCATTTAATAAAATGGGCTCTTTATTTTACCTGATATATAGTATGGTTAAGACTTTATGAATAAAGAAATACTGACTTTTCTAGGTGCCTAATTGAGTGTCGGGATGAATATAAATATAATGTGGAGGCAGTGGAGTTGCTAATTCGCAATCATTTGGTCAATATGCAACAGTATGATCTTCACCTAGCTCAGGTATGGAAGGAATTAAACAGGAAAAGTGACCTCTGGTAGTTCAGAAGTGTGTTTGCTGTAAGTGCTGTCTTTCTTACGTTGTGCTTTCTGTGTTTCCAGTCAATGGAGAATGGTTTAAACTACATGGCTGTGGCATTTGCTATGCAATTGGTAAAAATCCTGCTGGTGGATGAAAGGAGTGTTGCCCATGTTACTGAGGCAGATCTGTTCCACACCATTGAAACCCTCATGAGGATTAATGCTCACTCCAGAGGCAATGCTCCTGAAGGGTGAGAAGGAAATGCTTTGGGATTCTTGTGTATTCAGCAGTCTTTAAGAGCTTAAGAAATGACTGTATAGACTTAGTAACGTTACCTGTTATATAACTGCTTTACCTACCACATATGGTAAGCTTTGGTGAGGCCTAATATTGTCCCTTGAGATATGAAAGCTTGACTAGCTGCCAAGCCTTCTTGCTGTAGAGCAGTACATACAGCACTAGATTTGGTGTCAAGAGTCCTCTGTTTAAGGCCTGGCTCTGCTGCTTAAAATCTGATTTTAGGCAAGTCGACTTACCCTCCCTAAGCCTGTTTCTTGTATAAAATGGAAATAATATCTTGAAGAACTGTTGAGAATTAAGATGAATAACACAAAGCATGGCACATAGTGGGCATGCAGTGAATAATTTTTTGACCACGAACATCAGCTCCATTTCATTGGGCATCGTTTTGTTGTCAAGAAGTGACTTAAGTCAGTCATTTGCACATTATGTCCTCATGAGTAAACAGATATGAAGAAACCGAGGATAGTTTTGTTTAAATATGGGAATGGTAAAATTATCATCACTCTTGTGGTCTCTCTTAAATAAACAAATTGTCCAACTTGTATGTCTGTGAAATCACAGCCATGAATAGACTGATTTTCATTCTGGATTTATTGTACTAGATTGCCCCAGCTGATGGAAGTAGTGCGATCCAACTATGAAGCAATGATTGATCGTGCTCATGGAGGCCCTAACTTTATGATGCATTCTGGGATCTCTCAAGCCTCAGAGTATGATGATCCTCCAGGCCTGAGGGAGAAGGCAGAGTATCTTCTGAGGGAATGGGTGAATCTCTACCATTCAGCAGCAGCTGGTCGTGACAGTACCAAAGCTTTCTCTGCGTTTGTTGGACAGGTAGAGCTTTTGGAAAGAAAGGTGCTTTTTATTCAACATAAGTAGGGTGTGATGCCTCCAATATTAAAGCTCAGTATTATGTACCTGTGGTCAGTTACCTCCATACTCATGTAAACCAAAAATGTCACCATCATTACTGTTAAATTGATACTATTTATTTTCCCATCATTGGTCACTAAGCAGTAAAGTCAACATTTCCCATCCCCTTTAGTTCTTTTTGTCCGATTTCAGTTGTCACAGCTACAAAGTACAATGGGTCAGGTAATGAATAATGAAACTGCCAAATGTATATAGTAATTTTACCAGTTTGATAATCAGCAGTGATGGGATACGGGCTAATCTGTACAGTTCTTATAATAGCCCATGTTTAAAAAGTAAAATAATGAGTACCCTGGTGGTCTAGTGGTTAGGATTTGGTGCTTTCACTGCAGTGGCCTGGGTTCAGTCCCTGGTTGAGGGAACTAAGAATCCTGCAAGCCCTGAGATACAGCCAAAAAAAAAAAAAATTTTTTTTTTTAATTTAGAAGTAAAATAAAACACAACCAAAAAACCTTAAGTATTTAAATGGTGGAGATTTTTATTTTATTTTCTAAATTAAGTACCTTATCTACCTAAAATAGCTTATTTCTGCAGTTCGACCATTGTATTTCTTCAAACTGAGACCAAAGCTTAGGTGTGCCACCAAAGAAAGATGCAAATTAGATCTATTATCAGATAAATGACAATTGAATGTGGAAGAGCTGATTTGAATTTTAGAAGTTGTCAGGAATTGGATTTACTTTTCAAGATGACTAATTTCTTAGTAAATCATACTAAGTAAGTTTCTCCCTTAAAAGAATCGAGGGAATTATAAAAACATACCCTATTGAAAAGCTGTTACTGTATACTTACAGTTTGATTTCTGATTTGGATAGAGGAATTTCAAATCAATTGGTTTTTGTGGTCATTGATATTTCATGGGTATGGATGTGGCACCTGTCTCAGCTCTCTTGTTGGCTTATTTGCTCTTGTTCTCTCCATTTGAAAAAGATAATGTATTATACTTTTCTATTCTCTTTTGAATCCTTTTGAGAATTCCTTTTTTCCTTTTCTGCTCCTTCTTGATCATAGCAGTCCATCCTCATTTCTTCTCCCCCTGCTTAGTTTTTCAGATTTCATTGTACAAACGTCCCTTTGCTGGCCTTCTGTTTTTCCTAGGGTATATTATTGTCAATTCAGCTGTGTTATTTATTGCTTATCAAGGGACATTTAAATTGTTTTAAAGTTTCCAAGATAATGGTCAAGTTTTCATTCTGGGCTTGGTTTCAGCACTGACCTCCTCCCTCTGCAGCCTTAACGCTTGTTACTCTTTCTTTTTCTTCTTTCATACTAGCGAAATAACTTCTCTGCTCCACTTCCAAATCATATGTCATAAAATTTGTATTTTATCCTTTCTTTTAAGTAAACTTGCCCTTTCTACTTTATCTTAATTTACATTAAAATAGCCAGGTATGATCTGTGAGCATTTTGCTTTGGTACTTACTTACTGTATAAATTATTTGATTTTCCTAGTGCAGCTAGTTGGAGTTTCAAGAACTTTGTTGTTATTAGAAGAAATTATGTGAGAAACTAAAATATATGTAACTTAATCTCTTACTTGGGAGAAATACACATTGACCAGAAAGTCTTAATATGACTTAATGGTTTATTAAAAGTTGGTTTAATTTGCATAATTAACTTTTGAAATTATTGGCTATGGACTGCTGTTAAAAATTGCCATGTTATTATCTCTCAACTCCCATCAAACTTAAAACTGAAGGAAATGTGTCATGGATCCTTAATGTAAAAGTCATTTTCATGACCCCCCCCCCTTTTTTTTTTTACAAAGTAAGAATCAGAAATGTGACAATAGGATTGAATGAAAGAATACTTCTGACATGAAAATTAAAATTTTATTCGTGTGTATTATCTCATTGTGCCTTGTAATGTTTTTGTTCCCTTGGTAGATGCACCAGCAAGGAATCCTGAAGACTGATGACCTCATAACAAGGTTCTTTCGTCTGTGTACTGAAATGTGTGTTGAAATCAGTTACCGTGCTCAGGCAGAGCAGCAGCACAATCCTGCTGCTAATCCCACCATGATCCGAGCCAAGTGCTATCACAACCTGGATGCCTTTGTCCGACTCATTGCACTGCTAGTAAAGCACTCAGGGGAGGCCACCAACACTGTCACAAAGATTAATCTGCTGAATAAGGTCTGAAATCCTTTCTTGCCTTAGTCTTTGCACACTTGAAGTCTGTATCAATGGCTCTTAACCCTACAGGGCTCTCAAAACATTTTGTAATATCCCCTTTTCTGTCCAGATATTAAATTCATAGATAATATGTAAATATAATCACCGAATTTTAGAGGAAGAGTATGGTGCCTTAACTGAAAGACACCCCTCCCCTAAAACAAAACAAAAACATATAACGTATTTTCAGTATGTTAATGTTTAGTAATGAGTACACTAGAAAGTATTTAGGTAGTATGAGATTTGCCCCCATGTACAGAATCACTGTGAGTGAGATGGCTAGACATGTCCATTGCTAAACAAAAATTGGTAACTCAAATACCATGAGTGACATTGCAGTTTTCTTGATTTTTCTGAAAAGGAACAAAGCAGAATTTCTGTTTGATTTATGCAGTGGAATTGCTGGAAATTTGAATGTTAAGATAGTGCAAAAATGAACTTAGAGCTTGGTCTCGGATAATTACAAATGGGTTCACATACATCCCCCACTCTTCAGTGATAAAATCAAGTGGAATGCAGGATAGTTCTTAAATATTTCTGCAACCTAATAGCATACCTGACCTTCCATCTACTAAATGCCAAGAGAAGGATAAATCATTTGCCTCTTGTCACCTTTATGTCAGACCAGAAAAATTAGGTTGATTGTGTTAACATGATAAAATATGATGTACCATGCTGATTTCTAGAGCTTTAGAAAAACTTGTGGAAAGTATATATGTCTAGCATACTTCCATATACAGGGGTATGGAGATTCAAAGAAACCATGCAAAATTCTGTAGGGCAAATCAAACCCCAATGCATGGTCCCTTTGGCTACCAGTATGTAATTTTATATTTCCTTTCATGTGGGGCATAACGATGCAAGGTAAAAAAGCATGGCTAGACAGTGGTAAATGAATTATCTTCGTGATTTACAAGCTCTATAATCTGTGTGCTCTATAGGTCCTTGGTATAGTAGTGGGAGTTCTCCTGCAGGATCATGATGTTCGGCAGAGTGAATTTCAGCAGCTTCCCTACCATCGAATTTTTATCATGCTGCTCTTGGAACTCAATGCACCTGAGCATGTATTGGAAACCATTAATTTCCAGACACTTACAGCTTTCTGGTGAGTATTGTTGAATATAATACTGTTAAGGATTTCCTGTTAAGGATTGCTGTTGTAGTGTAGTAAAATTTGAGAAGTAGAACTTCGTGGATTTGAGGCATGTTGATTCATAATGCAGCTTACATGTTGTCCACTTAATTATATTCATGTGTTTTGTTTTGTTTTGTTTTAACCATATCTAAGCTTGTGCTTCTGACTAAGGTTTTCTTCTTTCAGCAACACATTCCACATCTTGAGGCCTACCAAAGCTCCTGGCTTTGTGTATGCTTGGCTTGAACTGATCTCCCATCGGATATTTATTGCAAGAATGCTGGCACATACGCCACAGCAGAAGGTGTGGCTGCAGTTTATCTCCTACAGATGACGACTGTAACTACCTGGGACTTATTAGCACTCTTAGTCATTCAGTAGTCATTGTACTTCTTTCAGGCTTAGTTGGGAGTTCTTATATTTAATGTGGAGTCAAGTCGTGGAGAAAGGCTCTAACAAGTACTTGACTGCCTCTGCCTGAAAGCCATTCCTCAATGATTAGGGTACTGCTTCTCCAAGTTGTTGTGAGTCTCCTTATGTCAATCTCTTAAGGGATTTTCAAAAAAAGTTGAAACCTTAGAGCACCTCTGTAGACAGCTATGTAAAACTCCGAGTAATGGAACTCAGAAACCTGCCAGTTTTACAGGTTCTCTAAATACTAAAGGCTCTCACATTCAGGGTTGAGGACCACTCGTCTCTACTGTATCTGAAAAATTCAGATCAAATTTGAGTAAAGAGTTTTTAGTCTTAACTGTGATGAGAAGTTTCTCTCCCATCTTGCAATTAAATGGCAAATGAGTACTCCAGGAAGTACCCTTGATTGACCCTTCAGATCAGGAGACTGTAACTATACTGTGTGTTTAGTAAAAAAGAAAGTGAAATAATCCTTGAACGGATTTCATTTTGTTTGACAAATAAGTGCATTCCAGGAGGAGGGAAAATATATTGAATAAAAACTACTTCAAAATGAACATAATTGTTATAATTGGGATATGGTGAGGAGGCCAAGTTTGGGTGAAAATAGAGGATTCATGTTGTAAATTGGATGAGGTTATTTGCCAGGAGTTGAGGAATTGGGAGTGGGAAAATAAATGTTTGAGATCCAGGACTTAAAAGAAATTAAGAAAACAGACCCAAGTTTCTCAGTTGGCTACGTGTTTTGTGTTCTGTCTGAAAGTTCCTCCCCCTATTTAAAATGTTGCTACAGGCGCAAGGACCTATATATCCTGGAGTTTCTGGAGCCAGTTTGTTTCAAATATCATTCCCCATTATCTCCATAATTTTGCTTATTCCTTTCTCGGGCCAGTCAGTCTTTAAGAGAGGTGCTAATGTCCATATTCTCTAGCTATATGAAAAGATAATAAAGTCACAGTGTAGCTGCTTGGGCAACGGTTTTGGTGGCAGGACGACAGCTGACTGAGGATAATTATGACTCATACATTTCTTTCTTTCAGGGATGGCCTATGTATGCACAGCTACTGATTGATTTATTCAAATATTTAGCGCCTTTCCTTAGAAATGTGGAACTCACCAAACCTATGCAAATCCTTTACAAGGTAATTAATTTGGAGTTCTAAAATTAAAATAATTAAAACTTAACACTTAAAGCAGTTAAAAACAAACACTTCAGCTGGGAATATGAGGTCTAACGTTTGTTTTTATCATTAAGCTATATATATATATATATATATATTTGTTTATTTTTGGCTGTGTTGGATCTCCATTGCTGCATGGGCTTTCCCTAGTTGTGTCAAGCAGGGGCTACTCTTCGTTGCGGTGCACGGGCTTCAGTAGTTGTGGCTTGTGGGCTGTAGAGCGCAGGCTCCATGGTTATGGCGCATGGGCTTAGTTGATCTGCGGCATGTGGGATCTTCCCAGACCAGGGTTCAAACCCGGGTCCCCTGCATTGGCAGGCGGATTCTTAACCACTGCACCACCAGGGATGTCTCTATCATTAAGCTTTTAAAGTAGAACATATATTCAGAAAAGTACAAAAATCAAACATATTTGCATAACCAGTACTTGATCATAAGGCATTCATACGTTCATATATGTGTATACCAGTTAACTCTTCCAGAAGCACATTAGAATTACTATTTCTTCCCATCCTTACCATACTTGAAATTGTTTTCCGTTTTAGTCATTTTGTCAGTTGTGCAGTAGGATCTCATTGTGGATTTAATTTGCATTTCCTTCAGTTCTTAATGAGATTTTTGTGGCCATTTGGGTATCCTCCTTTTGTGATGTTCTTCCAGCTCATATTCCTATTGGATTATCTGGGTTTTTCTTATTTATTTTAACAGGGATTCTTTATGTATTCTGGATGTAAGCCCTTTGTTGATGTATATTCAAACATCTACTCTTGTGGCTTGCCTTTTCACTCCTTTAAAAGTAATGTGTCTTTTGAGGGATAGAAGCTTTAAATTTAATGTAGTCAAAATTACCAGTTTTCTTCTTTTATTATATGTTGCTTTTTGTGTCTTGGGTAAGAAATCTTTGCCCATCTCAAATTGCATTCTGTTTTGCACGTGCCTGCCTCCTGCCCAAGAAGCCATTAATTCTGGCTTTTACATTTACACTTAAAAAGAAAACTTTTTTTTTTTACTTCAAATTCATAATAGTAAAAATGCTACTCCCATTTTCTTACTTAATGTAGAAACAGCCAATGTTTTTCTTGTTTTTAAAATATAGGGCACTTTAAGAGTGCTGCTGGTTCTTTTGCATGATTTCCCTGAGTTCCTTTGTGATTACCATTATGGATTCTGTGACGTGATCCCACCTAATTGTATCCAGCTAAGAAATCTGATTCTGAGTGCCTTTCCAAGAAACATGAGGCTCCCAGACCCATTCACTCCTAATCTGAAGGTAAAGTTCTAAACAGTTCAAGGAAAAGCAAGTTACATCTTAGTATTTTAGTCCTTTCTCTAGTAAGTGGGGTATTTGCTGTCCCCAGCACACACACCTACAAGTTGTTGGGTAAGGGTGCTCTTTGCGGGAAGCTGTCATGTTATTAAGCCTGATAAAGTATGATACTGCTGCTGAATATTGATTCACAGTATTTGTCTAGTTGCTGTTTTCAGTTTTGATATTAAATTTAGCTATATTTACAGAACCTCAACCTAGGTATTGCGCCAGTCATTTGCTGGGTGGCCCCAGTGGCACCGAACTGCAGAATAGACACTTGTAATGTCATATTTCACAGGTGTTTTGGATTTGTGTACTTGTGTTTTGTTTAAATTATCAGGAGAGAAGGGACTGTTTTAAAAATCATACCACCCTGACATGGCTATTGTAATTTTTATGTATGTTTTTTTAATCTTTTCACATGCATTTTTTTTTAAAGTAGCAAGTACAATGTCTTGTTCAGCTTGGGGCATCTTTTCAAAGACTAGGGCTCTTGGTGAGCAAGGAATCTCATTCTGTACTCTTGTTTTGAAATCGAATTCCAGGAAAAACACAATTAGTGGTATCAACTAGACTTCTCTACAAAAGGTACCTATCATGCCTTATTTTAAGAATGAGAAAATAGTATAGAATGAGAGATTACTATCATTTTGTATATGGGTACCTTTAATTAGAAGAATCTATTTCTTCTAATTAAAGATGAGTAATAACACTTTGCTGTACAGCAGAAATTAACACAACATTGTGCTGTACTTCAATAAAAATTTCTTAAAATATTGATTACTCTTCAAGATGTAAAGTGTATAACTTTAGAAAAACAATCCAGCTACTTTCTAGCATAGATACAGTTTGCTGTTAAGGCCTACAGATGCTTCTGATTATGATTCTTGTATTTGTTTGTGGCAGGTGGATATGTTGAGTGAAATTAACATTGCACCCCGGATTCTCACCAATTTTACTGGGGTGATGCCACCCCAGTTCAAAAAGGATTTGGATTCCTATCTTAAAACTCGATCACCTGTCACTTTTCTGTCTGATCTGCGGAGCAACCTACAGGTTAGTGGTTTGACTTAAACTCTTGGTTGTGTCTTTCACTTTGTACACACAGTCCTATGCATGGTCTCTTGTAAGTTAGTCTTTTCAACCTGCTTTAAAGGTTTTAAAGCACATTGTCATTTTTAATGGTTGGATGAGATTAACTGGATTATACATTTTACCAGTGACAAGCTATATAGCCTTGGAAGAGGCAGCCAGGGAATGGACTGGTTTTCTGTAAGAAAAGATTGCTGATAACCATCCCCTGCTCCAAGACTCTTCTAAGTAAATGGATTCTGGTTCAATTTGCTGTACACAAATTGATTGAGGCTGTATTATTTTTCCATACCAAGAAACCACATTTTTCCCCTCTCCAAATCTTTTTTATAAGTGAGATAGTGCAAATTTTGACTTTATAAACTTTATTTTTGTGCTGGTAACTGTCAAAGCTTTGGTTTCCCAAGGGAAATCCCATTTCTGTTGACACAACTACCCTTGTGCAAGTGTGTATTTGTTAAATAACCTCACAAATTCAAGCAGATTTCTAAAATTTAAGTCACAGAGGATATTGGGAACAGTTCAGCTTTTCTATGAAAGGCATAAAAAGGGTTCTTAGAAATATTGGTGCCTAAATCCGATGCCTAAGTCCTCTGTGACAGTAAGTCAGGAGCTTTCTGTTTTGTTCATTTAGGTATCCAATGAGCCTGGTAATCGCTACAACCTCCAGCTCATTAATGCACTGGTGCTCTATGTAGGGACTCAGGCAATTGCACACATCCACAACAAGGGCAGCACACCTTCAATGAGCACGATCACCCACTCTGCTCACATGGACATCTTCCAGAACCTGGCTGTGGACTTGGACACTGAAGGTGAGTGAAGCCAGCTAGTTCTCAGAGTCAAGATTTGTGCACTTTTTGTCACAGTCTGGTCCCAAAAATACTTTAAGCCACAATAGAGAATGTTCTGTCAATATGGTTATGGGTCTGGCTGGTTATTTTATCTTGAATTCGATAGTATTTGCTCAATGCAGAAGACACAGCAAAGCATAAAGGAAAAAAATCATCCAGAATCCTTACCACATCAGTTAATATTTCAGTATGTATGATTGTAGCATTTTTCTTTTTTAGTGTGAAAATAAACATGTTCTTTTTACTAGCCTCTCTTTAAAAATAGGCTCATGTTACTTTTTTTGTTAGCCTGCCTTTTATCCCAACATTTACTGATGCCTCTTTGCCAGGCAATATGTTAAATATTAAATGTGTAAAGATTAATGAATAGAACTTCCCCTACCTGCTCTGCAAAAAAGTTCACAGTATAATCCTGTTGTAGGTTTGCATCTTGCTTGGTTGAACTACCAATTTTGGTGTTCTGTATAGTAGATGGTGACCAACGATATAGTGCTGCTCAGCCTAACACGCATACACTTTAGGAGGATGCCTACTTTTTTTAACTTCACTATGGATTTTTGAGAGGCTAATTTTGAGTATATACTACTTGCCTATTTGTAGGAGGGGGTTTGAGGCAGCTTAAAATCAAGATTTAACACAAATGAATTCCATTATGTCCAGAGCCCAACAAAAAAAGTGGATAGCCTTTTAGTGTTAAAGCTCACTGTGATGGCCTTACAAACCTCAGTAATATCAAGCAGAGGGAGACAACCAAATCCAATTAATACTTATTCCAATAAAGTTTAAACTAGCATTTCTCCAAGTATAGTCTGGGAACCCTTAGTGGATTATCCCCAAGACCCTTATAGAAGGGTCGTGAGGGACTTCCTTGGTGGTCCAGTGGGTAAGACTCCACGCTTCCAATGCAGGGGGCCCTGGTTTGATCCTGGGTTGGGGAACTAGATCCCGCATGCATGCCGCAACTAAGGCCCAGTGCAGCCAAAATAAATATATAATAAATATTTTTTAAAAAAGAAAAAGGGCTGTGTGGTTAAAACTATTTTAATAATAAAAAGACATTTGCTTTTTTTCACACTCATGTTGTCACAAGTGTACAGTGACTGTTTCCAGAGGCCACATGAAATAACCATACTGGAACAGATTGAACATAAGGGCAGAAATGAGAATCCAGCAGAATGTGAAACAGTGACATTCTTCTCTTAAGTTTCTTGGGAGGAAATACTTAAATTTTTTATTAACAGGTTATATTAATATGCAGTAGGTCTCTTATTTTTAAATAGACTAATTTTTTTAACTACAATTTTTTTAATGTGAAAAATAGTGAAATAAAACCCACAGAAATGAACTCTAGGGCCCTGAGCACCGCTGGTTGAAACCAAAGGATAATTTGAGAACCTATATCAGAAATGCAAATCCATCCAGTCAGAATGTGATTTGTCTTCTCACATTGGCCTTTCAGAGCAAATTCTCGCTAAGCTGGGTTTTCTTAATATCTAGGTCGGTATCTCTTCTTGAATGCAATTGCAAATCAGCTGCGGTACCCAAATAGCCACACTCACTACTTCAGCTGCACCATGCTCTACCTTTTTGCAGAGGCCAACACTGAAGCTATCCAAGAACAGATCACAAGGTAAGAGAGAGGTCTGTTTTTCAGAGGGTTCTAAATGGAGCCTCTTCCCCTTTATTACGAATTCTGAGTGTTTTTTTCCCTATGCATTCCATGTTCACTGAGCATCTTAAATGTGTTAAATAGTTGTGAACGAAATGGGCATGGTTCTGCCCTCCTGATAATTAGTCTGATGGATGCAAAAAAAATCACAAGTAGAGAATTATTAATCACTGCTGAAACAAAAAGTTTTCGACAAAAGGCACAGCATTTTGATAGATCAGGAGTTTTTCTCAGGTGGTGGGGTTAGCATATTTAACCAGTCCTGAAACACCCAGGCCTTTTAAAGGCCATGTTAAAGAACTTAGACTTGTCATTACCTCTGGGTTGGAAGGTTTTAAGCAGGAGAAATAACAGGATCATACGTGTGTTCTACTAACAATAGTTAGGAATCTGTTGCAGATTGCTTGGACTATGTACAGCACTGGAGATCAGGAAATGGGTACATCCTAGTGAGAGAGATATACACAAACTTAAAAAACTGGACCAGACTTGTTAAACTTGCCCCTTCACCTAATAGTAGTTTCTGAGCATTAGTATTCCTTAGGTTTATATACTAAAAATTAACTAGCGTTTTATTATTAGACGTTTAGACGGTAAAAGTCCTATTTTGTGGACTATATAAAGCTTTAGTGAACTTCCTCGAACTTAAATCTTTGTTCTTGTGCTTTATTACATCCTTAGGGTAAATTTAGAAGTAAAATTGGTTAGATCAGGGGATGTGAAGAATTATCCCACCCAATTTACATATGTACTACTAATAGTAAAATTCTTATTTCCTATTTACTTTCATTGAGTATGTATTCTTTAAGCGATTATCTTCTCTGTGTCATGTAATCTATTATCTATCCTTTACCTTAACTTAGTCTTGTAGGCTCAGTAATGGGAAGAGGAGGGATTCAGACCCACGTTTGTTATGTAATTCTAGAATCCATTTAACCATTCTATAGAAAAGACTTAATCCACCTGCCTTTTGTAAAGCTAACCATTTTTGCATGTAGTGTAATAATCAGGGAAAAAGTGTTAGGAAAAAAGACAAATGGAGAAGTGGTCGTGAATTTGTATGTTTCTGTGCATTGACTAACTTTTTCTTCCCTTCTCCAGGGTTCTTTTGGAACGGTTGATTGTAAATAGGCCACATCCTTGGGGTCTTCTTATTACCTTCATTGAGCTGATTAAAAATCCAGCGTTTAAGTTCTGGAACCACGAGTTTGTACACTGTGCCCCAGAAATTGAAAAGTGAGTTAAAGTAATTTTTAAATTGTTACATTCTTAAGACAGAAGAATGAGAATCATTTGATGGCTCCAGCTTGGGTGGGTGATTAAGAAGGTCATAGTAACCAAAATTAATAAGACACAAGGTTTTAGTCAGGCCTGAAGTTTTCTCACAAACTTGTTAACTGTCTCCATTCTTCAGGTTATTCCAGTCTGTCGCACAGTGCTGCATGGGACAAAAGCAGGCTCAGCAAGTAATGGAAGGGACAGGTGCCAGTTAGATGGAACCACATCTCTGTTGTAAATTTGTCAGCCTGGAGGTCCCACTGTACCAAGTTCATAAACTGGCTGAAGATCCTTTCAGCTTTTCCTGACTTTTCCGGCCCTTTGGTCTCGGGTATCTGCCCCAATTACTGTTTGGGTCAGCTTCCTGTCTACTTGGACACGTTCCAAATTTAAATGCATTTTTTGGACTCCTGGCCAACATTTAGAAGATGCTGTGAATATCATTTTGAACTTGTGTAAATATATGAAAGAGAAAACCTTTGTCTGGAACTTCTTGGGTTTGTGCAAAATGTGTCCAAGGCAAGTAGATAAACTGGTGGTACCTACTTCCCAGCTTATAAATTGAAGAGGCTGCTGATGCCGTGCACTTGTTGGGGCGGGGGTTGGGCATAGCTCCATGTCATCTGACATTCCTGGTGTCCCAAAGAATAGCAGGAAAGCCAGTTTAAATACTATGTGACTTATTTTTTTAAAATACGGATGGGGACCTTGAAAATCACAAAGTTGTTAAAAAATGTGGATGTGTAGAATTTGGTATGCCAGGAAACATGGGAAGAGTTCACAATCGAGATCCCGTGGATTTTTATTTTGCCTCTTCCCCAAATCTAAAGCTGGCTGTTGGCAGAGCACCATTTTCTCTTTTCTGCTGGAGAACACATCCCCTTGGGCCCTGTGAGACACTTCTTTTTATAAAGGGAAGCCAAACCAGGCCTAAAGTTCCCCCATCTCTCTCCTGGTAACTTGTAAACTGTGCGGAAAGGAACCAAATATTATGAATTGCCCTTCCCCATTATCCCAATGAATGGCCATACAGACTAAGCTGAACAACAAAGTCAAAAGGACCAATACAGCCCCTTTTGTAAGGATTTTGAATGTTTTGTAAATGTATTGGTCCATGTGTTGTATTTTGTAGCCTTCCTAGTTCCTGGGCTTTAGCTTCCCTACTTCTTGTATGTGTATGCATACTGTAGTCGAACATTAAAGTCATGACACACACACGAGTCCACTGTGCCTTTCTCAGTAGCGGCCAGTGCTGGTGGTGAGGAGGAAAGTGGACCACGCAGCCTTCCCATTGGGGCCACTGGGGAACACCAACTTTTGCTGAATGGTAGGTTTTCCCACTACCAATCTGGCATCTTTAAACAAGGAAGTGATTTTTGTGTAGTGTTGTTTGCCTTTTCCTTTCCAACAGTGAAAAATTATTGGAGCAGGTTTCTATGATTAAACAGTTTCAAAATGCCCATTTGAAAACGTCCTTTACCCTCATGGTGTTTCAGTATTAACATCTTTATTGGAGTATAATTGCTTTACAACGTTAGATATAATTTCTAAAAGAAAAGGAGTAGGTATGTATTTAAAACTTACCTAATATATACCTTACCTTTCATGACTGTCAAGTTTTATGCCCAGAGAGGACAAAAAGGTTCAAGATTAAATAGAAATCTTACATGGGGACTTGAATGTCATTGGTGTCTCTTAAGGGTGAGTTGTGCCATCTAGGCTGCTTAAGGAATTTAAACAATTGCTCAGAGTCCCAGTGACACAGCTTATTAAATCTTCCAACAGGAAACAGTTGTTAACTAAGGGAAAGTGACTTGTTCAAAATAGACCTGGATTTGAACCAGGTCTACTTTCAAAGTCCATGTTATTAAATGCCAGACTACAACAAAATGTTATCACTATCACATTTCTGCTAACTTTGGATCAACCTGAGAACCAAACAGCTACAAAATTTATTAGTGTTCATAACAATAAGCAGCAGTTCCCACATCTACTGTTCCCAAATCCTTCAGCATGTCACTCTTACCTTGGAATTCATCCTAGACAACAGTTTTGCTACTTTTCCTTTTGGTATTTAGTATGAAATGCAAAACAAAAGGTCCAAATTATCCTTCTTTTCAAGCATCAATGTGTACCAGCTTAGCAGAAAGTTCTTCTCCTGGACATTCCTTCAGGAAAAAGGGAACCTGCTAGTTAGTCAGTTCCAACAATTGGTGTAAGATCATCTTCTGACCATAACGAACCTGTAAGGCTTGCTGTTCCCTCCAGCTGAGTGTGGCGTAGACCTCCTTACTACTGAGTAAATCTTGCTCAGTTTTTAAGTCTGTGGCATAAGTTTGCAGGGTCAATAAAACACTGTCCCGAAGAAGCTGTCTCCATGATGCTTTGAGTTTGGGGATATTTGTGATTGTCAGGCTGTCCTCTTCCCTTTTATCATCTCCCCATCCATCCTGGTCTTTAAATTCTCTGAACTCCTCAGCAGGCATGCACAGTACCTAGAAGCAACCATGGGGCCCTTTACTTGGGTATTTCCGAAATTGATTTAGAGAAGCCAACCTGCCGTGACAGCATTTAAGTGTCCTCTCCATCCATGCCACCTTTCCTCGCACCTAGATCTAAAATACTTATTTTGAGCATTTACCTTGAGTGTCATGGCCAGTTCCTCTTCTGTCAGCACTTCTTCCCGCCCAATCACAAAGGCTCCCTCTTCCCCTACCATCTCCAGTTTGCATAAGAAATCCCAGCGTTCATACAGTAGGAGCCTTTCAGCTTCAACTTTTGTTCCTGTAGACAGAAAGTACTGGTGTGAAAGTCAGTATACCCAAGAGCTCATTTCTCCTTAGTCTACAAAAAGGGAACAACTACTATTGGCAGAGCACCTGGGGCAGGGATGGAGACATACACCAGTGTCCAAGGTTTAATCACTCACCCTGTAACGCTGCTTCACGAACCGTCACCATCTGAATGTCAGCCGTGTCATCCGTGTTGTCAGGATACGGTTCAGTAAAGCCATACATGTGAATCAACTGCCAGTTAGCCATTTGCCCATAAGTGTTGAAAATCTCATGGCCTTTAGGAATGGGCTGAGTGGCCACCATCCGAAGACAATTCTGGGGTGGAAGGGAGAAGCTGGGGCCAGGCCCTTCCAGGCCAGCCTCATGAAGATTACTTCCCTCCTAGGAGGGTACAGTTCCCTCCAGCAGGTATAGTTCAGTGATGGTGGGACTGACACTATACCTACCAACATTCTACCTTTAGTTCTTGTTAAGATCCTGTACTGTAGAATAAAAGTGGCGAGACTTAAAGGTCAAAGGTCATCCCCATAGTTTAGTAGGTAATCTTTGCTCAGTCATCTCACAAACACTTAAAAAGTTGCTAGCTGGCTTCCCTGGTGGCACAGTGGTTGAGAGTCTGCCTACCAATGCAGGGGACACGGGTTCCGTGCCCTGGTCCGGGAGGATCCCGTGTGCCGCGGAGCGGCTGGGCTCGTGAGCCATGGCCGCTGAGCCTGCGCATCCGGAGCCTGTGCTCCGCGGCGGGAGAGGCCACAGCAGTGAGAGGCCACAGCAGCGAGAGGCCCGCGTACCGCAAAAAAGAAAAAAAAGTTGCTAGCTTTGGAGACTTCTCTGGTGGTCCAGTGGTTAAGAATCCGCCTTCCAATGCAGGGGACGCAGGTTCAATCCCTGGTGAGGGAACTAAGATCCCACATGCCACGGGGCAACAAAGCCCGCACACCACAACTAGAGAGAAGCCTGTGCATAGCAACAAAGAGCGTGCGTGACACAACTAAGACCCGACACAGCCCCCCCAAAAAGTTGCTAGCTTTACAAAAATGAAGAATTAGGCACTTCCTTTGCAGTCCAGTGGTTAAGACTGCTGGGCCCCAGGTTCAATCCCTGGGCAGGGGGAACTAGGCTCTGTGCAGTGTGGCAAAAAATCAGAAACAAAACGCAAAAAACCAGGATCAAAGTAGGAACAGCAAATGGACACAAGCTTTTAAAAGTAATAGCCAGGGACTTCCCTGGTGGCACAGTGGTTAAGAATCTGCCTGCCAATGCAGGGGACACGGGTTCGATCCCTGGTCCAGGAAGATCCTACATGCCACGGAGCAACTAAGCCCGTGCACCACAACTACTGAGCCCGTGTGCCTAGAGCCCGTCTTCCGCAATGAGACGCCCACACACCACAACGAACAGTAGCCTCCTGCATGCTGCAACTAGAGAAAGCCTGCATGCAGCAACAGACCCAACACAGCCAAAAATAAATTTATTTTAAACAGCCATTTCCTAATTTTTAATCCCATAAACTTAGATCTTTTTTTGCAACTTTCCACTTAGCAAATAGAATTGATACAAACACAGCCTTGGTATCATCTTAAACCGGTCTTATGAACATCCCCTCTTGTGAAAAGTATTGACACTATGGCTGTTCCAGATTGCTGTCCACAGGGCCCGGAAACAATCTTGGCTCACTAGCACTGCACAGAACCAACCAACCTATAGAACCAAATCAGTGAGGGTGCAAGGTTTATCAGAGGATTAACCCCAGCCTTCTTGTAAGGTTTTGAGATGTTTTCAGTTCAGGCGATTTCAGTGGAATACGCAAAGTACACACAGGAGGAGATAATTCCACCTACACATTTTTAGTATGAGGAGAATGGAGTGTTTAGCTCAACTGCCAGGCCAGCATAAATAACACATCGGTTTGAATCACATGCCCAATCATCCAAGCACATAAGAACAAGAACTGGGACAGATCCACTCACTGGAGAGTATTCTAGATTGGCATTGTGATTGGCTAAGTGGTTTAGTACGTCTGCAGCAGGCACCATCAAAGGAGAGTTTGGCTCCTTTTCATCATCCTCTTCCTCCAGTGGTTCCTGAAAGCTGCCACAGAGAGAACTTTGCTAAAGCCCAGTGCAGGGTGAGAGACGAGTGGGGTTCACTGTTCTTTCCCTTCTAGTCCCTCAATAGAGTTCTTAAAAAAAGGGTCCTTTTTAAGGCTCCGCTCACTGACCTGTAGGCCATCACAAGAGCCACGAGCTGGCGGTAGAGTTCCAGAGAGCGAACCCTGGGGCTGAAAAGATCGGGGTGGGCTTCCATGAAGGGCAGCACGATGGAATAATACTCGCTGCGGATGTTGGCCAAATCCTTCTCCACAGCCTCGGGTACGCCGGTGCCCTGCAGCAATCGCCGGCGCTCCTCCTCTGGCCTGCAGTGACACCCCCACCCAGGTTCTTCACACCACCTACCGAGACTAGCGCTTGGAACCCGTGTCCCAAGGGCAGGGCGGTTCGAGCCAGGCTACCTACGGTGCTGCCCCTCCTACGGCTCTCACCAGAACATGGGGTGCTCCAAGCGGCCCAGCTCGGGCCACAGCGCAAAGTAGGGGCTCCAGGGCGAGGCCGGGGCCTGCAGCTCGTGCAGCAGCGCCAGCAGCAGCGGCACCCATCCCGACTGGCTCTGCAGCGCGCCTCGCTCTGAGGGAGACGAAGAGGTTAGGGCCCCGGCCGGCCCCGCAGGCCCGCCTCGGCGTCCCACCCCCGCCGGCGTAACCACCTCGCTCCAGCAGGCCGCTGATTGAGCAGGTGTGCTGCGACAGAAGTGCGGCCCGCGGCACCGCGAACAGCAGCTCCCCGGGCTGCACGCTCTCCCGGGCCACCATGCCGTAGCCGGCCACCGTGCCCTGCCGGCTCACCGCCACCTGAGCAGGGAGAGCGGCCGGTCAGAGCTACACCGCGCCCGCTTCCCCGCCGCGCCCGCCTCTACCCCGCCCCCCACTCACCTTGGGACTCAGCTCCAGTCCTACCCGCCGGCACCAGCTCAGGAAGCTGGCCACCGGGGCCGGGTCCTCGCTGCCCGCAAGCCCTGCCACCTGAGATAAGCAAGCGCAGTGGCGTTGCCCCGCCCGGAAGAGCTCGCTGGGGGCGGAGAAGACGGCGGCGCGCGCGGAGGAAGGGCCGGGGTTGGGGGAGGGGATGTGGAGTGCGGCAAATGACCCGCGGCAGGCCGCGCAGCCGCGTGCGGGACGGCGCTGCGGACGGGGAAGCGGCGAGGCGCGGCGGAGAGGGGTGCTCCTGCGTCTGCCGCCACAACTCACCCGCCGGCGCTTCGCCTGGGTCGCCATGGTCCAAGGGCGCGCAGCCCCGCGACTCCGCAGCCCAGCGCAGGCGCTTCCGGCGTCTGGGGGCAGGACTCTCAGGGGCGGGGCCTATGTTCCCGCCCCGGAACCACGTGATGTTCGTTTCGACTTCCACGCGGAAGAAGAGTGAGGGTTTGCACCTGGTCGTACAACCCCTGCTGAAAACATCCTTGAGGCCGGGTGTCCCCACTTGGGTTAAGAAACCGCCGGGTGCAGGAAGATGTGTCCCCTTGCCGCCTTGAGCCTGGTCTGAGCCAGGCACAACCCTTCCCAGTCTTGGTCTGTGGCAGCTGAAACCCCTGGGGGTAGAAGTCCGGTTGAAGTGCAAAATCCCATTTCTGGATGAGAAGGGAAGGCCTCGCTGGAGGCCGGCTGGGTGCGCAATTAGAGCAGTTTGTGCAGGTGTTTCGGAGTTGTGTAGTCAGGGCTCCCAGAACTATTGATACAATACACCCGCTGAGTTTTTCATCGTCTGGTAGCACATGGAGGGGCTTATTTTTATTTACTTGCTGCTTTAGTTGCTGACACACAGCAAGAACTCAGTATCTATTTATTGGATAAATGGCTGAGTAAATGAATCAGAAATGGTGGTTAAACATGGGGAAATAGCATGCCGTTAAATTTAAGAAAATGAGGCAACGAATATAAAAGTTACAGGTCTGGGTTTTGAAGTCAAATACTGTCAAGGCCACCTCCCAGCTTGGCCTCTTATTAAGGCAAATTCAGTTTCCTCAACTGTGAAACTAAGATAATTAGTATCTACCCTATGGAATTAATGTAAGGATTGGTAAGATGATGTGACAAGATATGGAAATACAGAGATAGATGGAAATGCCTGTCTTCACTCTGAACGGTCAAACCCACCTAAACCCAAGAAGCACCAGCCTCACCAGTTTAAACATTGTCTCTTCCAAAGCTTCTCATGATGGGCATGGCATCACCATACTCAAATTCTTCTTAGTTTCTTTATTAGTTTTTCAGCACAGTTAACTCTTTCTACGTTGACAAGGGTTTTTGTTTTACATTTTGTCATCTCAAAGTCTCATGACATCAGGCACCAGAATACACAAAAGTAGGCTCTTCACTTTGTACAGAGAAGAAAATAACAAATTCCATTAATAGTTCACTTTGACCAAAGAAGACAACCTCCGATGGAAAGCCACACGCCGGAGTACCCAATATACATATATATATAATGTATAGATATTTATAGATCTCATCTGAAAGAACACGGGAAAAAAAATCCAAGATTCACAGCGCTATCTACAGTAAAAGGGATTAATTCTACCGGCTTTTCAAACAGTCACATTCTATATTCAAAGGAAGCACGTGAGTGAATAGAACTAACAGACACTCCACTGGGCTCTATAATGGCTTAAGATGACAGAAGGGGGTGATGTGTGCCAAGGAAATGTGGATGCAGGTGTCCCCTTAGCCCCACACACACCCACCCACCCTCCACAGCCCTGCATTTTTCATTGCTCTCCCCTCTTCTCTGTTTTACTCATTTGAGGGCTTGTGGCAGCTGATTTAGGCTCAGAGACAAATGGCTTCTGGTTCCTAGGTCAGGAGATTCTACCCAGTAAGGTGGATGAACAGGAAGTATATGGCACAGCCCTGGGCTTCAGCTGGCTGGAAGGGGCTGGGGTGTGTGGGGAGCCTTCCTCCTCTGCCTGGCCCTTGTTCATTTCAGGAAACGTTACCTCCCACCCCAGGACCCAGCAAGCCCCAGCCTGAGCCTACTCCAAATGGCTAGGATGGTGATTTGGGACTGCCAAGTCCTGCTATCTTGGGCCAGTTTTCTCCAAATGAACTCTCTCAGTGATGCCTACGTGAAACATTGGCATAGCTTGACTAGAACTCTCCCTAGAAATGCTTCCAGTGGCCTTGGCCATGCTGCTGCTGATTAAGTTGTCCTCCATGGAACCTAGGGGTGAAAAGGGGGTCTCTGGGGGAACTCTATAGGAACTCTGAGCCACCACTGCCTGCTGGCTTCCAAAGGCAGTCACCACGAAGTTCTCAGAGGCGTACCCAACACTCAAAGGCTACCCCAGCCTTTAACCTCAGCCCTAGTCAGCTCCCTAGAGGCAGAGGACCAGGTGACTTTCTGCCTCAGGGCCTTGGCTCAGAAACGGCACAGGGCCAGGAGGCGGCAGACTGTGGGCTGGGACAGTCTGTGGGGTCCCTGCCCTCAAGGTCCTCTGTGTTCTGTCTTCCTTGGGCAGAGAAACCCCTTTCAGCCCCTACCTGCCTGGCCCTACAGCACCAGGCCCACCCACAGAGCACCAGGAAAACTGCTGTCTGGTTGAAGCGCCCCCTTGTGGCTACTGTTCAGATGATTGTCACGGGTGCTAAAATCAGAAACAGATGTGCTTGATTGTGGGGCTCGGGGGTGGGAAAGGGGCCTGCAGAGCTCCAGGGCTCCTGCCTCTGAGTGCTCCCTGCTGCTGTCTCCTGGTTCTCATGCCAGTGCCTGAGCTGGACCCTGTTCCTGCTGTCCCAGCACCTACCGTCTCAAAACCCCATCCCACCTTCAAACCTGCCTGCTTGAGGGGGTCAACCCATGCTTTCTTTAATCCAGCATATTATCCTGGATCCTGGCCAGAGAAGGACTCAAAGTCTTCCCTTAGCTAATCTCCTTCTTCCCTGGAGCCCTGCCCTGACTGTGCCTGGGCCTTGGAAAACTGGAAGAGAGGGTCTAAGTCAGCCAAGTTAATGAGGTGAGGGGGGAGGGGGGGAGGGGAGGAGTGAGCCCCTCAAACCATCTGGAGACTGTTCCACTGCAGCATCTAGGACGGATCCCCTCACCTTTTTAAACAAAAGAAAAGTAACCCCATTTCCTCCCCTTCGCCCTCGCAAAAATAAACTAAAGGGGAAATGAGCTGCACAAGGATGGCAGTGGGACGTCGATGCAGGTTGGGGGGCAGGTGAGCATCTTCGTGGGACCAAGGGCTTCAACAGGACACCTCCATGGTGTGGTTGACCTGGCCCAGCCCCTCACTGCTCTCTGAGTGGGTGCAGGCCTGCGGGCGGCTGCCGTCCACCGAGCTGGCACTGGTGAGGGACGAGGTTCGAGAGCGGGCGAGACGGGTCATGCTGGCCGAGGGCACTGCAGACAGAGAGGGCACTGGGGGTGAGGACCAGCAGGCGGGGCCGGGCGCAGGCAGGCGGGAGAAGGATTTACGCAAGCAAAGCGGCCAGCGAGACCGGTTCTTCCGACGAAGGCATGGAGGCTCATCCCAAGCCAGGGCTCTACACTTGCTCTGTCAAGCCCCAGGCATGCAACGCCAGCGACAGGGAGTGAGCCAAATGGGCGGGGGGCCACGGAGGCCGGCAGGACCCTCCTCACAAGAGCTGGCCAGAGCTGTGGCCAAAATGGGGTGTCCTTAAGCTGGAGCAAGGATGGGACATTATTTTCAACTCTGCCTCCCTCAAGAGGATGATGGGGTAGGGGGAATGAGACCAGTTCTATAAAGAAGGGCAAGAGGTGTGATGGCCCCAGACTGCCCTAAATCCTGTTTCTGCCCTTATTCAGAGTTTTACAAGCGAGACTTGCAGGAAGCAAATTCTACCTTCCTGACCTCAACTAGCCACCTGTCCAGCTCAGGCATGGCTTGCCCCTGACCCCAGGGCCGACACCTCTGAGAAGTTCTGGTTCCAACTGCCAGAGTGTTGGAAGCCACGGGGCCCATGGCAACCTAGAAGGCAGGCTGATCTAAAACCCAGCCAATCTGGAGCCCTAAATGGGACAGAGCCCACGGAAGAGCAGGACACAAGAAGTTCCCATGGCAAGATGCGGCCTGGCTGCAGCACTGCACAGAGGAAGGAGCTGGGGCTCCTGGGGTGGCGGCGGGGGGGAGCTGGGGGGCGGTCCATGCATTAGGGGAGGGGATGCGGGGCTACCTGCTCCTCCACTCAGCCTTCGGTCCTTCAAGTATGCAACTAAGAGAGAAGACAGAGCCAGAGGGGCAGGGTTGGGGAGACAGAACACGGGTGAAGAGGAGGTCCGGTGAGATGAGGGCGTCGAGATGGGTCAGAGAGGAGAGGAAGGCACAGAGCAGGCTGGGGGCAGGGCCAGAGCCTCAGGAAGCCCCCTCCTGCCCACCCACCGAAGCAGCGGCCACAGAAGGAACCACAGCACTGACTGATGTCAGTCTGGCCCTAGGAGTTGGGAGAGCAGGGTGGGGTGCTCGTCTCACCCCCCGATTCTCCAGCCTGGGCTGCAGCACTGGGGGCTCACGCCCACAACGCCTTTAAGGCCTATAACCTAGTGCCAGCACCCTCTCCATTCTGCTGGGGCTCACTCTCCCCGTGGACAGAACGCGGGAGGCCCGTATGACCTCCCAAATCCTTCCCAGCTCTTGGGCTGCCTGGTGGTATTTGTCCTGGGGCCCTGAGAATGGGTCCCAGCCCCGTGACAAGTACCGCTCACCCACCCATCCCAGCAGCGTCCGCCAGGCACTTCCTGGGCTCAGCGCCCAGCCTCAGAGCCCCTGCTGGGTCTCACTGTGGGTCTTGGCCTCTTGCTGCCCTACTTCTCCACAGACAAGCTGGCAGGGGGCCCCGGTCCCCTGGGGGCGGGGGGGTGGGGGTCTGTTCCTGGCTGGCCCCCCAGCCTTCCCCCACAGGCCTGTCCTCCCCAGAAGGCCCAAGCTCCAGAGGCTGAGGTCTGGGGCGAAGAAAAATTCGGTCAGAGGAAGTTTGCTTCCAGGAGGAGAGCCAGGCGCAAGGGGGAGACGGAAGGAACTGAGGAGATGCACGTGTGTCAACAAGGGGGCATGTGCGCTGGTGGTGCTCATGAGCAGTGTCTCAACCCCGCACGAGGGGAAGTCGGGGGCGGGCAGGGAGCCAGTTCCACCCCTCTTTCCTCGGGGTCTTCAGATATGCCACCCCCAGTTTGGCTGCCTTCAGCTCTCCTAACACCCAGATGGCCTCACATGCCTTCCCCAGTCCCCAGACTCCAAGTCCACTCCTCTGATGCCCCTGGTACCATCCGGCATCTTCTCAGCCCTTCTCAGGTGCTGTAGGCCCAGCAGGCGCTGGGTGGGGTGAGTGACTCACCCCTAGGCAGGCTTCCCCGGCAGGACTCAGCCCCGGGCCCTCCGCCCCAGAGCTGGGAGAAGAGTCCCCGACCCCAAAAGGCCCAGCCCTGTCAGGAGAACAGTGCCCCAAAGCTGGCCTGGGACAATCAAATTACAACCTAGGTGGAGATGCCCTAGAGGCCCCCAGGCACAGCGTCAGCCCCGACTTGCTGCCTGCCCCCCAGTCTCTAGGGCAGGGTGGGGTGGAGGTATACTTACTGTAGCCCATGCCTTGCAGGAAGTACTTGAAGGCTTCTGTCAGCTTCCCGGGCTGCAGGGCGAGGGACAGGTACGTGCTTTGTTTGCCTGCCTGGGATTCAGGGGGAGGGGAGGCTTCCCCAACCCCTGGCCAGGTAAGGGACGGAGAGAGGGCCAAGAGTCTCACCTGTGTGACCTGGGGGAGCCCCCCGGAATCTGCCATCTGCAGGGGAGAGAGGGGGGTGAGCTGAGCAGGGGCCCCCTCACACCACACCCTGCCTGTCCCTGGCACACCCGGACAGGCTCCCCTGACCAGACACACCGTCCTGCTCTGCTCCCGCCTTGGCTGGGCCCCCAGGCAGGCCCCTCCCTGTGGCTGGGCGCAGGGTGGGGAGGAGGGCCTCACCTTCAGGAAGGTCGTGGTGGTTGGATCCAGTTTGGAGTTGCACTCAACCTGGGGACAAGGAACAGGCTTCAACAGAGTGAGGCGCCCGAGGGCTATCAGGCGTCTCCCTGCCCCAGATGCTAAGGGAGGGTCTATCCCCAGAGTTGCGAGGCTCTACAGGTGAGGGAGGGAGTGCAGGGGGCAGACACAGGCACCTTGGCAAGGCCAAGGCCCTGGGGATCAGGAAGCAGCCCCCTGAGGGCCTGAGACCCTCTACTGCACTCACAACTGCTGCTGGGCTGGGGGCAGGGGCTGGGCAGCGGCCTCACAGCGAGCCAGGGCCACCTTGGCGGGGGAGGCTGGGAAAGCGCAAGGCACCCCAGAAGTCGGGCGTCAGAGGTGAAGGAGGGCCGAGGGTCAGCAGGAGACTCTGAAGCCCTGACCCTGCCGGGGTCGAGACGGCAGGCGCAGCCCACAGCCCTGCTCCCCGAAGCCCTCAGGCACACGGAGGGTGTCGCAGTTTGGGTGCACACTGGGGTCTTCTCTGGGCACTCCTGGACCCCTGACCCTCTGGGGGGACATGAACACCCCGGGCTGCCTGCCCTCAGAGTTCCAACAGGAGAGGTGACAAATGATCCCCAAACATAATGGATGCATGTGATGGTCAAAGAGGGACCATTGCTGTGCTCATGAATTGCTTATTTCATAACAAGTGAATCCAATTTTAGAGAAAAGAGAGATCTTAGTCTCTGGGCCTAAAATGGGTGGAGAGTGTGGAGAGGCTGCCGTGCTGCAGGGAGGGGTAGGGCGGGGCAATCAGGTGGGCCGGTCCTGGACCCAGGCCCCTCCTGTCTCCAGGCCTCTGTCACCTGAAGGATGGGGGCTGTCTCAGGCACTGGTACCTGGCAAGATGGTGGGGAAGTGGGATGAGAAGCCCACCATCCGGCGTCCCCCCGAGGCTTCCCGGGGCAGGGTCAGGAATTGGCCCCATTGGCCAGGAGCCAGTGACCCCTTTGCCCCTGCCACCCACTGGCACCAGGGCACAATCCTTCACTCACCACCCCCTCCTCGGCAGGTGCGTTATCCCCGACCACCAGCATCACAGGGCAGCTGCAGACACAGAGGAGAAGGGCTGTCTGGCCTGGGCACCGGAGAGGGGGTTACATAGGCCTGGCAGGCTGGAGGGGGCAGGGCACTCACCGGAGCGTCTTGGCGTTGGGCACTGTTCCAGGCCGGTTAATGTCCAGGTCTCTGCGGCTGCAGGGAGAGGCGGAGGTGGGTATCCCAGGACTGCATCCCGGGGCGGGGCTTTGGGGAATGTCCCCAAGCCTGACGCTGCCGTATTTCAACCCCGTCCCTCCACATGGCAATTATGGCCCAACAGCCCTGGAGGTGCTGGGCTGGCCCCAGATTGGGGGCTTACGCTCTAGCGTCTCAACGGTGAGACAAAGCCTCACACATGCCATTGGTAAACTGGGGAGACAGAGACCTGTTCTGCACAAGTAGGGGCCTGAGGGCTCCCCTCACGTGACTTCTTCCGGGACCCCCCAAGCCATGCCAGGTGGGCCCTCACATTTGGCTCTCATTACGGGCTGTGCACCACCACCTGTGCTGGGAGTCCCGTGCCTTAGAGGCAGGCAGGCCAGGGCTTCCCTCCTTCTCCAGTGTTTCTCCAGCACCATGCACACAGCAGGCGTTCAATAAATATTTGTAGGAGAAAGAGAAGGAGGGGCAGGCCAGCGGGGGGGGGGGGGGGGGGGCGGCCACTCCCCTGCAGGGCAACCCCTAAGGGGCTCCAAGGAGCACTTAATCCAACCTCCTCTCAACTTAGGGATGTCAGCACTGAGGCTCAGGGCAGTGGGGGCAGCAGGTGGCGCCCACATCCCCCGCTGCTCCCACTGGCAACGCCCAAGGGAGGGGGAGGAGTGGAAGAGCTCTGCTCCCCCTCTGCCCCTCGCGGGGTGTGACCCTGGGCAAGAGGTCACCCCTCTCGGAGGCTCATCGGTCCACTCATCTACGAACTGGGAGAGTGTGTTGCCAGCCGTGGGCAGCTGTACCGGGGAGGGGGGGGTCCCCCAACTGCGTGAGCGCTCCCGTCCTGGTGCCGCCAGCTGGGACCCGAGCCGCCCACACCTGTTGTACATGTTCCAGAAGAGCTGCAGGTTGGCCTGGTTCACCACATTCCCGATCTGCTGCCGGTAGCTCTGCACCAACTCTGTGTTGCTCACCAGCTCCTCCTGGGCCCCGGGGACGGGGGATGAGCGCACGGGCGGCAGGGCAGTGTGGAGCCACAGACCGGGACTGGCTCAGAGGGGGCATCTCTGGCCGGAGCGGCCCCTGCCCCAGCCCCAGAGGTGTGGAGGGAGGGGGGGAGGGGGAAGGGTGTGTGGGGGGAGGGGGAAGGATGTGTGGCGGGAGGGGGAAGGATGTGTGGCGGGAGCCCACGGCCTTGGGAGGGGAGGGGACCCCGCCCCATCCGTCTCCCCAGTCCGTCACGGGTGCTGCAGTCTCGCGGCTGATCCCGGGGTAGGGGTGAGGCATGTCTGATGCCCCATCACCCCGCCACCCTCTTCCTCCTGCCCGGCCGGGAGCGGGGGGCAGAACCAGGCCCTCGGGAGAGTCCCAACCCGCCGCTCCGGCTCCCGCGTGAGGACGGCTCCGCCCCCTTACCTGCCTGAAGAGGTGGGAGAGCACCGTGTCGGGTAAAGTGCTGGTCAGGCTGGAGAGCTGCGGGCCGAGGCGGAGCCAGTGTGAGGGACGGGACGCCACGCCCCGCCCCTCCCCGCCCCCCCCGCCCCCCCACCCATTCCAGGCGGACCGCGCTCACCTTGGTGGCCGCCCAGTCGATCCAGCCTTTGCCGTTGGGGTCGATGTTTATCAGCACCAGCCCCTCCACCAGGTCGGGGAAGATGAGCTGCCGGGACAGGGAGACAGGGCTTGGGGGGCGGGGCAGGGAGCCCAGTCTTCCCACCTGGAAAACGGACTGTAAAATTCTGGCCCTGCCCGTCTCACAGGCGGTTGCTAGGATCTGAAGAGAAGGCCGCGCTCGGCAAGGGCTTCAAGGTACCACTGATAACCAAGTGCCTTCAGCTGGGAGCCCCTGCCCATCCTCCTCCCCAACTGGAACCTTTCAAAACCCTTTTATTTGGAATCTATCTATGCCTATTTCGCTGTTTTTCAGCCCCTTTAATATACCTTTGAAGAGGTTACTATTGCAACACTAAGGATTAAACATCTTCAATGCAATATTTTCTTTCTTTGCTTTCATAGAAAAAACCCTAGTGATATTAAGAAACTGACCTCCCCAAAGCCTGTTTTGTGTTAGACATTGTAAAAGAGATTCGAGTTTTCTGTTCGACTGTCTGCCTGTGTTAGGGGAAAATGGTGATATATATACAATACTGAGGTCATGTCAAGGTTGTCTGGGGGTGGCTGGGAATAGTTGACAGTTAACAAAGTGGTTAAGTACTGCAGTGGAAATTGGAGTTGAAAATTCTTGGTCAGTTTTTTTGTTTTATTCTTTTTTTTTTTTTGAAGAAAGAAATACTTTGAATCCTAAAAATTAAGTTTTTGCTTTTAGAGATGGAAAGCTTGTGAGCTCCTACCCGACATGATGTTTCTGAAACCTCAATTTCTTTAAACCTCGCAAACTTATCATAAGTGTAATTTTAGATTAAAAAATGATTCATGTTTAAGTATTACCCTAATTAGTGAATGAGTGATTAGGATAATCCTTGTTTAGTGGCTGGAGTAATTAGCTGTATAGTTTGTTGCTAAGAGAAAGTTTGCTTTTGGATAATGGTTGAAGCAACTTATGGCTCATAGTGTTTTAAGGAATTGTATAGAAAAAGTAACCTTGTTTTTTTTTAAAGTTAATTTCCTTGGAGGAAAAAAAGAAAAAAGGACTTTTCCTAAGTGAAGAGGAAGTAGGGGGAGGAGGAAAGGAAGACAGGAAGGAAAGTTCCTGTGGGGCTGGCCCCTGGGAGAGACCAGTCCTGGGATTAGTTACAGGGGCGGGTGGAGAGACTCACTGCAAACTTGGCCAGCACGTAGGCTCCGGCTCCCACGCCAATGCCAATCACGTACTTGAACCTGATAGAGAGCATGGCTGGTCACTCTAGGGGTTTCCCATGATTGCCATCCACAGCAGACCCACCCATAGCCCTCAGCGCTCAGCTGGAGCCTGCTGGCTCTGCGGAGATGGTGGGCGCCCCCTGGCCCCCAGCACAGGGGCAGGGCAGGGCGAGGACTCACCCAAAGTGCTGCACCACACTGGGGAGCATGGCGGCTAGCTGCTCCATGGAGGGGAACTGGTACCTGCAGGCAGAGCACCAGGTCAGGCCCAGGGCAGCCGGGGGGTACAGGGCTGGGGAAAGCTGGGGAGTGGGTCGCTCCAGGTACCTACCCCTGAGGAAACTGCGAGGCCCCCACCTGCTGACCGGGGGCATCCACGTGACACACCACAAAGTGCTTGGTGATCTCCTGCATGTCCTCGAAGTTGAAGAAGGTATTGAAGCACAGCTTGTCTGCAAAGACAAAGCTCTCAGCTGTGGCTGAGCCGGGAGAGGCGGGCAGGGAGGCCCATGGATGCTGCAAGGGAGGTCGAGGCAGAGGTGATCAGCCTCATGGTTCAGCGGGGAAACCGAGACCCAAATGGCTAGGGGCACAGAGCTAAGTGTGAGTGGGGATCTACGGGGCTCTGTGAAGAGGGAGGGGGGCCTCTCTGTTCCAGGAGATTCGAGGCAGTGGAGGGCCAAAGGACGCTGAGGCGCACTTACGGTTGAGACCCACGTCATGGTAGGTGAGGATGGCCGGGCGGTTCCCCTTGGGGGAGCCCCGGATCACCACGTGCAGAAGGCCGTAAGGCGTCTCGATGTCGTGCTCCTGGAGGGGAGAGACAGCGCTGGACACTCCGGGCAGCCCCCAGTCCTGGCTCTTCCGGGAAATGATGCTGTGGGGCAGCCTGGGGGCTGCTGGGCCTCTGGCGGGACTTTCACCCCCATAGGGTGGGGCGTCCCCTTCTCACCACCCCCAGCCACCCCCAAAGAGGACAGACCAGAGGGAGCACCCCTTCCCAAGGCTGTTCAGCACAGGGGCAACGTGAACTGGTCTGCATGTGAAAGTTCTGGTCTCCTCTGCAAACCAGCCAGTGGGACAAGCTGCCACTGCCCAGGCCTAGGCTCAGGCCCTGCTGCACTCAGGCCTGCAGGGTCCAGTGAAGCCCATTTTCCCCATCTCATTGCAGCCCCTCCAGGACAGCTCTGCCATCCCCACTGAGTCCCGCCCCCACCATGTTCCCCCTCGACTCAAAAGCCTTCAAAAGGGCCGCAGCTCCTGAAGGGGACTGTCCTCAGCAGCTCACCTAGAATCCACGGCAAAGACCCCTTGCTAGCCAGCCCAGCCTCCCACCCCGACACCTGCCCCTGGTTCCACCTCCAGGCTCTTGCTCCTGCCCCTCCGTGATCCCCAAGGCCTCCCTCAGGCTAGACTCCCACCCCCTCCCCAAAGGCCTTCTGCAGCGGCCACTCTGAGGTCCTCTCGTGTTCACGCCTTTGCTTTCGCTGCTCAGGGTCGTCAGTTCTCCAGGAAGCAGGAGCTGGATGCTGCAGGTTCAAGACCCGCTCCGGCCCCTACTGTGTAACTCTGAGCAGGGCATGCACTTCTCTGTGCCCCAGCCACCGCTGCCTAAGCCACCTCATCAGGACTCTGTGAGAACTAAACAAGCTGGTATCTGCCGAGTGTTTAGCACTTGGAAAGGGGCCCAGAAAGGGGGCTGCCGTGGGTGGGCATCTCTAAGCCCTGGGGAGGCGCCCTGCTGGCTGGTCCTTCTGCAAACTATTCCCTCTTGGCCACTCATGGGGAGGCTCCAAGAGGGTCTGTCAAAGCTGAATAAACAGCCCTGATGGCACCAGGGGGAGTCCTGGGAACTACAGGGGGGTGGCCCCAGGGAGTTGGAGGTGGGGCTAGGGTCAAGGACAGTCAGATGTGACTGAGCACCTACTGTGTGCCAGGTGTTATGCAAGAGAGAAGGAGCTCGTTTCCCCATCTTTCAAGTGGAGGACACTAGGATGCTCAGATTCAGAGACAACCTAAGTTCTTGCCTCCGACAGGAAAGTGGAGACTCAGGCAGGGAACATCTTCTTGGAGACTGGCCTTCTTGGGTCTGGGCTCAGAGGACCACTGTCGAGGCCTGTCTCCAGTGGGGAGAGACAAGGCAGTGCCAACCCTGTGGCTCGAGGCTGCACCCCGGGAGCCACACTTCTGGGAGTCCTCCAGGCAGGCCCGAGCCCGCCACAGCCTCCCCACGGCCCAGGCCTGTCCTCCCTCAGGGCTATCAAAACAAGGAACAATTCCTGCTCACTGACCACTGATCAGATGCTTTTCATGTATCTTCTTATTTATCCTCACAGAGGAGGAAACTGAGGCTAGGAAAGAACTGACTTGCCCAAGGCCAAGTTCCGAGAAGGCAGAGGGGAACCTTGCCAGGGGCCAGCCTCAGGCTGCTTTTTTCTGAGGAAGACCTCAGGCTCCATGCAAGAGACTTCTGAGCAAGCAGCCCCTCCACAGGGTGCGTGTCCCTGCTGGGGCCCCTGCCTCATCCCCACCCCCCAGGCTCTGTTGGCGCTGGAGGGCAGGAAGAGTGCACAGTGCTAAGGAAGGTGGGATGGGGCAGGAGGGGCACACGGTGTTATGTAGGGTGGGCTGGGGGCAGGAGAGGGCGTCCACAGCACAAGAGCTGCAGTGCGCTTCCTGCGGCATAGTTCTCGGAGCGGGGTCAGCTCTAGCCAGCAGAGCGCAAGTCAGGGCCCAGGGCGTGGTCCTCCCAGATCTCCACTGCCCCGTGGGTGTGTGTGTGAGGGCAGTGTCTGCCCCTCCCAGTCCCGGTGTGGCCGCCCAGGTCCCCATGCCCCACCAGGGGCAACGGGACTAAGTCGCAGCGCTTGCACCACTAAGGCTCAGGCCCCTGGGGATGGGCTGGGCTGGGCTGGGCCTGGACAGGCCATCGGGAGCACCAGCCCGGTGGCCCACTGACCTTGGCTCAACCCTCCACCGACCTCCCTGCACCCTCTCGACCCAGGAGTGCAGATCCAGGTAATCCTGATAGAGGCCAAAGGTCCCCAAGAGGGGGGCCCCAAAGGCCGCAGCCAGACGCGCTTTGAGTCCCCCGATCCCCAGGGCCGAGGGCTCTCATTGGCTCTTGGTGACGTCAGAGCCCGTCCCCGCCTCCAGGTGGGCGCCAGCTCGAGGCACTGCGGCAGCAAGGGAGGGGGCTCTAATGTCCTCTCTCTCTGCCTGTCCGGCTCCCCTCATCTGTGACCTTGAGCGCTGCGGGGGGGGGGGGGGAGCGGGGGGGGCCTTCTGAGTGCGCGCAGGGCTGCTTGGATTCCTCCCATCAACCGCATCAATAATTCAAGGACCGGGTCTGCAGCGGCGGGTAGGCGCTGACGTCGTTGCCTGGGTAGAGGTCGGCCCCATGGCCTCCGGACCCGGCAGGGCAGGCTACGGGGTAGAGGGGTATGTGTGCCCCTGCCTCTCCCTCCTGGAGTTAGAACAGCACCGAGCCTGGGCACCTGCTGCCCCCAGGCAGAAGAAGGAGGCACCCTGGTACCCCCGGGGCCCCTAGCCCTGCAGGTTCATCCCTCCAGCATTGCCTTCCTACGCCCAGAAAATAAGGCGCAGCGACCCCCTTCTCCCTTCAGGGACCCCAGCCTGACGGACCAGTTAACACCATAACCCAGACTTCCCTACTTCTGCCTGACTAGCACCCTGCAGTCCCCCAAACAACCAAGACAACCCGCGCAGGGTCAGGAGGTGTCTGCTGGCACAGACACGCAGGGAACAGCTTCCACAGGGCTGAGGTGGTCACAGGCGCCAGGCAGAGCCAGGTGGGCACATGCCAGGCGGAGGGCACACCGTCAGTGGAATATACACATGCCTACACACCGATCCGTACAGGCTTACAAACAAGTCACAGCCCGTTCCAGTTTGTGCAGAGATTTCAGCCTTCCCCGCCCTTCCCTGCGGACCCTGACCAGCAGCTACCCACAACCGCTGCAGCAGACCAGGGTGCCTGGAACCTGCTGGCCTTGCCCAGTGACCCCCAAGGTGAGGCGACTGAAGGCAGAACCACCACCAGACAGAGGTAGAGGGATCCCCTCCCTCCCCGCCCGCCTCGCCACCGCCAGACTCCGCACTCACCCCATCCCAGCACTCCGGCATCTTGCTGAGGGAGGCGACCCGCCTCGACTAGGAAGGGCAAACAAAGGCCTGAGTCACCAGAGTCCAGAGAGAGGGGGCAACGCAAGTAGGAGACCAGCGGCTCTATGACGGGGCACAGCTCCCGGGCCATTTATATGTAGAGCCAGGGGGTGGCGGGGGGGGTGGGGCCCTGGGCTGGCCCCTCCTCCCTGCGGGGTTTCTGAGCAGCCACTCGCTCACCCGGAGCCCCTGCTCCCAGATTGGCTTTCAGGAGACAAACTTGGCTCTGATTGGCTTCCGAGGTTCTCACTCACCCCATCTCCTGCTCCTCCCACCCCCAGCAAGACATCAGTCTTGATGGTCCCCAGCCCCTGCAGCCGGCCCACCCCCAGCACAGAGGCTCACAGCAGCAGCTGCACACGGGTCCTAGGAAGACAAGAGGCCACGTGTACAGCTGTGCCCTGTGACAGGCACACAGGAGCCTCTCAAAGACGAGCACACCGAAGCAGGGCAGGGTGGACCACACAGGCATGCCCTAGACAGCAGAGCCCTTGACCCATACCCTGGGAGCAGGGAGGGCCCGAGAGCGCCCCAAGCCCAGCCTCCACGTCAGAAAGGCCTAGATCCCTTAACCTTGAGGGGATACGGGGAGTCACTGCTGCCTGGGGCAACCTGGGTCATGACCCTACTCCAGGGGACTGCTCCTTCTCCACCCCCAGGGTCTCCCCTTGGGCAGCCCCCACTTTGCCCACATGTATACGCAGCGCCTGCTCATGCTGGGGAAATGGGGCCAGGGGGCCTGGGCAGATTGCAGGACCAGGGAGATGGTGGGCACACACCAGCTCTGCCCTCCCCCACCCCCACCCTGCAAAAGGGGCTGGAGGCCACTAGAGACAGGAGGAGGGACGGGAGGCAGCTTGTCCATGTGGGCATGCCCACCTGCCGCAGACACACCCAGCCCTCTTTCCTGGGGCCACCCAGCCTGGGGCTTGGCTCTCGAGTCTCTGGGGAGCAGGAGGCTCGAGCCGCCTCCCGCCTCCCGCTGTCCTGAGCAGCAGGACAGGTGCTGGAGGTCACGTGGCTCAAGATTTGGGGGTGGAGCTGGCCAGAGACATGCAGGCAGAGTAGAGAGATTAGAAGGGGCAGGGAAAGGAGAGCAGAGAAGGAGAGGAAATAGGCCAGGGAGGGGAGCAGAGGAGGGAGCCCAAGGGCTGAGAGAAGCAAGAGCAACAGAGAGAGGGAGGGGTGTGGGCCCGTGCCCCCATTCTGTCTCTTTGGTGAGGGAACACGCCACTCGTCCCAGCCTATGCCGACAGCCCTGCACGCTGGCTGGCTGCCCTGGGGGAAGGTGGTCACCTCCCCATTTCTGGGTGCCTAGTGACCTGGCCAGCACCTGCCACGTATGCTATTCCTGGCCATGAACTCTGCCTGGGGGGCATCAATAACTTTCCTTGCCCCTCTCTGACCTCTCGCACTGCGGGCCTAGTGCAGAGTGCTGGGGGCCTGTGGTCTCCCAGGGCAGCTGGGGTGTGGAATGGGCTATCCCCCAGCCCCTCCTGTTCTGTCCATGTTCCCTGTTCCCTGCAGCCACTTCGGCACAGGCAGAGGCTCTGGCAATTCAGGTGGTGTGCAAAAGCACAGCCCTGTCTGCAGACAAGCCCACAAAATCCTCCCATATGCTTCTGGAATAGGGGCAGGGTGGGGTGGCCTCCCACCCTTTCTGCCACTAAAACCCTGCCCCTTCATGGTCCCCATCCAACCTTATGCCCACCTGAACCTCTGAGTAGCCTTTCCCACCCTTGGACCTGGGAGATCTCAGACACTGCCCACCCCAAGCCACGGCCTCCCAATTCTGCTCAGCTCAGTGGTTTCAAATCCACAGACCTGAGTTTAAATTCCAGCTTCCCCACCCACTAGCTGGGTGACCTTGGACAAGATTTTTAAACTCCTCTGTGCCTTGGTCTCAACTGTCAAATAGGAATTGTGCCTTCCTCACAGAGCTGCTAGGATGAAGAAAATCCTCATACATCACTACATGTAGCGGCCTATATGCAGGCCTATATGTAGGCCTCTCCCAGGCCTGCCCAGGGGAGAGATGGAATAATCTGTGTGTCTCTCCAACCTGTTGGCCTCCTCCCTGGAGGTTGTACAGTTGTGGCTGAATAAGGCAGGCTCAGGTCCTGCTAGCCAAACCCTGCTAGTCTTTGCTGTGTGACCTCAGGCAAGTCAGTCAACAACTCTGAGCCTCCACATCTGTAAATGGTAGAAAAGCAGTGTAGCTGCTTGCACAGGTAGCCTTAGGGAGCAAGGGTAACACATAATCTTCACAAACCTATGAGAAAGGATGAAGTGCTGAAGCACTCAGCTAGTAAGCAGTGGAGCTCAGCACCCCGGGCCTGAGGTCACATTAAGAGTAGTAAATGCTTAGTACCGTATCTCCCACATGCCATACTCCATCCAAATGCTTTGCACATGTTACTTTATTTTATCCTCTGAACACCCACTTTACAAACAAGGAAAATGAAGCACAGAGATGTTCTGCAACCTGCCCAACATCACACAGCCAGTGGGTACAGAGCCAGGAACCACACGCAGGCAGTCTGGCTCTAGTGGCCACTAGTCACAGCCCAGGGTCTGAGTGCCCAGCCCAAGGGCACCAACCCTGACCCTGCAAACACCCGGGGAGGGCTGAGCTGCCTACCTCACTCTACAAATGAGGTAGTGACCTGTACTGGAGGTCAGGTGGCAGGGCCAGGACCTGGACCCAGGTCTTCCTAGTTCTAGTTTGTCCTTCTGCCTCCCCCACTGGCTGGGCCCACTGAGGCAAGGGACTGAGCAGGATAAAATCCCTGCCAGGCCTTGGCCCAGACAAGGGCCCTCCTGGCAGCTGCTTTACTGAAAAAACAATTAAAAGAAAAAGCAGCCGCTGTGTGGTGTACCCAGAGTACACAGTAAGGCACCTTTCAACACACGCTGCACTTTACCAAGCAAAGGATCTTGAGAACCAAGGTCCCACACACATGGGGTGACCACCCTAGTCTGGGCCCGGCAGATGGGTGCAGAGGACCCCAGGATTCTCATCACCTATTTCACCCTCCAATCTGCCTCCCAGGGTGCGTGTGTTTTGGGGGCTGGCAGTCAGCACCGTTGGCGTCCAGTGAGTCCCACTCAATGTCGGGCAGGGGCTGATTGCTCTGGACTTTATTTCAGCAGCCCCGTCCTGTGGAGGAGGGTCTGTTTGTTCACACATTCCAGCCCTCATTTGGAGCAGGGAGGACAAAGGGAACTCTGGCTGGGCCTGGGCCACCTTGTGGACACCTCCCCGGCCTCATCCTGTCTTCTCGAGCTCCAGAGGCCTTTGTGTTTGGAGCTGGTGCTCCCAGGAGACCAGAGCATGTGCCCAAGGGCCACTCTGATGCCTCTGCTTGCGTCCTTGAAGGACGGGTGACCCAGGGTCAAAAGCACAGTTCGTATCCAGATCCTCAGATCCTGGCTGCAGCTCCGTGCGCCTGGGAGAGGAGCCGGCGGGCCACCCCTCCTTCCACGTCACCCCTGCGTCCAGACCACAGGGCTGAGGCTGTCACGGGGCTGGGAGACTGACCCAAATTGGATGGTGGCCTGGGGGCTAGCTCCTGCCAGCCAGGAGGAAGGTCCCAGAAAAGCCTGACTTTGTTCGGTAGGTTATGATGGCCAGCGGGGCCCTGGAGCCCTGTGAGGCTCCCATTGTGTCTGCTGTCATGCCTTTTCTGAGACCCGGAAATAAACGGCCACTATGGGACTCACAGGGGAGGAATGGTTGGCCAAGTAAGCAAAATCAGAAATCATCATGCAGAGAAATAAAAACAAAGAATGATTTCAGTTTCACAGGGAATCTGGCATCAAACTAAAGAGGACATGGTTGTCCTGGGCAACTGTTGCCATGGAAACGGGAGCTATTTCAGAGCATCAACCTGGCTTTCATAGGAGGAAAGTGCTGATTCAGATGACAGCATCCTCACTCCCCCAGACCTCTCCTCCTTTCCCTGTCCTGTTCAAGGAGAGAGGGGGCATTTCTCCACGGGACAGAGGGGAGGCAAAGCCACTGTGAGCAGTGGGGGTGGTCCTGGAGGCTTCCAACTGCCCAGTCCCTGTGGCTTCAGGCTGGGGGCACGTGGAAGGGCTGTGAGCCTCCTCTGAAACAGGCTGGGTGGGGGAGGGGCCAGCCAGCAGCTGGTCCCCATCTGGGGAGGCTGAGCAGAGACCTACCTTCCAGTCTGTGTCCACAGCCAAGAGGAAGGTGTCGGAATTCTCCTAAAGCAAGGCAAACAGAGGGGGTGGCTCGTTAGGCCCCAGGCTGGGCCAGGCAGGGAAGGCAGGCGGCCACAGGGGCTCTGCCTTGAGCAGACTCGCTTGCTGTTCCCCAGGCTATCTTTTTTTTTTTTTGGCCACACCATGCGACATGTGGGATCTTAGTTCCCAGAAGAGGGATCAAAGCCGGCTCCCTGCAGTGGAAGCACGGAGTCTTAACCACTGGACCGCCGGGGAATTCCCTCCCCAGTCTATCTTAATGTTAACAAAAGTGACAGAGGGCTTCCCAAGCGCCGGGCATCAGGCCATTTAGTACCTGACAGATGAGGCTACGAGCAGCTACACACATTGATTTTACCTGTTAATTTTTTTTTACCTATTAATTGAAAACGTGAAGATTTCCACTTTGCAGGTGAGAAGGGTGAGGCTCAGAGAGATGGAAGCACATGGCTAGAAAGTGATGGAATAATCTCTGACCCCAAATTCTTGCTGTTCAGCACTTTGCCCGCTGTCCCCACAGATGACTTTTGAGGTGCCCATCAGGGCACAAGCGCAGAGGCGGGCCTATCACACCCACTTTAGGGATGGAGAAGCTGAGGGAGAAGGGGGCTTTTCTGACCTGCACAAAGGCGCTGTCTGGGCCTCTGCAGTAGCTGCTCTCACCTTTCCACACCTGCCTGCTTCATGCTCTCAAAGCACCAAAATCCCCTGCTTTTAGGCTCATTTATGGTGACTGGTGTGAGTCTCTGATTGGTGCCCATCCCTCCCACTGGACTGCAGGCACCGGGAGGGTATGGACCACGTTTGGCTCAGCTCTCAGCATGAAGCCCGGCATGGACCGGGCTCCTCAAACACAAACAGATTTGGATGAACAAGTCTAACTTCATGAGTGAGGGGAGCACGGCTTACATATACCCACTGTTTATAAGGTGGCAAAAATGGAGAGTGGAGGAATGGGGGCCTGAACCCCATGTGTCTGCGTCGCCAGGCTCTCCCCGATGCAGCCCGGCGGCCCTCAGACACTCTACACCCGCCCTGGGTCTCTGTCTGGGGAAGGAACCTCATGGGGGGATCCCACATATCCAGGAAGAGCAGAGATCTGGGGCCTCTGCCCTGCCTTCTACTGGGTCTGTCTAGAACCCTCTCTGCTCTCCTCTGCTCACTGCGGGCAGATCACTTAGCTTCCAAGCCTCAGTGTCTGTGAGGATTAAACAAGGGGCACAGAGAGCAGTCACTCTTTCCTTGGCACTGCTGCACTGGACTCTGTGTGCTACAGATGCTACTGGATACATATGTGGATAAATGAGACAGACGAGAACCAGGATATTATGGGAGGACAGCGAGCGAAGGGCAGGGCTACTGGCTACTAGGTGCAACAAGGAGGAAAATGAACCCAAGTCACAGGAGCAGGGAGGAAAACACTGAAAAGCAGCGAACCTGATGTTTTCACCCACCTGCATTCTGGCAGTTGGAGTGGGAGGGGTGATGGAAAAAATCAGACAGCACTAGAGGCTCTCACACAAAAAAGGAAAGCCAGCTCTCAGATGAAATCAACAATGGCTCTCCTCCCCTCCTGGTTCCTCCAGGGCCTGGGGGCTCTGCCTGGGGAGGGGAGGAGAGCATGGTGGCCACTCCTGGACCCTCCAAAGAAGGGGGCAGGGGTCTGGGGGAAAAGGTCGAGGCTGGTTATCAATGAATCCTCTTACCTTGGAAGACCTTGCCCGAGGGGGGGCCAGGGAAAGAGATGCAGGAGATTTTCAAGGGGATGGGAAGCTTCAGATGGGCAGGACCCCAAACCAAGAAACAGCAGGCATAATACAAGCCAATCCAGAGACACTGGAGGCCTGGGAGGAACCACATGAACATTCCAAGGAAAACCGGTGGGAGAGAGGGCCCAGCTGAGAGGAGGGGAGCAGGCCCAGGAGCGGCCTAAGGAGACCCAGGTGGGGATGCAGGCATGGGGAGAATCAACAATTCTTCCACGTAGCCCTGGACACACCAGGCAAAGACTTCAGAAGCAAGCGAGTCTGCAATGGCGGAGGGACGGTGGGTAACCGTGTGGAAGTATTTGCTCCTCAATGCATTCAGGGAATTTGCACCTGGAAGGTTGAGGAAGATTTAAAAAGTGAAAAGGACTGGCACTTCTGTCCCGTGCAGCTGGACAGGGGAATCTGTCCGTGGGTGTAACCGCCTGGGAGAGAGAGGCAGAGAGCGAGGCAGAGCTTCAAGACAGGACTGCACCAGTTGTCACTGAAATCTGCAAAGGCCACACTGGGAGCACCTAGGAGGATTTTGGGGGGTTGAGGATGGGGCCATTAGTACGCCTTGGGAAAAGCAGATGTGACCAGTGACCAGGTCTACAGGGCTTGTGCTGACCCGAGAAAGGAGAGAAACTCAGCTGGGGATTCGCAGCCTCCGTGGAGGACTGAGACGCAGACCATCGTGCAGGGGAGCCAACTCTGGTCCAGGTGGGATGAGGTAAGAGACACCAAATGCAGCAGGAAGAAGGCAGAGCCCGGGGGCTGGTCAAAGGGGCTCAGGGAGGGAGGGGCAGCAAGGTGCTGGGCCAGGCTGGGCAGAGAAGGGGTGCGAGGGGCCCTGCCAAGGTGGGGGGGTGGAAGAGACAGGCATGGAACGTGTGAGGCCAAGGTGCCCTGCGCGCTCTGTGCCACCCACAGCTGCACACCCCATACCAGCAGGCAGCCCCCTACCCCTGAGCCCTGGTGATGAGTGCAGGGGTCCCTGAGAGCCACCATCCGGCCCACCACGCCCTCACAAGAAGGCTGGTGTCTGCTCGCATGCCTCGAAAGATGGGCTGTTTGTGGGGAGGAGGGACTTTTCAGAGAGTTCTGAAAAACTTCTTTCTTCTTTCTTCTGAGCTGCATCACAATCTATAGCTTCCACCCGACCCAAGTCTTTACTGAGAGCCTACTGTGTACCAGGCACTGTGCTAGGAACTGGGGAGATCGGGGAACCAAACGGACAGGGTCTCTGCTCCAGGAGCCTGTGGGGCAGAGCCCGAGAGCCCTAAGTGCCAGGCCCGGAGGGTGTGCGGGTGTCAATATTAGAGCCGGTGGTCGGAGAAGGCCTTCCTGACGAGGGGGCATCTGAGCAGAGCCTGAACAAAACGAAGGGCCAGCCCTGAGGAGTCCTGCGGCTCGCGTGTCCCAGGCAGAGGAAACAGCCGGGAATATGACCAGCCTGTTCGAGGAAGAGCAGTGAGCCTGGGAGACAGGATAGGAGCCAGCAGGGGGAGGGGGTGCAGAGCACACCCTGGGCCCCGGGAAGGACTGTGGCTGCAACTCTGAGTGCTACGGCAGCCACTGGCCAGCTGGAAGCAGAAAAGTGACATGATGTGTGGAATTTTTAGTTTACGCAAAAAGGATAAAATTACGGGGGTACCTTACCAAAGCCAAGAACAATAGTTAAAAACTGGCCTCAGGAGGGACGGTGGCCAGTAATAGAAATCAAATCTGGTCAGTCTAAGCAAAAAAGGGAAATCTATAATTAGGATACAAGGGTGCCTTACCAAGCCGAGGGCAGGACTCAGGAAGGGCTGAAACAAGTGAACGGAACACGTCAGAAAGCCAGGAATGACACGATGTAGTTTACAAGGTTGTACAGAGCAAGGAGACCAGTGGGGAGGCTCCTTGAAGCAGAAGGAAGGCGGGTGGGGCTGCCGTGCCGAGGCGAAGAGTGGAAGAGAACATGCGAGGCCAAGGTGCCCTCAGCTTTCTGTGCCGCCCACAGATGCACACCCGTACCAGCGGGGAGCACCTGGGCAAGAGATGATGGGGGCTTGGAACAGGGAGGAAGTAGAATTAGAATCAAAAGTCTACCAAGTGACCAGCTCAACAGCTGTTCCCCGACCATTCCTGGGGGTTGCCCTCAGGTAATCAGGTCTCATAAGTTAACTTGAGGTTCTGTTTTAAAAGTAAAACTGCACCCTAGGAATTCCCTGGTGGTCCAGTGGTTAGGACCCCGCGCTCACACTGCTGAGGGCCCAGGTTCAATCCCTGGTCAGGGGCGGGGGGGGGGGGCGGTGGGCGAAACTACGATCCCGCAAGTGGCGGGGCAAAAGAAAAAAAAGAAGACTGTACCCTTCTTGGGGACAAGACTGCTGGCCTCATGTGGTTGGGCCCCTGGCACCTGGACAGCCACTCTGTCCCAACATGTGGAACTCAGCAGCTCTTGGGCTTATCTCCTTCTGGAGGGAGAATCTGGGAGGCTGGGGCAGAGCAAAGAAGGGTGTGCCGAGGATCCAGGGACTGGGCTCCTGGCTTCCCCACCTGTAAAGCGAGGGGGGCTGGGCGGCATAACCAGCAGGGACCTACAGCCGTGATGCCCCAGAATTCTATGAGCAATGGACCCATAGCTTTTCCCTGCAGGAGGGAAAGGGAAGCTGTGCTGGGTATTACCACAAGAAAACGTAAGAATCCGCCTGCCAACGCAGGGGACACAGGTTCGAGCCCTGGTCCGGGAAGATCCCACATGCTGCGGAGCAACCAAGCCTGTGCGCCGCAACTACTGAGCCTGCGCTCTAGAGCCCGCGAGCCACAACTACTGAAGCTCTCGCGCCTAGAGCCCGTGCTCCGCAACAAGAGAGGCCACCGCAATGAGAAGCCCGAGCACCGCAATGAAGAGCAGCCCCTGCTCACCGCAACTAGAGAAAGCCTGCTCACATTAACGAAAACCCAACGGAGCCAAATAAATAAAATTAAGAACATTTTTTAAAAATGCTATTAAAAAAAAAAGAAAACGTGGGTAGAGCTAATTCTGAAATCTAACGCCTGGTGTTCAGACGAGGGCCCTTTGGGATAAAATAACAACCTCAGATGCCTTGATGCCACTGCTCCTGGAAACACTGCTGGTAATACTTTCCCTCATACCTCAGGGGCTTATGAGGAAAAAAGAGAGGCTGCAGACATGAAAGGCCCAGGTAGTTGGGGAAGCATCGTGACCCTACTGGAGGCAGCACTGCCCAGCGGGGACCCTCTTGGGGCTCAACAGCCGCTCACAACCAGGGGTTGAATACGGGCCTCATTCCCCAAGAGCTGTGTGACCCTGGCCAAGTGAGTTAACCTTTCTGTGCCTCGGTTTTCTCATCACTAAAATGGGAATAACTCTTCTACAGAGCCTCCCAGCCTCAAAGACAGCCAAAGCCACAGCGAGGTTGGCTGGGTTTTAGCTGCGTGGGCGTTCAGCCCACCGGGAACTCTCCCAAGGCGGGGACAAGGCTTCTCAGGGTGGCTCACGGGATGGAGGGCCATCTCCTAGCCATCAGCAAGACTATTTGTAGTGAGGTGGATGGACCTAGAGTCTGTCATACAGAGTCAAGTAAGTCAGAAAGAGAAAAACACCGTATGCTAACACATATATATGGAGTCTAAGAAAAAAAAAAAAAGATCATGAAGAACCTAGGGGTAAGACGGGAATAAAGACACAGACCTACTAGAGAATGGACTTGAGGACACGGGGAGGGGGAAGGGTAAGCTGGGACAAAGTGAGAGAGTGGCATGGACATATATACACTACCAAACATAAAACAGAGAGCTAGTGGGAAGCAGCCGCATAGCACAGGGAGATCAGCTCCGTGCTTTGTGACCACCTAGAGGGTTGGGATAGGGAGGGTGTGAGGGAGGGAGACGCAAGAGGGAAGAGATATGGGAACATATGTATATGTATAACTGATTCACTTTGTTATAAAGCAGAAACTAACACACCATTGTAAAACAATTATACTCCAATAAAGATGTTAAAAAAAATAAATTAAAAGAAAATAGACTAAAGGGAAGGCGCGCGGTTTCCTTCTCGGTCACGAGGTGGCGCCCTCCGCCCTCAGGACCGCGAAGGGGCGACTCACCAGCTCAGTGGCGTCCTGGCCCCGGAGCAGTGGCTTCTCCTCGGGGAATCGCAGTTCCTGCAGGCCGGCCATGGTCCCGTCGTGGAGCAGCAGCCCTAGCGAGGGAAGGCGAGGACGAGGGTTGGGCCCTGCTGCGACAGGCACGCCTGGGCCCTGCTCGGACTCTCTCGGCGGGCGGAGGGGACAGCGCAAGCCCGGGCTGGGGCAGGGGCACCGGGGACCACACCGATCCCTCCATCCCCGGACCCCCGGTTCCCAAGCGCAGGCCCAGCGCGGCGCTTCACCCGGGCAGCAAGGCTCCGTCTGCAAGACTCGCCTGCTTGGCTCAGGGAAGGTCATTGTATTATTTGGTCTTAAAAGTTAAAACATGTTCCCTGCCTCCCCCAAAAGAAAAGGAAGAAAGAAGCAAGGGCGGGGGGAGGAAGAAAGGAAGGGAGGGAGGGAGGAAGGATGGAGGGAAGGAAGAAAGAAAAAGAGGAAAAGAAAAGCAAGGTGACACAATACAGGATGACCCTTGAATAAGTTCAAGTAAACTGCATTTATTAAGAAACAGAGGGACAAGTGTGGGGAAGCCAAACACAGGGTCGGAAGCGCCCTGTGGTCAGAAGTGGACAGTGGGCTCCGGGAGGACACAGAGGAAGAGAGCTGAGGGCTGTCCTGAGTGCCTAGAAGGACAGGCCTGGGTGAGGATGGCTCTGAGAGGGCAGAAGGGCGGGCCTGGCAGTGTGGCAGGCAGAGTGACATTGAAGGTGCTGGTCATGATGTACCACCAGCAGGGAGGGATGACACAGTGACCACTCAACCCACAGCCTCCAGGCAGAGGGGCCCAGACCCTAATGGCTGCGTGTTCGTGGGAGACCCCAGGCCTCTGAACCTCAGGAGAGGAAGGGGTCATATGTGCACGTGTGTGCTTGGAGGATCCAGTGGTGGGGGAAGGCAGACAGAGGGTGCCAGGACCCCACAATCTGTCTGTCTAGCCTGGCACTGCCATTCCTCACTTGGATTTCAGGATGGCACAAATCATAGTGCACCAAGAGAAACACTAGGCAAGGAGATGAGCTGGAAATTCACAGAAGAATTACAACTGGCCAGTAAATACACGGGACAATGTTCAAGCTCACCAGAAGTCAAAGATATCCTTTCTTTTTTTTTTTTGCCAATGGAATTGGCAACATTTGCAGTGCTGGCAAAGATGCACCCCAACTGGCACTTTTCGCACGCTGCTTGTGAGCGTATAAATCGGTACGTCTTTCTGGAGGGCAGTTTTACAGAATGAATTAAGATCATTTAAAAGGTTCTTACTCTTGGACTCAGCAATCTTCTCCCTGGGAGAAATTTCCTAAGGAAACCAGAGACGGCACCTAATGATTTATCTGTAAGAATGTTCACCACAGTGCCATTTATAATCCAAAAAAAACAAATCCAAAACAAGCTAAAAAAGCGAAATGTCCATAAGTAGGGCACTAGACAAACTATGGGTAAATAACTTGTAAAAGATTATTTAATAACACGGTAAAATGCCTGTGTTGTAATAGATTTTTTTAAAAAGCAGTTATAAAACATACAGTATTATCCAAATTATGAGAAATATGAATAGTTCCATAGAAAAGCCTGGGAGGCTTTTCACAAAGTTAACAGGCATTATCCCTGGGCGAAGGACTGAAAATTAGGGTCTACAGTCTGAAATCAGGAAAAAACAATATTTAGGAAAGACCGTTTGTAGATCACTAACAACTCTTTATTCTTGCAAAGCACTTCACATCTCCCAAGGTACACTTTCCTGTACTATTAGATTTCACCCTGATGGGAAGTGCGGCCTGACCTGGAAGGATGGAAGGATGACTTCCTATCCTTCCTCCCATCCTCCCTCCCACCCCTCTTCCCTTCCTTCCCAATTCTATTTTTAGTCTTTCTCAAGAGTGAAGCCCTCAGACTTTCCCTTCTGCCCTGAAAGGCTGACAGTCCCACTAGCTGGTTGGTCAGAAGATGCCCCCCCGCCCTGCCCACCCCTGCTCCTTTGGCTTCTCCCCGTGGAAGCCCTAGTGACTGGGGAGTCAGCGCAGTGGCTTCCTGGGACCCAAGGGCACATGGCCTTGGATGGAACCCATTGCTGTGGCAGGGAGGTCCTGAGACCAGGTCGTAGCTCCAGACACTGCCTGGGCTTCCTTCCATCCTGTCAGAAGCAGGGAGCACCAGTCCTCCAGAATGCTAACATAGACGGCGCCTTGTAATCGCATGGGGTTCCCCTCCTGAGTCTAGTCTGGGTTGAGATGTGCTGGGGCTGGGCTGGGAGCCGCTAGCCACTCAGGCCTCCTGGAAGATTAATCCAGAGCTGTGCAGCCCCCCTGGGAAAGCCTTGTCCCCAGCATGAAAAGGCCAGGCAGGGAGGCCCCTGCCCACCCAGATACCCAGGTCCCTGCACCTTAGTGCCATGCTGGAGCTCTCAGTTCCCAGCGGCTTCTGGGGAAACCAGCTAACACAACGCAGACGGGCTGTATTTTTAGAAAGGCGTCCTCTCCCCTCTCCCCCATTTTCTCTTCCACCCTTTCTGACATGTGCACACTCATCCATCCATCCGGGTGGGGAGCTGCAAGAAGGGGCACCCTGCAAAACTCTTCTCCCATTAGGGCCTTTTTAGCCGCCAACCCCCCTGAATACTGAATTCAACTAAAAGCTTTGGCAGCACTGGGGTGTCCCCGCCCTCTCCCAGGCCTGTTATGAAACCACAGTGGAGACCATCCTCCCCAAGGACGGTTCTATTAAAAGGGCTGAGAGTGGGCAGCGCAGGGACAGATGGGCTGTGATGAGGGGGTGGCGGGGAAGGGGGCTGCAGAGAGAAACCTCATAATCCAGAGAACTGGGGATGTGTCAGCCTGTGGAAAACAGGGACAGCCCAGGGCCCAGCAGGTGATGTGGGGCTCGGGAACAGAGGCCGGAGGGGACATTCCCACAGGGTGGTGGCAGACGAGTTTCTTCCTAAGAAAGTTATGATTTTAAAAAAAGCAGCTAGATGATGTTACAAGAAAATGAGATTCCCATCAGATCAGTATATTGTATGCCTGAAACTTATACAATGTTATATGTCAACTGTATCTCAATAAAGCCGGAAAAAATTTTTCAGAAAAAGAGCGTGAACGTGTTTGTAAATATTCTGGCATCCCTTGGCCCTGAGAAGGTGTTTTTTGTTTTGTTTGTTTTTTTTGCGGTATGCGGGCCTCTCACTGTTGTGGCCTCTCCCGTTGCGGAGCGCAGGCTCCGGACGCGCAGGCTCAGCGGCCATGGCTCACGGGCCCAGCCGCTCCGCGGCATGTGGGATCTTCCCGGACCAGGGCACGACACTGTGTCCCCTGCATCGGCAGGCGGACTCTCAACCACTGCGCCACCAGGGAAGCCCCCTGAGAAGGTTTTTAAATGTGTTATCTACTTCTCTAATCATGACAATTGCTATAAAATAAAGTTCAGAAAAATCAAAAATAATAAATAAAAGAGAGCGTGAGATTCCTATCAACCGCCCACAAGGAAGCCTGAGTCAGGTGTGTCAGGAATCAGGGAGCAAAAGGCAAATGGGGTGCGAGATCCCAGGGGTCTGTGAAGCAATAGCAAGGGACCTTTTCACTTTGCCTTTTTTTCCCTCTTGATCCCAGATTCTCTAAGGGCAACACAGAGTGTTAGAACCAAATGGGCCTGGGGTGAATTCCAGCCCTCAGCTTCTCGGTGGTCCGGCCTAGAGTCCCTGGAATCTCTTCTGTATCACTCACTGCCTAGCTTTATTTTGGGCAGATCACTAAGAGGATTGCTTACCTGCAAAATGGGAGCAGTAGCCTTCCTCTGCCCACCTCAGAGAGCTTTGAGGTACAACAGAGACAACAGATAGAAACATGCTTTTTAAATGGAAGATTTCTGGACCCATTTGGATGGGACAAAAATAATGTAAGTGACTGGGGTCCTCCTAACCTTCCTTTGCCTACTTAAGACAACTCTGCAGTTTCTTTTTCTCTTGTCTCCTATTTAAGGAAGGGTTCATACCTGCTGGCAGGGAGGCTCCGCTGATATTTCAATAAATGGACGGGAAAGGGATGAGGGAGAGAAAGCCCGGGCTCTTTGGCTGGGGGACAGAAAGGAGCTCCCGAGCAGCGTGAATGTGGGTGGATTCTTTATGGGGAACTGCATTTCTTTTCAATTACTTTTGGTTGCTGATTCGTGCTTCTTTAAATGTGATTCTATCCTGGGCCACGTGAACCCTCACACTTATTAGGGTTAAAACTATAAACAATTACTATGATCATTCCTGAGCCTTGTCCATAAGTGCTTCAATTCAATTGATCAGCGGCAGTTACACAACCTATGGAATAAAGCAACTGCTGAGTGGGAGCGCGGCGCAGCAGTAGTAGGGGGCGTTTGGAAACACACGTGGGGATTTTGGGTTGTCTCAGCCACTGGGGGCTCCTACAGCATTTAGTACCCGGGAGCCAGAGGCGTGGAAGGTTGTGTGAGGACAGTGCTGCCCAGCCAAGCATTGCTCCCCACCCCAAAACACCCAGACCTGTCCCACCAAGAAATGCAAGAGCTGAAGGTGAAGGAAGGCCAGACATCAACAGGGTAAAGTTAGCACATGCAGACGAACCAGACCTTGTGGGACAGGGAGAAACCAAACTGTAAAAGCGGAAGGGCTGTGGAATGGCTTTTTTTTTTTTTTAACCACAGGAGTGAGGGGGCCTCTTGGCAGGTCATGGTCAAGGTCTTGGTCCAAGATGCCCTGTGGATGGTGCACTCCTGAAAGTCCTGATTATAAGGTCCCGTTATTACAAGAAAAGCCGCAAGCAAATGGAACAGGGAGCAGAGCCAACCTGGCTTGGCCAGCTCTGCCCTGGGGGAGGGGTCTGTGCCACATATTAAGAACGATGTCGCTAAGGGCAGGCAGACGACTCACGTTCAAGCCTGAGCACCTGAGGTCCTTCCACCCACACCACGCCAGCCCTGTGGTTTGAAAAGAAGCCCCAGAACTCAGGGACCCCAGAAATCAAGAAACTCAACTTCCAACTGTGCTATGTAGAGGGTTTCGAGCCTCCGGGTAGCTGGCCCCTCATATCATTCTCTCTGTCCCGACCCTTACCTCAGAGGGTTGGGACAGCACAGTAGGTCCATTCTACCCACAGGAAGCACGTGCCTTTGTTCATGCCGTTCCTTCTGCCTGAAATACCTTTCCCTATCACATCCCTACAACAACAACAATAATGACGAAAACGATTGTTAATATTTTCTGACACTTGATATGTTTTTGTTGAATGAGATGGAGTGAAGGAATGCTTCTTCACCCAGACTGCAAAGTATTAAACGACTGGTAACATTCAGCGTTGGTGAGCTTGTGGGGAAATAGCACATACTCTCATACACTGTTGGCTCAACTGCAGTGGGTTCACCTTCATCTGGAGGGCGGGCTGGTAGTTTGCAAAAATGCAAACATCTATCAACTTTGCAATTATATCTCTAGATATTTATCCTAAAGAAAAACACTAAGAGGCTGTGCACAGGGATGCTCACTGCAGCACTCTTTGGAACAGGAAAAAGCTGAAAACAACCCAAACAAATGTCAGGAGGATGGTTAAATAAACCATGGCACATCTACACCCCAGAGCACCATGCAGCTATTTAAAAATTAAGGCAGCTCCACTCACACAGATAGGGAAAGCATTCTAAAATATGCAGTTAAGAGAAAAAGGAATGCCGCAGAATAGTAAGTATAAATAAATAAGCCCCATTTATGTAAAAAATACATGCATCAAACAGGTACATATATTTGCAAATTAAATCCTCAAATGAATCAGGGTAACAGTAATGCTCACCTCTGGAGAAGGATATGGGTTTGGAAGGGTCTAAAAGGAGACTTTATTCTACACGGCAGATATTATCAAATCTAAGATACCATCGCTCATAGCTGACACTAACATTTTATGTACCAAAAGAAGAGAAAAAACACTGCCAATTAAATTAAGGCATAATACTGTCCTCTACCTTTTAACTTTTTATTTTGAAATAATTACAAATTTAGAAAAATCAAAGAAAAAACAAAGCACAGAAACTTCCCATATACCTTTCACTCAGCTTCCCCTAATGTCACCATGCTACAGAACCTTAATACAATTAAGAGGAACCAGGAAAGAAAATACTGATACAATATGGTGAAGTAATCTGCAGACCTGAGATGAATTTCACCAGTTTTCCCAATAGTCTCCCAGTCCAGGATGCCACATTGCACAGAGTTGTCATGCAGTCTCTTCCAATCAGGGACAGTGCCTCAGTCTGTCTTTTATGATGTTGACACTTGAAAAATACTGATTAGTTAAATCTGTAGAATGTCCCTCAGTTTGGGTTTGTCTGTTGTTTTCTGATGATTAGACCAAGGTGATGCATTTTTAGTAAGAATACAGCAGAAGAGATGTGCCCTTGTCATTGTACCATTTTATGGGTTACAAGATGTCAATCTGTTTTATTATTGGGGATGTTAAGCTTGATCACCCGATTCAGGTGGTGTCTGCCACGCTTCTCCAGTATAAAGTTACTATTTTTTCCTTTGTAATTAGTACGTATCTTGTGGGAAGATACTCTGAGACTATGCAGACATCCTGTTTCTCATCATACTTTCGTGCACTAATTTTAGCAACCATGGATGATGCTTGCCTACAGTTATTACTGTGGTATTTGCTTAACGATAATTTTCTGTTTCCATCATCTCTTCTACATTAACTGGAATTCTCCTCAAAGAAAAAGAGCTGTCTTTTCTTCTCCATCTACTTATTTATTCAATTACTTATTTTATTCTATGGGTTATAATCAATCTCTATTATTACTTTATTGCTCTCATTGTGCCAGATTTGGCCATTGGGAGTTCCTTCAAGCTGGCTCTTGGGCCCTTTCACCATGCGCCCATCATTTTTTTGAGTCATTTCTAATTTTCTAGCCCTATATGATGTTCCAAACTCACCTTGCATTTTTTCTGCCTCAATCACTCACACACACACACACACATTCTATATCTATGTATCTGTATATCTATTAAAAGTCTGGAATTTATACTGATACCTCTAATTCCAATTCAACACCTCTCAGTTTATTCTAACTTCCCCCCTTTATTTGTAATTGTTTTTCTTCCACAATGAGAAACCTGGTTCTCATTATCCCCAATATTTTTATTTGTTCACTCCAAGTATACACACAAAGTAATTTCAGAACTGCTACTCACATAATGAGTTCTTACTATTCAGAACTTTGGGGACATACTTTATTTTTTTAATATTTTATTCTTTTAGACTTAGGCCCAAAATTTTAAAAAAATATTTATTTATTTATTTAGCTGTGCTGGGTCTTAGTTGCGGCACGCGGGATCCTCGTCTCTCTGTGCAGGATCTTTTAGTTGCAGCATGTGGCATCTTTTAGCTGCGGCATGCGGGGTCTTTAGTTGCAGCATGTGGGGTCTTTAGTTGCGGCATGTGGGATCTAGTTTGCTGACCAGGGATCGAACCTGGGCCCCCTGCATCGGGAGTGCGGAGTCTTAGCCACTGGATCACCAGGGAAGTCCCAGACCCAAATTTTTAAAAGCATCTATCACTCTTGTAAATTCTTTTTTTTTTTAATTGAAGTATAGTTGCTTACAACACTTGTAAATTCTTAAAAAGGAAAATGCAAGTGAAATAAACTGTGTCGGGTCTTCCTAAAACTTCTTCACATTCAGGGTCCAGTGCCTCTGAATCACTCCATCTTGAAGTTGTTGCTGGCTATGCTTTTCCATGAAGTCCCAGCTCCTCTGACATTAAAATCATCTGTGGTGCAGCATTTCCCAAGAGTGCTCTACTACTGATTCCAGGATTTCTCTCCAAGCAGCAAATTTTGGTGTACATGTGATGGCAAGGACAGTAGTCCTGGTGCCCAACTTACCAACAGAGACTGTATTTTAGAGATGTTATGAAAAAAAGGTGCATCTTCCAGTTGCCATAGCATAGCTCTTTTTTTTTTTTTTTTTTTTTTGCCGTACGCAGGCCTCTCACTCTTGTGGCCCCTCCCGTTGCGGAGCACAGGCTCCGGACGCGCAGGTTCAGCGGCCATGGCCCACGGGCCCAGCCGCTCCGCGGCATGTGGGATCTTCCCAGACCGGGGCACGAACCCGTGTCCCCTGCATCGGCAGGTGGACTCTCAACCACTGCGCCACCAGGGAAGCCCAACATAGCTCTTTTATAAAACTTTCTTCTGTTGAGGTACAGCAGCAATGTGTGAACTCTGTTTCTGTACACACGTGGTTCCAGGTATTAAATGCAGACATAGGGGCTTCCCTGGTGGCACAGTGGTTGAGAAAAAAAAAATTGCTATAAATGCAGACATAATAAGCCTCCAATCCCCAGACCAAGGGCAAGGGCAGACAGAACTGGAATCCCAACAACACACTCCATGTGAGCAGCTTCTGTACGGAGCCAGTAAAAAGTCCTACTGGGGCAGAGACTGTTAATTGTCCCCCAATACCTGTTCTCTTCTTCTTCTTAATAGATTCCCAAATTTTAGACAAGCAGGTAGACAATGGGAATAAAGCCTATTTATGACCATGTGACAGCAATCAGCCAGTTAGATGTAAGTGGAAGCATGTGACTTTGGGGTAGTGCTCTTAAAGGGAGGAGACATGTCATTCTTCAACCTTTCCTTCCTCCTGCTGGCTGGAATATAGATGTGATGGTGGGAGCTTGACAGCCATTTTGGACCCTGAGGCTGGATACTAAAGGTGGCAGAGTGGCAATATAGAAGTCTAGGTTCCTGAGAATCATGAAGTCATAATTCTGGACGGCCTATCTCTAGACTCTGCTTATGAAAGAGGGAAACACACTTTTATCTTGTTTAATCTATTTTTTAATTGAGGTATAGTTGATTTATAATGTTGTGTTAGTTTTAGGTGTTGAGCAAAGTGATTCAGTTTTTATATATATATATATATATATATTTATTTATTTCAGATTCTTTTCCCATACAGGTCATTACAGAGTATTGAGTAGAATACCCTGTGCTATACAGTAGGTCCTTGTTTATCTATTTTATATATAGTAGCACATATCTATACTTTGTGTATCCCAAACTCCTATTTTATCCCTCCCCCCACTTCCCCCTTTGGTAACCATAAGTTTGTTTTCTATGTCTGTGAGTCTGTTTCTGTTTTGTTGTTGAATCTATTATTATCGTGGGTTTTCTGTCACATGTCATTGAAGCTAATCTAAACTCGGGACAGTTTTCTTGGAGACCCAGCCTATAACATGCTAAAGGAACTCAAAGAAAAGGAACAGGACGGGGCTTGCCCAAGGGGACACAGGGAAATTCTAGGGCTGATCCAGAGCCTACAGCCTCCTCTCTGCATCGAACAGCATCCTCGCTTCAGGGAGTGCGCCAGCCCCTTCCAGCACACAGTAACTGCATCAACACGAGTCACTAGGACCCACATCCAAAAGTTAAAAAGCTCAGTTTGGCACTTTCGGCCACAAATTATCAAGTTTCGTTAACACAGGTGCCTCAGTTCAGTCCTGTATCTTTGCCTAATTTGGCAAATGTTCCAGAAACAAAGATACGCTTGTCCTGGATCTTTGCGCCAGATTCAAAGGGGTAAGCCGAGGCAACAAGCCTCCTCCAGCTCGGAGGTCTGCAACGTGGTCGGCAGGAGAGAGCGAGGCCAAAGGGGCAGCTTTCTCACTGGCTATTTCTCTCCTGGAAAGCCCCCTTTCCCTCTGAATTGCCTCACGCACTCGTGTTCTGAAGAACGGCACACCCACCTGGCAGAGGAGCGCCCGCTCCAAGCAACTCCCAGGGTCTTCCTGCCTCACATATGATGTCTGCAGAAGGGGGGCCCTGCTCAACCCCAGGCCATTTCTTCTCATAACAGCACCTGGTTGTGGAAATGGCACCCTTGCCCCATCCTCAGTCCATGCGGTACAGGGATGACCACACCCCCAGGGGCGGCCAGGGGCGGCCAAGTGCCCCAGGCCTAAGTCCTTCCTTCCTTCCTTCTTTCATTCATTCATTCACTCACCAGATATTGATTGAGCAGCTACTATGTGTCAAGCACTATTCTAGGCACCAGAGATAAAAGATTGATCATTACAGACAAAAAGTCCTACCTTTGTGGAACTTTCAGGGGAGGGGGTAGGCAAACAATCAACAAATCTAAGTAAATACAGTGTCAGACATGCCAGGTGCACAAGGAAGCAATGTCACAGAAGGGGAAAGAGCATGGGGCTGGGGGCTGCGATCTGAAACGGTGTGAGAGCAGGCCTCACTGAGAAGGTGACCAGAGCAAGGACGTGGAGGAGGTGAGGGAGGGGCCCTTGTGGATGCCTGGAAGAGCGCTCAGGGCAGAGGGAATAGCAAGCGCCAAGACTGTGAGGCAGGGGTTTGCCTGGCGTGTTCAGGTGGATGTGAGGAAGCCAGCGTGGCTGGAGCAGAGTGAGTTGGGGGAGACAAGGAGGAATGCGGCCCAAGAGGGAAGAGCAGAGGCATCAGATCACGTTTCGTCTAAAAGGTTGTTAGAAAAACTCCGGCTTTTCCTGAGTGAGATGCCTTGGAGGGTTTGGAGCAGTGGGATGATGTGACAGGATTTCCTTCCATGTTCTATGTGTAGAACAGACCTAGGGGGTGAGGGTGGAAACAGGGAGACCAGTCACTGTATTAATCCGGGAGAGAGATGCTGACGGCCGTTGTGGAGGTGGTGAGAAGTCCTCAGGTTCTGGGTATGTTCTGAGGGTAGCTCCAGGGGGGAGCTGCGGATGGATCAGCTGTGGGGTATGAGAGAGAGAAGAGTCAAGGGTGATTTGGTTTTGTCCTGGGCCACTGGAGGGGGAGAGCTGCCATTTATGAGCCCGGAAGACCTTGGTAAAAAGAGGTGGGGGGAAAGCCCAGGCGGCTGGCTTAGACCTGAGTCAGGTGGGGCTGCAAATGGCAGGTGGTTATAAGAGTCTGCACTTCAGGGGAGAGTCTGGGACTGGAGACGTCACCACACAGACGATGTCTGAACGCATGAGACTAGATGAGGTCAGTTAGGGAGTGAGTGAGGACAGAGAAGCGGCCCCAGGATGAGCCCTAGAGAAAGGAGATGAGGAGAAAGCAGTAGAGAGTGTGCAGGAACAGCTGGAGAGGTAGGAGCGGGGTGCGGCAACCAAGTGGACACACTACATTTGGCTTCAGAGACAGTTCAGGGAGAGGTGTGGGTTCCAATCAGGGCAAGGCCTTTGCTGGAATATTTGAGAAGCTCTTTGCTGGGGTTATCAGGAGGATGGTATGTGAGTCAGCAGCCATTTTGCCACCACGAGGAAGGGACTGACTTGGGGCCGAACCAACCCAAAGAATGGAACTGATAGGAGTGGGGGAGAGAGAGAAACAGAGCCTGATGGCCTTCAGCGGCCATAGGTCCACTGTGCTGCACAGACACCCTAGTCTCCCTTCTTTGTGTCAGGCTAAGTTCAGTTTCTGTCACTTGCAAGGTCTTTTCACCTGCATGGTCCAGAGGGGCCAAGCGAAGCCCAGCACCCACCTGTCTGGCAATCACACAGGGTAGCCAGGCCTGGGCGTGGGGTCAGAGGGCTCATGGGCTTGGAGGCAGGGCTTCCCTACCACACTTGAATGGCAACACCACGGTCCACCCTGGCAGTTCAGGCCTTTTCCAACCCAGGCACTTCCATCAGGTGAATCCGAAGATGCAATGGTAAAAAGGAGCCCCAGAACATTCTGCGGCCTGTGGTCCTCCTGGATGACCACTTCAGATTGCAGGGGACCTCCAGGCCACCGCTGACCACTGTCTCTCTCTGCCCTGTCCCAGGATGCTGGGTTCACATATGATGTCTGTCTCCAAAGCAAACAACTCTGGAGCTGGCAAGGACTTTGGGCGCAGTGGGCTTAGAACACTCACTTGATGGACGAGGAACAGGGGTATGCTCAGGTGGGACAGGCCAGGATTCTCACTTGCCCGGGACTGGAGCATCTCCAGGCACACAGTGCCTGCCATGCACTGCCCCCAACACGTGAACTGAAAAAACATCTCAGTCCTCAAAGGTATTGGTTACGGGGCTTAAGACGTATGGCCATTCTGGTTGGAGTACACCTTTCATCTGTGGTTTGGAGTTTACAGTACCTGAGGATTAAGGAAAGGGGAAGGGCGTGCCATGAAAGCTTTTCTGTTATGACACAGAGACTAGGTTTGTGGCAGGCGAGCAGAAGCTCACATCCTACCGATGCTTGGGTGGGTGATGCTCTCGTGCTTACAAAACAGTGTCATGATGATCTCCCCGGCTGATCCTCGGAACTACTCTGTGGGCTCAGCCCAAGGTCAAACAGCCAGGGCCTGATCAGAAGCAGGTTTCCAGACCCCAAGCCCATGGCCACAGGGCCACCCTCTACGGTGGCTGAGGCACCGGGTCAGATCTGCAGGCACCCCAGCACTGGCTTCCTGGCGCTGCTCTAACCAATCACCACAGCCTTGGTGGCTTCAAACAAGACGTGTCTATTGTCTTACACTTCCGGAGGTCAGGAGCCCAAATCAGTGGCCCTGAGCTGAAATCAAGGCATTGGCAGGACCACTCTCCCTCTGGAGGTGCTGGGGGAGAATGTGTTCTCCCACCTTTTCCAGCTTCTAGAGCTGTGTTCCTTGCATTCCTTGACTTGTGCCCCCTTCCTCCATCTACAAGGCCAGCAGTGGGAGCAAGTGAAGCGCCTTGCTGCAGACGTCACATTACCTTCTTCTTCTGTGGTCTGCGGCTGCATCTCCCTCTGGCTCCCATTACAGGAACACATGTGGTTGCATTTAGGGCTCACCTGGATAATCTCCGCATCTCCAGATCCTTAACTTAAGGACAACTGCAAAGTCTCTGTTGTCATATAAAGTAACGTTCACAGGTTCTAGGAATTAGGATCTGAGTATGTTTGGGGGCCATAATTCAGCCTAGCACGCCTGGACACACGCACACGCACACCCCACGACCTTGCAGCCCCATCTGCGTTACTCACTTTGTCTGTATCCTCTTCCCTATAAACATGGAAAGCCAACTTCAATACCCATGGTGAATGACTCTTCCTATCTCGAGTTTTCCAAGAACACACCCTCCCAACAACCCCGGAATTCAGCTCTCCTTCAGAATTCCTGTAGGAATTCTGGTTTCACCCGAACCCCAGCACTTAGCACTTAGCACTCTCCCCTGTACATTTGTTCATTTTTCATTTTTAAAAATAGAACTTGAATTTCACGCAATACACATTCACTGAGAAAAGTCAGAGAAGCAAAAGAGCAAAAAGAAATAAAAAATCACATACAATCCTAGTAACCAGAGGAAAACACTGTTAACATTTTTGCTTATCTCCTTTCATTTTCAGTGCTAATAATCTATACACTGAAAAAAAGGTTTTTGTTTTTTTAAACTGAAACGTATTTTGGACTCTGGAGCCAGATAACCTGGTGCAAATTTCAGCCAGTTACTTGCCATCTGTGTGACCTTAAGCAAGTTACTTAACCTGTGCTTCAGTTTCCTCATCTGTTAAAAGGAGGAAATAACGGCACATACCTCATAGGGTTGTTATGATGATGAGTTAACATACAGAAAGTGCTTAGGGCTGTGCCTGGCACATGACAAATGCCATGCTGTGAGCTGTCATCACGTTATTACATGTATATAAGGAGACATCTGTTCAGGTGGGTAAATAACTTTTGGTAGCATAATTCACAGCTGCCTGGGGTTCCCTGGTTTGAATGCATTCCTATTTATTTAACCTCCCCTACTGTTGGGCATTTAGGTTGTTTCCCGTTTTTTCTTCTCTTCTATAAACAACTATGGGATAACATCCTTGAACAAACACCTCTGAACACATCTTTATTTTTTCCTAAAAATTCAACTGCTGAGTCACAGATGATACATATTTTTAAGCTTTTGATACATCATTGCCAACTTGCCCTTCATAGAAGTTGCACCAGCGGAACAGCTTGCCCATCTCCCCACGCCCCGCTTAATGAACTGCTCCCTTCTCCCCTCTTCCTGCAGGCCACGTGTCCCCTCACACCTATCTCTTGCAGTACCCCAGCGAAGCAGTGAAGTTTCCTAAAATGGATGAACTGGACATGAGGATTCAGGGTCCTATTTTCAGCCTCCTGGGTTAAATCAATGCCTCCGTTTCCCCCACATATAAATATATGGGTCAACACACCTGCCAACAATCAAACACTATTTAAATACACATTCCATGCATTAAAATGATACCAAAATTCCAGACTGAACTGGCAAAAGCCTTGCTTTCTAATCACACATCAAGTATATTTTTTAAAGTTTCCAACGTCTAATACCGAGGCTCCCAAGGGACTATTTCAGAGCCCTCAATCTGCCATTTTAGATCTCTGACTCTGAACCATCTTGGAGACCGACCATTGGAATATAAATGCACAGAAACCATCACCTTTCTACTGCAAACAGACGAATGTCCCACTTTTCCCCATCTCACGAAGAAATAAAAAAAGGCACCGAGAGTCTGCCCTCTGGGGACTCTACAGGGAGCTTGTGTGTGGGCAGGACAGAGTTCCGGGCTCCTTCTCACCACGCTAACGAGGAAGGGCCTTTATTCCCATTTATTGATAAGGAGACTGAGGCTGAGAGAAATTAAGAATTTGCTCGGGAGCTGACAAGTGGAGAGGAAACCCTGAAATTCACATCCTGATTCCCAAATCCCTGCCCTCCCTACACCGGAAAACTCTGTAAAGGTGTCTGTAATTCTAAGTGCCGGCCGCCTAAGCATCGCTCACCTGTGAAGGAACAGCCCCTTCTTCCCTCTGGAACAAAAAGACATGTTCGGGCTGCGTGTGACAACTCATGGGCATCCTTCCAGCCAAGTGAGGGGTACCTGGCTTTGCCCACCTGGTGTCAGAGCTGTGGATGTCCGGCCAGCAGGGCCCAACCCCAGATGTCGTGCCTCACCTTGTCCCAGGTGACGGGAACCTGAGGCCAAAGCAGGGTCCCCCAGAGGCACATCTCAGGGAGGCCTGGATTGTGTGGAGAACCCAGAGGAGGAACTGGAACTTCCCTGAGGAAGGGAATCTGATGACTGGAGCACAGGGGGAAGGGGAGGAGACTCCAGGACCCAGAGAAGGTAGCTCGGGGACAACAGCCCTACACCTGCCATTTGCTGCCTGCCTGCCAGATGTTGCTCTCAACGTTTTACACACATACAGTCTCACACCTGTATGGGAGGTACCACAATGAACCTATTTCACAGATGAGGAAAGTGAAATGTAGAGCAGCTATGAGACTGGCCCGGAGCCAGGCAATTATAAACGCATGGGGGGACTTTTCTGGTGGTCCAGTGGTTACGATTCCGTGCTTCCAGTGCACAGGGTGTGGGTCAGGGAACTAAAATCCCACATGCTGTGTGGAGAAGGAAGGAAGGCAGGCGGGAAGGCGAACACGAAAGATTAAAAAAAAATAAAAAAGAAATGCATGGGATGGCTCAGGGCTCAGGACTCAGGTTTGAAACCCAGCTCCACCTCTTCTCAGCCACAGGACGTGAGGCAGAGACTGACCTCATTGGTAAATGATCATGATGATAAAATGGGAGAATGTGAAAACTATAAACAGCTAAATAAACATGAGTTTAACAAAAGGTTCAGTGAAATAATTTCCTAATGCTGGTGTGGGGCAAGGAGTTGGAGACCTCTAAGAAATCATCCTGGAGACGCTGCTGAGCCTGGACTCAGTCAACAACTACTGAGCACTTGCTGTATGCCACCACAATAAACCGGCCACCACCTTGTGACCTGCCCATCATCCAACAGAGGAGACGGGTCAAAATCTCACAGATGCACGTGACACGGATAAAGTGGGTGGAGATACATCCAAACTTCCTCGTGGCCAACCAGCCAGCGCAGCTGGACCCCTCCATCACAGGGACAGCCAAGACCAGGAACCTGAGGGGAGATGAAGCCCACGAGGTGCCCACCAGGGCCAGGCCCCAGCCGGGTGTGCCACCTCTACTATCTCAGTGAGCCTCACGCCAGCTCTCAGAGGGAGGGGTCAACATTTCCATCTCTAAGATGAGAAAACTGAAGTCAGGGAGGTTAAGCAGCTTATCTGAAATCACACGGCTGGCCAGAACCGGGGCTGGGATTTGAACCCAGATCAGTGGGACGAGGAAGAAGATGGGAGGCAGCTGGAGAAAGAGGGAAGGCTAGAAAAACCACTGTGGCGCGGCTGGCAGGGATGCCTGTCTCCCAGGGCCTGGTGAGAGGTGCAATGGGAGTCCAAGACTGATGATAGTCACCGACGGAGTCCTGTTCCAGACTGGCCAGGGGTCTAGAGAGCCTGTGAGAACCGGGCACGTCTGTCTGATGAGGGAGGAGGGGCCCTGACCCATGAACCCAAAAGACGAGGGTACACTGTATTGGGACCCCAAAGCCTGGACCCCCGTTGCAGCCCTCACGCATGTCTCCCACGAACACTCCTCCTCCAGGCCCTTCTGGGGCTGGAAGAGGAGAAGGGGAAGGATCTAGGAATTCTGTCCTGCATGCAGGGCTCTAAAAACCCACGGGGTGGTGCAAACTTTCCCTCGCGGGGCGGGGCGGGGGGGGGCCGGATTAACAAGTTCAGCCGCTGCTGTGGTTCCCTTTGGAGTCAGGAGGACTGGCCTGCCTCAGGTGAGCTCTACAAGGCAAGCTGGCAAGGGATTGGGGGGGGGGGGTGCCAGCCGCACGGCTAACTGGGCTCAGATCTCGCGCTTCTGAGCACCTGGCCAGTGTTTCTAGCGCTCCAGGAACAGCGCCCACCTTCTCTTCCCTCTGAGCTTGGCATGAGCTAAGGAGTGGCCACTGTTACTTGAACACGTACTCACAGCCCGAAACTTCACCCAACCCCCAGCCCACCCCATCCCACACACTTCAGGCCCTCCGGCCTCTGCTTCACGTCACATCACTCCCAGTTCAAGCCTCTCTCACATCCCAGGGCCTCTGCGTATGCTGGTCCGTCCATCCTTCAGCCTGTAATGCCACCTCCCACTCGGTTAATAGAAGTTCTGTCGTTTAGGGTCCAGTTCAAACGCTGCCACGTGCTCAAATCTATCTGCTCTCCTCCTGCCCCCCCCTCAGACTCCAACCTGTTTCCTGAGTGTGTCCTCACACTGTTGCCCCCTTCCCTTTCTTGTAACAGGGCTCCTGTGCTGTCCCCTTGCACTAGATGGTAAGGTCCTCCAAGTCAGGGATCAAATCTCCCAGGCGCCAGGGGACGATTTCTGGAATCCACATGTCCATCCAGTACACATTGATCGAGCACTTCGACAGCCCAGGACCTGGTGGGATCTGGACTTCCCAACTGTTTCCCTTTCTTAGCCCCCATCCTCCTGTCTAGGTCTCTCCCCACCTCTCCCTTGGGGAGACCACAGAAGCCACCTGTACTGTTTGCCCTTCATGCCTGGGAGAGCGTCTCCACCCTTCAGACCCCTGGCCCCGCCTACTCTTCTGGGCAGACCCAGTGTCCTCTGTTATCTCCAGCCACAGCACCCAGGATATGGCTTCCAGTGGGGTGTCTGGCCATTTCTTCACAGAGGCCCCAAGGCTGAAGTTCCCCAGTCACCAGGGCCCAATCTGGCTTCCCACTTTCCTGGCCACTTGGCCTCTACTCCAAGCAAGTAACTTCTCCTCCCAGGGAGAGGTGCTCAGATTCTCACGGGGAGCAGGAACTCAGAGGCCCACGGCAGAGGTCCTGCTGGGAGCCCAGGAAGCTCCTTTCTTGGGGGGACTGAGTGACACTGATTGAAGGGCAGGGGCTCTAAGCTCTCTTTCCCTTTTTGGGGACCTAGAGCTTGACTAGTCGGAGACTCCAGGGGGCCAGTCCTCGAACGCGCGCCCCTGCGGCAAGCGCTCTACCCACCCAAACGCCGGGCCCCTCAGAGAGCAAAGACGAGCAGGGCACCGCCCCAAGTCCTCTCCCGGGGCCAGGCTCCGCACAGGAACCCGCAGCGCACAAGCTAGGACTTCGCTGGTATCTGCACCCCCTCCTCCTGCTCGAACCCGAGCCACCCCAAACCCGCGGCCACAGCCACCAAGTCCCGCTCCAACTCGGCAAGTAGCGGGCAGCGAGGGCCGCGCAGAGGGGCAGCGGCGGGGAGAGGCCGGCGGTACCTGTCAGCAGCTCTATCTTGTGTCCCAGCACCTTCATGTCTGCGCCCCGCGCTCAGCCGAGCAGGGGAGAGGAGCGCGGGAGGCGAGGAGGGAAACAGCAGGAGAGCGAGAAGTGAAGCAGGAAGAGCAACCGGGAGCCGGGAGAGCTCTCGCCGCCCCCCACGTCGCGCTCCCCCCTCCAAACAGGTTTAAAAAAATCCACCAATTGCACGGCCGCGCACCCCTCAAAGGCGCCCGCCGCCACCTGGTCCGGGTGAACTCCGGGAGGCTGAGAGAGCGCGCGGGGTGGGTGCGGATGACACTCTGGGAGGCGGCGGGTGTGGGCCCCTGTGCCGCCGCCCGAACAGAGAGGCCCGGCCGCCCCCGATGTCGCGATCAGGGAGGCGCGGGCGGCCGCGGGGCCGTGGCCCTGGGGGTCCGCGCCTCTGGCCGGGAAGGCGAGGAGGAAGAGCCCGAGCGGGGCGGAGTGGGCTGAGGGGGTGGGTGCCGCCCTCGTAGGCGAAGTGTGGCCCGGCGACAAGGCGGCCCGCTCGCGGGGGCTGCGCCGGGGCGGGGGGCCGGCCGCGGCCGCAGTGGCTGGGGAATGGGGGGAGATGGGTCTCGGGGCGCCGCCGACTCACCTAGGGTGAGGCGAGCAAGACAGACGCGCAGGCGGGGAGCCGGGCCTCTGCGCTGCTGCAGCCAACGCGCGGGTGCAGGTGCAGGCAGCGCCCGGCCCCTCTGCAGAGCCGCCGCTGCTGGGGGCGGGGGCCGGGCCGGGGGTGGTGCGCCGCGGGGGGCGTGCCCACGAGGGCGCGGGGAGCGTGGGCGCTCGGCCCGGGTGCTGGGCCGGGCCTGGGGTCTGGACCCGGGAGGCGGTTCTGCGCACTCGGCTTCCGCCTCCCGCTGCGGCTGGAGTGCCCAGTGGGCTGGCGAGCTAGACCCCCGGACACCCGAACCTAGCGGAGACCCCGGGTCGATCGGCCTGCTCCTCACCTCCTGCAGGCGCCCGGAGGAAGGGTCCCCCGCTGCTCGGAGTGCGCCGGGGGCGGTGGGAGGCCCCGCCCGCGCCGCCAGTCCCCTGGTAGCCGCGTGGCGTCGGGCTCCCGCGGGAGGGAGCGGTCTCTGCCCCAGTCTTTGTTTAGATTCCCCAGGAGCCTGGAGGAGACAGCACCCCCTCCCCCGTCCCTGTCGCCAGCTGGGAGCTGCTGGGGAAAAGCCCTTGGGGGTTGGGAAGAGCCAGGCGCTGAGGGGGATTTGGGTCGTCGTCCCCCGTTTTCAGAGCCCTAGGGTTTCCTTGGGGAACTCATGCGGGAGTGATTCCAGCCAGAGGTGTTCTGGGCCCTTGCCCCGCCCCCTCCCCCCGAATGTGGCGAGGTCCCTGCTCTCCCCCATTCACCCTCCATTATCTGAGCGAGCAGGAAAGGGAACTGGGGACCCCTTTTGTGCTCAGGCTCACTCTGGTCAGGCCCAGTGACGTTGCTCTCACACCTGTTACCCCAAAAGAGGGAACACCAAAGTCCCTGGATGGAGTCCTACTGTAGGGTGAATGGAAATGTGATGACCTGAAAAAATTTACTTGGGCAAGACAGCTCAAGAGGAGGGCTCCTGGAGACAGGGGTTCTATTCAGGCTCTGCCACTGACCTTGGGCGGGGCTCTGCCCCTCCCGATTCCAGCCTTTCCGGTGCAGAGTGACTGTGTTGGACCAGGTCATCTGGGAGGTCCGGGATGGTGCCGGCTGAGACGTCAAAGGATCCTTCAGTGCGTCTCCCCCTTCACTGAACCTTTAAGTGGGCTGGTTTGTAATGAGGTCCCAGCTTTCCCTCGGCTCCAGGCTTCCGTGAAAGCTACTATGACTTTGAATTAACCGACTCTGCAACGTTTAGGAAGCTGGTAAGATTTGGTGGCCCCAGATGGGGTGCACATTCCTGCTTGGGGTGCAGTATATAAACTGCACAGAAGGCAGCAAGCTTGGGTCCTCCTTACAACTCTGGGGCTCACCTTGGGGAAATTCTTGCCTCTCAGTTTCCTCCTTTGTAAAGGGATGATGAGGGGAGGTGGTGACAGAGTAAACCTCTACATCCAAAACGTCCAGGAAACTGGTTCTACATATGCAAGCCTGGAACCGGTCCTTAAGAGTACAGGCTGGTTCTATAATTTCCCGGCCGTATGACTTACTCTCTCTGAGGCTTCATGTTATACTCTGTAAAACTGGGATAATGCTGACCTCAGAGGGCTCCTAAGAATTAAATGATGGCATAAAATGCTTAGCATAGTGCCAGACACATGGATGAAGTGCTCAATAAACAGTCCTTGTGATTACTGAGGATAAAACTGTTATTATTGCATTATAGATTCTTTCAGGCTTTTCTGAATTCTATCCTTTCCAATAATTTCAGGCCTGGTTATTGAATAAAACTAACTGTTGATGTTCTAGTAACGTAATTCATGAGGCCTAGCCTGTTCTGAATTGGAATACAGGCCCCAGGAGGATGTAAAAGGCTGCCTAATGAGAGCTTTGACACTGTGACACATCTGCACACAGACAGATCTGTGTGTGGAATGGTGTCTGCCATAGACTTGAACTAATGCAGACAAATCCATCTGGTTTAGATAATTCATGAACCCCAAGTGGGCATTTGTGTGTGGGGGGTTAGGTTGAAGATTTAAACCCCTAAAAAATAAAGCTTTAATAGATGATGAAGCAATGTGATTCTGAGAACACTACCAGGGAGCACTCCTACCAGGGAGCTATTGCATCAAGAAAAGGTGCTTAGGGGACTTCCCTGGTGGCGCAGTGGTTAAGAATCCGCCTGCCAATGCAGGGGACACGGGTTCCAGCCCTGGTCTGGGAATATCCCACATGCCGCGGAGCAACTAAGCCCATGTGCCACAACTACTGAAGCCCTTGTGCCTACAGCCCGTGCTCCACAACAAGAGAAGCCACCACAATGAGAAGCCCTCGCACCGCAACGAAGAGTAGGCCCCGCTCACTGCAACTAGAGAAAGCCCGCGTGCAGTAACAAGACCCGACATGGCCATAAATAAATAAATTTATTTTTTAAAAAAAGGTGCTTAGGACTTCCCTGGTGACGCAGTGGTTAAGAATCCGCCTGCCAATGCAGGGGACACGGTTTGATCCCTGGCCCGGGAAGATCCCACATGCTGTGGAGCAACTAAGCCTGTGCGCCACAACTACTCAGCCTGCACTCTAGAGCCCGCGTGCCACAACTACTGAAGCCCGCACGCCTAGAGCCCATGCTCCACAACAAGAGAAGCCACCGCAATGACAAGCCCACGCACCGCAACGAAGAGTAGCCCCTGCTTGCCACAACTAGAGAAAGCCTGCATGCAGCAACGAAGACCCAACACAGCCAAAAATAAATAAATTTATTAAAAAAAAAAAAGAAAGAAAAGGTGCTCATGGGATAGGCAGGGAGGGAGGCCCTGACCCCTTCTGGAGGAGTCAGTCATGCTGGGCAGAAGAGTCCCAGCTGAGTGAGCAGAAGCACACGCTCTCAGTTCCTTCTGCTCCGGGGCTCTTCTTCATCCCTTTGAGGGAGGCAGGGTGTTTGGGGGCAGGCTGGGTGGCAGGGTTTTTAACAGAGGAAAGCCAAGCGTGGCAGATGGCCAAGCTGTTGGCTGGGACGGGGGGGGGGGGGCTCCAAGTCACATCCCTCAAGCCTTGCTCCTCATTACCTGAAAGATGCTGCTAAAGTTGTGGCCCTCTCTGGACTTCCCTTTTCCCATTTGTAAACCAGGGAGGAGACTGGCCTGTACCTCAGCTAGAGACGAGACCCAGCCTGTCTGAACATCTCTTTGGGCCTTCATTTCCCCATCCGGAAACTCAGGCTACCGAATCAGTCTGGGTGACTGCAGGAAACAGAAACCTACTGTCTGATTTAAGCAAAACAGGGTTTGTTAAAAGGATGACGGGCAGCCCTCAGGACCTCAGGAGCCAGGCCCAACCCTGTAGCATTGGTCTGGGGTCAAAACCACTGCTGCCATCCCCGGGAACAGATGCTGCAGCCAGCACCGCCCCTGGGCAGGGACACGGGGTGCTGGCATCAGGACCATGGCTGCCTCTGAAGCCAGAGGGGCTGCTGCTGCCACTGCCACACTGTCACCAGAATGGACTTGGTTTGGTCTCGGCTTGTTCGTGTCACCAGTTTCTAATTCACAGTCAGGAATGTGATGTCTGATTGGAGATGCCTGTAAAAGGCACTCTGTCGAAGCTTCAAGGGAGGCTGGGAAAAATGTGTTTTCAGTTCCTCTAGTAGGAGGTGGACTCTGCCTCATAGGAAGGGCATGTCAGATGCTGATGGCCAAAAGAGTGGCCAGTGCCCACTTCAGATAATAATGGACTTGTTGTGAAACTGCTGTGAGATGACACACATGGGCACTTAACTCGGAGCCTGGCATGGAGGAAACACACCATCCCGGGTCACTGAGAGTCATATCACACTGCAAGTCTACAGTGTCAAGTGATAATATTCCTACATCCTTTACTCTTTGATTTTTCAGCAGGTGAAAGACAAAAGGACCTTGAGAAAAGTATGGCTTGCTGCCCTTCCAGATGCAGAGGCAGCTCCGGTCCCTTTGCCAGGAGGACAGGTGACTGGGTTTTTCCACTGTGGTGATGAATTGGGCTGAGTCACCGTTCCTCTCCAGTCCCCTTGTGACCGTGACTGGGAGCAAGTGAAAAGCAGCAGCAGGTGGGGTCAGGGGTGCAGGGGAGCCTGGGGCCATTGAATCTCCCTCTGTTAGCAGGGGGAGGTTGAGCAGGAACTGTCCCCCTGTCCCCACAAACACTCCCCTCACTAATGATGAGTAAGATGGCCTCAGGGAGAGAAGAGAGGATCCTTTCTCTTCTTTTATAGGCTTGGTTGAGTGCCTCTTTGGTGCCAAGCCCTGTGCTGAGTGCACTGGAGAACCAGAGCAGACCAGGCACTGACCTTGCCTTTCAGGTTTGTGCCCCAATGGAGGAAACCACCTCAGAGTGCCATAATCTGGGTACTGGGCGGACTCTGCTAACATGTGCAATTGAGGTTACCGTGCAGTACACGGGGGGCCTGGAGCGGTCAGCAAGGGCTTCATGGAGGTAGGGGCATCTGAGCCTGCAGAGAGGTAGAAGGTCAGCAGATGGAGATAGAAGAGAGGGTGTTCGGGGGAGAGCATCCATCCATCCTACAGTGGGTCAGCTAGGCCCCATGCTAAGCTCAGGGAGGCACAGAGCTGAGCATGTTGCAGCCCTGCCCTCTGACAGGAGCTCGTGCATTTAGGTGGAGAAGGCTGGGTGTGCGTGAGCAGATGGTGAGGAAGCTGGAATGAGCAAGTAGGCAGCGGTGAGTGTCTGGTCTCAGGCTGCCTCTGGAATTTCACCAGCCACCAGATTATCTGCTCCCCGCTCCTGGGCCACCCTGGACCACACAGTGGCTATGTTGCCACCCCCTTTCTCCCATAACATGTTAAGACCCTCCCCCTTCAGTGCCTGCCCTTTGCTCTCCAGGAGACTCCAGACACCCCAATCTGTCCTCCCCGATCCAAGAGGACAGCAGAACCTCCTCCCCGTCCCTTTGAGAATGCCCTTCCACCTCCCCTGGAAGCTCTACGACACATGGAGCCCCAGTATGTGCTGAGTCCAGGCAAGGGGTAGGTCTGATAATATATTTTTAAAATTCCAATAGTCATATATGCTCAATGCAGAAAACTCAATGCAGAGGAAAAATTAAAATCACTCATAATTCCATTGCCTAAAGATAACCAGTGTTAACATATTAACATTGGGACAGAGGGGAGGGGTATGTCCTTCAGCATTTGTGTGTGTGTGTGTGTGTGTGTGTGTGTGTGTGTGTGTCCGTGTGTGTGTGTGTGTGTGTGTGTTTCCCCCCAAGGAATCATACTGCACATATTTTTGCCACTCAATCTTTTTTCACTTGCCAGTATATCGTGAACATTTACCCTGATAAAAACTATTCTTCCGCAATGTAATAATAATAGCTGCACTGTACTGTGTGGATGCTTCATTATTTTCTTAGCCGATCCCATGTTGGGCATTTAGGATGTTTCCAATTTTGCATTGTTGGAAACAGTGTTGCTAGCAATTTACCCCAAGATGCTGCTTTGCCCACATCTCTTGGATGACCTCCTAAGGCCACTCTGCAGCCTCCCTTTGCCTGGGTGCTTGGTCTCTGATCTCCGCCAATGCCAGCCCATCCATCCTTGAAAGGAGACCTGTGTGTGGTGTCCCGATTGGCTTCGCACCTATGCAGGTTCTTGGGGGAATCTCGGAGAAGGAGTGGAGTGGTTGCCAGCCCCACCTTCCCAATTGTGCTAATTTCACTTTAAAGCCTGAGTTTTTTTGATCTTGTATGTGTAAGGTGTTACCACTGGAGGAAACTTAGTTAAGGGTACACAGGACCTCTCTCTATTATTTTGCAACTTCCTGTAAATCTATAATTATTTCAAATAAAAAGCTAAAAAAACAAACACACCCAAGGCAGTCCTGAAGGGAACTATTTGGCCCCAGATTCAGAAATGTTTTTTTTTTTTTTTCTTTTGCAGTACCGGGCCTCTCACTGCTGTGGCCTCTCCTGTTGCGGAGCACAGGCTCCAGATGCACAGGCTCAGCGGCCATGGCTCACGGGCCCAGCCGCTCCACAGCATGTGGAATCTTCCTGGACCGGGGCACGAACCTGTGTCCCCTGCATTGGCAGGTGGACTCTCAACCACTGCGCCACCAGGGAAGCCCAGGAATGTTTTTAAGTCCACACTTTGTCACAAGGTCCAGAGCTAAGAGTTCCCTGTCTCAGTTTCCCCTGAAGGACAGGAAGTGTTCCAGGGAAAGACAGCTCTCCTGGCGGGTGCTGGGTGGCCCTCCAGGCTTTCCTTGATCCTAACTCTGCTGCTGGCCCCAGTCGTGAGCCTGAGGGACCTGATCAACCCCACTTTCAGCGGGAAGGGAGGACCAAGAGGTCAGGGAGGAGGCACAGCTTTCCCTGGGCCCCAGGGAGCTCTTACGTAGACGTGAATTTGCAGAAAGCAGACGAAAAGCTAAGATTTGCTCTTTGGAGGAGAGCTAAGCCATTCTCCTTCCAAAGCGGACACACGTGTCTGGAGAAGCCTTTGTCCTGCAGTTCTGGAGAGAATGGCCCCCTTTCTACAGGGTGATTGTCCCAGCCCCACCCCAGGCCTGAGCTAAAGCCATGCCCAGAGTTGGGGTGCCATGCCCCAGACCTAGGGCGGACCCTATGGTAGGCTGCCCCGGGCACACCTCCCTCTCTGGGGGCTGCAGTTCCTCAGCACCACAATGACAGGATTGGGTTGAATCAGAGGTTCCAACCAAGTTTCCAGACAATAGAAACTGAGGAACCGACAGAGGATGCTGTGTTGAGGGTCCCCAAGACCACCCTCAAGCTTGATGATTTGCTAGAAGGGCTCATAAAACTCAGAAAAGCCATTTCCTTCATGGTTACCATTTACTGCAGCGAAAGGACACGGATCAAATCAGTAAAGAGGAAGGGTGCACGAGTGGAGTCCAGGAGACACCAGGCGCAAGCTTCCAGTGCCCCTCCCAGTGGAGTCGCACAGGGGCACAGTCAATGCTTCCAGCACTGATGTGTGATAACACAAGCAGAGTACCAACCGCGGAACGCTCACCTGAGCCTTGGAGTGCAGGGTTTTTACTGAGAGTCGGTCACATAGGCATGCAGCACCTGCGCAACTGACCTAAGCTACTCAGTCTCCAGGCCCCCAGAAGTCAAACTGACACAGTGTGGCCCAGGGCCTCGGGCCTCCAACACAGGCTTTCCCCAGAGGTCACACTGTGAGTGTTAACTATCTGGTCAGACCCATACAGTGTGGCCCAAGGCCTGAAACACACACAAACACTCCCGCCAGGCAGCAGGAGCACCAAGGACTAGTCCTTTCTTTGGAAAGTCCAGGATTCGAGCAATCCAAGCCTGCTGAGCTAACCCCTTGCTGCACAGATACCAATCATTTATTTTGCCACAAGCACACGCACACTGTCGTCTATTATCACCATGATTTCATAAAAGAAAAGAAGTTTAGCTCCAAGAAGGTAGTCCGGACATCATGATGTGATAGGGGTTAGCGCTCCCCAAGAGAAAACAGGTGGCCCTACATTGTTGGCTTTGAAGATGAGGGAAGGGGCCAGGAGCCACCAGTGTATACCAAGACTCTGACATATATGCTTTTCTTGTTTGTCCACACAGCTTTGTCCCCAGTCAAGGAACAGATAGGCTGAGAAGCTCCCTCTGGCTCCTGCGTTAGCTCTGGGTCGGGTGTCCCCGCTCTTGGGTAGGACCAGGCTTTGCTGAGGGTGGGAGGGCTCAGTCTGGGACCCTCCTTAAGTGTCCAAGCCAGTTTGTCCTTTGTTTTCTTGCGCCTTGCTGCTGTTGCAGCTTATCCTGGGAAAGAGACGAGCCTGTTCTTTTTAACAAATGCCCTGGCCCCTGCCCTGGCCCTTACCTCAGGCTCCAGGCACCCCTAGTTCAAACTCTAGGGTAGACCAGATGTTCTTCTAAGGTCCCACTTCATCTCGTTTCCTCGTGGTCCAGCCTCCATGCATGGAGCTGAGCCATCAAAGGCCTGGGCTGTTGGCCTGATCGGGCCTTGAGATGGGGAGTCAGAACAGCCTTGGGTTTCACCATCTACTACCTGGGTGACCTCGGATAAGTTTCACCCACTTGCAGAATTTCCTCCTCTCTCCAACAGGTCTAATTATATAGCTGTGAGGAGTTAGTGAGTTGCTAACTGAAGAGCCCTCAGCTCAGGGCCCAGCACCTAGTAGGGGGCCACTGATGAGTGGCTGTTAGGACAATGAATTTTGTGGTTCCAGGTACAAAGTGTGGGGGTAGGTGGGATCCTCGAGATGAGTACAGTGGGTGCAGTACTGCCTTGGAGCTGGGTGTTTAGAAGCCAGGAGGTCTTTCTGGCCTCTGGACTTTGGGAGTGGGAGCACAACTCATGTACACAGCAGGAAGAGACCTGGTGGGCTATTGGGGTATCATGAGGATCGAGAGGCCTGTTCACCACAGGGCCTTTGCACGTGCATTCTTTCTGCCCAGGGACCCCTTCCTTCCACTTCCTACACTTCCCTGGGCTAATCCTGCTCATCCCTGGGGGTGTCAATTTAGACTTCACCTGACTCCCTGATTCCCTGACTGCCTTCCTCTGTGCTTCCATCATACCACATTCTCAATAATAATACCAATAATAATAGTCTGCCATTTAAGAAACCCTTACTATATGCCAGGCATAGTGCTAAGAGCATTACCTACATACGTTATCTCATTTGAATCTCCCAACATTTGGAGAGAGAGCTATAGTTATATTTTTCTGATTTTACAGATGAAGAAACAGGTTCAGAGAAGTGAAGTAACTGGCTCAGCTGTACAGTGGTTGTCTGTGTGCCGGTCCATCTCCGCCCTGGACTATGAGCTTCCTGAGAGCAGGGACTGTGTCTTGTTGGCTGTTAAGCCTCAGCATCCAGCACTGGGCCTGGTACTTACGATGAGCTCAGTAGGTGGGAGCCCTCCACCAATATCTGTTGAATAAATGAGTGAGTGAGTGAATGACTGCAAAGTACCAATGCAGCACTTGGCTCACCGTGAATGATCTGTGGTCACATACGTCAGCGTCCTCATCCCTGGAACCTGTGAATATGTTACATTACTGGGCACAGGGGAATGAAGGCTGCAGATGAAGTGAAGTTGCTTCTCAGCTGACTTGAAAGGAAGGAGATGGTCCTGGATTATCTGAGTGGGTCCGATGTAATCACATGGATCCTTCAAAGCGGGAGAGGGAGGCAGGAGAGAACCAGAGAGACGGCAGCATGAGGACTTGGCTTGGTGGCACTGCTAGCTTTGAAGATGGAGGAAAGGGCCGTACGCCAGGGAAAGCAGATGGTCTCTAGAGGCTGGAAAAAGCAAGGAAATGGATTCTCCTCTAGAACCTCCAAAAGGAATGCAGCCCTGCCAACATCCTGATTTTAGCCCAGGGAGACCCATTCCAGACTCTGGGCCTCCAGATCTATAAGAAAATTTATTTGTATGTTTTAAGCCACTAATGTGGTAATTTTTCACATCAGCAATAAAAACCAGTACGGTGCCCAATGCCTGACGCTGAGGAGCACACCTAGGTCACTTATTAAATGACTGTTGAGCTGAATTAGATTATTACTGTATGCACCCCACTCACTATCAGGAAAGACATACGAGAAAAAAGTATTTTTGTATATTCTGGATTTACTACATCAGCGGCGTAATCGGGAGGTCTCAAGTCTCAGGATGGGTTAGAGTTTGATCCTAGCCATTGGCTTGGCAGGCTGGGCTGAGTGGGGTCACAGAGAATGACATGAGGGGCCTTCTAGGGGAAGGGAGCCCCAGGGTGTGAGTGAGCAGTGCTGCTGGGCAGGTTGAGTCAGCATCCTGGACTGCCCATGGCCTCAGGCCTGAGGATGCCATCTTTGGGTGAACGCCTGCTGCTTCCATAAGCAGAAGGGACACCATGCACTGAGTCTGTACCTCTGCTGGCAGGTCCTAACAGCTGTTAGTCGGCTCAGGCTGCTATAACAAAATACCATAACTGGGTGGCTTATAAACAGTTCTAGAGGCTGGAAGTCTGCGATCAGGGTGCCAGCATGGTCAGGTCCTGGGGAGGACCCTCTCCCAGGTTGCAGACAGCTGTTTTCTCACTGTGTCCTCACATGGGGCAGGAGGAGGTGGAACAGAGCGAGCCCTCTGGGATCCTTTTATAAGGGCACTAATCCCACTTCTGAACACCCCACCCTCATAACCTAATCACCTCTCAAAGGCCCCCAACTCCAAATACCATCACATTGGCAGGGGGGCATTAGGATTTCAATATATGAATTTGGGGGACACAAACATTCCGTCCATAACAAGCCCTACTGTGTAAGTACCATGATGATACCAATCCACCAGAGGAGAGAATAGCCAGCTCTTGTGTCTTTCTCCACTGTGCTGGGCACTGTACAAGGCATCCTTAACTGGTTCGGCCCTCATAATGATTCCATGTGATGGGTGCCATCGTTATTCCCATTTTACAGATTAGGAAACTGAGGTCTAGAAAGGTAAAGTTACTGCCAGTAATTGGGCCTAAACAAAGGCAGGGGGGCTCCAGGGTCTCTATTCTTACCCACTGCGCTCTACTGCCTCTAGATGGAATAACGATTGTAAGAGCAATAAGACCACCTCACATTTAGATAAGACCTTTCTGTTCACACTCATTTGCATCCTCTTTTCTCTTGTTATCCTCACAGTGGCCAGTCATTATGATTAGTACCCCTGGCTTACATTTTGGGAAACAGCTCATGAGACGGAGGTCCCAGCCTTCCTCAATTCAAAGCAAGGGTGGGATTCCTTCCTGGGTCTCCTGGCTCCAAATCCAGAGTCTCTCTCTTCCACCAGCTCCTGCCTCACCCTGATGCATTATTTATGGCCCATTACTTACCTCCTGTAGGCACCCAGATGCTGCCTGCTAGAGCTGTGACCTTGCTGCATCCCATGGCGAGGACCAAGGACCTCGCTCTCCTCTCTCCCCTCCCCCTCGAAGCCTCTCTGGGTCTTGGCAGGCCCCTGGGGTGTGGCACAGCCAGTCCCCTCTGCTGACTTGTGAGCACTTTCCTCTTTGCCAAGGCAGTCAACACATCCAGTGAGCTCCCGGCTTCCTGAGAAAAGCAGCGGCAGCTGCACAGTCCAAACTCACCATCCCCTTATCACAGCCCTGGCTCGAATCACCAGTGTGTGTGTGCACGGGAGGATGGTGTGTGTATGTGCATGTGTGTGCATGTGTGTCATGAGAGGAGGGCATGTGTTTATGTTATATATGGAGCAGGAGAGGGGCATGGATTTAAGAGCTCACAGTTGAACACGTTTGAGTTGCCTCTTCTGGGTCTTGTAGCCAAAAGCTAAGTCACCGTGGCAACTGGGAAGTGGTGCTTAGGTCAAGAGCTAAGGCTGGGGGGATTCCCTGGTGGTGAAGTGGTTAAGAATCCGCCTGCCAATGCAGGGGACACGGGTTCAAGCCCTGGTCCGGGAAGATCCCACATGCCGCGGAGCAACTAAGCCTGTGTGCCACAACTACTGAGCCTGCACTCTACAGACTGCGAGCCACAACTACTGAGCCTGCGTGCCACAACTACTGAAGCCCCCGAGCCTAGAGCCTGTGCTCTGCAAGAAGAGAAGCCACGCGCAATGAAGAGTAGCCCCTGCTCGCCGTAACTAGAGAAAGCCCACGTGCAGCAACGAAGACCCAACGCAGCCAAAAAAAATTTTTTTAATTTTTAATAAATTTAAAAAAAGAGCTAAGGCTGGGAGCAGGATCCCCAAGGCCCCTGGAGCCCACAGCCTTAGAGCTGTGAGACATTGAGCAAGTTGCTTAATCTCTCTGTCCTTATTTGCCTCCTTGTTTACTTCCCTGAGTGGAGGATTAGACGAGAATTCCTGTGAAGCAACTAGCGCAGGGCCTGAGGGACAGCGAACGCTGATACACACCTTTTGACCAGGCACCCTATCCTGCCTTCCTCTAGGCAAGGAAGGACTAATTTGGATCACAAACTCTTGGGAGGAAGGGCACCTGGGGACGGGGAAGGAGAAGCAGAAGCTAAAGTCTTGCAGACCCGACTGGTTGGTGTCTAGGCAGCAGCTGGGTCACCTTCAGCTCAGTTTCCATGTCCGTAAAATGGTCAATAGCTGAAGTTAATAGTTGCTTAACATCATGGCTGGCGCCATGGAATTCTGGAAGATGAGAATGAAAACTCCAGGAAATTACTTCTTGTACATTTTCCCTTTTCCTCAGAATTTAAGGCTTTTGGTACATGTTAGCACATAAAACCAGAGGGCAGGCATTTGTTTCTCCTCCTCGATTTTAAACTCAAAACTCCCAGGTCCTGAGTGATTAGCTGAAGTTTCTCAGAATCATCTGGAGACTCTGTGACCCACACAGCCCCTAAGCCTTGACTCCGGGACCCTGGTTAGGAGGGACCAGAGGCACCAACGAATCTGTGACTTTAATAATCTTCCTCAACGATTCCAAAGCAGGTGGCCCACTGTGAGAAATTAGACACCAATCCACCGGCTGGGGATTTTTCCAGATGCCCATGGAAGGAGTCCTTTCAGAGTCCTGTTTCCTTGTCCTCCATCCTAGGACCCTGAGAATGGAACGAGTGGGCTTCCCCAAACCTCACCACCTCCCACTTCCTCCAGTTTAGCATTGCTGGTATCTGTAGCTTGATTAATTAATTAATTAATTCTGTAGCTTAATTAATCACCGTAACTATTCTTGGACCCAGGACAACTGACGTTTGTTCTGTGGATGCCCCTCCCTGGAAGCACAGGGGAGTGAGCAAAGCTGGATCCCAGCAAAGTCTTCCCCAGACTTGGGAGCCCAACTTGAAGAGCCTGCCCTTGAACTCCTGCCTATTGAATTGAAAAGGACACACACTGGGTAGCTGCCACATACAGACCTTGGGCCACAGAATGAGGTGCAGGGAGCAGGCCTGACAATGCCCTGTGGACTAGAGCAGAACTGCCCCAGCCAGCATGCAGACCCCTGAGCAAGAAAAGCAAACACTTGTGGTGGTAAGCCCCTGAATTTGTGGGTGGTTTGTTACACAGCATTATTGCAGCCATAGCTGACTAGTTCACCAGGATCAATCTATTTTTTTCAGAGGCTCTTGAGGCTAACTTTGCCTGCTTTAATCTTGCTGTATGATTCCTTGCCTATAGTGAATCAGCAAGTCTGGTTCTAAGGTTCCAAGTCATTTTGGTGACGCTGGTGGTGCTTTGTCCCCTCCTACTCCAGAACTGGCTATGAACCTCTTCCATCTCATTCATCCTAGGAGCAACCACAGGAATCACCTGCAAGCATTAACTGCTGACCACAGACTGCTAATCCATCTGAAATGTTCTATATATTTGTCACCATAATCCTATGAACTAGTAACTGAGATTATCCCCATTTTATAGATGAGAAGATCAAAGCTTGGGGAAATTCACTAGCAATCTTACTGCTGGTAAGTGGTGGACAGAGACTCTAGCCCAGATCTCCAAGCCTGTGCTCTTCACGCCTCTTCCCAAGAGCTTCCTCATGTTGGTGGAAATGCCTATTTTCCTGACACAGCCCCCTCCCCAAGCCCTCTTCCACACACCCTTCTCCAGGGCCACCTTCCAGCTTCAGGTCCCGCAGCCACTTCCCACTTGCAGTGAATATACTTGATCCCTGATGCCTGGAGTTAATTATTTCAAAAAGACATTTGGAAACTCAGCTCTGTGGGGTCTAATGTGTTCCTTTTTGCTAATTTAATAGCTCTATCTTTCAAAAATGAGTGTGCTTTTGAAACATGTTCACTGGACTGTCATTTCATTACCCTCCAGAGATATCTTCCCATTGTTGTTTTTTTCTTTGAACCCATGCTCACACCACCCCTGTGGATCTCAGAGCCGAGACCTGTGTTTTGTGACTGGGGTGTCTCCTTCCCACAGGTAAGGCCCTGACTGTCTGTGTGCCCAGGCTCAGCAATCAGGCAGAAAGACAGTCTGAAATCATGAAAAATCTAAAGTACTGGATCATTTTTAAAAGAGTCAGCTTGGGTTCTTACTGGCGCATTCTGTCCACCAAATGCTAAAATGGTTATTTCTGGGTAGTGGATTTTAAGGAAGTTTCTAGTTTCTTCTTTACCCATCTCTTATCTGTTTTACTTTTCATTGTTTTTAATTTACAAAAGCATGTATAATTTTAATAATAAAATAGAATTAAAAATAATATGCATGCAATAAGAGGAAACTGACCCTTCTGGCAAAGTGTCAAGGCAAGTCTGGCTTTTATGAATTTGTTAAATGAACTTTTATAAACTTGTCAAATGACCTTTTATGAATTTATTAAAGCCACTCCGAGAAGCAGACCTCTCTCTGAAAATGAGTAGAACTCTGTGCAAAGAGGGAAAACGAGACCCAGGCTAACAATTATGTTTGTAAAATAATTTTTGTGTTTCTGCCTGCCAATGCAGGGGACACGGGTTCAACCCCTGGTCTGGGAGGATCCCACATGCCACTGAGCGACGGGGCCTGTGCGCCACAACTACTGAGCCTGTGCTCTGGAGCCCATGAGCCACAACTACTGAGCCCACGTGCCACAACTGCTGAAGCCCACACACCTAGAGCCCGTGCTCCACAACAAAAGAAGCCACCACAATGAGAGGCCTGTGCACTGCAACGAAGGGAAGCCCCTGCCAGCCACAACTACTGAGCCCACGTGCCACAACTGCTGAAGCCCATGCACCTAGAGCCCGTGCTCCACAACAAGAGAAGCCACCACAATGAGAGGCCTGTGCACCGTAACGAAGGGAAGCCCCCATTCGCCGCAACTAAAGAAAGCCCACGTGCAGCAATGGAGACCCAACGCAGCCCAAAATAAGTAAATAAATAAATAAATTTTTAAAAAATGGGATGGAACCTGAGTTTTTAAAACGTTAACTTTATTGTTTGTTAAATCTTAGATACTGTTCTTCTTTACCCTTGGGCATGATTTGACTTAAATTTGCAAATCGACTGAAGGGTAGATCTGTTTCTATAGGTTTTCACTTAACAGACACGAATTGAGTTTTGCCCAATGCCAGGCAGTTCTAGGTTCACAGGCTTCAGTAAGGGGCAGGGATGGATCCCCAGCCTTGAGCAGCCACTGCTCTGGGAGAAGGCAGTGGTGCCAGCACTCACACAGCTGGATAAGTGCTCTGGGAGGACACAAGGGAAGCCCAGCAAGAGGCAATTCTTTTCTCTCCCTGAGAAAAATCAAGGAAGGCTTCTCAGAGGAGGTAACTGACACATTGAAGTTACCAGGAGGAGCAGGTGACATTCCAGGAGGAGAAGGAAGACATTCCAGGCAAAGAGAAGAGGAGGTACAAACTCTCCTGGGGGTAGTGGTTGTAGAAAGGCTAGAATTGTGTTCATGAAATAGCAAGTTGCTGGCTGTGACTACAACTTAGAGTATATAATGTGTGTGTTTGTTGTATGTTGAAGAGCCTTGAATGATGGGCTAAGCAGTTTATCTGGTTGGCGATGGGGAGCTATTAAAAAGTCTTGAACAGGGAAGTGGCATGATCACATTTGCCTTTTAGAATGGCTGCTCAATGGACGTATCCAGGAAGGTCCACGTGGGCAACAGAAGCCACGTTAACCATATGAATGGAGAAAATTTAATGTAAATAATTACCTAGGTCAGAATGGCCATCATCAAAGAGTCCACACACAATAAATGCTGGAGAGGGTGTGGAGAAAAGGGGACCCTCCTACACTGCGGGTAGGAATGTACATCGGTGCCACCACTATGGAGAACAGTATGGAGGTTCCTCAAAAAAACTAAAAATAGAGTTACCATATGATCCAGCAATCCCACTCCTGGGCATATATCTGGAAAAGATGAAAACTCTAATTCAAAAAGATTCATGTACACCAATGTTCAAAGCAGCACTATTCACAATCTCCAAGACATAGAAACAACCTAAATGTCCACTGACAGATGAATGGATAAAGAAGATGTGGGGTATATATATATATATGTATATATATACACACAATGGAATACTACTCAGCCATTAAAAAGAATGAAATATTGCCATTTGCAGCAACATGGATGGGCCTAGAGAATATCATACAAAGTGAAGTAAGTCAGACAGAGAAAGACAAATATGATATCATTTAGATGTGGATCTAAAAAAATACAAATCAACTCACTTACAAAACAGAAACAGAGTCACAGACATAGAAAACATATTTATGGTTACCAAAGGGGAAGGGATAAATTAGGAGTAATAGATACACACCACTATATATAAAATAGATAAACAACAAGGACAACTGCATAGCACATGGAACTATAGTCAATATCTTGTAATAACCTATAATGGAAAAGAATCTAAAGCCATACACCTGAAAACTAATACAATACTGTAATTCAACTACAGTTTAATGAATAAAATTTTAAAAAAGAAAAAATAATTACCTAGATATATTTATCCATCTATCCATCCCTCTATCCATCCATCAATCCACCTTATTTTTTAATGTATTTCAAAGCAAATTACAGGCATCACTGCACTCCCCTAAATACTTCAGCACACTTGTCATTCATTAATGTTCAATTTTTTTGTTTTTAATCAAATTTATATCCAATGAAAGGCGAAAATCCTAAGTACACATTTGCTGAATTTTGACAAATGAATACACCTGTGTAACCCAAACTACAATCAAAATATGAGACCTTACCATTACCCTAGAAAATTCCTTCATGGCCCTCCTCAGGCAATCCTTGCCTCCATCCTCCAAGAGACAACCACTGTTCTGATTTTTTCCCCACCATTTTCAGCATCATTGACATTTTGGTCCAAATAATTCTTTGTTCTTGGGGGCTGTCCTGTGCATGACTTAGCCTGTCCTAGAATTTCGTATAAATGGAATATACTCTTTTTCGTTTGGCTTTTCCTACTTAACATGTTTATGAGATTCATCCATATTATCGTGTTTTTTTTTTTTTGAGGCTTACAATGATCTTTATTTTTTTATTTTTATTGGAGTATAGTTGATTTACAATGTTGTGTTAGCTTCAGGTGTACAGCAAAGTGAATCAGTTATACATATACATATATCCACTCTTTTTTTTCATCCATGTTAGCTTGTGTATCGTTGTTTGTTCCTTTTATTGCCAAGTAGTTGTTCCTTTTTTATTGGCAAGTAGTATTCCATTATAAACCACAGTTTGTTTATCCATTCTCCTGTTGATGGACATTGGGGCCATTTCTAGTTTTTGGTTATTATGAAAAAAAGCTGCTATGAACATTTTTTTGCAATTTTTTTTTTTTTGGTGAGCATTATGCTTTCATTTCTCCTAGCTAAAGAGCTAAGAGGACTTTCTGGGTCATTGTGTAGGTGTATAATTAGATCTATCAGATAACACTCTTCCCTCTTCCTAAGTGGGTTTGAACCATTGTACATCAATCTCCCCGGGGCAGGTACCAACCAGAATAGCCTCTACACCCCAGAGCCCGTTGAAATGATTCAAACTAGCCAATCCTAAGCCTGCTTACCTTGCATCACTGCCTCTTTCCCATAGACCACGGTAAAGGCTCTTCCCCACGCTTTCCTCCCGCTCCTTCTCCCTCCCTGGTGCTTCCCCGTGTGGCCCCGTGTGGCATGGCACAGTGTGACCCCTCCTCTTGGGATCTGGGAGTCACAAATTATCTTTTCAATGGCAATCATCTCTTGATCTGTTGGCCTTACCATATCTGAATGATAATAAAATCTACATTTTAAAACAATGAGCAAAAAAGATTCTATCTTTCTTTTCACTAACCTCTAACTCAACTCAGCATTTCCCTTAATTATAGCTGTAGGCAACAAACCATAGTCATCTCAGCAGTATTAGTGTCTTTGCTGCACGAGAAATCACAGATTTTTTTATAAATTTATTTATTTTTTAAATTTTTGGCTGCACACGGGCTTTCTCTAGTTGCGGTGAGCGGGGGCTACTCTTCATTGCTGTGCGCGGGCTTCTCATTGCGGTGGCTTCTCTTGTTGCGGAGCACAGACTCTAGGCACGCCGGCTTCAGTAGTTCTGGCTCGCGGGCTCAGTAGTTGTGGCTCACAGGCTTCAGTAGTTGTGGCTAGCGGGCTCTGGAGTGCAGGCTCTGTAATTGTGGCGCACGGGCTTAGTTGCTCCGCAGCAAGTAGGATCTTCTCGGACCAAGGCTCGAACCTGTGTCCTCTGCCTTGGCAGGCGGATTCTTAACCACTGCGCCACCAAGAAGTCCCTCACAGATATTTTCATATCACCGTAAGTGTTACAGATAACTTGAAACATTGTTTTTGTTCGTCACTACTTTGAAATTATGATAGTTAATAAGCCTGTAGCAGGATGGGGAGCTCAACAGGAGGGTCCTGAACAACCCAGTCTAGGATCCAAGCACCAGCTGGCCTCCTGTGAATCAAGGAGAAAAACCCAGGACCTCAACCTAAAGAAAGTGAGCAGCCCCACAGGTAATCCAGAGGGGTGGCAGGATGGTTCACTAGACCAGCCAAGGGCACAGCCCTGAGACCACAGGCCACTGATTGGCAGTGTCCTGCAGTTTTGTACTGAGTGTCCCGGCAGCTCAGGACATACAGGTATACCTGGTTTTATTGTGTGTTGTTTTACTGCACTTTGCAGACATCGCATTTTATACAGATTGAAGGTTTGTGGCAACCCTGCATTGAGCAAGTCTATAGGTTCCATTTTTCTAACAGCATTTGCTCGCCTCATGCTTCTGTCATGTTTCAGTAATTCTTGCAATATTGTAACATTAAATAATTTAAACATTTAAATTAAACATTACGATAAATAACACACCACTGTATAGTGTAAACATAACTTTTACATGCACTAGGAAACAAAAGAAGTCTTGTGACTTGCTTTATTGCGATATTCACTTCATTGCAGTGGTTTGGAACTGAATTCATAACATCCTCGAGCTATGCCGGTATTTCCTGGGATATAGAAGATATACATGATGATTTTGAGTGAATAACCTAACATATAATTAAATAGCAGTAAATATCAAGTTAAGTCTTTCCTTTCAGTGCTGAGTACGCAAAGAGGAAGTCTCTGCTCGGTGCTGGCTGTCTTTAATGCCTCTCTAGCTCTGGCTAATCCTTTTGAGCAAAGAGCCCAGCCTCAGGCTTAGAATCACTGCATCTGGATTGTACATGTATTTGCCATAGTGGTATACTTAAGTTAAAAAAGGGGGTACTTTAAAGAAAAATGTTAAGTAGATAACAGTCAGGTGGCATGCAAATATGGCAGAAATCTGACGAATTTGAGGCACATTTTGCCAACTGATGTCCCAAGGCCTTTTGAGATCTTAGGAAATTCCCTATATAATAACCATCTCTATACTCTGCCCCTCTGTGAGGTCTGCTCATTAACTCATTCATATCTATGGAAGAACCAGTTTATTAAGCACCTCTGGGTGCCAGACCCTGCCCCTCCCCACATGCACGCAGAATTCCATCTCCTGCTCAGGTCGCCTTCTCTCCAGAAATGTGCCTTTCCCTGCCCCTCTTTTAATCTAAGAATCCCGTTCCTGGATGAGTTGAAAGTGCTCGCTCAGGGGTCAGTGAATCTGCATGGAGCTATGGCCATTGCAGGCTGTCAGGGTGGGGAGTTGAAAACCTCTAACCTCAGGGTCCCTAGAGTGATAGGTGAGGCTCTTACCCCTTGGGGTACCCAAGGAGTAACCAGTCTGCCTGTGAGGCACTCTCAAAAAAGAAGGGGAGGGCTTCCCTGGTGGCACAGTGGTTGAGAGTCTGCCTGCTAACGCAGGGGACACGGGTTCGAGCCCTGGTCTGGGAGGATCCCACATGCCGTGGAGCAACTAGGCCCGTGAGCCACAACTACTGAGCCTGCGCGTCTGGAGCCTGTGCTCCGCAACAAGACAGGCCGCCATAGTGAGAGGCCCACGCACCGCGATGAAGAGTGGCCCCCGCTTGCCACAACTAGAGAAAGCCCTCGCACAGAAACGAAGACGCAACACAGCAAAAATAAATAAATAAATGAATAAACTCCTAAAAAAAAAAGAAGGGGAAAGGTCAGACTTTATCTGGTATCCACAAAGCCACTTAGATGAGAAGCCCTACTGCCTACATCTGACATTCGCCAACGCTAACCACAAATCGGCATCTTATCAGTTACCCCTCACCAACCGTGTGTAACCAAGTACAACCTGGAGACACTGTTGTCTTGGTTCATTCTCCATTTTCATAAATCTGCAATTGCTTTGGGTACGTATGTGTATTGGAAGAGTTGTACATGGCAGAAACCTAATTTAATCTGGCTTATACAAGGCAATTTAAAAGAAAAGAGGTAATTAATTTACTTATTGAACTGAGAGGTGTGGGGATGCAGCTATTTCAGGCATGGCTAACCCAAGACTCACATGCTGTCAGGCCTCAGTTTCCGCCCGTCTCTGGTTCTTGCTTCCCTTGTGTTTGCTTCAGTTTGGGGCTCTGTCTAGCGGCCAGATGGAGACAGGAAGTGGTCCCTACCTCCTCTCTGGTTTCAGGTCTGGCAGGAGCTCAGGGGCGTCTAGGGTTGTGACCAGGGCCCCCGGCTTGGTCACGTGCCTGCCTGCTCCTGGGAGCCAGTGATTGGCTCAGGGTGAGGGGATCCCTCACTCTTCCCCAGGAACTGGGCCTGACGTCAGCTTCTCTGGGACAACGTGAACCAGAGGGATGGTTCCCCAGACAACAATAGGGGTATAGTTACCAGAGGGGCTGAGAATGGATGTTGGCAGAAAAAAAAGATGTTCTTGGCTTCATAGAGATGCTAAATGGAGCCAGGGTTGGAGCAGGGGTGGTTGATTCTACAGCTTGACTTCTAAGCCTCCCTGGCCTGTGTCCTGCCTGTATCCCAGAGCCCCTCACAGAGCCTGGCAAACAACAGGCACTTAATTCCTGTGCATTGTCTGAATTTCTTGTTGCTGTGCTTGCACACCTGCCTGTTGGGACACCTTGTTTCTCTGGACAGGCATCCGTTGCCTGGCCTCTCACCCTCCAGAAACTGAATCCTATTCTCACGTGTGAGCCCCTCCCAGTGTCTTCTTTTGCAGCAGACCTCAGTCTGAAGTGAAACATCAGGAAAGAATCCAGCCTATTGTGTTATGAACACACACGTATACATTTGCGTACCCAGTGAGTTCCTGACGCATCCCTTCAACCTGGGTTGGGGGAGGGGCTGGAGGCTTTAAAATGTCAGATCCTGGGGAGCTGGGAGCCATGCAGAGATTTCCCTTGGAGCAAGGTATGTGGGAACAGTGACCTGGCACAGACCCTTGCCAGCTCAGGGCTGCGCATGGGGAGTGTGGTACCAAGTGGCTGATAAGCTGGGGGCTCAGTTCCTTGGAAGCAATCAGGCAATGCGGTGTCAGTCATCAGCCCTGGAGAACCTGACGGTGGTGGGTGCAGCTCCCTGGCTGACTGGTGCCCAGCCCTGAACCTAATGATGGAAATGAACCAGAGGCTTCAGAAACACACTCTGTGCCTGGAGCTGCACCGTCTTAGCTCAGGATGACGTAACAAAATGCCATAAGACTGGGGGGCTCCCTATTAGCACGTGATGGATGAGTGGATGTTCAGTGGATGTGGCAGTGTGTGACTAAGAGGTCACTGGAATGGCAGGGGGGGTCCTGTGGGTTGGTGTAGGCCCTTCTCCAGCCACCCCGGAGAAGGCTCTGGGCTCCCTTGATCTGGAGGATGTCTTCCTCCCTTTCCTGTTTAGGTTGCTTGAGCCCCAAACTCTGGGCATGTCTTCATGGGAGGTGCTAGGTAGTCTGGTTCACACCACTTGCGAGTCTTGGCACCACTCGTGTGCTGGTTGTGGGGATGGGTGCTGGGTGGGGTTGGGTGGGTGCTGGTCTGGAGGGAAAGCAGCCGTGAGGGTGAGCCGAGTCCAAGGTCAGTCTTGCCAGCTGGCTCACCTGCCTGAGGTCATGAGGCCAACACCACAGAAGCACCAGGACTTGAACCCGGCGCTGATTCTAGAGCCCTGACCCGCATCCACCCTCGCTTCAGAATAGACAGCACAGTAATTATGGAAACTGTCACTTATTTGTAATCTCACGCCGACAGCCCACTGAGAAGGACGCACTCAGATTTATCTCCTCTTGGCCACTGTGGCCCTCACGGCCCGTGAAGTCCTGGGGTATCCAAAGGGTGTCCTCCATTCTTAGGCCAAATGGAGAAAGGCACAAAGCCAGGCTGGGCTGGCTTTCCTTCCCTGTGGGACCTGCAGCTCCACGCTCTCCCCGGGGGTGGGGGGCGGCGGGGGGGAGCAGCCCTGCAGACTCTCCCTGTGGGCATTGCTGATGCTTTTCCTGGGCTGCAAGGAGACTCGGTGTCTCCACACAGCACATCCCACTGGGAATGGGGTCTATTTATGGCTCTGAGAGCTCTGGCCAATTCCAGGCCCTGGAGCACCGGATTCCCAAGTCTGGGCTGGGCCATTCTGACTCAAGGAACACGTCACCGAGGAGATGGGAAGAGGTGACGTGTCCAGGCCAGGGTTCTAAATCCCAGCTCTGCACAAACCAGTCATGGGAGATCTTCAACCAGTCACTTAATCTGCCTGGTCCTAGGTTTTCTCATCTGTAAAATGGGGATAATAACACCACCGCCATCATCTCAGGGTGGTTATGAGGATTATAGAGGGCAAAGCACATGGAACCCCACTGAGGCTCTAACACCCATGTGATCCAATCCTGGTGCAGCGTCTCAAAGAAACACAGCCCACTGAAGTTCCAAAAAGTGTTCACGTCTTTTTGAGCACAAAGCAGGTCCAGGTACAGATGGCACAGGCACTTCCAGTCTAGTGACCATTCTCCGTCATATCATACAGCTCCCATGAGATGTTCACTTTCCTTTCCAGAAAACTTCTCCTTCACTCACGGATGTCTGCCCCACCCTTGCCAGGCCTCTGCACTGCTGCCAGAACCCAATTCCAGAAGGCACTGCTCACAGTGTATTGAATGGACGAGTTGGCACAGCAGCCCTGTACCCCTTGCTGCAGATGTGCTGCCCCTGACCTCAGTTCCCTCAGGATGGTTCTTCTCCTTTCTATCTCCCAGAACCTGTTGGGCAATGGCAGTGCCCTCCGGGGACGGTATGGAGGGAAATGGAGTGGGTGATGCCAGGGCCCTCGCCTGCAGGCCTGGGACAGCATGGCACACACAGTTTAATACCTGCAGTCCTGTCACTCGCGGGCAAGTTCATGGTTCTCTAAGGTGGCATTTCTAGAACCACCTAATGGAAAGTCTCGCTGCAGTTTTCTATCTAGGCTGCAGTGGGCTTGGAGAATGCTTCCAGTCAAGGATGTAAGACCCTGGGATGAAGCAATGCAGGCCCTCCACTGCCCCTGCGGAAACGATTAGCCCGAGTGGCCCCACTCAAATGGGACATAACGGTTCTTGGTATCTTCCAGGTGGTGGATTTGGACGCATCTGCAAATCTTTACTGAAGTGAGAAGTGTCATTAAGGATCAGAGAGAGCAGGTCACTGGCAATGTTTTGGAACCAGAAAATACCCAAGCACACAGGCTCCCCTGGCAGCGAGGCCCGGGAGTGGGGTAGCCTCACCCTCCACGGCCGAGAGCTGCGAGGAGAGTGAGGCTGAGGGGCTGGTGTGCCGGGGGGCTGCCTGGGATGCCGGTGCGTACAGGCCACCATGGCACATTGGAAATGCAGCAAGCGGAGGGAAGGTCGTATTAATTAACCAGAGCTCTTCTCAGGGGAAGCCGTGTGTGGGGTAGAAGGAGTACTTTGGGAAGGAGTGAGGGTGGAATAAGTAATACTGATACAAGTGATAACAACTGCTAACTGGATCCTGAGGCAGGTGACGAAGGGACTCCGGGGCTTGCTTTGCCAAGTCAGGGAAGCAAGTTTGGGTCTGAGGAAGGCTCTCAAAACAGTACAGAGGACTTCCCTGGTGGTCCAGTGGTTAAGACTCCGCACTTCCACTGGGTTCAACCCCTGGTTGGGGAAGTACTGCATGCCACTGTGGTGTGGCCAGAAAAATTTTTTTTAAGTTAAAAAAAGAGTCAGTGCAGAGACTGGGCCCTGTATCAGCCCTTCCTTCTACAATTCATAATCAGGGGGAGCCAGGAATACTAGTTTGCAGGGCTGCCTGTCCAGGTGCCCTCATATCTCAGTTAGGACATGGCTAACGGAACCAGCATCCCTAGGCCTTTTTTACCTGCTTCATTCTGTCTCCCGGTAGAAAGCTCCTATTACAGTTGAATTGTGTCCCTAGAAGAGATATTGAAGTCCTAACCCTTGGTACCCGTGGATGTGACTTTATTTTGCAACAGGGTCTTTGCAGAGGTAATGAAGTTAAGAAGAGGGCCCCCAGTAGAGTGGGCTCTGATGCAATAGGACTGGTGGTCTTACAAGAGGGGAAATTTGGGCACAGAGATGGACATACGCAAAGGGAAGATGATGCAGAGACACAGAAAGCATGCTGTGTGATGACAGAGGCAGAGACTGGAGGGATGCACCTGCAAGCCAGGGAATGCCAGGGGTCGCCGGGAGCCACCGGATGCTGGAAGGGGCAGGGAAGGATCTTCGCTGAAGCTTGCAGAGAGAACTTGGCCCTGCTGATACCTTGATTTCAGACCACCTGCCTCCAGAACTGAGAAACAAGAACTTTCCATTGTTTTAAGCCACCCAGTTTGTGGTACTATGTTACAGCAGCCCTAGGAAACGAATCTAGTGCTTCCGATACAAGTATGTGTGAGCCCTGTGTGGAAGCATTTTTCCTGGTTTGGCCCAGCACACCCGCCGTTGGCTGGAGTGAAAAATGCCCAGAGACTTCCTTTTTTAAATTTATTTATTTTAGTTATTTATTTTTGGCTGCACTGCATCTTCGTTGCTGTGCCCAGGCTTCCTCTAGTTGCCACGAGCGGGGGCTACTCTTTGTTGCGGTGTGCAGGCTTCTCATTGTGGGGGCTTCTCTTGTTGCAGAGCACAGGCTCTAGGCACATGGGCTTCAGCAGTTGTGGCTCGCGGGCTCTAGAGTGCAGGCTCAGTAGTTGTGACGCACGGGCTTAGTTGCTCCGTGGCATGTGGGATCTTCCCAGACCAGGGCTCGAACCCGTGTCCCCTGCACTGGCAGGCAGATTCTTAACCGCTGCACCACCAGGGAAGCCCCCACAGAGACTTCCCATGAGGCTATTCCACAAAGCATAACTTAGAGAACTCTGAAGTCTACACAAACTAGCCTTGGCTTTCTCTCTGTAAAAGAGGAACCAGGATGGAATTGGCTCTCTCCAAACTCTAACTTGCTTTGCATTTGTAAAAACCACCCAGCTCCATCAGACAACAAAGTGCCAAAGAATTATCAGTCCTTGAGAGTTCGCTTGGCCAAGTGCTGGGTGGGGCCCCAGGGGGCTGAAGGGAGGTGCCTGTCACACAGGTGTGAAGCCTGGGGGCTCCCAGGGTATCTCCTCTCTTCTGGCATCGGAGGAAGTCTGCAGCATCTGGGGCCAACATTTGGATGGCCTGGCTGCTCTGGCACTAATGACAAAATAAATTCCCAACATAAATTCAGTCCCTGGATTCACAGAAAGATAGACAAGATGAAAAGGCAGAGGACTATGTACCAGATGAAGGAACAAGATAACACCCCAAAAAACAACTAAATGAAGTGGAGACAGGCAACCTTCCAGTAAAAGAATTCAGAATAATGATAGTGAAGATGATCCAGGACCTCGGAAAAAGAACAGAGGCAAAGAAAGAGAAGATGCAAGAAATGTTTAACAAAGACCTAGAAGAATTAAAGAACAAACAAACAGAGATGAACAATACAATAACTGAAATGAAAAATACACTAGAAGGAATCAATGGCAGAATAACTCAGGCAAAAGAACGGAAAAGTGACGTGGAAGACAGAATGGTGGAATTCACTGCTGAGGAACAGAATAAAGAAAAAAGAATGAAAAGAAATGAAGACAGCCTAAGAGACCTCTGGGACAACATTAAACGCAACAACATGCGCATTATAGGGGTCCCAGAAGGATAAGAAAGAGAGAAAGGACCCAAGAAAATATTTGAAGAGATTATAGTTGAAAACTTCCCTAACATCGGAAAGGAAATAGCCACCCAAGTCCAGGAAGCGCAGAGAGTCCCATACAGGATAAACCCAAGGAGAAACACGCCGAGACACACAGTAATCAAATTGGCAAAAATTAAAGACAAAGAAAAGTTATTGAAAGTAGCAAGGGAAAAATGACAAATAACATACAAGGGAACTCCCATGAGGTTAACAGCTGATTTCTCAGCAGAAACTCTACAAGCCAGAAGGGAGTGGCATGATATACTTAAAGTGATGAAAGGGAAGAACCTACAACCAAGATTACTCTACCCTGCAAGGATCTCCTTCAGATTCGATGGAGAAAACAAAAGCTTTACAGACAAGCAAAAACTAAGAGAATTCAGCACCACCAAACCAGCTCTACAACAAATGCTAAAGGAACTTCTCTAAGTGGGAGACACAAGAGAAGAAAAGGACCTAGAAAAACAAACCCAAAACAATTAAGAAAACGGTCATAGGAACATACATTATCGATAATTACCTTAAATGTGAATGGATTAAATGCTCCAACCAAAAGACAAAGGCTGGCTGAATGGATACAAAAACAACACCTATATATATGCTGTCTACTAGAGACCCACTTCAGACCTAGGGACACATACAGACTGAAAGTGAGGGGATGGAAAAAGATAGTCCATGCAAATGAAATCAAAAGAAAGCTGGAGTAGCAATACTCATATCAGATAAAATAGACTTTAAAATAAAGAATATTACAAGAGACAAGGAAGGACACTACATAATGATCAAGGGATCAATCCAAGAAGATATAACAATTATAAATATATATGCACCCAACATAGGAGAACCTCAATACATAAGGCAACTGCTAACAGCTCTAAAAGAGGAAATCGACAGTAACACAATAATAGTGGGGGACTTTAACACCTCACTTACACCAATGGACAGATCATCCAAAATGAAAATAAAGAAAGAAACAGAAGCTTTAAATGACACAATAGACCAGATAGATTTAATTGATATTTATAGGACATTCCATCCAAAACCAGCAGATTACACTTTCTTCTCAGGTGCGCACGGAACATTCTCCAGGATAGATCACGTCTTGGGTCACAAATCAAGCCTCAGTAAATTTAAGAAAATTGAAATCATATTAAGCATCTTTTCTGACCACAATGCTATGAGATTAGAAATCAATTACAGGGAAAAAAACGTAAAAAACACAAACACATGGAGGCTAAACAATACGTTACTAAATAACCAAGAGATCACTGAAGAAATCAAAGAGGAAATCACAAAATACCTAGAGACAAATGACAATGAAAACACGACGATTCAAAACCTATGGGATGCACCAAAGCAGTTCTAAGAGGGAAGTTTACAGCTATACAAGCCTACCTCAAGAAACAAGAAAAATCTCAAATAAACAATCTAACCGTACACCTAAAGGAACTAGAGAAAGAAAAACAAACAAAACCCAAAGTTAGCAGAAGGAAAGAAATCATAAAGATCAGAGCGGAAATAAATGGAATAGAAACAAAGAAAACAATAGCAAAGATCAATAAAACTAAAAGTTGGTTCTTTGAGAAGATAAACAAAATTGATAAACCATTAGCCAGACTCATCAAGAAAAAGAGAGAGAGGACTCAAATCAATAAAATTAGAAATGAAAAAGGAGAAGTTACAACAGACACTGCAGAAATACAAAGCACCCTAAGAGACTACTTACTACAAGCCAACTCTATGCCAATAAAATGGACAACCTGGAAGAAATGGACAAATTCTTAGAAAGGTATAACCTTCCAAGGCTGAACCAGGAAGAAACAGAAAATATGAACAGGCCAATCACAAGCACTGAAATTGAAACTGTGATTAAAAATCTTCCAACAAACAAAAGTCCAGGACCAGATGGCCTCACAGGTGAATTCTATCAAACATTTAGAGAAGAGCTAACACCCATCCTTCTCAAACTCTTCCAAAAAATTGCAGAGGAAGGAACACTCCCAAACTCATTCTATGAGGCCACCATCACCCTGATACCAAAACCAGACAAAGATACTACAAAAAAAAGAAAATTACAGACCAATATCACTGAAGAATATAGATGCAAAAATCCTCAACAAAATACTAGCAAACAGAATCCAACAGCACATTAAAAGGGTCATACACCATGATCAAGTGGAGTTTATCCCCAGAAAGCAAGGATTCTTCAATATACGCAAATCAATCAATGTGATACACCTTATTAACAGATTGAAGAATAAAAACCATATGATCACCTCAATAGATGCAGAAAAAGCTTTTGACAAAATTCAACACCATTTATGATAAAAACTCTCCAGAAAGTGGGCACAGAGGGAACCTACTTCAACATAATAAAGGCCATATACGACAAAAAAAAAAAAAAAAAATTCAGTCCCTGCTTTGAGCTGGGCTCTTTGGTGAAGTTTTCCCCTATAAATCATATCTTAGGCATTTTTTTTTCATAATTGAGATTTTACTGATTGTTTTGAGGATCAGTACACACACATTTCAATTTGTACACAATTCTCAACATACATTCCAAAAATCTAAAAAGTCACGTAGCTGTGATTCTTTTCTGAACAGTTATTCCAGGGACTTTCCAGCTTAAAATTTGAAGGCAAAATTTCCTTCACAGTATATCAAGTACCAATATCTTCAAATATTGATAGGCTGTTACATCGTAAGTCCCACTAATTCACAATATCATATACACTACATACTCAAATTGTCAGTCGTTCACAGCACATTAACAGTTACGAGAACTGGACTACCACCGACCAAAGATGTTAGAGAGTGCACAAAACTCTGCCCAGGAGAGCCAAGATCAAGGGGTGAGTGGTTTGCTTTAGGAAACAATTCTACCAAAAGTAACATGGGAAGAGAAGTAATGTAAAGGGTTTAAGACATTAAATGCACAACTGACTCCAAACTGCCATTTAGTATGCTTTGTATTATAGGCTATAAAAGCTACCCTCCATCTGTGGAATGTTAAGCTGACACACAAGACAAAGCCTCGCATATTCAATATCCCACTATTTTCTGGTTGTACGAAAAAATAAACAACCACCAAATGATTTCACCTCTTAAAAAAAGCATTTACACTTAAAAACTGGGATGAGGTGGGATTCCCTCCTTTTTATGTTTCTAGAGCTACTAAAAAACTTGCATTTACGAAATAGTTGATATTCCTCTGGATTGTACAAGAAAGGAGACAGGGACCACTGATAGGACCAGGTGTGTGATATTAATCAGATTTGGCTTCTTTCTCTCCTGCTTCATCAGAAGCTGGGCTCTCCTCGTTTTTAGTTTCTCCATCTTCTGCAGCTAAGTCTTCTTTAGTCTCTTGGTTAGTCACTTCAGCCTGTTTTCCCTTTGCTCCCCTTTTTCCTTTTGTTTGCACTTTTTTGTCTGAAGATTTATCCTTTCCTGCCGCCTTTTTTTGGCTTCGTTTCCACTTTTGCAGGAGGCGGTTTAGCGGACAACCTCGCCCATCTCCTCTTGGGCTCCTCTTTCGCCGCCCCCTCGGCGGAGCTGACCTTCCTCTTGGCATCGCGGCGGCGGGGCGGGCGCGTGCCCGGTGCCTGCGGGCCGCGGCGCACCGAGAGCCTTCTCGAAGCCGGGCTGCCTGGCCGCTGCCGCTCCTCTCGCCGCCCGAGCTGGGGGGACCCGCGGCGGTGGGGAGAACCGGATGGAACCGGATTGGGAGCCCACCCCCAACATCTTAGGCATGTAAAGCCCTGAAGCTGAGCCAGTTTTAACATGGTGGCTTTTACCTACTCTATTTATAATGTCTCTATTAGCTTCCTCCCAGGTTAAGGGGCCAAATCTACCTGCTCTTTCTATTCTCCGAAAGCACAAGGAATTGAAATGGCAACAAACAACTAGTCTAGCTTGATGCTGGAGATGCTATTATTTCACTGTTTAGACAACATGAAGTTTAGAAAGGATAAAGTCCTGCCCCAAGGTCAAAACAAACCAATGACACAAGAACAGGACAAAAGAGATGGGACTGAGGTAGATTTAGGTGTTCAGTTCATTTCTAGCTTAATGAGCACAGCTTAATGCGAGATTCCCAGACACGCTGATCAAATCGAACAAAATGCTTACTCTGTACCAGTGGGCAGGGTCTAGAGCAGTGGGTCATTCTGGGATTGACATTTTGAGAGGAACATGGGCACACTGGGAATTGTCAGGAGGGCAGTGACCAGGATGGCTACCATGTCTATATGAGAGACAATAAATGAATTGAGAAAATGAGTTTATACTTTGAACTAGAAATTTCTAGGTCTCTTGCTGAATTAATTTTCTACTGCTGCTATAACAAATTACTGTGAACTAGGTGGTTTCAAAGAACACAGATTGAAAGGATTCTGGAAAGATAGTTGGATGGGAAGCATCAGCAATCTATCTCCCCCCGCCCCCCAGACAACAATTGTACCGGCAGAATCTGTCTCATGTAAGTATTTTGGAACTCTGGAGTCTATTGAAGGATTGCAACTTCCAGAGGAAGACTTGGACAGGTAAACTGTGCTTCATTTTGGTCAGTTTCAGCTCTGAGCATAGCAGTTACCCATCCCCCCATTCCCATGGTGGGCAGCTGTTTGCATACAGCTTGTGGGAGCCAGGTTGGGCAAAAGAGGACCCTGTGCTGCAAATGTTGGCGATCTATGCTCTGACTGCCCATTGCTGCTTCTGATTAGATTGTTGCTGCCCCTCCACCTCCAGCTGAAGTGACGTCCAAGGGATTTAAAGGGTGGGTGCCCTTTACTGCCCTCTTCATTTTTCTCTTTTTCCTCCTTTTTAGAGCCAAACATTAAAGACAAGGATACTGTATTAGGGTTCTCCAGAGAAAGGGAACCAATATGGTATATGTAGATTGATATCTCTATATAGATATCTCCCTCTCTATGTATATCTATATGAAATTTATTATAGGAGTCAGCTCATGTTACAGAGGCTGAGAAGTCACATGATCTGCAGTCTGGAGAATCAGGAAGGCCATGGGCATAATTCAGTAAAATGCTGAAGGCCTGTGAACCAGGGGGTGAGGGGCTGCTAGTGCAAGAAACAGGAGCTCTGATATCTCTGAGGGCAGCAGAAGATGGACCTCCCAGCTTAAAAAGAGGGAGATAATTTGCCCTTCCTCCGCCTTTTTGTTCTATTCAGACCCTTGATGCATGGGATGAGGCCTGCCCACATTGGTGAAGGCAGATCTTTTTCACTCAGTGTATTGATTGTCTTCTAATCTCTTTGCTAATCTCTTCTGAAAACACCCTCACAAACATACCCAGAAATAATTTTTTACCAGCTATCTGGGCATTCCTTAGCCCAGGCAAACTGACACAAAATTAACCATCAGACATGCAAAACAACTGCATATATGGGGGAAGTTAGCAAGTGATCGTGCATGCCCAAGGAAAGGCTCTGAAAAGACCCAAGACTTTAAACTATACCTCAGCTGATCCTTGTCACATAGATAGCCTACAGCAATGGGAAGCAAACAAACAAAAAAACGCTATTAAACAAAGCAGTAACAAAAAACAGCAAACTCTCGGTAAGAGGGAGAATCTGGTCTCCATAATTACCGCATTATTAAATCCAAATATTCAAATTTTTTCCAAAAAAATCATAAGGCATACAAATAAACAGAAAAGTATGGCCCATTCAAAGAAAAAATAAATAAAACCAACAGGAACTATCCCTGAAAAAGACTTGATGGCAAATACAGCAGACAAAACAACTTTTAAAACAACTGTCTTAAAGACGCTCAAAGAACTCAAGGAAGATTTGGAAGAAGTCAGGAAAATGTATGAACAAAAATGGAAACATCAATCATGAGACATAAAACCTAAAAAGAAGCCAAAAAGAAATTCTGGAGCTGAAAAGTATAATAATTGAAATGAAAAATTAACTAGAGGGATTCAAAGGCAAATTTGAACAGGCATAAGAATCAGTGAACTTGAAGATAGGACAATGGAAATAATCAAGACTGAGAAACAGAAAGAAAAAGATTCAACTCGAAGCCATATGAAGAAATAAAGATCCCAGTAAAGGTACATAAACAAGTAATTATAAAAGCTAACATTATTATAACAATGGCTTATAATTCCACTTTGTTTTCTAAATGACTTGAGACTAATGCATTAAAAATCATTATTAGTTTACATTATTCTGGGGCACACAATGTATAAAGGTGTAATTCTGTGATAACAACAGCAAGGGGTGGAGATGGAGCTGTAAAGGAGCAGAGTTCTTGTATATTATTGAAGTTAAGCTGGTATAAATTCAAATAAGAGTGCTATAACTTTAGTATGTTAACTGTAATCCCCATGGTACCCACAAAGGAAATAGCTATAGAATATAAACAAAAAGGAATGAGAAAGGAATTTAAACATTTCACTACCAAAAAAAAAAAAAGTCAACTAAACACTAAGGAAGACAGTACTGTAAGGCAGGGAGTGAGAAACAAAGCCGTAAAATGTATAGAAAACAAATAAGATGACAGAAGTCTCTCCTTCCCAGTAACTACTCTTAAATGTAAATGGATTAAACACCCCAGAAGACAGACTGGCAAAATGGTTAAAAAAACACAGTCCAACTATATGCTATCCACAAGAGACTCACTTTAGATCAAAAGTGAAAGAATGGAAAAAGATATTCCATGCAAACAGTAACCGAAAGAGAGCAGGGGTGGCTGTACTAACACTGGACAAAACAGATTTTTTTTTTTTTTTTACAAAACAGATTTTAAATCAAAAAGTTTACAAGAGACAAAGTAGGACATTATATATTAATAGAAATTTGATATATCCTCTTGCTGTAATATTATAAACACATTTCTAATGACATACAACTGAATAAATAAAGCAAAAATTGACAGAATTGAAGAGAGAAATAATGGATAGAGCAAGCAGACAGAAGTAAGGAAATAGATACAACAAACCAACTATATATAACAGACACTGCACACTCTACCCACCACCAAAAGCGTACACATTCTTATGTGCACGCGGATATTTTCCAGGTTAGACCATATGTTAGGCCACAAAAATTAAGTGTCAACAGATTTAAAAAAACAACTATCATATTTTCTCTGACCACAATGAGATAAAGTGAGCAATCAGTGACAGAAGGCAAACTGGAAAATCCACAAATATATTGAAATTTAACAACACACTCTTAAACAACCAATGGATCAAAGAAGAAATCACAAGGTGAATTAGAAACTCCTTAGTTTTAATGAAAACAAAAATGCAACATACCAAAACTATAATGTAGCAAAAGCAGTCCTAAGGGGAAAATGCACAGCTATAAACACATTAAAAAAAACAGATCTCAAATTAATAACATAACTTTACAAGTTAAGGAACTTGAAAAAGAACAAACTAAACCCAAAGCTAGCAGAAGGAAGGAAATAAAGATTAAAGAATAGGGGACTTCCCTGGTGGCGCAGTGGTTAAGAATCTGACTGCGGAGCGGCTAAGCCCGTGAGCCAATGGCCACTGAGCCTGCGCGTCCGGAGCCTGTGCTCCGCAATGGGAGAGGCCACAACAGTGAGAGGCCCGCGTATCGGGGGGAAAAAAAAAAAAAAAAAGTGCTGGGAAAACTGGATATCCACACAGAAAAGAATGAAGCTGGACCCTTACCTAGTGCCAAGTATAAAAATTAACTCAAAATGGATCAGGACCTAAATGTAAGACCCAAAACTATACAACCCGTAGAAGAAAACAGGAAAAAAAGTTTCATGACACTGAATTTGGCAATCATTTCTTGAATATGACACCAAAGGTATAGGCAACAAAACAAAAAAGATAGACTGGACTTCATGAATATTAAAAATTTCGTGCATCAAAAGATAATATCAACAGGGTAAAAAGGTAACCTGCAGAATGGAAGAAAATATTTGCTAATCATATATATAAGGGTTTAAAGTAAAAAGCAAAAATAAACAAATGGGACCTAATTCAACTTAAAAGCTCTTGCACAGCAAAGGAAACCATCAACAATACAAGACAACCTGGGGCCTCCCTGGTGGTGCAGTGGTTGAGAGTCCGCCTGCCGATGCAGGGGACACGGGTTCGTGCCCCGGTCTGGGAAGATCCCACATGACGCGGAGCGGCTGGGCCCGTGAGCCATGGCCGCTGAGCCTGCGCATCCGGAGCCTGTGCTCCGCAACAGGAGAGGCCACAACAGTGAGAGGCCCGCGTACCGCAAAGACAACAACAACAACAAAAAAAAACCCCACAAGACAACCTACTGAATGGGAGAAAATATTTGCAAATTATATGACTGATAAAGGATTAATATCCATCATATATATAAACAGCTCATACAACTCAACATTGATAAAACAAACAACCCAATTTAAAAATGCACAGAAGAACTGAAGAGACATTTTTCCAAAGAGGGAATGCATATGACCAACAGGCCCATGAAAAGATGCTCAACATCACTAATCAGGGAAATGCAAATCAAAACCACAATGAGTTATCACCTCACACCTGTCAGGTTGGCTATCATTAAAAAGAACATGAACTATAAATGTTGGCAAGAGTGTGGAGAAAAGGGAACCCCTGTACACTGTTGGGGGGAATGTAAATTGGTGCAGCCACTATGGAAGACAGTATGGCTGTTTCTCACAAAACTAAAAACAGAACTACCATATGACCCAGCAATTCCACTCCCGGGTATATATATATTAAAAAAAAACCAAAAACACTAATTCAGAAAGATACATGCACCCCAATGTTCACAGCAGCATTATTTACAATTGCCAAGATATGGAAGCAACCTAAGTGTCCATCAACAGATGAATAGATAAAGAAGATGTGATATATATACACACACACACGCACACAATGGAATACTACTCAATCATAAAAAAGAACGAAATTTTGCCATTTGCAGCAACATGCATGGAGTTGGAGGGCATTATGATAAGTGAAATAAGTTAGAAAGGCAAACACTGTATGATATCACTTATATGTGGAATCTTAAAAAATACAACAAACCAGTGGTTTACCAATGGGGAGAGAGAAGAGGGAAGTGGCAATATAGGGGTGGGTGAGTGGGAGGTACAAACTATTGGGTGTAAGATAGGCTACAGGGATGTATTGTACAACGCAGGGAATATAGCCAATATTTTATAATAACAATAAATCTAGTGTAACTTTTAAAATTGTATAAAAATTTTAAAAATTAAAAAAAAATGGGCAAAGGAACTTGAATAGGTATTTCTCCAAAGAGGATATACGCATGGCCAATAAGCACATGAAAAGATGCTCGGTATCACTAATCATTAGGGAAATGCTAATCAAAACTACAATGATATATCACCTCACACACATTAGAATGGCTACTACTAAAAACAAACAAACATACAACAAAAAAAAACCCAGAAAACAAGTGTTGGTGAGGATGTGGAGAAATTGGAACCCTTGAGCACTGCTGATGCGAATATTAAAAACTAGTACAGGGACTTCCCTGGTGGCACAGTGGTTAAGAATCCGCCTGCCAGTGCAGGGGACAAGGGTTCGAGCCCTGGTCTGGGAAGATCCCACATGCCGCGGAGCAACTAAGCCCGTGCGCCACAACTACTGAGCCTGCGCTCTAGAGCCCACGAGCCACAACTGCTGAACCAGCATGCCACAACTACTGAAGCCCCCATGCCTAGTGCCCGTGCTCCAGAACAGAAGCCACCGCAATGAGAAGCCCATGCGCTGCAAGGAAGAATAGCCCCTGCTCACCGCAACTAGAGAAAGCCTGAGTGCAGCAATGAAGTCCCAACGCAGCCAAAAATAAAATAAATTAAAAAAAACAAACAAACTGATACAGCTGCTGTTGAAAACAGTATGAAGGTTCCTCAAAAAATTTAAGATAGAATTACCATATGATCCAGGAATTCCACTTCTGGATATATACCCAAAAGAGCTGAGAGGAGGATCTTAAAGAGGTATTAGTACTCCAATGCTTATAGCAGCGTTACTGACAATGGCTAAAACGTACAAGTAACCCAAGTGGTCACTGACAAATGAATGGGTAAACAAAATTTTCTGGTTTAAAAGTTAGCTTTTTTGTTTTTTGTTTTACAACACAGCAAAAAAGAATCTACAACTATCAAAATCTGCAAAACACCTGTAGAAAGGAGCTACCTTTTTTGAACTGTTTAATTAAAGCTTCTCTAGGATTTACACACCCATTTCTGACCATCAAGAGCATGGAACTTCTCACACCTGTTTGTGTCTCCACGGGCTTTAGACCCCAACATATTTACACACTTTAGTATTCTACATCAAATCAGCTTTCATTTAGCCCATTTATATTTTTTAAAAATAGAAAAGTGAAACAAAAACAGATTTAATTTCCTTCTGAAATCTGTTATGTAAACGTTTTGTTGAATTTAAACATCACAAGTTTGATAAAGTTGTCAACGAGGTCTCTCACCCAGCCCACAGTCTGTGGAAAATCTTAATTACAGCAGATTCAAATACATCGCTACACTGTCAGCTGTTTTTTCTGCTTGGAATCAGCTACCTTGATGTTCTCATACTGTTTTAACCACCTCTTGGCGTCTCAGCTAAGAATGCCTGTCCCAGTTCTGCCTAGAAATCCACCACCATAAAATGGAGTATTATTCAGCCTTTAAAAAGAAGGAAATTCTGACATATGCTACAATATGGATGAATCTTAAGAACGTTATACTAAGTGAAATATGCCAGCCACAAAAAGACAAATACCATATGATTCCACTATATGAGACATTCAGAGTGGCCCGAATCAGAGACAGAAAGTAGAAGGTTGGTTGCCGGGGCAGAGGGGAGGGGGCAATGGCGAGTTATTGTTTAATAGGTACAGAATTTGTTTTACAAGATGAAAAGTTATGGAGATAGATGGTGTTGATGAAACATTATGCATGTATTTAATGCCACTGAACGGTATACTTAAAAAAGGTTAAGACAGTAAATTTTATCACTGTAAAATTTTTACCACTATAAAAAAATTGGAAAAAAAAACCCCAAATTGATTATCTCACAGTTCTGGAGGTCAGAAGTCCAAAATGGGCCGGCGGGGCTGCATTCCTTCCGGAGGCTCTAGAGGAGAGTCCATTTCTTTGCCTTTTCCAGCTCCTGGAGGCTGTCCGCGTTCTTTGGCTTATGACGCCTTCCAGCAATGGCGTCACCCCAACCTCTGCTGTCAGCACAGCGCCTGCTTTCCCCCAGATTCCTCCGCGCAACTCCTCCGCCAACCCTGAACCTCCTGCCTCCTTCTTATAAAGTGCCTTATATTGGACACACCTGATAATCCAGAAGGCTTTCTCTGTCTCGAGAGCCTCAGCTCAATCACACCTGCAAGTCCTTTTGCCATGGAAGGAAACAAATTCACAGGCTCTGAGGACTAGGACGCCGGCATCTTTGGGAAGCCATTACTCTGTTTACCGCAGTTGCCTAGAGAAATACGTCAGTGTGGGAGGGGGTAGGCGCAAGGGCTTCAATACTGAAAGCAGGGGTAAGCACATGTCTGACAATAGGGTTGTGGTTGAACAACCGTGCAGATATTCTGTAGAATACTACGCAGCCATAGAAAGAATGAACTGGATGACATGGAAGGCCGTCCATGGTGCATTTTTAAATGAGAAGGACAAATTTCAGAAATTCTTAATTCATTTAACAAATATTTTCAGTGTCTATCATGTTCCTGAAGCTGGAAGTACAGAAGTGAATTAAACAAGGGTTTATACTCTCTTTCTGTATAAAAACTGTATGCAGAAATAGGTGTGTACAGGGAAAAAAGGGTCTAAGCTGGTAAATAAATACTGGTATGTTAACAGCGGGTATCTCGGGAGACGAAGAGCAGGAAGTAAAAGCGGTGAAGGTTTGCCCTTCTTCTTTGGTTGTTTTTATATAGTTTTACCTTTTCAATGAGCATTTAAACTTGCTTGAAGTTGGCTAAAAATTTAAACTGAGGTACCGTTATTAGGAGAAGTTATCTATTATGTCTAACCCCATCTCATAATGACAAAACTGTACCACCTGCAAAACAGAAAGAAGGGAGGGAAGGGAGAGAGTGGAGACAAAGAAACGTCCAGCTGATTGGTGTTAACTTGGAGCAGGCAAGGCTTGCGGGGCACTTAGCCAACAAGTGGAGCAAAGTGTCCCTCCCTCCCCGGCGGGAACTGGCAGCTCCTCCGGGTACGATTCTTTATAACCTCTCCTGTGGCACCGGCCCTGTGCCTAGTGTACGCAGTAGGTGATCAATGACATACTGTCGACCAGCCGAGTCACCGATGGGAGCGCCTGTAAAGGTGTAGATGACACCCAAACAGGAGGGGCAAGCGTCCTGTCAGGGCTCAGCTTTGACCCCGTACGGCAACACCCACACCCACCAGCCTCACTTCCACAGCCATTCGTCTCCTCTCATTTCTAACCATTTCAGCTCAAAGTCTGGTCCTTCCCAACCCCCCAGAACTTCCTGGTTTATTTGAAGCAGAGGTTCTGCAGTTGGAAGAAGTGCGTAGAAATTCCAGGTCACTTATCTCCGCCATGGTGTCCCCAAGATGAACATGTGGTTTGCTACTTCTTTGCCCTGAACTGCAACCTCTGAGCTGGCCTTTCTGCCCCCTGCATGTGTCTCTGGGGCTGATGCTTCGTGGCTGCGGGGTGCAGGGAAGACAAGAGGGGGTGAGGCGTGGGGCCCAGGGACCCTCGACCCTGGGCAATGTCATCTCACACTTGTAGACCTAAGTTCCTTTGATAAACATCATCTGAGAATCACACACCTGGCAAACAGGCTGTCCCGGGAACACGGCCCAGGAACAAACAAAACAAGCTTGTGTCTTTCATTTTGTTCTTGGTTCTTACTGTTCTAGGAAGAAAAAAAAGAAAAAAGACTGGACTTGAGTAGGCGAGACATTCACACGCTTTACTCAGAAAACAAGGAACCTCTGATTTTCTTGGAGAAACGTTGAGAGCTGTCTTTTCCTTTTAGTGCCCTTAAGCATAGACTGAAACAAGGAAGACATAATTTCAGTTCATTCCAATTGTCCCCTGAACACCTACTTCATCCTTCCTAGACTGATCGTTGGACAGAATTAAAACTGCTCCCAAAGTGTAGTTTGATTCAGCCTGCGGGCCCTCCATGAAGTGTCCCTGCCGCCTTCCAGCTCTGTCCTCCTCTCCTCCTGGATTCCCCTCAGGCACACCCTGCACGTCCCTGCCCCCAAGCCCTCATACCTGTCCCCTCGACCTGGAACACGGTCCTCCCGTTTCCCTGCCTCCTTCAGGTCCCTTCAGAACCTCAACCGCCGCCCCATCCCAGCCCTCCCACCCCAGCCCTGCTTCTTTTCTCTCCACAGCACTTGTCACCTTCTAATAGGTCACGTTGTTATTTTGTTCACGGTCTACCCCTTTTCTGATGTAAACTCCACCAAGGCATGGATTTTCATCCATCTGTTCACCACTGGAAACTCAGTCCTAGATAATGATTGAATCTGAGTCTTTATAGAGGAGTTTTGCATTATGTATCCAAAATCTTACAAATACGCTAATGCTTCCACGCAGCTATTCGACATCTAGGAGTTTATCCCCGGGAAGTCATCACAGAAGTGTGCAAAGATAGAGTTAGAAATGTTATAAAAGCCAAACACTGGAAATAATAAGAGCTGACATTTAATTAGCACTTACCACGTGCTAGACCCTGTTTTAAACATTTTACGCACATGAACGCTTTAAACTCCCGACCACCCTATAACCCACCTGTTATTGTCTGGATTTTACAAGTGAGGGAACGGGCAGAGGGACTGAAGAGCACGCAGTCGAGCCAGGATTTGATGGGGTGTGTCTGCCTCGAGTCCATATTCTTAACACCCTATGGGTTACATGAGCTGTACTTCAGCCACCCTGAGGTATTCAATGCAACCATTTAAAATGATGCTGTAGACAATGGATTTTTTCTGGTGGGGGGACAAGGGACATGAACCCCTGAAATTATATGTAAATTGCGTGATCATACACATTGCTGGGAAGGAGGCAGCTTTATCAGATTCTCAGAGACATCCAAGAACCAGCATTGTAGAGTAATTCTTCTACATACGTAGTTCAGGTGAACATATCCTGCACATGGGTTATCAACTGTTCAGCACAGTCTTTAAAAAATTTCTTTTTAGTTTCCCTCCTTCCACACAAGATTTCCTCGTCTTGTCCCTAAACCACATTAACAACCTAGAAAAATCACCAGAGAAGACGCTTTAATGACTTGAAAAGATCTTTGTGAGATACAGTAAAAAGCTCAAATAACTATATGTTAATAGCTGTTATTCCTGGGTGATGGAATTATGAGTATGTTAAAATTTCTTTTCTGGTCTTATTTGTATTCTGTGCACGTTTTGCAAGAACATGAATTACTTTTTGTAACCAAAGGAATTTTTTTTTTAAGAAAATGGCACATTTGGGAAGGATAATTTGGAAGAAGCTATGAAAATTTTAAGCGTACCTGCCCTTTGATCCAGCAATTCCATTTCCAGGAATCTGCTGGACAGAAATTCTTGCCTGTGAGCCCGAATATAAGTCCAGCGACATTCATGAAAGCATTGTGAAAATTAGTAAACAGCCCAAACCCTCAGAGAAGGTGAGTAAATAAAATAAACAAAATAAAATATTCAATAAAATATAATACCACCATATTAGAAAAACTGTGCAGCTGTTAAAAAAAAGAAAACACGGTAGCTAGATCTCTGACTCTCCCACAAGATGTATTATTTGGTAAAAACAAAGGACGAGCGTAAGAGTGTAAAGGCCTTGAAAGGGGTCTGGAAGGAAGCCGCCTGTTTGTTGATGATGGTTACTTGCAGGGAGGCGCTGGGAGCTGGGCAGGGGAGGTAATGGTGAAGGGACTTCATGTTCTGTTCTGGATTGTCTGAATCTTTTACATATTATTTATGTAACCAAATACAACACACACAGTTAAACTATGAAAGAGTTCTAAGATTAAAAAAGCCTCCAAACTCCGAAGTGCTTTCCCCCCACCATGGGGCTGCTCAGGGGCTCCACGTTCAAGCTGCCAGGAAGTCTCAGGAAGGACCACGATCCTGGTTACTGTCAGGATTGGAAACAGGCTCAGTCACCGGGCAGGGGCAGGTGGTTATGTAAACGGGAGCGCAGACCTACTGCACATTCTTATGCCCTAAGCATGAGCAGCGATCGTGAGGATCTTGGAGCAGCTTGGAAATTAAGTGACAAAAGCCCAGTGGGAAACTACACACAGCGCGCCCAGGGTAAAGGCGGAGGGGCCACATTGTTGGCCAGGTGGGATTATATCATCTTGGCCAAACCTGTTTCTCCCTGGGGCTTTCTCATCACGGTTCCGAGGCCACAAACCTGCACACTGTGTTCCAGCCGCCCTGGCCTTTCTGTGCTGTTTCCTGCCCGGGGCCTCTGCTCTCGCTGCCTCTGTGAGCCTGGCTACTCCTTATACCCCCAGCCCTCTCGCAGTTTCTCCATCACATTAGTCTGCGTACCTGCTTCCTGGGCCTATGCTTGTCTGAAATCGTCATGTCTACTTGATTCCCAATCTCCCCCACTAGCCAGCACTATTCTAGGGCTTACCGTGGGTGTGGCACGGCTCTAAGCACTTTACAGACCACCCAGTCAGTTCTTTCAAGACCCTACAACACCAGTACAATCATGACACCCATTTTACAGATGAGCAAAGCGAGGCGCAGAGGTACCCCACTTGCCCCCAAGCTGGGCAACTCTAAAGTGGCCAACGTGGGCTTCGAACCCAGGTGGCTTCAGCCCAGGACCTGAGTCCCTCATTACTAAATGATCCTGCCTAAAACCACTAATGAGATGAAAACCGGCACCCTATTTACTTTTTGAAGATTGGAACTGGCTGGAGGAGCAGCCAATGAACTTCACTGGCCACACCGTGGTACCGGACATGCCACGCCCAAGCTTTTAACGCCTGTGGTGATTTGAGGACATGATTTGACCTGTCTTTTCCTGGATAGAACAGGCCATAGATGAGAGAGTTCGCCAACTGCTTTTTGTGGACTTTCAAATTATTGACTCCATGAGCCCACTTCCCTTAGGTAATTCTCAGCATGGTCTCACTGCATAAAGGGGGCCAGCCCTAACACCTGTGGAAATGCAACTCTGGCAGCGCCCCTGGATGCAAAAAAATAGGGCTCAATGCCCATTTGGGTTCTATTTTCATTAAAACCCCATTAACCTGCTCTCTCAGGGTGATTAAAGTGTCCAGGACTGAGGCTCTGCAGTGCTGTAGGAGGCGGCTTTTTAAAAGTGAGCGTTCTGTTCTGTTCGCAGGCGGAAAACTTTCTTTTCAAAAGGACCCCCGGGGGTTGACGTCTCAGGCTGGTTCCCAGCCCCAAAGTGGGTTTTCTTAACAGATAATATGGTAACATCCTCTGCAGCTGGTCTTGAGTTAGCTGAGGTTGAAGATTAGGTAATTTCTCTGCTACTTGGTGTTTTTTCCTTTGTTTTTTTTTTTGTTTGTTTTTGGCCTGATTTTTGTAACTCAAAAGTAGTTTAAAGTCTTCCAATGAATGTTCATTCCTTCCACACCTTGTAAAAGTCTAAGCACTGCCCCAGGGCACACGGAGGCCAGGTGTGAAGTTTCACTTGGCAGAGCTGTAGAGATGCATTTCTGTCTCTACTTTTTTTTTTTTAACATCTTTATTGGAGTATAATTGCTTTACAATGGTGTGTTAGTTTCTGCTTTATAACAAAGTGAATCAGCTATATGTATACATATATCCCCATATCCCCTCCCTCTTGTGTCTCCCTCCTACCCTCCCTATCCCACCCATCCAGGTGGTCACAAAGCACCAAGCTGATCTCCCTGTGCTATGCGGCTGCCTCCCACTAGCTATCTATTTTACATTTGGTAGTGTATATATGTCCATGCCGCTCTCTCACTTTCTGTCTCTACTTTTGCACCTTGAAATCAGCCAAACCCACGTGAGCCGAGCCCTGTCCTTCTTCCGTGCCCGGGTGGGTGCGACCCGCTGGCCACGGTGTGCCCCCATCACAGGACTCTGCATTTTAACCCTGGGGCACATTATGGAGCTGGGCAGCTTGCAACTCACCATGCAGTACATGGAGCATCTACTGGGTACAGGCCTGGTCCTTTGTGCTCTGGGGGATGCAGTAGGTCTGGGGTGGGGCCTGAGAACCTGCATTTCTAACCAATTCACAAGTGATGCTTATGCTGTTGGTCTGGGGACCACACTTTGAGAATCACTGCTATAAGATCTTGCTTAAATGTCACTCCCCTGGAGGCCCTCCCTTCCAGCCCCTCTGCCAACCTTGGGATGGCGCTTCAGCCATAGGCTCTCAGGCAATTTGTATGGCTTCTTGCTTGTGATGGCCTGGCCCCTGCTTCCCTCCCCCACTTCACTATCTGTCACTCTCATCCTTGCCCTCCATGCTCCTGCCACCCAGGCCTGCTTTCCCTTCCTCAGAATAGGCCAAGCCACAGACCCCACTTCTTCCTGCCCCAGGACCTTGGCACTTGCTACCCTCACTGCCTGGAATATTCTTCTCTGGGCTCTTCACCTGGCCGACTGCATATCCTAACTTAGAGAGGCCTCCTATGAACCCAGTTTAAAGAAGGTCCCCTGAGCTGTTCCCCTTCACACGCCCTTTAATTCATATCACAGATCTTGTGTTAATCAGATCTAACCCCCCTTGAGAATGTAAACTCCACAAGGGCAGGGAGGAGTGACCATTCCACTCCCCACTGTAGACCCGGTGCCCAGCGCTTGCACAGGCTAGAGCATCACTGGAGAAGTGAAGGAATGGGATAAGTTTCTGCTCTCAGTGAAATCCACTTTGGAAGAGGCCGGAAAACCTGCCAGGCTTGCCCTGTGGGCTCTTCTTTCTGCAGACCTCCCTGCCATTAGGTCAACCATCAGCCTCTAAGCACTTTGTTTTGAGCGAGGGGGTGGGGTGGGGATGGAGGGAGGCAGTGGAGGTTTGGGAACAGCCAAAGTTGCAGCTTAGACACATAATCAAATCCAGAGGGCTGCACTGTGTTCTGCCAATTGAGATACCAGATTAAGCAGGCCAAGGGCCCCTGGGGCAAGATGCCACGCAAAATAACTTTTCAAAAATAGCAACTTGTATCTCAGGAATGAGCACAAATTGTCAATGACATGAGCAGTGTTTTGAAACAGAAAGAGGAGTCCTATTTATATTGCAGATAACGGTTATGTGATATAGGCATAACTTGGGCCAATTTTCCCAAAGGAGATGTTTAGGAGTGATGGCGTGGTGATGCCTGGAGAAGCTGTGTTGGAAGGACCAAAGCTGAAGAGAAAGACACCTAGTGGTGTGGTGGGAAGAGGATGTCCATGGTTCCTGGCCAGGCTCTGCTGCTTACTGGACAATACAGTGGAGCAGCTAAGATCTCCCTTCAGGATCAGCTGGATCAGGGTTCCAACCCTGGGCTCAGCGCTTGTTGCTGTGTGACCTTGGGCAGTTGCTTAACCTCACTAAGCCTGTCTCTGTCTCTGGAAAATAAGGGGAAACAGTAATTTCTCTCTCAGGGTTGTAAAGAATAAACCAAAAAAAAAAAAAAAGAATAAAAGAAATAAAAAGATAATGTGTATAAGGTGGGTATCGTAGTGCCTGGCACAGAGTAAACACTCAATAAATAATAGATGTCATTAGCTACAACACTTAAAAAATTTTAATTGTGATAAAAAAAACCTAAAACTTACCATCTTAACCATTTTTAATGTACAGTTCAACAGTGTTATATACAGTCACATTGTTGTGCAACAGATCTCTAGAACTTTCTCAGCTTACAAAACTGAAACTCTTACATCTAGGTTTTTAACCCATTTTGAGTTAATTTTTGTATATGGTGTTAGGTAAGGGTCCAACTTCATTCTTCTATAGTAATACTTTTATATTGAAAAATTCCTCTTACCTATTTGTGCCTATTTTCTCTTTTATTGAAAAAAGGTAGGGTCTTCCCTGGTGGTCCAGTGGCTAAGGCTCCGCACTCCCAATGAAGGGGGCCAGGGTTCGATCCCTGGTCAGGGAACTAGATCCCATGTGCCACAACTAAGACCCGGTGCAGCCAAATAAATAAATAAATATTTAAAGAAAAAACAAAGGTAGGTTAAGAACTTTTCTATTCATCAAAAGATACTACAAAGAAAATTAAAAGACAAGCCACAAACTGGGAGATTTTTTACAACACAGATAACTGAAAAAGGATTAGTATCCAGAATACTCCTATAGGTCAGTAAGAAAAAGACAAATGTCCTCAGAGAAAAATGAGCAAGACACAAAAGGAATTTCACAGAAGAGGAAGCATGAATGGCCTATGAACATATAATAAAATATTCAGCCTCATTAGTGCTCAGGAAAATGCAAATCTGCATCACCATGAGGTATTATTTTATACCCATTAACTGGGCAAAAATTAAGAAATCTAATAATGAGGACTCATACCGAGCAGATGGGAGAGTAAATTGGTACATTTTGGCAGCGTCTTGTGCCGTTGAGCACTCACAGACCCTACAAGCCAGCAATTTAACTTCTAGGTGAAACTTACCCAAGAGCAACTCTTAAATAAATGATTCAGATGTGAGGATGAATGTGCACAGTGACAATGTTTGTAATAGAAAAAAGGACTGGAAACGAACCAAATGTCCAGTAATAAGAGGATGCTTATAGAAATCGTGGCATGTTCCCAGAATCGAGTAACATTCAGCAGTAAAAATGAACTGCAAAAACATGGTTGAAAGTTAAAACGTAAAATTGAGTGAAAGAAGCATGTGGGTGGCAGGGTATTATTTTGACAGAGTTCAAAACCAAATCAAAATAATATTCATTAGATATATAAAACAAGGCATAGTAAACATAAAACCCAGGACTGTGGTAACTCTGGGGGCGGGGGCAGCAGGAAACCATGCAAAAGGAACCAGAAGTATTGATTATTTTCTAGAACTGAAGTGAGTGGAAGTCCCTGGGTATTCTTGTTATTATAACACTTCATAATCTAAAGATATGTTACTGGCATTCTTTTACATGTATTAAATGTAACATGATAAAGAGTTATTTTACCAGCCTGGAAAACAGTTAATTCTTATGGGCCCTTTCAGCTCTAAGCTACTGGGTAGCAGCTACCAATTGAGGGAGATTTGATAAGAAACTCTCCACTCCTCTACCATCTGTTTATTTTGGGAAGAATTTGGAAGGGGCAGACGTGGCACTGCCTTTGAGGCCTCCAAAACAAATTCTGGGCACAAAACCCAGAGTAGAGGCTGGAGGTTTGTGAGAAGAGGCACAAAGAATGATCCTGTGGACAGGAGGGAGAGAGCTGGGTGAACTGTGGCTGACCCGGCTCCCAGGCCATCCTCAAACTGGGAAAACTGTTTGGCTTGTACCTTCCGACACTGTGGCCCAAATCTGACAGGGAATGAGTGGGCCATCAGGCAGACACCTACCATCCATTACACTTCTAGAAGGGAACAGGTGTGGAATCACTGAACAAAGGGGTCCCACAGAGAATATTACTAAGAAGTCACCCCTACACTATTTCTCTGTCTTTGGCTTCCCTGGGTTAAAGGCCATCTTGGGGGCCTGAAGACATAAGCTCTTTCCTGAGAGATTTATTTCACAGTGTGGGTCCCCAAGGGAACTTGCCACATGGTGTGGATGACATCGAAGGAGGTGGGTATGCTTGAGCCGTAATTAAGCAAGGCAATCCGTCCACCTCCGTGTAACTCAGCTAAGTAAACGCTATTCTCTCGACAGGTGCATCTACAATAAGCCAAGACATTTTTTTCCTATGGTTTCTTTGTTTTACTTGCAGCAGCAGAAAAGCCTTTTTAAATCACAATGGTCTATGGATATAACAGTCTTTCGAAATGGAGTGAGGTTTTTCAAATTTTATTGATTTCTTTTAAAAATGCCTTAAAAAGTAGAGAGCTTGATTATCACTGCTGACTACACACGAACATGATGTATCACGTTATATGGTGAGCTCTCCCTAAAAATCTTTAAAACGATCTAGAAATTCAGCCAGTAGAATCCTCTGAAATGTTGATCAAGGGCTGAGCTGCCTCAAAACCTGAGAAAACACCTCCTGGACTGCTCAGTGACAGGAAGAGAAGTACTTTACTTAATTCTTATCTGGTCTCTTGGATGAAGAAATGCGTGAACATAAAATGCTAAATTAGAAAATGACAGTGTCTTTTGCAAAGTTTTTTAAATGTTTTCCTCTTGAACCTAAGAGATAGCCAAGCGCCAAGGCCTCTTGTTCCCATTAAGGTAAAGCCACTCTCCGGGAACACCCTTTGTCATCTCTCCCTCCAGTGACCCCGCCAATGGTGGCTTTTAACACTGGTTTCTGTCTTTCTTCAAGCATCAAAATGCCTCCTCACCACACCTGAATCTATTCATTGCCCCTGAATCTATACTTTTTAGCTCCTCATCTGCTTTCCTGCATCCAAAGAAACTGTCTTCAGGGAAGAACTTTAGTTGCCAAAAGGGAGCCACGCAAATCATGTGAGAATCCAAGAAACTTCTCTCTCAAGGGTGATACAGGAGCAGAGAATGTCATAAAGATACAAACCTCTGGGCTTTTTTCTTTTTTTTTAATTGGCCATAGGTGGGAGACGTTTGCAAAGATTAGCTGGTTCTCCGTGCTCCCTTTACGGATTCTGAAACAGTAGCAGTTCCCAGGCACTATTTTCAGAGCTGCGCTGACATTTGTTCATAATGTTAGGGTAGAAAGCCCTGCTCATTTTAAACTCATTTAGATACAGAGAAAATTAGCTAGTATGTGCCAGAAGTGAAAGGGGAGAATATCAAGTTACCGCCCTCAGGGAGAGAAAGGAGAAGTTTTAAGTAAAATGAAAGAGGCCTTTTCCCATCAGATGCAAGTACTGGGGAAAAAGTGAAAATTTCAGGTGAAAAGCAAATACTCTGTCCCTTCTTAACTAGCTCACCAGCAGCTTGCTCCTGTGCAAGCCCTACTAGGCCCCTAGTTGGCCCCAGTTATACAGCCCAATGCAACGACGCCTTTCCAATAAGCCTACCTTCTGAAATGAATATAGGGAAGAATCTAATACTGTTTTGCTTCCCCAAATTGCTCTAAAAAATTATTGCTCCCTAAATGCAACGTAGAACTTTGGATTGGATTCTGGAACAATAAAAGGACATTAGTGGAAAATCTGGTGAAATCTGACTAAAGCCTGTGGCTTAGTTAGTAATACTTGATAAACGTACCATGATTACATAAGACATCAGGGAAAGCTGGGTGAAGGATATAGGGGAACTCTGTACTATCTTTACAACTATTCTATAAATCTGAAATTATTTCCAAATAAAAAAGTTTAACGAAATGATGCCCCTTGAGTGGACTTCACTCTGATCTCTGACAGATAGGAGGCCTCTGGCTTCTGGGCGTGGCCTCCTCGCTTTAGACCAGGGGTCCCCAACCCCTGGGCAGATCGGTACTGGTCCTGTTAGGAAGCGGGCCGCACAGCAGGAGGTGAGCGGCGGGCAAGAGAGCGAAGCTTCATCTGTATTTACAGCTGCTACCCATCGCTCACATTACCGCCTGCAACCCTACCCCCACCCCGTCTGTGGAAAAATGGTCTTCCGTGAAACCGGTCCCTGGTGCCAAAAAGGTTGGGGACCGCTGCTTTAGACCACAACGCAGGCAACAGGAGAGCACACCCAGGAAGGAGAATGCTTGTCTCGTGTCCCAGAGGAAGGCTGCTTGGAAAGCAAGCCGCGTCTGACTGTGTCTGATTGTACTGCGTCTCCTTTGATTAGCGAGGCAGAAAGGCAGAAGCCTGGAAAAATCAACAAAACGATCTCAAACAAAAGCACGCTGGGCCTGTCACATGTGTTAATCATTTGCTCTCGGAAGAGGGTAACTTTGTATTTTCTCAGACTTGCCCTTGATTCACTATACATTTTATTCACTATTCATTAATGACGGGAGATTTATTGTTCATTCAAAATGCCACTATCAAGAGTTAGCAAGAGAATTCCAAATTTTAGGCACTTTTCTTTAGGTTCAGGGCATTTAGTTGTCTTTTAAAAATTGTTTCTATGGTAAGACAGAAATAAAGACACAGACCTACTAGAGAATGGACTTGAGGATATGGGGAGGGGGAAGGGTAAGCTGTGACGAGGCGAGAGAGTGACATGGACATATATACACTACCAAATGTAAAATAGATAGCTAGTGGGAAGTAGCCGCATAGCACAGGGAGATCAGCTAGGTGGTTTGCGACCACCTACAGGGGTGGGATAGGGAGGGTGGGAGGGAGGGAGACGCAAGAGGGACGGGATATGGGAACATATGTATATGTATAACTGATTCACTTTGTTATAAAGCAGAAACTAACACACCATTGTAAAGCAATTATACTCCAATAAAGATGTAAAAATAACTAAATAAATGTTTCTATGTGTAATCAATATTAAGATTTTCATTTTACCTATATTAGATAAGGACTGTTGAAATTAAGGTTCTTGGAGTAATTCTTATAGTTTAAGCATCTATCCTATATTTTGTGCCACAAGTTACTTCAAGTATAGATTTTTCTCTTGAACACAAAGATACCTACTTTCAGAAATGTACGTACGGCCTCTGCAATTATTTTCTTTTGCCAAGATCAGTGTAAAATATTATATTTTCACTTAAACACCATTGTCCCAGATGGTGTAAAGATGAAAAGCTCTCCTGGAATTTCTTGAAGGCTGGTGGAACAGAAAGACTCAGAACAGGACTTGACTTCTGTATGAACTTGAGTGAGCTGCTCAATAATTCTGCATTCCAATTTCACTACCTCAGACACAGTAGTCCAGAAACTTCTCAGGTCCAGTGGTGCTCAGAGATTAACAAGCTCTATAAAATGTTCAGAAATCTCTTAGGCAGAAGGTGAAATTTTTGCTTAAAATAAGGAACAAATTACTTCTGCTGTGGAAGCAGTAAGAAAATTCAATACCAAATCACTGGGGTAAGGATGGACTTTTTAACAAATGGTGCTGGTATGGCAGAGGGGCCTTTTTCTGACAAGGGAGGGTTTTAAGCAGAGAAGTAATAAGATCTGATTTATTTTTGAACAAGACCACTGTGGCCGCTCTGGTGAGAAGAGTCTAAAGGCGGGGAAGGGTGAATGAATGCAGGGAAAGAGTTGGGAGGTGACCTCAACCATCCCGGACAGGAGTGGAGGTGGGCAAGAGGCAGGCAGGTTCTGCCAATGACTTGAAGGCTGACCCAAAAGATATGAGAAAGACGGCCAAGGAGGACTCCTACGTTTCTGTCCTGAGCAGTAGGGAAGGATGTAGTTGTCAAAAACAGAGATGAGAAAGATGATAGGAGGAGACTGTGAGAGTAAGATTAGGGCCTCAGTTTCAGCCCTGTGGGGTCAGATGTTGAAGTGGAATGTCAAGCAGGTGGCTGGCTGCAAGTCTGGAGTTGAAGGGAGGTCTGGCTGGAGATGGAATTTGGGAGTCATCAACGTATAGATGGTGGTATTTAAAACTTGACACTGGAGGGAGTCAGAATGGCTAGAAGAGATCCGAGGACTGACCATGGAGCCATCCAAAACGCAGAGATCAGGAGAGTGGGAGGAAATGACCTGGGAAAGCAAAGCCTTGGCCCTTCCTCTCGGCAGCCCAACTTGTACCACAGGGAAAAAGCCTGAAGACAGTGAGGTCTTTTGTATGTAATTAAGACCAGAGTTACCTGGGAACAGAGCCTTTAAGGGGAAAGAGCACACATTCCCCCTTGTTTTTAAGAGTGATATGGTAGCTGAGCCCATCTGTTGACTTATTTTGAAAAATTCACTTCTTTGAAGCGACCAAGAGACTGATTTGGGGGAAGGTTGCTGGGGAGAGGGTTAGTAACTGACAGCCTCGAAGGCAAATCTGTAATTGGAGATGGGCTTCGGAAGCTCCCTGTAATATAATTTGTTCACAATTTAAAATGGAATAAATTCTACACGTGCATACCCACATATTCTTGGTATGTGCCTCTGAGCCAAATTTTTTTTAATAAGAAAAAAAACCGGCAGCAGCCTTAGGATTGACTTTAAAAACAAAGCTGTCTGTGAATCCAAAAATTAAAAAATATGTTTTTCTCACTGACTATGAATTATCTCTGGGCCCCTGACTATATGTAAATGCTGTGACAGCAATGGAAGTCCCCCTTTTCAAGGACACAGCTCATCCCTATGGAGAATGTCCCCCATATTTATGAGTATTGTGCAAACAAAAGAGCAGTTGCTAAAACATGGATTTATTGGGGCATTATTGTCAAATACTATCAAAGACAAAATTTTCTGTTAGCTTTGCCTGATCATCTGTAGTACTCGAGTTACAGAAATAGTACAGGTACAGAATGTATTCATGTGCAAAGTGGATCATTCATTTAGCACCAAAATCAAATTATAAAAACATCGGTTCCATCTTAAAACAGGCATTTAAAAAATATTTCTGACATTCTAAGTTTGCATCAAGACGTCTGTACAATCTGGAGACCCAAATCCCACTGTAATTTCCAGTGACAAAGGCAATTTTCACTAGTTGTGGGAAGTTGGAAGGGGACCCATGGTGTGGTGGTAACTGCCCTTCAAAAAGTCCAGTGGGTCCCAGGGATGCTGTTTCCTACTCTGCCTGAGGTTTCCTACTTGATCTCCAGGGAAAGAGTTTTGTGGTTGCTTAAACAGAGTCTCAGTAACTGGTCAGGAATCTGTTATATAATAATATTGCAAAACTTACTGAAGAGTAAAAAACCATGACCGAGGTCTCTTGCCCACTCACATCTGCCATGCTAAGCTTCTCAAACAGGGCTCTTCATAACCAGCAACCCTGAAGCCCTGATTTCAATGTAATAAGGGCTGGTTAACACCCTTTAACAACTACTTTGTGATTCCAAACAACCCCCTGACAGCTTTCCTAGGGAGAGCATGGAATAACTGTGCGGGGGCTCTAAAGATCTAGAGGCAAAAACAAGCTCAGTTTAACCATTTCCGCCTAGGCGTGAAGTCCAGTTCATGAAGCCCTCCTCACAGAAGAGGAAAGCAATGTCTTCTCTTTAGTAAAAGCCTTGCCACTCACGGGGCTTTCCATTTTCCTTCCTTATTCTTTTTTTTTTTTTTTTTTGCGGTATGCGGGCCTCTCACTGTTGTGGCCTCTCCCGCTGCAGAGCACAGGCTCCGGACGCGCAGGCTTAGCGGTCATGGCTCACAGGCCTAGCCGCTCCGCAGCATGTGGGATCTTCCCAGATCAGGGCATGAACTCGCGTCCCCTGCATCGGCAGGCGGACTCTCAGCCACTGCGCCACCAGGGAAGCCCTCCTTCCTTATTCTTGGCAACTGTTTTTTGAAACTGGGTAACTCCCCATAGGCAGGTGGCAGGAGATAGTTACAAGTAGAGCCAGCATCCTGGGGGTACTGTCCTTTGTGCAACCATGAGGAAGATGAGGCAATTAAGCTCAAGAGGACATTTTGTGAACAGGTTAGGAAGGCCCATTTGTACCCATCCTTTGGAGCTAGTGAAACTGGATATCTAAGGCTGTCCAAACTCCCAGGCACGAGGAATCCCAGTTCCAACTCTATTGCGATATATGCATTCATGATCCTTATTTATGAAGGACTTTGGTTTCTCCTTGGCTGTGGGTTCCTGGGCTAAGTAGGTCTGGTCTGTGGGTCAGCAGGTGGGATAGTCCTGGAAGACTTATAGGGCCAGGGACATCCTCCAGCATGTTGTTTCCCCACAAGATGGTAGCACTCCCGACAGTGCTGCTGGGAATAAGTCACAAGATGGGACATGATTCTGGCCCTATACAAGGTCAACTAGGCTCCTATCAAGGACACACAGAGGGATAAGTCTACAGGGAGCAATTCTGTGTTCTTCTGGCCTTCAGTCTTCCATGTCAGTGAATTTTCTCTTCGTGTAGTTCTGAACCAGGTTGGAAGCTGTGATCTGAGAGGCCTGCCCCTTCTCCCAATACTGAAAGTCATTCAGTCCTTTCTGCCCTGTTTGAAACAAGCCTCTCTCCATCTCATCTAGCCTGGCTACCAGCGCCGAAGTGTCTTCGTTGTAAGCATTCTGGGAGGAGTCCATGATGCGGCGGAAACGTCCAACAAACGTCTGAAGAAGCGAGAGACAGAAATCAGATACATTTTAATCCCTGAACATTTAAATGGCACGAAAGGCAAGAATATGGTTTAGGACTTAGAAGGAGGTCTGCGTCTCCTCTGCCACCTGTAATCAAGTATCTTATTTCCAGGACTTCCTGTTGGTCCCAACTCTTAGCAAGCAAATATGAAGAGCGACAGACAAGCCATATTTACATGTGTATATAATCAGCAAACACAGTCTAATTGTAGGCTGACCCAGAATAACAAGAAACTGATTGTATAAATCATACACTCCCCAGGTAAGAGTAACATCTGGTGGCTGCCACGGCTGGCTCCTGAGACATGTGCAATGCCATAGGTTTTCACGTCAATAACTTGCCTGCAGGAGAGACTGGGAGATGTCTGTGTTCTCTGGACTGTCAAAATGCAGGAGTTGGGAGCCGAACCCGTAGAAATGTGGTCCCATTTTGTGGAGGTCCACCACGTTGGCATCTGCACTGAACACGGTCCTCCAACCCTCCTGGTAGATTTTGGGAAGTTCCACAGAAAGGATCCGGCGCTTGTTGTCAAAAAGTCCTTTTGCCAGCCACAAGGGGAGTTCAAGCTTTGAGCCCTGTATCGCACAGGATTGTAGGTTTTAAAAACAAGTAACATAGTAGGAAATGTGTGTGACAAAAAGGAAATGCACATGGCCTGAGGGAATATCAATACCGCCTGTTCTCTTTAGGGGTATAACTGTCAAATACAGAAGATATAGCTGTGACGTGAAGAAATGAACTGTGTGGGCTGAAGTTTTATGTCATGATGGAAAGGAGAGAGAAAAAGGATTTATATACCAAAAACAAAGTCGAGAACAAAAATGTGACACAAAGGGAAAGTTTTCTAACTAACATAAATAAAAACTGTCCAATTGCAGATACTTCAGAGATATAGTAAACATTTCTACTTTTTTTGAAGATTCAACATCTATTCCACATATGCACTGTCTGACTACTTACTGTGTGCCAAGCACCTCTCTAGGTGCTGGGGAATATAAAGAAAAATAGAGTCAGCCTGAGCTCAGGCTACAGCCCCTCCCCAGCCCAATACGCAGCTTTAAAGACAACAGAAAAGGTAAATGTCTCTATTTTTTAAAGCCTTAACAGAATTAGTAAATAGATGAGGTGGCCACGATGCAAGCAGTTTCTGCAGTCCAAGCTGCAGAAACATTAAAATGAACAGACAAGAATAGCATATGCAAGGGCCTGTTTTTACCTCAAAGGTCTGCAAAAAAGTAACATTTATACTCCTAAAAACAGGCAGTTAAAAATTTGCAGAAGCTACAAATTGAAGCAATCAGGTCTATATAAAACAGCTAGAAATTCAGCCAGCATTTTAATATCCCAATGAGAATCTGGAAAACGTTCTCCATTAAGATCATATAGACTCTACTTTTTAAAAAAAAAAACACTTTATCCCTGTGCCTCATTTATTCTGTAATTAAGTTTGTACCTTTTAATCTCCCTCACCTATTTCACTCCTCCTGCCCCTCCCTCCCCTCTAACAACCATCTACTGGTTTGTTCTCTGTATCTGCGAGGCTGTTTCCATTTTGTTATGTTTGTTCACCTGTTTTGTTTTTTAGACTCCACATATAAGTAAAATCATACAGTATTTGCCTTTCTCTGACATTTTTTTTAGAGGTTTTCTTTTTATATATACAAGACACATTAATCCATTAAATTTGAGGACAAAGTACAAAAAAAAACTTCAACTAACTCATCTGACAGTGTTGTTCACACTCATGATGACACTTTTTGTTGGTGTTGTTTTGTTTCCTAATAATAAAGGAGAAGACTTAGGGCTGTTGGGCTGATATATATTTGTGGGTCCCCCCTCGCACCTCACCCACACACCACCAGGGTGAACAGGAGGAGGAGAAGGGAGGGCAGGGCCCACAGCAAAGTTTCATAATCTTGAATGCAAGAAGTTAAAGAGAAACATCCAAAAAAAAAGGCAAGCATAACTGGGTTAAGGAGGCAACAAAGGCACAAACTCTCACAGAGGAGAATTGCTGTTAAAGGTGGGGGTGGCTTTGAGGGGTGGGTGAGCAGAGCTTTTGGTTAAACCTCACAGGACTGGGGAGAAAAATATTTGGTTCAAAGCTGCCCAAGCAGCCAGGACATGAGGGGTCAAGATCCAAGAAAGAAGAGAAAAAAGCAAAGTCCAATATTTGGCACTAAATATCAACAGTAATTAGGCTCTGACTTTAAAATAAATAAAAAATAAAATGGAAATTCCAGAGCTGAAAAATGCACTCATTGACCTTAAGAACTCACTAGATTAAGTCAAATTTAACAGTTTTACCAGATATAACATAGACGAAGTGAGGATCATGAATTGGAAAAAAAAACAGTAGAAAATAACCAGACTAAAGCATGGAGAGAAAATACAGAAAAGAGCCTAAGAGGCATATGGAATATGGTTAAAAAAAAAAAAAAAAAAAGTCTAACATACATGTAATTTGAATCCCAGAAGGGGAGGAGGGATAGATTGAGGCAAAAGAAATAGCTGGAAATAATGGCCACGAATTTTCCAAAATTAAAAGGAATATAAAATCACAGATTCAAGGAACATTATGAATACCAAGAAGAATAAATATTAATAAGACTTCAACGAGGCACATCTTACTCAAACTGCTGAAAAACAAAGACAGAGACAAAAGCAGCTATTAGTGGAGGTGAGGAATATATTGCCTTTAAAGAAGAAACAATAAGAGTTAAAGCCGACTACAAAGTGCTGGCAGAAAATAACTGCTTACTAAAATTCTATACCGAGTGAAAATATCCTTTAAAAGCAAAGGTGAAAAAAAGGCATTTCCAGACAGAAAGTATGCACTAAAAAGTTAACACAGCAGCCTGAGACTGCTCTCCTTAGAAAGGCCTGCTTGTAAGGATGACCTTGGTTGGTATCTGGGAATTTGGGTTTCAGGAGAGTTCCCACCATTCCTGGGACTGATAAGAGTGCCTCAATACGCCTACACTGCTTTTGTTTGTTTGTTTTTGTTTTTGCAGTACGCAGGCCTCTCACTGTTGTGGCCTCTCCCATTGCGGAGCACAGGCTCCGGACTCGCAGGCTCAGCGGCCATGGCTCACGGGCCCAGCCGCTCCGTGGCACGTGGGATCTTCCCGGACCGGGGCACGAATCCGTGTCCCCTGCATCGGCAGGTGGACTCTCAACCACTGCGCCACTAGGGAAGCCCACACCTACACTGTTTGTACAAACAATGTGGCTTATGCTGAACCCCTGCTTTCCTTCTTGGAGTCTGGAATCTTGGTATGTGCTAGGTAGAGAGTGCCTATATTAAACTTCCCCCAGTAAAAACTTGGGTACTGAGTCTCTAATGAGCTTCCCTGGTAGACAATATTTCACACATGTTGTCACAGTTCAATTTTGGAATTAAGTGTGTCCTACATGACTCCACTGGGACAGGACTCTTGGAAACTCGTGTCTAGTTTCCTGCAAACTTCATCTCATGCACCTTTTCCCTTTGCTGATTTTGCTCTTATCCTTTTACTGTATTAAAATTTAAACACAAGCATGACTATCTGATGAGTCCTGTGGGTCCTCTTAGTGAATCATCGAACCCAACGTTGGTCTTTAGGACCCCTTGTACAGACAGAAATGGAGAATCTATCACTAGAAGACCCAGAGTAAAGAAATCAAGAAGGGAGAATGAAAATGACCCCAGCAAGAAATATGGAAATGTAGGAAGGAAAAAAAAAAAGAGTAATGGAAAGAGTAAATAAGTGTGTAAATATAAAAATAACAATAAATGACAATAATGTTTTATAGGATTTAAAACGAGTCAAATTACAATACAACAATAACATAAAAGAAAGGAGGGAGAAAATGGAGTTAAAATGTTCTTAGGGCTTCCCTGGTGGCACAGTGGTTGAGAGTCTGCCTGCCGATGCAGGGACACGGGTTCATGCCCTGGTCTGGGAGGATCCCACATGCGGTGGAGCGGCTAGGCCTGTGAGCCATGGTCGCTGAGCCTGTGCGTCCGGAGCCTGTGCTCCGCAACGGGAGAGGCCACAACAGTGAGAGGCCCGCGTACTGAAAAAAAAATGTTCTTAGATTCTAGCACTGACTGTGAAGTGATGAAAGTAGTAATTCATATAACATTTTTGGTAGTCAGAAATGATTGTGTAATATTTAAGGTAGCCACTAAAATAACAGAAGAATAAATAATAAAAAGGAAAATGGATAACAAAAATTTGATTAATACACAAGAAGTCAAAAAAGAAAAAGGAAACTAAAACAGATGGAACACAAAGAAAATAGTAGGAAGGTAAAAATAAACACAAATAAATCAATAATTAAATAAATGTAAATACATTAAATATACCAATAAAAAAATTGTCAAACCAAACCAAAAAACCCCAACTATATGCCGCTTAAAAGAGTCATACCGTAAATATAAATATAAAGACATATAGAGGTTGAAAATAGAAGGATGGAAAAAAGTTATGCAAACAGTAATCAAAAGAAAGAAGCATTACTAGAGATAGAGGGACATGTGACAATAATAAAAGGGTCATTAAACCCACAAGAAGAATATAAATACTATTTAATTAACAGAATTAAAAAGAGCAACTGACAAACCTATAATCATTGTGGGAGACATTAACATTTCTCTTTAGATAAATGAGAAGTAGCAAACACAAAAAAACTGTAAGAACATAGACGATCTCAACAAAACAAATAACAAACTTGACCTAATTTACAGATATAAATTATGTACTGCAGACCATTACTTCACAATATAGAGCTTTTCAAGCATATATAGAAGGGTTAAATTGATCTTATGCTGGGGTTTAAAGCAAACGTTAACCTTCAAAAAACTGAAATCATTCAGACTATGTTCTCTGCCACTGTGTAACTAAGCCAGAAATCAAAACCCAAAAGTGTACATAGTAAAATCCCCAAATGTTTGCACCTAAGCACCAGTCTTACAAATAATCCATGAGTCAAAGAAGAATTCACAATGGAAATCAGAAAATCAAATTAAAACTTGTGAAATCTAGTTAAAGCTAGAGGAAATGCACAGCTAAAAATGTAAAAAGGAAAGCTGAAAAATCAATGAGCTAGGTACCCATCTCAAAATGTGACTGGGTGGAAGAGAACAAAGAAAATCAAGTCTGAAGAAAGTAGAAGGAAAGAACCAATTAAGATAAGAATTTAACGACCTAAAAATAAAAGTACAAATGAGAAAGTTGACAGAGCCATTACTTAGTTCTTTGAAAAGACTAACACAAGTGATAAACTCCTAGTAAGACTAATTAAGAAAGACATCATAATTTCTCCATATCAAGAATAAAAATCAGGGGACTTCCCTGGTGGCACAGTGGTTAAGAATCTGCCTGCCAATGCAGGGGGACATGGGATCGAGTCCTGGTCCGGTAAGATCCCACATGCCGCGAAGCAGCTAAACCCGTATGCCACAATTACTGAGCCTGCACACCACAACCACTGAAGCCTACGCACCTAGAGCCTGTGCTCCTCAACAAGAGAAGCCACCGCAATAAGAAGCCCACGCACCGCAATGAAGAGTAGCCTCCACACGCCACAACTAGAGAAAGCTGGCGCGCAGCAACAAAAACCCAACACTGCCAAAATAAATAAATAAATTTATTTTTTTAAAAAAGAATAAAAATCAGGACACAGCTATAATTGCACAGATGTTTAAAAGATAGTAAAAGGATATTTGAACATTATAACACTATATTTGAAAATTTAGATGAAATAGTCAAATTCCTAGGGGAAAAAAACAAGGTACCAAGAGTAAAACAAGAAAAGAAAATCTGATAGTCCTGTGTCTATGAATGATATTAAATGTCATTAAAAACCTTCCGACACAAATCTCCCATGCAGAAGAATCCCAAATAATTTATGCAGACACTGTGCCCTCAAAGAAGTGGGGCACAACTCACCACTCCTTAAGTATGGCTGCACATAATGACTTCCTTCCAGAGAGAAAAAAGGTGGGAAAAAAGAGTAACTTTACAGAGAAGAATCCTGACAAACCCCACCTCGATCAAGTGATCAAGGTATCTATCAACATAAGTCATGCTGATGGCATGTACCCTTGATACGATGTGGTAAAAACGGCACTTTTACCTCTGTGGTCTTCCTCCTCCAAACACAGTCTAATCATAAAGAAAACCATCAGACAAATCCCAAATGAGGAACATTCTCAACAAAATACCTGGCCAGCACTCCACAAAATTCATGGCCATTAAAAACAAGGAAAGTCTGATAAACTGTCAAAGCCAAGAGGAGCCTAAGGACACATGATTACTAAATGCAATGTGGTGTCCTGGATGGGATCCTGGAACAGAAAAAGGACATTAAGTAAAAACGAAGGAAATAGGAATAAAATATGGACGATAGATCTGTATATCAGTGTGTAAGAGAACTAAATCCTTAACTACTATAATGGAAAGTCAATAAATAATGTCTAAATTTTTTTTAAAAATCAAGATAAATTTAAGGGACTTCCCTGGTGGCGCAGTGGTTGGGGGTCCGCCTGCCGATGCAGGGGACACGGGTTCGTGCCCATGTCCGGGAGGATCCCACATGCCGCGGAGCGGCTGGGCCCGTGAGCCATGGCCGCTGAGCCTGCGCGTCCGGAGCCTGTGCTCCGCGGCGGGAGAGGCCACAGTGGTGAGAGGCCCGCGTACCGCAAAAAAAAAAAAAAATCAAGATAAATGTAAGAACATTACTTAGAAATACGGAGGTGAATTTTGAAGAAACTGTGAAAAAAGTAGACAGATCCTGTGGAAATAGAAAGGGGCATGAGGGAAGCAAGGCAGAACCTGCTACTTTTTGTTATAAATCTTTCGGTACCATTTAACTTTTTAAACTCTGCATATGCCTTACTTTGATAAAAATTAACTCAAAACAGACCAAACAAAAGCACCCTTCTAAACAAAACTTAGGTTAAATAGGAAATCAAAAATAACCATTACAAGCCATGTTCCTGGGACAAACTCGAATTTGAAGTCCTGCAGTCCTAGGTTCGAATCCCTTACAATGAGACCCTGGCCCAAACTTTCTGGGCTTCAATTTCCTTATATGTAACAACACCTAACTATAGGGTTGTTGAAGGACTAAAGGGGTAATAGATGGAAAAGTATACTCCCCCCACCCCATCCATGCCTACACTAAAGCCCTCAGGAAATGGTTGCTGATACCGTCTTCATTACGCAGGAATGAATCTAGCAATCTGCGGTTCCCAGACATCATCTACTCTATACAACCCCAAACGGTTGTGTTCTAAGGCAAAAGTGATCAGAACCCTGGTCCTCAAGTATTCCGTAGGCGCCAATCCTTAAGCATCAACACACGTAGGGGTGTAAAGACATTGCTGAATATGGATAGTTTCAAAAATGAAATCCGTGTTGCAGGGAGCCTGACGACCCACTATAAATTTAGTTTCCGTAGGGGTGTTGAAGGCTAGGTCGGCGGGGGACCAGCGGACAAGACTCCTTAACTCACGGCCCTGCCTCCCCGTAAAACTACAGATCCCAGAGGCAGAGCGCCCAGCGACGCGGGCCCCCCCCCCAAGCTCGCAAGGCCTATCGGGAGTTGTAGTCTTTCCGGGCTGGATCGCTTACCTGAGGGATTGCGTTGTCAGCCTCGGACCCTCCGCTCCGGTCTAGGAAGAAAGTGCCGAGGCGCGGCATAAGGATCTCTGTGCGCACCGGGAGCTTCTCGTGGGACATCAGGATGTCGTCCAAGGAAAGAAAGTTCTCCTCAGGCCCCAGCGCACCCGACTCCACCCGGAAATAAGCCTCGGACATGGCGGCGGCTTGAGCTTCTCCGTTTCCACTCTTGGTGATTCGGGAGAGTCAGGGATGTAAAAGAAAGAGGAGGCGGCTGAGGCCGGTCAGGACTGTGAGGGTTGAGGATGTCGCTGCGGCCACCAGGCTGGATTCAAACGCTTTTACCGCGCCCGGGGACGGGCCAGACAAGAGCAGTCGATCCAGGCGGATCTGCCCAGGCAGAAGCAATCGACAAAGTCTGCGGATTTGCTTCAGCGCTACCCAAGGGAGGGGGAGCAGTAGGTGGATCCGCCTGGAGATTTTTTGCAGCTCTGTAGCCCAGTGTGAGAACTTTAAAAAGCAGCTGGAAATGCCTTTGAAACTGCAAGATGCATTTGCACTGGATTGTCTTTATGTGGTCCTTTAAACGTTTATATGAAATTTAAAACACTTTGCAACACGTTTGGGGGCTTAAAAAAGGATATCATTGCACCCTCTCTCCCAGGCTTGATCCGTTCTGACCTGTTTACTACAGTTTGTCAATCTCTGTGAATATCTGTTAATCTTGGTACTTGAAAGAAACATTCAAAACAAAACAAAACTCTAGCACTAGCTCCAGATAGTTATTATGGACTATTTGTAGTATTTTGGAGGAGGTGTAGAGTGGCAGGAAGGGTGGAGCACAGCACACGTGGCTTGCAAAGGCCCTGAGTCTACTTCAGGGCCCCCCCCGGTTCACCTTAACATCAAGTGGCCATCTCCTTTTGTGGCTTTTATTTTAAATCCTTAAGAGAGGAAATCTGATCGGCCCAGTTCATCTCTTTGAGGCAGGCACATTGGTCATAGGTGGCCAGCCACTCTGTAGATTGGGTGCCTGTGTCAGTGCCACAGGGACAGGGAAGGGGTCATGTTACAGGTACCAGACTTGGGGGCTCAGGGGCATGGGTGGTGGCAGAGTGTTGAGAGAGGCACTACAGAACTTATTTCATAAAGAAGGACATTTTCTGGGGCGACTAGAGCTGTGAGCAGAGGGTTCCTAGGAAAGGAATGTGTGTTAACCATGTTTTTTATGTTGTGTATTTTATGATGCTTTGACATCTTGGGGCCTTGCAGCCCCGAGGGAACTGTTCCTCCCAGGGTGAGCTAATTCCTAGAGTAACAAACAACTTGCCTATGAACCTGCCTGCCATGTACAAAGCAACTGATCCAAAGCCCACATCCCAACCACTTCCTTTATCTAACTCCCACATACCAAGCCAATATTTCCCCTGCCCTAAATCACCCCAGGGCCAAGAACTGGACAACTAAGAGACCAACCTTATTCAAACTATCCACTCCTAGGTTTGTTCAGACTTGCCTACTCTGCCTCACCCATTTCTTCCCACAGAAACCACAGTAAAGGTTCTGGGCCATATTCTCCCCTTGCTCCTTGTGCCTCCTGACTGACCCTGGTACTCCCCTGTGTGGCCCTGCATGGCATGATGTGCCCCCTTCCCTTGGGAGTAATAAAACTTCTTTCAGTGGCACTGACCACTCTGTGTCATCACTCAGTGACCAATATAAGTTAAATCCTGGGCATCGTCAAAACCAGAAGCGGTGGGGGAGTGGGCCACATTATGGAAAGCCTTGGGTGCTATCCTAGGGAGTTAGACTATTCCATAGGAAATGGGAGAAAACGTGTAAGGTTCTTGAGCAAGTAGTAACATATATCTGAGCTTTAAGAAGAGAATTCTGGCAGTGGGGTGAAGAAGGGAGAGATTAGATGCAGGTAAGTCGGTCTGGAAGCTGTTCCGTGGGCAGTACCTGGCAAGCAGTCGGATATAGGAAGGAACGGACAGAGAGGGTCAGAGATGACTCAGGTTTTTAACTTGGTTGACTAGGTGGATGGAGGTGTCACTAATTGCTGTACAGAGCACGGGAATATGGGCGGTTTGAGGAAAATACATGTTTGATTTGGCACTCGTGGAGTCCAGGAGCCGCTGAACAGGCAGGTGTGCAGCCCAGTGGAGAAACCAGCGTTGAACTTTCAGTTATCTATTTTGTGGTAGTTACATGAGAGTCTTTTTCTTTATCTTTTTTTTTTCCCTGCGATGCTCGACTTGCGGGATCTTAGTTCCCCGACCAGAAGTTGAACCCTCACCCTCGTAGTGAAAGCACAGAGTCCTAAGCACTGGATCGCCAGGGTTATCTATTTGTGGTAGTTACTTGGGAGTCCTTTTCTTTATCATATTTTAAATGCTCAGTTTGCTACACAATCCAATACAAAAATAAACATAATTCATATCCAAAACTTATGATTTCTAGGATGAATGGATGTAGGGTACTGGATATAGTTTAGGATAGAAATATAAGTTAATTTGTCTAATTGAAGGCAATGTAGGTTATTTGCTGACAAAGAGAGTAAGCTATTTTTTATGTTGAAACTGTTGAGATGGATGCTTAATGATCTATCAGTGCCAAAGAAAGGCATTACTTTTGTACAGAGACTAGAATATTGGCTCTAAACTCAAATACCACAGTTATTTTGATACTAAGGTAACAGGCCAGTGTTTAAGATGAAATCAGAGTACCTTGGTTTTCTTATTTAACGTCCTGGCTCATCCATGAAACTATTATTCATTTCGTGTATGTTTTTTCTCTATTTAGTCTGTTTTCTCCTTGAACTAATAAGTGAATAAGCCAGAAAAAGTGAAATGAGTGAAAGTTTGAGCTTATGATGCTAAACAATTACATTAATTCATTGACAAAAGGGGCACATAGTTTATCAAGTATAGATCTGTTTATAGCCTAAAGAGCCAGCCATGCTTCTTTTTTTTAAGAAAGCTTGTGTCCCTTAGTCCCCAGCCAACCAATCTACATACCAGAATTACACTGAACAGAATTTCAGTATATTTATAATATTCAAAGTATATTCAATATATTTACAATATATGGAATTTCTGTCTTCTGAAAGGTATCTGCTGGATCCCTGAAAAATAGAATCATTTTCCCACTGTAATCATTTCAAGATTGCAGAATTGTAGAACTGTGTAGCATATACAGACTTTAGATAAAGCAAAACTACAAGCAGCATTAAATCTGTGTTTTTTTGAATACCCGTGCTTTCTAAATTTCTTCCATTGAGTTGGGGGGCTGTGATGCAAGTGACAGAAATCCAAATCCAGGGGTGGGGGCAGGGGAAGACCTACGGGGGGGCGGGGTAAGGAAAGAAACAAAGAAATATATTGGACACCATTCTTCAAGTTGCTTGCTCAGCCAGAAGTTTTAGGGTGTTCCGTGATCCCTCTTCCCTTACACCCTTAACTGGTCCATCAGCAAATGTTGGCTCTGCCTTCATACTATTTCCAGAATCTGCCCATTGCTCATCACTCTGGTCCAGGCCACCATCATCCCTTGCCTGGATTTTTAAGTAGCTTCCTATTTTAGTCTTGCTTCTGCCTATGACCTCCTTATTGTTCCTTGAAAACCCCGGGCACACTCATTCCTCAGGGCTTGGCACTGTCTGTTTCTGCTCCCTAGATTGCCTTTCTATTGGATTTCCACATGGCTGGTCCTGTTTCGTGTTTCCTCCAAAGTCACCTTGAGTAAATGAAGCTTTCTCAATGAGACCTTCCCTAGCCCTTCTATCTACAGTTTTAACTCTCCCCCACTGGCACCAAGTATGCCCTCCCCTTTCCCCCTCAGCCCTGACTATTCTCTAATGTCCTACGTATCTTACTTATTTATCTTGCTGATTATCACCCCTACTGGAACATTAGCTCCGTGAGGGCAGGGATTCTTTTTGGTGTATCTTTCACTGCTGTATCCCCACAGCTTAGTGCATGGTAGGCACTTCATAAATATTTATTTAATGAATTTGTGGTTCTTTATTTATAGTAATTATATTATTTTCCTTTAAAACATGAAGTAAAAACAATGAATCAGTTTTAAGTAAATAATAGTACAAGTGGTGTACAGATATTACAACAGGAGCAAAGGGTAGCAGTGAAACATTGAAAACACTGGACTTAAGTGATTAAAAATACTTTGCCAAGGTACAGGTTCCAGTCACATGTAACTTTCTACATCCATAAGCTTCAGTCAATAATAATGCCGTGATGAAAGCTTATTGACTGGACCCTGCTCAGTTAAATGTGTTAAAGTTTGGTGCAACAGTATTGAATTTGACTTTTATACCAACTGTGAAAATGGAATGCTTAAGAGTCGACAAGATTTAAAATGGCTTAGTCTCCTATCTATGAAACATTTCCAGCAGCCATTTATACTCAATTGCTGTGTTACTTCTGGGATCTGACAGGCCTGGGTAGAGTCCAACTTCCAACACTTCAAGTGGCTCTGAGAGCTCGGGTGAGTTATTGATTGGAAACTTCTTTTCTTTTCTTTTTTTAAGTTTGTTTTTGGCTACGTTGGGTCTTCGTTGCTGCATGTGGGCTTTCTCTAGTTGCAGCGAGTGGGGTCTACTCTTTGTTGCGGTGCGTGGGCTTCTCGTTGCGGTGGCTTCTCTTATTGCAGAGCACCGGCTCTAGGCGCACAGGCTTCAGTAGTTGTGGCACACAGGCTCAGTAGTTGTGGCTCACGGGCTTTAGAGCGCAGGCTCAGTAGTTGTGGCACACGGGCTTAGTTGCTCCGTGGCATGTGGGATCTTCGCAGACCAGGGCTTGAACCCGTGTCCCCTGCATTGGCAGGTGGATTCTTAACCAGTGTGCCACCAGGGAAATCCCAGGAAGCTTATTTTCTGCATCTGTAAAATGGGAATTATATGATAGTAGCTCAAGAGTTTTGGTGAAAGTGGAATGAATGAACCAGTCTACGCAGAGCGCTTAGCTCAGGGCCTGGCCTATAGTAAGGGCTCAGTAAACATCCTCAGTATCATCAATATTCATATGCATTTGTTCACTGCTGTATCCTTAGCGTTCCAAATGATACTTGGCACGTAGCAAGCACTCAATAAACATTTGTTAAGTAACTATCGTCATTCATTACTGTCATCATTGATAAAGGCTTGGCTACGCTTGCCCGCCCCCCCATTCAAGTTTCTAAATGTACTCGAAGATGATAAATGATTATTCTTCAACTTTTCCCTGAAAACATTGTTAGAATTTATCTCTTATGAGTTCAAACTCTTAAAATTTTTTAATTTTGAAATTACAGTACTATGTTTGAAAAGTTATTATGTAAGGTTAATGGATTTAAATCACTGGAGTTCATTTTTACATAATTTAAATGTTCTTTTGGTTGAGCTATTTCTTGAGCGCTGCTTCAAAACGCCTTCAATGAGATCAAAATAAACTGATGGGCATAATGCAACCTTATGTGTGGGTACTGCCGATTTTAGATCCTTCCCACAATCTTCAGCAGAAATTGTAAATGCATCTTATATATTCAGAGACTTTGTGTGTCACCCTCATAACTTGGCAAAGGAGCAGATATCGCATCAGTATAACAGAGGTAACTCATTTAATCCAACTTTTCTTTTTCTGTGTTCCCAGCTCCATAAAAATACCCTTTCCTCCCATTCTTATATTTTTATCTTTTTCTGGTAATTTATTATATAATTGAATCCATGTTCTGAGAGCCAGAGTTTTTCTCAGTCCGAAGGAAGAGGAGTGGCAAGTAAATCCATTAGTTTAAGGAGAATATGGGGGAAGAACAAGCTGTCGTTTATTTATCAAGTTATTCAGATGCCTTAGACTTCCCTGGCGGTCCAGGGGTTAAGACTCCATGCTTCCACTGCAGGGGGCACGGGTTCAATCCCTGGTCAGGGAACTAAGATCCCACATGCTACATGGTGTGGCCAAAAAAAAAAAAGATGTTCAGACGCCTATTAGACACCCTGGGGCTGCTGATGTGAACGCGTAGAACAATGTGACGTGTTCTGGGCTGTTAAGGATATTGGTGCCCAGTGAAGGAAACAGTAACATGAGCTGTGTCCAAAATGTTGTGGAAGTTCAGGAAGAGTGGGGACTTCTGACCTGGACAGCAGAGGGGTTTACAAGGTCTTTACAGAGGAAGGGGCATCAGAATGGGGCCTTCAAGGGTGAGTAGGACTTTTCCAGCAGGCCCACGAATGCGAGGAGGGGTCATCCCAGACCCAAGGATCAACTTCAAGCAAAGATGTGGGATCATGGAAGTTCAGAACCAAACTTCTTGCCTTTCACACCAGTCCCTCCTTTTGCCTTGCATCTGCTGGTTAATGGCTTCACCATCTTCCTGATTACCTGTATCTTCATATGGCAAGTAACAGGAGAATCCAGCTCAAACCAGCTTAAGTGACAAGGGATTCTAGACTCCAAAACTTGAGTCCAAGACTTCATGGTCGGTTAGTGCAACAGCCTCCCAAGACTGTCACTAGAAATCTAATCTTTGCTTTGCTCTGTACATAGTCATGTCCAGTTATGGCTCATTCCCCTGGGGGTCACAAGATGTTTGCCAATTAAGTCAGGTCTACAAGCATCTTTATTCTTGTCCAAACAAGGAGATCATCCGGTCCCAATAGAGAGTTCTGACATTCATGGTCACTGACAGGTTTAGTTCACATGCTCACTCCTGAACCCAAAGCTAGAGCCAGAGCAATGGAATGAGCTAATTAGTGTAAGTCACTCAAGGCCCACCTTGAAAGCTGGGATGGGGTCAGTTTCCCAAAAGCACATGGGCTGCACAACAGGGGAGACTGGAAGCCAATTTCTGTGTGACAACCTAGGTGCTTTTAGGAAAGCAGAAGCTGGGTAGAAAACAAATAAATGTCTACTGCAATCACTATCCAATTCAGGACCCTGGGAAGAATTCAATATTACTTCCTCTCTCACCTCCCCATATCCAACCTTTCAATAGGTTCTGCTAATGCTACCTTTTTTTCATTCTTTTGTCCATAAAATTGCCTTTGTTCAAGCCCTCATCACTTCTCACCTGTACTCTCAAAATGCCTCCTGACCGGTTTTTCTCTGCCTCTGCTCTCTCCATCTTCCAAAGTTTCCCTTGCACTATTCCCATAGTGATCTTTCTGCCCCAAAGGTCTGATCTTATTACTACCCTGCTTACAACCCAAGTGGCTCCCCATGGGTTACAGAATAAATTCTAAACTCCTCGGTAAGTCATACATGTCTTCCATGATCTGTGTATCAGTTTGCTAAGGCCACCATAACAAAATACCACAGACTGGGTGACTTAAACAACAGAAAAGTTCTCACAGTTCTGGAGGCTGAAAGTCCAAGATCAAGGTGTCGGCAGGGGTGGTTTCTCCTGAGGCCTCTCTCCTTGGTTGCAGATGGCGCCTTCTTGCTGTGTTGTCACATGGCCTCTCCTCTGTGCACGCACATCTCTGGTATTTCTTTCTTATAAGGACACCAGTCATATTGGAGTAGGGTCTCGCCCTTATGAACTCATTTTACCTTAATTACCTTTTTAAAGGCGCTAATTCCAAATATAGTCACGTTGGAGGTTAGGGTTTCAATATATGAATTAGCGGGGCAGGGGGGCACAATCCAGTCTGTAATAATCTGGTTTCTATCTTCAGCCTCTGATAGTTACTCATTGTTACCCAACAATACGGTTTCCCAAGAGCAAAGATTAGCTAGAGATATCTGATTGAACACAACCACACACACCGCCCTTCCTACTTCCTGCCTCACATGTCCTGAAACGACACCTTCTGTCTCTCTGTAGGTATTTCTGTCTATACGTGAAACCCATAAAAACACAGGAAAGCAATAAAGAGTGCCACCAGAAGAGCAGATTATTCACGAATTCCTGTAAGATAGAAAGCAGGTGGGATCAGATTGACAGAAAAACTGGAGCAAAGAAAAACACAGCTTAAACATGGATAGAAAAAAACCCAAAAACAAAACTACTACCTAGGAAATTAGAACAGTTCAGGGATATTCTAAGCTCAGCCAACAGACACCTAGAGCAGGAGGAGGTGCTGGGGCAAGAGACGGGTTATCTGTACACATGAGAGCCAGGTCAGGGCTTGCTTCCATAGCACAGAGTAAAACTGGAAGAATGTCAGAAAAATTAGCATGGCCCCTGGCTCAAGGATGATGTGAACTTGTAAAGCATTCCGTATTTTTGATAGTATCGCCCCACAGATTACATGCTAATCACAAAGAAGAAAGTGTACTTTTACAATGCAAGGATCTGATGGTCACCACCCAAAAGAAGTGATCCAACCTAACATATCAATGACGGGAAAACTTGATATTATGTGTCTATAGATGTCAGGCAGTATAATGTATGCTGAATCCCCTATGAAGAATTCTTGCCAAAATAGTTAACCTGATTCCAATCAAGCCTCTTGACTCAACTCTATAAGAAATGTGGGAGTGAGTGAGGGGGGTTTAAGAAAACGTTAAACGACACCAAGAAGAAACAAGTAGAAGAAATCAGAACGTGGAGCCTCCTAAGAGGGCACCTAGTAAAATACTGTCTCAGGGAATCTGGTGTGTTGACTGTAAGACAGAAGTTTCTGACCTCAGAATGGCTTAACATGATGCGTCACAACCCTCTCGGGTATACAAAAATCTCTCTAAGAATCAAGGGCCTGCCTCACTGCTCCTCTCAGCTAGACAGTAATGCTTCTAAGACTTCTAAGGGAGTGGTCTGATAGCAGCATCACAGGGAACTCAAGATAAAAAAAAAGACATCAGGGCTTCCCTGGTGGCGCAGTGGTTGAGAGTCCGCCTGCCGATGCAGGGGACACGGGTTCGTGCCCCGGTCCGGGAAGATCCCACGTGCCGCGGAGCGGCTGGGCCCGTGAGCCATGGCCGCCGAGCCTGCGTGTCCGGAGCCTGTGCTCCGCAATGGGAGAGGCCACAACAGCGAGAGGCCCGCGTACCACAAAAAAAAAAAAAAAAAAAAAAGACATCAGCCTGATCCTGATGTCATGAGACTTTGTAGGACTCTTGAAAATGGTGTGTGTATTTTGCATGTGAGAGAAAGGCGAATGCAGACGGTCTTCAACTTGTGATGGTTCTACTTACAACTTTTCAGCTTTACAATGGTGCAAAAGTGATAAGCATTCAACAGAAACCACACTTCAAATTTCGAATTTTGACCTTCTCCTGGGCTGGTGGTATGCGGTACAATACTCTCTCGTGATGCTGGCCAGTGGCAGCAAGCCCGCGGCTCCTGATCAGCCAGGTGGTCATGAGGGTAAACCATCAGTACACGTACAAACACCCTGTACCCAGACAACCACTCTGTTTTTCACTTTCAGCACAGTATTCAATAAATTACATGAGACATTCAACACTTTGTTATAAAATAGGCTTTGTGTTAGATCATTGTGTCCAACTGTAGGCTAACGTAAGTGTCCTGAGCATGTTTAAGGCAGGCAAGGGTAAGCTATGATGTTGGGTAGGTTCGGTGTATTTAATGCATCTTAAACTTGTGATATTTTCACTTTATGATGGTTTATCAGGATGTACCCTCATCATCAATTGAGGAAGATCTGTAATTTGTGGCCAGAATGCAGACCACGGCAGTTTTTAAAACATAGCTTCAAATTCTCTGAAACTGGGTGGGCTTTGTGACTACTTCAAACAATAGTGTATGATGGAAGGGATGCAGTGTGACTTCTGAGGCTAGGTCATAAAAGGAATGCAAGTCCTATTCACCAAAACATTCATTCTCAGGGCCATGAGCCATTATATAAGAAAACTGACTACTCTGAGGCCACCATGCTAGAGAAGCTACATGGATATGCCCTGGTGGGCATTCCTAGCTGAGCCAGCCTTTCAGCCATCACAACCAAGGTGTCAGACATGAGAGCAAAGGCATCTTGGATGCTTCAGCCAGTCCATCTGCCAACTGAATATCACCACTGACTTTTTTCAACGTCATGTGAAACAAAGAATCACTTGAATTTGTGGTCCACAAAATTGTGAGATATAAGATAGTTGTTTTAAGCCACTGAAGTTAAAATGTTCTTTATATAGACAACCAGGGCATAATTTGGCTCTTCAGAAAGTCAGTGTCATGGGGGTGGGGGAAGATGGTGTGTCAGTTTAAAGGGCTATGGCAACCAAATACAGTAAGTCAGCCTTGATTGGCTCCTGGTTCAAAAAACTAGATGACAAATACTTTGGGGACAAGTAGAGAGACTTGAACACAGACTAGTGGATAATTTTCAGGAAATTATTGTAAATTTTGTTAGATATGAACATAGTATTATGGTTGTACAGAAAAATGTCTATTTCTAGGAGCTGCTTCCTGAAGTAATTATAGAGCAAGTGTCATTGTGATCACAACTTACTTTACAATGGATCAGCAAAACGATCTCACACACACATGTGCACACAAAGTAAATATAGCAAAAGGTTACAATTGTTTGAATCTGGGTACTAGGTATATGAGTGTCCATTATACAATTCTTTTAACTTTTCTGAATGTGAACATTTTTGTAATAAAGAGTTGAGGGGAAAAAAAGATCAGGGAAAATTATGAAAACGTTCCCAACTTCATTAGTCATCAAGGAAATGCAAATTAAAACCAAAATGCGATACCACCCACCAGAACGGCTAAAATGAAAAGGACAGAAAGTGTTGGCAAGACTGTGAAGCAAGTGGAATTCCTTCATAGACCACTGGTGGAAGCATAAATGGTACAACCATTTTGGAACACTGTTGGCAGTATCTACTAAAGCCCACGTATATCTACCCTATGATTCAGCAACGCCTCTCCCAAAAGAAATCCATATTCATGTTCATCAAGAGATATGTACAAACACTATTGATAGAGGTCTCAAACTGAAAACTACCCAAATATACATCAACAGGAGAATGAGTAGATAAATATACACTCATAAACTGGAATGCTATACACCCACAAGAATGAGGAAACCACAACCACACATGATACTGTGGACAAATCACACAAACGTGCTAAGTAAAAGAAGACAGACACCAAAGAGTACACACTATATGATTCCATTGCTTTCATAAAGATTGATTCGAACATTTTAATAAAGATAACACAAATCTACAGCAGTAGAAGTCAGGATAGTTACCCTTGGAGGTGTAGTGACTGGAAGGGGACACAAGGGTCCAGGATGTTGGTAACGTTCTCTTTCTTGATCTGGGTGCTGATTACAAGGGTGTGCTAACTTTGAGCAATTTCCTGTGTCCTCTGCCTGTCTCTCTAGAAATGCTGGGTTTCTGGTATGCTCCTCACTCTTCAAGTTCACTCATGCCTCAATGTCTTTGCCATGCTGTTCCCTCTGCTTTGCACTGCCTTTTCCACCTGTCTTCGCCTGGCTAGTCTCTACTCCTCCTTTACTTCTCAGATCAGAAGTTCTGTCCTCCACAAAGCCTTCTCTAACCTCCAGATTCAGCTAAATTCCTTTTTTCCATCTGTCCTATACAGTAGCATCCACTCTAGACAGTTATACTAATACTGTATTACACTGAAATTCTTTGGACTCCTCTGCTAGACCACAAGCTCTTTGAAGGCAATAGTTTCATTCACTGACATAAACCAGTATTTGGTGAGTTTGCTAAAGTGCCTCAACTAAATCTCCCTCAATATACGTGAACGAAATGTGTCATGAGCCCTATATTGTTCTTACTTATTTATTTATAATAAATTTATTTATTTTTTGGCCGCGTTGGGTCTTCGTCACTGCACGCGGGCTTTCTCTAGTTCCTGCGAGCAGGGGCTAGTCTTCGTCGCGGTGCGTGGGTTTCTCACTGTGGTGGCTTCTCTTGTTGCGGAGCACAGGCTCTAGGTGTGCGGGCTTCAGTAGTTGTGGCACGTGGGCTCCGTAGTTGTGGCTCACGGGCTCTGGAGTGCAGGCTCAGTAGTTGCGGTGCATGGGCTTAGTTGCTCCGTGTCATGTGGGATCTTCCCGGACCAGGGCTTGAACCCATGTCCCCTGCACTGGCAGGCGGATTCTTAACCACTGCACCACCAGAGAAGTCCCCCTGTATTGTTTTCAAAATACAGCCTGGAGACCCAGATTGAATAAAAAATAGTGATATTATCTAACTTTGATATATGAAAAGATAATGCAATACTTTTCTAATTTTTAGAGAGTCACTTTTTAGTTTTATAAATTTGATTTCATTTTAAGCAAAGTTTAAACTCCTCATCTTAAAACCAGCAACTGTAACAAAAAGATACCCTTTTTTTCACTTATCAGATAGGCAAAGATTTTAAAAAATTGAGAAGACACTGTGTTAGACAGGACTATATATTGGTTTGACCTCTTTGGAGGGCAATTCAGCTACTAACAAAATATAAAGTGAACATATTTTTTATGTAGTAATTCTATTTCTAGAATTTTTCTATAATATCCTACACATGTGTGAAAAGATACATACAAGGACATTCACTGAAGCATTGTTCCTCAGAGCAAAAGATTAGAATCAACTAAAGGCCTATCAATAGGATGCTGGTAAAACAAGGCCATTTTACTATGGAACACTACAAACCCATTAAAACGAAGGAGGCTGGACTTCCCTGGAGGCACAGTGGTTGAGAATCTGCCTGCCAATGCAGGGAACACCAGTTCCAGCCCTAATCTGGGAAGATCCCACATGCTGCAGAGCAACTAAGGCAGTGCACCACAACTACTGAGCGTGCGATCTAAAGCCCATGAGCCACAACTACTGAGCCCGCATGCTGCAACTACTGAAGCCCATGCACGCAGAGCCTGTGCTCTGCAACAAGAGAAGCCACCGCAATGAGAAGTCCGCGCACAGCAAAGAAGACTAGCCCCTGCTTGCTGCAACTAGAGAAAGCCTGCGTGCAGCAACGGAGACCCAACACAGCCAAAAATAAATAGATAAATATATTTTTTTAAAAAAAGAAAAGAGGCTGATTCATATTACTGATCTGATCTGATATCCGAGTTATATTCTTTTTTAAAAAAACTATTGATTTTATTGATAAAGATAATTGATAAAGAATGCAAGTCAAAGGTACACATCTGAAAACATCAACTTTAAACTCTGATTTACTCAGTATTAATTTTAGGTGATAGATTAAGTAAAATTAATGATACAAGCCAAATGATGCCTGCATCAAATTCAGTGTGCATAATGCTCTTGACAGCATCAAAGGAATTAAATTGTTTGAGGAAAACCAGTGATTATGTTTATCAAACATCTGTCACTGATGCTAAACAGATTGCAGAATCTCGTGATTTTGACACCAATTTTTTCACCCTTAAAAAGAAACATGAAAAAGAGGAAAAGATCTTCATTTGAAAATCTTATGATCAGAAGCTTACATTCTTTTTTTTTCAACATCTTTATTGGAGTATAATTGCTCTACAATGGTGTGTTAGCTTCTGCTGTATAACAAAGTGAATCAGCTATACATATACATATATCCCCATAGCCCCTCCCTCTTGTATCTCCCTCCCACCCTCCCCATCCCACCTCTCTAGGTGGTCACAAAGCACCGAGTTGATCTCCCTGTGCTATGCGGCTGCTTCCCACTAGCTATCAGTTTTACATTTGGTAGTGTATATATGTCCATGCCACTCTCTCACTTCGTCCCAGCTTACCCTTTCCCCTCCCCGTGTCCTCAAGTCCATTCTCTACATCTGCGTCTTTATTCCTGTCCTGCCCCTACGTTCTTCAGAACCTTTTTTTTTTTTTTTTTTTAGATTCCATATATATGTGTTAGCATACAGTAGTTGTTTTTCTCTTTCTGACTTACTTCACTCTGTATGACAGACTCTAGGTCCATCTATCTCTCTACAAATAACTCAATTTTGTTCCTTTTTATGGCTGAGTGATATTCCATTGCATATATGTACCACATCTTCTTTATCCATTCATCTGCTGATGGACACTTAGGTTGCTTCCATGTTCTGGCTATTGTAAATAGAGCTGCAATGAACATTGTGGTACATGACTCTTTCTGAATTATGGTTTTCTCAGGGTATACACCCCCCCAGTAGTGGGATTGCTGAGTCATATGGTAGTTCTAATTTTAGCTTTTTAAGGAACCTCCATACTGTTTTCCATAGTGGTTGTATCAATTTACATTCCCACCAACAGTGCGAGAGGGTTCCCTTTTCTCCACACCGTCTCCAGCATTTATTGTTTGTAGATTTTTTGATGATGGCCATTCTGACTGGTGTGAGGTGATACCTCACTGTAGTTTTGATTTGCATTTCTCTAATGATTAGTGATGTTAAGCATCCTTTCATGGGTTTGTTGGCAGTCTGTATATCTTCTTTGGAGAAATGTCTGTTTAGGTCTTCTGGCCATTTTTGGATTGGGTTGTTTGATTTTTTGATATTGAGCTGCATGAACTGCTTGTAAATTTTAGAGATTAATCCTTTGTCAGTTGCTTCATTTGCAAATATTTTCTCCCATTCTGAGGGTTGTCTTTTTGTCTTGTTTATGGTTTCCTTTGCTGTGCAAAAGCTTTTAAATTTCATTAGGTCCCATTTGTTTATTTTTGTTTTTATTTCCATTTCTCTAGGAGGTGGGTCAGAAAAGATCTTGCTGTGATTTATGTCATAGAGTGTTTTGCCTATGTTTTCCTCTAAGGGTTTTATAGTGTCTGGGCTTACATTTAGGTCTTTAATCCATTTTGAGTTTATTTTTGTGTATGGTGTTAGGAAATGTTCTAATTTCATTCTTTTACATGTAGTTGCCCAGTTTTCCCAGCACCACTTATTGAAGACACTGTCTTTTCTCCATTGTATATTCTTGCCTCCTTTATCAAAGATAAGGTGACCATATGTACGTGGGTTTATCTCTGGGCTTTCTATCCTGTTCCATTGATTTATATTTCTGTTTTTGTGCCAGTACCATACTGTCTTGATTACTGTAGCTTGGTAATATAGTCTGAAGTCAGGGAGCCTGATTCCTCCAGCTCCGTTTTTCTTTCTCAGTATTCCTTTGGCTATTCGAGGTCTTTTGTGTTTCCATACAAATTCAGAAAGTTACATTCTTAAGTGGAAAAAAAAAAAACCCACTGCAACAGGCAAATAAATAAATAAAAGGAAATACAAGACACACAGCATGGAAAGGAAGGAATAAAGTTCTTTCTATTTGCAGGAAAAAAATAATGACAACACCCGACGCTGGAGAAAATGCAAAGAAACTGGATTGCTGGTAGGAATGTAAAATGGTAATTTTAAAAGACGCTTGGCAATTGCTTATAAAATTAAATTTAAGAGAGAAGAAAAATATTTCAGGAAGCCTGGTCTAAGGGGGAAAAAAGGCCTAAAAATGAGAAGTTTGAAAATCTTGACATTGCTGTGAATTTATGAATTGACATCTTCACTTTGGAACCATCTCTATTCAATCAAGCAAAAAATACTTATTAAACACCAACTTTGAATAAAAGAGGGGATTGCAGAATTTATTTTTATTTCATTTATTTATTTAGTTATGGCTGTGTTGGGTCTTCGTTGCTGCGTGTGGGCTGTCTCTAGTTGTGGTGAGTGGGGGCTACTTTTCCTTGTGGAGTACAGGCTCTAGGTGCGTGGGCTTCAGTAGTTGCGGAATGTGGGCTCAGTAGCTGTGGCGCACAGGCTTAGTTGCTCCGCGGCATGTGGGATCTTTCCAGACCAGGAATCCAACCCGTGTCCCCTGCATTGGCAGGCAGATTGTTAACCACTGCGCCACCATGGAAGTCCAGAATTTATTTTTTTAAAAGCTCTTTTAATAAAAAAAAAAAACAAAAAAAACCCAGAATCTTCTGAAAACTCACGATTCCTTTGGTTTTCACATCATAGGAACTAAGTTCTATCCGTGGCCAAAAGAGAACTCTCTAGGGACTTGGTCATGAGACATTCCAAGGCAATTTCCGATGTGCACAGTCCCACGGAGTTGGTCTGAGTCATTTGGGATGCAATGGAAAAAACTCCTAACCGAACATCAGATCTGCTGCCTCTAGACCAGCTGTGCTACCCAAGGTGACTCAGGCAAGTCGCCAACTCCCGCTTCTGTAAATTGAGGGAGCTGGCAATCTGAGTTCTGTCCTTTCCAACTCCAGCATTACCCATCATGGTCCTTTACCATTTGTCTATTTGTCTATCATCAGGGATAGAACGAAGAGTTTGACTGTGGATTTCCTTGAGGCAACAACATGGAGCTCAATCAATGACTGAGGAAGACAGGGTAGGAGAGGAGGAGGCCCCCAGCAGTGGGGAGTTGCCCCACCCTGCCAGCCAGGTGAGAACAGACTCTCTCCCAGGAGAGAGGTCTGAATGAGACAAGCAGACCCTCCATCCACGAGTTTCCTCTTGCCCCTAACCTCATGGATGTTATACAATCCCATTTTCAGGTGTGCTCCTGGAAAATCTCCTCTGTGCTCTATGCAGGGATGCCCATTTCCATCTTCCCAAACAAAAGAGTTTAGAATACTTCTAACTTGTGCAAATCCAAAGGGATTATGTATTAGTCATCTTTAAAAAAATAATTTTGATTATAGCTTTCTGAAGCTTGAGTTTCTTGAACTTTCATTTACAATTCAAGCATATAAACACTGATTTTTGAGAATCTGTTCAAACTGACCATAACAGAGTTTAAACATCATTTCTGTAGGGGGTTTTGTCTTTGCCAACCTCATTTATTTATTGAGTCAAGAGAGTCAGAATGTAATCCCCAGCTGTCTCCCCATGCCACTTGACACCCCTGGGCCTTTGGGAAATGGTGGGTTTTGAGGGTGTTTTGTTGGTTGGTTTGTTTTGACAGCAACAGGGAATTTCATCAAATGGAGTCTTACCTTTTATCTCCAACTCAAAAACAGGCGCTCCCATGAAGAGGTCTCTTCTCAGCTTCCTGGTTCATGGTGTGTCCCTAAGATGCTGCAAGGAAAACTGAGGAGCAAATGGAACCCCAAGTTTCTTTTTTTAAAATTTATTTTATTTTTGGCTGCGTTGGGTCTTTGTTGCTGCACACGGGCTTTTCTCTGGTTGCGGTGAGCGGGAGCTACTCTTCGTTGTGGTGTGCAGTCTTCTCATTGCGGTGGCTTCTCTTGTTGTGGAGCACGGGCTCTAGGCACGCAGGCTTCAGTAGTTGTGGCACACGGGCTCAGTAGCTATGGTTCATGAGCTCTAGAGTGCAGGCTCAGTAGTTGTGGTGCACAGACTTAGCTGTTCTGCTGCACATGGGATCTTCCCGGACCAGGGCTCGAACCCGTGTCTCCTGCATTGGCAGGCGGATTCTTAACCACTGCACCAGCAGGGAAGCCCCCTAAGTTTCTTTTGCTGCAGAAATAGCACTCTAACCGCTGCCACCCAGGGCTGCAGACACTTTCCTGCAGCGCCAGTCAGCCTGGTCAGCCTCTGCTTTGAGTTCGTTTAAAACAAAGTCCAGGTGCTAAGCAGCCTTGGAAAATGAGGCAAATGAAAAAGCCACCTGACACCAATGAAGAAAAAGAAAACACCAAAATTTAATTACAGTTTTAACACTTTCAATAAGTTGACAAAAGTAGGCAGCTTGCTTCCTTCCTTCCTTCCTTCCTTCCTTCCTCCCTCCCTCCCTCCCTTTTATTTTTCTTTTTAAAGCATCCTTCTAAGACGAGCGATTAGACACCAGGTTTCCCGGTTTGCTTTTGAGCACTTTTCTTTTGACGCTTGCAAAGAGCAGCTTCGCTGCCAAAGAATCCTCAGCATAGAAACCTTTTTACTCGTTAATTTTACTCGTTAATTTTCTTCCGTGCCACATCTGGCTGCCCTTTTGAGAAACGTGAATGTATAATGTTGTGAGCAAGATCGCCCCCCGTGGGCCGGAATGATCATCGCCCGTAAGCGCGGGTGTGGCAATTGGTTGGCGGCGCGACTTGGGGAATGAACACGAGTTCGCTGGCCGGCCTTTCTTGGACAACGGATGGATATAATGTTTATGTGAAAATAAATGTGAGCTCAAAACTTACCCAGTTGAGGAAAAAAAATGTTCCCATTTTTGTTGCAACTCTCCTGGAATCCACTAAGCCTCTGGAACAATTTGTGTTTCCCAAAACGAATAATGTTTTACAAACTCATTTTGTCAAAGAGAAGCTAAAAATATGGAATTTTATTGATTTATGAATTATTACATTTTCAAGATCGATCTAACCCATAAGTTCTTTACAAAATACGTTTGCTTTGACATCCATAGGAATAACTAGAACCCTCATTATAAGTGGGGGGGGTAAGCAGTGACCAGTTTTTACCCAGCACTGCTGACACCCAGTACCGAAAAAGAATGTTCACCAGGTCCCTTGTCTCAGACTGCACAGCCTCGCAGCTTGCATCATGTTCTGTTTTTCGAACATGCCCAGTGAATATCCTTTTTAGGTCCCCCTTGTCACTCTGAGCACAGGCAGCATCTGTGCAGATCAGTAGGTCATTCCTTTTCTGAAATGCGTTTTTCAAGCAAATATTTGTAATTTAGAGGACACACGTTGAAGTCAAACAGATCTGGGTTTGCATCCCAGCTCCACTACTTATACTGGCTGTGTGACCTTGGGCAAGTTGTGTAGCCTCTCTGGGCCTCACCTTTAAAATGTGGCTAAGAAATCATACCTCATATCGTTGTTGTAAAGATAAAATGAGATAATATGTGCTAACACCTTGAGGAGAGAGTTTGGCCTGTAGCAAAAATAAATGTTATCGGTATTTCTGTATGTAGATTAAATGTATTAAACTGGCTTTGCTCCCTGACTTCTGGAGGCAAGAGTATTTCCAAAAGTTTTGCCTTTTACTGATTCAGCTTTTTAGAGCCACTTCGACCCCTTGTACTGAGGCCAACAAGCCTTATGCTTCCCTGGTTTTCCAGTTCTCAGATGAGGAAAGAGGCTGCTGCACCCCTGAAAGAGGTCACACCACGGTGTCCTTGAATTTGACACTGGCACCAGAATCTATACAATTTTGGTTTATCTAAATAACTAGTGTTCATGAACTTGAATTGTTTTGCAACTGAAGAAGTGCCATTTGAAAATTGTTCGTGGTTTTCTATCTCTGGGGTTGAGTGATCACTTTTGGAACAGTTTCCTTCGCTGGGGGAAAATCACCAGGAGGGGCCTTTTAGTCACACAAATATAAAAAGTTCGTGGTGGCAACCATGTGGTCGTTTGTAACTGAAATACCAATGCTTTAGACCAGGACGTGCTGTGGAGCCATGTGAATGGTGAAGGCAGCTACAGCCCGACTATGCGCTTACAGAGTGAGAGAGCGTTGGGCCTTAAAGATCGATTCACACTGCACCATCTCAACATGATTTGTTCTTGAGGGATATGAGAGCCCGAGAATCACCCACAGGAGATGGGGAGCAAAAGCCGGCCCAGGCAGGAAGATATCAGGAACATGTTGGCCTCCCCTAGGGGGCACTCATAACGTCAGGTTACGAGGGGGGGGACCCTGAGCTGGGGGAGTAAGGGACCTCTCTCGAGGGGAAGGGGCTGTTCCTGGACTTGATGAGGGGTACACTGTCAGAGGCTCCTGACGCTGACAGGTAGGCTGACCTGCCAACACAAAGGAAGCAGGCACCGAGACAGAGAGGAGGCCATGTAGAGAGAGATTCCTCGAGCCACTAAATTAGATTGTCCAGAACCAAGGCCCGAAAATCTATTAAGCCAGAACCACAGTTTGGGGACCACTGTTCCAGTTCAGTGGTTGGCAACCTTGGCTGCACGTTAGAATCACTGGGGGAGCTTTTAAAAATATATATAGATGTCTAGTACATACCCAAAATAATTGAAAGCAGATGTTAAACAGACTACTAGTACTACTGTGACTATTGTACTAGTCATAGTAACCAAAAGGTGGAAACAACCCACATGTCTATTGATGGATGATGAATAAACAAATTGAGGTATATCCATGTCATGGAGTATCATTCAGCCTTAAAAAGGAATGCAGTACTGATACAGGCTCCAACATGGATGGACCTTGAAAACATTATGCTAAGTGAAAGAAGGCAGACACAAAAGGTCTCATCTTGTGTAATTCCTTTTTATATGAAATATCCTTTTAAATGAAATATCTAGTTAAATCTATAGAGATAGAAAGTAGATTTGTGGTTGCCAGGGGCTGGGGTAAGGGGAGACTGGGAGTGACTGCTTAATGCACACCGGCTTTTACTCTAGGGCGATGACGATGTTTTGGAACAAGAGGTGGTGGCTGCAAGACACTGTGAATGTACTAAGTGCCACTTAATTGCTCACCTTAACATGGTTAATTTTATGTGATGTGCATTTCACCACAATAAAAAATAATGATATTTTAAAATATATATTATGTAAATGCCCAGGTCCTATCGAAGACTAATTAAACCAGAGCCTCTGGCGTGTGACCAGACACGGACATGTTTAGACGCTCCCAGGCCATTCCAGGGTGCTGCCCAGGCTGAGAACCACATCCACAGGGTACTCACTGCTGATTTTTCAAGAGTGCAGCACTTACCTCACACCTGGTCCTGCTCCAGATCTCAAGCAGGTGTCCTCGCCTTAGGAAGATGTCTTCAAAGGTGCTTCCTCCTCCTGTCCCTTCCCCTGAATGCTCCAGGACACACAGGATGCGCTTCTTCCCAAGCACTTCCTGCTCTCCGCTGCTGACCGCGAGCTTCCTGGGGGCGGGCACCAGGCCTTCCTTCCTGTGCACTTTCCCCAGGGCCCAGCCCAGGGTCTGGCATGGAGGGGAGCCTCAGAAATGTTGAGTGAATGAGTGAGGGAGTGAGCAAAGGGAGGTGGGTGGGTGAGTGAATGAACCATGGTTCACCTGTCCCTTGTGTGTCTTCCGTCCGCTCAGTTTGCCCCGAGCTTTCAGCAGAGAACCTCTGAAGGCTCCTTTGGGAGCGGGACTTTCATTCCTCCTACAGGCTTATTCCAGCAAAGTTGAGTAGCTTCAGTGCTGGCAGCTGGAAGGCGTTTCAAACTTCTTAACTGTCAAGCTTCTGAGGCCATTACATCCAGCCTCCTCTGCAGGCTGTAATCACCTGGACAGCATTAAAGCACTGCTCGCTGGAGTCCCACACCCAGCATCTGATTCAATTGGTGTGGGGGTGGGAGCAGGGTCTAGAGGTTTTTAAAAGGCTCCAGGTGATTCTAATGTGCCAATATCACAAACTACTGGGTGCAGTATTCTTGACTCATCTGGTTTCTAAAAGTCCCTAACCATTCAGAAACTGACCTGAGTTTCCCTCACATGGAAGCAAAAGGACGTTTAGCACAAACATGGTAGCTGCTTTGAATATGCTCTAGAATTTGATGCCACTTCTTTGAGTGTGATCACCAGCTTGAGGATCAGACGGCCTCTGGGGGAGATGATCTGCTCCCCTGTCCACAGGCCGAACCAGGCAGTCCCGAGGGGAGAGGGAAGGGCTTGCGCAGCAGTCAATGAGGAAATAGTCTGGGGCCTTCCCTGGCGGTCCAGTGGTTAAGACTCCACGCTTCCACTGCAGGGGGCACGGGTTCGATCCCTGGTTGGGGAACTGAGATCCTGCATGCTGTGTGGCGCAGCCCCCCAAAAAGAAAAAAAAGTTCTGTGGATGTAGCCTAATGCTGTTCAAGACAGAAATCTTTAGGGACTTGAAAAAGCTGGAGGGTTATATCTTTCTTTCCTGTAAATAAAGAGAAAGAGCAAGGTGAAGCCAGCCTCACCCTGACACTCCAAGGCTTTCACATTTACATGCATCATATTATCTATTAAAATGTAGCACAGAGCATTTCATATTTTCAGTTAAAATGAAAGTCCATATATTTGTTTTGTTAAAATTATTATACCTTGCTGTTGAGGAAGCAAAATGCCTACACCCCTTGTTTTAATTAAATAAGCTTAAATATTGGTTGTGTTGGGTGATATCTCACCGGTAATGTTTGTCGTTTTTCTTAATACAATGTGACAAAAATATTCACTTAAATGTTCATGACTAATTCTTAAGTTAGATATGATCCTGTCCAATGACTTCACAAATACTGGCTTCCCTTAGTTTGGATTTTTAAAAATTATTATGGTAAAGTACACCTAATACAAAAATGACCATTTTAACCATTTTAAAGTGTACACTGGCATTCAGTAGATTTACAAGGCTGTTAACCATCTAGTTCCAGAATTTCTTCATCACTGCCAAATCCATTAAGCAGTCATTCTCTGTTCCCTCTCTCCCCATATATTTATTGTATGATTCCATTTTAATGTAATATCCACAGAGACAGAAAGCAGATTATTGGTTGCCTGGGGCTAGAGAGGAGTTGTTGGGGAGAAATAGGGAGTGATTGTCAATGGGTATAGATTTTTTTTTTTTTAGTGGTCATGAAAATGTTCTAAAATTGATTACAGTGGTGAGTGCATGAATTTGTGACTATACTAAAAGCCACTGAATTTTAAACTTCAGGTGGGTGAGTTGTATGGTATGTGAATTATATCTCAATATATGTTTTTAAATAAACAACAAAACACTTAATATCTGAGCTCAGAATAAGCCTCAGAGTTGTGATAGTTACTGTTTAGAATTTTTTTAATTAAAAGAACTTTTTTAGCGATATGCAATTGACATATAACGTTGTGTAAGTTTGAAGTGTTCAACATGTTGGTTTGACCCTTGAACAACTCGGGGGTCAGTGGCTCCGATCCCGGCCCCACCACTCCCCACTTGCAATTGAAAATGCACAAATCCAAGTATAACTTTACGGTCGGCCCTTTGTATCCATGATTCTGTCCTTGGATTCAACCAACCTCGGATCATGTGGTAAGTATTTATTGAAAAAAATCCGCATATAAGTGGACCTGCGCAGTTCAAACTCGTGTTGTTCAAGGGTCACCTGTACTAAGTTTATTCTTACGCTAACGGTGGGGAGTGGATACAGCGTAGATACACTGGACAAAGGGATGATTCACGCCCCGGGTGGGACGAGATTTCATCATGCTGCTCAGAATGGCGTCCAATTAAAAACTTATGAATTGTTTATTTCTGGAATTTTCCATTTTCCAACCACGGTTGACCAAGGGTAACTGAAACAGTGGAAAGCAAAACTGCAGATAAAGGGGGGCAACTGTATTGTTTTCTTATTTAATCATTATTTTTATGATTAGGAAGAAAACAATTGTGTTTTTTTTTAAAGATAATTCAAATGCCCAAGTAATCGCCTTCTTATGCTACCTTAGATCTCCAACTTTAGACCCATACATGAATGAAAAGCAATTGATTTGGGGGTGATCCTCTTCTTGCACAAGGCCCCAGAGGAGGCTGGGGCAGGTGACCTGGCTTCAGTAACCGGCAGTTTTAACAGCAGGTTCTATTGCTTGTTTTCTCAGTAAATGGCTGAAATATCCCAAGGGGATGTGTAAAATTCACCTACTTTCTTGAATATTTATTTGGGGCTGTTGCTGGGACTAATGCAGTAGTTCTAGTTTGATGTTTAATCACAGCTCAGAAATTCTGTTGCCACAGATACAGAGGGCCAGGATGATGTCATTGTTGCCATGTGCCTCATGAGCAGGTTAAAACTGACCTTTAAAACTTAAGCTTAATTATCTTCACTGTCAGAACAGGCCCGTAGGGAATATGCCTTAATGAATTCATATTTTGACAATCATTTCCTTCTTTCCTCATCATTAAAACTGATTTTCTGGGTCTGCCTCTGAATCCACATGGGGCCTCTCTGACTTGCACATTTTCCAAATCCACATTAAGGTAAAAATGCTTCTGTGCACCTGCCTTCTCCCTGGAGAGGAAGGACTGAAAGGAGATCCCAGGAAGAAGGTGACCTAATTCCTTCTCTTGGTCCCTCCATTCTCTCCTTCAGTGGGATCACCCTTCAGGAGCAAAAGAATGGGGTGGGGGTGGAGAGTGTGATGATCCAAGGCACACCCCCCTTCTTCCCGTCTCCCTCACTCAACACAGTGATATCTTGTTTTATAAATGCTCTGGAAAATCAATTCTATATTGAAACTCACTGTGATTTGATTTAAAGAAAAGTATCCTCACAAATCGTGTGAAGCATCAGCCGTGCTCCCACGCTGCATGCCCATGCGCATGGCTGCAAAGCCCACAGCCCACGGCTTCAGCTGGTCCCGTGCAGATGAACACACAGACATCTTCATTCGTTCGTTCTTTGAACAAATGTCCTAGAAATTGAGGAACCAGCAGTGAACAAAAGAGACAAGGAAACAGCCTCATGGAGCTACTGTAGGTGGGGAAGACTGAAATGAAACAAATACTCTCAGAAGGCACCCTAAAATCCCCTGGTGTCAGGTGCTGGGAGGGTGCTATGAGTGCCTATTTCTGATCTATGGGGTGGGGTGGGAGAGGGGAGGTTCAGGCAGAGTGTCCCTGAGGAAGTGACATTTAAACTAAGACCTAAACAACGGCACTCCAGATTTTCTGTGTAGGGGATGATTCAGGACAGTATTCAGCTTAGTGAAAACGACAACTGCTCATGTCAGAGAAGGGCAGGTGATGGATAAGTCTCCTCTAAACACCCCTTTATCACCAATACTGGACATGATGAATGAGGGAGTCAGAGGGAGAAAGTGCAAAGGCCCTGAGGTCAGTCTCCTCATGGGATAATCAGGTAAAAGATCTAAATACAAATTGTCATTGTAAACAAGTGGTTCTCCAACTTTTTGGTCTCAGAAACCCTTTACTCTATAAAAATTATTGGAGAGTCCAAAGAGCTTTTGTTTATGCAGAGTATAGCTACCAAAATAAATTATTAGAAATTAAAAACATTTAAAACTATTATTCAATTTTTAATTCTTAAAAAAATAATAAACGGATTACATGTTGACACATACACTTTTTGTGAAAAATAACTATATTTTTCAGGACAAAAGACAATTAGAAGAAGAGTTGCATTATTGTACATATTTGTAAATATCTTTCCTCTCTGTCTTAACAGAAGGCAGCTGAATTCTCATGTCTGCTTCTGCATTCAGTCTGTTGCAATATTATTTTAGTTGAAGTATATGAAGAAAATTTGGCCTCCTACAGATAGGTAGTTGAAAAAGTTAGGCTATTTTAATGGCCTTTTTAGATAGTTGTAGGTATCCTTCTTTGATACCATGCCAAAACTTGACAATTGATAGTTTTCCCTTAAAGGTTAGTTGCAGTGTGGAATCTGAAACCATAGCAATAAATTTTTTGTATTCTGTTATATTGAAATTCATTGGTCTGCCTTTGAACGGATCTCTTACCCATGCATAGATTTTTTAACATCATGTTTTGGTCATTTGGAAAATATTGGTTCATTGAGTTGTGTAGATTTTCCACATGTTTTCATTATGTAAAATTTTAAAATCATGTTTGTTAATATCACCACCAATCCCATCAGAAAAATATGTAAGTGTTGGAAAGCTCTCAAGTTCACAGTGGTCAATACAATTTTTCCAAATGCTAATTTTCACTTGAAAGCTCAAATTTCATTATTGCCAACAAATATTTCAGTTGTTTTCATTGAAATGACAGTTTCACTTCATTTATTTTCGAGAAAATGCCTGCCAAATACTCAAGTGTGAATGACCATAGTTTGTAAGTCATACTTTCAAGTAAAAACAATGTTCCACAATAAATGGGGCTAGTTTGGCTGGCAACTCAATCACAAAGTGCTTTTCCTTGAGATAACCATTGTCCTTCAGTTTGCAGAAGAAATGTTTCATGCTTACTTCCTATTTCATTGTGCAGAATATTTTCAAAGTATGTACTCAAAGGTCATGGTTTAATATAATTACTAATTTTAATGGCTTCATCAAGGATGTTATTAAGTGAAAATGCTTTTTTTCCCCCTATGAGTGTCTGATAGTGAGGAACCAAGTCAAGTTCATTGATAGGACTGTAAAGGCAAATGACACATACTCTCTCCCTTTGGAGATCTCACGTTTCCATGCAGATGACACATATGTCCACAAACAATTCTCATGTGGCTCAGTGGATAAGAGCCCAGGACTTGGAGTGACAGAGACCTGGGTTCAGAGCCTCAGTCTTAAGCTTTCTGAGCCTCAGTTTCCTCACCTGTAAAATGGCAATAATATTACCTACCCTCAAGTTTGTTGTGAGAATTAAATGAGCTAATAATACGATAATATGTCTCACATATTAATAGTAGCTGTTTTAAGTGGGGAAGGTGGACTTGAGTCTTAAGGACTATATGTATATAAAATGCAGAATTTATCAGAGTCAGGGACAGGGGTTGGGGGCAGGGGGGAGGGAGACCTTCCAGGAGGAGGGTAGATGGGACCATGCCTGGGGCACTGCTGACGTGGTGAGGTCTGGTGAGCTGGGTGCTCGACAAGAGGGGGTGAAGGGGTGAGGCTCAGGGGTTGGCAGTAGCCAGATGGCAAGGGGTTTGTGGCCATGCTGGGGCTTCTTGTCTGTGGGAGAAGAGATCTAGGCAAAGCTGCCTGGAGTAAGGTGATTGGCAACAGGATGGGGTGGTGGACTAGAGGAGGCAGGAAGGGGGCAGGACTCATAGGAGGCAGGGGCTGGGGGGAGCAGCGGTGAGGAGCAGAGAAGGAGCCTGGGGAAAAGCCTGCCCTGGGGAGGACATCAAGGGCCATGCTGAGGACGTGGGCTACAGTCATGACACTCTTCTCGCTTTTTTTCCCATCTCACGCAACTGTCAGTGGAGGTATTTTTTGCCCCAAATTTCCTGTCCCTCCTCTCTGTCTCAGTAAGCTCATGTGGATGAATCTAGGCTGTCTATTTCTGCAATGAGGCTGAATATCTTAACTGCCAGTCTGACAGACGGATCACCAGTCTCTTCAATTGTTATTTTATAGCAAGGGACACCTGGAATCCTTCCCTATGATTAGCTGGCTGATCTTATTTATTCACATTTTATTCTAAAAAAAGAACTTCTCATTTTAACTCTTGCTCAGCAAGTGCTTGTTGGCCGATAAATGTTAAAGATACGATGTATTTTTTGAAGTACAATAATCTTTGTTAATAATTATTTATAACACAATGTTTTAAAGATTAACTCTGCACCTTTGAGCTCCACAGGAGCGCCAGGACTGCAGCCTGCATCTGGTAGATGTTCCTTCCTACGTAACAGTGACAGGTGCTTATTCAAGAGGAGGCATACAGAAGCCCAAAGCAAAAGACGCCCACCACTCCCCACCCCCCTCACACTCTTAATCTATTCCTCCGGGGTGTGGATATGGTCTGTCACATGCTTTCTATCTTTTCATAATGTACTTCAAACAAAAACAAAAACAAAAAACAAAGCCAGAGATGAACTCACAGTCCGTTTTATAGCTTGCCTTCTCCTTCAATAATAGACCACCAAGGCCTTTTGGAGGTCCCGGCATTGAGTGGCACCCCCTTCTATGCACAGGCTGAAGAGTCCTGTCCATGCAGGATTTGTTCTTAAAGGCATCGGTAGCCTTGAGCACGGCCTTCTTTACCAGAAAAAGCAGACTTTGAAGGCTCCGACGCAATCTGCAAGGGGATCCTTGGAAAAAGGGCAGCTTTTGTCCTTGAATGGTGCCAGCCTGTGGCTGGATGCCATGGCCTCAGAAACTCCAAACCTCCCAGACAGCAAGAGGGTCTTGGGTGGAACCGGGCAACAGCCAGACCTACAGAGAGCAGAAGGCAGAGGCAGCACATGCAGGTTTGCTGCTAGAGCAGATTCTTGCTTTAAGGGATACCAGAGCCCCAACAAAACATGTTTAGGTCACATTTTCCATTTCCTTCAAGACTTTGGTCACTGACATTGAGAAATACAATGACAAGTTGATCTGTTCTATGTCTAGGAAAAGTTCCTCCCAGGAAAACTAATTGTTACATTGACTCAGCACAGTCAAGCAATGATGTTTCTTTAGTGCAATGGGTTACACAAAAAGTCCTTTATGCTTCCATATGGAGACCTGTACAAAAACACTTTCTGCAGGATTATTAATAATTTTAAAAATTGGAAACAATTCAAACGCCCATCAGCATGAGAATGAATAAATAGAGACATTCATAGATGAAATACTTGACAGCAATTAAACTGAATGGAGTAGATCTTAAAGTTGAGTGAAAAAGCAAGCAGCAGAATATTATATGTGAGACTGTTTTAAAAACACACAAAATGCTGTGTTTTGTTTATGGATATGTGTGTGATTTGTAGTAACATGGTAGTGATGACCTTGGGAGGGAGGGGAAGAGACTGCCCAGTTGGGCCACAACAGGGACTTCCCTGGCCCCTGTAATGTTAATTTCTTTCTTTTTTATTGTAAAAAACATAACAAAGTTTACCATCTTAACCACTTCTAAGTGTACAGCTCAGTAGTGTTGTGTTAACATATGTTAACACATGTTGTGTTAACATGTTGTGTTAACAATGTTGTGAGATAGACCTCCAGAACTTTTTCCTTGTGCAAAACTGAAACTCCCCATCCCCTCTCCCCAGCTCCTGGCAGCCACCCACTTTCTGCTTAGATGAATGTGACTACTCTAGACACCTCATACAAGTGGAGTCACACAGTAATTATTATTTTTTTGTGACTGGCTTATTTCACTTAACATAATGTACTCAAGTTTCATCCATATTGTACCATGGATTTCTTTTTAAGGTTGAATAATATTCCATTGTGTGGGGCTTCCCTGGTGGTGCAGTGGTTAAGAATCCACCTGCCAATGCAGGGGACATGGGTTCAAGCCCTGGTCCGGGAAGATCCCACATGCCGCAGAGCAACTAAGCCCGTGCGCCACAACTACTGACCCTGCGTGCCACAACTACTGAAGCCCGCACCCCTACAGCCCGTGCTCCGCAACAACAGAAGCCACCGCAATGAGAAGCCTGCACGCTGCAACGAAGAGTAGCCCCTGCTCACCGCAACTAAAGAAAGCCCGTGCACAGCAACGAAGACCCAACGCAACCAAAAATAAATAAATAAAATTTAAAAAATACTTTAAAAAAATAAAGCTTACTGTTTAAAAAAAAAAAGATGGTGGGAGGCTTGAAAGTCAGACAGGTCTGGGTTAAAGTCTGGGCTCAAGGTACTTATCTCCTGAGTCCGTTTCCTCATTTATAAAATGGAGATAATAAAACTTACCTGGCAGGAGTGTTTCAAGAATTAAAATAATATAGGTAACCCCCAGAAAATACGTATAGCCCTGCTGTCCAATAAATGGTGATCATGATTTCATCAGTCATGATGATGGTTGGCAGACAGAGGAAGTCTTCTTAAGTCACTTGCTACCCTCCTGTAAGACTGAAGCATCCATCCTACCTTACTCTTCTTTTCCTCTCTTCTCCTATTCCTCTTCTGCTTCCAGCCTCTGCCCCCATCTTCTCTTCCTGTTCCCCTTTGCTCCAAGATCTTCCCACGGGCCTACCACATGGCAGGCTGGTGTAAGGTAATAGGGAGTGGTGGGGCCTGTGGCAGTCTGAGAGCACAGCTGGTATGGAGGGGGCAGCCACCTCTGAGCTCTAAGTTGCCATGCTGGAATGTGGGCCCAATGTTACCAGATATTTTGGGTTGGTTTTTTTTCTTTTGAGGGAAGTCAGAAATCCAATATTTTAAGGGAAATCTTTGGATTTTTTTAATTGTTGGAAATAATTCCAGTTTTATTCACTACTACGGGGTCCAAACTGAATTCTCAGATGAGCCAGTTCCAATCTGCAGAGTGGCAGCCAGTCACCTCTGAGTGACAAAAGGGCCGTGTGCATGGTGGGAGGTGGTAGGAATGGGAGCTCTTCACGTGTGTACAGATGTGCAGGCCTGCATGTATGTGTGTGCATGTGCATTTTACGGTTGTCTCCAGTCCTAAGCAATGAGAGAAGAGTGGGTTCCCTGGAACATTTGGTTTTCATCCTTCTCCTCCTCAGTGGCTGCTGAGGCATTGGTTGTATGGGATCTGGGCCACTAAAGATCTGTCACATGGGGTCACTGCCTCTGCTTTTGGATGCTCAAAGCTGCATCGGAGACCCTGGTCTGGGAGGTCTCTAGGCCCAAAATTCCAAGATGAAGTCCAAACCTCCTAGTTCCCTCTGCCCTACAAATCTTTAATGCCTGTGTGCACACAAACTCATGCCTCCCTTGGACTTTTCTGTTCTTCTAAATAGGCAAGATTTTCTTTCTCACACAGACTGCAAACTGGTGGCTGCTGATGGAATCTGGCCATGGCTACCCCCTTAAAATAGGGTCCCTGTTCTCCAGCCCCACAGTTCCCACTGCTCCCAATTCAACTCCACAACTACAACGCTGACAAATACCAGTGGTGTTTTAGCATCACACCTGTCTTGTTGTTTTCTCACAGTTGTGTAAGGAGGAACATGAAATAGTTTTTGTACCTAAGTCTCTTTCAAAAATTAGGAAATGCAAGATCAATGGACAAGGTTGCATGTTTCATGAAAAGTGTGAGGGTGTATTTCTTTGTGGAAGTGGTGAATATTCCTTTCTGTTTAATATGCAAATAAAATGTGTCTGTATCAGAAAAATGCAACTTATGATTGCATGACAAAGTAGGCCATAGTAAGAACTACGATTGGCATCTATAGAAGATCAGTGATGAAGAATTGATGAAAATAAAAGGGACTAAAATTTCAAAAAGGTTTGATGTTGAATGGAATGTGATACTGAATGGAAGGGAAGTGATGCTGCGGTGCAACTGTTTTATGATGTGTGTCACCCAGTTATGGACTGCAGTGGGAGAATATCACTGCTTGTCAGTGACTGCTGTTGTTCTTATTGGGGTTTTTTGTTTGTTGTTTTGGCTGCGCTATGCAGCATGTGGGATCTAGTTCCCCGACCAGGGATCAAACCTGCGCCCTGCATTGGAAGCACAGAGTCTTAACCACTGGACCACCAGGGAACTCCTCTGTTGTTCTATTGTTAAAGAGACCTTGGGCGTCCCTGGTGGTGCAGTGGTTAAGAATCTGCCTGTCATTGCAGGGGACACGGGTTCGAGCCCTGGTCTGGGAAGATCCCACATGCCGCGGAGCAACTACTGAGCCTGCGTGCCTGGAGCCCGTGCTCTGCAACAAGAGAAGCCACCGCAAGGAGAAGCCCATGCACCGCAACGAAGAGTAGCCCTCGCTCACCTCAACTAGAGAAAGCCCGCACACAGCAACAAAGACCCAACAAAGCCAAATAAATAAATTTATATAAAAAAGAAAAAGGACTTCCCTGGTGGCGCAGTGGTTAAGAATCCACCTGCCAATGCAGGGGACACGGGTTCGAGCCCTGGTCTGGGAAGATCCCACATGCTGTGGAGCAACTAAGCTCGTGCGCCACAACTACTGAGCCTGTGCTCTAAGAGAGCCCATGAGCCACAACTACTGAATCCCACACGCCTAGAGCCCGTGCTCCGCAACAAGAGAAGCCACCACAGTGAGAAGCCCGCACACCACAACGAAGAGTAGCCCCCGCTCGCCACAACTAGAGAAAGCCCGCACACAGCAACGAAGACCCAACGCAGCCAATTAATTAATTAATTTAAAAAAAAAGAGAGAGCTTATTAGGTAATAGTCATTTACCAGACATGTAATAAAAATTCTTAGGCATAAAAGATACTCCAAGCACAAGACCAGTGGATCAGTCGAGTTTTCTTTGGTCAGAAGCAACAGAAACTGCCTCTGATTCTTACTCAGTAAAGAAGATTGCTGGTGGGATCTGAGTTAGTTTACAGAAGATCCGGATGTCCGGGATGAACCCTCAGTGTGGCAGCCGAGCCAGCAGGGCCTGCCTTTGGCCTGGCCCAGTGGCTCCAGCTGTTTTGGTCTTCCTGCCCTTTGGCTCAAGACTTGAGTTCCAGGGAGGGGAGGATCTGATGGGCCTGCGTGGGGTCACAGATCCACCCCGGGCCTGTGAGGATACCAGGCCTGTGTGGTGTTATAGCCCTAATTCACAAAAATGAGGGGATGGCTAAAAGAGGTTCTGTGAAGTATAAAAACAGTGATGAAAAATAGAAGTGTAAATACTGTAATTCAGAAAAGGAGTGGCTGGGACCCAAGTGTGATTCACTTCTGCTGGGATAAATGAATCTGAGAACATGATGAGTTTGAGAAAGCAGCCAAAAATCAAAGTGAAGAAAACCAAACAACAGCAACGAAGAAATCCAAACGCGAAATAGGAAGTACCACGATGACTACCTGGAAGTTACATTTTGCTCTACTAGGAGTCCATGGGTCCAGTTTCTGAACGTGTGGTCTGTGGTAAAGCTCAGGCCTTTTTGGTTTTGAGCATCACTGCAGGTTGGGTGGTCTGAGGAGCCTCTCACTGCAAAACAGCACAGAGGACACACCCTGTGACTGATCTTTGCTCCTACGAGCTTTAGGAGAAGATTTCAAGAGAAGTGAGCTGAGGCCTGAGCTGTTAACGCGGTTGCTTTAGAGGCAGGTGCTCTCAGCAGCACAGCTGTTAAAATACTTAACTGGCAGAGAGGGTGGGAAGCCAAGCCACAGTCCCTGGTAGTGGCGCCCTCTGGTGGCCAGAGGCAGAAACAAACTCTCTGGAAGAAAGTGTCTCCAGTTTAGATACAGAGGACACCCATAGATGATGAAGAAACTAACCCTCATCATTAGGAAGGCACTGGGAAGGCAAGCCACTTTGTCCAAGAGTTAGCAGATAACACAGAAAACATATTTAGAGTTTCTCCATCTCTCAAATAGCAGATCCTGGAATTTTCAGATACCAAATATAGAACAGATATATAAGAAATGATTAAAGAAATAAAGGGTGCAAATGACAAAGATGAGGACCAACAAGGTACAATGAGAAAAAGAGACCTTAAAAATGGGTATGCACAGAACTAGAACAAAAAATTTCACAATTTGTATGGAAACACAAAAGACCCCAAATAGCCAAAGCAATCTTGAGAAAGAAAAACGGAGCTGGAGGCATCAGGCTCCCTGACTTCAGAATATACTACAAAGCTACAGTAATCAAGACAGTATGGTACTGGCACAAAAACAGAAATATAGATCAATGGAACAGGAAAGCCCAGAGATAAACCCACGCACATATGGTCACCTTACCTTTGATAAAGGAGGCAAGAATATACAATGGAGAAAAGACAGCCTCTTCAATAAGTGGTGCTGGGGAAACTGGACAGGTACATGTAAAAGTATGAAATTAGAACACTCCCTAACACCATACACAAAAATAAACTCAAAATGGATTAAAGACCTAAATGTAAGGCCACACACTATCAAACTCTTAGAGGAAAACATAGGCAGAACACTCTATGACATAAATCACAGCAAGATCCTTTTTAACCCACCTCCTAGAGAAATGGAAATAAAAATAAACAAATGGGACCTAATGAAACTTAAAAGCTTTTGCACAGCAAAGGAAACCATAAACAAGACCAAAAGACAACCCTCAGAATGGGAGAAAATATTTGTAAATGAAGCAACTGACAAAGGATTAATCTTCAAAATTTACAAGCAGCTCATGCAGCTCAATATCAAAAAATCAAACAACCCAATCCAAAAATGGGCAGAAGACCTAAATAGACATTTCTCCAAAGAAGATATAGATTGCCAACAAACACATGAAAGAATGCTCAACATCATTAATCATTAGAGAAATGCAAATCAAAACTACAATGAGATATCATCTCACAGCAGTCAGAATGGCCATCATCAAAAAACCTACAAACAATAAATGCTGGAGAGGGTGTGGAGAAAAGGGAAGCGTCTTGCACTGTTGGTGGGAATGCAAATTGATACAGCCACTATGGAGAACAGTATGGAGGTTCCTTAAAAAACTAAAAATAGAGCTACCATATGACCCAGCAATCCCACTGCTGGGCATATGCCCTAAGAAAACCATAATTCAGAAAGAGTCATGTATCAAAATGTTCATTGCTGCTCTATTTACAATAGCCAGGACATGGAAGCAGCCTAAGGGTCCATCAACTGATGAACGGATAAAGAAGATATATACAATGGAATATTACTCAGCCATAAAAGGAAATGAAACTGAGTTATTTGTAGTGAGGTGGATGGACCTAGAGTCTGTCATACAGAGTGAAGTAAGTCAGAAAGAGAAAAACAAATACCATATGCTAACACATATATGGAATCTAAGAAAAAAAAATGGTCATGAAGAACCTAGGGGTAAGATGGGAATAAAGACACAGACCTACTAGAGAATGAACTTGAGGATAAGGGGAGGGGGAAGGGTAAGCTGTGACAAAGTGAGAGAGTGGCATGGACATATATACACTACCAAACGTAAAATAGATAGCTAGTGGGAAGCAGCCACATAGCACAGGGAGATCAGCTCAGTGCTTTGTGACCACCTAGAGGGGTGGGATAGGGAGGGTGGGAGGGAGGGAGACGTAAGAGGGAAGAGATATGGGAACATATGTATATGTATAACTGATTCCCTTTGTTATAAAGCAGAAACTAACACACCATTGTAAAGCAATTATACTCCAATAAAGATGTTTAAAAAAATGGGTATTCAAAAAATAAAAATGTTTCTTTGTTGAACTGCAAAAACCTCAAGAGGATGGCTGAATAGTAAATTAGACACAGGTGAAGAGGGAATTAGTAACTAGGATGTGTATCCACAGTAGTCACCCAGAATGCAGCACAGTGACCAAAAGATACAAATATAAACAAAGTGATAATAAGAGATGTGAAGCACAGAATAAGAAAGTCTAACATATGTCTGTTTGGAGTCCCAGAAGTAAAGAACAGAGAGTCTGAAGAAGAGGCAATATTTGAAAAGATAATAGCTGAGCTCATTCCAGAATCTATAAGAAAACATAAAAACACAAAGTCAGGAAGTACAACCTATGTCAAAAAGCATAAATAAAAAGAAATTCATGCTTCAACTCACCTCAGTGAAAGCACAGTACACTCAAAACAAGAAGGTCTTAAAAAGGGCCAGAGAGAAAGGACAGATAATTTATAAAGAAACAACAATTAGGTTGAGGGGACCCTTCTCAAAGCAATGGAATCTAGAAAACAGGGAAAAAACACCTTCTGAGGATCGAGGGAAATAACTCTCAACCTAGAATTGTGTGCCACCAAAACTGTTTTTCAAGAAAACAGATGTTTTCCTGAAATGCGCATTAAGAGACATTTACAGACCAGCAAAACCTGGTAAATTTTTGTCATTAAGAAATCTGTACTAAAGAAACTTCTAAAAGATGTTCTTTGGGGAAGAGATACAAGATGTAGATATAAAGTCTAAGATAGAAAAAGGAATAGTGAGCAAATAATATAATAAATATTACTTAAATGCAAACAATCATTGAATAAAATCACAATCATAATCATAATAATTTAAAAAGTATAATGTATGGGTTAAAGCAAAAACTAAAATATAGAATGAGAATAGCATGTAAATCATAAGGGGGAGATTAAAATGGAAGCATTTTAAGGTGGTAGTATTATCATGGGGGAGCTAATATAAAAATTGTCAGAGGTGATGAAGGTAAATGTGCATGGTGAGGTAACTTGAGTGGTACCCTCTACAAGAATAGAAATAGAGTGTAAAAATTTCAAACCAGTAGCAAGGAAATGTGGAATAGACAAAACAAAACATAAGCCAAAAAGGCAAGAAAGAAGGGGGGAAAGTACAGAAAAAGCAGAACAAAAAAATTTTTTAAAAAATGAAGATAGAAGATAGTAAAAAAAATCCAAATATATCAATAATCCCAATCAATATAAAAGGAGTATACATGCCAGTTAAAAAGACAGAGATTAGGGCTTCCCTGGTGGCACAGTGGTTGAGAGTCCGCCTGCCGATGCAGGGGACACAGGCTCGTGCCCCGGTCCGGGAGGATCCCACATGCCACAGAGCGGCTGGGCCTGTGAGCCATGGCTGCTGGGCCTGCGTGTCCAGAGCCTGTGCTCTGGAGAGGCCACAGCAGTGAGAGGCCTGCGTACTGCATAAAAAAAAAAAAGATAGAGATTGCCAGATTGGATTCTTTTTTAAAAAATTCCAACAATGTACTATTTATAAGGGATATATCTGAAGCATAAGGTTACAGAAAGTTTGAAACTAAAAAAGTAAAAGCATGGAAAAAGAAACATCAACAGATAAAAAGCAGGCAGTTATACTCATGTCAGATAAAATAAACTTTAAGATTAAAGGTATTATTAGCGATAGAGATCATAAATATAGTCAAACGTATTATTCATGAATTCTATATTTGCAAATGTACCTACTCATTGATCTTTATTTTAACCCTAAAATAAATACTTGCAGCGCTTTGCAGTCATTTTCAGGCAGGCACAGAGTGACAAAAAATTTGAGTCACTCAACACACACTTCCCAGCTGAGGTTGAACAAGGTCATGCTCTGCCCTCCTGTTTTAGCTCATACTGTAAACAAGTATCCTTTTTGTTGTCTATTTAGTGCCGTGGTTTTTGTATTTTTGTGCTTTTTGTTGGTGATTTTGCTGTTTAAAATGGTCCCCAAGCATATGCTGGTGTCTAGTGTTCCTCTGTGCAAGAAGGCTGTGGTGTGCCTTATTGAGAAAATGCATGGATTAGATAAGCTTCATTCAGGCATGAGTTATAGTGCTGTTGGCCACAAGTTCAATGTGGCCACAAGTTCAATGTTAATGAATAAACAATATATATTAAATAAGGTGCCTTTAGACAGAAGCACACATAAAACAAGATTACGTATTGATTAGTTGATGAAAATGTTATAAGGAGAGGTTCGCAGGAACCTAGCCTTATATTTCCCCTAAGAGCAATGGTTCAATATTCATTAATTCAGTGTTTACCGCAACTTTACAGACTATAGCTACAGAGAATAATGATAGAGAACTGTAGTTCAGTTCACCAGGAAAATATGAAAATTCTAAATGTGTATATCTAATAAATAGCCTCAAAACGTATAAAGCAAAAACTGCTATAACTATAGGAAGAAATTGATAAAGTCACCATAACAGGAGGCACCTTTCTTAATTATTGATAGGTCAAGCAGACAGAAAATCAGAGATACAAGGATTTGAAGAGAACAGTCAACAAGCTGAAGGTGAATTGATGGGTATAGATAGTTTACATTTTCCTCAAACAAACATGGAACAGTTAAAAAGTTTCTTACTATATACTAGGCCACAGAGCAAGCCTCAGAGATTTTGAAGAATTGTTATTACACAGATATTCTCCAACCAATTGGGTTAGAAGTGGATAGTAAAAGTTAAATAAAACTAGAAAATTTTAATTTTTTAATTATTATAAAAAATTTTAATTTTTTATAATTATATTTTTATAAATTTTATTAAAAATTTAATTTTTAAATTTTTAATTTTTAAAAAATTTTTTAAATTTGGAAATTTAAAAACACACTTGGGTTTCCCTGGTGGTGCAGTGGTTAAGAATCTGCCTGCCAATGCAGGGGACACAGGTTCGAGCCCTGGTCCGGGAAGATCCCACATGCTGTGGAGCAACTGAGCCTGTGCGCCACAGCTACTGAGCCTGCGCTCTAGAGCCCGTGCTCTAGAGCCCGCGAGCCACAACTACTGAAGCCCGCGCACCTAGAGCCCATGCTCTAGCAACAAGAGAAGCCACCACAATGAGGAGTCCATGCACCGCAACAAGGAGTAGCCCCCGCTCACTGCAACTAGAGAAAGCCCACAAGCAGCAACGAAGACCCAACACAGCCAAAAATATATAAATAAAATACATTTTAAAAAAACCCAAAAAAACCCCACATTTCTAAGTAGTTCAAGAGTCAAAAAAGAATCATAATGGAAATGTAAAAATACTTAGAGATGAATGATAAGGAAAGCACAAGGTATAAAACTTTAAACTTAAGAAATGCTAAGAAAGTAGAACTTAAAGGGAAACATGAAGTCTTAAGTGCTTATTTTAGAGAAGAGGGCAAAAAATTCATGAGCTGAATGTCCAGCCTGAAATTGTAGAAAAAGAAAACAAAATAAACCTAAAGAAGGTAGAAGAAAACAAATAATAAGTCTAAGGGTAGAGAATAATAAGCTAGAAAACAAAGATACAAAGTAATAAACCAGTGCTAGTACTAAAAAAAGATGTTAGCAATAAGCTAAAAAACAAAGATACCAAAAAAAAAACCTAAAAAAAATCCAAAAACAAAAGACAAAGAGATCAACAAAGACAAAAATTTAGTCTGAAAACACAGGTAAACTGGAACTCTGGAGAGACTGATAAAGAATAGACAGAGGCATGAATAAACAATATTAGGAATGAAAAAAGAATGTTAACTTTTACAATAGAGATTTTAAAAGACAGTGAGTACTATAGTCCTTATGCCAATAATTTGAAAACTAACAAAATGGAAAAGTTCCTAGAAAAATATAACTTACCAAAGCACGTCAAGATGTATAGTCCTAGGAGCACTAAAACAAGTAATCAGCTTTAAAAATTTCCCTGCAAACACCAGACTGGGGTAGTTTTCAAACGAGTTCTGCAAAATTTCAGAGAACAGACCATTTCTATCTCCCAACTAATTCCACAGGGCCTTAAAACTGATACAACAACAAGAAAGGAAAATTATAAGCCAATCTAACTCTCAAACACAGATGCCAAAAGTCCTATATAAAACACTGGCAAATAGTAGTGTATAAAAAGATAACATTAATCCTTGAAATTCAAGAGTGGTTTAATTTGAGAAATTCTGTATGCTTTATTAATCACACTAACCAATTCAAGAAGAAAAACCATATGATTATCTTAACTGACACCAAAAAATTATTTGACAAAATTCAATCCCAGATTTTGATTAAAACAAAACAAAACCTAGAAATAAAAGGGGAGCTCCTTAACCTAATTAAGTAAATCTATTTAACGATCTATTTTCATATATTATTCTAAACGAGGAAGTGTTAGAAACCTTCCCTTTGACCAAGACAAGGATGCCCGCTATTACTGATTCTATTCAGTTTTGTACTGGAGGTCTTAGGCTGTAAGACAAGAAATGAAAGGCATAACAACTGTAAAGGGAGAAACAAAACTGTCATTATTTGCAGGTGATATAATTCTTTACACGGAAAATCCGAAAGAATCTAAAGGTAAATTATTAGAAATAGTGATGGTTTAGAGGGAAATGGTTAAAAAGAATAATAAAAGAAGACATCATTTAATTGCAACCAAAAAGTGTAAGATACCTAGGAATAAATTCTATCAAAAGATGTGCAAGACCTTTTTGCAGAAAATCATAAAACTGTGCCTAAAAATCTTAAAGGAGATCTAATTAGATTGAGTGATACATTGTGCTCATGGATAAGAAGACTCAATATTGTAAAGATGTTATATTAGCCACAGATCGATCTACTGATGGAATGCAATTCTAATCCAAATCTTAGAAGGTGTTTTTTGTTTTCGTTTTTGCTTTTTTGTGTGTGTGGAAGTTGCCAAGTTGATTCTAAAAAGTACATTTGAACATTTACAGTTAGGGCTCTTTGTCTTGTTTAAGAAACCCTTCTGTAGGTCAGCATCAGAGATCTGTTCTACTATATCATCTTCTCAAATCTTACAAGTTTTGTCCTTCACACGTAAGTCCTCAGTCTGTCTGGAATTTTTTTGTGCATGGTATAGATTCACTTTTTCTCACATGGATACTCAGTTGTGCCAGCATTAGAGTCAAGAAAAAAAAAAAGCCAAGAATAGTCAGGGCATTCCTAAAGGAAAAGAATTAGGTGAGAGCACTTGCCTTACTAGATATAGGGCTTGTACAAAGCTATATGTATAGCTTTGTACAAAAATATATAATATATATTTTTTGGCCACGCCGCGAGGCTTGCAGGATCTTAGTTCCCTGACCAGTGATCGAACCCAGGTCCTCGGCAGTGAGAGCTCAGAGTCCCAACCACTGAACCGCCAGGGAATTCCCTATAATATTTCAATACTATAATACTATAATAAAATTGTGTGGAATTGACACAGGGATATAGACAAAACGACCAGTGCAACAAAAGAGAGAGCTCAGAAACAGACCCAGGCACAAATGAAACGCTGATATATGTCTGAGGTCACATTGGAGACCTGTGGAGAAATAATGCTGGCACAACTGAGTATCCACGTGAGAAAAAGTGAATCTATACCATGCACAAAAAAGTTCCAGACAGACTGAGGACTTACGTGTGAAGAACAAAACTCGAAAGATTTGAGAAGATGATATAGTAGAATAGATCTCTGATGTTGACCTACGGAAGGGTTTCTTAAACAAGACAAAAGAGCCCTAGCTGTAAATGTTCATACATTTGACTTTATTAAAACTAAAATTGAGACCTCTGTTTTTTCAAAACACCATAAAGAAATCAAAAGTGAAAACAAAGGCCACAACTGGTAGAAGATATTCACCATACCTACAGTGAACAATATTCAGAATGTTTTAAGAATTCTTACATAGCAATAAGAACCCAACAGAAGGCAACCCAACAGAAAAAAAAGGGCAGAAGACATAAGCATTAACTTGTAGAGGTAATAAACATGTGGGAAAGTATCCTCAACATTATAGTTAGGGAAGTGCAAATTAGCAATGAGATATTATTTATACCTATTGGATTGACCAAAAATTAAGGCTGACGGTGGCAACTGTTGGAAAGGACATGGATCAGCAGGGACCCATATACACTGCTTGTATGAGTATAAATTGGTACAACCACCCTGGAAAACAGTCTAGCATTGTCTTCTAAAAACAGGTATATCCTAACATATCCTTTGACCTAGCAACCCTACGTCCAGTATACACAGCCTAGAGAAACTCTTGCCCATGTACTCAATATATAGTTTAAGCATATATACACATGGATAAACTTATTATAAAACAAAGAGCAAGAGAATGAGAGAGAGGGCAAATACAAGATAATGGTAATGTCCTAGCTCTTGTGTTGTGTGGTAAGTTTGACTTAAAGAAATACATCTGTTAAATGTTCCTTTTAAATTAAATGACTTAAAATGGAAGGTTTTCATTAGGGAAATTTACACTGACACAGCTACATGTGGTACAAATGTTCATTATCAGCCTGTTTCAAAGATTGTTGATTGGGTAATTTGATTTTCAGGGGCCAGTGGCTAATGAAATGTGTTTCATTTTGATAAGAATTGAAAAAGTCTTGCATACAAGTTCTTTATTTAGGGGTTAAGGACATGGTAAACCTGATATTCTATTTTAAACCTTTCTAGGAAGATTTAAAACATTCTATGGATGATCTCTTTCATGAAAAACTTGCAAATCCAATACAGATATCTGAAAATAAAATTTCCAAATCATGGCATGACACCATTAAAATATTTTTGTCATTTTCAAACAAGCACAATGACCTCTTTGGTATATAAGTTATAGATTTTTTTTTTCTGGAATGAGGGCATTATAATGCTTCTTGAATTTAAAATTCTTGCTTTTTTTTTTTCCTAAGCAGAAAAGATATCTAAATGGCAAAAGCCTGATTCAAAGTTATGCTCTTCATAGCAGACATCATACCATGATTGGGAAGCCTTCAGTGAGCGACATTAATGAAAAATAACTCAAAAAGAAGGCAGCATGAGCTAGTGACACAATTCCTGTTCAAGAGACTTTGTAGGATGTTGTCTCAGTATAGTAGAAAAGTCACCCCAAGCAGGTGAGCAATGACTATGACATATTTGGGTGAGTAGATATTTTGCTTAACAATTCAACAAACCAGGGATGAGTAGGAAGCAATGCTTGGAAAATAGGTGGTACATAAATGAAGAAATGCTTGATATTTTTTGTCCTGTTAATTTCACAAGAGATTTCTGAAGTGTGGTAAAGCTCTTATTGGCATGTTGAAAAAACATTTTCCAAAGCTGCAATGGGACATGAAGAAATATTTTCCAGAGGGAAAAGAAACCAAGCGGACTAGAAATCCGACCATCACTATCTCTCAGAATCAAACTTTCAACTTTCCAGAAGACAATTTCAACTCCCCAGGTTTTGAGCATGGTGGGCAGGTCCCTGAGCATCAGAGAACAGTCATCAGTGAAAAAACTCTCTCCGTGATTTTAGAGTCCACGTTCAATCTGAATACACTGAACTGAATATCTGATGGAGCCCCCAGAACATGCTGCGATTTCAGACGTCCTCTGAGAGTTAGGATTTTCTAACTTAATGTAAATAAAGAGTGAAAATAGAAAGTGACAGGTTGAAAAACGACATACGTTTCATGCTGTCACTGTCCTGGATATGGAGCCCTTGGTGTAAGATGGAAAATGAATTTCCTTTCAAAGATATAAAATATAAATTTTATTATTATTAACCTTAAAGAATTATTTAAAACGTTGTGATGAATTTTTTTTTAATTTACCTAAAGTTGGCAGTCTGTAATAAGTGGCCCAGAGAGGATGAAAATTTGAGGCCCACTGTCTATAAGGTCTGCTGGGCCCCTGCAGGATTCTGAGCCTTTCTTATCGTGGGTTATGCTAGATCCTTCCTGTGAGGAGACAGAGTGTTTCTGGTGGTTTGCGCATGACCTCTTTTCATGAAGAAATTTAAAGAGGAATCTGGAGAGAGTCAGGGTCTTGGGCACTAACCTCAGCATCTCCATTCTTACAGAGCAAACTTTGACTTTGCCCCAATCACTGTTGCTACTTCCGTCCCCTATAAAGGTAGCACGTGGTCCAGGCTGAGAAATGCAGACTTGGAGATCGTTGACCCTGGAGTTGGAAGGATCTGGGTTGGAATCCTGCCCACGTTTTCCAGGTGTTCGGCTTTAGGGAAGTGACTTTCCCACCCTGAGGCACTCTGTTTCCATCTGGAAACTTGGGTAATTCCCTCATCCTGGCACGGTGATTGTGAATCCTGAATGAGAAAATGTGAAAGCTCTCTGAGACCTGCAATGTGGAGCATACTGAAGTATCAACAGCTCCCACCTCTCCCACTGCCAAAAATCTTACCGATTCCATTCTCCCAGCAGAAGCTAAGCCCTGCTCGGTGCTGGAGGTGATAGAGGCTGGCGAGGCACACATGGGATGGGTGTCAGGGAAACCGTGAGGGGAAGGAGATAGTGGCTCCTCTCTAGTCAGGCTTCGCTCTCTATCCAGCCATCCTTTCCCCATCAGCCATTCATCTGTCTGTCCAATGAGTGCCATTTACGCACCTGCGCCAGCAGCCTGCGAGCCCTCTGGTTCCATGGAGTTACATCTCACCACAACGTTCTCGACACTTTCCTAAAGTCCTGGCATTTGTGCTGAAGCCAGAGCTGTTCGTAGCGGCCAGAGTGCAGATCCATCTGGCCCGGTGGTCTGGCAGGGCCCTTCTGGTAGCTCCACGTGGACCCACAAGCCGTGGGAGCTAAAGAAAACTGGGCTGAGCCTCCAGGAAACCACAGAGGGAGTGTAAGAAATGTTGTCAGGGATTGGAAAAACCAAACCCACCCAAGTCGTGGGCTTCCTCCATCCAGTCAGACAGACTCATGTAGACACAGGGCAGGTTCTGAGGAGGCAGACCACAGCCACGACTGGACCGGACTCTGTGATCCAGCGAAAGGGATGCCATCTCAGCCAGACTTGGGGAGAGGCTGGCTTCCAGAATAGCCCTGCCAAGTTTAGGAAACAGGCAGGCTTTTCATCCCGGCTCCTCCTGCGTCCCCATGTCCAGACGTTTGCTTGGTGACACCATGGTAACTATGATGCCACAATGGAACATTCTTCCCAATGTGGTAGCAGGAATCCCTCTGTTGAGCTCTGCGGTGTAAGGTCAGGGTGAGTTCATTTCTCCTTTAGCAGGAGCAGTTCACGGAAGAACTCTGAGAACCATTCTGACGACAAGAAACACTTGGTGTCATGAGCAGAACATGGTGACTGAGGACGGCATGCACGGGTTCCTTGGGCTCTTGTGCATTGTCTGAGGTGAGGGTAGGCCTGGTGGTGGGGCTGATGGAGGAGCACGCCTGGGCTTTGAATTCCAGCTCCACCACTTGGCAGCTGTGTGACCTTGGGTGGGATTCTCAATGTCTCTGAGTATCAGTTTCTGAATCTGTAAAATGGGAATGATGATAGTGCCCACCTCACGGGGTGACTGTGTGAATGAACTGAGTGACATGCTGGGGCAGTTACTATGTAAAAGGATGAGCTGTCACCAATTAGAGGAAATTCCAGTAGAGTTTAGTAGGAGGGGCAAAATCAGGGTAGGCTTTCACGGAACACCTGCTTTTTGCTGTCAGCAGCATTTTACAGCTACAGAGTTAAGGCTAGGGTTGAATTCCACGCGTCAAAAGATGACCCTGGGCTTCCCTGGTGGCGCAGTGGTTGAGAGTCCGCCTGCCGAGGCAGGGGACGCGGGTTCGTGCCCCGGTCTGGGAGGATCCCACCTGCCGCGGAGCGGCTGGGCCCGTGAGCCATGGCCGCCGAGCCTGCGCGTCCGGAGCCTGTGCTCTGCAACGGGAGAGGCCGCGGCAGTGAGAGGCCCGTGTACTGCAAAAAAAAAAAAAAAGAAAGAAAAAAGAAAGATGACCCTTTTCTGAGACCCAGCTCTGTGGGAAAGCCGGAGGCCCTGGATTGCGGATTGTGGAGAAAACTGACCGGCATGGCCACCTTCTCTTGCTGGGCCGTCTTACGCGTCGCCGGCTGAAGAGCGGGGCTGGGCAGCTGGCTCCTGCCTCTTTACGGCACGGACCCAAAAAATAGGGATGTTTCCCATGTCTTGGAAGTTTTGTCAGTGGAAAGGAATAGAGGCAGGGACTCTGACGCTGGGGGAAAATCACCACCTTGGGGAGGAGAGGAAAAGCCCATGCGTTTGGCTGTTCTGTGTTCACAGCTGCCCATGGTGTCTGCTGCGGCTCTCTCTGGGGATGGAAGTGATGAGACGGACGCTCTTGGTGCTGTTCTACGTCTCCCATGCTTCTGCCAGTGAGTGTGCTTCTCTCTTCCTTCCCAACTTTAGCTGATTGTGTGACATGGCAGGGGGAATCATCCCAGAAGAGAAAATGGTACTTAATGTCCAGAGAGGGACTCAGGGGGTAGGTGATTCATGGCATTTTGCTCTGGGCAGCTTGCGTTGGTGGTGGGAACCAGGGACAGAGTGGGACGTGTGGCGTGGATGTAGGAAACTGCGGCTTCAGCAGCCTGATGTCAGGCCTAGTCCTTGGTGAGAGTACGGTTAGGGAGACAAGCCTTAGGCTATGGAGAGGTCCCTGCGCAGAGCGGGTTGGCGTGAGGCCTGCCTCCCCACTCACAGCCCTGCCCTGCTCTTCCGGAGGCACGTTCCCTGCGCTCCGTCAGGTGGCAGACATCCTTCCTGAGCCGGGTGGGGGCCCGAGGTGCGTCTTATGCACTTGGCAACCGGGCCTTCCCTGTGTTTCTACTTCAGTATTGTTCCGATGAAACCCTTTATCCTTAAACCTTATTGTTACCTCTAAACTGACCCCCAGTTGCAGGGCCCGGCCCGGGAATAGGGAGGTGTCTGAGAGGCTGCCTGGCCTCAGTTGGCAGAAGTGGCAGCTGCAGTCCCCTCCCCGACCCCCAGGTTGCCCAGGACTAAAATTCCGGCCTGGAAAGGGGAGACGGAGTGGGGCACCTGATTAAAGCAGGCTCTGCCCCACCTTCTGCCACCCCAGCTGGCTCTCTCCTGTCTTCCTGGAGTTAGATGGGGGACAGGAGAGGCTTTCCGTGCACGCACACACACACATACACACGCCAAGAGGACCGTCCCACCTTCCAGGCCTCCTCCATCTCCTTGCAGCCCAAGGAGACAAAACACAGACAGGGCCTCTCTCCTCTCTTAAAAAGCCTCAGGCAAGGGGCCCAGGGCAACCATTTCATCTCTGAGGCAGATTTCCTCATTATATCCTGGCTGTTCAAGAGTTTTATAAGGACGAATGAATCAGCCAGCTAGAGCTTTGAAAAAGCAAAAGTCATCACAAACCTGTAGGTTCTTCGTGCGTTAGGAAGAGTTGGTTAGTGCCTCGTTCACTACAGATTGCCAATGTCCTGTGGAAAAAAAACGGAATTCTTGTCTCTGGTGATCCTGAAGCACTTGGTGACCTTACAGACATCATCTTGCTAACAACCAGCTCTTGTCACTGTTTCAGCAAAGACTCCAAGTGTCAACTCATAGAGATGTTTGATCACATGACGCCCTAGAATGGAGGTCTGCTGTGGTCTTTTAATGACTATACTGAATGTTCAGTCAACTTCAGCGTCATGGTTTGGAAACTCTCTGTCATTGATGTTCACCTCAGAGGTCACCTCCTGGGGGAAGCCCTCCCAGACTTCATGTTCTGGGCAGAATCCATGCCCCCTCCTCTGTATACTCCGGGCACTGTCCCTTGTGTCACAAGTCTCTCTGAATGCTACCACTCTCCAATGTGTCTGTCTCCCTTGTGCACTGTGACCTCCCCTGGGGCGGGGACAGGATCCCGAAATCCTTCCCTGCCAGCCCAGCCCCTAACTCAGCAGGGCTGCGTGTGCGGTTGGATGAATGGCTGAAAAAGAAGCCACCAATGACCTGACTTTTTCAGCTGGTGCTACCCACCATGTGACACACAGAACCCAGGGCCACCGATTTAGAAAAAAAGCACTGGGTACTCATGCAGTGGCTACCAGAGCAGTGGTTTACATGGGGAAAAGATGGAATTGTCCCCTGGGGTTAGCATTATCAGTCATGGGGACACAACTCTCCTCTTGTGAGAGGCGTGTGTTACCCCACCTCTCATAAAAGGAAACTGAGGCCCAGACAGAGGAGTGGCTCTCCCCAGGTCTCAACACATAGGGGCCAACTGCACTTGGGACACTGTGTCCAGGGACTTCCTGAAACACTAGTGGTTCTCAACCCCAAGTACACATTCGAATATACCCTGGGGAGCTTTTGGAAAACATTAATGCCCAGGCCTCATCTCCAGGGGTCTGGGAGGGGCCGGGCAGCAGGCGGATGAAATGTTCAGTCAGCTTGAGAATCCCTATACTCCACTCTGCATAGGCGAGGATGAGATGGGCACCCCTGGTCCACTAAGGAGGCCAGGCACGGGGACTCATCGGGACAGGGCACATGGACTAGGGAGGGAGACCCACCAAGGGCCTTTTATGGGGAAGAAGACCCACTAGGAAAATAAATGTGGGTGGTAGAGTTAGTGGTGACCAGGACAGAGAGCCAGAAAAAGTGGGGAACCAGCGGAAGTGCGAGCGGGTCCTGGGGTCTGGTGCGGTGGCGGCAGCCCCAGGCCTCCAGCTCTTTGCCCCAGCAGTGAGGCCCCTGCACAACCCCCTGCAGCTTGCGGCATCCAGAAAAGCAACACCGTGGAAACTTCCGAGGAGGGTTTGGTCGAAGACGAGGAGTTCCCATGGGTGGTGTCGCTGCAGGATGTCCAGTACACCCACCTGGCTTTCGGCAGCATCCTCAGTGAGTTCTGGATCCTCAGCATCGCATCCGCCTTTCAAAACAGGCCAGTACCCCTCCTTTGGAGTCTACACAGCCCACCGAGGCGGAGTGGGGGGGCTCTGTTTCCTGCTCAGCTTGGGGAGGCCTGGAAGGTGGATGCCCAGTGACAGGGCAACAGGGCTTTTTACCAGCGCAGTGCTCACTGTGAGTTTGGGGCTCCTGAAGTCACCAGTTGCCAAGGTTGGCGCAGTCTGTGTCTCCTCTGCTGTGAGGACTGCCAGCTGCACAACTGCAAAGTGAAACGATTGTTTCTCCATCTTCTACAGGAAGGATATTTGTTCCCATTTTATTACAATCACAAAGGCACTGACTTTTATTTTTAGACACTTTAAAAAAAATTTTTTTAAAACATCTTTATTGGAGAGGCACTGACTCTTGATACTAGAGGTTCCTATTGCTTATCTTGTTTAACTGAATTGATAGGAGCCCTTACCTTAACACACTTACCTCAGGCCTTAACAATGTGACTGCCACAAACACATGCACGTAGAGAAAAGACTTGAAGGAAATCCGCAAACACTTGAAGAGTGCCCATCTCTGGGTGCTCAGAATGCATGTGATTTGTTTTCTTCTTTGAACTTCTCTGTATTCTCCAAATTTTTTACAGTAAATGGGCATTTTCTTAAACCAGAAAAAGAAAAAAAGCCTATACATGCTATTAAAGGAATAACTTTTTTTGATAAAACGTCTCACTTTCTGACCCAATGATTTCACTTTTGGGTATCAACATTAAGGAAATAATTTCAACCACTGGAAAAGTTTTATGCACAAGTTGTTCATAGGATGATTAATTACACACAAAACACTGGAAGTGTAATGTCTGATTATCATGGATAAGTAAATTATGATATAGTTACTATTTTATAGTTTATAATATATTATATATGATACACAGTATATAACTTCTATATACAATTACATATAGATCCATCTATTCAATATATTATATAGATATATATTGTATGTGATATATACTATATATAGTATATATTATACAGTATATAATATATATAGTATACATACTATATATATTACAATTATAATTTATAAATATATAGTATATTATATAATTTATAGTATATATACTATATATTATATACTATTTATACATTATATATTATATATACACATATAGAGTGTGGGGAGAGAGAATATAATTACTATAACTGGCCAAATACATTATAGTGTAAACCCTTGATGAGATATTGTACAATTGCTGAATTTTTTAACATATGATTTGTATTTTTTAATTAAAAATACATGTATTTAAATGAAAATACATGTAATACTGTGATGTTCATGAGGAATCAAAGGGTGTATAATGAAAATCAGCTCCTCCCCTTCCCTGCCCTTCAGTCATCATTTCCCTCCCTTGAGCCATTTCTGTCACCAGTTTCTTGGGTGTTCTTCCTGAAACACTCCATGCACTCATGGATATCTACATACCTATAGGTCTATCTATATTGACTCATATCTATTGACAGAGAGAGAATTTTCTTTCTCCCCTGTATTAATCTGCTGGGGCTGCCACAATGAAATACTACAGACAGGGTGGCTTAGACAATAGAAATTTATTTCTTACCGTTTCAGAGGCCTGGAAGTCCAAGATCAAGGTGTCAGCAGGGTTGGTTTCTCCCAAGGACACTCCTTGGCGTGTGGACGGCCACCTTCTCCTTGTGTTCTCCTATGGCCTTTCCTCTGTGTGCACACATTCTTGCTGTCTCTTCTTCTTATAAGGACACCAGTCCTGTTGGATTAGGGCCCCACCCTATGGACTCATTTAACCTTAATTACCTCCTTTAAGGCCCTATCTCCCAACACATTCACACTGGGGGTTAGGGCTTCACCTATGAATATGGGGGGACACAATTCAATCCATAACACCCACCAACACAATTAGTAACACACCATATACATTATTCCACTCTTAGCTTTTTTCACTCTGTCATGAATGTTGGGTGATCCTTTCTTATCGATACATAGAAAGTTACCTCATTATATGCATCAGTTAGCTGCCCAGTATCCCATATGGATGTACCATAACTACACGGTCCTCTAATAATGGAAATTTGGGTTGTTTCCAATCTTTCACTAGTAGCAAAAAATGCTGCAGTAGATATACTTGGACACACATTATTTCACATACATGGAAGTATACTGTTGCACGAATAACCTAAGAGTGGAAAAACTGGACTAAATCTTGATAGCTGTTGCCAACCAGCCCTCCAGAGAGGTTCCGTTGTCTATGTAGTGTTTTCATTATTGCTATTTTCTATCTGGTCTGCTGTTTTGGTTTTGATTTCCTCTCTGACTCTGGGTTTTATTAAAGACCATTTAAAAATATCCAGGTAATAGGGTGTTTTGTTTTGTATTTTAACATGATTTAAGTTTGAGTTAGACTGCATGGTGATCTATTAAGGAATTTGCTGATGTTATCTTTGGGGTCTACTATGTGGTCTGTATGAATATTTTCCACAGGTAAATTAAAGAGCTCATTTTCTGTCCTTGGAGTACAATTTAATATATAAAATTAGGGCAGGGAGTCTACTTGATCTATCCTAGGCTGACTGAGGTGAATTACAAATTTCTGGCTTTTCCTCCTCCTATTTCCTGGAATTTAATTCATGAACATTGTATCACTTGCTGCAGATATTTATAAGTGAACTCTTCACTGCAGACTGAATTCCTTATCATCATGAAAGGCCTTTCTTTGTCTTGTTGCATGCTCTTCTGCTCTGGTGTTCAGAATGAAGCTCCTGCTTTTTGTTTTTATTTTGGACTCTTCTTTTTTTATTGCTTGCTGTTTTTCTCTTCATTATATGGCTTTGTTTTGTATGTCTCTTCTGACAAATTTGGAAAGTTTGAAGTTGTGTTCTCCTGGTCATCTTAGAATTATAATTTCATGGAAGACACACAAATCTTGTTTCTCTCTGGATAGTCCTCTATAGATTCTACTGTGGCTGATGCCAGAATTCCTGTCTTTTCACTTCTTCCCTCATTCTTCATGACCACACAATTTTAATAGCTTATTTATGTACTTTAATGTTTACCTTGATTCATATATATATATATATTTGTACACCCCTGTTATTTCATATATTAGCTATAAATAAATAATAGTTTAGACTTCCATAAAAGATGAGAAAATTGGTGTATATACCTACCTCTGCTGGTTTACATCACTACTCCTATCTATAACTTTAAAAGTTTCTCTTTTGTTTTAATTTTAGACCCATATTATAACGAATTCCACACTTACTGACCATCACTTTGCTGGATTTTTTCCATTCAACACTAGAATTGGTTAAAATTTGTCTTCAAGTAGTTTTTTTTTTTTTTGGCCACGTTGCACAGCATGTGGGATCTTAGTTCCCTGACCAGGAATTGAACGTGTGCCCCCTGCAGTGGAAGTGCAGAGTCCTAACTACTGGACTGCCAGGGAAGTCCCTCCAAGTAGTTTCTTAAAGGGCTCCCAAGAACCATATTTCCTCGAGTTTTACATATTCAGAAATGTTGTGCTGCCCTGCTTCCGTTTGAAGACTTAACAGGCATTCTCACCCCCACCGCACCTCAGCTTCTGGTATTAAATCTTGCTGTGGAGAAGTCTGAAGCCATTCTGATTTTTTCCTCTGTAGGTGGGAGATCACACATCCCAGTATTCCCCGGGAGAGGCCTGGTTTACACCTGTTATCCTATTGTTAGCATCCCCTTTCACTCCCACAAGTCCCCCAGCTTAGACAATAAATCAGAGGACAAACTTAAGATGACTTAATCTGTTTTGTGTGGATGCCCAAGGATTCCTTCTTTGTCACTGAAGTCCAGCAACTTTACTAGCCATGCTGGATCTCTCCCATTTGCCCCTCCAGACCCACTCTCTACTCTTTTCCATTCTGCTGGGTGCCAGGAGGCTGACCTGTGTGGGTTACACCAATGGGCGCTCTTGCCTTCTGGGCTCCAGTTGGGTTTGGCCAAAGGGAGCACTGGGAAGAGATCAGAGGGAGGAAGGAAGTGAGGTCAGGTATTCCCCTGACAGGTACTGCAGACTGGATGCCTCCTCCAGCCAAGGGACCCACTCCCCATGGCTCTGTCTGACCACTCCCTCCCACCAACACCCTGTTGTTACCTCAGCAGAAGGCTGCATATGCCACCCGGAACCCAGCATACTGCACTAGTCTCTGTGATTTCCCTACGTCCTGCGAGACCTTTGTAAAGAGTCCCTTTATTAAACTTTCCTCAGTTTACCTTATTTGAGTGTGCCATCTGTTTCCAGCTGGGAGCTGACAAGGGTATGTCTCAGTGTTGAGCATTCTGTATTGAGTTTTCCCTAGGATATGGAGTACGCTTCCACACTGTAGACACAAGTCTTATTTCTGGAAAACTTTCTTGGCTTCTCAAGATTACCTTGCTCTCTCTCCAGGAAGGACGCTGTTGCTATAGTTGGTATAGCTAAGATGGATGCAAAACTGATCGCTCACAAAGAATATCCAGTGAACACCATCATCGTCCATGAGGACTTTGATAATAAAACAATGAAAAATAACATAGCCCTCCTGAAGACAGACACGGCGATGCAGTTCAACAACCTGGTCCAGCCCATCTGCTTCCTCGGCAGAAAGTTGCATATGCTACCAGCCTTGCAGAACTGCTGGGTGGCAGGATGGAATCCCACATCTGCAGTTAATGCCTTTCTTCTCCTAGAGGAGGCTGTGTGTGTGCTAGCAGTGGGGGTGACTGGGATGAACCATTCTAGGGCTTAGCTCAATAACTCAGGTGGCCTGAGGTTCTAGAGTTGGGCTGGAACCCTCAGTTAATCCGTCAAGATTCCCAGCGCTTGCCCTCTTGAGGCCATTCTTACGTCTGGTCCTTTTTCTTCTATTCCTACACCGAAATTGGAAGTACTTGGGCAGCAAGCAGCCTGAAATGAGTGCAAGGTTACCGAAGGGCCAGGGGACATTATTCCCTGAACCAGAGCTGACAGTCCTCTTGTATGAGCCATCCTTGTTTTCTTTTATTTTTGGGAAACAAACAAGGAAATGCATTCATTCTCTGTAGATGTAGATGTGAACATTTTCTCTGCCTATTTTCACATTCAAGTTCAAAGCAAAGGTAGTTTTCAGTAAAAACTGAGACACAGGTTCGGATTTCTGTGAGGAAAAGGGGGTTTATCAGAACATTTCCTACTCACTCCCATCTGGATATGTGAGCTGTAGTTGCGTTGACTCGGGGGACGTCTTCTTGTGAATAATTCTCGGGCTCTCTGTTGTCCAGACAGGAAATCACATGACAATGAGTATCCTGAGGAAAATCTCCGTGAAGGACATCGACTTGTGTCCCTTAAACAAAATCGAGAAAACAGGATGTGGCAATCACATAGAGATGGAAACTGATGCCGTCTGCTTGGTAAGAACGTGGTGGAACAGAAGCTACAGGCTGAGAGTAAGCAGTGGTCACTTCATGGGGAGCCTCAGGACTCCCCCTCGCTGGATTGTGAGCTCTGTGAGGGCAGGGACTGTCACCTGGGATTCATGGACGTCTCCAGGGCGAACAGCACTTGGCAGGTAGCAAGTGCTCAATAACAATCTGCCGAATGGATTAACCAGTCACTGTTTTCAGTGTGACATGACAAAGCATGGCTAAGTCACATGTTTTTTCATTAGCTAAAAGTTTGAAAGAGTGAGTCCAAACCACATGTGCAGATACACGCTGAGCACGCCTACAGCGTGGGCTCGCTGTATTCGGCTTCTTTGGAACCCAGCCTGATGCTATTGTTCATCAATTACTGGGTTTCTTTTTCCCTGTAAGAAGCCCTGCCCTCTAGCTGAATGTGGGCTGTCCAGGTGTGGCTGTCCTACTGCCTCAGGAAACTGTGCAGAATTCACAAACACCTGTCCAGGCCCCCTCATATCTGTATCTGGAAAAAGTGTGGCTTACCAGGGCCACAGAGTTAATAAATCTTAAAGGCGAGAACTCAGGTCTGCCAGATTTCCAGGCAGAGTTTCCCTCCTCTACTCTAAAATTGTCCAAGACACTGATCAACCACTTTTCTCGAAGTAACCTTCAGGATTCCCTGATGGGGAAATTTTTTTTCCAGAGGATCTAGGGAAAGTTTTTTAGAGAAAAAGGAAAAAATACATATGTGCGGACAATTCTTTCTCAAAGTCATTTTATTGCAAAAGCATGAGGGACTGCCTTTCATCAGGAAATAAGTTTGCCCTTCTAAAGTTGGCTCAACATTTATCAAGTGCCTACATTGTCCTGGGCTCTCTTCCAGGCGGAGGATTGTAGAAGCTTCTTAAATTAGAGAATGTGTTAAAATACAGTAGAAGACGTAGCTACTTAACAAAATCCTGCCATCAGCCACTCCATCAACCTAGTACCACACTTCATCAAATCCAGGATGCTGTCAGGTGCAGAATGCACCATTATTTTATGTAACACTGAGAAAGTAAAAACGCTGCCACTGAAACTCTGGAATCTACTGATTAAAAGACACATCCCATTTCAAAGATGCTAACTTTTAAGAGCATCTTAAATTCACTGGAATATGGTAAGCTGCTTACCCTCTAAATGATCACCTCTTTAAACCACCCACAAAGGTCAGATTGGTTTTTAACTGTAGCACACCTGTAGACAGTCCTTTGTTTTTTAAGAGAATTGTGCTTGCAAAAAAAAAAAAAAAAGTTGCCTTGTCTACCTAGGATCCTTCCTAGGAAATGTGTTCTAGTGTCCAGAGGTCCTCAAAGCCACACTTCTCACATGTAGAATAAGTTACCCAGGTTCAGTGTCTGCCCTAACGGGTCCTCAGAAACCCAGCAAAAGTAGAATAGCTCTGAACTCACCCCTCCTTTGTTCCCACAACTGTTAGGGCTTTTGCTGGATGTCAAGGTTGAGGATCACGCAATGAAAGGGGGTCGCTCCCCTGGGAGATGAGGTGGGGCTGGAGCGCCTGGTGCTTTTTGTCTCCGTTGCTTGAGCTTCAGAAGTCTCGGCCTTACACGTCACGGGGAATAGAAACAGCAGCTTATTCTACACCCGAGTGGAACAGCAACTTGCAAAACCACACAATAGCCAGGGATGTTGACCGCACAGTCATTTGTCAAAACTATTTGTCCTGAATGGCATTCTTTTTCTTCCTCAAGCTGTAAAAGCACAGTTAAAGCAAATTGGGAGTGGGACTGGTGAACGGCGGGGAGACCACTCCATCCTTGGCCAGAGAGCCTCTGGGCCCCAGGAAGACACAATGAGGGGCAGATGAGAGCCAGTTCACCAGTCCTAGGAGGACCAGCCAGAGCTCAGGGATGAAATCTCCGCCCTCTGCTGTTTGGCAGCATGGGATGCAAACAGTAGAATGTGAGAAACTGAAAAAATCAAAGAGTTCCACACTCAAGCACCCCCTTCCATCTAATGAGAAGCACAGAGCGAAGTCTGGAATGTCATCCTCGTGTGTGTGCAGCTGTGGGACAACCAGGGCATTATGGCAGCCTTGCAGAGCATGCCTCCCATGGCCCTGCTTGCAGAAGTGTTCTTTGCTTCTCCCATTTGCCTGCATTTCTGTTCTGGTGTGGCCTCCTCAGAAAAAGGAGGGTTTAGTGAAAGAGGCTGCATGTGTGTAGGAACCCAAGAAAGCTCCAACATCCAGGCCTGGGAATGGGCAGGGGCTGAGGTGACCACTGTTTTGCCTGTTGAATTCTCACTGTTGAGTCTGTTCAGATTGTTTCCCATTGTCAGCTGCAAGCCCCCTCCCTCCGTGCCTCAGTCCACACAGTGAGAGCAAACTGTGATCACCCAGCCTGTCTCGCCTGGCAGGTCACATAGGTCAAAGGTGGCTGGCCAGCCTTTGATGATAAACTCCCTCTTGGATCAAGATGGACCACAGGCTGGTGCTGGGGGGCAGGTATTCCTTTAAGAGGAGGCCTGGGGGCGGGGGGTAGGGTGGAGGACAGGTAAGGTAAATTACACCTAGTAGCTGTCCTGTTGCTTTTCCCACATTTCTCAGTTTTTCACATTAAAAATGATGGCCTTTTCTGCACAGCAGGGTAATAGCAGCTAATTGTTAACTGAGTGCATCCCGTATGTCAGGCACTGTGCCAGGAGCTCTGCCGGTGTTACAGGCACTAACCGTGTCCCCACTTTAGCTCAGAGAATTAGCTAACCTGTTAGGGTCACATGTCCAGCCAAGTGTGCTGGGCTTCTACCCACTCACCTGAAGGGAGATAAGGTCTGTGTGGCAGAACTCCCGGGGCCCAGAGGACTGCTCCTGAGAGGTGCACTGGCAGGCAGCTGCCAGGTTGGAAAAGCTGTGAACCCAGCCCGGCAGCGTGTGCTTCCTGCAAGTCTGACTGACCCTAGCAGGACTGTGGGTAGGTGCAAGCAGCTTAAACGAAGGATGGAAACAAAATAGGGAAGAGAAGGAAAAACGGGAGCATTCCAGGCCAGAAAGGAACAAAATAACATTTGAGGAGTGAGAAACCAAAAGAGAGGGAGGATTTATTCAAAGTACTGGAAAGGGGAAAGAAAATGAAATGGGATCCAGGAAGCTACAGGCAAACTGCAGGAGCCTACAGATAATTTGTATAATGAAAGGAAAGGTCATCTTGTTGGAATTTGTGGTGGAGGTGGCCTAGATTGGAAATATTATCCTATAACTTACCCCATTTCCAGTGAGAACCAGTGTAAAACTTTTCTAGAAGATAGTAAATTGCACAGGGACATATTAAAAAAGAAAACAAGTTTTTCTAAGACCTGAAGCTTTCTGTCCTTTGTCACAGGGGGACCCAGGAAACCCAATGATGTGTGAGCTGAAGGAATTGAATCTGTGGGTGCTGAGAGGAATCCTGTCTCAAGGTGGTGAGAAATGCCCTGGCCTGTTCCTGTACATCAAGGTGGAAGACTACAGCAACTGGATCACATCCAAGACCAAGAAGACCAGCCCTCCCCTGTCTTCCTTCCACCACTGGAAAAACCTGATTCCTTTCCCCAGCCACTCATCATGTGATGCTGTGACACAGAAAAAACATGCTGGGCTGAGCCAGGTTGGACAGTCCCAACCACACTTCCAAGGACAAAAAAGGGCCACCATGCATTCATGGTCACAAATGGCAAATGGCACTCCAGTGAGTCTAGACTTTAGGGAAAAGGATCTGAGGGAGTCAGACAAGTCTGAGGTGGTCATCCAACCCACGTACTATGATGACAACGGTGGGGAGGGTGGGGAGGGCAGGTCTCTATTGGGCCAGAACAGGTTACATCAGCCCCAAGAAATTGTCTTATTTTTCTTTGTGCTTGTTTTCTTTGGTAATGGTATCTTAGTCTAGGAGCTAACCTTCCAAATGGAAGAGTAAGCTCAGAATGCTGCGTGCCAGGCATTCACCACGCTGCTTTGGTGTCTCTTTTTGAGAGTTGCACAGCTGGGCTGCCACGGACAGGCCCACAGTACAGACTGGGGGGGGGGGGTCTCCCTCCTCTGTCCCACTCTCACATGCAGGAAGGTCATTTTCATGTGTGCTTGTGAACTAAACGTGGGCTAACAAGTGTCAAACCATTAGAGTGCCCTGTGGTTCTTTCAGTGTTTATGGTTCCCGGAGTCAGGCTGTGAAAACACTCCCCGGGGACCGATGTGGCCTGGGAGGTGACCAGCAGCAGCCTGGCTGGAGAATTGGGGACACCAGCCAGCACAGGGAACAGTGAGAGGACCCCATGACTAGAGAGGAGCTGATTACTTTAATGGATCACTTTTTGGTCGGCAGCCGTCGCCTCCCTCTGGCTATTTCCCAGGGGGCAAATTGCCTGCAACTGCTCATTGGTGATTTTCATTTTATTCCAAGCCTTGCGGTAGCCTTTTAAGGACATCTGCAAAAGGGAGAAAGGGGGAGGAGGAAGAAGGTCATTTGGGACAAACGGATTGTGCCTATTCTACCGCATCTAGCCCTGTGATGGTATGGATGACCTCGTATATGGGGCAGTGTCTGCATGCGTGCGGCAGACGCAGGCCACCTTGGGGCATCCAGAAGACTCTTCTAGAGCTTGTCTCTGTTCCATAAAGTGAGAAGTTGCAGGTTCCTTCTGTACTTCTTTGCTACTTCTTAGCCCCAGATGTGATGGGCCCAAGTATGGATCCTAATTTACTTTCCTGCTGCCAAGTGACCACTGGAAGGGCAGGTAAACGCACTGTGGAAAATGGAGCTGGGGTCTAGATGTGAGAATGCCAAGTTTCCCAAGTGACCTGACTGGGTTTTTAAGCTACCCTAAGGATGTCTTAAGTGCCCTCAGTGTGCAACCTGGTCTGTGGCAGTCTTGGTGCTTTCCTTTTTTTTTGATGCCAGCCTATCATTTGCACTTTTCCTTTTTCTCTTCCATGGCTTACAAGGGGCAAGGGTGCTTCTGTGCACACTGTACCATATGAAAAGGCTATGGGGTTAGTCAACATCAAAAACCCATGGCAAATATGTAAATGCATGGAATCGGGTTCTGAGTGATATTAAAATCCATTATTGGGCTTCCCTGGTGGCGCAGTGGTTGAGAATCTGCCTGCTCATGCAGGGGACACGGGTTCGAGCCCTGGTCTGGGAGGATCCCACATGCCATGGAGCAACTAAGGCCCATGACCCACAACTACTGAGCCTGCGCGTCCGGAGCCTGTGCTCCGCAACAAGAGAGGCCGCGATAGTGAGAGGCCCGTGCACCGCGATGAAGAGTGGCCCCTGCTTGCCACAACTAGAGAAAGCCCTCGCACAGAAACCAAGACCCAACACAGCAAAAATAAATTAATTAATTAATAAACTCCTACCCCCAACATCTTAAAAAAAATCCATTATTATCTCAATTTTTAAAAACTGGCTTCTCCGTGTATAAAATAGCAATCACTAAATTATCAATGGTTGGGAGAGGGATTCAGAAGCTTCCAGAGATCAATAAGAAAACAAGCAACTAAAAACACACCATTACTAGAAGCCGTCTTTATTTTGGTGTAAGAGTCGAAGCAACGGCTGAGATTTCTCACAGGTATTACGTGTCTAAAATCCTGTATTCTTACCTCAGCAAACAAAATCCTAAACAAAAATGTGAGGGCCATAAGATATCGTGGGTCTTGGGACTTCCTGTAACTCACCTCTGCAATCTCCACTTTCCTCTCCCACATCCCGATGGCCTTCTCCAGGTCACTGTTTCGGATCTTCTCCCGGACGTACATCATCACCTGTGGCACTCGGAACTCAGACAGCTGCTTCCGGAGCTGTTTGTTCAGAGCCATGGCCTTGGCCTGGTCCTGGGTTGGGAAGGACCAATTAAACGTGGGGCTCCCTGGCAGTTCTAGCCTCCTGGGACTTACTGGCCCTGGCATCTCTCCCCAGTTTCAATGTAGTTCTAAAAATAATGTTTACATTTTCAAAGGAGTGGGTGAAATCACAAGATTCTTTTTCTTTACAGATCGTGACATTTTCGTCCAGTTTAGAAACATTAAGTAAAGTCTAAAACAGTCTTTTACCCTCCCTTCCTTCCTTTCTTCCTTCCTCCCTTCCTTCCTCTATTAAGGAATATGCTTTACTTTTGATTGTTTAGGGGCTTTTTTTGCTTTGGAAAAATTATATATTTAAGTATACTTTGATTAGATCAATTTCAATTCATTTTCCTGCCTTTTTTTTTTTTGGCAGAATACACATAACATAAATTTTCCCATTTTAACCGTTTTTAAGTGTACAGTTCTGTGGCATTCACAGAACAATTCACATTGTTTTGCAACCTTTATCACCAGCCATCTCCAGAATTTTTTCATCTGCCCCAACTGAACCTCTGTACCCATTAAACACTAACTCCCCAAACCCCCTCCCCATAGGCCCTGGCAACTACCATTCTATTTTCTGTCTCCATGAATGTGACTACTCTAGGTACCTCATATAAGTGGAATCATACAATATTTGTCCTTTTGTGACTGGCTAATTTCACTTAGCATAAATGTCTTCAGGGTTCATCCATGTTGTAGCATGTCAAAATTTCTTTCCTTTTTAAGGATGAATAATATTCATCCTTAAAATAATACAAATAAAACAATATATTCTATTATATGCATATACAACTCACTTTGGTTATTCACTCATCTGGCGCTGGACACTTGAGTTGCTTCTACATTTTGGCTGTTGTAAATAATGCTGCTACGAACACGGGTATACAAATACCTGTTGTTCAAGTTCATGCTTTCAATTATTGTGGGTATGCACCTGGAAGACAACTTGCTGGATCATATGACTATTCAATTGTTTGAGGACTCTGTCTTTTTACATTTCATTTTCAAAAATCATTATACAGTAAAATTAACTAGTCTTTTTCTTCTGAGTGGCTTTTTGAATTAGCATTGTCCTTTTAACAATTGTTTTGAATAGGCAATACATTCAATTCAAATGGTATAGAAGTACACAGTGACAAGCTCCCAACCCACCCCTGTCCCCAGCCACACAGGTCCCCTTCCAAGAAGCATACACTATTTTTAGGTTTCATGCATCCTTCTAGAAATCTATATCCATACAAACATATATGTTTACCTTTCTGACCCAAAGAGTAGCCAATTCTATTCACTTTCATTCATCCAACTTTTTCTTTCCACTCAATACATATTGAAGATTCTTCTGTATCAACACATAAAGAATTTATTCATTCTTTTTAACAGCTTCATAATTTTCCATTGTATGGATGTACTATACTTTAACAGGTCCCCACCAACAGTCACTGAGCTTCTCCATCTCTTGCTATTACAACAAGCAGTGCTGTGCTTACAAATGTTCTGGGTATACATCATTTTGTAAAAATGCAAGTACAATATATCAGTAGGATAAGCTACTGAAAGTGAAATTGCTTATTCTAAGGCAGTGGTTCTCAACCAGAAGCTATTTTGCCCCCAGGAGACATCTGGCAATGTCTGGAGACATTTTTGTGTGTCACAATTAGGGGAGTGCTACTGGCATAGGGTAGGTGGAGGCCAGGGATGCTGCTAAACACCCTGCAAAGCACAGGATGGCCCCCACAACGAAGAATTATCTGACCCGAAACGTCAGTAGGGTCTAGGTTGAGAAACCCTGCCCTAAGCATATGTGTATGTACGGTAAATGGTGCTAACTTGCCTTCTCTTATAATGATGAAGCCCATTATACTTCTGCAGCAATGTTTGAGACTGCCTGTTTTCTCCAGTCTCGCAACACAATCTTACTTTTTCATCTTTGTCAATCTAACAGAGGGAAAATGGTACCTCATTATAGCTTTTATTTTCTGTTCCTTATGAGCAAAGAGGAACATTTTTCATATGTTTGAGATTTTTTAGCTTTTCTGTTTAAATCTTTGGCCCAGTTTTTTCCTATTTTTTGTTAGATTTTTCTTGTTAATTTATAAGACATTTATCTTTTAAGAAAATTAGCTCCTTCTGATATTAAATACAATATTTTTCCAGTTACTTATCTTTGGGCTTCGCTTATGATGGTTTTTGCCATGCAGAAAATTTTTTATTTTTATATAGCTGACTTTATTGATTTCATGGTTTATAGCTTTCACATTTTAAAAGTCTTCCATATTCCAAGATTACAATAAAAATGTTCCCACTATATAAGTTCAGGACTTTAATGGTTTTATTGTTAACATTTAAATCTCTGATACGCCTGGATTAATTTTGCTATTACATATAGTTCCAAATTAATTTTTTCCTAAATGGCTACCCAGTCATTGCAAATCATTTATTGAATAATCTGTTGTCTCTCATTGCAATGCCACCTTTATCACAAACTAAATGTATCAATATCAAAACTATCAGAAACTTGATCATATACATATCATATATGGTCTGTATTAGAGTTCATCATATGGCTTACGTTTTTTTCTTTTATCTTCCCATCTATTCATGGACTTGTTTTAAATACTGTAACTTCATAACACGTTTCAGTATCTAGTAAGGCTAGTCTCCTCCTTATTAAGAATTTTGTGGATATTCTTATTTATTCTTCCAAAAGAATTTCTGAGTCAGTTTACTTAAGCCTTTAAAAAAATCTCCTTGTGGGACTTCCCTGTTGGTCCAGTGGGTAGGACTCCACGCTCCCAATGCAGGAGGCCTGGGTTCAATCCCTGGTCAGGGAACTAGATCCTGCGTGCATTCTGCAACTAGGTGTTTGCGTGCCGCAACTGAGAGTCCACGTGCCGCAACCAAGAAGTCTGCATGCCGCAGCTAAGAAGCCCGTGTGCCATGACTTAAAAAGATCCCGCATGCCATGATTGAGGATCTGGAATGCTGCAATTAAGACCCAGTGCAGCCAAAATAAATAAATAAAATTTAATAAAAATCTCCTTGTTACTTTAATTGGAATACTATTATTTCACAGATCAACTTAAACAGAACTAACTTTTTTATGATGTTGAATCTTCCTAATCTAGTATTGTATTTTGATTCCTTGCTGTGACACTGGCATCACCTGGGAATTGGGTGAACATGCAAAGCCTCAGGCCACCCATACCTATCCAATCAGAATCTGCTTTTAACAAGATCCCCAGGTGACTGGTTGTCACCTTCTGGTTTGAGAAATGCTGTTTTAACCCAATAAAATTATTTTTTTATCAACTTGTTTTCAGAATGCAACAAAAATTTGTCAGGAAGTGTTCAGTGCATATCTATTATCGGTCTAGCATGACATACAACAGTGGGGAGACCTAAAAATGTACCCAGAACCATCAGTGGACACTCTTGTGAGAATGATGATTACAGAATACCTAAGATAAAATATAATGAAGTAGCAAGAATTAAAGCATTAAAAAATAGGTACTAGCTATGAGGGATATGCTGAGAAGACCCAGGACTGCAGTTCCTATGCAGCACCCCACTTGTAGAGCAGGGGTGAAACTACAGGAAAGACAGGCCACTGTTCCCACACCCAGCTCCAGTGCAATGGTGCAGAAATTTTGCCCAAGGAGAGAGGCTGTAAAATATAAAGCTCTGGAATGCTGCCTAAGAAGGTGAACCTTATTTGGATCACAGTGTGGGGAGTTCATGCTAAAGACTTTGTGGAAAACAATGGAGATCTCTGGGGTGAGCAATTAAGATCAATCTGATAGTTCCATATTAGTAGCAACAAGCAAAAAGCAGATTAGCTAGATGTTTAACTTAACCAGAGAAAGAGACAATTAAGAGCCTTATGGGGTTAGAGCAAGCCTCAATGACTGGCAACACTTCGCCCCTGTGACAGGGTCTGACTGTAATTAGATCAGAATGTGGAACAATTCACGTCTCAGGGTGTTAAAGCAATAGAGCAATTAGCTAGTAATTAATAGAGGCTAACAGCTAGGTGTGACACCAATAGAGGTAGACTGGCAAGAAGTTTAGCTGGAAGATGGAGGAGTCAAAGAGAACTAAGCTGAAATCACCCTGGTTGTCAGGGAGATTGTATCCATGATCAAGGCTGTACCCTCTGGGGAGCCACATCAGAGGCTACTAACAGCAGGAGAAATAGACTTTACTGAATTAGTCCAGCCAAATTAGTACACAACAAGCAAAAACAATGACAAGACCAAGATCAGTATCTGGTGATGCTAAAGTATATTATCTAAAAAGTCCAGTATTCAACAAAAATGATGAAATAGGAAAGAAACAAGGAAGTGTGACCCACACAGGGAAAAAAGCAGGCAACATAAACTACCTTTCGGAGAATCCAGATGGCGGACTTAGCAAAGTCTTCGAAGCAACTATTATAAAGATGTTCAAAAAACGAAAGGAAACCATGTTTAAAGAATTAAAAGAATATATGATGATAGTGTCTTATCAGAGAATATCAATAAAGAGGTAGAAATTATTTAAATTATTTAAAAAATAAAAAGAAGAACCAAATAGAAAATCTGGAGTCTTTCCAAATGGAATGAAAAATTCACTAGAGGGGATCAACAGTACATTTAAGCCAAGAGAAGAAATAATTAGTTAACTTAAGGTAAGTTGATAGAGATTATGCAATATGAAGAACACAGAGAAAAAAGAAGAAAGAAGTCTTGGAGAAATGTGGAACACCCCTAAGTGCACCAACACACATGAAAACTTCCCACATCCACAAACTTCAACGAACTCCAAGTAGGATTAGTGCAAAGAAATCCATGCCCAGATAGTTTGTACCCAAAATGTTGACTGACAAGGCAAAGAGAATATATTGAAAGCAGCAAGAGAAAATAATTCATCACATACAAGGGAAGCCCAATAAGATTAATAGCTGACTTCTCATCAGAAACAAAATGGAGGCCCAAAGGCAGTGGGATGACATATTCTAAGTGCTGAAAAGGAAAAAAAAAAAAACTGTCAACAAAGAATCTTACACCCAGCAAAACTATCTTTCAAAAATGCAAGAAAGCAATGAGCAAGCACACCCAGATCTTGGTTTCCAATATTAATCAAATAAAAAGACCCAAGACTCCTTGGAGAAATGGTTAATTCTAGGACTGGGGCAGGGAATATACAAGAAGAGCCTGGAGCATCTTCTAGCTCCAGAAAGGAAAGAAGTGCTCAAAACAAAACACATACAACAACAATAACCACCCACAAAAATGGGGATATACCAGAGGAACACAGAACCTGACTGAAAGAGCTCTCAACATCCAACTGGAACAATGGGAGCAACAAAATAAATAACGTTAGATTATAAACCAATATATAAAATTAATATTCATGAATTGATGCTGATATAAATAAATATTTTTTAAAATAAACAAATGGGGTAGAATTGACAAATCTCTCACAGAGAAGAATTCCAAAAAACTTATAACCCCGACTTCTTAAGCGTGGCCTGCACACAGGACTTTCCTTCTAAAGAGTAAAGTCTGAAAAGTGGGAAAGAGTAACTTTGCAGTGGAGAAACCTGTGGAACACCATCTCAGCCAGGTGATCAAAGTTAACATCAGCTATGAAAAGTCTTGTGGACAGGATGCTCCCTTGATATGATGTGATGAAAATAGCACTTTACTTCTGTAGAACAAGGCTACATCCAAGAAAACAAATAGCACAAACACAGGTAATTATGTAGATAATTATAAAAAAAACAGCATAATTGCATACTTTCCTTCTTTTAACTGATTTAAAAAGCATTTTCATAAAACAATATGTATATAATTTTATATTGGACCTATAACATATAAAATGTAATATATTTGACAATAATAGCACAAAAGCAGGCTGAAATGAATCTGTATTTGAGTAGGAAAATAACACCAGATGGTAACTCAAATCTACAGGAAGAAGTGAAGAGAACCACACAAGTGGTAAAGGAAGGTTAATGTAACAAATTCTATGAACATACTGCATCTCCTTTCTTCTTTCAGCTTTTGGATCCCTTCCTCACACCATTTACAAAGTAACTCACAATGGATCGTAACCTAAATTTAAGACCTATAAAAGTCTTAAGAAAAGACATAGGAGGGACTTCCCTGGTGGCACAGTGGTTAAGAATCCACCTGCCAATGGAGGGGACACGGGTTTGAGCCCTGGGCTGGGAAGATCCCACATGCTGTGGAGCAACTAAGCCCATGTGCCACAGCTACTGAGCCTGTGCTCTACAGCCTGTGAGCCACAACTACTGAGCCTGTGCACCACAATACTGAAGCCTGTGTACCTAGAGCCTGTGCTCCTCAACAAGGGAAGCCACTGCAACAAGAAGCCCGCACACCACAACGAACAGTATCCCCCGCTCGCCACAACTAGAGAAAACCCTCACGCAGCAACAAAAACCCAACTCAGCCAAAAATAAATAAATAAAATAAATAAATTTATTTAAAAAAAAAACTGGGCAAAGGCCTTGAATAGACATTTCTGCAAAAAAGATAGACATGTGGCCAAAAAGCATATGAAAAGATGCTTCATGTCATCAGTAATTAAGGAAATTCAAATCAAAACCACAATGAAATACCACTTCACACTCACTAGGACAGCATTAAAAAAAACACCTTAAAATAACAAGTGTTGGTGAACATGAACAGAAATTGGAACACTCACACGTACATTTTCTTTTTTCTTTTTTTTTTTTTGCAGTACGCAGGCCTCTCATTGTTCTGGACTCTCCCGTTGCGGAGCACAGGCTCCGGACATGCAGGCTCAGCGGCCATGGCTCATGGGCCCAGCCGCTCCGTGGCATGTGGTATCTTCCCGGACCAGGGCACGAACCCGTGTTCCCTGCATCGGCAGGCGGACTCTAAACCACTGTGCTACCAGGGAAGCCCCATTTTCTTTTTTTAAGTTCTAGGAATTTTCTTTATATTTCCACTCAGCTTTCATGTATTTCTTTTTCTTATTAGTCATCCATTTTCTACACATCAGTGTATACATGTCAATCCCAATTGCCCAATTCATCACACCACAACCCCCAACCCCTGCCACTTTCCCCCCTTGGTGTCCATACATTTTTTCTCTACTTCTGTGTCTCAATTTCTGCTCTGCAAACCAGTTCATCTGTACCATTTTCTATGCTCCACATATATGCATAAATATACGATATTTGTTTTTCCCTTTCTGACTTACTTCACTCTGTATGACAGTCTCTAGATCCAACCACGTCTCAACAAATGACCCAATTTTGTTCCTTTTTATGGCTGAGTAATATTCCATTGTATATATGTACCACATCTTCTTTATCCATTCGTCTGTCAATGGGATTTAGGTTGATTCCATGACCTGGCTATTGTAAATAGTGCTGCAATGAACATTGGGGTGCATGTGTCTTTTTGAATTATGGTTTTCTCTGGGTATATGCCCAATACTGGGATTGCTGGGTCATATGGTAATTCTATGTTTAGTTCTTTAAGGAACCACCATACTGTTCTCCATAGTGGCTGTATCAATTTACACTCCCACCAACAGTGCAAGACACTTCCCTTTTTTCCACACCCTCTCCAGCATTTGTTGTTTGTAGATTTTCTAATGCCCATTCTGACTGGTGTGAGGTGATACCTTACTGTAGTTTTGATTTGCATTTCTCTAATGATTAGTGATGTTGAGCATCCTTTCATGTGTTTGCTGGCAATCTGTATATCTTCTTTAGAGAAATGTCTATTTAGGTCTTCTGCCCATTTTTGGATTGGGTTGTTTGATTTTTTGATATTGAGCTGCATGAGCTGCTTGTATATTTTGGAGATTAATCCTTTGTCCGTTGACTCATTTGCAAATATTTTCTCCCATTCTGAGGGTTGTCTTTTCATCTAGTTTATGGTTTCCTTTGCTGTACAAAAGCTTTTAAGTTTCATTAGGTCCCATTTGTTTATTTTTGGTTTTATTTCCATTACTCAAGGAGGTGGATCAAAAATATCTTGCTGTGATTTATGTCAAAGACTGTTCTTCCTATGTTTTCCTCTAAGAGTTTTATAGTGCCCGGTCTTACATTTACGTCTCTAATCCATTTTGAGTTTATTTCTGTGTATGGTGTTAGGGAGTGTTCTAATTTCAATCTTTTACATGGAGCTAACCAGTTTTCCCAGCACCACTTATTGAAGAGACTGTCTTTTCTCCATTGTATATCCTTGCCTCCTTTGACATAGATTAGTTGACCATAGATGCGTGGGTTTATCTCTGGGCTTTCTATCGTGTTCCATTGATCTATATTTTTGTTTTTGTGCCAGTACCATATTGTCTTGATTACTGTAGCTTTGTAGTATAGTCTGAAGTCAGGGAGCCTGATTCCTCCAGCTCCGTTTTTTTCCCTCAAGACTGCTTTGGCTATTCAGGGTCTTTTTTGTCTCCATATAAATTTTAATATTTCTTGTTCTAGCTCTGTAAAAAATGCCCTTGGTAATTTGATAGGGATTGCATTGAATTTGTAGATTGCTTTGGGTAGTACAGTCATTTGCACAATATTGATTCTTCCAATCCAAGAATATGGTATATCTCTCCATCTGTTGGTATCATCTTTAATTTCTTTCATCAGTGTCTTATAGTTGTCTGCATACAGGTCTTTTGTCTCCCTAGGTAGGTTTATTCCTAGGTATTTTATTCTTTTTGTTGCAATGGTAAATGGGAGTGTGTCGTTAATTTCTCTTTCAGATTTTTCATCATTAGTGTATAGGAATGCAAGAGATTTCTGTGCATTAATTTTGTATCCTGCAACTTTACCAAATTCGTTGATCAGCTCTAGTAGTTTTCTGGTGGCATTTTTAGGATTCTCTATGTATAGTGCCATGTCATCTGCAAACAGGGAGAGTTTTACTTCTTCTTTTCCAATTTGGTTTCCTTTTATTTCTTTTTCTTCTCTGATTGCCGTGGCTAGGACTTCCAAATCTATGTTGAATAATAGTGGTGAGAGTGGACATCCTTGTCTTGTTCGTGATCTTAGAGGAAATACTTTCAGTTTTTCACCATTGAGAATGATGTTTGCTGTGGGTTTGTTGTATATGGACTTTATTATGTTGAGGTAGGTTCCCTCTATGCCCACTTTCTGGAGAGTTTTTATCATAAATGGGTGTTGAATTTTGTCAAATGCTTTTTCTGCACCCATTGAGATGACCATATAGTTTTTCTTTTTCAATCTGTTAATAAGGTGTATCACATTGATTGATTTGCATATATTGAAGAATTCTTGCATCCCTAGGATAAATCCCACTTGATCATGGTGTATGATCCTTTTAATGTGTTGTTGGTTTCTGTTTGCTAGTATTTTGTTGAGGATTTTTGCATCTATATTCATCAGTGATATTGGTCTCTAATTTTCTTTTTCTGTAGTATCTTTGTCTGGTTTTGGTAACAGGGTGATGGTGGCCTCATAGAATGAGTTTGGGAGTTTTCCTTCCTCTGCAATTTTTTGGAGGAGTTTGAGAAGGATGGGTGTTAGCTCTTTAAATGTTTGATAGAATTCACCCGTGAAGCCATCTGGCCCTGGACTTTTGTTTGGTGGAAGATTTTTAATCACAGTTTCAATTTCATTACTTCTGATTCATCTGTTCATATTTTCTATTTCTTCCTGGTTCAGTCTTGGAAGGTTACACCTTTCTAAGAATTTGCCCATTTCTTCCAGGTTGTCCATTTTATTGGCACAGAGTTGCTTGTAGTAGTCTCTTAGGATGCTTTGTATTTCTGCAGTGTCTGTTGTAACTTCTCCTTTTTCATTACTAATTTTATTGATTTGAGTCCTCTCCCTCTTTTTCTTGATGAGTCTGGCTAATGGTTTATCAATTTTGTTTATCTTCTCAAAGAACCAGCTTTTAGTTTTATTGATCTTTGCTATTGTTTTCTTTGTTTCTATTTCATTTATTTCTGCTCTGATCTTTATGATTTCTTTCCTTCTGCTAACTTTGGGTTTTGTTTGTTCTTCTTTCTCTAGTTCCTTTAGGTGTAAGGTTAGATTGTTTATTTGAGATTTTTTTTGTTTCTTGAGGTAGGCTCGTATAGCTATAAACTTCCCTCTTAGAACTGCTTTTGTTGCATCCCATAGGTTTTGGATCATCATGTTTCATTGTCATTTGTGTCTAGGTATTTTTTGATTTCCTCTTTGATTTCTTTGTGATATCTTGGTTATTTAGTAATGTATTGTTTAGCCTCCATGCGTTTGTGTTTTTTAAGTTTTTTTCCCTGTAATTGATTTCTAATCTCAGAGCGTTTTGGTCAGAAAAGATGCTTGATATGATTTCAATTTTCTTAAATTTACTGAGGCTTGATTTGTGACCCAAGATGTGATCTATCCTGGAGAAAGTTCCGTGCACACTTGATAAGAAAGTGTAATCTATCTGGTTTTGGATGGAATGTCCTATAAATACCAATTAAATCTATCTGGTCTATTGTGTCATTTAAAGCTTCTGTTTTCTTATTAATTTTCTGTTTGGATGATCTGTCCATTGGTGTAAGTGAGGTGTTAAAGTCCCCCACTATTATTGTGTTACTGTCGATTTCCTCTTTTAGAGCTGTTTGCAGTTGCCTTATGTATTGAGGTTCTCCTATGTTGGGTTCATATATATTTATAATTGTTATATCTTCTTCTTGGATTGATCCCTTGATCATTATGTAGTGTCTTTCCTTTTCTCTTGTAACATTCTTTATTTTAAAGTCTATTTTATCTGATATGAGTATTGCTACTCCAGCTTTCTTTTGATTTCATTTGCATAGAATATCTTTTTCCATCCCCTCACTTTCAGTCTGTATGTGTCCCTAGGTCTGAAGTGGGTCTCTTGTAGACAGCATATATATGGGTCTTGTTTTTGTATCCATTCAGCAAGCCTGTGTCTTTTGGTTGGAGCATTTAATCCATTCACATTTAGGGTAATTATCAATATGTATGTTCCTATGACCATTGTCTTAATTGTTTTGGGTTTGTTTTTGTAGGTCCTTTTCTTCTCTTGTGTTTCCCACTTAGAGAAGTTCCTTTAGTATTTGTTGTAGAGCTGGTTTGGTGGGGATGAATTCTCTTAGCTTTTGCTTGTCTGTAAAGCTTTTGATTTCTCCATCGAATCTGAATGAGATCCTTGCCAGGTAGAGTAATCTGGTTTGTACGTTCTTCCCTTTCCTCTCTTTAAGTATATCATGCCACTCCCTTCTGGCTTGTAGAGTTTCTGCTGAGAAATCAGCTGTTAACCTTATGGGAGGTCCCTTGTATGTTATTTGTCATTTTTCCCTTACTGCTTTCAATAATTTTTCTTTGTCTTTAATTTTTGCCAATTTGATTTCTATTTGTCTCGGCATGTTTCTCCTTGGGTTTATCCTGTATGGGACTCTCTTCTTCCTGGACTTGGGTGGCTATTTCCTTTCTGATGTTAGGGAAGTTTTCAACTATAATCTCTTCAAATATTTTCTAGGGTCCTTTCTCTCTCTCTTCTCCTTCTGGGACCCCTATAATGCGAATGTTGTTGCGTTTAATGTTGTCCCAGAGGTCTCTTAGGCTGTCTTCATTTCTTTTCATTCTTTTTTCTTTATTCTGTTCTGCAGCAGTGAATTCCACCACTCTGTCTTCCAGGTCACTTATCCATTCTTCTGCCTCAGTTATTCTGCTACTGATTCCTTCTAGTGTATTTTTCATTTCAGTTATTGTATTGTTCATCTCTGTTTGTTTGTTCTTTAATTCTTCTAGATCTTTGTTAAACATTTCTTGCATCTTCTCTTTCTTTGCCTCTGTTCTTTTTCCAAGGTCCTGGATCATCTTCACTATCATTATTCTGAGTTCTTTTTCTGGAAGATTGCCTATCTCCATTTCATTTAGTTGTTTTTCTGGGGTTCTATCTTGTTCCTTCATCTGGTATGTAACCTTCTGCCTTTTCATCTTGTCTATCTTTCTGTGAATGTCACATGCATACATTTTTTTAATCTTAATCATTTTATTCATAGCAATTCTTGGCACATAAGTATTGTTGAAGGGATTCATGTATGACTACAGGATAGCAGATTCATGGCTGTGAATAAATCAAGTGATTAAGATCTAAGAGTCTGAGCCTGGGTTTGAATTGCTGATCTGCACGTAATAGAGGTGAGACTTGGAACAAGTAAACTTAAGATTTCTGTGTCTGAAGTTATATATACAATGAAATGGGGATAAAAATGTTACTTGCCTCAAGTTTATTATAAGGATTAAATAAAATAAATAACTTTGTGACACATGTACATTTTTGATGGGAATGTAAAATGGTGTGGCCACTTTGCAAAAGAGTTTGGCAGTTCTGTAAATGTTAAACCTAGAGGTACCATATATATAACCCATAGTTCCACTGTTAGCTATATGTCCAAGAGAAAAGAAAACATATAATCACACAAAAACTTGTACATGAATGTTCACAGCAGCATTATTCAAAATAGCCAAAAAACAAAAACAACACAACTATCGATCAAACTGATGAATGGATTAAACAAAATGTGGTACATGCAAGGAAACATTATTCAGCCATAAAAAGAAACAAGTATTGATACATGCTATAACATGAATCTTGAAAATATTATTAAAGTTAAAGGGTCACACTGTATGATTCCTTTTATATGAAACGTTGACAAATAGCAAATTCACAGAGACAGAAAGCTGATTAGTAGTCACCTATGGCTGGAGGGTGGGAATGAGGTGAGGTGAAATGGAGGATTTCTAATTGGTCCGGGGTTTCTTTCTGAGGTGACGAAAATGTTCTAAAATAATTATGCTGATTGTTACACAACTCTGAATATACTATAAACCACTCAAATGTACACTTTAAATTGGTAAATTATTTCATATATGAATTATATCCCAACAGAGCTGTTTTTTAAAAAGTTAAGAAAATGAAAATATACTAAGTAGTGAATGCTGGGCTTTTAAAAATTGATTTCATGTTTTACTTGTAATCTAATAAATATCATCCCAAACAAAGAAATACCACAGGAATTCTGCATGGAGAGAGCACACAGACTTTTGCTTCACCTTTGTTACCGGCCACTCTGCAGCGAGACCGACTTTTTTGCAAAGGGTACTGGTTCTCCTTCAAAGATATGATGTGGATGCCATGGCAAAACTGAGTCAGATGTAGTAATCCTGCGGCTTTTTGGCCATTGTAGGCAGGTTTGGGGCCACACATGCTGCTGGGGACACTTCAGGCTCATTCAAGGCAATGATAGTAATAACTGAAATAATGGCTTTAAGAGGTTGACAAAGCATCGTCCTATCTGATTACTGCAACAAGGGCTGTGATGTCTTTTTCACAGACGTGGAAACAGTTCTGTCTAATTCAAAGGCTTGCTCAAGGCTAGAGACTGGCAACACAAACCTGATACCAGGCCTTCTGAATACAAGTCCAGGGTTCATTTTCCGTCACCTTGCCCCCAAAGTCTCCTTTAAGTCATATCCTAGGTGCGTGTAACTGGTGGAAATTCAACTCTATGTGTTCAACAAAATAATGAGAGCACTCAATCCCAATGCAGATATCGGGAGCTCAGATGACACCACACATTTTCACATGGTGACCACAGGCCCTGGAGTGGGCCTGGGACAGAGGTCACAGGTCTGCCATCTGAGCATCTGCCGTACCGAGTGAGAGCTCCATGTTTAAAGAGCTTTCTCTCCTTTACACAGAAAGTTATATTTTGCCATGTGTTCTTTTTCTCATATCAGTTACATTATTACATGCATCATACATTTTTTTTGCCAGATTGAATACACTACACTTTGAATGTGGTACCTTATGGGTCACTTAAGGAATTCTTGAGAGTCATCTGGACTCCGTAGTTTCTAGATGATTTCATGATTTCTGACACTAGATTCTAACCCGGCAGTAAAATGCAACACCATGGACTGGAGCCTCCAGGGGCCACTTTCTCATTTGATGGCCCAGAGCTATTTTGGTTTTTATTATCTAGGCTTTTCTACACAAAAACCAAGGTGGCCTACATCGTGGTGAATGCTGACCCGAGCCCTTGCAGACAGAAGGAGAAAAACACCAGAAACAGTATGTTTTACCCTCTCCTACCTCCTCTACTTGCAGGGTTTCTTTTTCAACTTTTTCGAGTAACTCTTTTCTCAACAAGAACTCTTTGTCCAGATCGACGGACATTTCCATGGCTCGGTGTAGCTTGCTCTGAAATATAACAACACAGCAAGTCTTGAGCAAAGATGATTGCTTAGAACTATAGGAAGGACAGACATACAAACAGCTCTTTATTAAGCAGGAGACTAGAAGGACCAACCAGGAACTTGGGCCTGCCCTTCTCATGGCTGCCCAGATTTTCAGAATCCTGGTGTCTAAGTGGCAGGGGAGGAGAGGACCTCGGGAGGCTTGTCCTCACCTGCAAAGTAGCCAGATACACCTGGGCCCAAATCCCACCCCACCACTTACTAAGAGAACCTCTCTTAACTAGGGCTAGTTGCCTTGTAGGGTTGTAGAAAGGCTTAAGGGAGGCAAACCTGGTAAAGTGTTGAGCACAGTGCCTGACACACGGAGAACCCACGGCAGACGGCCGCCATCACTACCTCACTTGGATGAAGAGGTGGATGCTACTGTGAGCCCACTGTACAGGTGAGGGAGCTGACTTTTAGGGAGGTGAAACAACTTCCCCAGGGTCACAGGGGGAAGACGAGGGGGAGCCAGGTTTGATCCCAGGCAGCGTGACTTCACAGCCCATGGACTCCACCACTGTCTCCAAAGCCTATGAGGACTGGGCATGCTGGTGCTGGAGAGTTTCTGCAGGAGCTGCTCCACAGCTTCCTGTTGCATCTTTTGCTGCCGCCCCTCACCAGCTCCTCCCTGGCCCCTGCTTCTTAGGTTTGCCCCCTTTGGACCTCCATCTACTAATGGTGAAGAGTCAACCTGGGGGAGTTGGGATGTGCTCTGCTTGGCTGAGGAGGAGGGGGCTGAGGGACAGAAGCCAGTGACTCCAGGGGGCTGGCCAACAAACCCTGAGAACCTACCCAGGCACTGGTCGGCAAAACAACCTAGGCCCGGCCACCAAGAGGCCGGCTCACAGCCCTGACGGAGGTACAAGAAGAAATGCCAAACTGCAACTGTGCCAAGCACCAAGAGTGCATGGGCACTGGTCCCGAAGGTTTCCCTGTGGGAAGGGATGCTGGAAAAAGAGAGGTGAAGTCAACTATGTCTAGGTAAGAGGGGTGGGAAGAACGTTTCAAGCTAAGGAAAGAGCCTTGGGAGAGGAGGGTCCAAAAGGAGCCGGGGAAAGGAGGGTACTGGGGCAATGCCCGAAGGTATCAAATCTTAGACCCGGCAGAAAAGCCTGGAGCCACCTGCCTGGGGGCACTTAGAGCACCTGGGGCCACCTCCCTCCCCATTCCTCTCCTCTCCAATCCCTTCTTTAAGGCTCATTTCCTGTTCCACATCTTGCATGAAGTTGCTCTTCTGAGGAAAGCAAAAGTGGATAAGAGGCCAGGCAGAGGGGGTCAGCTGTGGGGAAGGGAAGGCAGGACAGGTCTTCACTGCACACCAGCCAGTCAGGTGGGAGAAAAGGAGAGCAGAGGGAAAACAGTCATTCACCCAACAACTTAGAGAGACAGTTAGAGACACAGGGCAGGAAAGAATGGAAGCTCGAGGCAGCCCCTGGCTCTGCTGGGGCGGGGCCTTCAAGGAGGTGTAATGGAGTAATTTGGGATCCTGAGCCGGATGATGGTCATTGAGGCAGCTACTTCTGAAAAGGCATGTTAGCTTTCTGTTGCCGTGGAACGAATTATCACAAATTTTGTGGCTTAAGGTAACACACATTTATTATCTCACAGTTTCTATAGATCAGAAGTCCAAGCACAGTGTGGCTGGATTCTCTGCCCAGGGAGCGACCCACCGTGTGGGCCAGGGCTGGGTCTTATCTGGACCTGGGGTCCTTGCCAAGCTCACAGGTTGTTGGTGGGAAGCATTTCCTTGAAGTTGTAAGACCGAGCTCTCCATTTTCTTTCTGGCTGTCAGCAGGAGGTGGCCCTCGGCTCCTGCAGGCCGCCCTCAGACCCCTTCCATGTGGTCCCTCTATCTTCGAGCCGGCAATGGAGAAGTTTTCATCCAGAGAATTCCCTTCATGCTTCAAATCTCTGCCTTCCTCATCCAGAGAAAACTGTCTACTTTCAAAGGGCTCATGTGATTAGGTCAGACCCACTGGGATAATATCCTCATCTCAAGGTCAAGGGTGCCCTCTAATCTAATCTAATCATAGAGCAGAATGGAACCTAATAACAGAATCCGTCGTATCCAGAGCCCTGGGCATTGTGCAGGGTGAATACACCAGGGGGCGGGGAGTCTTGGGGGACATCTTGGAATTCTATCTAACACAAGGCATCACTAGTTTATACACGGATCACTAGTTTACAGTCAGTTAAGAGCGACACCTCAAGGCTGTAGTCACGTGCTTATATTCTATCAGCCTCCATCAGGCAGGGCTTGAAGGCATAGCAGAGAAAAAGGGTTGACTGAGACCCACTCATAAAACTCATAGAAGAGAAGAGACCATGTCTGTCTCCTTCACAGCTGTACCCTCAGCACTTAGCCGTGTGCCTGGCATACCGTAAGTACTCAGTACATTTGGCAATAGAGGAAAATTATTCTATATATTTTTAATGAGGTCTTATACTTGGGTGTTTGACATTTATATGAAAGTGATCCCTCCTGCCACCCTTCCATCCCCTAAACATACACCTGAATTTTTAGCAGTTTTTGACAATACATGCTGAGCACCTGCTTTGGCCAGGCCCTGTCCTCAGCGCCAGGGACACATCACAGACCAGCCAGAGGTCTGTCCTGGTGGTAAGTCACAAAAACTTGCTTCTGAGAGGCGACGCATCGGCCCATAGTCCCCAGTAGAGTCCCCATTCAAACCCAGGTGAGGCCGGACTCTACAACCCACAGTTGTTGGGCCCCGTTTCCCCCAGGAGGCCTGAGAACTGAGACACGGAAAAGTGAGCCTGCTTCTCTCTCAGCCCCTCGCTGTGTCACCTTAGGACTCCAGCAGGCATCTCGTCCCAGCTCCACCATCTGCTTGCTATTATTCTAAACAGGCCTACAGGCATGCTGGCCCCTGGGATTCTGACCGGAATGGCTCCCATTCTGCCCACCGTGGCCTGCGTTGCCGCTGCTTGGGTGTCACAATCAACAGGCACTGTGCATTTAGATGTCCTAAGCAGCGCAAGCCCTGGACCTAGCTGTTGCATTTTATAAACCAGCAGCTCCACTCCAAAGCCCTAGCTTTCCCCCACAAGACCAGACTGGCCCTGTGCCACTCAGCTGATTTCTCAGAATAAGATCAAGGTCCAATGTACCTCGAGGTACATACCACGTACCTCGAGGCTCTCCAGTTGGACACATGAATTTCAGAATGTGAGCACAGCCTTGTGTACACACGTTATGCCAGGGGAAGGCAGTTGGGTGAGGTGGGACACGCACTGGACTAGGAGTCCAAGCTCTGTCACAAACATGTTGCTTGAATCCGGCAATTACTCTGCCTCTTTCGGCCTTCGGTTTTTCATTTGTAAAAGGAAAATGCTGGACAAACATAAACCTAGTCTAAACACATTCGAATTCACATTTTTAAATGACACTGTGTGGGCCAAATGAAGCTTACCTATGAGCTACCTAAGCCCGTGGCCGCTCTTGCCACCTAGACACTAGGCCAGGGGTCAGCAACCTTGCTCTGTAAAAGGCCAGATAGTAAATATTTTAGGCTTTGCAGGCCAAGGGGCAAAATTGAGCATGTTGTGTAATTACCTACACTAACAAGAGAGAAAACAAATTTCCACAAATGTTTTATTGATAAAATTCAAAATAAAATAATCAAGTATAATATTTTGGAATGCAGGTCTACTATTGAGGAGAATGAAATTTCTCAGGGAGAAATCAATTTTGCTTAATTGGGTTTCAAAGGGAGTGTCCTCTATCAAATCAGTTGCAAATGTTCTTCTGTAAAAACCATCCTTAGCTCCCAGACCAGTGGGCAGGATACACGGGCCCACAGTTAGCTATTGCATCAGACAGCTGCCAGCAGGGTCACCAGGCAGCCTGGTCTGCCGAGGACAGGCCATGCTCATACCCACAGTTTCTGCTTAATTATCAATAGTGCCTCTTTCTCTACAAAAACGGTTCTGTGTGGATGAGGAATTATTTAGTAGATTTCTGCTTTATAGCTAAGATGATTTCCTTTGCAGGGTTTTAAGCAAGGAAGTGCTTTCACACACTAAATTAAACAGGGCCCTAAATGTGGCTGGTTATCAAAACTCACTGTGCATAAAAATCATCTGGGAGTTAAGGAAAAAAAAAAAGATGCATGGCCCTCACCCCCTAATTCAATTGGTCAGTGTTGGACTAGAGAGTCTGTCTAACCTTTAAAAAAACAAAAGGCTCCTTGGATGGTTCTAATGCGCAGCCAGGATTGTGGGGACATCCGGAGTATTTTAGGAGACATGGCTTCGTCGGGAGAAATCAGAGAGCAACAGGGGAATGAAGGACGCCTAGGCTCTCAGTGAAACAACAGTGGTGCCCTAGTACCTCTCTGTGGCTGGAAAGGTAGGCACAGGAAGCCCAGAGGACCAGCGCGGACCTTACTTTGTACGCGTTAAGGATCCGCAGGGTGTTTCTGGATACCAGCTTCAGCTGGATCAGTTCTTGATTCCTTGCTTCAATTGTCTTTAAAAACTGAGCATTCTCGATCTTCAGCTGCTGAAAGTCAACATCGTGGAGGGCCTCTCCCACCTCTTCCTTCTACAGCTCAGAGAGAGGAAACGATGTGAGGTTGTGACTTCTGAATGTATGGCTCGCACCTTGCAATTCCTAGTGAGCTTTTGGAAGTCAGTCATCATTCAGTCATTCAACAAACTTGGATTGGGGATCTGCTTGGTGCCAGGCATGGTGTTAGGTCCAGGGATAGAGATCTGAGTAAATATGATACTCCCATACTCAATGACAGTTCACAGACAGGTCATAGCGTGGTGTAGTGGGACACACAGGGGCAGAGGGCAAACAGAAGCCCCTCAGCCAGCCCAGAAGAGAATGGAAGGCTGGGTCAGGGAGGCTTTCCCCAGGAAGTGGTGCCTAAACAGGGCTGTGTAGGAAGAAAGGCCATTTAAAAGTTGTTTTTAACCTGGAAAACCCAGGACAAGCAGCCCATAAACGTCCTTCCTTTGATCCCATGACATTTCTGCATGGGGGGTGTATCAGTGCACCGGGTTCCCTCCCCAGCCCTGGTCCCACCTTACCTGCCCCACCAGGTCTGTGCCATCTTACATTTGTGGTACACAAGAGCCAAACTCAGGTCTGTTCCCCATCCCCATGTGCTACTCATGCTGTACTACCTCCTAGAAGGCATCTTCTTCCCTTTTCCCCGAAACAACAGAACAATTTCCTTAAGCCCCAACTGACCCACCCTCTAGCTCAAATGCTCCCAGCCCATCTTCCACACCAGAGGGCAACCCCTCCCTCCACGCAGCCTCCTGAGGCTGTGGCTCCTGGTCCCTGCCACTGTTTCCTCTGTATGGCAGTTATGCATCCATGCCTTTTCTCACCATCACCACTCCCTGCTAGCCTGCGAGCCTGCGAGGGCAGGACCACATCAGTGTCATCTCTGTGTAGCAATGGCTTTCAGGTTAAAGGTCATCCATCTGCTTCCCCTCTCACGCTTCAGGATGCCTGAGCTTGCATGAAGTCCAGAGAACTAGGAACTCAGTATCAGGAGGCAGCTCAGCTGGGGCCACGTTCTTTCTTACGCTGAACTCAACTCTCCTTGGCTGACACTTTCACCCCAACCCAGCTCCACCCTGGGGGCCCTCCCAAGCAGTATGTTCTCTTCCCCGCAGCGACCAGAGCACTCGGAGTCAGCAGCCATGGCTCTTGTGGGCTCCTCCTCCTTGGCCCCATCAGTTGCAGGTCCTCTGACGTGCTTTCTCTCCCCTTGCTCTCCATTCCCTCTCCTACGTGGACTCTAGTTTACAGATTCTTTCACGTGTGGCACTCTTCCTGAGACACAGTGCTCCAGGTGGGCTACTCAGAACAGAGTGCAGTGAGACCACTCTTTTCTGGAGGGCACTGTGGAGTGCAGCCTAGGCTGCAGCACTGCCCCCAGCTGAGCGGACTTTATCAGCTTCTCCATGACTAAGCCACCCAGCACCTGTGCAGATATTTGGGAGGATCAAAGTGGAGGACCTTACGTTTGTCCTTAGTCACCTCGTGTGTTAAAGTTGTCCCAGCCTGTTGAGCCTTTGGGATCCCAAGTCAATCAAGCAGTAACTCCCAGACATCTTAATTCTCCTGCCCAACTCTGTGTCACTGACAGTGGCCACCTCTGATGCACATGCCATCAGCACCCATATAATGAATTAATAACAAAAATATTGAGCTAAAAGAGGATGGAGCTATGTAACCACTTTCTAGAGGCCCTGTGCCATGTCTGCCTTACCGCCTTTAATCAGGAGCCTTTAAGGTCAGCTGTTCAAAGACTTACCAAGGCATACGACTAACTGTGCCACCCGGCCACATTCCCCAAAAGGGTCAATAAGTATGTCATGAGGGTCTTTTAAATTCAAGCCAACTCCATCTACAGATTTGCCAGCACAGAAACTGTATTAGTTTCCTGTTGCTGCTGTAACAAATGACCACAAATTCAAGGGTTTAAAACAACATAAATGTATTATCTTATAGCTCATGAGGTCAGAAGTCTGAAATGGTTCTTTGGACTAAAATCAAGGTGTTGGCAGGGCTGCATTTCTTCTGGAGGCTCAAGAGGAGAATCTGTTTCCTTGCCCTTTCCAGCTTCTGCAGGTAGCCTGCATCCTTTGTTTACAATCCCTTCCTCTGTCTTAAAAGTGCATCACTCTGACCTCTGCTTCCATTACCAAATCTTCTCTGACTCTCATTCTCCTGCCTCCCTCTCATCAGGACCCTTGTGATTACATTGGACCCACTCAGATAATCTACAATAAACACCCCATCTCAAGATCCTTGACTTAATCACACCTGCACCATCTTTATGCCACGTAAGGTAACATACTCACAGACTCCAGGAATTAGGACGTGGACATCTTTGGGAAGACGTTGTTCTACCCACCACAGTAACCTTAAAAAAAAGAAAGACAAAGCCACATACCTGCCTCAATTGTAAAAGCATCTTTTTCCTCTGGACTTTGAGAGAGGCATTTTTCAAACATAATTTATCCTTCATATTATCCTGAAAAATAAAAGCAAATTTTAATCCATTGCTCTTCTTCTTCCCTGTTGGCTTGAAAAGTTGGCAGGTCTGGGGCTGCAAAACTAAACCTTGAGTCCTAACATTCAGTCACCTTTTTTTAAGTCTTTTATGGCTACTCAAGCTGGTGTTGCTATGGTATTTTACTCATGACCAAAAAGCAGAGGAAACTGGGTCTGCTCCATACAAATTTTCTATTGATTTTAAATTCAAGATAACTTGGGTATATCTTTAGGTATAGGGGCCTTTACTGACAAAATGATTTATGATTCTTTGGTCTATTATTCTCTTGGTAATTTACATAATTTTTATTACATATAGCATGTTACAGTTAGTGACTCTACCTATCTCCAGGATCCAAAGTTTGATATGCTACAAAGCCTTTGGAAAAGAAGGAGCATTTTATGTCTCATTCTTACAATAATGGAACTCAAAGAAATTAAGATTTACTTGTCGCATGCCATGTAGTCACCTGACTAGATAGACTCACACCTTTCTCAAGATAACATCAGATCTTGAAACAAACAGCAAAATACAGTAAGTCGCCTACATACGAACGAGTTCCATTCCGAGAGCGTGGTCGGAAGTCCAATCTGCTTGTACGTCCAACAAAGTTAGCCTAGGTACCCAACCAACACAATCAGCTGTATAGTACTGTACTGTAGGTTTATAACGCACGTTCACATCTTTGACAGTTCGCAACTTGAAGGTTCCTATGTAGGGGACTTACATACGGTCTGAGATACTATGAATATTCATCCTGCCTGACTGATTTTAGACTTGATAAACTTGCATTTTAAGACACACATGCTGTGAGGGACACAAAAAATCTGCATATGTGGGCAGCGTTTACAGTGGACCAAATGGAGTGGGGCTGCCTCACGTGGGCCACTTCTGTGTCATCGTTCTATGAATCTATTTCCCCTTCTAAGCTCTAACCTCCTGCCCACTCACCCTCCGGCGGTTCATGTCCTCAATGTACTTCATCACTTTCTGAGTGGCCAAAATACTCCCTTTCTTCTTGGATATGGTCTTTAGAATATCTTTTTCAAACTCATGCACTTCTCTCTGAACTTCGGTCCACCGAATTTCAGCTTCCTCAATGATAGCCTGGGGGAGCCAGCACAAAGAGAGAACAGTTTACAAAATTTCTCAAGGATATAGCCGTCTAAGGAAACCTACACGTATTGGGTGACCTATTTGTGTCCCAATGCATAACGTTTCTTCTTAGTCTTAGAAATATATCCTTAAGATACAAATTGGACAATACGAATATTATTATTTAAAAGCATGCCTCAAAAAAGTTATAGTCTCGATATAAAGGGGAAGAACAAACAAAAACAGGGCCTTGGGACTTCCCTGCTGGTGCAGTGGTTAAGAATCTGCCTGACAATGCAGGGGACACGGGTTCGAGCCCTGGCTCGGGAAGATCCCACATGCCGCGGAGCGACTAAGCCCATGTGCCACAACTACTGAGCCTGGGCTCTAGAGCCCGCGAGCCACAACTACTGAGCCCTCGTGCCACAACTACTGAAGCCCGCACACCTAGAGCCCATGCTCCGCAACAGGAGAAGCCACCGCAATGAGAAGCCCGCGCACCACAACGAAGAGTAGCTCCCGCTCACCGCAACTAGAGAAAGCCCACGAGGAGCAATGAAGACCCAACGCAGCCAAACATAAATAAATTAAAAAAAAAAAAAAAAAGAGGTGATGAGGGTAGATTTAAAAAAACAAAAAACAAAAAAAACAGGGCCTTGAGTATCTCCAGAAATATGTATTTCCATATCTGAAACATTATTTATCCATTAAAAATTATAACATTAATATAATATCATATATATATAAAATATCTGGAAGGCTATATGCCAAAACATTAACCACAGTCATATCTGGAAAGATGGATTAGTGGGGAGGCAAAGAAGCACTCTGTAATTTTAAAAAAGATGCTATAAATGAATCTATGTATTGATATGGAATGATATTATTAAGTGAAAAGTATGGTTTATAAAATAATATGACACCTTTTTATAAAGAAATTCATACACACATAGAAAATAATATAAATTCTAGGAGAAAAATACAAGAGCCAAATACAAGTCTTAGGTGGTAAGACTGTGTATGTTTTCAAATGTTCCTCTTTTAGCTTACCTGTATGTTTAAATTTTGCTACAACAGAGATTGTCTTTAAATAAGAAAACACAAACACACATACATTATTTTAAAGAATGAAATGAGTAGCTGCAGAGCAAATCATCTTTGTTCAGGCTTTTTCACTGGGCACCAAGAAGCAAAAGCATCTTCCTTCTCCGGCTGGCGTCTGGCCCCAGCCTCCTCCCTTCCCATCATCTTCACAGGCCAGAACATCCAACCACATTAAATGCTACTTCCTATGCATCGCTCTTCTGCTCAGTTATCCTCACTGGGGTCCTGATTTCTAAGACATCAGAGAGAAGCCCCTCTGCTTGGCTTTCAAGGTCTCACAGCCCTACTCGACCTGATTTCCTACCATAGCCCCCAAAGCACCCTCTTCTCTAATCACACCAGCCTCCTCAAGGTCCTAACTTGCCATGTTCATTCCTACCTCCACTTCCTTGTTCATGTCATTCACCTTACCTAGGGTGCCCTTGTCTTCCTATTCCTTAAACAAATGCCACCATTCTTCAAGGCCATGCCAAGTCCTATGTCCAGCCCCACCTCCTCAACACAGTCTTCTTTGACCACTCTAGCCCACATCGTGATGTTTAATCACACAGTCTAGCATGGCAGGACAAAGCTACCACATCCTGACCTCCTTTAACATGTTAGAATTCAACGATGCATGTTTGGAAAGAGAAAGAAGAAGAGAGGGGAAAGGGCAGGAGGGAGGGAGAGAGGGAGAGAGGGAAAGAAGGATAGGTTTATGCAGTACAGATGATTCTATCAATGGAGACATGAGTCCACTGATCCATCTCTTTCAAGGAAATGAGTGTGATTCTGTGCGTGCCTCCATTTAGAAATGGAAAAAGTTAGAAATAGAACAGAAATATCTATTTTTCATACAACATGGCTACCAAATGCAAGCCAACAACTTCATCCCATGGGCAATGAAGTTAACAGCGATGTTTCTTCTCTGGAGGAAAACTGATTGCAGTGGCCTCCAACAAGACATGAACCATGGTCATGGATGCTGCATATGGAGGGTGACAAGGGATTTTTCACCCAACTCACTGACTTAAACCTCCAGCCCATTTTATTATTAAGAAATTATTATAAATTTTAAGGGCATTAATGGTAATTATGGTTATGGTTTTTTTTTAAAAGAATCCATATCTTAGAGACATATATTGAAATATTTACAGATAAATATATGTTTAAGATTCACTTCATAATAGCCCAGTGGCCTATTACGAGGGGGAAGTTGGTAGGGATACGGAGGGAACAAGAGTGGCCATGCATTTATGACTGTTACGTGTGGGTGTTGAATACATAAGGGTTCGCTGTGCTAGCTTCTCTACATTTGTGTATTTTGAAATTTTTCATCTTAAAGAGTTTAAAATTTGATATCTCCTCAAGCAGGTGGTAAGTTCCTTAAAGGTAGGTCCTCAATTTATCTTACCCTACTTGTGTTTCTCTCAAAGCACCAACAGTTGTATGAACATACTATAGGTACTTCTTGCTGAGGCGGAAACGGGGAGCCCAGGGAGGACAGCCTATAGGAAGGTATACCTCGTGATGCTGCAGGTCCCTCTCGGCATTTGCCCTTATGTGCCTTATTTCACTCTTTGTGTCGTCCAGCTCTTTTTGCACAAGCTTCAATTTTTGGTCCACGCTGAGGCCTGTTACACGTTCCAGACTTACGCGGGATTTGGATCTACGCCTGCCTCGTAACTGTAACACAAGAAAAACAAAGCCATTGTCAAATAGGAATTGGCAATAAAGCAGCCTAAGGTGGGCATCGAAACGACCACTCAGGCCTGCTAGAAATCGCTCTGAATGACATCCAGAGAGAACCAATTCAATGTGAAAGGATTCTGGATATTAGGCCTGAGGTGATGTTCATTTCACAAGTCAACCTAAGGCACCGTGCCAAATACTTCAAAGGCCTATGCTTGACAATGAACTGAAAATAAATAAGGGAAAGTGTCTTGAGGGTGGGAAAACCATGAACCTGCTATAGACTAGCACTCAAGTCAGTGTCAGAGAAAACCTGGAGCTCAGTGCTGCCCAAACTGAACACAGAAGAGAAACTGCATCGGGGGCCACGGTGTTCAGCAAAAACCAAAAAGACAAGAATTTTGGATTTCCTAGGCATTGAAGCCAAAGGGCAAAAGCAGGTGGCCCAGGGAATGTGTGGACCTGAAGATGACATTGTTTGGCCCTCAAAAAAATAGACCTATACACAGTTTTAAATTAAAAAGAAATTAATTACCCACATTTGAAAATCAGAGGTTTCTACCAAAATAATCCAGATTTCCAGCTTCTCTTGAAAAATCAGCTGCTCTGGCAATACCAGGTTGTCTGGCTGGCCCTTTTAGATGAGGGAGGAACTCTCCAGTGCCCACACCAGGCCCATCTTCACTCCTGTATGTGGCTGGCCAGGCCTTGTACACGTTTGGGTCCCCAGAATGAAGGGAGTTATTTCAAATTAACTAAGATATTCTGTGAGGGTCAATCCACTGTGAGTTGAACCTGATTCCCTTCATACTCATTTGAAAGAGAAACCTTGAAGGGGAAGGAAGAATCAAAAGTAGAACAGTGAGAAAGTCATATGCCACTTGGCCAAGAGGGAACACCAAAAATGGACAACAAACACCACTTGCATCTAAAGGGACAAACAGAATAAAAGAATTCTTAGATCTCTCTTGTGTACCTGTGCAATTTCTGCTCCTGACATTCTAATTTCTGATAATTGTGAAGGTCGCTGGTCCCTGGGCTCCAATTTATTGTAATATTTTTCAAACATCTCTGTCTCAGTTTTGAGAGCAGAGTTTCCGTGGCTGCAAGACAGAAGGTGCCTAAGTAAGTTCCACCAATAGGAGTTTAAACCCCAGATAACTAGTATTTAACACTTACTAGCTTTGTATGACCTTTTGCAAGATATTTAACCTCTTGGTGCCTCACTTTCCTCATCTGTAAAATGGGAATAATAACAGCACCTATCATCGAGGGTTGTGATAAGAAATGCAAAGACTTTGGGTCAGTGTCTGGCACACAGTAAATGCAATTTAAGTATTCTATATATTTTTAAAATACATCTAATGAGCCACAAAATTCAGAGCACTGGGATTACAGGCATACTTTAGGGATATTCCAGGTTCAGTTCCAGACCACCTCAACAAAGCACATATTGCAATAAAGTGAGTCATATAAATTTTTTGGTTTTCCAGTGCATATAAAGTTATGTTTATATTATACTGTAGTCTACTAAGTGTGCAATAGCATTATGTCTAAAAATATATATATACCTTACTTTGAGAACTTTATTGCTAAAAAAATGCTAACCATCATCTGAGCCTTCAGTGAGTCATAATCGTTTTGCAATAGTAACATCAAAAATCACTGATCACAAATCACCATAGCAAATATAATAATAATGAAAAAGTTTGAAATATTGCAAGAATTACCAAAATGTGACAGAGACACGAAGTGAGCAAATGCTGTTGGAAAAAGCGGCATCAATAGACCTGCTCAATGCAGGGATGCCACAGACCTTCATTTTGTAAAAAACACAATATCTGCAAAGTGCAGTAAAGCAAAATGCAATAAAGTGAGACATGCCTATATATTTTAAATTGCTACAAGTTTCTTCTTCAAGTATCTTCTAACCCGTTTGTGAGTTTCCTTCTGAATTACTACTGAATTCTTGAAATTACACACATCCACAATCTTCAGAGGTTTTTCCTTTAGTTTATATTTCTTGCCTCTTTCATTTCCAGCACGCAATGGATGAAGCATCCACTAGAAGTCTATTATAAATGGTGGAAAAGCTTTGAATAGATGGTTTTTAAACAACTAGAGATAATAAACCTAGCTTATTCTGTATATGCCAAGATTATGACCCTTTTAATTTATGTAACGTACATGTATGCTCTAATATGAGTGTGTATAATACACACATATGTATATATGAGAGAGAACAGCTCTGATATTTGCATACATTATTGAGCTGAATATCTGTTTATTGAGCTGAAAACTCTGTTTGGCTGAATTTTAAGATTAGTGGGAAAGGATCAACAGAAAAGCCCAATATATCAAAGCATCTTTCTTTTTCAGCATATGTCATGTTCCCAATGTAGGCTGGGGAGTTACACCCGAGTCTTAATCTTAGCACTACCACTGACTAGTTGTGTGACTGTAGGAAAGTGACTTAACTTTTGTGTCTGTTTCCTCACCAACTTTCTAGGGTTATGGGCCATTCTATAAGGTAATATATGCAAAATACTTGGCACATAATAAGCACTCAAAAGATTGTATCTATTTTAGCAATAATACCTCAATTCTGACCTAAACTATTTATAAATATATTGAAGTAACACCTATTCAGCTGCCAGGCCAGGATATTCTGTGTGAGACCAGTAAGTTGTACAATTAACCTCAACTACATCATGGAATCTTGACGTCCAATTTACTTGCTATAGTAGATACTAAAACAGACTGCTAAAAATGCAGAATATTGAGCTAGTCCTTCTTTGCTGTCCACCTCCATGCTTATACTCAGGTTCAGATATAAGTTGTTTCATACTAAAAACATCTCAATAGCCTCCTTTCTATCTGCTGTCACATTAATTTTAGCATAGAATCTTAGCATTGGAAAGGGGCTTAGAGGTCACCTGGTCCAAGCTGCCGCCGCACAGTAGAGGAGCGGCTAAGCACACAGTGTGGCACCAGACAGACCCACCAGGCTGAAGCTCTGGCTTCACCAATTACCCTCTGGGCTTCGCACCACCTTCTTTTTTTGGCTCCATCAGTGGCTTGATAGCGCCATGGCAGTGGAAACACGGGAATAAAGAGCAAAGGTAAGCGCCTTCCCCACTTTGGGGGTCTCAGTTTCCTCAATGTTCAATGCGGGCTAGGAGCATTCGGTGCTGGACCACGCTCCGGGCCCACACGCTGAGGAGGGACCGCCCCCAGAAGCCGACAGGCTGGTACCTGAGCTCTTCCACCAGCCCACACAGCTGGGTAACAGGCAGCTCGCTCTCATCCTGGGCTTGCGCCTCGCTGGCAGTAGTCTGAGAGTCCTCGTCCGTCATCACTGCCGAAGCCACCCTCGTCAAAGCCCCTTGTTAATGCCGAGTGTGGTCGAGAGCGCCGTGGAGCGAGCGCTGCGACCTAGCAGTGCGTTGCCACGGCGACCCGACGCGTGCGTGGAGGGGCGGGGCTTCGGAGGCCCCGCCCAGCGCTCCCGCCCAGCGCCGCGCTGACCAGCGCGAGGTTACCGGCCTTGGCTAGACACGTAAGTGCATTCACTGTTCACTTTTTCAACAATAATTCTTAAAATGATGATAATAACAGCTACTGTTTGCTCAGCACTTACTATGCCCTTGGCACCGTGTTAAGCATGGTTTATGAAAATCCTTGCAGCAACCTTGTAATAGTATCTATTCTTCTCTTTTTCCAAACTGGGAAACTAAGACCCAGAAAGTTCATTTGATTTGTCGGAGTGTCCTGCTTCTTGCACCTCACTGTGAGGCCTCTACTCTGTTCGCCACCTGGCACCTCATACATATTCACTGTAGTTTCTCTCGGATACTAATAACCTGCATTCCTGGAAGGAAAAAACTTGGCTGATTATTAAATGGGTATAAATTCAAGAGACATTTCTAAGTAGTGATAATGTATTATGTCCTGAGTATCCTGGGGTAATGTATGGAGCAGACCATTCTGACCCTCAAGGGGCTTCTAGTTAAATGAGGAGATAGCCCCTAAACCAGCTGTTGCAACCTGGAGTAATGATGGTGGCAAGCGTTGTGCCTCACACCGTTTTATAGTCATTAACTCATTTAATTCTCAAAACAGTCTTATGAAATCGGTACCGTTGTCTTCCTCTTACAGATCAGGAAACTGAGGAATATAGTAGCTTAGATGAGTGGCCACCCAGGAATGGAGTCACCCTCCAGCTAAACTCAAGTCCATGCTGTTGACTCCTACACCCATGTGCCTCGAGACAAGGATCTGCCAGGCAGCAGGGTTGCAGTCTGTCTGCTCCCAACAGGATGGAAGAGGACAGAGGGCAGGATGGGCAGACTTCTTTGAGGGAGGGTGGGCCTGGATGTGATTAGAAAGCAAGCTGTGATAAAATGCTTAGAATGAGGGTCAGCCACTCCCTGACCCCCACTACCCCACAAGAGATGTGTGTTAGCATCAACACATAGTCACTGAAGTCCAAAGAAGGACTTTCATTTTGCTGCTTAGGACGCACAATTTTAGGGCCAGAGTGGACTTACTAGGGAGGATAGCAGAGAGACTGAGCCCTGCCACCACCTTCTCTCTGCTGGTAGGCCTCTTGGGATGGGCTTAGGGAGCAATGCTTAATATGCTCATATACCACGTGGTACAAATGGGTGCCGGCCCCAAGAGGGCTCAGAGCAAGAAACGGCTCTGCAGCAGGTCTGGCTATGGGGCCAACAGCCCTGTCAGTTGGGCTATGTGATACAGCAGGCCTTACGGTGTTGGAGCTATTAGTGGTGGGAAAAGCGTGAAGCTTAAAGCAAGATCCAGTGGGAGAATAACTGTGCAGGACCTGAGATTTTGAAACAAGACCGACCATGCAATCCACGGCAGGAGTTTTCACACCTTCTAAGAAACAGCTTCTGGCCTGTTACTAGACCCTGGTAGAGACAGAATACTTGACTATGTATCCAGTCCTGCCCACCATGAGCTGGGTTCTGTTGGAACTACCAAGTCATAAAATTGGATAGCCCAGGGAGGTAGTGCCAGGTATCTAAAAGAAGTGGGGGAAAGGGTGCCTTAGAGGTGGGAGAGCAAGGAGCAGAGTGTTTTAGTGGCCCAGAGTTCCAGCCCTGACTTGGCTACTGGCCTCTTGACTTGGATAAGTCACTCAATGCTTTTGCCCCTCAATTTCTACCTCTGTGAAATGAGGATGACACATCTTAAGTGACTGCCCTGTGCATCTTGCAAGCTTCCTCTCGGGCTCAAGTGGGGTAGAGTAAGAGAAAGAAGGAGTTTGGAAACTAGGATGCCAAGTTGGGAAACCCAGCACCTCCTCCATCTTTAAGAGCCACTGCCTGGGTTTCTCATCAGTCCATAGTAGATTTTGATGAGAAAAACTGACTCAGCTTGCAAATGGTAAATAATAATGATAATGATCATTGCCATTGTTATTTCTTAATATATTTATTACCCATTAGGTAATATTAGTATTGCTTAATAAAAACACAACAATTACTCTTTCAGTCACTGTTTATTGAGCGTTCGCTAAGGGCTGGACGCTGTGCTAAGCACGTTCGACATATTCCCTCATTGCCTCAGCGTGACCCCGTGCCCCCTGCAGTGGAAGCAAGGAGCCCTAAACACTGAACCACCAGGGAATTCCCGAGAGAAGGGAAATTAAATAAAGCAGCTATCACGATTATAAAGCAACAAGAGAATGCTTTGAAAAATGAAAAAAATGAAAACTAGCCACTGGACCGCCAAGGAAGTCCCCCAAGTACCTTTTTAACTCCCATTTTACTCATGCGGAGACTGAGGTTCAGACATGTTTAGCAACTTTCCCAAGGTCACGTAGCTCTTCTGGGTGGGGCTGAAATTTAAACCCAGTTCATCCCACTTTGCTCAGTCCTCTCATCTTTTTTGCCCCATTAGAACAGTGGTTCTCAACAAGGGGTAGAGAGGGGACTATTTTGTTCCCTCAACCAGGCGACATTCTGCAATGTCTGGAGACATTTTTGTTTGTTATAACTGAGCAGGGTACTCTTGACTTCTAGAGGATAGAAGCCAGAGACAGTGCTTGTATGCAATATTAGTTTCCCAAGGCTGCCATAACAAGACACCACAAACAAATGGCTTAAGACAACAGAAATTTGTTGTCTCACAATTTTGGAAGCTAGAAGTCAAAAATCAAGGTGTTGGCAAGGCTACACTCCCTCCAAAGGCTCTAGGGAAGAATCCTTCCTAGCTTCTGATGGCTCCCAGCAATCCTTGGCATTCCTTGCCATGTAGCTCTATCACGCCAATCTCCTTCTCCATCTTCACATGGCCTTCTTCCCTGGGTCTTGTGTGACCTCTCCTCTTTCTATAAGGACACTAGTCATTAGATTCAGGGTCAACCCTAAATCGAAGATGATTTCATCACAAGATCCTTAACTATTTACATCTACAAAGATCCTTATTTCAAACAAGGTCACATTCTGAGGTTCCAGATGGACCTGAATTTTCAGGGATGCTTTTCAACCCACTACACTGTTAAACACCCTTCAAGGCACAGGACAATTTCCCACAACAAATATTTATATCAAAATATCAATAGTGGCGAGGTTGGGAAACCCTGCTTCTGAGGGAGGCATTTCTTCTCTGGGAAGCAAGGAGAATGTGTCTCTGCTAATCCAGACAGCTACAAACAAAAAGGGTCTCAGAGCAGCTTAAAGTCCAGAGGCCACCCTCACCCTCCATTCTTCTGGGACCACTTCTTCTGACAGCCTCCAGTATCTCCATGTGGATGCTGCCCCCTGCCTGACATTTTTGTAGCACTCTGCATTTTGACTTAAGAATCACATGATCAGATCCACCCAAAGTATAAGCTTCAACCATAAATGAAAAGTGTCTGGCCTCTTCTTCCCCAAAAAGAAAGCGGCTCAAAAAGCAAACAAAGGAACTCGGGCTCACAGGCAAATGATATTTGCACGTTATGGGAAAGGGACCAGCCCTTCAAGGTGGACCATCATCCGATGACTGCCAGAGCACTTTCTCCATTCTTTCAACAAATATTTGTCAAGCGCCGACTGTGAGCTTGGCCCTGGGGATGCAGCAGCAAGCAGCAAGGCTGGTGTGTCTGATCATGTGGAGCTGCCAGTCTGATGTAAACAATTACAGTCCAGTGGGGGAGTGCTATAACAGGGAAGTACAAGGTGCCCAGGTTGCAAGGGGTCATGGAAGGCTTCCTGGAACAAGGGAGGCTTAATCTGAGATTTGAAGACTGAGTAGGATTCAAATCCAGGTGAGTCAGACTCGTAAGTCCAAACTCAAGCACAACTTTAGCCCCTAAGTGAAGACCAAAAGCAGAGTAGTTTTGGGAGAATCGAAAGCTTGTGCAAAGGCCCAAAGAGGAGAGCGAGCACATTTGGGGAATTGAAAGATGGTCATCTATGCTTCACCCCTTTAGAAGAAAGCAGGGAAGATTATTACTAACATCCACCTTCTGGTTTTCCTCCAGAAAATCAGAATCAGAGGTGTAGTTAAGGGCTAGGAGCCATAGTCAACATCACTTGTGTCTCCTGCTTCCTCTGGATCATAGAGGAGCAAAGGGGTTAAGATCCTGGGCTCTGGGGCCAACACAACCTGAGTTCCAATCTTGCCCCAACCAGTTACTAGTTGTATGGCTTGGAGCCGGTCAGCTCACTGAGCCTTGTTCCTCATAACCATAGTGCTACCCCCTAGAGGTGTGTGTGTGTGCGCGCACGCACGCAACTGAGGGGGCCGTGAGACCACTCCTGTAAGAGCTTAGCACATGGCTTGGCACCCAAAAAGACCCCAGGCCTTGGGGCTTATTTCTTTCTCATCTTTGGCTGTGAACCCAGGCCCAGCATCCTCCTGCATCCAGTTGCCAGGGAAGCTCTCTGGACTGAGATGAGGGATGCAGGAAGTGGGATAAGTAAGCAGGCCCTCTCTTAGGGTATTCTTTTTTTTAAGGTAAACATAATTAAAGAATAACATAGAAAAATGTGTACAAATCATAAATGTATAGCTTAACAAAATTTCAAAGACTGAGCACACTCATGTAACCAGCACGTGGCTGAAGAAACAGAACATTACCCAGAAGCCCCCTCCCAAATACTCCTTTACTGTCACCATCACCACCAAGGGCGACCACGACTCTGACTTCTGAAGCAGGCATTAGTATTGCTTGTTTTTCTATTTATACAAATGGAATCATGCAGCACATACTCCTTTGTGTCTGGCTTCCTTCCCTTGCCATCCTGTTGACAAGAGTCATCCACGTTGATGTGAGTAGTTATAGATCACTCATTACTGTGGCTGTACAGTATTCCATTGTGTTTATCCATTTCACTGTTGATGAGCTTTTGGGGAGTTTCCAGTCTGAGGCTATTGTAATAAGCACCACTACAAACATTCTAGTAAATGTCTTCTGGTGAACATATGTACATCTTTATGTTAGGTACACGCTTAGGAATGCAATTGCTAGGTCGTAGTGTGTTCAACATTAGTGAATATTACCAGTTTTCCAGAGTGATTATACCAGGAGTTCACTTTTTAAAACAATCAGTGACATGGGCGCTGTGCCTTCCTGCCCCAGCGGTCAGTCATTTGTTCACACATGTTTATGAAGCCTGGGTCTGTGCCAGGCACTGGATGAGCTATTGGAATGCCAAGGTGGAAAGGCCACGGGCTACTTTTAGCCCCTGTGCCCTGAGATCTATTCCTTCCCCTTCTTCATCCATGTGTGTGTGGGGGGGGTAGGGGGTGGCAATGAGCCTTTCAGGCTGCACCCCCCAGGCTCCTGGGTCAGCTGGAAGGCACTGGCTGGAGCCCAGGGGGCAGGTGAAAGGAAGAAGCTTGTGGCATCGGAGGAGGGCATGGGGGTGGGAGGATGGGGTTCTCCTCTCTCTCTGCCTTGGGCAACACCTCTGGTTGTGGCCGCATCTTTTCCACGGCTCCCAGAGGACAGGCCAGTCATGGTTACAGCTTCTGCAGGTGACCCTGGCCCCGGGCTCCAGTGACATCATCTGCCCCCTTGCCCCTCCAGCTGAGGGGTGGCAGTAACTTTCTCAGTGGCTCTTTGGCTTCCCCACTCTTCTACCACATGTGTATTTAATTCTCTGCAATCAGGCCCTCTTCAGATGCTTGGAGTGGTTTCTCTTTTTCTGATTGGATCCTGACTGATCCTGACAGGGACCTCCAGGGCCAGTGGGGAGATCTCCAGGCAAAAGGACAAGTCTCATTCACCCAGACCTTGTACTGATGGTGACAGATGAGACCTCTTGTGGGTTGGGGGGTTCTGTTAGACATATGCTAACTTGCCTGGGGAGTCACCACGAGGACTACTGCCAAGTAAAGGCAGTTGCTTCTCCCAGACCAAGTAGCGATGTTGGGAGGCCTATCTCAGTGTCCTGCTGGCCGAGCCTGCTCCCTCCAAGGCATCCGTCTGTCTGGTTCTCTGGACCAGAGATCCACAGGTTGGTCCTCAATGTGAGTTGCCTGCAATGGCTGTTTATCTTTGTGGAGAGCAGCCCGGAGTGGAGAATAGCATCTTAGATCTCATGGTGATCTCAGTGCCTTAATGCACAGTAGGTAATAATAACAATTCACACATGAACATTTACTGTGTGTAGGAATTGTTCTGAGCACTTGACGTGTCTTAACTCGATAAACATGTTACTATGATCCCATTTTACAGATGAGGAAACTGAGGCGTGGGGAGCTAAAGTAGCTGGTACTCAATTGATGTTTGTTGATGACAATAGCATCAATAATTTCTGTATCAGAGTGCTTAAAAACACTGGCTTTGGAATTCAAAAGACAGTGCTTTGAATCTGGATCCTGCCCCTTGCTAGTGTGTGACCTTCCTCAGTTTCCTTCTCTGTAAACTGAAGGTAATGATGCCCACCTGGCCAGGGTCCTGAGAGGATTAAATAATGGGTGAGCATCAGTGGTAGTAGAACGTGCAAAATTTACATGTATATGTAAAATGTAAAATTGTACCTAACTGCATGTATACTACATCTCAATTTTTTTGATCATGTACTTCTTTATTTATGATTATTAATGGCCTGAAAATAAATTATAACCTTCAGATTTAACAAACCAACAATTATTTTATTTAATAAAATAATATTTTTGATGAATTTGCCTATGTTATCCCAGACACTAGCCTCAAATCATGTTACCCATTTGGGGATCACATTAAGAATCCCACTCTATGAGGTATATTTTTAACACTGCACTATTTTTAATTTTGAAATAATTTCAGTTGCAATATATAATAAAAAATTGTCATACAACTTTTACCCAGAGTTTCCACATTACCCAAATATTAACTTTTTACTACATTTTCTTTACCATTCTCCCTCTCTCTCTCCATATATATATATATATATATATATATGACAAAGTAGATGTTCATCTATATTTTCCTTACCCAAACATTTCTTTTTCTTGAAACATTTGAGAGTGGTTGCAGACCTGATGTGCCCCTTCATCCCTAAATATTTCAGTGTGTGTTTCCTAAAAGCAAGGACATTATCTTATAAGATAATGTTAATCAAGACATTAACATTGATTTCATATTGTTATCTAATATATAGATCTTATTTAAATCTTGTCAATTTTCTCACTAATGTTTTATTTATTTATTTATTTATTTATTTATTTTTGTCTGTGTTGCTGTGTGTGGGCTTTCATTGTTGTGCCTGGGCTTTCTCTAGTTGCAGTGAGCGGGGGCTACTCTTTGATGCAGTGCGAGGGCTTCTCATTGCAGTGGCTTCTCTTGTTGCAGAGCACAGACTCTACGTTGCACGGGCTTCAGTAGTTGTAACACTCAGGCTCAGTAATTGTGGCTCATGGGCCCTAGAGCGCAGCCTCAGTAGTTGTGGCACACGGGCTTAGTTGCTCTGCGGCATGTGGGATCTTCCCGGACCAGGGCTCGAACCCGTGTCCCCTGCATTGGCAGGCAGATTCTTAACCACTGCGCCACCAGGGAAGCCCCACTAATGTCTTTTTTAGTAAAATAAATACATGAATTCTTCTGGTCCAGCACTGCATTTAGTGGTCATGTGCCTTCAGTTTTCTTTGATCTGAAACAGTTCCTTCGTGTTTGTGTTTGGGACCTTGACATTTGTAAAGAGTCAAGGCCAGTTGTTTTGAACTGTGCTCCTCAATTTGGGCTTGTCTGCTGTTTCCCCATGATTAGATTCAGGTTCTATATCTTGGGCAGGAAAACCACAGAAATGATATGTCATTCTCAGTGCAACGTGTCCGGAGGCGTTTGATATCATGTGATTTTAACTTTGATCACTTGGTTAAGGTGGTGCCTGCCAGGTTTCTCTGCTGTAAGGTTACTGGTTTTCTCTTTGCCCTTTATGAGTATCTTGTGGAGAGATACTTTAAGTCTGTAAATATTCTGTTTCTCATCATACTCTCACCCACCATCACTGGTGATTCTTGCTTGAATAAATTATTATGGGGACAGCTACCAAATGGTGATTTTTCTAATTTCAGGATTCCTTTTACATTTGTTAGTCGAGATTCTACTTTGTTTATATCTGTATGGACTCATGAATTCTTAGTTTATTCTATGATTTGTAATCCCTAACTATCATTATTTAATTTAATGCTCAAATTATCCCAAATTTGGCCAGTGGGAGCCCCTTCAAGCTGGTTCCTTCACCCTTTTGACGTGTCCCCGCCGTTTGCTGTGTGTGCTTGCTTCTGTGTGTGCATCTAGTTTCTGGCAAACTAGATGTTCATCTACATTTCCCTTACCCAAATCTAGAATTAGCCATTTCTCCAAACAGCCCTAGTTTCCTTTAGAAGAGAATTTATCCTTCAGTTTTTAAAAGGAGGAAGGAGAAGAACAAGGAAAAGGGGGAGGAGGAGAAATGCCCAAGAAGTGGGGGATAAGGGCTTGCACATATTGTAGTATGTGTTTGTTTACATTTAACAAATCAATAGTTTTTCAAAAAAAGATATGATACAAATATAATTGTACTCCACATAAGACGGTTACACCAAAAGTCTACATTTGAGGTCCTTCCTGAATATGGGTCCAAATCTGCTCCCCAGTGCACTCCCTCATAGCCCTCTACAGTGGTGCTCAAATGAGAAGGAAAAGGGAATTCCACAGTGCGATGATGAATCTCAGAGAGCTCAGCTCTGGCTTCTCTGAACCCTGACCTTGACCCCCACCCTCAGAGCAGCTCTGCTAATATCTGTTTATATCTTGATTTTACTCAGTTTTATTTGAGGAAGTTTTAGGAAAGTGGAGGGGGGAAGGTGGTTAAGAAGAGCCAGAAGAGCCAGACTGGACCAGTGGTTAGGACTCTGTGCTCCCAATGCAGGGGGCATGGGTTTGAGATCTGATCAGGGAACTAAGATCCCAGATGCCACACCAGCACAGCCAAAAAAAAAGAAAAAAGAAAAAAGAGCCAGACTACCTGATTTCAAATCCTGGCTCTGCAAGTCACTTGATAGCTCTATGCCTCAGTTTCCTCATCTGTAAAATGGGCGTGTACCACCCCCAGAAGATTTTGGAGAGGGTGGCACCATTTGATGTATGTCAAGTACAGGGAGATGCAGCTGGCAGATGAGAGTATTATTACACATGATGTTGGTGGTTGTCATGACTTCACACAGAGGCTTCTGCCTTTAGAGACACCTTCCCATTTTTATACTCCCTGCCCTCAAGGATTGGTGCTCACAAACTATCCCTCATGGCCCAGGACTGGAAGATCTCCACTCTGACCTGTCTTCATCCCTGGACACCTGCAGGCAGCTGTGCATCAGTCTGGACCCTTTCCGGTGCAAGTGACAGAATTCCAGCTCCTACCAGGTTACACTAAACAAAATCCATTGGCTCTGAGGGTGTTTCCTCAACCTTCAGGCATGGCTGGATCCAGGGACACAATTATGCCATCAGGATACCAACCCCCTCCATCTCTTCTGGCCTCACTTATTCTCTATGTTGGCTTTACTCTGAAGCTTCACTCTTCTTATGTGCAGCAAGATGATCAGTGGCATCAGGTTCATGTCCTACCAGCTGAGCCATCCCAGCAGAGAGAGTGAGAACCTTTACCCAGTAGCTCCATCTAAGGTAGTCAGGCTGATGGCTATTGATCCGTTTGCATCACATGCTGTGCTAGATCTTTTCTATTTGCCCCTCCATAGCTACTCCCCACCCTTTCCATCCCGCTCTGTGCCTCGGGGGGCTGACCCATGTAGCCTGTAGAATCAGGCTCCCCTGCCTTCTGGGTTTGGGTTGGGCTCAGCAAATCGAAAGCACAGGCAGGAGACTGGAGGGCATGGAGCGGGTACAGTCGGGGTGTGTATTTTCCAGCTCCTTCCCTTCCAGATCAGCATGGGCTGTCTGTGTGTCTCCACTGAAGGTCCCAGCTCCTGCCGGGGTGCCTTCTTCATAGGACCACCAGGAGCACCATTCCTGCTGGGTCCAGTAATCACTCCCTCTCCTTGCCCCTCAAGCTAGGGGAGATGATGGCTCCCTGCCAATGCAGGTCCGGCACTAGGTCTTGTTGGTTTCCTTACATCCTGACTTCACCTTCATAAAGAACTTTGATTACACTCTCCTCAGTGTAATCCCAGTTGAAAGTGTCACCTGTGTTCTGCTGATGCACACGTGAAGTCTGTCCTAATCAACCATAAAAGAAGGGACAGACAGTGTAACAAAGATGTGAGTGTCATAATGCTTTGTAAACCTCACAGCCTCAGACCACGTTGGGGGTGTCAATCTGTAAGTCAGGACCCTCTTAGTCTTGGTTTCACCCTCCATCTTCTGAGTTCCACTGAGCAATGGGATGAGGAGGGGAACTGAATTTGGAGTCCAAAGCCAACCACCCCCCTCCCTCTTATATCTCCCACTAGCTGTATGACCTGAACCATTTACTCAGTTTCTCTGAGCCTCACTTGAAGTGAAGAGACATTGCCTGCCTCCCCCAAGCGTTGCTAGTAGAACTGTTGGCTGTGGGAAGGGATGGCTGACGTCTGGAGTTCTCCACTCTGTGTGTTGTGACACCTCAGGACTTCTGGGGTACCCACAGCAGCCTCCTTCCTTCTCACTTATGGTTCTATTTGTTTCCATTTTGGCCACAGAGGATCTCAGTCCTCTGCCAGCTACTCTCTGCATGACCTCAGAGGTAACCTCCTGTACCATTCGTCCCCTCCCCTACCCTGTGGCCAGGATGCTATGAGGATCAAAGTGATAACATCCTTTTATGGTCTCTCTGTGCCACTCCCACCACAGGAGACCATAAGCTTCTTGAGGGCAGGGATACCATCTCTTCTGTCCACTGTTGTATGCTCGTGTCTATGAGAGACCAGCACAGACCAAGTGCTCAACAAACATACGTTCCATGAACAGAGGCAAACAGGAATCGAGGATGTGTTAAAAACAAAATGAAGAATTGTAACACAACGTTACCCAAATTGCCCACATGGCCAGCCTGGTAATAATAATGTCTCCTACATTATAGGCTTGTTGTGAGACTGACATGAGATCATGTATGTGAAGCACTCAGCACAGTGCCGGGCCAGGAGCAAGTACCCCGTCAACGTTGGGTGGATTCATGAGCAACAACCTGCTCAAAGACCAGCATTGTCTGATGGTCCCTCTGCTCCTGCCAGCCTGGCATCATTGGATTCCAAGGAAGTGGACCATTGTCTTGGGGACAGAGATGTCTTTCTGTTTACTTCTCAAGGAGGGACACAGTGGCAGATAAAAAGGCAAAGAGAAGCTAGGGGCCAGGCTGAGAGGACACTGCACTCAGCTATTAACCTGCCCCTCAGATAAGTGGTCTAATCTCTCCAGGCCTCAGTCTCCTCATCTGGAAAATGGGCATATTTCCGCCAGTTCCTTCTACCTCACAGGTGGTCCTGAAGGCCAAATAAGAAAATGACTGTACTTAAAAGCTCTTTTAAATTAAAAGTCACTAATGAAGCTCAATGGATGACAAAAACCTTTCACTATCCCAAACTCACCTCTCACAGCCCCAAGGTGTCCCCAGATCCCCATTCTAAGGCTCTTTCCCAGCTCCCCCCCATCCTTTGCTCTAATCAATGAACCTTGGACAACCCCTACCCGCTCTCCCCAGGCTGGCTCCAAAAGAGCTTTGTGCAAAGGCCCAGATTGAAATGGTCCCTTGTTTCTATTGATTTGGAAAGGACTCCTCCTTTAGGATGGCTGAAACAGGGAGCTCTGTAGGCTCTAGCCCCGGGGGAAGCTCACAGGGAAGGAGAGGAGGGAGTCATCTCCACCCCTCCTGAAAAGTGAGTCACTCTGTCAACATCCCCGTCTGATGTCACAGCTGGTTCTACCAGACATCCCAGGAGCTGGGCCCCGCCCTTGCCAAGCCGAACCCTCACCCTCCTCCTGGGTCCAAAGCCAGAGACACACGCCAGCCAGAACTACCAGGACCCCAGAACCCCGTTCTACTCAAAAGCCTTTCAGACTATCACAGTCAAACTATTAATGCTGAATAACATGGAGGAAAAGGAGAAAGTTTTCTCTCCCTCCCTGCCCTCCACCTTCATCCACACCCCAAAGGAAACCACTATTAATAGCTTGGTATAGAACATCCAAGATGCTATATAAGGCATATTCAATTTTATTCATTAGGATTTTTTAAAAATTTTACAATGCTGTGTTAGTTGCTGATGTAGAGCAAAGTGATTCAGTTATACATATATATTCTTTTTCATATTCTTTTCCATTATAGTTTATTACAAGATATTGAATATAGTTCCGTGTGCTATATAGTAGGACCTTATTGTTTATCTATTTTATATCATTAGGACTTCATTTTTTGGAGCAGTTTTAGGTTCACAGCAAAATTGAGGGGAAGGTATAGAGATTTCCCACACGCCCCCGGCCCTTACATGTGCATATCCTCACCCCCTACCAACATCCCCTACCTGATGGTACATTTGTTACAATGGACGAACCTACACTGACGCATCATAATCACTCAAAGTCTGTAGTTTACGTTATGTTTACTTTTGGTGTTGTACGTTCTATGAGTTTGGACAAAATGTACAATGACATGTATCCATCATGATAGTATCATACAGAGTATTGTCACAGCCCTAAAAGTCCTCTGTGCTCTGCTTATTCACCCATCTCTCCACCTCCAACCCCCGGCAACCACTCCTTTTCCTGTCTCCATAGTTTTGCCTCTTCCAGAATGTCTTATAGGTGGAATCCTATCGTATGCAGCTTTTTCAGATTGGTTTCTTTCACTTAGTAACCTACATTTGTAGTTCCTACGTATCTTTTCATGGCTTGATCGCTCACTTCTTTTTAACACTGAATGATATTCCATTGTCTAGATGTACCACAGTTTATTTCTCCATTCACCCACTGAAGGACATCTTGGTTGCTTCCAAGTTTTGTTAATTATGGATAAATCTGCTAGAAACATCTGCGTGCGGGTTTTGGTGTGTGATTGCTGGATCATACGGTAAGAGTATGTTCAGTTTTGTAAGAAACCACCAAACTGTATTCCAAAGTGGCTGGATCAGTTTGCAATCCCATCAGCAATGAATGAGAGTTTCCTATTGCCCCACATTTTCTCCAGCATTTGGTGTTGTCAGTGTTCCCGATTTGGGCCATTCCAATAGGTGTGTAATGGTATCTAAGTGTTGTTTTAATTTGCATTTCCCTGATGACATATGATGTGGAGCAGTTTTTCATATGTTTGCTTGTCATCTGTATGTCTCCTTTGGTGAGATTCCTGTTAAGGTCTTTGGCCCATTTTTCAATTGCATTGTTTGTTTTCTTATTGTTGAGTTTTAAGAGTTCTTTGCAGATTTTGGATAACAGTGCTTTATCAGATGTGTCGTTTGTAAATATTTTCTCCCAATCTGTGGCTTGTCTTCTCAGTCTCTCGGTGTATATTCAACTTTTAAGATTTAATTTAATTTTAAAAGTAATACAAAATCTTACCTTCTTTGGGGGAAAAAAAAAGACACAGAACAAAATCTGCCTTGACTTTTACCCCCCATCTGAGTCCACTCTCGCCATGACCCATGTGTTATGCCTGTTACCTCTCCCAAGTGTATTCTTCCCCACTTTTCTCTTTGTGCTTTTATTTGTACATATTTCTATTCCTATGGGAAATATATAGCTCTATTTTGTGTGCATGTGGTTTACATAAATGCTGGCATATCATACTTATTCTTTGCCCGTCACAGCCATGCTGTGTCTTGAAGATCCAGCCATGTCAGGACCTACACAGCTATCTTGTTCTAAGCATAGCATTGTACTCCGTTAAATGGTATATCACAATTCATTTAGCCTTTTCTTGTTGATGGATACTTGGGTTGCTCCCAATTTTTTCTTTCGTCCCTTTATAAAAATTATTTTTTAAAATTTTGATCAAATTCATGTACATTCATGATATTAAAAATTAAATAATATTATGATGTTTATAGCAAGAGTCAGTGATGCATTCCCCCACCCCACTCCCTCACATGCATATATACACACACCCATCCCTCCAGAGTCCTGCTCCTTCAAGAAAATGACTTACTACTCTTTCAGCTGTTTCTTCTGATATTTACCTCCATATTTCTGAATAAGATGCTTATGTGCTATTTCTTGATTTATCAACCTGAGGCATGATCTGCTGCCTTCCTCTTGTAGTAGATGCAAATTTCTTGCCACCCACTTACTTGCCTCCTCTCTTTTTTCCTTCTTATATAGTTACATGACAACTTTCTGGTTAAATCATATTCTCTGTTTACATTATTGTGACTGTGGAAGTATTTTTTTCCTGCCGAGCTGTGGTTCTCAATGCTAACTGTACTCAGGGAGCTTTAAAATCACCCAGGGAGATTTAAATAATCCTGAAGCCCAACCTGCACCCCAGATCGATTAAGTCAGGCTACCTTCAGCTTTTTCCTTCTCAACCTTCCATCAAATGTTTTATTTCTGCTCTTATGTTTTCGTTTTTAAAATTTATTTATTTATTTATGGCTGCATTGTGTCTTTGTTGCTGCACGTGGGCTTTCTCTAGTTGCAGCGAGCGGGGGCTACTCTTCGTTGCGGTGCGTGGGGTTTCTCATTGAGCCTGGAGCACAGGCTCTAGGTACACAGGCTTCAGTAGTTGTGGCACACCGGCTCAGTAGTTGTGGCTCACGGGCTCTAGAGTGCAGGCTCAGTAGTTGTAGCGCATGGGCTTAGTTGCCCCCCGGCATGTGGGATCTTCCCGGACCAGGGCTTGAACCCCTGTCCCCTGCACTGGCAGGAGGATTCTTAACCACTGCACCACCAGGGAAGTCCTGCTCTCATGCTTTTAATTTTCAAGAACTCTTTCTTGTTTTCTGATTGCTTCTTGTAGCAGACACTGCTGCCATAAGCCCTTGGCATTCAACCCTATATGCTGCCCAAAGCTGTTTGCTGCAAATATCTATGACGCCTGCCCAAGGGCTGTTTTTTCTTCCAAGTAGCATCCTCAGCCTGAGTGCAGGACAAGTTAGAAGTAATGAAGATCGCTTCCCTCGGAAGCAGTGTGTTCTTATGCACTTGTTGGGTTATTTCTGAGGGATGTTCTACACCATCTCCAATAGGTCCCCAGCAAGATAGATGCCCACAGTAGTAACTGGCTGGAATAACACACCTTTTATTGTCTTCCTTTCTCCTCCTGTCTCACTTCCCAACTCCTCAACCAGTTTTTCTGGGATTACCTGCCAAAAATCACTTGCATTGGAATCATTGTCTCAGATTCTGCTTCTAGGGAAATCCAACCAAGACACTCCTTCTTCTCAATTTAATAGAATCTTATTCATGTTTCATGGATGCAATACCTTATTGTCTCTCTGAGGATATTAATTATAAGTGAGATACAACATTTGTTTAAAAAATTTCACTCTTGCTGCTACATAGAGACTTAGCTTGGCCCGTAATATCTGCAGGTTGATTTTCTTGGGTTTCTCCAGAGATAACACTCCAGTTTCCCACTGTGATGAGGATATGTGCCCTGCTAGCAGCATCATTAGAGCCAAGTGGAAGGAGGGACCAGGGTTCTTCCTAGTCAGCATCTGGACTTTCCTATTACATTCCTGTTTGTAATATAGTGATTCTGCCTACCTTCCGCTGTGTCTGGTGTCCGTAGGTCTGGAGCCTCCCTGGTTCCATTTTTCTGTAGAACGAACTTCTGTCAAGGATGGGAAGGGGTAGTTGCCTGGCTGTATCAGAACTGAAAGGGGCCCTAGGTGGTTATTATTCCAGTTACAATTGCTAAGTAAAAAGTCACCCAAAACTAATCAAAACAATAGGTATTTTAACCTCTGTCATAGTTTCTGTGACTAAAGAATTTGGGAAAGGCCTTCTGGCTTGAGATCTCTCATGAGGTTACAACCAGAAGGTGATTGAGGCTCGAATAGCAGGGGGCCAGGCATATCTCTCTCTCTGTCTCTCTCTGTCTCTGTCTCTGTCTGTTTTTCCTTCTCTCTCTCCTTAGTCCCAGGTCCACTCCATGGGGTTTGGAGGCTACTTTGAGCTTCCTCACAGCATGGTGGTCTCAGGACAGTCACAGTGCTTACACGGGGGCTTAGGATTCCAGCACCAGAGTTCCAGCTTCGGAAATTACACAGCATCACTTCCACGCATTCTGCTGTTACAAGCCTGTCCCAATTCAAGGCGAGGGGACAGACCTTGGTCACATTGCAGAATCCATGTGGAATGAGAGATACCGCTGTGACCATCTTTGGAAAATACAATGTGCCACTGTGGTCTCACTGCTTCTCATACGCGGTTCCGAGCCATGCTTCTGTTGGTAATCCCTCTCCACCTCTGACACATTGTTCTGACTCAATTCCTGGCATTTTTGGATTTAGTCCGTAAATCTTCCTGCTTCTCATGGGGGGGCCCCCATGTACAGATTTGCAAGCTGGGCAGCACACAGTGGAACCACACCTTAGGGGTGCCATTCACCTTGTAAACATTGCCACTTTGTCTATTAAGATCATTTTCCAGGAGATGGCAGTAAAGGGGGGTGGGGGTAGGAAAGAGCATATTCTGTTAATTTCCCTCCAGATGGAAGTCAAGTATCTAGCGCTACTTCCTCTTCACACAAAGAGGCTGTAAGGCTAGCAGGTAGCCTGGCTGCTTGTTGGCACCCCCTTCTGCAGGTACTTTCCGCTTTAACTCACCTGCTCTCCACCTCCTCAAAATGTAGCCCCTTTCATCTGCTACTGTCCTCTCACCTGTTCTTTTTTGGGTTGATATCTTTCGGTTAGATACTCTGATTTTGGTAGGGTTTTGGGAGTGGGCAAATACATGTCCTCAATCTATTATTTTAACTGAAACGTTTCCAACTTTTCCCTAATATAAATTGCTGCAATAACACCTCATTGTGCACATAGCAAATGTTAATATCTCTTTGTATAGTTTACTTTTACAAAAATGGATCATGCTATACACGTTGTTGGGCAATTTGCTGTTTTCACTTAATATATTCTGGGCATCATTCAAGGTCAGTTTATGTAGTTCAACATTTTTCATTATGTTAGCCGTGTAATGTTCCGTGGTAGGGACAGGAACTTTATTTCAGAGGAGAGCAAAGGAAGGAAAAACACCTTTTCATCACTCCTTATCCCCCAGGTGGAGGGACGAGTCCCCAGAGGAGTGCCCCCAGGTCAGGCAGAGGGTCTGGTCAGGGGGGATGGGGTGTACATAGTTTTAACTATATCCTTGACTCTATGTACATAATCATAACCATAGTGTGGACACTTGAGATCCTGTTTTTTCCTCCCCTGGCTTTTTGTTAAAAACCAGGATTTCTCAACTTCGGCACAATTCACATTGTGACCAGAGAATTCTTTGCTGTGGGCTGGTCTGTGCATTGGAGGATGTGTCACAGCATCCTTGGCCTCCACCCACTAGATGCCAGTAGCATTTCTCCACCACCCCCCCACCCAGTTGTGACAAATAAAAATGTCTCCAGGCTTTGCCTAATGTTCTCTGTGGCAAAATCACCCTCAGTTGAAAACTGATCTGAGGTTCTGTTAGCAACAAGTGACCCAGGTAGCTGTTTTTGCTTCCTTTGTTTCTGGTAAAACTAGGTATTTATGATTTTCTAGGAGAGGACGTATATTCCCCCCATGCCATTCCCCTGTGTGCCAAATAGGGTGTGAATTTCTCTTAATTTACTCTCAGATTTTTTATCAAGTTCATTTGCTGGTTTTCTTTTAAATAACTTTGAGGAACTTTCAAATGTAATGCATATTTCTGGTTAAAAGTTGAAAAATACAAAAAAGCACAGGAAAGAAAATTAAAATTTTCCCTTTAGGCTCCCTCCAGATAATCACTGATAATATAATTTTGGTGATTACTCTTACAGCCTTCCAGTCTTTTTTCTCTCTCTACCTCTGTGTAGAATGTGTGTATGTATATACACACATACATGTATATATACATGTATGTATAACATTTTGGGCAAACCCCTCTTTTTCATATAACATTGTAATATCTCTTCTTGCTTTAAGCCCCAGAGTCCTTTGCAATCACTCTCTTGCATCTGGAGAGCTACTCCTTACTGTTCAAGTTCTGATTGTTTATACTGATTAAGGTGATCACTTGTCCATACCATTTCTGAAATACAGCAAATGACCTCTGTTCCCTGTTAAAGTACAACTTTAAAAACATTAAAAACATGACTGGGACGGGAACCAAGATGGCAGAGTAGAAGTACGTGCTCTCATTCCCTCTTGCGAGAACACCAGAATCTCAACTAGCTGCTGGACAATCATCAACAGGAAGACACTGGAACTCACCAACAAAGATACCCCACATCCAAAGACAAAGGAGAAGCCACAATGAGATGGTAGGAGGGGTGCAATCACAGTAAAATCAAATCCAATAACTGCTGGGTGGGTGACTCACAAACTGGAGAACACTTATACCACAGAAGTCACCCACTGGAGTGAAGGTTCTGAGCCCCACATCAGGCTTCCCAACCTGGGGGTCTGGCAACGGAAGGAGGAATTCCTGAGAATCAGACTTTGAAGCCCAGTGGATTTGATTACAGGACTTTGACAGGACTGGGGGAAACAGAGACTCCACTCTTGGAGGGCACACACAAAGTAGTGTGCGCATCGGGACCCAGGGGAAGGAGCAGTGACCCCAGGGGAGACTGAACCAGACCTACCTGCTAGTACTGGAGGGTCTCCTGCAGAGGTGGGGGGTGGCTGTGGCTCACCGTGGGGACAGGAACACTGGCTGCAGAAGTTCTGGGAAGTACTCCTTGGCATGAGCCCTCCCAGAGTCTGTCATTAGCCCCACCAAAGAGCCCAGGTAGGCTCCAGTGTTGGGTTGCCTCAGGCCAACCAACCAACAGGGAGGGAACCCAGCCCCACCCATCAGCAGTCAAGCAGATTAAAGTTTTACTGAGCTCTGCCCACCAGAGCAACAGTCAGCTCTACCCACCACCAGTCCCTCCCATCAGGAAACTTACACAAGCCTCTGAGATAGCCTCATCCACCAGAGGGCAGACAGCAGAAGCAAGAAGAACTACAGTCCTGCAGCCTGTGGAACAAAAACCACATTCACAGAAAGATAGACAAGATGAAAAGGCAGAGGGCTATGTACCAGATGAAGGAACAAGATAAAACCCCAGAAAAACAACTAAATGAAGTGGAGATAGATAGGCAACCTTCCAGAAAAAGAATTCAGAATAATGATAGAGAAGATGATCCAGGACCTCGGAAAAACAATGGAGGCAAAGATCAAGAAGATGCAAGAAATGTTTAACAAAGACCTAGAAGAATTAAAGAACAGACAAACAGAGATGAGTAATACAATAACTGAAATGAAAACTACACTAGAAGGAATAAATAGCAGAATAACTGAGGCAGAAGAATGGATAAGTGACCTGGAAGACAGACGGGTGGAATTCACTGCTGCAGAACAGAATAAAGAAAAAAGAATGAAAAGAAATGAAGACAGCCTAAGGTCCCAGAAGGAGAAGAGAGAGAGAAAGGACCCAAGAAAATATTTGAAGAGATTATAGTCGAAAACTTCCCTAGCTTGGGAAAGGAAATAGCCACCCAAGTCCAGGAAGCACAGAGGGCTTCCCTGGTAGCGCAGTGGTTGAGAGTCCGCCTGCCAATGCAGGGGACACGGGTTCGTGCCCCGGTGTGGGAGGATCCCACATGCCGTGGAGTAGCTAGGCCCATGAGCCATGGCCATGGAGCCTGCACATCCAGAGCCTGTGCTCTGCAACGGGAGAGGCCACAGCAGTGAGAGGCCCGCGTACTGCAAAAAAAAAAAAAAAAAAAAACGAAAGCTGGAGTAGCAGTACTCATATGAGATAAAATGGACTGTAAAATAAAGAATGTTAGAAGAGAAAAGGAAGGACACTACATAATGATCAAGGGATCAATCCAAGAAGAAGATGTAACAATTATAAATATATATGCGCCCAACATAGGCAAACCTCAATTCATAAGGCAACTGCTAACAGCTCTAAAAGAGGAAATCGACAGTAACACAATAATAGTGGGGGACTTTAACACCTCACTTACACCAATGGACAGATCACCCATAATGAAAATAAATAAGGAAACAGAAGCTTTAAATGACACTAGACCAGATAGATTTAATCGATATTTATAGGACATTCCATCCAAAACCAGCAGATTACACTTTCTTCTCAAGTGCGCACAGAACATTCTCCAGAATAGATCACATCTTGGGTCACAAATCAAGCCTCAGTAAATTTAAGGAAATTGAAATCATATCAAGCATCTTTTCTGACCACAATGCTATGAGATTAGAAGTCAATTACAGGAGGAAAAAACTTAAAAAACACAAACACATGGAGGCTAAACAATACGTTACTAAATAACCAAGAGATCACTGAAGAAATCAAAGAGGAAATCAAAAAATACCTAGACACAAATGACAATGAAAACACGATGATCCAAAACCTATGGGATGCAGCAAAAGCAGTTCTAAGAGGGAAGTTTATAGCTATACGAGCCTACCTCAATAAACAAGAAAAATCTCAAATAAACAATCTAACCTAATCTACACCTAAAGGAACTAGAGAAAGAAGAACAAACAAAACCCAGTTGGCAGAAGGAAAGAAATCATAAAGATCAGATCAGAAATAAATGAAAAAGAAATGAAGGAAATGATAACAAAGATCAATAAAACTAAAAGCTGGTTCTTTGAGACAATAAACAAAATTGATAAACCATTAGCCACACTCATCAAGAAAAAAAGGGAGAAGACTCAAATCAATAGAATTAGAATTGAAAAAGGAGAAGTAACAACTGACACTACAGAAATACAAAGGATCATGAGAGATTACTACAAGAAACTCTATATGCCAATACAATGGACAACCTGGAAGAAATGGACAAATTCTTAGAAATGCACAACCTGCTGAGACTGAACCAGGAAGAAATAGAAAATATGAACAGACCAATCACAAGCCCTGAAATTGAAATGGTGATTAAAAATCTTCCAACAAACAAAAGTCCAGGACGAGATGGCTTCACAGGCGAATTCTATCAAACATTGTTTGTTCTATCAAACATTTAGAGAAGAGCTAACACCTATCCTTCTCAAACTCTTCCAAAATATAGCAGAGGCCTCATTCTACGAGGCCACCATCACCGTGATACCAAAACCAGACAAAGATGTCACAAAGAAAGAAAACTACAGGCCAATATCACTGATGGACATAGATGCAAAAATCCTCAACAAAATACTAGCAAACAGAATCCAACAGCACATTAAAAGGATCATACACCATGATCAAGTGGGGTTTATTCCAGGAATGCAAGGATTCTTCAGTATATGCAAATCAATCAACGTGATACACCATATTAAAAAATTGAAGGAGAAAAACCATATGATCATCTCAATAGATGAAGAGAAAGCTTTCGACAAAATTCAACACCCATTTATGGTAAAAACTCTGCAGAAAGTAGGCATAGAGGGAACTTTCCTCAACATAATAAAGGCCATATATGACAAACCCACAGCCAACATCGTCCTCAATGGTGAAAAACTGAAACCATTCCCACTAAGATCAGGAACAAGACAAGGTTGCCCACTCTCATCACACTTATTCAACATAGTTTTGGAAGTTTTAGCCACAGCAATCAGAGAAGAAAAAGAAATAAAAGGAATCCAAATCGGAAAAAAGAAGTAAAGCTGTCACTGTTTGCAGATGACATGATACTATACATAGGGAATCCTAAAGATGCTACCAGAAAACTACTAGAGCTAATCAATGAATTTGGTAAAGTAGCAGGATACAAAATTAATGCACAGAAATCTCTGGCATTCTTATACACTAGTGATGAAAAATCTGAAAGTGAAATTAAGAAAACACTCCCATTTACCATTGTAACAAAAAGCATAAAATATCTAGGAATAAACCTACCTAAGGAGACAAAAGACCTTTATGCAGAAAATTATAAGACACTGATGAAAGAAATTAAAGATGATACAAATAGATGGAGAGATATACCATGTTCTAGGATTGGAAGAATCAACATTGTGAAAATGACTCTACTACCCAAAACAATCTACAGATTCAATGCAATCCCTATCAAACTACCACTGGCATTTTTGACAAAACTAGAACAAAAAATTTCACAATTTGTATGGAAACACAAAAGACCCCAAATACCAAAGCCATCTTGAGAACGAAAAACGGAGCTGGAGGAATCAGGCTCCCTGACTTCAGACTATACTACAAAGCTACAGTAATCAAGACAGTATGGTACTGGCACAAAAACAGAAATATAGATCACTGGAACAGGATAGAAAGCCCAGATATAAACCCACGCACATATGGTCACCTTATCTTTGATAAAGAAGGCAAGAATATACAGGGGAGAAAAGACAGCCTCTTCAATAAGTGGTGCTGGGAAAACTGGACAGGTACATGTAAAAGTATGAAATTAGAACACTCCCTAACACCATACACAAAAATAAACTCAAAATGGATTAAAGACCTAAATGTAAGGCCACACACTATCAAACTCTTAGACATAGGCAGAACACTCTGACATAAATCACAGCAAGATCCTTTTTGACCCACCTCATAGAGAAATGGAATTAAAAACATAAATAAACAAATGGGACCTAATGAGACTTAAAAGCTTTTGCACAGCAAAGGAAACCATAAACAAGACGAAAAGACAGCCCTCAGAATGGGAGAAAATATTTGCAAATGAAGCAACTGACAAAGGATTAATCTCCAAAATTTACAAGCAGCTCATGCAGCTCAATAACAAACAACCCAATCCAAAAATGGGCAGAAGACCTAAATAGACATTTCTCCAAAGAAGATATACAGACTGCCAACAAACACATGAAAGAATGCTCAACATCACTAATCATTAGAGAAATGCAAATCAAAACTACAATGAGATATCATCTCACACCAGTCAGAATGTCCATCATCAAAAAATCTAGAAACAATAAATGCTGGAGAGGGTGTGGAGAAAAGGGAACCGTCTTGCACTGTTGGTGGGAATGTAAATTGATACAGCCACTATGGAGAACAGTATGGAGGTTCCTTAAAAACTACAAATAGGACTACCATACGACCCAGCAATCCCACTACTGGGCATATACCCTGAGAAAACCATAATTCAAAATGAGTCATGTACCAAAATGTTCATTGCAGCTCTATTTACAATAGCCAGGACATGGAAGCAACCTAAGTGTCCATCAACAGATGAATGGATAAAGAAGATGTGGCACATATATACAATGGTATATTACTCAGCCATTAAAAGAAATGAAATTGAGTTATTTGTAGTGAGGTGGATGGACCTAGAGTCTATCATACAGAGTGAAGTAAGTCAAAAAAAAAAAAACCAACAAATACCATATGCTAACACATATATATGGAATCTAGGGGAAAAAAAAAGTCATGAAGAACGTAGGCATACGATGAGAATAAAGACACAAACCTAGTAGAGCATGGACTTGAGGATATGGGGAGGGGGAAGAGCTGGGACAAAGTGAGAGAGTGGCATGGACATATATACACTACCAAACATAAAACGGATAGCTAGTGGGAAGCAGCCGCATAGCACAGGGAGATCAGCTCAGTGCGTTGTGACCACCTAGAGGGGTGGGATAGGGGGGGTGTGAGGGAGGGAGACACAAGAGGGAAGAGATATGGGAACATATGTATATATATAAAACTGATTCACTTTGTTATAAAGCAGAAACTAACACACGATTGTAAAGCAATTATACTCCAATAAGGATGTTAAAAAAAAAAAAGTCACATGCACCCCAATGTTCATTGCAGCACTATTTACAATAGCCAGGTCATGGAAGCATCCTAAATGCCCATCTACAGACGAATGGATAAAGAAGATGTGGTACATGTATACAGTGGAATATTAATCAGCCATAAAAAGGAACGAAATTGGGTCGTTTGTTGAGACGTGGATGGATCTAGAGACTGTCATACAGAGTGAAGTAAGTCAGAAAGAGAAAAACAAATATCATATATTAACACATGTACGTGGAACCTAGAAAAATGGTACAGATGAACCAGTATGTAGGGCAGAAGTTGAGACACAAATGTAGAGAACAAACGTATGGACACCAAAGGGGGAAAGCCACGGGGTGGTGGAGATGGTGGTGTGATGAATTGGGCGATTGGGACTGACATGTATACACTGATGTGTATAAAATTGATGACTAATAAGAACCTGCTGTATAAAAAAAAATAACTTAAATTTAAAAAAAACATGACTCTCATACAAATGAGAATGCACCCAAGATATATTTAATTTGTTAATGAGGGAACCAGCAGGACAGTGAAAGATGGTACAAAGGAGAATTAGAGGAAAAGGGATTATATAGTCCATCAGAAAAGACATGCTTAAATCAGTTTGCTTCTTTAGAGACAACACTAATTACTATTCTGCAGGGCAATAAAACTGTAACCTTTGGGGTTATCTTTTCTACCAGACAAAAATCATTTGCATCTATACCAAACAAAGTTCTACAAGCTAACACACAACTTTACAGAATCTGGGACCCAAGCAATAGGAAAGTTTAAGTCGAACAAAGGTACATCCCCCAGATAATGAAATAATAATTCAGAGGTGGTCTGTTAGACAATGCTCCAGCATAAGCTGAAAGGAGATGCATTCCTCCTTTTGCTTTATTTCCAAGTTTGGGATAATTTTTCTTAATATCCCTATTCTTTACGCTGGTTCCCCAAGAAAATTCTGCACAGTATTTCCCTAAGGGAAAGTGGCCATGGTTTCTGTGGTCCCCTTGGAATCTCTCATCTTCTCATCTTCCTTCCCTCTACCCACATTCTAGGAAGGTGAGATCAGTCCCCAGGGACCTGGGTATTTCCAATGAGCTGCTATACCTGGCAAGGTCTCCTATTCAATATGGCCCTGCTCCTTCCTTTCTCTCTCTCTCTCTCCCTTTCCTTTCTTTTTTTTAAAACATATCATCCTATACTTTGATTTAATATGCTGCTTTTATTTTTTTTGGGCTGCGCTGCATGGCATGTGGGATCTTAGTTCCCCAAACAGGGATCGAACCCAGGCTCCAGAAGTGAAAGCGTGGAGTCCTAACCACTGGTCCACCAAGGAATTCCCTCTTCTTCCTTTCTTACTTACTTTCATTTTAAAAAATATATAACTGCTTTACTGAGATCTAACTCACTTACCATACACTCATTTAAAGTGTACAATTCCATGTTTTTTGGTTTGTTCACAGAGTTGTGAACTAAGTTTTAAAACATTTTCATCACCCCAAAAAGAAACCCTATTCCCATTAGCAGTCACTCTCTATTACCTCCCAGCTCCTGGCAAACAGTAACCTACATTCTATCTCTATGTATTTGCCTGTTCTGGACATTTTCTATAAATGGAATCATACAACATGTGAATCTTTTGTGTCTGGTTTCTTTCATTTAGTATAATATTTTCAAGGTCCATCCATGTTGTACCATGTATCAGAACTTCATTCCTTTTTATTGCCAAATTGCATTTCCTTGGGTAGACATATCACATTTTAATCAGTTGATGAACATATGAGTTGTTTCCACTTTTTGGATCTTATGAAAAATGCTGCTATAAACATTAGTTACAAGTTTTGTGTGGACATATGTTCCGGTTTCTCTTGGGTATATGCCTGGAAGTGGAATTTCTGGAGCATATGGTAACTTTATATCTGACTTTTTAGGAGCTGCCAAGCTGTTTTCTAAAGTGGCTGCACCATTTTACATTCCCATCAGCAGGGTAGGAGGTTCTGATTTCTCCACATCCTTGTCAACACTTGTTATTATCCGTCTTTTTGATTAAAGCCATCCTAGTATTACCTAACCAAGTTCATTTAAAGCCATCCTAATATTACCTAACCAAGTTCATTTGCCTGACGTGCAAAACACTGAGACGCCGAGTTTTGCAGCAAAGAAAGGGTTTATTTAAGAGGCAGCCAAGTGAGGAGATGGGAGAACAAGTCTCAAATCTGCCTCCTCGAAGGCGAGGGGCTTGGGATATTTATAGGATTAGGAAGTAGGTTGGTTTTAGGAATGGGGAAAGGAGGTAGGGAAAAGGTGAGGTCATCGGTATGCTGCTCAGGCATATCTGAGTTACATGCCTCTTCACGGGATGCATGTTCAAAAATGGAGGCGCTTAGAGGGGGTGGAAGAGGATTGGATCCGGAGTTTGGGATTAGCAGATGCAATCTATTATATATAGGATGGATAAACAACAAGATCCTATTGTATAGCACAGGGAACTATATTCGATATCCTGTAATAAACCATAATGGAAAAGAAAAAGAAAAAATGGAGGCATTTAACGTGACCTGAGGGTGGAGTTTTCGGCCCTCGCATATCAAAAGGTCACCAAGCGGACACTCGCGCATGCCCAGGTGGAGGGGCAGTGGTCCTATCCAGTCTTAACTTGCTCAGCTCTAATTAGACATAGCTGACTCCGAGTCCCTGGGAAACAAGCTCTGGCAAGCTTCCTGTTGTTTAGGCTATGTGCAACTTGAAGGCCATGCAAGGTATTTTGTAGCAACAGTTAAAACTACCTTGATTAGTGAAGGCAGGCCACAGGTGTCATGGATTTAACTCCTGATGACCCACAGTTTCACCAGTGGGTGTGAAACGGTATCTCATTGTACTTTTGTGGCTTTGCGTCTTAAACCAGTCTTGCACAGAAATGAATTTTGCACACAGTCGAGGTCCTCAGTCCAGTGGCCTCAAGGTTTAAGTCTCTCTTAGTGAGTTGAGCCTGATGGATGAGTGAAGACTGCCCTGCTGAGCCATCCCACAGATGGGGGCCCCCAGAGGGGCAGGGCAGCTAAACCAAACCCTGCCCATCTTGGGGAAAGCATCTAGAATGCATGCTCTTCTGGCCAAGTGTGGATCATGTAAATACCCAGGTTGTGTGAGGCAAGGGAGGGGAGGAATGCAGCCTGGCCCTCGGCTGGACCGCTTCCAGGAGGTCCCAGACTTCTGTAAGCTGTCTTTTGACTACTGGCCAGAACAAAATGACCTCCTTCAACACGCTGCCACACCATCAGAGATTCCACCACTTTCCCAGAGCTAAGTAAATAAGTTGCTGCCTTTTCAAAAATGTGAATGCTTCTGGGACGAGTAGGCATCTTGCAAGAAGTCAATACCTTATTGTGAATTAGCTTATCAGATGGTCACCCACATCCTGCAGAGACAGGGCAGAGACAGAGGAAGTGGGAGCTTTGACTCACTGGGAAGAATGGGGGAGGGATGGATTGAAAAGGGGTAGCTCTGCTCAAGGGGTAACATTGCAGGAGGCTAGGACAGGGCCAGAGTTGGGATAAGGAGGCTGCTGGGAAAGGTTTCACCTCCATTCATCAACTGATAAACAGTGATCATGATTAGTGTATTATATGCCCCATGTCGTGCACGACATAAGTATTCTTTTTTATTTTTTATTTATTTTTATTTTTTATAAGTATTCTATTTTTTTAATTTATTCATTTATTAACAAACACTTATGTAGCACTGTGTGCCACCACGGATCTCTCACACTCCACCCGCTACATCTAATTTATTACAGGTTCCATTGGCTCTCCCTGAAAAATGATTTTGGAATCTGACCCTTTCTTACCACCTTCCTAGCCGGGGTGCTCACCCACTGGTTTACTTTAAGTCTCTCCCTCTGTTCTCCCGGCTTCCATACTTGCAGTCAGAGCAACCCTTTTAAAACGATTTCTCTCCTGTATTCGAAATGCTCCAGTGGCTTCCTATCTCGGTCACTATAAAAACCGAAGTCTTTACAATGCAAGGTGCTATCTGAACTAGCCCCTCTTACCTGGCTGACGCCATCTGCCTACTGGCTCAGCCACGGGACTCCTGCTGTTCCTCAGACACACCTGCATGCCTCTGCTGGGGCCAATTCAAGGACTGCGGGTTCTGTCTAGAACACTCTTCTCCCAGAATCTGCATGGCTTATGCCCTCACTTGCTTCAAGTCTCAGCTTAAAAGGTCACCTCCTCAGAGAGGCCTTTCTGACCACTCCCTCCACCACCTAAAAGAGCCTGCGTGTGCCAGATTTCCACTGTCAGAAAAGAGGGTTACAAATATAGAGAGGGAGAAAACTAGAATGAATTCTATGGTGTTAGATTGGAATTGGAGATATGCAGTGAACTCACGGTTTCCAATAAACACAGATAGAGAAATAAACATAGAAGGAAAATAAAGTGTGTGTGTGTGTGTGTGTGTGTGTGTGTCTGTACGTACATATATACATACTCTCTAGCTCAGTCGACTGGAGAAGGCTTGGGAACAGCAATAAGAAATAAGAAAGAGTGAGCATATCTTGTGTTCAGATCTTGGTTTCTAAATACTCTTCTCCACTAAAAGGAATCAGGACACTTTGGAGAAATGGTTGATTCCAGGACTGGGGAAGCGAAAGTACAAGACGAACTAGGAACATTTTTTTTGTGCCAAAAAATAAGAAAGTGCTTGAAGGATGATGGAACATTGAGAGGATACAGGAGCCAGCTTGAAGGAGTTCCCGCTAGCCACATAAGGGACAGTTTGAACATCAAAATAACTAATGACAAGAATTGATTATAACTCATTGAATAAAATAGTAATCTATGAGTTCATACCAACATAAAGAAATAAATAGAGAATTTGATGAAGACCGGGATAAGTACACCGTTTTCAGAACACTTCTCCATAAAATATATATTCCTTAAAAAGGTTAAAAGAGTGACTTTACAGTGGAGAAATCTGGTAGACACTACCTTGATAATCAAGTGATTGAAGTTAATATCAAAACTTTGGGTAACAGGATGATAGAAATTGTATGTCACCTGACAGGACGCTATGAGAACATGGAATTATTTCTGCCAAGGATACATAATCTGAATCAAATCATGAAGAGATATGAGATAACCTCAAACTGAGGATCAGGCTACAAAAGTACTGGCCTATAATTTTCTAGAAGAAACTGAGGAACTGTTCTAAACAGAGAGTAAAGAGCCACAGCTAACTCTGTGTGGCGATGGATGTTACCACGACTCAGTGTGGTGATCACTTCACAATATATACATGTATGGAATCATTATGTTGTACACCTGAAACTAATATATGTCAATTCTATCTCAATTTAAAAAAATGAAACATGACAACTAAATGCCACTTGTGGTTCTGGAAGGGATCCTTTTGCTCTAAAGGGCATTACTGGGCAAATGGCAAAATTAGAACAGGGTGTATGGATTACGGGGTCAGCAGAATGACATGATTCTTGCACTAATTAGGGTGAGTCCAGCAATGCCACCGGTGTCTACTGTGCTTGCCACCAGGGCTATCTTCTCCCAACCATCTCTCTCACTGTGGTCTGTGTCTCCTCCTCCATTTTCGCAGTAAAGGGATTGGTCCCCACTTAGGGTTGTGGAGTTTTCATTTTCTTCTTGGGCTTAGATTGTGCTTTCTGGGGCTGGCAGATCACCCACAGGAAATTCTGTTGTACTTTGTGCTCTTGTGAGCAGCGGAGCTGGCAGGCCCCTGCAGTCATAGGGCTGGCCCGTCGCTGGCACTTGGGCTTTCCATGTCATCTTCCAGTCAAACAGGAAGTCTTCTGCAAGCATCCAGAAATGATGCACTTCCTAAAACAAAAAGAGCTTGCAAGTGCAACATCTTTTAGTTTAGTTGGTTCTTTGTTGTTATTTTGTATGGTTTTTTTGTTATTCCTCAGGGTATATCCCCTAGTATCTGTTGGGGGAAATAAAAAGTATCAGATGTCAGCCTCACAGCCTTCTAAACAGATGCCTTAGGGTCCGGAGGAGGGACAGTCCCACTGTATCCTCCGGAGGAGGGACAGTCCCACTGTTTTCGTTTTGCCTCCGGCAATCAGAGCAGCTGGTCCTTCTGGACAGCAATGGCTTTTAGTATAGTACGGAACATTTTTCCTTTTGTGCATTGGCATCCTTCTGATGTATTGAGATGATCTCCAAAGTTCTGACGAAAACTGAGACCTCCAGGAAAATCTACAGACAAGGTTTGGAACTATCTCATGAATCAGTTGGATCTTTTCTGGTCAACCATCATCTATCACGAGCCTAACTAACTAGAAAGCTCATCAGAAGTGACCCAAACAACATCTCTTTTTTTTTTTTTTTTTTTTTTTTGTGGTACGCGGGCCTCTCACTGTTGTGTCCTCTCCCGTTGTGGAGCACAGGCTCCAGACGCGCAGGCTCAGCGGCCATGGCTCACGGGCCCAGCCGCTCCGCGGCACGTGGGATCCTCCCGGACCGGGACACGAACCCACGTCCCCTGCATCGGCAGGCGGACTCCCAACCACTGCGCCACCAGGGAAGCCCTAAAACAACATCTTAATATTTGGGTTTGTGCTGAAATTCTTCTGGATCACTAACAATAAGAACTAACATTAATTGAATATTTATCATATGTCAGGAATATATTGAGGTAAAGTGAGATTAAGCAATTTATAATCAGAAACACAGCTAGTAAGTTTGAACAGGGGTTTAACCTGGCTGGGAAATGGACCAAGCAGAAAGATCCAGCTGCCAAGCTTTCACACTTGACCACATGCTCCAGTCTACAGCCTCATGAACTGAATGACCAGCACCAAATGCCACCTTATGCTTCTATCAACCATTTTCTTCAATTCTGAGAGGATCCATTACAATCTAGTTAAGGATTAAATCTTACTTGTCAAGACTGCAGTGATGATATTTTTCCCTTTTAAATGTTTATGAAGATATGGCAATAAAACATGAGAATCTGAAAACAAAACAAAACAAAACACCAGGGACTTCCCTGGCGGTCCAGTGGTTAAGACTTCACCTGCCAATGCAGGGGGTGCAGGTTCGATCCCTGGTCAGGGAGCTAAGATCCCACATGCCTCGGGGCCATAAAACCAAAACATAAAACAGAAGCACTATTGTAACAAATTCAGTAAAGACTTTAAAAAAAATGGTCCATATCAAAAAAACAAAAAAATCTTAAAAAAATAAATAATAACACCAACTGTAAAGTGACAAGCAAATATCTGGGATTTCTACTAGTGACATACTCGCAGGGGGCACTAATACTAGTGGGCTTTGTTTGTTTTCATTTTTTAAATTTATTTATTTACTACATCCATAATGGAAGGAAATGCTCAATTTTATTTAGAGGTTAATGAATAAAGATGTAATTTTCTTTCACCCAAGGTTATGAACCCAATGAGTTCTAGCCACTGACCCAGCCAGGTTAAGGACCCCTGGGTTAGTACGTGGTGAGTCTGACAGCCCAGAAATGGCTGCAGAAAAGAACCTGCAGAAAAGCCAAGGAGGAAATGATTCAGGCTTAAGTCAGGGCCAACTCTATAGGCATCAAGACAGGAAGGTGGAAGTGAGCTGCCAGCTGGACAGAAAACCAGCTGGACTTGGTGATGGATGGGAGGTGGAAGTTGATGGTGATTGTGGACAATTTGGAAGAGCAATTGGTCTGCCCGGAAGAGGATAAATGTTTGCGAAGTACAGTGGCCTTGCCAGGGGCTGTGGTGCCTGTTACTGTAGAGTTCAGCCCATGCCCCTCCAAATGCCCACCTCATTCTCTCAGGGTGGGTGCAGCTCTCAGGGAGGTACTGCCTGCCCTTCAAAATAACCCCTCCACCTACCACTCACAACTGCGTGATGAAGAATCCACTCTGCAGGACTTCTGAGTCCAGACCCTCCTTCAAATGCAAATCCCCTTTAGAGAGATGTTATTGACATTTTAGTCTGAATGAGTTTATCTCTTTCCCTGTGAATAATAGGAGAGTTTGAGTTCACTAAGCTTTTCAGAAAGGATGGGTGATGGGGGACAGGGGTGAAAAGTGTGCCCCATTTTGCAGTCAAACAAGGCTGAATAGGACTTCCCCGGTGGTGCAGTGGTTAAGAGTCCGCCTGCCAATGCAGGGGACACAGGTTCGAGCCTTGGTCCAGGAAGATCCCACATGCCGCGGAGCAACTAAGCCTGTGCGCCACAACTACTGAGCCTGCGCTGTGGAGCCCACGAGCCACAACTACTGAGTCCGTGTGCCACAACTACTGAGGCCCGTGCGCCTAGAGCCCGTGCTCCGCAACAAGAGAAGCCACCGCAGTGAGAGGCCTGTGTGCTGCAACGAAGAGTAGCCCCTGCTCGCCGCAACTAGAGAAAGCCTGCATGCAGCAACGAAGACCCAACGCAGCCAAAAATAAAAAATAAATAAAATAAAATAAAATAATTTTTTTAAAAAAAAGGCTGAATAAAGAAGGACCCCACTGGAGCACCAGCAGAAAATTTCTGTTTCTAGTCTGGGCAGGCTGTGCCACATCTGCTCCTGCCCCTCTGTGGGGACACCTGCTGGGTGGAGGGTGGAGTGGGTCACACTTTAAGGATGATTAAGAAAAAAAGAATCAAAGTGTGTTATCCCTAAGCAAGTTGTGGGAATGGAACCAGGTGGAGTGCCGCCAGTGCGGCCCTAATGAACACACTTTATTCACCTGTCTGGAGCCTCAAAGACACACAGAAATGAGAGTCCAGCATTCCCTGTGGATTCCTCTGATTACAGAGAGGATTTAAGACCTTACTCCCCAACCCTCTACAACCTCCCAACTGGTGAAAAGCCCCCACTAACTCATAGGTTGTTGGGAGAAGGGCCAAGATAGTAAACAGCATGTAAACATTGGTTTTTTTTTCTGGCTACAAAAGAAAAATCAAGTGATTCCCAGACTCAAAGGCACTTGTATCTCCTTGCAGTTCTTTTTCTATACATTTGTTACAAGCCTGAGAACTTATCTACTAAGTATGTATATACACTTTGGTACAAAGCAAAGCAAAGCAAAAGAACATACATTGTATTGTATGTTATTGTATTATATGTTCTTATTGCAGAGGAAAAGGCCTGGAAGGATACACACCAAACTGTGGGAATGTCGAAGGGAAAGAAGAACACTCTTCACTTTTAACCTCACTGACCGAGTTTCTTGAAGAATGTTTAGTAACTATATTCTACTGTATGAGTTTCTTGTTGCTGTTATAACAAATTACCACAAACTTGGTGGCTTAAAACAACACAGGTTTATTATCTTATAGTTCAAGAGGTCAGAAGTTCGAAATGGGTGTCATTGGACTAAAATCAAGGTGTGGGCAGGGCTGCATTCCTTCTGGAGTTGCTAGGTGAGAATGTGTCCTTGCCTTTTCCAGTTTCTGGAGGCTGACTACAATTCTTGGCTCACGGCCCCCTTCCACTTGTAGAGCCAGCAATTGCATCACGCTGACCTCTGCTTCCGTCTTCACATCTACTTCATTGGCTCTCCTGCCTCTCTTTCCTTTATCAGGACCCTTGTGATTACATTAAGCCCACTTGGCTAATCCTGGATAATCTCCCCAACTCAAAATCCTTAACTTAATTGCATCTGCAAAGCCTCTTTTTCCATGTAAAGTGATATATTCACAGGTCACAGAGGTTAGAAAGTAGAGATCTCTGGGGAACGAGGTGGAGACTGCGGCATTATTCTGCTTACCACAATTACTTGTGTAATTTTTTAAAAATCTATTAAGAAACCTCATATAATAAAATTTTTCTCAGCACTAAAAATTCCTGATAATCATAATTTCTAATGATGCCTAATATTTCACTGTAGGGATACACGATTTATTTAACTGGTCCCCCAATTGGGGATATTTAGGTTGTTTTACATTTTCATGATTTTAAAGATGGTGATTTTCATGATGAACATCTTTAGGTCTTTGGGGGGATATACTGAATCAGAAATGGACTTGGTGGTCAGAAAGACCAGAGTTCAAATCCAGGCTCTGCTTCAGTTATCCGCGTCATTGGAGTCTTGGTTTCCACAACTGCAAAAAGGAGATCCTTACAATAGCTCCAACCTCACTGGAGTTTTAAACAGCTTTCTTGAGATATAATTCACATACTATACAATCCACCCAGTTAAGGGGTAAATTCAATGGTTTTTAGCCTCAGGGTTTTTGCAGGATTCAATGATATTGAACACACAAATTGTCACTACCATTAATAATTCTTTGATCATAATTGTCATCATTTTCTTGGGCTAGGCTCTAAGAATCAGCAATATAGCATAAAAGCCTGTAAACCTCTCAAATGTTTTGGAAATAGGCCTTGGAAAGATAGAAGGTGTTCTTGTGAGGGTTTTTTAATTTTGGAGGGGGGTTGGGGGTTATTTTTTAGTATTTGGATAGAATTTGGGGGCATAGGAGGAGCTGGCATTAAATTCTTGAGCCAGTTGGCTCAAGATGCCCTCTTTCATTCTCCCTTGTGTAACCCTGAATTATGCTCATCCTGAAACCCACACACACAGAGTAATTAGAGGAGGTTGATTCTGGTTCACTGAATGTCCCTACCCTGTCTGCCATCCCTGCCGAGCCACTGGCCTGTCCTTCTCCATATCCAAGTGAATCTTACTCCTTCAGTGAAAGCTGCATTGGTACCATCTCCAATCGCCCATCTTAATTCACACCAAGCACACTGAATGGCAAACTGGCAGGAAGGAGAGGAGGTGGGTATCTACCAAGTCCATGGAGTGCCTAACCTACCTACCAAGAAACCACAAAAGCATACTCCATTTGGCCGTGGGAGGACTGACTGCAGGTTTCAGGGCTGAGTTAGCCAAGTGTCAGCCAAATCCAACGGCATTTTTCACCAGAGTGTGTGGGCAAATCCTCAGGCATCCCGGCAGGTGTGGGAGCAGGTTACGTGAGACGGGTGTGGGTTAGGTGGTGAGGGATGAGAGAAAGGTGCAGGGAGGGTAGGTGGGGTCAGAGGTGGGTGAGGGTGGAGGTAAGGAGTGGAACCCCAGCTGGGACTGGACCTAGTAGTTAGACCAGTAGTTTGGAACCCTTTTTGGGCCATGGGCTCCTTTGAGAATCTGATGGATGCTAAGGACAGAATGCACACACACCCATATGCATAAACACACACACACACACACACACACACACACACTGACCCACAAATTTGCACAGTGTCAAGGTTTCCTTGAACCTAGGAAGCTCATCCAGGGCTCAGAATTGAAAACCTCCAGTCTAGACTAGTTCACAGGGACTTGTCAGAAAGAAATCCTAAGGCTGCATTAAGAATTTGAGAATGTTTGTGTCTTCTCATGCTACAGAGATTTAGGGAGGTTTGCAGGTTTGGGAATTAAATTCCAAAGCCCACTTATTCCATAAATGCTTTATTTATTTTTTTCCAGTTTTTATTTTGAAAATTTTCAAAGTACCAAAAAATTGCGAGCTCATGTAGTCCAATCACATTCTCCAACTGTCAACATTTCTCTCTAATCTCTCCCCTCTTCCTTGCATGCTTGTGCTTTCAGGAACCCCTGTTTTTCTGGGGAACCATTTGAGAGTAAGTTGCAGATATTATGATACTTCATCCCTAAATACTTGGCATATAACTCCTAAGATCAAGAGAGTCTCCTGCCTAACCACAACATAATCCTCACACTCATAAAATTTAACATTGATACAATACTTTTATGTAATATACATCCTATATTCAAATTTCCTCAGTAGTCCCAATACGTAGTGTCCTTTTAGCTGTATTCTTTCTCCTTCCCTTCCTCCCTCCGTCTCTCTTTCCTTTCCTTCCTACCTTTTTCATTCAGGATCGAATCCAGAATGATACACTTCATTTAGTTATATCTCTCAGGCTCTTTAATCAAGAGCACTACTCCAGAGTTTTGGTTTTTTGTTTTGTTTTCTCTTGTGACACATCTTTTTGAAGAGTCCAGGCTAGTTGTTTTGCAGAATGCTCCCCAGTTTGGATTTGTCTGATTAAAGTTAAAATCTGGGGGCAAATGTTGTGTCCCTTCTTGATGCATCACATCAGAGGGTCAGTTAGTTCCTTACTAAGTTTGATTCATGATTAGCGTGATGACCTCCAGGTTGCCCTTTGCAATTAATACATGCTTTGTAGGGTAACACTGTATCCACTGAAAGCCTTGAGCTGTGGCAGATGCTGGGTGAGACAGTGGTGAGCAACCAGACTCAGTTTTTGTTCTCACGCTGTTTCTACAGTAGAGGAAACAGACAAAAACCTAGGAAACAAATAATTAGAAAATATGCAGTTTTCTGAAGAATGTGGATGGGTGCTGGGATAGAGCAGTATCAACTCTAACATTTAAAGTGAACTTAAAGGTGAGACTTGAAGAGGCAAAAGGAGTCAGGCATAGGAAGATGGGAGTGGAGGGGGTGGAGGTGGCCCTGGCCAAGCTTGGAGGGTAGAAAAGAACTGAAAGATGGGCATGTGGTGATCTCAAGGACAGAAAAGTGATAGGAGGAAGGCCCTGGCCTGATAATAATAATATTGAGCATGTAGTATCTGCTAGACACTGTTCTAAGTGTATTACATGGCTTACCTTGTCTAATTTTCCCCATAGCCCTGTGAAGTAGGTGCCACTACTATTTTTATGCTGTAAAATCTACAACACAGAGAGATTAAGTTATTGACCCAAGGTCACACAGCTTGTAAGTAGCAGGGCTGGGATTCAGACCTGGGATGGATCTGACTCCACAGTCTGTGCCCTTAACTATATCAAAAGGGAGGAAACAGGGTCTCACCTGGAAAACAGAATATGAAAAAGGATTGGAGTCAGAGCAACCTGGGCTGAGTGAGGAAGTTCTGTTGACCAAAAAAAAAAAAAAAATGTGGGATGGGAAAGCAAGAGAAAAGAAAGGCCCAGAAGATCAAAGAGAGAAGAGTGGGGCTTCCCTGGTGACGCAGTGGTTGAGAGGCTGCCTGCCGATGCAGGGGATACGGGTTCGTGCCCTGGTCCGGGAAGATCCCACATGCCGCAGAGCGGCTGGGCCCATGAGCCATGGCCGCTGGGCCTGCGCGTCCGGAGCCTGTGCTCCGCAACGAGAGAGGCCCCAACAGTGAGAGGCCTGCATACTGAAAAAAAAAAAAAAAAAGAGTGTTCAGGGCTAGAAGACAACATGGTAAAATAGGCCAAAGTTTGGTTGGCTACCCCACCCTCAGTCCATGCCCCTAGCCTGTCCCTGCCGGCAGGACTCTCACAATTCTTCTCCTGCTCTCTGTGGTCCCAAACAAAACCAGGGTACTTACATGGTCCTAAAGTATCTCCCCACAAATTGCTTATTAATTACAAAGGGAAAAATAGGAACTTTACAGTGAGAAACCCGGCTGACTCCAACTTAACCAAGTGACAGAAGTGAACATACAGAGGGCTCTTAGGGAAGGTTCTGGAAGGAAATTTGGGGGAAAGCATAAAAGAAGGGTTTCGTGAGGAAGGCTCTGGATGAGGAGAGAAGGGGAAGTCTTGAGGTTCAAGAGTCTCTGGGTGACACGGCAGGGTCCATTGGGGGAAGATGGGGTGTCTCTGGGAGGGATGGGGAACTCTCTTGAGTTGGAGAGGTCCTGAGAGATAAGATCAAGTCATTAGGGAGGGACTTGATGGGAACTTTGTGTGACAAAAAGGTCACAACAGGGTCCGTTTGGGAGGTTGGGATGGGTAAACTCTGGATGACGAGAGAGTAGAGAGCTTCGGGTAGGGGTCTCTAGGAGACTCCTAAAAGGGTATACGAGGGGTAAGCCTCTAGAGCAGTAACCTGTGGGTGGACAAGACTCCGTGATGAGGGCGTTAGGCCAGACCGAGGATGGGGAGACTTGGAAAGTAGCCTTGAAGGGCGGGGCCGGGGGTGGGGCCGGGCCGCCGGGCGGGTCCCCCCGCGCAGCAGGGGGCGCTGTGAGCCCGGGAGGCCCCGGGCCGGGCGGCGGCCGCTCCTAGTGAGCGCGGCCCCTTTTCCGGGTGTCCTCCTCCTCCTCCTCCTCCTTCTCCTTCTTCGCCACCGCCGCCGCCGCTACCCTTTCCCCGGCCGGCGGCTGCTGCTGCTGGTGCAGCCATCGCCGCCGCCGCCGCCGCGGGGCCGCGAGCCAAGCGGAGGCCGCCGCGGAACGCGAGAGCCTTCCGCCCCGCCGCCCCGCCGGTCGCTCCAGGGCCGGGCCGGCTCGGCCGGCGCCCCCAGCCCGCCCGCCCCCGCGGGCCCGGCCTGGCGCGGCCGCCCGCAGCCGCGCTCCTCCTCCTCCTCCGGCGGTCCGCGGCCCGCCGCCTCCTCCGCCTGCCGCCCCGCGACCCCCGCCGCGCCGCCGCCGCCTTAGGCGCCCCGCGGCGCCCCCCGGTCCCGCCCGCCATGCCCGGCCCGGCCGCGGGCAGCAGGGCCCGGGTCTACGCCGAGGTGAACAGCCTGAGAAGCCGCGAGTACTGGGACTACGAGGCTCACGTCCCGAGCTGGGGGTAAAGCCGCCGCCGTCCCCCGCCGGGCCCTCTCACCCCCACCCCCGCCCGGCCGCCCCCCGACGCAGACCGCACTCGTTCCCCGCGATCTGACCCCCAGCGATCTGTCTCCCCGCTGGGCCCGTGCTTCCTCGGGTCTGGGGTGGGCGGCAGACACCCCCCCCCCCCCACACACACACACACACACTATGTTCTCGTCTCCTTCTCCCCCCTTCTCGTTCCTTCCTCTCCGCCGTGCGCACCCCTCTCTCCCGCTCACCCCAGAGAATGCTTTCTTACTGACAAGTGTAGGGGTCCAGGGACCAGAGCCTGGTGGAAGTGAGGGAGCGGCCCTTCTCACGCTTTGGGGTTTCTATTGGGGTGGGAAGTCAGCAGCTGTACTCTTGAGCTATTAAAATTCTCTGCCTTTTTAGTTTTTTGAAATGAGGCTGGGTGGGAGGAAATTTTTTAAAGACGTCCAGGCTCTCAAAGGAGGGGCTGTCTACCTTCGGCGTGTGAAGTATAAGGCAGGTGCTGTGGGCAGAGGGGCACTTCTGAGCCTCCAGGATGGTGATGCTTTGCTCACCTCTCTAGATTGGCTCAGACCCTTGCCTTCCTACCTCATCTCCCCCAAGTTAATGAGGGACCAGTTAGGTTAGGAGCTGCGTCCAGTGAAGGGAGCCAAGTTTATGTTGTGGCTTTCATTTAGGTAATGAGTCGTGGCATGATGTATATAGACAGTACCAAGTGCTTGATTAATGGAAGTGGCTGGATGGGGGTGTGTAGTGGGCATAGGCTCAGTTAATCCCAAGTCCTGGCATTTATGTGTCGCTCTTTCTTGCCTTTCACAGTAATCAAGACGATTATCAGCTGGTTCGAAAACTTGGTCGGGGAAAGTATAGTGAAGTATTTGAGGCCATTAACATCACCAACAATGAGAGAGTGGTTGTCAAAATTCTCAAGGTGAGTGTCTTATGAGTGGTGTTAAAACTTCTTTTTCACAGGTCAGGAGGATATAAACTACTCCAGCCACATACTAGAATGAGTAGTACAAGCTCTCATTTTACATATCTTCTGCCTGATGTCTCTCTGCTACTCCTCCCACCCCGTTTTCCTGTGAACTTTCAAGAAAATACGCAGACCTGTTTCAAATCATGATAGTTCAGGAACGTTCTTGTTCTGAAATGTAATTATGGGGTCCCAAAGTGAAAATTCCAAAGGGGCTCCATTTGTTACAAAATAAATAGGTATTCGGGAGCAAGAAGAGCCTTTTCGTGCAGATCCTGTCACTCCAAGAGCTCCCTGAGTGCTGAGCTGCTTATTCCAGAGAGGAAGTTGGAAACAATTAGAGTAGCTTCTTTGAAGATGAGCTTGAAGCCTGAGCGGAGGGAAACACCTCAGTGGATAATCATTGTTTTTTCTCCTTTGGTGATAAAAGTTTCAGGTGGGGTGGATATAGTGAGCCAATAGTGTCAGGAAGCTTCATTGTTGCTTATCAGCTAGTAAAAGTGAAGTTGGGAGCAGTGGGGGATACACTTGTAATCACAAATAATAATGGGAACAAAACAGCCTGAATCTGGTTTAGCAGCCTAAGTTTGTTAAACATACACCTTTGTCATCTCTTGAATGAAGGCATGATCTTAATGAGCATGAAGATTGGCTAAATTATCTTCCAGGTGACTGATTGTGTAGCTTTGATAATGTTTTATAGGGTGTACTAAAAAGTAATTCTTAGAATCTGTGAAGGGTATTCATCATTGCTAGATTATTTAATATGTGTGCATGTCATTTAGTGAAATCTTGAGATGACCAGAGTTAGTTAATATAAACACTTTTACATATACAAGAGTTACATTGTGGCCATTTTGAAGAGGCTTTGTGAATAAGAATGTGGGATTGAAAAGCTGTTTTTGTATCTTAAGTAGAGTTAGGGCAGCTGTGTCCCTATTTAGAAAGAGGGGTCAGGCTTAGACTGTCTGAAAATCACCTTTCCGAAAAGTGATCATCTCTATTACGCAGTACCATCCTGGCCTAGTGATGAAGAGGCAGGATTGCAGTTGAGAGAAATAAGCAAATTATTTGTGCTGTCAGAAACACTGGGGTAAGAAGTGAGGAACTGATATTGAAGACGTGGAGTTTTTGACTCTCCTCTTCCCTAAGTATGAATTGTACCTACAGAGTCATGTGATCTTTTTTGTTTGTTTTTCTTCACAAGCATAAATATTGAAAGAAATGTTCTCTTCAGAGAAATCACCTGGCAAAGGCATACAATTTTTTTCTTTATACATTAGCATAAATGTTTTTAATATAAGCTGCTTAAAATCTCTTTAGGAAATTTTAAGCAAGGCATAAGTTGAAATTAGGAATATCCACATTCCATTGCTGTACATTCAGAAGAATGAACTGCTGACTCTAAAGCAATTCCAGAAAAATGTCTAAACATTTGTGTGATGGTAGCATTTTTAGAGTAAGTGTGCAACTTCCTGTAGTGTCTTTTTTGAGAAGGAACAGCATTCAGGTGTACATGTAAATAACAGTACGTTCATTTAGGGAAGCATCACGTTGCCCTTTAGTCATCCTTGTAGAGAGCTTCATAGCCTCAGTTGCTGGATAGCTTTTCCCCTGCTCTAAAGATTCGGAGGATATGTTTAGGGAACCCAATATGGAAGCTGAAGGTTATTTTTAACCAACAAGAAATGTAGGCACAAAGAAACATATCTAACATCACTATGTTGAAATAACCCTTAGCCAGAACTCCTGTTTCCCATTCTTCCTGTCTCTTACTGCTCATTTTAGCACTGGGCTATAAGATCTTAACGTTGAGCACAGAGTAAGTACCAGTGTTCTCGAATAAGACTTGGGAGGCCCCCTTGATGCTCTGGCTAATGAAGTGTTGTTTCTTGTATCTTTTCCACACAAGTTCTTCTCAGAGTGCAGCCTGAACCACCTTGTTTCCACTGGTGAAAACTACACTCACTTTCTGTTTTTCAAAGCCCTGTGACATTTCTCTCCAGATTTTGTTCTGTCTGAAGGATGGGGTAAGAAACTACTAATGGTATTGTCGGGTTTTCTTGTTCTGACAGGCTGAATTAAAGTAGATTGAAAGTATTGTTTTTTAAAAAGAATAGGGTCTTTACTCAGTAAAGTGCCCCTATTCAGATAAGTCAAAGTTATGACTAATACCTACTGTTGTGGTGCTTGGCCACAGGAAATTAGTTCCTTAACAGAGTGCCAGTTGCTCATAATTTGAAGGAATCCAGAAAAAGCTTCCTCTTCATCTAGGCGTACTGTATTTCAACTTCAGGAAGGAATTATATATTGATGTGCACATTGTGACTGAGACAGAGGGTACATTCCTTGAGGACAGGGGCTGCCTGCTTTTTTGGCGAACATTCCATCCAGTCCTTTTCAATATATGACAATGGTTGGATGATGAATGACCACAGAGGGATTTTATATCATTTAATTTACATCAGTAGATTTCTCAATATTTTTGTGATCAAAAGATATTGGGGCTATTAAGAGGTTTTAGGAATTTAGAAATTGGTGAGCAAAATGTTTCTGTCTATGCTGAAGTGAGATCCTGAGTTGGAAATCTTCAAAGAAAACTTTCCAATCAATAGGGAGGTTATATCTTTTTTTGACAGAAATTGTTTTGAGGAGAAAAGGCCGAGGTGGGGAGGGGGTGGATGGTAAGGGTTAATATAGCAGGGCAGAAAACCACTTTTGTGCCTGAGGTTTCATGTTGATTTTGAAAAGTCAACTTTTCAGTTCCTTTTTAGTACCTCTTAGGAAGGCATAGACAAATAAAAACATTTGGCCATTTTGGACAACTTTTAGCCCTTTGTGAGTATCACCTATGTATGGATTTCATCTCTTCTTAGAGTCCTTGGGATCCTTCAAATTCAGCTGCTATTTTCTAAGTAGAAGTTAAGAGCAATACCAGTTTTTAAAAAACAAATGTGCAGGCTTTTGGACCCATGCTGCAAGGACTGGAAATCCTCATATTAGGTTTCCTGTTGGTAGTCTTATTTTATACAAAGAGCTTGGCTGTCCATTTTTGCCCCCCAGAAATTAATTATCAAGCTTCAGACAAAGAATGATGGTAATACAAGTTTATTTTTTCAGCATGTTTAGCCTACTTGTTTGTAGGTATATTTAAATTTTTGTACTTGCAGGAGGTAGTGTTAAAAGAAGGATGAGATGACTGTTGATTACAGATTTTTTTAGTTAGTTCATAGTGGGCTGGTGGCTGTTTAGGTTATATCAAAATGATGTTTGCTCTGTGCTTTCTCGTTTATTTCTACTTCATCAGCTGCTAGGTTTTTTACCCTCCATTTACTTTATTAGGCAAGTGTGCCAAGACATCATTGTTCTGAAACAAGACATTGATACTAATTTATCTAAATATTTTGGTGATTTCTAGTTTCTACACACGTCTCATGGTATAAAAAGTGTTAAAGAGTATTATTAAAGTATTAAAAATAAAAATTTGGGGACTTCCCTGGTGGTCCAGTGGCTAAGACTCTGCGATCCCAATGCAGGGGGTCTGGGTTCGATCCCTGGTCAGGGAGCTAGATCCTGCATGCAGCAACAGAGATCCCGCGTGCTGCAACTAAGACCCGGCACAGCCAAATAAATAAATGAATATTTTCTTAAAAAAAAAAAAAATATTAAAAATTGTGAACTAGTCAGTGCTGTTTCTAATATTGTGGTTGTGGGGTCAGACATTGAGAGTGTGGGTAACCTGTGAAACAGAGTCACAGGATAGGGGAGCACGGATATTACTAGAACCCAGCCTCTTTTTTACGGACCCAGGGGAACCTGCAGTTTGCTCAGGGTCCCATGGCTGGTGGGGGCAGAAGCACTAGGTTCACGACCTTCGGTCCCTCCCATGGAGTCTTCGTAGATGTGAGGGAAACAAGTAGGACATTTGCTGGATGTTCTGAACTGTACTGGAAAGATGGCCAAACACTCACTGGAAGTCAAATGGAATTAATTTGTTTCCAATGATTTTGGGAGTTATTCTTCTGAAGGGAAATATTTGACATCAGAGTGTTGCTGGTTGAAGTGTGGGATAGGTTAAAGCCCAGAGAGCTATAGGGACCCAGACTTGGGTTCTCTGGTGTGTATCCACAGCAGCATGTTTAATGTGTAAGTGAAATGTTACTTTCTTTTCTTGTTTGATACCACAAGAACCAGTGTTTTTATACTTTTTTAACCCATACAGTTCTTCCAAGTCTCATCCTGATCACTTGCTCAGAGAGCAGAACCAGTAGTAGAAAGGACCGTACCATCCTCTCCATGAGATTCAAAAGGCCTGCTATGTGCCTCACATTTTTACATAAAAAAAATTTTTTTAATCTAGAATAAACAGTTCAAGACGTTGATAATGTAATTGAGAAGATGAGAGTTGAAAGATTAGGGGCAAATTTGCTGTGAAGAAATAAACACTGCTCAGATAATGTTTATATTTAGGTCAGTCATGATGGATTTTAGAGATGCTACCAGGGTAATAAAATAAAAGCCATCATCCAGACTGAGCTTTCTTTCTCCTCTATCCTACATTCCTGACAACCATTGTTCATTGTAATTGTTTATTGCAGGTGATGAAATTAATCTTAGTGGGGCAGTTGTTGCTTTGGTAGTGGAATAAAAGTAATCCCAGATTTGAAAGTTCTGAGCTATATTCCTGCCTTCCTTGAATTTATTAGTTCAGTTATGCTTGGAAAGAAATTAAAATGGGACTTTGCCTGTTAACATTTGCTGGCATTTACTGAGGTCATAATTCTTATGCCTTTGGTAGACATTACTTTGCAAATTCAGTCACAATTAAATGCTGGTAATTGAAATCATTCTCAGATCTGGCTTCTTAAAAATCTGCTGTAAGTAAATAGGACAGATTACTGGCCTTATCAACTTTTGTCTTTCTAAGCAGCCAGTACTAAATTGGTCTTTTGTTTTAAAATGTTTAATGTTGGTGAATAGGGAAAGAGAAAAAGGACCTTACTCTTGGATTACATTGAACAAGGTTCTCCTGAATAGCTGGGAGTCTTCGCCTGTGAGCAGAAACCTTCTGAAAAAAATCTGTTTTTCTTTGTTTTCAGAGCCCGTGCACAGAACTTTTTTTTTTTCTTTTGGTGGTACGCGGGCCTCTCACTTTTGTGGCCTCTCCCGTTGCGGAGCACAGGCTCCGGACGCGCAGGCTCAGTGGCCATGGCCCACGGGCCCAGCCGCTCCGCGGCATGTGGGATCTTCCTGGACTGGGGCACAAACCCCTGTCCCCTGCATCGGCAGGCGGACTCTCAACCACTGCGCCACCAGGGAAGCCCCACAGAACATTTTAAATGAGTTTTTCCCCTTTAAATATTCTCTCTAGGTGTGTGCCAAAATTAATTTATTATTGAAACTTGATTTAATACTTTAATTTCTTTTTTAGCTTTTTTGCCATTTTATCTACTAGACTTTGAGTTTAAATTTTTTTGTTTTGTTAAACAGCTAAACTGATTCAGTTAGAACCAGATATTCTCTGAATTGGAATAAATGAACCTTAGGTGAGACAGAGGCTTTTTCTAGCATGCAGGATGAAATGTGAAATGATGAGATTGTGATGGAAATGTATTCTCCACTTTAGTGATGGTGAATGAATGCAGCCAGTGGGCTAGAGGGTCAGAGCATCCTTATTTCTATAAAAATTCATGGTCTGTTTTCCTTCAGATGCAATGATCCTCCCTTATAAATCCTAACTTTTTCTCTTCAATTCTTTTTATAGAATTTAAATCTTTGCTTTCACTCCCTAGGAGCTCATTGGTTTTTCAGCTTCTGGAGCATCTCTTAGGTTCAGAGGAGTGAGCTTGAGGCTAAAGGGAGTTACCCATAGCCTGGGTCCTGTAGAGACCTGGTGCCCCTGCTTTGGAGGGGAGTGTCCTGAGCTGTACATCACTCTCCTTTTTCTTACAGTCTCTTGGTCTTTTGTCAGTATGTGAGAACTCCAGCTGCAGTGTGACTCCATTGTGCCACTTCAGAATTGTCCTGCTGTCCCCAGTCTCTAGTTTGGGAAGTTATTGGACAGGTGACAATTGGGTAACAAAATATGCTTCACATGCTCTATAGGTTACCTTTAGACATAATGAAAAATATGTTCATCTTAACTGGGTTGTCTAGGAACTGGGTGCCTGCCTGATCTGTTGCTGCATAATGGGAGAACAAAGCAAGGCTTTATATGGGGCATTGTCCTAAGAGCAACTTATTTAATGGGTTACCCCTGTACTAATTCCCTGTTAGAGGGGAAGAGGGATTTTGGTGAACACAGGCTTCTTCTGGCCGTTGTGTTTTTCTCCCTCTGTTGCCACTCCCACAGATGTGTAACTGCTTTCCAATAGTGACTCTAGAATTCTACATTATTGACTCTAGAATTTTCTTACATTGAATATACTGGTATCGGCTAAATTTTTAGATATGATAGCCAGCTTTTATTTTTCTTTTAACTTACTAACAAAATTTCAGACTTACAGAAAAATTGCAAAAATTGCTGTATCTCTCACCCAGATTTCTCAAATACTGACATTTGTTTTATCCTTCTCTCTCACTCTTTCATATATATACTCACATGTGTGTGTATATATATATATATATATACACACACACATAGATGTGTATGTGTGTGCATATAAATAATTATATTTCTTTTACATGTCTTAAGTGCCTGAGAGGAAATTGCAGTCATCCCTAATTTCCTCTATTTCCTAAAAACAAGAACAATTGCTTACATAACCCACAATGCCATGATCAAAAATCAGAAATTAACATTGATGCAGTGCTGTTCATCTACAGCTCTCATTCTCATTTGCCAGTTGTCCTTACAATGTTCTTTATAGCAAAGGAAAATCCCAGACCATGTGTTATATTCAGTTGTCATATCTTTTTAAACTGGAATAGTTGTTCAGTCTGTGTGTTTCATGACATTGACATTTTTGAAGCTTATAGGCTACTTATTTCGTAGTATATCCTTCTCTGGCTGTTTTCTGACCAAGTTGTACTTCATATTCAAGTGCTTCATTTTCCCAAAGTATTGAGCTCTGTAATTATGAAAAAGGGAAGTAAGGAGTAAAATTCCTAAGTGGACGTGGGGAAGAACCACAGTAGCCAGATCCATTCTACTGAAAATCCTGACAAAGTGGAGTGGACATGATTGTGGCAGCTGGCTTGGAAGGTTGCAGCCAGATTCCAGTCTCTCAATTGAGCACCCTCTTACAGGTGATACAGGTGTTCTGTATTTCATAATCCCTCTGTTTTGTTGTGTGTTCAAGCTGTAGCTTGGTGACCAACAAGAGGTTTCTCTGGCATGTGTGTATATTACATCTCCCCCATCCCATCAGCACCACATACACACAGGCTTTTTCAGTCTTGTTTCATGGCTAATCCATTGCACTCTCTTTGCGTGTGCTTTTATAACGGTGTCTCAGTGGTGAAATACTCCTTTTCCTCAGTTATGTTTCTGCCATAGCCACACTTGGGAAATGAAAGTGCAGTGGTTAAGAGTGAGGCCTACAGTCAGATTGTCTAGATTAGAATCCTGCCCCCACTTTTTAGAATTAGCTGTGCGACCTTGGGCAAATAGCTCAACTTGCCTGAGTCTACTGCATAGGAATTTTGTGAGGATGAAATATGATTTATTACTAACTAAAATTTTGAAAATAATAAAGCTAACATTTATTGACTGCTTCCTATATGCCAGTCACTGTTTAAGTACTTTATAAAAAGCATGATTGATTATGATAATGCTTATTTTTCCATAACTACTTTTATTCTTCTTCAAACTCTTTAGCCCATTTAAGACAAGAAATAACATACATAATGCTAGTATTTCTGATTAAGGTTTTTGATTTTTCTATCCAGCAGATTGAAAGGTTTGTAGGTAGTGGGAGTTTTCAGTCACTGCTGTGTCAGAGGTCAGTTTTCTCCTTTGCTGACCCATCATCTCTTTCTTTAGGAATGGGATATCTTGGGAAGTTTTACTAGCTCTGAACTGATTTCAGATTCTAGATATTAAGGAAATGGGAGTGGAGACAGGACATGGGAGCCAGCAGCTGGGAAACAAGTTTGTAACTTGATGTCAGTGAACTGGTCTTCGCTCCTAGAAGACAAAATTACATGCAACCCGTTGGAAGAGCAGGTGTCTCACCATTTTGTTTCAGTTTTTCCATTTGTGAGTGCATGATAGACAGCTGTTCAGAGCTATAACAGTTTCCATTTGGCAGTTAGTTATCTAGTAAGCATTTTATTTTTAAAGTATGACATGGGTATTCAAAATTTTATGTGCCCCAAATGTAACTACTTAAAGATTTGACACATAAGCTGTATGAGTCCATGAATTATTTGATTCTTATGAGAAGGCCCATTTTATCTTTCTTTTCTTTTTTTTCTTCTAATTTAAACATGCCCTTTAGCATAACACAGCGTGCAAGATAGTACAATATCCATTTGATATAAACATTGTTTTAAAGTTCTATTTATTAACTTCAAAAGGAGTCTTACTTCTGATTACTCTTGTGTATTTAAGCCAGTGAAGAAAAAGAAGATAAAACGAGAGGTTAAGATTCTGGAGAACCTTCGTGGTGGAACAAATATCATTAAGCTGATTGACACCGTGAAGGACCCTGTGGTAGGTGCCTGGTGGTTGCGGGAGAGAGTGTGTGTGTGTGTGTTTGTGTATGTCAAGTCACAAAACCTGAAAATAATGGGAAACATCATTATAATATAGTGGGAATGATTGTGTTTGTCTTTACTACTAACTGATTTTGAAAACCAGAAAAAGTCATGGTGGCCCAATGATAAAATAGCCACCACCACTTTTTTTTTTTTTTTTTTTTTGCCGTACGCGGGCCTCTCACTGTTGTGGCCTCTCCCGTTGCGGAGCACAGGCTCCGGACGCGCAGGCTCAGCGGCCATGGCTCACGGGCCCAGCTGCTCCGCGGCATGTGGGATCTTCCCGGACCGGGGCACGAACCCGCGTCCCCTGCATCGGCAGGCGGACTCCCAACCACTGCGCCACCAGGGAAGCCCGCCACCACCACTTTTATGGAACCTAAAAGTTTATGTAGAAAAAAATCCCTGTCCCAGGTTTATTACCTCATTATTTTGATTTGGCCCACAAACGTTTGCTGAATATTTCCTTATGGCCCTGCATTTCTCCCAACTTTGAAAGCTTGTTACTGCCAATTAACATTATTTTACCTCACTTAAGTAAGCCTGACATTTGAAAATCTGGGTTTATAGAAGGAAATAAGAAGTGTCTCCATGTGGACACTTGCCATAGAGAGCTGAACAGCCCCACAGACCCCTTGAGGTCACTATCTTGCTATTTCTCATACTGGTCTTTAATTCTGCATCCACCATCGGGGCTCACATTGTATACGCAGATGCAATTTAAATATTTTTGTTAAAATGCTTAATTTTTAGCCATTTTAGATGTGCTGTTTAATTTTGTTTTCTCTCTCCCTCGGGAGTAACGTAACCTTAAGTGTTTATGATTAGCCAAGCTTCCCATTCAATTTCTGTTCTTTACCTGTTCTACCTCGAATATTTCCCTGTTCTCCCATGATAGCTTTTTAAGAAGTAGGTCTTTGCTTCTGTCTGCTAAAGACATCCACATAAAAATGTAGCTGACATGCATTGAATGCTTACTGTGTGCCAGGCACTGTTCTGTGTTTAATGGTATCATGTGTTTTAATCCCCACAACAGTTCAGTGGGGTGGGTAACATTATTGTCCACGTTGTCACATTGTATAGATAAGAAAACTGAAGTCTGCAGAGATTAAGTAATTTGCCAAGATTACACAGTATCATTGAATTGAAAAAAAAAAAAAGTTTTTCCTTTTGGACCCTGAAAAGATTGAGAAGGATGGTTGTATGCTGGATTCTATCTGAGGCATTAAAAATGTTTCCCAACCTTATCAGCTCAGATTGATTTTACATTGACTAACTCTGGACTACATAATCCTTGAAAATGGCCTGCAGTGTGGGCCAGTGTGTAGTTTTATACTTAGAGCATCTTCATTTTGCTTTTTTTTTTTTTTAAGTTAACAGACCTTAATGATTCCTGTCTTACTATTTTTGTAATTCGTTACTCAAAGCATGTATGTGTTTTACATGATATGTAACGCAAGTAAATCAAGGTGAACGAAAACCAATAGGGAACCCTCATCCCCTAACTTGTAGGGGGACAGGCTTGCTCCCAGCCTATAGAGAGATCTGGTGGTCTTGTTGAAACTTTCAACGTTGGGCCAGTGAGGAATCCTTGCACCAGGTCTGCTGCTTGCTCAAAGACTTGCATGCATGCACTGTGGCCTATTTCCTAGGTAACTTTTACTTGCTTCCTTGAGCAAAACTTCACAGCTGTAAAGATTTCCAAGATGATTTTATTTCTTCCTATAACCCTTTAAGCCCCTGCTTTTCTCTCAATTTTGAAAGCTTGTTACTGCCAGTTAGCATTATTTTACCTTACTTAGGTAGATGTGACTTTTGAACATCTGTATTTACACAAGGAAATATTGAACATTTTGTACTCATTGCATTAAAGATTATAGTACTCAAAAATACTTGATTTTATATGATTTGTGGGGGAAACACATCTTTGTAAAGTGAGACATTCTCTAATTGTCCCTAGCCAAGGCAATAATTTCACATTCTACCTTACTGATAATTATAGACTTTTCTGGATCCTAAAAAGACCAGTAATAAATTCCCAAGACCTATGATAATTCTGTAAAATGCATCTGGCTCATTAACCCAAGATGAAAACGTAACACTCCTTTTGTAGTTGGCAACCTGGAACACTGCAGAGTATAAATCTTCACATAATGTGCCAGGCCCACTGACAGGTTGGTCAGAGAATACAACTCTTCTTAAAAAACAAAAACAAAAGCTTTATTATGAACTTTTGCAACCATTTACAAAATAAAATGAATAGTATAATGAACCTCCCTGCACACATCACCCAGCTTCAGCTCACATTAAGCAGCTTGTGGCCAACTTTTTTCCATCTATACTCCACCCACTTCCCAACAACCACCATCCCCAGTTGTTTTGAAGCAAATTCCAAACTTAAAATTTCAAGAGGATTCTTTCTTAATAGGCTCTCCCTGATGAGTGAATCTCTTTCATCTAAGTGGGATTTGGGGGTGGGCCAGTACAACAGAAGCAAATTACATTTATTGTTTGAAACTTACAAAGCATTAATATTCTCTCTTGCAGTCAAAGACACCAGCTTTGGTATTTGAATATATCAATAATACAGATTTTAAGGTGCGTATATACTTTTTCTTTCTGACATGGGGTTAATGGGGAGTGGGGAGGTGGCGATAAGCACTCTTGATACTCTAGAACACAAGGGGGCCGGGAAAGGTCATTGGTGAGAGCAGGAAATAACATTGGATTCCTTAAAGCATTACTACAGAATGCAGAAAGTGGTTAGGTTCTTGCACAGGTGGAATTACTCATCACTCTTTGCCTTGCGTACTCTGGGGAGGGCTGCTGGGCTGGGTCTAAGTTAATGCCTCATTTATAACGCTCCTGTTGTAGACAACATAGTTTTAGGTAGGTGCTAACTTTAATTTTCATACAAATCTTATATTACTGCTAGGAAGTGATAAATGGATACGGGACTTGAATGGAAAACAAGTCAGTATAGTACCTTGGATTCAAGCTGTCAGATGGCATGTATATTCATGCACACTGTACAAAGCAGATGACAGAGTCACGGTACTTTAGAAAAGCCCTATTTTGGGTTATTTACATTTCTTATGTTTATAAGGTGTGTTAATTTAGACTTTAAAGTGTTCCAAAAGCGTGGTTTTAAGCTGTCTTTTTGTGAATTTATTTTTGTTCAAACACTGCAACCTTCTGATAAGGAGCCAGGCATACTGGACATGGTAGAGCATAATATGAAAACCAATATAAAAACAAATAGTGGTGTTGATTTTTAGGGGCATTTAGAGAACTTTTAGGTGAATATAATTCTCTGTCAGTGTTTGAAAGGCTTGTGGTTTTGTTTTGACGGAAGTTAGGACAAAACCAAATCAGCAGTTGAAAGTTGATGCTACGGGGAGTGATGCTTTGGGGTGAAAGTAAAAGAATCTTATCCTCACATTTACTTTTTCTTTGGTAATCACTCTAAAATAATTAGTGAAAATAAGGAAAAGTGGACTTATGACTTATAAAACAATAAGCAAGTTTTATATTCAGTGCAGTCATCCCTTGGTATCCATAGGGGATTGGTGATTGGTTCTAGGAGCCCCAGGAATACCAAAACCCGAGGATGCTCAAGTCCCTTATATATTAATAAAAATGGCATAGTATTTGCATGTAACGTATGCATGTCATCCTGTATACTTTAAATCATCTCTGGATTACTTGTAATGCCTAATATGTAAGTGGTATGTAAATAGTTGGTGGAGCACAGCAAATTCAACTTTCTGGAATTTTTTTTTTTCAATCCGCAGTTTGTTGAATCCTCAAATATGGAGGGACAATTGGATGGCTTTTCCCACTTGTAACAAGTTTCCTTGTTGATGTGACTCCTTAAAGGTGAACTCTAAAAAGTGGGATGTAAATTTTTTCATTAACTAGCAGAGCAGTGCTTAGCTGGTAGAGTACTGTGCTGATACACGTAACTGATCACACTTTTGCTGTGAACAACTGAGGTTTATCAAGATGTACATGATTGCGAATGTGTTTCTTAAGAAATAGGCTTTAATGAAACCAAACATTTTCCTAATGCAAAAGTTTAAAAGCTGGTCTCAATGGAACTTCATAGTGAAATCCCTCAGGTTTCAGATCCCTCAGGTTTCAGTGCTTCTGCTTCCTTAATGAATTTTTACCAGTTATCTAGCCACAGATGTAAAAATTTCACTTCAGTATTTTTTTTTTAATTTTTATTTATTTATTTATTTTTGGCTGCATTTGGTCTTCGTTGCTGTGCACGGGCTTTTCTCTCCAGTTATGGCAAGCGGGGGCTACTCTTCATTGCGGCGCACGGACTTCTCATTGCAGTGGCTTCTCTTGTTGCGGAGCACGGGCTCTAGGTGCACAGGCTTCAGTAGTTGTGGCACGTGGGCTCAGTAGTTGTGGCTCGCAGGCTCTAGAGTGCAGGCTCAGTAGTTGTGGCACATGGGCTTAGTTGCTTCGCAGCATGTGAGATCTTCCTGGACCAGGGCTGGAACCCGTGTCCCCTGTATTAGCAGGCGGATTCTTAACCACTGCACCAGCAGGGAAGTCCCTCACTTCAGTATTTTTGTGTTTTTTAAATTGACAGCTGTTCTGTTGATATAATAACATACAGAGGATCAGTTTTTAATTCCTAGAGAAATCTTACTTCTTACAAAGAGGATGTTTTGGTGGCGTATATTCTCTAGGAGCTTCCTTTAAAAGGATCATGGGAAACTGATGTTTTTTGAGGCTTGCATATCTGAAAACATCTTTATCTTATCCTCCCAATTAATACATTTGCCGTGATATAGAATTCTAGGTTGTAATTAATAATTTCCTCAGAATTTTGAAGAGATTGTTACCACTATTACCACTGAAGCCATTCTGGTTTCATCTTATATGTAATCTGGGTTTTTTGTTTTCTTTCTTCTGAAAGCTTTTAGTATTTTCTCTTTATTCTCAGTCTCTGAAATTTCACAGTGATGTGCTTTCATACAGGTTGCTTTCATCCTTTGTTCTGGGGACTTACTGGGCTTTTTCAGTATAGAAACCCATGTACCTTCCATTTTGAAAAAATATTTTTAATGTTCTTTTATTTTTTTCCCTTTCTTCCTTGTTCTCACTTTCTAGAACTCATTCGAATGTTAGACTTCATATATTGGCGTTCTATTTTCTTCTCTGAATTTTAAAAATAGTATCCTGTTCTTTTATGTTTTATGTAATATCTTCTATTTTCTCACTGAGAATATGTGGGGTTTTTTTCCCATTATGTTTTCTTCTTCATGTCTTTTTCTGTTTTCCTTCCAAATTCCTTTTTGGGGGGTGTTTTTGGGTTTTGTCTCTGCTACAGTTGTCTGAAATGTCACAGTTTTTGAATGTCTGCTCCCTCTGTAGAGTAATGAAATTACTGATTACTGATTGTCAGCTCCCGTCTCAAGAGTGCAAGCCTGGCTGCCTGCATCCCTAGTAGCCTCAAGTTGAGGAGAGCTGTAGGGAGTGCCATGTAGACTTTCACTTAATTCCCCCTTTTCAGTGTCGTGTTTTTAAACTCATTTTCCTGTCTTCAGCTCAATCTCTTTGCCCTTTTTCAGTGATACCTGGGGTCACCAATTCCTGAGCCTTTCTGTAGTTTTTCATTGTGAAGTGTTTGCTACTGGGCCCCCTCCGCTGGCAGAATGGTGGGAGAATTCTCAGCTTTTTTGGTCTGCTAAGTCAACTGGACATCTGTTTTATAGCTTCAAAGTTTGTTGTCTCTTCCATTCTCTTAGCATTGTGAGTAAATCCCCCTGTTCCTCTTACGGTTTTTGTTTTTGTTTTTTTAATATTTATTTATTTGGCTGCGTCAGGTCTTAGTTGTGGCGTGCGGGATCTTTCGTTGCAGCGCCTGGGCTTCTCTCTAGTTGTGGCGCACAGGCTCAGTAGTTGCGGCACGTGGGCTTAGTTGCCCTTGGCATGAGGGATCTTAGTTCCCCAACCAGAGATCAAACCTGCCTCCCCTGCATTGGAAGGCAGACTCTTAACCACTGGACCAACAGGGAAGTCCATCTTACAGTTATTTTAGAGGAGCTTTGGGAAGAAACAGAGGTAGGATGGGTTGGTTCTGCCATGTTATTAAACTGTAGGTCCCCTTTGAATGTTCAAATGATGCCATTTTAGTTAACTTAAAATATCTTAAATATCAGGTAGTAGATGTGTGTTTTGGAAGAGCAAATCATAACAGGAAAATTACTTTTTTTCCCAGATAGTATGACAGGCCATAAGTGGGGAAATCAGTTATTTAGTGTCCAGTGTCCTTCAGGCTATTTTGTCCTGTGTCCATCTTATTAGGAAAAGATGTTTTTATGTATTTTTAAAATTTTACTGTTAAGTGTATTAATAACTGGTTTTAAGGTATCATCTAGAGAAGGTTTGTCCTTGGTTTAAATATCGGGTGAATCAACAGTGACACAGCCTGTTCTTTTCAGTATTTTTTATTGATACAATTGATAATAAATTTTGATCTATAATTTCTTTTTATTGTAGAGTCTTTCTGATTTTGGTATCAAGGTTATACTAACTTCATAACATAAGTTAGATAGCTTTTCCTTTCTATTCTCTGAAAGTTTATATAAAATAGGGATGACCTAGGTAGTAGGTATCTTCTGAGGTGGGGAAGGGAGACTTTGAACTACACTTTCCTTTTTAAAACATACTGTTGGTTAAAGTTTTATCCTGGTTTTCTATCTCTTCCTGAGTCTATTTGGATAATTATTTCTAAAGTTGTCTACTTTAAATTATATTCGCATAAAGCTGTTAATAGAATTCTCTTAGGACTTAAAAACTTAATATGACTGTAATTATGCTTTCCTTTACATTTGTAATATTATTTGTACCTTTACTCTCTTTTCTCTCTTTTTTTTTTTTCTTAAATCAGTGTTGCTAGAGATCTCTTAATTAATGCTTTCAAAGAATTGCCTTTTGGTTTTGTGCCCAGAGAGTTTATGTTAGGTTTTCTATTTCATTCTGTTTCTGCTCCTGTCTTAATTATTTTGTTCCAGCTTTTCTTCTTTTTTCCTTAATTATTTTCTTTCTTGGGTTTTCACTGTTTTTTCCTGTTAACTTCTTGAGTTGAAGTCATCTCATTTGATTTGTTTCTGTCTTTCTTAATTGGTAGTAAGTGTGCTTTAAGTCTGTACAACCCCAAGCACCATTGTAGCCACATTCCATGGTTATGTAACTCACTTCTGTATAGTTTTCAAATTACAAGTACAGATTCCAAACTTGTGGATTTGGGTTTTTCTCCCCAAATCTTTTACTTTGAAAAATTTTAAATCTACTGAAAATTGGAAAGAGCACAGTTAATACCCTTACATTACCTAGATTTACTAGCTGTTATTATTTTGCCACATTTGTAGTTACTTCTCACCTCTTCCTCACCCTCCCCTCTTTGTCTTTCTTTTTGTTGAAGTCATCTTAAAGTAAGTTGTAGTCATCATGATACTTCACTTTTAAATATGCCATCACTGGAACTAGGTGACATTTTCCTGTATAACCACAATACTGTTAGTACACTTAAGAAATTTAATATTTATATTATGATGCCATCTAATATATAGTATAGAGTTTATATTCAAAAGTTTCCCAGTAATTATTGTCCTGGGAATGTCCATTCAGGATCCACTTGGTATTTTTTTGTTTATTTTTTTTATTGATTCTTTTAGTTGGTTCCTAATTTGATTGCACTGTGTCCAGAAAACATGATCTGTATAATGTTGATTATTTGGAATTTGTTGATGGTTGCTTTGTGGCTTTGGTACACAGTCATTTTTTTATATCAAGCTTGTTAATTTAAATCTTGTTCAGATCTTCTATGGCCTTGATAATTTTTTCCCTTGATATTTTATTTTGTGGTAGTGGTACTGGTTTGGTCAGTTTCTCCTTAAAATCATCAGTTATGCTTCATATATGTGAAAGTGATAATAAAAGATACATGGTGATACTTAGAACAAAAGACAAAATTTGAAAGCAAATGAATAGGAAAAGCCAGTTTCTAAAAGTTGGAATGAATAGTTACAGAAAACTTCCAAACTCAGAATTGTCTCAAGGAAGCTAAGGTACTGTTTTAAGGTAGAAAGAGTTTTTGTTGAGACATGCCTCTCAGTTTTCTATGCCTTTGGAAAAGTATCAATAAAAATAAGTATATATTTTAAGTAAAATGTATATAATTTGGGCATTTAAAAAATGTTTAAGACATCCCAAATGGGCTTCATCTTGAGAAGATGGTAGACCCATATTAATCTGTAGAAAATTTTATATCTTTCACATAGAATTAGGCCTTGACTATCTGATTATCTTGAGGCCTTGTTAATGCTGTTAGGGTCTGATGTGGAGATGGTGCATTCACAGACTAAATAAAGTTTCCTTAATTGGGGGAACAAAATTTACTTTTATTATAGATCACTGACATCATTTTGTCATTTCTTTGTAAGACATTTTCGGGTGATTTGTAGTAACTTTGATGTTCTTGATTAATGATTTTTTCTGCTTCCATAAGTTTCTAAAAATGTTGCTCTTGGTTTCATTCTGGATCTTGGGGTTATGTGTGAACAGTGCTAAAATGGGTGCCTCCTGCATTCAGCACCTTTCACTTTTACTTTATTTCGCACTCCCCCCACTTTTTCTTCTCCTTTTACGTGGGGACCACTGGTTTCTGGACGTAGACCGAGCTGTGTATGGCAGGGAATATGCAAGCTGTGTGTGCAGCGTGAGAGTTTGCTGTGCTGGTGATTCCCACATCTGGCTGGGAACCTTCTTGAAGTGAGAAGTCCTCCTGAATGACAGTCGTTAGGGATGGGGCCTTGGAATCTAGCTGCACCATGACTGGAGCCTGAAGAACTGTGTGTAGACAGCGTGAGTGAGGCCCACTTGTGGCCATTCCTTTCTGGATGTTGATTTTAGACCAAGAAGGCACTGATTCTCTTGGTCAAATTGCATTTTTCCCATTCTTCTTCTCAGACCTTCTGAGGTTAATTAAAAGTCCCAGGAGATTTCTACCTTGGGCCCTTGGAATAGTCCTGGAGTATAACTGACTTCTAGGGAAATGCCAGTGTGTTTGAGGCTTTGGAACCAAACTAGGATTGGTGAATAGTTTCTTTCTCAGCACCTTTGTAATCTTCCGGGAAGTATAGGCTTGTTTTGTTTTTGGTAAGTCAATTACTTTATGAAAATGTAAATAAAACTAACTTCCTGACAACATTTTGCAGTTGGTTGGTTAAGGATGTTCTCCACGTAGCTAAGAAAAATGGACGAGAAGTGTGCTTCTTGTGAAATTTCCCTTCCTAATTTGTCATGGAATCTTAGTACTTCTGTTTCTTGAAGACAGTTTTAATTTTGTTCCATTGACTAGTGAACATCGTCAAAGACATTTATTGACTGCCTTCTGTGTACAAGCACAGAATTGCCACACGTGGTGTGGGCTATATAAAACATGTTATTCTGCTGTGCAAGGACAGAGTTGCTGTCCACAGACAGAGTTGCTGTCCACAGACAGAGTTGTACGGTGGACCCTTGACATGCCTGAGGGAGGGAAAGTTCAGAGATCTTTAATCACCAAATTAGTGACTGCCAGCAGCTGTGGCATCCGTTCCTCCCCAGCATGCATATGCCTCGATACGCAGGGGCGGTGGCGTGGGGCTCTTGGCGTGTGGGCAAGGTGAAGAAGCCTCTTGTTGTTCACAGCAGAGTGAGAAAGTATCCTGAGAACTTCGGGTCACCGCCAGTACCTGAGTGCAGAACATTAACTCTAGGCACGCTGCTGCTGTAGGTGTCCTGTGAGCGCCCCAGAGAACAGTGAATAGCCTGGGGGTTCAGAGAAGGAAGAGACCACTGTGGGCTCTGTGGCACCCGGATGGGATGGTTATGACTTTACCAGCTTAAGGGGAAGGGGCAGGCATTCTAGATATGGGGGAGGGAAGAACAGAGGTGGCAAAGACAGGTTTCTTTGGTCAGAGTGGGGAACTCCTGGGGGCTGCAGTGGAGAAACAGCTACAAAAGTTGGAGGAAGGTACTCCCCGGACTCTGGTGAGTCCTAAATTTCAGGCCCGGGTGGTAAAATGTTACAGGTGTAGTTTGGTCTCCTTCCCAGAGCTCCTGAAAACCGAAAGTGAATATCAGCCTGTCACTCAAGACTTTGTAATGTATTAGGCCTAAACCCTATAGTCAGCTGGTGTTTTTTGTGTTACATAAAATTGATATTGGTTAGAGTAGCTAGAAATACTGTGTTGGCAGCCCAAGGACATTTGTTTTTATCCCTTAATACTCGCATGGATGCTTGGGATAGATACCGCATGGTATGAGAGGAAAGCCTTCCGTGGATAAAGGTCCAAATAATAAAACAGCCCATGTTTGTTTTCTGGAAATAGAATATTCTAACCCTCTGAGGGTTATTAGAAAATGCCCTTTTCACTTTCATTGTCTGTTTATTGACTTGAGGTTCAACTTGGCACAGTCTCTGGGAGTGATCTCCTTTACTCTCAGAGGAAGAGCTGATTTGGCACCCGAAGAGATGTTATCTTCGGCCTGTGTCTGTACATACAGACTGTCAGTGTGCTGCTGAGAAGCCTTTCTCGCTATGCAGAGCTGGGGGAGAACAAAACACTTGGGTGTTTAGCTGTTATGCAGTTGAGTCTCTCGGGAGCAGAAGTGGTGGCACGTTCATGCCGTTGGGCCTAAATGCAATTCAGTCCCAAGCAGGGTCAGCCTTCAGTGGTGGAGCAGCTCCAAGCCACCACCAGTATACTGGAAAGTATGTGTTCATTTTCTACAGTGCCATGAGTGAAATCAGACACTCTTACTAAGCTGGAGGGAGAATTACTCTTACTTAAAAGGGGAAATTTGAGAAAGAGGCTAAGTCCTGGTGTTCAAAAATGTTGGATTCGATTCTTGGTAAATCTGTTGTTTTTCATAAAAAAATTTTTTTGAACAGGTAGTATGTTTACATGGATCTAAAATATAAAGTGGTACACAGTGAAAAGTCGTTCTTGCAGATACAAATATGCATGTGTAGTTTTAGTTTCCCCTCCTTTTTTACACAAACGCATTGTATACGCTGCTCTGTGCTCCTTGGAGAGATTCCCTACATGGCTTGAGTCTTCCAGTAAAGAGAGAAACAAAATAGGTTTAATAAAGGTGTACTGATTAATTTTACGGAAGGTGCTGCTTGGACTGATGGGGAAAGAGATTTACTTGGAATTGATTGTCTAAAATAATAATATAGTTTCTGATGGGGTTTGTGATGATTTAAATGAACCTGGATGTGTAAATTCTACTCCATCTCTTAGAAATTGAAATTAAACAAACAGACAAAACTCCCAGTGAGTGGGTCTTTGGATTACCAATTACGAAAACTTACACTGGTATGTCATTTAGGCCTGGAATCATTCTCAGAACTGCTATCCATCCATCCCTCCCTCCCTCCCTTTTTTCCTTCCTTCCTTCCTTTTTTTGAAACATCTCACTCCACCACTCCTTTTTTTCCCCCCTAAACATTTTACGTCTTTAGCTCCCATCAGTTTTTGCCTATGAAGTGTTCTTTTTTCCAGCCTGGAAGTGGTTTTGAGGGAGTGGAGGTTATAGATTTTTTTTAAAGTCTCTTGCCATCTCCAAATGCTATAGCAGTTCATTTTCCTTGGGTTTCATGAACAGACTATCTTGCCATCATTTTACCATGTGGGCTGATGAAGTTTTTCAGATTCTGCTATCTGCTCGGAACTTGGTTCTCTAAAGTAAACTGTGGTGCTGCAGTGGGGATAGTTTGTTTGAAGTTCAGTAAGAATATGAGGACAATTGGACAACTTGGACTTCATAATAATGTAATTGTGGGTGTTGATATCATGGAGCATTACACAGGTTTTTAAAAGATCCAAGTTGGTGTAAATGGTTTTTTTTCTTCTCCCCTTGGAATTCCTTTCGTTTTTTCTTCTGAAAACCAAAGTGTTAGACCCTTGTCTTTAGTCTTTGCCCTCATTTGTTCCAGATCAGGTAGTAAAAAGTGGTGGGATTCTTCAATGACTTAAGCACTAAGTTTACAGAGAATAATGACCAACTTTGGATAACAAGATGCAATAAGACTAAATTAACTTAATGTTTTCTGAAATCTGTTTCAGCAACTCTACCAGATCCTGACAGACTTTGATATCCGGTTTTATATGTATGAACTACTTAAAGTAAGTGACATAAACTGTGAAATTTGAAAAGAGGTGTTTTTTGGTTTGGGATGGGGGGTTAACTTACAATGAGGCCTCCATTGTGGACTCTTTACATAGAAACTTCAGTGGAACTGAGAAAAATGGTTAAGTTAGTGGTACAGGGGACATTATACCAGAGGTTAGAACATACCTCTTGTTGGTCCTTGGTTTTTTGTTTACTGTTTTTCATTTTGTTTTGTTTTTGCTGCTTAATTAATACTTACTACTAGTTTTCATTACATAACAAATCACCCCAAACTTAGTGACTTTTTAAAAATGATTTATTATTTCCCATAATTCAGTGAGTAGGTTGAGTGAGTCTTTTGGTCTGGGTCAACTTGACTAGGGCAAGATGGTCCAGGATGGCCTCATTCACGTATCTGGGATGGCAGCTGGAATAGCTGAGGTCTCATTCTCCAGGATGGTCTGGACTGCTTCCCATGGTGGTCTCATCAGGTCCTAAGAGCAAGAGAGGGCAAACCGCGATATATGTAAGCACTTTTCAAGCCTCTGCTTGTGTCACGTTTGCTAATGCCCTGTTGGCCAAAGCAAGTCATGTGGCCAAACCTAGAATCAAAGGGTGGAGAAGTAAACTCCACTTTCCATGGGCAGAGCATTGAAGTCACATCGTGGAAGGACATGCATACAGGGATGGTGGGCATTTTATGGCATTTTACATCCTTTTCTTGCCATTTCTCATAGTCCCCTTCTTGTATGAGATAACCCACCCATTTAGCCCCGGCTTGTTAACCTTAACATGCAAGAAGAGGTGACGGGTGGACCTTCTAGGAGACTGAAATTTTCAAGTGTTATTGATTGACAGAGGAATGATCTTTTTTAATTTGGTTAGGTAAATGCTTAAGTAAAGAATTCTAAAAAGGTTTGTAAAATGGAATACAGTGTTTTTTTAGGGTCATGGATCACTAAGAATCTAATGAAAGCTATGAACCCCACCCCGCCCCCCGCGCCACCAATGCATGTAAAAATATACATCATTACATAAAGTTATAGGGTGGAATGGATGGGTCTCAATTTAAGAACCTCTATAAGAATATAGAGGTGTCTAAGGTATTGGTATTATTGAAGAAAATTGTCAGGATGGAGTTTTGATGGGATTATGAACAGCTGCTCGAAGAAAATACAAGTTAAATCAAGGCTTAGGCTTTAAGGAATGGGAATTTGAAGGACTAGCTTTATGTGAAGTGAATATGTTTTCTTACAAGCACTTACACAAACTAATCATTCGAGCCAAGGTGGTGGATTCACTCCTATGGCGAATGAGTCTTTGTCATTAAGATCAGAAAGATGAAGAAAGTTGAACTTGGTTTATCACACCTTTCTACCTTTCTTCATATCCCCTCCGGGCTAGAATGGAAGGCCTTGGTGGGCAGAGGTTTGCAGTGCTGTGAACTGTCAGGCTAGTCTGTTTCCTAGGGCTTCTCAGAAAATCCCAGGCATTCACTCCGTGAGAGCAGCACTCCAAGTCTCACAGTTGGTTATTTTTTTTAAGTAAGGTATTAAGATTTTGTGGTTAACTAGCACACCAAAGGTAAGATGTATAACCTAGTGCAGTTGTCCTTAGATCAGGTAACAGCATAGCAGTGATACAGGCTGGTCGTTCCGATGGCAGTGTCTGATGTCCTCTCTGCCTTCTGGGGGTAGCAGCTATGCGGTGGGTCATACTTTGTGCTAATGAGGCAGAGCCCCAGATGAAACTTGAAAAACCTCTTTCATGCTTAATGGTCAGAAACGATCAGATTTTTAAATTGAAATAATTCCCCCAAGGAATTTAAAAGCAGTTAATAACTCCACAGGGAATCTGACTAGTGGCAAAAGAATTTATTCCCTTACTGTATTTGTTCAGCCTCTGCTTTCCTCAGGTATTTTTCACACCTCAGGTACTGTGGTCCTAATTAGTTTATTCCTTTGGACAAAGACCAGGCAAAATAACAGAATCAACACTTGCTAAATTTTCTCATAGAAAAGAAAAAAAAACGGGGATGGGAGAGAGGAAATGTAGGTGAAATGTAGAAAATGCAGAAGGAACTAGGCTGAGGGCTACAGAGTGATTGCTCAGTGACTCGCTGAGGCTTCCCACCAGGTCTGAGCTCCTGATTCAGATTTAGGGAGGTGTGTCCTCAGGAGCCATGGTTCTCTACAGCACTGCCACAGAGCCACTGTGGAATCTTGCTGCAACTGTTGGTATAAAATAAGACAAAGAGAAAAATTAAATTGAAGTAGAACCTACATAGATGAAATGAATAAATCCTAAGGGTATAGTTTTTTGATTTTACTTAAGTGTGAAACCTTCACCCACATTGACACAGAACTATGCTGTCCAGTACAGTAGCTACTGTCCGGAGGTAGCTATTTAAATTAAGTAAAATAAAAAATTCAGTTCCTTAGTCATACTAGTCACATTGTAAGCATTCAATGGCCTCATGTGGCTGGTGGCTACCATATAGTGCAAAAATAGACTGTTTCTCTCCTTGCATAGATTATATTCTCACCTCTACCACCATAGTTTAGTTTTCCCTGTTCTTTTTTTTTTTTAACATCTTTATTGGGGTATAATTGCTTTACAATGGTGTGTTAGTTTCTGCTTTATAACAAAGTGAATCAGTTATACATATACATATGTTCCCATATCTCTTAGTTTTCCCTGTTCTTGACCTTCATATGAAAAGCATTGTACACTGTATACTCTTTTGTGTCTGGGGAAAGCAAAGTTTGCTTATTCTTGGATTGTTGGTTCTATGGATCATTCTCTGGATTATATATTCCCTCCCACTTAGAGATGCCTGGTACAGTGCCCTTGCTAGTCTAGTCCAGTGATTTTCCACCAGGTTAACTTTGTCCCTCAGGGGACATTTGGCAATGTCTGGAACCATTTTTGGTTGTCACAGTCAGAGGGACACTACTGGCATCTCATGGGTGGAGGCTGGGGATTCTGCTAAACATCCTATAATACACAGGACCACTCCCCACAACAAAGAATTATCTGGTCCCAGATGTCAACAGTGCTGACGTCGAGAAACCCTAATCTTGTCCCATGGAAAACTCCACCTTGCAAGAGCTCTCAGTGTCAAGCACATAGTAGGTACCATACGATTATGGGTTGCTATCATTATTCAAAGAGTATATTATGGGCCTCATGTAGGCTTCAAGTGCTTTTTAAGACAAGCCAAAGGGCCCAACATTGAAATTTATGAAAATAGTTACTGTGTTAGAAAAGGGAGATTTAGGAGCAAAGTTTTATATTGTTTAAAACAAACAACCCAAATAAGAAATGGGTGAAAGATCTGAATCAACATTTGTCCAAAGAAGATATGAGATAGCCCAAAAGTATATGAAGAGATATGCAACTTGATCACTCATTAGGGAAATACAAATCAAAACCACAATGATATTCCTCATCAAACCCACTAGAACAGCTGTAATCAGAAAGATAATAACAAATGTTAGCAAGAATGTAGAGAAACTGGAACCCTCTCATATGGTGCTGATGGTAATGTAAAATGGTGCAGCCACTTTGGAAAACAATTAGGCAGATTCTTTAAAAGTTTAAATGTAAACGTACATACAACCTAGCACTTCACCTGTAGGAATCTACCCAAGAGAAATGAAAATGTGCGTCCTCTTAAAGACTTGTACGTGAATGTTCATAAGTAGCATTAGTCTCAATAGCCAAAAAGTTAAAACAAACCAAATGTCTTTCAACTAGTATACTTATACAATGGAATACTACTCAGCAATGAAAAAAGCAACATGGATGAATCTTAGGAACAGTATGCTGCGCAAAAGAAGATAAAGTACTGTGTGTTGTATTATTTCATCTGATGACTGTCCAGAAGAGGCAAATCTGTAGCAACAGGTGGTAGTAGAGCAGTGGTTGGGAGGAGAGGGGAAGGAAGGAAGGAGGTAGGAGGTAGATGGGATTGGGGGTTGACTGCAGGCAGGCTTAAGGGAAATTCTTGGGATGATGAAAAACTTCTAAAAATGAATTGTGGTAATGGTGGCACAGCTTGAGGAATTTACTAAAAAATCATTGACTTGTAGAGTCATAACATAATTCTTAAAGACCAACTGGCTCAGGGATTATTTTTAAGGAAAATACTAATATTAGAATATATGTTAATCTAGAAAACCGACATGGGACACTTATCTAAAAGACAAGTCATATTGCAGATATATTTGGATGTCATTCTTCATGTCCACGTGTACTCTTTTCATGTCGTTGAACTCATAAGAGAAGTGACTCCAGTGTGGTTCCTAGATCTGGTTTTAAACTCATCAAATTAGACCAACAGATTAATGTATGATTTCTAAATCGAGGTGGCTGATTTATTGCTACCAGCTACAAGTAGGAGAGGAGCACCTAAAGAAGTATATCATTCCCCCTTTTTAAGAAACCTTCATCATAGCCCTTGGTGTCCTCTCCACAGCCCCCTTTCTACCAGCTGCCAGCATAGTGTGCTCAGAGAGCAAGGGGTGCCTTCTGAAGCATGTTTTTTCTCTTTTGTTACAGACAGTAAGGCTGCCCCTTGAGAGGCTGTATTCAGATCAAGCTGTCACAAACAAATAAGAATATGCTTGCAGATGCTGAAAATCAGATCTCTTGCAGTAATACAATATGCCAATTCTTAAAATGTTAACAGAATTCTCAATTTAACATTTTCAAAGATGATATTAAAGGCAAGAATTTCACATCTATGGTAGCACTTACAGAAGGGCATTTATAAATATGATGTCCATACCTATGAAGCTTACAAATTTGACAATGCTCAATAAAAGCTTTCAGAATCAAAAAAAATAAAAAGAATATGCTTGCATTGCGGGGTGGTAGAGGGTTTGCTTACTTTTCTCTGTGCTTTCTTATCTAATAGGCTCTGGATTACTGCCACAGCAAGGGAATCATGCACAGGGATGTGAAACCTCACAATGTCATGATAGATCACCAACAGAAAAAGGTACCATTACAGCCAGGCAGTGAAAAGCCTTTCATTGGAAGGCTTAGAGCCAATCAAAACTCTGGCCAGTACCTAGGTAGTTTCTGAAGACCCATGCTGTTTTCTTTGGCAGACTTGTGATACTGTTATTTCTCTAGTCTCCAGTGTTGGTTTCTACTTCACATAAGCATAGTACACAAGAAGAGTAGACAGCTGACCCTGACTGTAGTCACTTGTTTACTTTGGTCATGATTTTCTGGAGGGCCTCAAGACAGAAACTACAGCTGGTGATTTTTACTTCCTTTCTTAATGACCCTCAGACCAACCTGCCTGGCCTTAAAAAGTATACTTGGGTCCCTCCTATTTTCTATTCTCAGTTCTGATTGTCCCTGACGGTGAGTAAATGAATCAGCTAGTGTTAGATTAATGAAAAGCTAGAGCAATCCTTCAATCCTGGAGTGGGGCACATGTCCCCAACCTTTGCTGTTAATGACTAGAGCTTATAATGAAAGCTGTCAGTAATGAGGGGGTATGTTAACACATGCAGCTGGTATGGAGGCAGAAGACAAGCTTAAGCTTTATTGATCTAGAGAGAATGATAAGCCAGGATAATTTAAATTTTAAAAAAGAAAAAGCAAATAAGATTCCAAGTGCTCTGCTCTAGAAATGACCTCTTAGCAGTTGCTGAAAAGTGTATCTTTTTAGCCAGTGCACTTGCTAACATTTTTTATGTGGGCAAATAATTGTTATTAATTAGATGTGGCCTTGTTGTAAGACACAGGCATCTGGAGACACTCCTTTCACATGTTTTATTTCTGTCGTATTTATAGCTGCGACTGATAGACTGGGGTCTGGCGGAATTTTATCATCCCGCCCAGGAGTACAATGTCCGCGTAGCCTCCAGGTACTTCAAGGGACCAGAGCTCCTTGTGGACTATCAGGTAAAATGTTAGTGAAGCACCTCTGGGTTCTTTTTACCTTTGCTAGGGCTTTTCTTGGCTTTTTCTTTTTCCTGGTTTTTATTTAGTCAATTTGGATACATTTAAAAGCCAGTCTTGGATACAAAAGGTATGTATCCAGGATCATTGTAGATGATCTTGGTTCCCGGGGAGACAGTTCAGGAAAAAACAGCTACAGAACTGGGCCTACATTCCATCCACGACCTCACTACTTTTGGGGAAAAGGTTTGCTACCTTTTGGGTACCATTCCCAGGAATCTGTCACCTGGCTGAAGAAGTTAGACTTGGGACTTCCCTGGTGGCACAGTGGTTAAGAATCCACCTGCCAATGCAGGAGACAAGGGTTCCATCCCTGGTCCACGAAGATCCCACATGCCGCGAAGCAACTAAGCCCGTGTGCCACAACCACTGAGCCTGCGCTCTAGAGCTCATGAGCCACAACTACTGAGCCCACATGCCACAACTACTGAAGCCCGCGCACCTAGAGCCTATGCTCCGCAACAAGAGAAGCCACCACAGTGAGAGGCCCACGTATGAAAACGAAGAGTAGCCCCAACTCGCTGCAGCTAGAGAAAGTCCGCACACAGCAACGAAGACCCAATGCAGCCAATAAATAAATAAAATAAAATAAAATAAAATCCAGTCTTTATTCTACCCCAAAATGATAATTATGGACTTTTCTCAGCTACTTTTTTTTTTTTTGGCTTTGAATTTTAAAATATCTGAAGAGGTCAACTAAAGACTAGAAACCTAGAAACTCAGATCAGAAAAATGACATCTGTAACACCCTTGACTGACGGTTGTCTTTATTTCCTCAGATGTATGATTATAGCCTGGATATGTGGAGTTTGGGCTGTATGTTAGCGAGCATGATCTTTCGAAAGGAGCCCTTCTTTCATGGACAGGATAACTATGACCAGGTAAGCAAACATCATCTGGCTCCTATCCATTTGGAGGCAGATGCCAAGAAAATAGCATCTCGATAGGGATGCTGTTGTTGAGCCACTAAATATCATCCAGTATCTGCATATAAACTTTTCTTCAGGGTAAAGAGTTTCACAAAATCTTGTCTGTGGTCCCCAAAGATAGAGACAGATAGTGTGCTGTGTTCTGCCCAACTTCCAAATTGTGTCTATGAGGAAGTCAGGTACCTCCTTGTCTAATAAAACAAGATTCTAGTCATTAGGGACTTCACTGGTGGTGCAGTGGTTAAGAATTCGCCTGCCAATTCAGGGGACACGGGTTTTAGCCCTGGTCCAGGAAGATCCCACATGCTGTGGAGCAGCTAAGCCCATGCGCCACAACTACTGAAGCCCACGTGCCTAGAGCCCGTGCTCCGCAACAAGAGAAGCCACCACAATGAGAAGCTCACGCACTGCAATGAAGAGTAGCCCCCACTCGCCGCAACTAGAGAAAGCCTGAGCACAGCGACAAAGACCCAACGCAGCCAAAAATAAATAATAAATAAATAAATTTATTTTAAAAAAAAAGATTCTAATCATTAGGTTTTATGTTCCCATAATCATCAGCCTCTAGAATATTATTGTCATAAGTTGTGTTATCATTTTAAAGGCATTTTGGAAATTTGCATTCATGTGAACTTCATATCTGTGAGTCTGCTGCCTGTCCGCCCCGGGCTCAGATCTGTATCTGTTCCCTGGAAATTTAGTGATGTGGAAGTCTCCTAATTCTTTGGTCCAGCATCCCCGCGGGCTGTGCTCAGTAATTTGGTCAGTTTGTTTTGTGTTTCAGCTTGTTCGCATTGCCAAGGTTCTGGGTACAGATGAGCTGTATGGGTATCTGAAGAAGTATCACATAGACCTAGATCCACACTTCAACGATATCCTGGGACAGTAAGTAAGAGAGAGAAAGAAAGAGTGTCTTAATTTACCCAATTCAGAAGTGAAAAGGTTAGCTGAAATCACTTTCTAAAGCTCTTTCTCCTTTCTAATTATATCAGAATTGAAATATTCTTTTTTTTCCCCATATATATTTTTTAACTTGAGAAATTTGGGCATTGTTTACATGTGTCTTCTAATCATTTTACTTCTCTAAGAGATAGCCTGTTTATCAATAGAAGATGGAAGACAAAATCATGCTACAGAAAACTTTCTGGAATAGCATATGGCTTATTTTAATGGAAAATCTTAGAAAGCTGTGATTCCTCTTTCAGTAAGAGATTTTTAGTTTCTTCTTGTTCTGTGTAATGGATTTTCTGTAAGGGAGCAAATTTTAAGGCATATTTTCAGATACAGTACAATAGTGTTGAAACGTAGTTGTTGTGTTGACAATTTTCAGACAGTAATTTTATGGAACCTCCATGTTTCTGAAGCTAGCTCTTTAAATATATCTGCTGAACAATAAAGATTACTCAGCTACCTCCGTGCCTCACCCAGAATTGACTAAAAGTCTGGGGCATAAAAAACTATCTAGAAAGGTTCTACAAAGTTTAAATCAGATGCAGACATTATAATTAATTCTATGTATCAGTCACAGAGCACTGTTTTGTTTGAGGATGCTGTGATCATAACTATGGGGGGGGGACAGGTAACATTAAGAATGAGATTTAATGAGCTTGTAATCAACACAGTGTTCTAAGACTTTGTTGGCTTTAACCCTAATATGTAAGAATTCTTGTTGAATTTAATCTCAGAATACCAATGCTTTCCTTTTCTTCTCAGACATTCACGGAAACGCTGGGAAAATTTTATCCATAGTGAGAACAGACACCTCGTCAGCCCTGAGGCCCTAGATCTTCTGGACAAACTTCTGCGATATGACCATCAACAGAGACTGACTGCCAAAGAGGCCATGGAGCACCCATACTTCTGTGAGTTTCCAGGGACCTGATCTGTCAAAGGGAAATTCTTCTACTCTTTATCTTTGAGGCCTGACAAGAGAATTCTGGGTATTTGGATGAATCATGCTTGGGATTTGGCCTCATTAGTTTGACTCTTGAAACAGCTCTGCAGATCTGTTTCTAGTTGCCCAAAGGTGTTTGCTTGTTCGCTGTAGTTCCCTTGAGTCTGATCTGTATGACCATTGCCTATGACCCTGAGTTGATAGATGACAAGTATCTAAAGTTTTGTTTTCAAATATATACATTTGTGTGGAAACCTAATCAAAGATTTTTTTTTCCGCCTCAAAAAAAAAGTGATTTGTTGAAAGTAGTAAGGTGACCATAGCATATTTTTAAAGAAGGAATAAGATAAATAAATACAAGGAATTTGAGGAAAGGAAAGCAGGTATGGCAGGACCTCGCTAAAATCCTGTCTGAATTACAGACTTCCTAGGTCTCACTTTAAAGTATGTGTGTATATTCAGTTTATGCACTTGCTTATCGGTCTGCATGTGTATGGTTCTCCCCACTGATAAAGTATGTCCCAGACTCTCCTCTCATTAAAGGCAGTGTGACGTCATTTAGACCAGTCACAGAGGAGACTGAGAGTGAGGGAGGTTAAGTGATCTGTCTCAATTTTCTGTCTGAAGTGAGATGAGAACTTTCAGCCTACCTCTTGCTTGACCAATATGCTCTTTCCTTCTCCTTTTTTTCCTCTCTGGAAATTAACTAAATCTTGCCTGAAGAATACATTGCTCTGTGGTCTTGAGCCTGGTAACCCATAAGCATTAGTAGACAGCAGATTTAAAAGGTGTTACCCTTCATTCTTCCAGACCTCAGACAAGTGTAAATGGTTGTCTTTCTGTCACAGAAAGCTATTTTTACACTCTGAGTTTGACTGAATTAAGAACACTGATGTTTATATTATGCAAATCATGATCTGTCTACTTTTCTGAATACATACTATACTTCTATAAAAAAAATTTTTACACTGTTGCTTAAAATCGATAGTTCTTCTAGTAGCTCTTTTTATTCACCCTTTCCTCCAAAGTGTTTACTATCTATTGCACATACTTTGAAGAAATGGGAGTTGGATATGATGTTAGTATTCAAGGAAAAACAACACATAAGAAAATCAGTAGAAATTTTGAACAGTGGGAAATGGGTGTTTCTGTGCCTCTCTTTTTCCTGAGTCTTAGCAGTTGAACTTGTACTCTGAAGAGGTATACAAGTTGATTGTGAGAGCATTTCCCCCTGATCATTCCTCAGTGTCTGTAATTTTGGTTGCCCTCCTGACCCTGACTTCCTGGTAGCCTGTGTCTATGTCACTGTGGAAGAAGGTTGGGTCTGTTATGGTGTTCTCCCCTGGCACTGGCCAGCCCTGCCTCTGCTGACTGTCCTCCTGTTTCCTTGCAGACCCCGTGGTGAAGGAGCAGTCCCAGCCTTGTGCAGATAATGCTGTACTTTCCAGTGGTCTCACGGCGGCCCGATGAAGACTGGAAAGCGACGGGTAATGCGGCATTGATGCTTGCCAATAAAACCAACCAACCAAACACAAACCTTGAAGGAAAACTACAGTGTGATAAAAAGAAATTCTAGCCATTCCTTCTAAACGCAAAGAAGAGTAAAGACCTAAAAGTCTGTCAAAAAGAAAGAAACTCCCCAGCACTAGTCTACAGGGAACTGCAGTTTGGCAGCCTGACGATGCACATAGTTGGGTATCTGAGGGGACTTTCCCTTTGGAATGCATGGGAGATGAGAGACTCGGAGTTGTTGTACATTTACCTTTATTTAACAGGAGACCACTGTTGAATTAACCTGTTCAAGTCAACAAGCTCTGAATATCTGACTTCCTATCTATTCCACTGTGGTCTGGGTTTCCTTTGGTGAGATTCAGGCTCAAGTTTTAGCAAAATGTCAGCAGTCTATAGTGACACACCAGCCTCATTCACGAAAAGGAGATACTAAAACAGTGACAGTATTTTTTTTCTAAGCTCTTTTACAAATTCATGTTTTATGTATTTTTTTTTTTTTTTAGTGACATGAGCTCTCTGGGAAATGTACCTCATCCCTGCAGTTTTCTTCTAAGTGATTCATTTGGGAGCAAACTGCAGTCACTCTCACAGGAGTCCCCTTTGATGTCAGGAGGCATCACTTTAAACCTTCTGATGCCATGGACAGGTCCATCTGTCTCATCAAGAGTTGGATGCTAAGTGCATAACTTGGAGCTCAGTGTAACCTTCGTTGATCTGCCTAACCATAAAATCTTGTTGCTATTTTTTTCATGTAGCTTTTTTTTCCAGCCTCTTAAGGAAAACTTCATTTCCCAGCACATCCCTGTGTGTGCACCTATTTTAACGCACGTCTCTGAAACAAAGACTTTTTGTTCACAACCATAACTAAAGCTGGAAAGTCAGTCTTCAGGGAGGTCAGGGAGGGAGAAAGAAAAGCATCCTTATTAGAATTTATTCAGGAAAGACGGATTGGGTGAGATAAAAACAAGTACTCCCCTCCCATGCTTTACCCCTTTTTATCCCCATGAGAAACAGTTTCCCTCTGTAATCAGGGTAATCTGCGTTTTAAAGCTCTGATAGGTAATACATGAATGTGTTGGCAGAGAGAAGTCTTTCTCACGTGCAGGGACTGGAGTTGTGTGGGCAGGGCCACCCACCGATAACCCGAGCGACCGGAGAGAGTAGCATACAAGGGGCTTGGGGAAAGGAGTGGAGCTGCTGGGGCAAGTATCAAAGCTTGGGATCCATTGTGCTAGCCTTCACGTTAGCAAAGGAAGCTATATTTTGTTTAAGAAAATTAAAAAAAATAGAGCTGATATCACTCTGGGGACTTGTCATCAACATGGTTTGCAAGCAGTCCCCTGACCCCAGCTGCAGGGCCGTGCTACAGCTGTGGGGACCTCTCACACTAGGCTGGAGCTCAAGGTGTCTACCACCACATCACACTTCAGGACTCCTTTATTACTATTTAATAATGCCGTACATTTTTATAAGGTTAGGGTGTTTGAAAACATCTGTTTACATTCCATATCCCAATAAAATCGTATTGGTATTGGTAGCGGGTCCTATCTCTAAATGTAGATTCTATTTTTGTTGTTTGGTCAGTGGGAACTTCAAATAAAACAAGATCCCAAAGCCAGGAAATGCATCAGTTAAGGTTCTCATACCAATGCTACCTGCCTTCATTGCACATTCTGTATATTAATGTATACATTTGTTCTACCTGAAAATCAAAAACAAGACAGGAGCTCTTGAGTGAACCTATATTGATATGTCAGGCAGCAAAACTCAGTGTTTGGGATTATCAAAAGCCTTCTAATGTGCCCTTCTAGGCAACACCGAACTGTTGGTTATTATTTATCAGGGAGATGTGCCACTGTGTGTCTTTCCTGCCCCACCCATTTCCTCCTTTGTCACCCATTCCCTCCCCCCACCCTTCTTTTTTTTTTTTTTTTTTAAATTGCCGGTCTGGACCAGGCAGAGGAAGCCTACTGGAGGGTCTTGGTGAAGTAGTAACCCCGTTTCTTTCTCTTGGGTCTCCCCAGAGGCAGTAAAAGCAGCTGGAGAAGAGTCAGGTGACTGACTTCTGTCTCTCCTCTGGTCATGATGTAGTAGGTGCAAAAACAGCTCACCTGCCTGTCCTTGGGTTCTGTGACTGCAGCTTGGCAAAGGAGTAATTCTTCCATTTTATGCGTACAGTTTACTTTTCCACCACCTATACTTTTTACCTCTCTTCATGCCTTAGACATATAGAATAACTGAGTTTAAAATGCTCCTTTCTGAGTCTGTTCTTGACACCCAACTTCTGGCTGACTGACTGTGGGTGGTTCTTTCCCAAACTGAACTGAGTCTCGTCCAGACCTTTCCTCTTTTACCTATCTCCAAAACCATTTTGTGTCCAGATGGACCTAGCTCCCCTGAGATTTTAGAGTATTTACCTGGGTTAGGAGGCAGTCTTGGAGAGTTCCAAAAGAGGGATGAGAGCGTGCGTGTGTGTGAGTGAGTCTAATCTTATATTTAGACAAAGCTGTGGTAGATTTACCCACCCAATTTCCTTTTCGGTTAGCATATTATTTCTTAAATTCATCTCAGTAATTTTCATTAGACATTTTGTTTGCTTCATTACCTTGTAACAGGTTAAAAGTGCCTATGATAAGGACCTATTATTTCCTAAAGAAAAGCAAAAAAATGTGGGGAACAGGGTAGTGTTACACTGTCATCTCAGGTACTGCCTGTGTTCAAGAACATAGACCCAGTATGGTGAGAACGGAAGGTTCCCGTGCCAAATACAGATTGGTGTATCAGAGGTTATTGGCCACAGGTGAGCATAACTGCAAGGTTTTGCTTCAGCTGAGAAATCCCATGGCGAGAGCAGAACTGATGAAGTGCGAATATTTTCATCAGGTTTGCTTGCAGTTCACTCTCCCCGTGATCCTATCATCTGGCCTGCCCCTGTCCTATCCTAGCCCCGTGGTAAGTGACCAGGTGGGAGAAGCCAATGAGTGTATAACGCAGACCAAGCATTCCCAGGTCATCTTACCACTTAGAGGAGTGCCAGAGCCAGTTCTGTGAGGCACGTGAACATCAGTCACTCTGCTGGGTCTCCTCACAGGCATTCTCCAGCACATTGGTACTCACGAGGCTCAAAGCATATGTATTCCCTTGCAAAGAAGGAAGGTGCTTTCCAACTGATTGATTAGAGGAGACGGAAGAGCTTATAATCCTTGGGGGCAGGGAGAGAGGACAGGAGAGGGGGCTGTTAAAAGAAGAAAGGGAATCAGTAAAAACAGTTGAAAGGTAGATCTTGAGGTGGGGGAACATGACTTCTTGAGGGAAGAAAGCAAGGGAGCACAAAGTTCAAGTTCTGGAACGTGCCCTGAGTTCTGGAACGCCCCCAGGATTGGTTCCAGTGGGACTGCAAGGTGGTGCTCTTGAGGCAGATGCTGAGTCCCAGAGAGAGCCAGCCCATGGCCGTGGATCTCAGTCTGCGTCTACTCAGGGAAATGACTTAGCTTCTCCCAGGTGCTGCTTTGATGAGGATGGAAGCAAAATTATTTTGGGACACAAACAATTGGAAGAATTTTTACATATGCATTGAAATGGATCTGAGAGAGCCCCGTTGACAGTCTCCTTTAATGCCAGTTCAGATTAATGATTCGTTTAGGAACCTGTGTTACTGCATGAGCACTCACAGGAAAAAGCAATCTTCCCTCCTACAAATTAACAGGAGTGGATAGTAACTGATCAGAGTCAAGGCCATTGAGATATAAACCCGAAAGCAAAAACAGGGTCCATATGAGCACACAAGAAGCCAAAGTTTGTCAGTGAGCTTAATAAATCTAAGACTGAGTGACATCTTGCCATTAAAACTAACCCCAGGGTGGGGATGAGGGGAGGGGAGGTGGCGAGGAAACATCTGGCTTAAGAAAACCAGTAATAACATATGCTTTGGAGCTATGTGGATGTGTCAGTGAAAATGACCCCAACCAGGTATTGTAGAGGCAGGGGGAAGTGATGTTATGGGATTATACAGGTGATGCATACTTTTGTGTAGAGAATCAACAATGTGCTACAAATGTGATACTTAATCCTGAACTGCATGTATTGGGGATTGTTTTTTTTTTTAAAAAATTCATTGAATCAATAAATTAACAGTTTTTCACTTGCTGGCTTTTCTTGCTGTAAATGGTGACTAAGAGGTTGGGACAGAAATCTTGACACCCAGTGGAAAGCTTGGATAAGTCTTCAAGAAACATGGAGCCGACTATTTTCTTCTGTTTGCAGAAAAGCAACACTGCCTGGGTTGTGATCCTTTACTAATGACTACTTCAGACACAATTGACCACCTCTTTGTATCACTGGATGACTGATGTATGATTTATGTGCTGCTGCCCTTTAGAGGAAAGAAAAATGCCATGTTAAATCCTGTTTTCATAAATAAAAATGTTGATAATCACCAGCATGTTGAGAATCACCAGCCTTCCCAAGTGGGAGACAAGCCACTGCTATGAGGACCTTAAACTTGTATTTCCTGTCTCTTGGGGGAGAGGAGGAATAAACCTTGAACTGTGAAGTTGTGTGGGCGGGTGGTTGCAGTTAATCACCTTGGTGTGAAGACTTGACTTTAGCAGAAGTGGTGGGACTAGGGTGGTGTGGGGATTGTTTCTTGGTACTTGCTTCTGAATTGTATCACTCAGAACCTGCCAATCCTGCTTGGGATTGACCATTTCATTGCACAACTTTACCTTGTGGGAGCGTGTTCTGCACTTATGAAAACCTCTCCCCAGCCCCATTTCTTGCAACACAAGTGGGCACACGCCATTGTTTGGCAGATGGTGGAGTCTTTCATCAGTGCGCTTGCTTCTCACTGATCCCTCTGTGGAGTGGGATGCTTGAAAATCATCTGCTGAAGAGTCATTTGTAACCTTACGTACCATGCAGCCTTTCTCAAATACTAAGCGTAGAACCCTTCCCGTACCCAAAGAAAGTTTGGGTCATGAAATGTTTCTGTGTGACAGCTTCCCAGATACATTGTCCTTTCTCTCGGTACCCTGCCGTGGCACCGTTCTGAGCTGCTGCTTCTAGAGTTCTGCTGGAATCTCACAACCCACTCCGCTGTGCTGGACATGGAAGGAGGAACGAGGTTTTCAGGCCATGCCAGACAGCTCCTTCCAGGGGGGAGTTAAAAATATTTGAGCTCCATTTTTGCTCTTTATTAGTGAACTGGGCCCTTTCCCTCTGTAATTACAGTCATCTGATTCTTGGTCCCAAGACTTAAGTAAGTTGGTTCAGGTCTGATGGGTATCTGGAGCTGGGCTGCTGGACCTGTAGCTTGGCTTACACAGAATAGACAAGAGGCTTTGGTGCTTCTAGATTAGCGTCCTGGACCCGAGAAAAGGAGAGGGACTCGGTCACAGTAAGGCTGGGACCAAGACTGCCTCTGTGAGTGGTGATCAGAAGAGGAAGAAAAAGGGTGCTATTTGAAACCTGAAACCGGTCAGTTCTTACTTGGTTTTCCACGAAGTGCCGTGGGAAAGTCAGGCTTGTATACCATTCCCAGTGCTCCCCAAGAGAAGGGAGCCACATGCCAGTGGAGGCCTGTCCTCACTCCGGGTCAGAATGATTAATGCCATCTTTCCCCTCCTCCCATCTCTCTCCCCAGGTCTGTTGCGGTTCCTCCCACTTTTCCATAAGCAGAACAAGAACCAAATCAAACGTCTTAACGTGTGTAGAGAGATCACGTTCCGTGAGCAGACACAAAACGGTGGCAGGTTTGGCGAGCACGAACTAGACCAACCGAAGGGCAGCCCACCACCGTATATCAAACCTCACTTCTGAATGTAAAAGGTTCACACGCCTTTGGCTTCCTGTTGACTTCCTCCTGACCCAGAAAGCATGGGAAATGTGAAGGGTATGCGAAATGGTGGTTACTGTTGCTCCCCCGCGCCCCTGGCTCGTCCCCGTGGCCGCCTTTTTTTTCCAGCAGACCATGCTAACTACCTGACCACAGACTCCAGTGGGGGCACGGGGCGTATATGGCATGATGGGCGGTTACATATTATAATTTTAAAAGTATATATTATTGAATAAAAGGTTTTAAAAGAAATGTATGGAGAGTTTTCAGTGCGGAAGGGGCCATTTAACGAGACCTGTGGCCACAGAGGACGGAGAGAGAGAAGGGCATTTGAGCCAGGTTCTAGCCAGAGGGAAGAGGGCCAGTCCCAGAGGTGAGGAGGGCCATTTCCAGCACGCTCTTGACAGACATGAGAAGTTGAAGAGGTATGTGAACCAGTCCTGGCAGTGGGAGACCGCAGGTGATTCCAGCAGACTTGGCGAGCCAGGAAAGCCAGGCCTCGGCCTCGCCTTGAACGCGTCCGTCTCCCTGGACCCCTCCTTCCAAAGCAGGTGAGTCAACCAGACATTTACGTGGTAGGTAAATGTCACCTCTAGTGAACTCAGGAAGCTGCCTTAGCCCATTCTTTGCTTTCCCTTTGCGCATCACCGTGTTCCATTCCACCTCCCAATACTGCTCACCACCCCGCCACGCCCCCTTCCGAAAAAGCATCTTACCTTGGAGGCTGGTTGAGTCTGCTGCCCTGAGGCAGGGGAAGGGGTTGGGTCTGGGGTTCAGATTATCCCGAAGCTCCCGTGAATGGGAGGAGAAGCAGCCCACTCACAGGTGAAAGAAGGTGGAATAGAAGCACCAGGTGTGTCTGTTAAGTGAGAAAACGAAACCTGTTTTACAAATGAGATTCCCTGGCACCCTCAGTCCTCTCCCAGGACAGCTGTGCCACGGGGAGGTGAAAGCAACAACCTGGTGGCTGCCCAGCCTTGTGTCTGGCTGAGGCCTGCGTCCTCCCACCGCCTGTAAAGCAGAAGCGGCGGGCAGACCCGACACCTGGGCAGCTAGACGGGGCACCCGCTAGTTCTCCACAAAAGCCACTGGTCTGCCCAACATCCCTTCTCCTGTCTTCTCTGCTGCTTGTCCTGAACAGGTGACTATGGGAACCCAGGTGTGGACGCTCACAGTTTTTGAAGCAATTATAGGGGGAAAGCAAAGAGGTCCCTCAGGGCCACCATGGCGTCAGTGTCCCTTGGACCAGCTCCTGTTGTATCCAAGCCATTCCTCAGGTGTGGGAGCTCAAGACTGTGCCTGCCCCCAGACACCAGCGAGTGAGGGCCTGCAGGCCCCCAACCAGGTGACAGGACACCGAACGTATGGACTTGGTCCTTTCCAGCTCCATCACCAGCCTCGTATTCTCAAGCGGTCTCTCTCATGAGGCCCTTTTTGACCCAAGGCTCTGTAAACTTCTTTTGGTCTCCCACGTGTCTGAGACAGCATCTCAATACCTTGTTTTAATGAGCATGTCCCTGAAACTCTTAGGAACGTGGTACTTCATATGTGTGTGTCAATCTACATAGCATGTTATCACCATGTTGACCCACTGGCGTTCGAGGGCCTTCCCCGACAGGGAGGGTCTCTTCAGAGCACATACACGGTCGACTGGCTTGGGAGTTCTTTAGATGCCATGCAGAACTGAAACGCTAGCTTTATCCAATTTCCCTTCTCAACCAGTGGGAAAGTCTTATTTTCCAAAAACCTCTCAACCAAGATAAACTTGGGTTTTGTGGATGATAATTGTTGGGTAGGAGAGTGCTCAGTTGTAGGTAGTAGGTGAAGGAAGAGTTTTTGCTTAGGTTGTTTTGGCCTTGAGAGAAGGAGACAAGGAACCCACTAAACCAAGAACAGTCTGAAGCTCATCCACAACGTGCTTGGAAATTCAGAACATCAATCACGTCTTTCAGTAGTCCTGCTTGTATTGGGATTGTCTAAAGTAATATTTATTGACTTTTCTTGATTACCAAAGTAATATATATGTTCATGGCAAAAAATTCAAATGTTACATAAAAGTAAATAATGACAGCCTCACCCTAACCACATACCCACACATCCAAAAACTCTTCCCTGCCTTGGAGGAAACCACAGTTAAATTTGGCATGTATTTTTCGACTATTTTCTATGCATTTACTAACATTTTAAAATTATAATGATTTTTATTTGACAGGTAGTCAGATTTTACATTCTTTTTCTGCAACTTGTGCTTTCACTTAGTTGGGAAAATTTTACTGTTATCATGTATAGATCTACCTCACACCCCTTTTCATGGCTGTATAGCATTCCATTGTGTAATGTACCACAGTTGAAGCAATCCCTTATGGATAGATGCTTACCAGTATTGTTGCAATGAACAAATTTGCACATACATTCTTACACAGTCTGTATGTTTGTGAGATAAAATCTTTTCAAAAAAAGAATTACTGTGCCATATGCTTTTTTTCTTTCTTCCTTTTTTTAGCAAGGGCATTGTTGAAATTCAGAGAAAGTAGTCTTCCATTGCTTTCTCTCACTGGTGTAGGTTGGCACCATGATGCCTTTAGCTATGGAATTCTTGTGGGGCTCTGACAGGCACTTGGGGCATGGTGTCCAAGGTCTATGAGCTTTCCAGGGACCTACAGAATAGTTGAGACTTGAAAAAAGGGTGTTGGCTCTAACATAAGAAAGTTGCAAAATAAAAATTTAATAAATGTAAGTAAATGTCTCTCCGATCCTGTGAACTGAGAATTCCAAAAAAATTACAGGGAAAAAAAGTTATCTTAAATATGAAAAATGGCTGCCTTTCAATGTTTGAAATGCTATGGGGATGCCTTCAAAAGTAACCATGCAGAGGGCTGGTAAATGTTTTAAAATATCCCTGGCCTGAATGGTCTGGGTGTTGGAATGGATGAGCAACTCTTTGCAGAATATTCTACAGACTTTTAAAATAACGTGCATCTCAAGTGCATTGTGCTAAGTGAAGAAGCCAGTCTCAAAAGGCTGGATGATTCTATTTATATGACATTCAGGAAAAGGCAAAGCTGTGGGGATGGAGAACAGACCCGTAGTTGTCAAGGGTTAAGGTTGGGGGGTGGGGGGTTTGACTACAAAGGGATAGCATAAGGGAATTTGGGGGTGATGGAGCTGTTCTGTATCCTAAATGTGGCAGTGGTTATATGACTTGGTACCTTTCTCAAAACTATACCAAAGGGACTTCCCTAGTGGCGCAGTGGTTAAGAATCCGCCTGCCAATGTAGGGAACATGGGTTCGAGCCCTGGTCTGGGAAGATCCCACATGCTGCAGAGCAACTAAGCCCGTGCGCCACAACTACTGATGCTGCACTCTAGAGCCCGCGAGCCACAACTACTGAGCCTGAGTGCCACAACTACTGAGCCCGTGTGCCACAACTACTGAAGCCCAAGCACCTAGAGCCCGTGCTCTGCAACAAGAGAAGCCACCGCAATGAGAAGCCCTCACACCACGGCAAAGAGTAGCCCCTGCTCGCTGCAACTATAGAAAGCCGGAGTGCATCAATGAAGACCCAACACAGCCAAAAATAAATAATAAATAAATAAATTTATAAAAAAAAAAAACTATACCAAAAAGAGTACATTTTCCTGTATTTAAGTTTAAAAATAAATTTTAAAAAATAACAATAACATGCAGGGTCCCAACACAGTCCCCTTTGAACTTCACTCTCAGATTAGCAGGAGCTTCATCTGCCCGCCACTGGCTCTTTTAACGATGTCTTTGGATATAACCACTGAGCTGGGATTCAGCAGTCCTCCATCTGCTAGCTGAGCACCCCAGTCATTTGGGCAGTCTTCCATCTTTGCTCCCAGATAAGGGGTGATTCTCTAGGCACAACCCCTCACCTCATTCCTATATCTCCCCATTTCCATCAGCAGGGAGGGGTGAAGAATAATCTCTGCCTTACAGTGTGTGGCAAGGCCCTTGTGTCCTTTAGTGACCAGGGGCTTGGAGTTTCTGGTCTCAGACTGACATAAACAGGTGCTGTCCACTGGATTTTAGCAAGTAACCAGGGCTTTTGTGCTCTAAAAGGGATTCTTGGAGTTCTGGGTGTTTTATATAATATCTTAGTTATTAAAGCTGTACATTTTGGGATTTCCCTGGTGGCACAGTGGTTAAGAATCTGCCTGCCAATGCAGGGGACACGGCTTCGAGCACTGGTCCAGGAAGATCCCACATGCCGTGGACCAACTAAGCCCTTGAGCCACAACTACTTGGCCTGTGCGCCTAGAGCCCGTGCTCTGCAACGAGAAGCCACCGCATTGAGAAACCCATGCACCGCAACAAAGAGTAGCCCCCGCTCACTGCAACTAGAGAAAACCTGCACGCAGCAACGAAGACCCAAAGCAGCCATAAATGAATAAATAAATAAATTTATTTATATAAAAAAAAGGAAAAAGCTGTATGTTTAAAAACCTATTTTGTCTTGTGGCTACAAATCTTGTTATAACTACAAACTGGTTGGTTTTGTATGTAAATTTGAACATTTATTTTGGTTAATCTTTGATACTCAATTAATTCAAAACTTAATGGGTGAAACCATAAACATTGCTCACATACTTAATCTAGTTTCCTTAGACAATTTCAAAGTAAACCACGTATTTAATCGGTCTGATTTGCACAAACACTTCCAATAGCTAATATGAAAGGCCTAAAATCCGCTGAAATCTTCCTAAGCATTCAAATACTAACATATCGAAGTCTAAACTCATAGATTTAATCAATCAAACGTTGTTTACAAACTTAGTTAAATTTTCTTAGCATTTTAAAACTAAAATTGCAGACCTAATTTCAAATTCCTTTAAGCATTTCAAATTAAATTCAAAGTACCATATCCTCTAATCCTCTAAATGAGTTAACTATTTCAAATATCTTAAATAACAAAATATCACAATAATCAAACTTATTCCTCTGTTTGACATGGATTACTGATATTATGAATTTGATTCACTTCCCATAGTCTCTGTGTGTATTCTGACACTTATCCCACCAAGGTGAGATATTCTATCTAAACTCAGGACTGTGATTCGTTCATGGTCAGAGATTCTGGGCCGGGGACAGAATTCCTTGCTGCTTCTGCAATGGTTCTAACCAAACTGCAGGTTAACAAACTAAGCCCCTTCTTTTTTTTTTTTTTTTGGCTGCAGTGGGTCTTTGTGCGCGGGCTCTCTCTAGTTGTGTCACGCAGGGGCTATTCTTCGTTGCAGTGCGGTGGCTTCTCTTGTTGCGGAGTATGGGCTCTAGGTGCTCAGCCTTCTGTAGTTGCAGCACGCAGGCTCAGTAGTTGCAGCACGCGGGCCCTAGAGTGCGCAGGCTTCAGTAGTTGTGGCTCGCGGGCTGTAGAGCGCAGGCTCAGTAGTTGTGGCGCACGGGCTTAGTTGCTCTGCAGCATGTGGGATCTTCCCAGACCAGGGGTCGAACCCGTGTCCCCTGCATTGGCAGGTGGATTCTTAACCACTGCACCACCCGGAAAGTCCCCATCTATTGTTGATGGACATTTGAGTTGTTTCTAGTTTAGGGCTATTATAAATGACATTGCTAAGAACATTTCTGTACATGTATTTTATGGACATAAGCAAGCATTTCTGTTTGGTACCCAGCATTAGAATTTCTCAGTCACAGAGTATATATATGTCTAGATTCAGTAGACATTATCAAATAGTTTTCCAAAGTGGCTGAACCAGTTTATACTTCCATCAAGAAGGTATGAATGTTGGCTTCCCTGGTGGTGCAGTGGTTGAGGATCCGCCTGCCAATGCAGGGGACACGGGTTCGATCCCTGGTCCGGGAAGATACCACATGCCACGGAGCGACTAAGCCCGTGCGCCACAACTACTGAGCCTACACACCACAACTACTGAGACTGTATGCCGCAACAATTGAAGTCCGCGTGCCTAGAGCCCCTGCTCCACAACAAGAGAAGCCACTGCAATGAGAAGCCCACTCACTGCAACGAAGAGTAACCCCTGCTTGCAGCAACCAGAGGAAGCCCACATGCAGCAACAAAGACCCAACACAGCCAGAAATAAATTAATTAATTAAATAAATTTATTTTTTTAAAAAAAGGTATGAATGTTCCAGTTGCTCCACATCCTCCCTATAAGCGGGTATTGTCAGTCCTTTTAATTTTAGCCATTCTGGTTGATCTACAGCAGTGTCTCATGATTTAAATTTGCATTTTCCTGATGACAAGATATGGTGAGCATCTTTCCATATGCTTATTGGTCATTTGAATATTTTCTTTTGTTTTTCAAAATTGGGTTTTCTGTCTTTTTCTTATTAATTTGTGGGAGTTCTTTATATATTCTGGATAAAAGATTTTTTTTTGTCTGGTGTATGTATTGCACATACATCCTCCCAGATTGTGGTATGCCTTTTCACTTTCTTAATCTTGTCTTTTAATTAACAGACTTTTAAAATTTTAATGACATTCAATTTATCAATATTTTCTTTTATGTTAGTACATTTTGTGTCCTATTTAAGAAATCTTTGTCTACCTCAAGGTCTTGAAGATATTTCTAAGGTGGTTGTTTTTAAATTAAGACCTTATTTTTGGAGCAGTTTTAGGTTCACAGTAAAATTGAGGGGAAGGTACACATTTTCTATATATTTCCTGCCCCCACACATGCATGGCCCCCATTATCAACATCCCCCACTAGAGTGGTACATTTGTTATAATTAATGAGCCTACACTGACACATAATAATCACCCAAAGTCCATAGTTTATATTAGAGTTCACTCTTTGTGTTTTACATTCCATGGATTTGGACAAATGTATAGTGACATGTATCCATCATTATAGTATCATACAGAATGTTTTCACTGCCCTAAAAATCCTCTGTGCTCTATTCATCGTTCCCCACCCCCCTACCCCTGGAAAGCACTGATCTTTTTATTGACTCCATGCCTTTTCTAGAATGTCATATAGTAGAAATCATACAGTATATAGCCTTTTTGTATTGGCTTCTCTCACTTAGTAACATGCATTTAAGTTTCCTCCATGTTTTTTCATGGCTCGATAGCTCATTTTCTTTTTTAGTGCTGAATAATGTTCCACTGTCTGGGTGTACCAGTTTATTTAGCTGTTCACCTACTGAAGGATGTCTTGGTCACTTACAAGTTTTGGCAACTTTGACTAAATCCGCTATAAACATCTGTGTACTGGTGTTGATATGGACATAAGTTTTCAACTCCTTTGGGTAAATACCAAGGAGTGGCGTTGCTGAATCCTATAAGAGTATATTTAGTTTTGTAATAAATCTCCAAGCTGTCTTCCAAAGTGACTGTACAATTTGCATTCCCGCCAGCAATGAATTCCTGTTCCTGTGGTTCCACATTCTAACCAGCATTTGGTGTTGTCTGCGTTCAAGAGAGCAGAATTAAAAAATCCTGCAATAGACTCAGGTGCACATGAAAATCTACTGTACAGTAATTGTGTTTCCCCCTAGGATATTTTGAAAAATTTAATAACCTTAAGGGATAAATTGTTCACTGACCTGAATTATACAGAGTCCTCAGAAATCATCCAAAAATAACAGCTTTGTATAAACATTTTTGACTTTCTGCTGTAATAAGATCCATATTTTTCCTTCTGTCTGGAAATTCTGGTTGGACTATTCACGGCATTGCCATGAGGATTAAATGATTTAATAAAGGCTAAGGCACTCTATTATACGCCTGACACAAAATAAATGCTCAATTGATGTTAGGAATTATTAGTTATTACAATGATGACATTAGTTGTTACAGTGAAGTTAGCTGCAAACTCCTTTTCTGTCAGCCACAATACCCAACACAGGTCTGAACACAGAGTAATATCCAGGTAAGTGCTCAGTGAGTGACTGGTTTCCAACATTTGGGATTTCTTCCACACTTGAAATACCATAGCTTATTTTATGTCTTTTTAAAAATGTTCTAGGGCTTCCCTGGTGGCACAGTGGTTAGGAATCTGCCTGCCAACGCAGGAGACGTGGGTTCGAGCCCTGATCTGGGAAGATCCCACATTGCCACGGAGCAACTAAGACTGTGTGCCACAACTACTGAGCCTGTGCTCTAGAGCCTATGAGCCACAACTACTGAGCCCATGTGCCACAGCTAGTGAGCCTGTGCGCCTACAGCCTGTGCTCCACAACAGGAGAAGCCACCACAAGCAGAAGTCCGTGCACCGGGACGAACAAGATTAGCCCCTGCTTGCCGCAACTAGAGAAAGCCCGTGAGAAGCAATGAAGACCCAACTCAGCCAAAAATAAAAATAAATTTATTTTAAAAAATTCTAAGAATTAATTGATTTTTTAAAAAAAAACAGCTGTTGATCCAACTCAACCAACTCAACTTTTTTTTTTTTTGCGGTACGCTGGCCTCTCACTGTTGTGGCCTCTCCCGTTGCGGAGCACAGGCTCCGGACGCGCAGGCTCGGTGTCCATGGCTCACAGGCCCAGCCGCTCCGCGGCATGTGGGATCTTCCCGGACCGGGGCATGAACCTGTGTCCCCTGCATCAGCAGGCGGACTCTCAACCACTGCGCCACCAGGGAAGCCCTCAACTTTATTTTAATTGCATTAATTTCTGCTTTTATCCTAATGTTCAAGCCTTGTTTTCTAATCATGCATTTAAGGCGATAAATTTTCCTCCAAGTATTGCTTTGACTTCATCCCACAAGTTATGTGGAGTATTCATAACATAACGATCCTGTCAATAATTAAAGCAGATGCCTATAAGGCATTTAGCACAGTTAGTGCGCAATACTGGTTAGCTGCTTTAACCTTATCCAGTACTCGGCCAACAAGTATTTATCTGTCATTCTCAGGACACCAGGTAAGCTTATCCGAGCCACCTTCCGTGCCTTTCCTCACTTTTCTTTTGCCTTTGTAACTCCTCCTAGCCCCTTAGGGGGCGGGGCCTGGCCTTCACGCGCTTTGACCCCACCCCCGCCAGGTTTCCATGACACTACGTAGCTTCTAACGACATATTCTATAATCCTGTCTCCTTCCGCTTTCTAAAAGCAGCTATGGGACCACGATGGAAAAATAGTCCCTTGGCAAAGGAGTTCTTTTCACGAGGAGGCGGAACTAGGGCGGGGCTTAAGCGGAAGGAACAGGAAGTCTGTGAGCCCTGTGGCGGGATTGGGCTCAGCGCTCTCAGGGGGCGGAGGGATCCATCGCAGGCGGCGGGCGGCCACCGCCTCCATTTAAGGAGGGGAGAACGGTGCGGGCGGCAGTTGCTGTGGTTTCCGTGTTGAGGTGGCTTAGTTTTTACGGGAGCTGAAGTTCACGGACGCAGCGTCGCGTGTCCAAGTCCAGCTGTCTGTGGCTACCGATCGGGAGGTCAGGAGCGCAGCGTCCTTTCTTCGGACTAGGGCCAGCTCCCTGTTTTCCCTTCGCCACTTGGTGCCAATATTTAGGTCGTCTTCGGCGCGGCTGAGGAGAAGGCCGCGGGCGAGATGTTCAAGAACACGTTCCAGAGCGGCTTCCTTTCTATCCTCTACAGCATTGGCAGCAAGCCCCTGCAAATCTGGGACAAAAAGGTCAGGGGCTGGGGGCGGCGGCGGCGGGGCGGGGGCCCGGGGCTGGGCCCGGGGTAGCGGCTAGTTGTGTCGAACTGGCGCCTGGGGGAGGCCGGGCGGTCTCTGCTGTCTCCTGTCCCCAGCCTGGCGTGACTGAGGCGCGAGGTGGGGGCGTCGTGTAAGCCGCGGGGGCTGCATTGTGGGGTGGGCGTGCCTGGGGTTTAAGTGTCCTGCGGCAGTAGTGTGGTTAGGACAGTTGCCCCTCGCGGCAGACTTCACTGGGCCAGTCGGTTCCTCAGCCTCGGTTTCCGCATCTATATGGTGGGGTCGATAGTGCACGTCTCACGGCATGAAAAGCGTAAACTCACGTGAGGTTGCTTCGGGAACGCGCAGATGAAAGGAACCGCTGTGGAATGGAACGCGCAGATGAAAGGAACCGCTGTTCACTGATTTCACAAATATTTACTGATATCCTGTGTTGTGCCAGGCACTGTGCTGGGCACTAGACACAGAGCCTTTGTTCCAGGCCCCCTTATAGAGGCACAGCCAGAACTCAGTTATGTTTGGGTTTCATTCATTTGCTCCCTTCCTCCCACTGATCCCAGCCAAGCCGGAATTCGGTGGCCTTTGGCACCTGCTCCACACTCACTGTGACTTGGGGTCTGTACTCTGCCTTCAGTGGCTGATCTCCATCAGAGAGATTGCAAAATGGTGATAAAGTGTTGTCTGGGTTAACAAGCTGAACGCCAGGTACAAGCCTCACCATCTTTATTCAGGCATCCACTAGATGATGACTTTCACTGACTCTGGGAGATGGTGACCCTGTCCACTTTTTGGAGATGTTGATTGGGGGCATGTGTGCCTAGCAATCTATGAGTTGGTCTGCATTTAATTACTTTGATATTTCCTTTCTCATGCAAATTCCCAGTCATCCGTACCTTTTTTGAATATAAGTTAATATAAAGCACTGTACATTGGAAGACAGGTGATTTAGGGTATAACCTTAGTACTGCACTCCTTCGGGGACAATGGAGAGAGGTGGTGTGTTGAATGCTGTTTTTATAGAGAAGAATGTAGGATAATCTAAATAAGCAGTTCATTGGTAATGAGGCAAAGAATTTTGGATATCATCTCAGAACAATTCCCTGTCTTCCCTTATCCACAGATGAAGGTTTGGGGCCACATAGAGATTAGGAGAGAACATGGACAGCCTTCTGCCTGTTGCCTCTAGGGAATTCTGCTTTCTGAGAGCAGCTTTGGGGATGGTGTGTTCACAATGTCATTTTTATAAGATAGTTGAAAGATCTGAATGTAATGAGTTTGGCCTTATGCATGTGTGAGAAATCTGACCAGCTCTCCTCTTTCACAGTGATTCTGTCCACAAACTAGAGCTAATGCCAAGAGTTACTTATTACCCAAGAGAGCAGTTCCTTAACTGTTTTCCTACATTTTACTGAGTTTTTCAGTTCCATGGTTTTGTTCACATTGGAATAAAAAACACTTTAAACTCTGAAATTGTACCTCTACAAAGAGAACCCGGAATGAGTGTACCTGGGAACTTTGTAAAGATGATGGCTTCTCAGCTGTGGCTTGACTTAATTTTGGACTGTCCAAAGGCAAGGAGAGAGTGGATTGTATGCCAGTTGAATTTGGGATTGTAACCAAAGTGTCAATATGAGGCAATTGATATAGAGAATGGGGCTTGATCTAGGAGGAGAGGTTTTCAGAGCAGGTCAGAGAACTTACCAACACAAAGAATTCCAGTGGTAGAGAGGCCTCAGCATTTCTATCAGGTGAAACTTTTCTCAGAGTTGCCCCATTTTAACCCTTCTGGGCTTGATCTTTTGTAGTGTGTTTTATTTTTCAAATGCAGCTTTTTGAGTAGTCAACATGTTTGCACACGGAATATAAAAGCAGAGTAACCATGGTGCACTGTGTCCCTTAACAACGCCACTAGAGGTCGGATGGTATCCTAATAACATAAACCTGTGTGAAAACATTGTTAGAAGATCGACTGGCAGGGTTACATGGAGTAAATTAAGCAGACATTTTGGCAAAGAAAACCTTTAGAGGAACACTCATTTTAAGCAAAATTCTCATAATAGTAAAAATAAATTATATGTTTCTACTCTTCTTATTTGGACTAGATTGAAAAGTGTTTATCTGTGAACTTTTCCCCCTTGAGGCAAGAGAAGGAAAGGGAGGAAGAAAGGAAAGTTTGGGGCCAGATCCATAGGCTTTGGTGTATGTGTTCCTTTACTCAGCTGTATTATAAAGTCCTCAGAAAGTGTTGGGAATCCAGTCCAGAAGGGGAAACACTGGGAACTGATATTCTTATCAAAGATTTATTGAGCAACAGCAAAGTGACAGGCATTGTATAGATTTGGGGAGATACAAAGTTAGGGAAGAGAAGACATTTTCCCCACTCCCATGATTCCGAATAAGGCAAAGTTGTAATAAGGGCAAAGTTTGATGGAGGGAGGGAAGGACTGTCCACATTTATCTAGAAATGACCCTACCCTCTGCTAGTAGGTACATATTGGCTATAAGTGCCTGTTTTTAGTTGTTACATATTTTGATTTCACAAAACTTTACTATTCTCCTTCCTGAGTTTATGGAGAGAGAATTTCTGTTATTTGTTTACGGTGAAGAGCAGTCTTTGAAAACTTAGGTTTGGCTTCATTTAGGCTCTGTGTCTCCTTATGAATATGAGGAGTGAATGCCATATTCATAATAACAGTTAATTTGCAAATTCATTTTGGGGGTGTGGCTACATTTGCAATACCTGCATTTATCTGACACTCTGAAGTTCTCAGCCCCTCCCCCCATCTCATCCTTCAAATCTCAGCTTAACTTAAGTTCCCAATGTAATAATGTTTATGTCTCCTGTGTGCTCCTGTGGCGCTCTACATCACGCTGAATGGCAGTTGCCTATTTATTGTATATCTCCCACTAGACTACAGGTTCCTTAGGGGGAAGAATAGTATCTTACCTTGAAACTCCAGTGCCAGAGTGTGGTCAGACACCTTGGATTTGCGTCCTGGCTCTGTCATATGTCCTGTGCTGTGTAACCTTGAGCAAGTACTCAACTACTCAGTTCTCTCATCTTGTAATCCACCTCCTTCTCATGGTTATGGAGATTAAATGAAGATGTATATAAATGCTTAGCAACAGTTATGGCACACATTATTAAATAGGGCAGGGAACTGAGGCATTTGCTCAAGAGTAAGTGAAAAATTTATAACTGAGCCCAATATTCAGATGCCTAGGAATAGGAAGTACAGTAACTCCAGACTTCTGAAATGAGAATAATTTAGTCAGTGTACCATGGCTTTCCCTATCCAAAACTTTAACATGGCTCTAAGGCCACACAGACTGTGGTCTGGTACCTGCTTAACTAGTTCTCCAGGCTGATGTCCCCCAGGATCCCCCTTCTAGTATTGACCTCCTACTGAACTGAAAGAAGTCTGTTCTCTCCTGCTTTAGGCTTTTGTACTTGCCGGCCCCTCTCCTGGGACCCACTCCTACCCCTTCTTCATTAGTCTCTAGGTCTCAGCTCAAAGGTACCTCCTCAGGTTAAGTTAATTTATATCCACTTATAGAACCTCTACTTCCTTCTCATCATACTTGAAATTAGCTTCTCAAGATCTGTATTCCTGGCTGGACAGTAAGCTTCCTGATAGAGACCTTTGTAATTTTTCAAACCAAGAGTTTAGCAGAAATTAGGGATTTCTTAATGCTCCCTTAACTTCTGGGATCAGCAAATACTACATTATTAAAGGACTTTTTATGTTTAATGTAAACATTACTTCCGGTTTGTAAAGAAAATACCAGGAAGTTCTTTTCCCACTTATGCCTGTGTAAAACATGTAACTTTCAGACTTTACTGGTAATACCCTAAAAATCTACTACATGAGATTGTTAACTCATACAAGCTTCTCTTTCTTTCTGCTCACCTTGTCTTTCTCTGCTGCTGATCCTTCCCATTCCCAAACGAAATATTAGAACCAGAGTTTTTGTGGCTGTTGCTGGAAAATATTAGATTCCCATTCCCAGTTCCTAATTTTAAAAATGAACAAAGTCTCTCTCCAGAAAAAAAGTTCCCACACCCTAACTTTTAATTAGCAAACCTTGTTGGTACATGTTAAATTTCTAGTAGTAGAATTGAGAGCATTTGGACATGAAAGTACTAAAACTGTTTTTTTTTCAGATTATCCCTGGGTCAATCTGGGGATGTTATTCATTTTTCCAAAAAATAGCTTTTACTATAATTGGGCAAAGGCCTGGGTTTTAGTTACACTTGCCCTTTCAAGGCATTCTTAGGAAGAGACTGGTTAGCAATACATATAATTGTCCTTACTAAAGGGTTGTTTGTAAATGTCCAAAGTTGCCTGTCTGCTGTTTGGATAGTCCCTGTTACATGCCGCAAAGGAAGAGAAGCCTTTACTCCACTGGAGCCTACAAGGCCCAGGGCTTGAGACAGAGCTATGCCCAGCTCTCCCCACAGAGGTCTCCCTCTGCCTGTTTTCTGACTTAGAGCCCAGCCCCTAGCTCAGGGCAGAAACTTTCCTGCTGAAATGGACAGCTCTAAAGGCTTAATGTAAATTGGAACATGTGTCATTAAGACTAGGATGCCAGATGGCTGAGGGCTCAGCTGTCTGCCAGGATAAGTGGGTGGAGCCACAAAAAAGAAAGGTGGGAGTGGGGAACGGATACAACTCGTGTTATTTTTAAAGCACTTGACGAAATATAGAGCATTGGCCAGCTTCCTCCCTATCCCAGTAGTATTTTCCCCGCTCAGCTTTGACTCTCCTCCCTGGGGCTTACATTGGGGGGGAAAAAATCAGTGTTCTTTATTAGTTGTCCCAGCAACCATGGAAAGCCTGGGAGAGTGATTGCAAAAAAGGGCTTGAAGGTTCCCTTCTTGGTGCCTGCAGAGGCTGAGAACCATTCTGATTGTTAATTGCCAGTAGCCTGGGTTCTGAAGCTTCTAAAGTACCTCCACCTCATAGTTGGGGCCCGGGGGTGGGGGAGGGGAGGAGATCATGAAATTAAAAAATGTAAGATTGGCTTTATTTATTATCATTATTTTGGAGGAATAAAACACTCATAGGCCACACTACAGGAATGTGTCATGAAATAAAAAAATTAGCAAGTCAAAAACAATAGGCACTTTCTAATTTAGAGAGGGAAGTAAAATAAAACCTACTTCCACCATGTGCAATAAATGCTGACCAGTTCATTTTATCTTCATTTCAAAGCCAGGCCTGCCTAGTGGCCTCTGAACTGGAAGAAGCTAAGGAAAGGAAGTTGATACTTTCTGAGTCCATGTGTCTTGTTATACATGTTTGTCAGAAGCTGGACTGGGGAGGGGCTTGCTTCCTGGAAGACCTTTACAACTTAAGGCAGTGACAGCCAGATTGCCAGAGTGGTTGGGAGGCCTTGCCCCAAATTGTCCACCTCTCTTTCTCCTTTGATCGTAGTTTTAGAGCCTAGAGAGAAGTTTGGGGACGTTTCCCACCCATATCTCTGGTTAATTGCACCCCTGGCCCCACTCCACTCTTCTTCCAGTGAATTTGTATTTACAGCCCTTTGAACTTAATAAAGAAGAAAAATCATAATTCACTAAGAAATCACCTTAATTTGATTTTAAAGCTCTGGCAGCTTGTGATATGAGAATACTTTTCTTCTTTGAGGACTGAACTTTCTCCTTGGGCAAAGCTCTATTTAGACTGTTCTCGCCACTAAGCAGGTTAAAACTCTAGAGAGACTGTTGGGCATTCCTTCGAAAAAGCTGCCTTTTCCCCCTCTGGGTTCTCGTGTTTTACGGGCTATGTTAATTAATTTTGTAAGAATTAAGTTTGTGCGTGTGGTAGTTTATGTGTTGTGAAAGGAATTTCTCTTAAGAAGTTACTGACAGTCCAACTGAAAGTTAGTTTGCCCCTGGGACAGAAGTGAAAGAATACACAGAGTCTGTTTTGGCTTTTAGTCTGTTGGCTTCTGTGTGCAGTGTAAGGCATTGTTTTCTTCTGTAAAGACCTGAGTAGTCACATTTACTGGAGTGCTATAAACTTTGAGATGGGCAGAAGGCAAACGTCCTTAACATTTCCTCCCTGTGAAACCTGGCTGGGTTTTCTGGAGCTGAGGGAGGCTTACATCTCTCTGACTGTAGTCAGAGAGACCTTCCAGGATGTAAGATCTGAGGTCCCACTTACAATGTTGGCTAAATTGCAACGTGTTGCCTTTTAACAATAGTAGTCTTTGGACCCTAATTACTTAATCCTTTCAATTTAACCATCTGTTTGGTTTGTTGCATTCGGTACCTTTTTAAGAAAGAATGAAGTTATAGAGAATAATTAGTGGTATGTTATATAATTAGTATTTGCATCTTGTTGGGATACTGTCAGCTCTTATCAGTCTGCCTGCAACATATTATATGGAAAAATTTCTTGATGAATTCCTCCTTTACCAAGAAGTCTGCCTGATTTTCCACAGCAGCTGTGGGCTAGCAAATAGAGGAGGAATATTGCCACTTTGGGAGCATTTATGTGGGGAATGAGGTGGGCAGTGTTGGCATGTGCTACAAGTCTTTGTGATCCAAGTCTTTGTGCTTTTAATCTCCCTTGGAAAGAGGCCCAGAATTCAAAGCAGGAGGGCATTGGATGTCGCCAGCTTTGTTTGAGAAGCACTTCAATGTGATGTTTGTGACTTGAGAATCCAGAAATGCTACACTGGCAGAGATCTGGGGCCCATCCACTCAGCATTCTGTCTCTGACAGTGGGTACCAAAGGATGATTTGTGGGAAGTCATTCTTTATGCTAGTAACCTCACTAGCGTGATATACCTTAGGATCTCTGGCTTCCCATAATAGCCCATGGTGGCCAGGAATTTTTGAAAAATCCTCCTTGAATCTCTTCATATGTGCCAACTCTTAGGATGACAGATTCCAGAAGTCAGCAAATATTTGAATGCTTAGTTTATGCCTAGCAGACTACTAAGCACTATAGAACATATAAATGATGTTTAATACTTGGTCCTTACCCTTCAGCTTATACTTTTTTGAGGAGACAAGACTCAGTTGCATCTGGCAGAAAAAGATGGGCAGTGATATCAGATGTTACCTGGGGAATACCAAGCACACCACAAGTGGATCAAATTAACAGGAACAGAGCACGCAGAGACTGATGTCTAAAGACAGAATGCCATGTTATTAATAATTGTGTTGAACAATACAACTATCAGACTCAACGCTGTATTCTCTCCCCATATGCAAGTCTCATGGAAAGCCACATGATGAGTTGTTGAATATGACAGCACAGGCAGCCGTTTTCACTATACCTAGTAAAAAACCACATGCTTGTCATTCTGATGCATCAGGTTCTAAACCTGGTTGATCTTTTTCATGTTTTAATACATTCAGCCCTAACAGTCCAGCCCTGTCTCAGAAGTGCCTTTGCATGTCTCTGCTCTGTCCATATAAGGTGCTTGGATGTAATGCTTGAAGATAATTGTGCTTTCCTAAATATGTTTTGAGAGGAGGAATCCGTATCGAATATTGATTCCTCTCCATCATATTCCCCCTACATATGCAGCAAACAATGCAAAACAATGTAGGATGAAGTGCTAAATTATGTAGTCTAGGCTACATGAGCAAGAAAAATGAATCAGAGAGAAGAGAGGTCAGTGTAGGCTGAAAATGCTAAAGAAGGCTTCTGTGTGCGGCACAGATGGGACTCGAATTCATACTTGAAAAAGTAGAAACTTAGGGAAAAGAAGACAAGGAAGCATGAAGTAGAAGTAAACCTGGGGTACTAATACGTTCGGTTTTTGGTTGCTACCCTCCCTCTCAGTGACACTCAGCACTTGACCTTTCTGGCCAGAGAACTATGTGAGGCAGTGGAGGGCAGTGGAAAGCCTGGCGTTAATCCTGCCCCTCTTACTTAGGGTCTGTCGTCTGCACTCCCTGAGTGTCAGTGTCCACGTCTGTAAAGTGGAAGCAACACCAACAACCTTGTGATTTTTGTTGTTGTTGTTAGGACTGAGCTCGTTGTTGTTAGGAATGTTCCTAGTGTATAGTAGATGCTTGGTAAACGTTAGCTGGATCTAAATTGAGTTGATTTCTTTGGGAAGAAATTTGTCCTGATTTATAGATTGCCAAATTGCCTGCAACTCCTGTGGTGGTTGATTGGGCCCTGTACAGAGGTAATAGCATGGCTTACTTTCAGATATCGTGTCACAAACTTCTGTGTTATGCCCTTTGGGCTACTGTGGTTTTCTTTAAATCAGGGGTGTCGAACCCCTGGGCCGCGGACCGGTACTGGTCCGCTGCCTGTTTGGAACCGGGCCGCACAGCAGGAGGTAAGCGGCGGGCGAGCTGGGGCTTACATCTGCGGCTTCATCTGCGGCTCTGCATCGCTGGCATTATCGCCTGAACCACCATATCCCACTCTACCCCCAACCCCGGTCCGTGGAAAAATTGTCTTCCACACAACCGGTCCCTGGTGCCAAAGAGGTTGGAGACCGCTGCTTTAAATAGTCCCATTCAGCCTTCAAAATCTTAACAGAGTTATTTGTCGATATTTCAGTACTAACCAGTTTAATTTCATCCCTTGTAGGTACGGAATGGCCACATCAAAAGAATCACCGATAATGACATCCAGTCCCTGGTGCTAGAGATTGAAGGAACAAATGTCAGGTAGGTTGCCACTCTTCTCCCAGAGACATGGAATGCCAGGAGGTAGTACATTCATAGGGGTTAATAGCATGGACTGCAGAGTCAGACTGCCTGGTGTGAATCCAGCTCTGCTACTTAGAGCTCACCTTGGGCAAGTTATTTAATCCCCCAGGCTTTAGTTTCCTCACCTGTGAAATAGGGATAATGACAGTACATCTTCCTTGTAGAATTATTGTGAAGATTAAGTAAGTGAATGTGTATAAAACACTTAAAACCTGCTTAGCACTTAGTCAGTGCTGTATAAGTCTTAGTTATTAATATTTAACCCAGATGTGTTTATGTGGAGGTATGGGTTTACAGTAATCATCCAGTGGATGGCCAGGGTAGTTTTCAGTGTTATAATGGTCTTAGTTTTGGTTTTCTATCATTTGATAGTTTCTTAGACCAGAATTAAATCTTTTTTCACTGGAAGAACTTGCAGATCCACTGGTCTGGCTTTGTTTCTCAGATATTTTATTGTTGATGTCTAGTGCTATGTTAAACTTTTGTTTCAGAGTCCAGCACTTTTTTTTAACACATTAGCTTAACTTAAGGGTTGAGGGATCATTGGATGACGTATCTGGATCTTTTAGATCTGCCTTCCAATTTATCCTCTTGGACTGAGTGTTATTGCTGTGCATACCACAAAGGAAAAGGCAAGTAGTGTGTTTATTGGTGTTTCCTCTTTCTACAGCACCACATATATCACATGTCCTGCAGACCCAAAGAAAACATTGGGAATTAAACTTCCCTTCCTTGTCATGATTATCAAAAACCTGAAGAAATATTTTACCTTTGAAGTACAGGTAAGTATGTGCACATGAATCTCTACACTCTTGGCTATACCAAAGAGATGTCCTGTCAATTTATAGGAGAAAAGTGGCCGCAGGAAAGTATCTTTATCCTTTTGTATGTATTCTTTTCTGCCTCTGCTGTACACTTGATGCAACCCTTTTTTTTGCGGTATGCGGGCCTCACTGTTGTGGCCTCTCCCATTGCGGAGCACAGGCTCCGGACGCGCAGGCTAAGCGTCCATGGCTCACAGGCCCAGCCGCTCCGCGGCATGTGGGATCTTCCCGGACCGGGGCACAAACCCGTGTCCCCTGCATTGGCAGGCGGACTCTCTACTGCTGCACCACCAGGGAAGCCCGCAACCATTATTATTATGGCATTATTATTATGGCATTATTATTTTGGTATTATCAATCAAAGTTTAATGCCAAGTTTTAAAAGAAGCAGTAAGCATCTAGAAAATCTAATCAATAGCTACAAGAGTTCAAAGCTTGAGGGTTAGAGTAGTGTCCATTTGGGAAGTTACTATTTAATACTGGGCTATTGTTGGTCTCAAGTCTAGCTTTTTTAATTTTTCAAAGGGAAGAATGTTTATGGAATCATGCTATGGTCTGGGGGCCTGATGCATGTGTCATATGTCATAAGCAGCTGGTGTTGTCTTGGCAACAGACAAGATAAACTAGCTACTTCCGGGCCGTCTGCATCCAGTGTGACCTATATCTGGTTTGTTTATTCTCCCTTGGGTCTCAGCCTTGGGAAACCAGGCTGTGGGAGTTTCAAGTCCTCGTCTTATCAAGGTTGTTTGCTTCTTCCAAGATGGAATTAATGTGATTCTTCTCTATATTTCATAGGTACTAGATGACAAGAATGTGCGTCGGCGGTTTCGGGCAAGTAACTACCAGAGCACCACCAGGGTCAAACCCTTCATCTGTACCATGCCCATGCGGCTGGATGATGGCTGGAACCAGATTCAGTTCAACCTGTCAGACTTCACTCGGCGGGCATATGGCACAAATTACATTGAGACCCTCAGGGTGCAGGTACTGGCTCCTTTTCCAGATGGAGCCCCAATGGGAGAGGGGTCTAGGCTCTGTTTGTTACTGGCTTGTGACCCAGGTGACAGAACAGTGCGGGTTTCTGGCTAAAGTTCCCAAGTCACTGTCCAGGGGGCTTTCACCTCAGAGAGGCCCAGGACCTTCTCAGGAATCTGCTCAGATACAGTGGGAGAATACAGCAAGTAAAATCTCCCTCTTGTCAAAATCTACCCCTAAGCCACGCTGAGGAGATGGCACAGAGGTGAAGCTTTGACGGCACCATGTGGGGGGCTCAAGGAACATCAGGAAAAGAGGAAAGACTATCATATTTTGAGACTTATTTTAAGTCTTGCATCCACAGATCCATGCAAACTGTCGCATCCGACGGGTTTACTTCTCAGACAGACTCTACTCAGAAGACGAACTGCCAGCAGAGTTCAAACTGTATCTCCCAGTTCAGAATAAGGCAAAGGTAAGCCAGCTTTCCTCAGAGGAAGGCCAGACAGTGAGTTGTAGAAGCTGTGTCCCTGGAAAGTGCTCTGTTCTACAAGTTCAGCTGCAGAGCCTCTCTGTGTTGACATGGAGTATGGAGGACTTTTACATCATAAGATCTTAGGTCTTCCACCACCAGCACTGAATCAGGAATGATCCCATGAAATGCTCTGTTACTGCTGTCTCACCTCCATGAAGTGATACCGTCTCTCCTGGGGGGCATCCTGCTGCTTCCTGCTCCCAGGCCTTCCTTGCAGAATATCTCCATCTGAACCTCTTCATCAGCCCCAAATTACTATCAGCCGATCTGTCCCCTCTGACACGATGATGGGTGCTTACATGCCTGCCCACTGGTGACACACATGCATCTCCCCACAGTCCAGCATCCCCTTGAGTGTCACTAGAGGTAGGGGGTCAGTGGCACTGACCGTCTGTTTTCTAATAACTTAAACTGATGCCTTTGTTCTATTTTTTTTTCTTTCCCCTTCAGCAATAACTGGAATGCCACTCAAGGGATAGACCCTGGATGTGACTCTTAGTTTAAAAAGGAAACTATCTGGAGGACAATGCAAAAAACAAATATTTATATTAGTTCACTGTGCTGCAGTTCTTTTACCTACTCCTTGGCGTCCCTGGTTGTGGCTACCAGTGACCGTGCCATGCATTGTAAGTACAGTGGGGGATAAGCTGTCCTTTGATACATGAATGCCAGAGTTTATCTTGCTGCCTGCCTCTGTGTGTGGGGAGATACATTTACCATGAACTTACAGAATTAAAGATGTCCCGTAAAGGCAATTTCAGACCAATATTTCTTCCTATGGTTTGTTCTTTGTTTTATATATTATCTAAATATATGTATATGCTGTGTAATACTCATAATCCAGAAATGAATAAAATGTTATATTCTTGGTTTGTAAATTTGTTCTTAGTTTGTGTCTTTTTTAATGGTGACATTTCTCTTTCTTTATGGTATGAAAATAGAACTCTTTCCAAAGAACATCCCATACATTCATGCTGTGAAATAGCTTACAATAAGCACTTGAAGAACAAGACATCTATAGAAATTGATTTGGAACAACTTCCAAGAGAAACTAAATGGAAAGCAACTGAATAGTGTATCACCAGTGGAATCATCTTACTGAGGGGTGGGTCCCAAGTGGAGCTTTAGACAAAACGGCATATATTCCAGATTGCTCTTAAACACCTTAGGAAGGTGTCTTGTTGGAGCCTCACTTGCCCTTTTGTAACAATCAGCACATCTAGTGTTCCTCAGCATTGGAACAGATCACCATCTCCCAATTTGAGCTCCAGATGAAGTACTTGCCTTGAATTTAGGGACTTGAAGGAAAAATGTTTCTTTAAACACTGGACTCACTTGAGAGAACTGAAATCTTGCACCACTCTCCCTGCTCACGCTTATTCTGGGGCATGTGCTTGGTTAGTGAAATGACCCTGGCACAAATAGTTAAATTTACAAAAGTTAAACACTTATATGATACAACTCTACTGTATGTAATATTTCTGGAGGGAAAACCATTTGGGGGTGGATAAGAGCATATGTAGGTACACCTAGATGATCTCATAGGACACGTAAGAACTGTACAGTGATTACTTCTGGAGAGAATGGTTGTATCATTTACGTACTTTTTTTGTACTATAGACGATTTCTTTGAAAGGTAATATTTATGTGATAAGAATTTCAAAGTCAAAAAAGAACAAAAGGCCATCCTGGATACTGTGCTCTCCCCGACATTCCCTCTGGATTTGGTTTCATCCCACAGGATGAGGCTGGAATTGTGGGCACTGGCTGTTTTGACTTTGACTAGAGGTAAAAACACAGTGCTGAATTCGTCATTACTGTTGCTGCCTCCTGAGAAGTTAAGTGACAAGGAGCACTGTTCTCCCGCATCCTTATCCTCCAGAGTGTGCTCTGGGTAAGCATGACCGAATCTCTGAGGAGGGCAGGGCTGCAGTGGTGGGAGGGCTGGAGGGAAAGGTGCTCCACTGCTGCCTTAGGCACTCACTGAGTTCTCATTTCCCCTCGCAGTCGTCAGGACCTGGCACTTAGGTGGGTTCAGTCAAGACGACTTTGCCTTCCTCTTCCTGCTAACAGCTGCACTGGAGCCGCCTTCACCGTGGATGCTGCCCCTCTCCTTGGAGAGTCACCATCGTTCAGCATCGCAGAGCACCCATCAGCCCAGGTGACAGCCTGCTCTCTCAGGGCCAACTCCAGTCACATCTGAATATTGGCCCACTTCTCCATCCTGAAACACATTAGCATTCCCATTGTTAGACTCCGTGTGTCTGTCTCCCAAGCTTTCTGGGTTACAGAGGGGTCCTCAGAAATGGGTGGGGCTGGGTGGTCAGGGACTTCAACAGAGCTTCTTGTCTCTGGCCACTGTGTGGTGAAATCTTCCCTCCAATCTGGAGTCTGTTGTGGGATGAAAGATGCTTTTGTGGAGGCGAGAAAGCCCGGTTAACTTTTCATCTCTCTCCCGTGCCAGGACATCAGTGGAGTGCTCCTGGAAGTCCAGAGAAATACAGTAATGCACTCTCCTCCACACAGAGCCCCTTTCACCCCGCGGCACTTGTCAGACTATGTATGGGGATTACCTCACCACCCTCTTTGGGGTATAAGGCGGCAGCTGTTGGCTTCCCAGATGCTTCACATATCCATCCGAGAGGAAGTGAGGGGGCTTTGAGGGTGATGGGATGTATTATCTAAGCTGGACCCAGGCCAATGTGAATTGTGGCACCAACGACTGCATGACCCCTGCCCTCAGCTTTCCAGCTCACCAGGAAGATGACGACGACTAATTATGAGGCCAAGGGAAGGAGGAAGGAAAGGTCAGGCTGCAGGGGCTGGAGCCCTCCTCCTTCATGGAGCTGGAGCCAGAGTGACCTTAGACTGAGGAAATTGCAGCAGGCAGAGTTGCGTTACCCAGCTCCTCTGAAGTCACGGTGTGTTGCAGGAGGCGTTGTCTTCCAAATGAGAGTGTTTGTTAATTGGCATGAACTTGAGGGGACAGGCATGCAGTCATTCTCAGCAGGGCCCATCCTGGGGGAGAGCAGATCCACTGTGGCCCTTATTTGCTACCAGCACGTTGATTGCTTCGCCTGCAACCAAGCCAATAATACTGACCGTGCCAGTCCAGCCCCCTCCCGGGGCATTTCTTAAGGAGGCAAGTATGCCGGAGAACAACCCCCAAGGTGATTTCCCTAGATCCTTGGCAGCTTTAGCCAAAAGCCTCAAGTGTCAGGAGCCCTTCTTGTCTGAGCCCTCCCTTCTTCCATTTTACTGATGAGGGCACTATAGCCCAGAGAGGCTCGGGCCGACTCCTGTCAGAGTGGCAGGAGTAGAACACGGGTGAGGATCACCTGATGGGAGTCATATGCCATCCCTGTCCTCCCTTGTGCTGATGTCCCCCTGCTTCCTATGTGGTGGCTGTATCCTTTTTGTAGAGGCATTGACGGGTCAGATAATGTCTGCCTGGAGGCTGGGCCAGGGCAGACTTGGCTGCTCAGGAGGCCTAGACTCAGCTCTGCCTCTGCAGCGAGGGCTTGCCTGGTTTGTCCCGTCGTGGTTGCACATTAGCTGAACTTCAGGGCCTGAGGCTGAGGATAGAAAGCTGTGGGGCAAAGATTTGTGTTTAACTAATGGATCATAAAAGTAACATAGGCTCATGGGAAATTCAAACTGTTCCCATTCCTGAACTGAAAGTATTTGAATGGGCCAGGCCAAGTTTGTTTTGTTTTTTAATTTATTTCTATATAGCAGGTTCTTGTTAGTCATCCATTTTATACACATCAGTGTATACATGTCAATCCCAATCTCCCAATTCATCACACCACCCCCCACCACCCCCGCTTTCCCCCCTTGGTGTCCATACGTTTGTTCTCTACATCTGTGTCTCTATTTCTGCCTTGCAAACCGGTTCATCTGTACCATTTTTCTAGGCTCCACATATATGCGTTAATATACGATATTTGTTTTTCTCTTTCTGACTTGCTTCACTCTGTATGACAGTCTCTCGGTCCATCCACGTCTCTACAAATAACCCAATTTCATTTCTTTTTATGACTGAGTAATATTCCATTGTATATATATACCACATCTTTATCCGTTCATCTGTCGATGGGCATTTAGGTTGCTTCCATGACCTGGCTGTTACAAATAGTGCTGCAATGAACATGGGGGTACATGTGTCTTTTTGAATTATGTTTTTCTCTGGATGTATGCCCAGTAGTGGGATTGCTGGGTCATATGGTAATTCTATTTTTAGTTTCCCCAGGCCAGGTTTTAACTACTTTACATGTATTTGTTTTACGGAATTATCACAACACTGAAACAAGAACTATTATTGTCATTTTACTGATGAGAAAACTAAGGCACAGGGATTAATGTGCCCAGGCTCACACAGTGGTGGTAGAAGCAGGTTTCAAACTCAGGCTGTTTAACTCCTGTGCTAGGCTCTTAAATCACGTGACTTCTTTGACCCGCCGTTTCCTCCTCAACAAAATTAGCCTTATGATAAAACACAAGAAACTTACCTCAGAGCTGGGCTGGAAGAAATGTCTGTCTGTGAATGATACATTAGATCATTTGTATTATCTTCACCCAGTGGAATACTATATGGTGATGAAAAAGGGGCAAATTACAGCTAGGTGCAAGAAAAGAGGAACCACACAACCATAATGCAGTGAAAACAGCAAGGCACAATATAGTAAAGATGATTCCACTTCTGTACAATTTTTTTTTTTTTTTTTTTTTTGCAGTACGTGGGCCTCTCACTGTTGTGGCCTCTCCCGTTGGCGGAGCACAGGCTCTGCACGCGCAGGCTCAGTGGCCATGGCTCACGGTCCCAGCCGCTCCGCGGCATGTGGGATCTTCCCAGACCGGGGCATGAACCCGTGTCCCCTGCATCGGCAGGCAGACTCTCAACCACTGCGCCACCAGGGAAGCCCACTTCTGTACAATTTTTTTTTTTTTTTTGCCATATGCGAGCCTCTCACCGTTGTGGCCTCTCCCGTTGCGGAGCACAGGCTCCGGACGCGCAGGCTCAGCGGCCATGGCTCACAGGCCCAGCCGCTCCGCGGCATGTGGGATCCTCCCGGACCGGGGCACGAACCCGTGTCCCCTGCATCGGCAGGCAGACTCCCAACCACTGCGCCACCAGGGAAACCCTCTGTACAATTTTTAAATAGACAAAACAATATACTGTTTAGGATGCATTTATAAACGACAGTCTATACAGTAGTCCCCCTTTATCAGCAGTTTTGCTTTTCCTGGTTTCAGTTCCCTGTAGTCAGCTGCAGTCCAAAAATTTTAAATGGAAAATTCCAGAAATAATTCATAAATTTAAACTTGTGCTGCATTCTGAGTAGCATGATGAAATCTCGTGCTGCCCTACCTGGGATCCCCAAACCATCAACATGGTTTGCTCTTAACACCCCACCATTGACATTGTCATGGCTCAATGATGCAAGATCACCTGATGCAGATGATCTCCACCTGACATTGTCAGAAGTTCAGTAGTATAATAATGACATGCTATGTCACCCACCTCACTTCATCTCATCATGTAGGCATTTTATCATCTCACATTGCAAAAAGAAGGGTGAGTATAGTACAATAAGATATTTTGAGAGAGACCACATTCACATAACTTTTATTACAGTGTATCATTATAATTGTTCTATTTTATTATTAGTTACTGTTAATTTCTTACTGTGCCTAATTTATAAATTATACTTTATCATAGGCATGTATATATTGGAAAAAAGTAGCATATATAGGGTTTGGTACCATCTGCAGTTTCAGGCATCCACCGGGGGTCTTGGAACGTATTCCTTTGGGGACTACTCTAGTGACAGGCGGAGGGCGGAGTATCTGAAAACTCAGGAGTGCGCTTTTGCCTAGAGGTGTGGGGTTGGGGATGGGGATACAAATGTTGGGAGAGGCACTTAGGGGGCGTCCAAAGACCATCAGTGCTTTATTTCTTAACCTGGGCAGTGTTTACACATGGACGCTTGCTTCATTACTATTTGAATTGCATACACAGTTGAATATATTCTTCCGATTATGTTTCTCAATTAAAAAAAAGAGTCAAATTTAGATTACTTAGCCCTGATCTATTAAAATGCAGCTCTTGGGGCCCAGCTCATTAAAATGCAGATTCTCTTTCAGGAGATCTAAATCTGGCCCAGAAATCTGCATGTTAACGTCGTCCCCTGGTGATTTTTGGTGTTTCTGTCACTTGAAGCTGCTCCAAGTTGGAGCGAGCAAGAGTTGATGTGATACCTCTTGAGTGCTGAGAAGCCAGATGCCGGGAAGGAAGGAGAGTGTAAAGCAGCCCACCCTGGCACGTTTGCAGATAGCAACTCCACTACCTCTGAAATCCTTAAGTTCCCTTTATACAAAATTCTAGTGTGTAACTTACATCTCGGTACCTTTTCCGTAACGTGAAAATATGGAGTCCTGTAATACAAATCATGAGCACCCCTGGGCTGCAATAGAGGCCCTCCAAATTGTAAATCCATAAGGCGCTGAGCATCTGACGGAGCATGAGCCTTGGAAAAATTGTGCTTGGTATCCATGGTGTCTGAAGCAAAGCAAAACAGTGTGCAAGGGTGGGATATGGAAACACATTGGACAGAACCCCTTAGTAAAGGGTGTAAAATGTCACTGAGAGCCTCTGCTGTTTTATTGCATGAGGGTAATAAATATTAATAAGGGCTTTCATAAGTTTTCTCATCACATGGGTTTCCCCCAACCCTTTTTTCCATAAAGTCTTACGTTGTGAATCCTCTAAATACAGTAGAATCAGTACACACACACACACACACACACACACACACACACACACACACACGCCTTTGGGTTCCAAGTCACCCTCAAAGCCGCCTCCCCTCCTCCAGGGCTGTCCTCATGTTCACTTGAAGCCTAAAGCATCCTTGCAAGCCTGGGGCCTCTCTTGGTGTTGGAAACTGACCTAAGCCAACACGTCGGTCCTGGTCTCTCTCGGGAGCCTGTATCAGAGGTAGTGGGAAGCTGAGTTCTCTCCCCTCCAAACTGGCTACCCCGTGGTGTGCTATGAAAGCATGTCTCAGGACACAAGTACAAAACTGACAAGTGAGCATGCAAAAAAGATTCATGCCGCCCGTTGCCAAAGCTCGGTGAAGTGTCTGCTCGCGCTCTCTTGGTGCACTTCTGTGGGGAATGTGGGGATATGTGGACAGTAGGATCACATGGGGATTCTCTGCTAAGTGTGTGGGCAGGAGGAGGGATGAGCTGCTGGTCCTGAGTTCCAGACTATACTGTTCTGAAGGTCTGATGGCTGCGCTTGCCAAGTTCTTATGCCCCATTTTAATGGGGACAGAGATACCTGTAAAATGTTCAGTCACGTATTTTGGAATTGACTCATTTCTCCAGTGGAAGGATATTTCTTTTTTTTTTTTTGGCCATGTGTGGATCTTATTTATTTCTTATGGAATGGTATTTCTGATATCCCTGCACTACTTGTAGGGAGTAAATATTCATTCCCAAGGGTTGTGCTCACTTTGGTCCGTGTGCTGGCAGATGAGTGGGGGAGGGGAGATGCTCTACACCAGTCCTCATGCCCAGCAAATCCCAGCAACCTCAAGTAAGAGAAATGGAGAAGCTGGAGCTTCCTTAGGCAGCTGAACCTCAGAGGGGCCACTGGCCTTCCCTGTGGGATTTGGACATTAGCTTTGTCCCATTCTACTCCCCTTGCCCGAGGAAACTGTTGAGGCCTGAAGGGTACTTCAGGGCATCACCCATTCCCCAGGAGGCTGAGCTCACCTGGTGTGGGGACCCATGGTGGCTTCCACCCTCCCCTCCCATTGGTGGCTCCATGGGCCTCAGAGGCACCAGTTTCCTGCCTTATTTGTGAAACCATATAAAAGAAAAAATTTGTTTCTTTCTCTACTCACACAATACTTCTGACACCAACCAATTTTCCAACACCAGTTGGGTGTCCTACCATTCAGTTCTGATACTATCTACCTGGCGTTAGCATTAGATTCCACAGGTTAAGGGCTCAGTTCCACAAGACTTCCTACCCTGCAGCTCAGAGGCCAGTTGCAAGTAGTGGGTCCCCAGGTTAGCCACACTTCTGTCTGACTGAGCTACAAATTGGTAATTCTCCTGACCCACACCTCAGGTTTGATAATTTGCTGTGATGGCTCACCCCTGTGGAATTGGGGTGCACCAACTTCCCAGTACAGTGGTTGTGTTCACCAGTCTAAAAGCTCCCCAAACCCTGTATTTTAGGGATTTTTATGGAGGCTTCATCATGTAGGCGTGATTCATGATTAACTCAGTCTCTACCCCCTCTCTCCTCCCCAGAGGATGGAGGGGGGGGCTGAAAGTTCCGAGCTTCTGATTATGGCTTGGTCTTTCAGGTAACAGCTCCCATCCAGGAACCCACCAAGAGTCACTTCATTAGAACAAAAGACATTCCTATCACCCAGAAAATTCCAAGGAATTTAGACCTCTGTGTCAGGAACTGAGGTCAAAGACCAAATATCAGAACAAAAGATGTTCCTGGCACCCTTATTGCTTAGGAAATTACAAAGGTTTTAGGAGCTCTGGGCAGGAGCTGGGGATAAAAACCAAGATAGGTATTTCTTCCTATATCGCAATATCACACTGTAACAAGGAAGGAGTTCAGGGCTGTGCGAATCCTCGTGGAGACAGAGAAGGGAGCCAGGCTACAGTTTCCTAGGTTGGCAGACCTATAGAAAGTGAAGTGGATTGAAAATTCATGCTAATGTGGTAACCAGTAGCCACCTGTGTCTATTTAAATTAAATGTTAATTAATTTTAAGTAAATTTAGAATTCCGTTCTGTCATACTAGCCACATTTCAAGTGCTCTGTAGCTAGATGTGTCTAATGGCCACCGTGTTGGTCAGTGCAGATACAGGAAGTTTTGATTGGACAATGCTGTTTCAAATGCTTGCATTAAACAAAATAAGATTTTATCACCACTACCAAAAAACGTTTAATGTAATATAATCACTTCCTTAAAAATGGATCTGAGCAGGCTTTTCAGACATTAATGTGCATAGGAATCATCTAGGGGTTTTGTTAAAACGCAAGTTCTGATTCAGCAGATCTGGTAGGAGGCCCTAAGTTCAGCATTTCTAATAAGGTCACAGGTTGTGCTAATGCTTCCGAGCCATGGACCCCCCTTTGACCTGCAAGGGATTGTAGGATTAGTTACAAACACTTAGGGTGCATTTTAGGTGATGAAACTCGGGAGTGGGATGCAAGTTCAAAACTGTACGAATGCTGAGCATCATCTTTCACTCCTGACCTTGGTCACTGACCTTAGCCACTGTGTAACCTCATTCAGACATGAAAGGCTGAGGGTGGGAGGGGGAAGTGCCACCGGCCAGACGAAGGTGTATTGACACGCCAGCGCGCTCTCTCTCTCTCTCTCTCTCTCTCTCTCTCTCTCTCTCCCCCCTCTCTCCCTCCCTCTCTCTCTCTCTCCCTCTCTCTCTCTCTCTCTCTCTCTCTCTCTCTCTCTCTCTCTCTCTCTCTCTCTCTCTCTCGCTCCCCCTCTCCCTCTCTCTCTCCCTCTGCCTCTCCCTCTCCCTCTCCCTCTCCCTCTTTCGAGTTTGCTTAGGGAGGGGCTAGCCTGAAAGTGTGGCTTTGAGAGCCCTTGTAACCAAGACCTGCAGGGAGAAAGCAACATCCATCAGGCTGCCTCAGGAAAGGGACGCAGGGACAATGGGGTGTCTGCAGAGGGAGGAGGAGTGGGGGGGCGAGGTGAACTTCGAGTGGCCCCAGGGCAGAGTGGCACAGGTACAGAGGGGCCATCCAGAGAGAGAAGCAGCAGCCCCAAAGGTAGTGGGGAGATGTGCACCGAGGCTGGCGCTCATGTGACACAGCCCTGCCTTGGGGACTCAGAGCTCTCTCGGGGCCCTTCCCAGCTGAGTCACACCTCCCCTTGTCCTTTGGCTGAGCTGGCCTTGGATGAGGTGTCACTGCTCAGAGTGAGGCCTATGCAGCTCAGTTCAACTCCGGGGTCCAAGGGAGCCCCCCATCTCCTCCAGCTGAGGGTGGCTCTGCCCTCTCACCGAGTCGCCCTCACCAGGGGGTCTGTTCCTGGCAGAAGTACCGTTAGAGGTGGTTGTGTGAGCAGTAAAAGGTGTAACTTCCAGTCTCTGCGTTTTGTTGGAGGCGCGGGGGGGATCGAGGAAGGCTCTGTGGAGGAGGACTTTGTGTGGCCAGGAGGCCAAAGGAGCAAAGGTGGTCCAGGCGGAGGGAACAGTGGGAGCAAAGGCCCGGAAGTGGGAACTCCAGCTTCCTCCTGCAATGAGCATGCAGTTCCTTTATGCCTGACTTTCAAGCAGCAACCTCAGGCTGGGGGCCCAGTCCTGGCCACAGGTGGGCTGGGCTGAGGGAGGCAGCCGTCCTTCAGCTCCCTTCTTTGACTTCCTGCTCCTGGCGAAGAGGACTTCACTCCGGGGGCGAGGCGACCCTGGGTGCTGGATGCCGGGGTGGGGCAGGCCCCTCACACCACGCCCCCGGCCCCGGCCTCCAGCTCGGTGGGTGGGGTTCCATTCCCCATACCTAATCCCTTGCAGCTGTTGTCCTCCCCAGGAAAGACAGTTGTGCTGGAGGGAAGGGAAATAGTTATTTTGAGTTGGTCACTGGCTTCTGACCAGGAGAGGTAGATGGCCCTGTCCGGGCCTGGCAATGGGACCAGAGCCACGATTAATTATAGGGGGTGTTGGGCAGGAGGACATGGTCCCCACCAAGATGGGGGCTGTAGAGGAGAGTGATGGACCAGGGAGGAAGCAGCCCTCAGGTGGGGGATGCAAAAACGGAGCCCATGTCTTGAGTGTACTCTGGATTTGGCTGGAGAGGATGGGGAAGTTGGACACAGCCTCCCCAAAATAGGCCCCTGTGCCACAGGAGTCCCTGTGACCGATACTGGGGCTGTGGTGGGAGGGGTCTCCCACTGAATGAGCTTCCTGTAAGGGACTGGGCTGGCTGGTCACTGTCCCCTCTCTTCCAGGCAGGCCCTCTCCAGCACTGCCCTCGCAGCAGGAAGCAAGTCTGATGGAGACCAGATGCTCTGGGGCATCTGCCCTTCCCGCCTGCGGGGTCATTGTAGGGCAGTGAGATGAATGGATGTGCCCACTCTGGGCCTGGAAAAGCCAAGTGGCCAGTGATTAAGCCCTTCCCTGTAGCGTGTGCCAGCGTGGGCTTGAATCCTGGCTCTATTGCTTACCGGCCCTGTAAACTCAGCTACAGTTCACCTCACTGGACCTTCCCATTTTACAGCAACAGGAATTACAGTAGCGATGTGCACCTCATAGTGCTGTGGCTGGGGTTTGCTGAGAGAATGAGGGGACCGTGCTTAGGGCAAGACCCAGCACTCCTGGGCGGGAGTTGTCAGGGTGACGGTCTTTGTCTCAGTTCATCAGCCTCATGGGTGTCATTGTGGTTGGCCTCCTTCTGGCCCAGGTGTGTCTGCCTCCTTAGAGAGGTTCCATGGAGAGGAGAAACGAAGACATCTTCATCAGGGAGAAGGCGGAGGCTTCCAGAAATGTGGGGAGGAGAGAGGAGCCCATTCGACTGTGCCCGAGAGGCCAGGGCCCACTTCCGCCTTCTTCCCTGCCGTATCCTCAGCACCTAGGATAGTGCCCAGCACAGATTTAGTGCTCAGAGCAAATTTTTTGAATAAATGAATGAGCAGATTTTTTTAGTGAATTATTGGCTGCCTGGGATATGGAGCCTGGGCCCCTGGCTGATGAATTCTTGGGCTGGTCAGTGACCCAGGACATGGCCATCAGGTCCCTCTGTCTCGAATCTGAACAGGGAAATAGAGGAGGGGACAGTTAGCAGCAGGGGCTCGGGAAACGGAAGTGAGAAGTGGGCCCAACAGAGCAGGGTGGAGTTGGCCCTTCCAAGAGGGAGGCGACCCTTGGGGAGAGAGTGGTGCCTCCTCCCTCTCCCAGGGATTCCTCCATCTCCCCAGCCACCTTAAGTGGCCAGAGCGGGGAAGTTTGAAAGAGAAGAAGGCAGTGCTCCCTGGGGACCGCCCCCCATCCTAGAGACCCTCCATCATGAGAAGCTCATTCCCCTCATTCACAGTCCCCTTCACTGAGCAAACACTGAGCTCCTGCTGTGTACTGGCCATAGTGCTGGGATCTGGGGCTGAACCACAGCCCTACAGAGTGGCTTCTACGATGGGTAGAAACCCAGAGAGGGCCTCATAGCCCCGGCTTCACGGAAGCAGAAGGAGAGGGAGCATTTCTTGGAGGAAGCTGTGTCTACTGTTTGTAGGAGAGCTGAGGGATGGGCACAGGTTGGCCAGGAAAGAGAAAGGGGAGATGACCTTCCAGGCAGAAGGGACAGCATGGGCGGAGACTGGATAGAGCCTGGCCAGTTTGAGGAACTGCAAGAAGTTCCATGTGGCTGGGGTGGGGTGAGAGATGGGGCAAGAGGGCGCACTGGATGGGGTCTCCACTCCGGGCTCCGAGCCTGCCTGTGCCGGAGCATCCGACCGGGCACTGTGATGGACAGCTGCACTTGAGCGGCTTGTCCTCGAAGCAGAGCCAAGTGCGAGGCCTGGGGCGGAAAGAGCTGGGCCCTGTCTCTTTCTGCGCCAGGCCTTCACTGCTGCTCCCTGGGACGATTTCCCCATCTGCACAGTGAAGGACCCAGCTTGCTGTCCCCGAAGGCCCTGTCTCTGGCTCGGAGGGGCCTTGGGGGACACTGTGGGCTCATGGGGATGGAGTGGTAAGATGAAGGGGGGCATGAAGGCAGTCTGGAGGGGTCAGGCAGCCCCATGTTTGGCCTTTGTAAGGAAATCCCTTTTTCAGGGACCACTGTTAGCATCACTCAGGTCCTTGGATCAGGATTGAAAGAGATGCATTCCAATGGCTCCTGGCCTGAATGGCTTTGCCCTTCCCTGGGGAGACTGTCCCCATCCACAGAGCAGGCCCTAGGGCCCCTGGCCCTCCACTCCCTGCTGGGCCCTGGGCTGCCTGGCGTTTCAGGGACGGCTGACTCATGGCTTTGGCAGCCCCGAGCTCAGCCTTTTCCTCCAGCCGGGGGCTGAGGGAACCAAGCCTTTTCTCTGGAGTCCTTCCCACCCCTAGCTTCCTGCCAGCTTCAGGCCTTTGCAGAGGGGTCTGTGGCTTTACAGTCGGGTCCCAGGAGCCCTTTCTGTACATTCTCACCTGTGCTCCTCACAGACGCACCTGCTGAGCAGGTGTTACTGCCCCACTTTACACAGGGTGGGAGAGGTGGGGGGGGGGCACTAAATTTCCAGACGCAGTAGGAACCCTGCCTAATGATGCACAGCTGGGCAGGGTCAGACTTGCAGGGGTGAGGTGCAGGGGAGTGGTGGAGCTGCTCCCCTCTTCTCACAGGGACAGAGCTCTGCTTGAGGACCTGGCATTGGGCCCCCATTGGACCTGTAAGGGAGGGATTGGGCCATCCGAACATTCTCTGAGGGCTGAGCCCTTCTCTCTGCCCTTCTTTCTTTGGGGTCCCTCCAGGCAGGGTCCCAGCACATGAGGGTGGCTGTCACAGGGAGATAGGGAACTATGGGTTAACAGCATGGCTTTTGGGGTCAAATAGCCTTGAATCTGAATCCCAGTTCCACTTTTTTAAAATATATTTATTATTTATTTATTTGTATTGGCTGCACCGTGTCTTAGTTGCAGCATGCGGACTCAGCCACAGCATGTGGACTTCTGAGTTGCCGTATGTGGGCTCTTAGTTGTGGCATGCGGGATCGAGTTCCCCGACCAGGGATCGAACCTGGACCCCCTGCATTGGGAGCATGGAGTGACCCACTGCACCACCAGGGAAGTCCCTCAGTTCCACTTCTTTCTCACTACGTAATTTGAGAAGTATCCCTCAGTTCCAGATGGAGAACCATTGTGCCTCCCTCTCAGGGTAGGAGAAAGGGGAAGTGAAATGATCTATACCTTCATTCGAAGTAATATTCATTGAGCACCTACGGTGTGTCAGGCACTGGGACAAGAGATAAATGAATGTAAGTTTCCTCACCAAACTCACATTCCAGCTGGGGAGACTGACAAAAAAAACAAAACAGACATAACAAATGACATGGTAGGCTGGAAGGTGAGGAGGTGGGATAAGGGGAAGTAGAGCTAGCCCAGAGGGGCAGAGGAGAGGTCAAAGTGGGCGCCTCTGAGGTGATGAGCAGTGCAGACGGAGGGAACAGTGTTCTAGGTGGAAGGAACAGCATTGCAAAGTACCTGCCTGGGCTGTGCAAAGTGACTCAAGAAGCAATGAAAGCAGAGTGGGTGAGAGGTAGAGTAGGTGAGAATGTGGTCAGTGAGACTGGGTGGCAGGGGAGCTGCCCCTCCTCTGTGACCAATTCCACAGGAATTCACTCCTCCGCAGCTGCGAAAGGTCAGGGCCTATGTGGACACAGGACACGACAACTCTAACCTCGCTTCCGCATGCTGCAATTTGAGTGTCTCCTCTCTCCTTTCCTGCCATCACATGGCTTCTTCCTCAGGTCCTTGGGCACAGAGGCCTCCCCCAGTATGGCCGGTGACCCTCCTCCCCACAGGACAGAGAGCCCCCCAGCTGCCTGTTACTGTCTCCTGTTTGGGGAGGGCACTGTGTCTGCTCTGGCCAGTCTCAGGGAGCATCACAAAGGCTCCTTTCACCAGAGGGCATTGTAGGGGGACTGGGAAGGGATGCGGTGCCCTCCTGCCCGTGGGCATAAAGACCCCCTTTCTCTTCTGCTGCGTCAGCCCTCTCTTGGCTGGCAGGCAGGGGGGCCGCGTGCAGGGAGATTCTTGTCTTCCTTTTAAAGTACAGGCGAGACTGGGGCCAGGCCAGACAATGGTGGTGATTTACAGTCTGCTGGGCTGCTGGGCTGCAGGACTGCCTGCTGGGGTGGCACTGACCAGCCAGGAGTGCCTGGCATAGGGAGCCCTGCCCTGCTGAGTCTGGGGCTGCCCGCTTAGGACCCCACAGTGGGAGCCCCAACTTACAAGCTGTAAAGTGCAGGGGCTGTGCTGGTAATTTCAGAGCCCCCGAGCTCTGCTGTTCTGGGGTGCTGCTTCAACTGGCCTCGTCTTGGGTCTGTTAGCTCCTGGCTAGTCTTTACCTCGATTTCTCAGCCCTAGCCCTTGTCAGGTCCCTCGCACTGCAGCTCCAGCTCCGACATTCTGTGCTGGACAGAGGTCTGCCTTTGGAGGGAGACAGGCAGGAAGTGGGGAGCATGCAGGGGCTGCACAGGTATGGTGAGAGCCTGGGGGAGCACTGGGGGAGGAGGGGCAGGCTGAGGAGCTGGTGGAACAGCTTGGGGAGATGCCTGCAGGACAGCTGCATCTGTGGCAGGGGAGTGCTGGAAAGTCAAGGGAGAGAGGGACGGGGGGTGGGGGGGGAGCAAAGGAGGGAGAGAGGAGGAGAGAGAGGGGCAGAAGCGGCAAAGGAGAAAGCCAAGGAAAGTGAAAGTGAGAGAGCGCCCAGGACAGAGAGAGACACGCACACACAAGAGAGAAAAGAGAGGACAAGAAGTGATTCAGAGGAAGAGAGAGGGAGGACACACAGGAGGGGGGAAAGCAGGGGTGGGGGGAGGGGGAGAATAGGGAGGAAAGAAAGGATGAGGGAGAGCTAGGCCAGAGCCACCTGGAGCAGAGAGCAGAGCAGGTGAAAAGCCAGAGAACTTCTCCCCAGTGCTCACCGGCCTCGCCTTCTCACTGCTCGGCCCACGCCCTGCACACTCACCCCAGGCGTTGCTGGCCAGGGAGGGAGGCAGGGGCATGGCAGGTGCTAGTCTGTCCTTCACTGAGGATGATCGGCTGGACATAAGCAGGAACTTTTTGATGAAGAGCAAAACAGGCCCCCAAGGGAAGTGTCCCCCTCGTTGGAGCCCTGGCCTTTCTGAGGCAGGGGACTGACCGTCATGACCCCTCAAAGGGTGTGGGCTGCACCGTTTTATTCTGGCTTGACAGGACTCAATGTGGAGGAAGGTGGTTTTCTGACCTTCTGCCTCGATTTCCCTCTATGAGGCAGAGAGGTGGTCAGGGATCTGGGCTGCCGGATGGGGTTGGGGCCAGGCTCTGGGGCCAAGCTGGGCTGGTGAAGTCACAGTGCATCTGTCCAGGTGGGTCTTGGGACCGTCTCCTTTCCACCCCCAGCCTTTGTTCCAGGAAAAGGCAGCTGGGGGAGGGGGTGGAAGGCAGGAGTGTTTCGAGGGAAAAATGGATCCTTCCATGGAACAGGCAGCCACTTCACCCCTCCACCCCCATCCTATCCCCCTCCTGCCACCAGCGCCATTCCTTCCTTCCTCCCCTCTTGGCAGGAGGAGCCCAGCAGCGGGAAACACCATGCTCTGCTCCCATCTCCCACCTCAGCAGTGCTGAGCCCAGGGTGGCCTTGCAGAGGGGGCGGGGGTGCATGTGAGTGTGTGTGCGTGTGAATGTGCACGTGTGCACACACACATGGCCTGGCCAACATCGCCTGCAGCCATGGAGGTGGGAGAGGCAGGGTGCATCAAAGGGAAGGAGGCAGCCTGAACTGAGCACCTGGAGCCTCAGTTTTGTCATCTGAAATATAGGCACTAGCCTTGTCCTGCTTCCCTAATAGGGCTGATGTAAGGATCACAGAGCCACGGTGCGGGAGCGGGAACATGTCCCTGAGGGCCCTGGGTACCCGTTGCCCTCATACCGACCCTTGAGGCAGGTGCTGTTATTACTGTCCCCCTTTCCCAGTGAGGAGCCTGAGGCTTAGAGATGTAAATGGCCCACAGGGGGCAAGTGGCTGCCCTGAGACTGGAGCCCAGGTCTGACTGACGCAGTTATTGACAAGGTCCCTGGGTGCCTCTTCCTCCATCCTGGGCTTTGAGGCTCCTTGTCCCGCCCCTTGAAGAGCTGCCTCTTCCCAGGGACCGGGGGCCCTTCCTGACTTAGGGACTTTCGGCAGGTTGTTCCAGCCCAAAGAGTCCCCGCAGGCCACCTGGTCCAACTCCTTGTCATTAATTTGAAAAGCCTGAGGCCCAGGGGCCCAGAGCTCCAGGTTGCAAAGCACAGGGAGCAGAGCTGGGATTCCAGCTTCCTGCCTGGTGGTCCCAGCTGTGGGCTGTTTTTCTCTCTTCCTTCCTGTAAGCATGAACCTGTTCCTGGAGGGGTTATCAACACAGGCACACTCCCCTTCCTCACTCTCTTCTGCCTGGCCCAAACCCCACCACATTTCACCACCCTCCCCAAACACAGGGCCCAGCAGGGTAGGGTTGCTGAGTGAAGCTTCTGGACACCCTTCCTGGTCCCACCCCTTTCCAGCGGGTGAACTCCTCCTCCCGCAGGCTGCTCAAAGGGAGCCAGCTCTTCTCCAGACCCCAGCTCTGTACCCTGACCCCCTCATCATGGCCTAAACACCAGGGCCTTTGGCTGGATGACTGAGGCCCCTGAGACCAGCTCCTTGGTTGGTCAGCCTGGAGACCACCCTCACCACCGCCACTACCACCACCAGGGGACAGGAAGCGGCCAGAACCATGCCCCTTCCCCAATATCACCTTTTTCCTGAGTCCAGGTCTGGGGAGGCTTCCAAAACGAGGAGGGATTTAGGGAGCTGCTTACCCATCTAGACGTGACTTGTGTAGGGATGGTGCCCAAGGCAGAGAGAGGAGTGGAAGGTGGACAGGGCTGGGGAGAGGTCCAGAACATCCTTGGCACAGAGGCCTGCGGCCCTCCTAGAGCCTGCTGGACACACAGCCGGGCCGACTAACACGACCCAGGGGAGGGAGGTGGGACACAGCCAGAGGAGATGAGGCCCAGGGGCACAGACACCAGGCCTGCTGGGAAGGCACTGGGGCAGGGGGTGACCCCCACATACCCGGGCTCAGGCCACAGAGTCAGTACCAGCCCTGAAGCTGCTGCCCTCCCTGGGTTCAGCAGTATGTCACGTGTCACGTCTGTCTTTGGGTGCCCAGTTCTGGGCTCTTGGGTGCCTCAGATGCCACACCTGCTGTGGGCAGCTCCCACTTGGTGGGGTACTCCCTGCTGCAGGCGCTGATCATGTCCGCCCAGATCCCCAGGCTGGTGCTCCCATCCCTGAGCTGCTGTGCTATTGGCTGCTCTCAGCTCACCCCCTCCAGAGGCTGCCCTTGGCTGACGGGAGCCGCATCACCTGGAGATGTTCAGGAGGCTATGAGCAGTGACTGACCAGCATGGGCGGTTAGCAGCCAGGTCCCTTGGCCTCTGGAGTCCACAATGTCTTTGGTACCGTTCACAATCTGGAGTCCTCGGGGATCAGGCTGAGGCAAGATTTCTCCTGAAACCACACCCTGTTTGGCTTCTTTCTCTGCCCTATTCTCTGCTTCCCTCACTTTCACATGGATTGAGGATCTCAGTAAACCACTTGCATAAAAATTGCATCTCAGGCTCTGCTTCTAGAGAACTTGATCTCAGATACCCAGAAAATTGACCTGGTGGCCTCTCCTATAGCATGGTACCAGGGCTGGGGAAGGGGCATATGGGGGACCAGTCTTAGGGGCACAGGAAATCCTCCCTGAAGAGGTGACATTAGAATCAGGGCCTTGAAGGTTGAGTAAGAATTGTTGAGCTGAACAGTGTCTGCTTCATTTGATAAATCTTGCCTGATTAAATTGCTCAGGACATGAGAGGCCAGAGGCACAACAAAAGCAAAGGCCTTGGGGCAGGAAAAGGCAGGTCTTGTTCAAAGGGGAGAGCGGACCGTGGCTGGAGGGGTGGGGCATGGCAGTGAGGTAGGAGATGAGACAAGAAAGGGAGTTAGGGCCTGGGCAGAGGGCTGCCGTCACCATGCTGTAAGCTCATGTCACCAGCCCCACCCAGCACTCAGGCTGATGGACTGTCAGGCTTGCTGAGCCCAGACAGAGCCTCAGGAGCCTCGCTGTGCCCGGCAGGCTCTATCAATCTACTGAATTAGCACGTGAGGTGACACGCATTTATTGTCCCTACCCCAGAGAAAGGCCAGGCTGGGCCGTCATGGGAGGTCTGGGCCAAGCCCAGAGGCCTGTGGAGAATGGCCCGAGTACAGTAGGGGCCTCCCCAGGGAAGGGGCCATTGTGGCCCATAAATAGGTTAGGTGGCCAGGAAACAGGAAATCCTGACAATACAATGAAGCCTGGGGCACAGGGGTTTCCTCCAGGCTGAGGGCTGGACCGAGGATGCTTCTTCGGCCAAAGGCCTTGCTGAAGCAAGACACCCTGACCGCTGGCCTCAAATGCCTGACTTTTCTCACAGTCCTCAGGGGGACTCTGGGTCCACCCTCACCCGACCCGGCCCAGCCAAGGGCAACTCAGGACAGGCCGGCACATGCCAGGACTGGCAGCGGAACCCCGAGGGAGGAGGGGTGACCGGCTCGCTCCCAGCTGAGCTTGGAACCAGGTGGTGATGGGAGCAGCTGGGGCAGCCAGACCAGGGGCAGAGGCCAGGCCAGGGGGACTCCCTCAGGATCAGAAGGTACTTCTGCCAGGCACTCTGACCCAAGGAGCCTGCACATCTCTAAGCCGGTGTCGGTGGGCCTGTCTCTGCCCTGGCCTCTGAAAGGGCATAGCAAGCAGCAGGCTGACCCTACCTGGACCCCAACAATGGAGAAAAATGAGTCCCTCATTAGAGAACCAGGCAGCCTATAAAACCACATACCAGAAGAATTTTATTAAGAAAAGCAAATAACAAAACATGATGTCCAATAGGATCCCTATTTTGTTAAAATGCACACAAATGTAAAAATCTGTGTGTGTGCCTGTGTATGTTTGCGCGCCTGTGCATGTGCACAGAGGAGACAAGAAAGAGGACCAACAGAATGTCAACGGGTGTCAGGGGATTTTTATTCTTCCTTGTTCTTTTCTGAACATTCTAACTTTTCTACAATGAACTTTGTGACCATAAAAAAAAAATCAAAACAAAGCACTCAAATCCTGCAATACCTGTTTTCTTTTAAGTAAAATGTTTACTAAGAGTTTTTAGAGAAGTGGAGAAATGTTGATAATCCAAGCTGAGGGGAAAACAGGATACAACATTGTATACAACGTATGTAAAGGACAAGAAGCTCAGGGCAGGAAGGGGACAGGAAGGAAGCACGTGGGGTGTCAGGGCCAATGGCTTTGCAGGGGCACCACCATGGTTCCACCCACCTGCAGTGTGAGAAACCCCACACTTTTGTGCCCACTGTATCCCTAGTCTTTAACATTTTTGGCAATCCAGAGTGTAGAAGATAGTCTTATAATTTCATCCCAGGGTTGGAAGATAGTCTCATAATTTACACATCCCTGATTATTGAGCCTCTTTCCCCAGAAAAACATTTTATTATGAAAATTTTCAACATACAGAAAAGTAGAAAGAATTGTACAGTGAACACCCATTTACCCATCATGTAGGTTCTGCAATTTACATTTTACTAGACTTGCTTTAGCACATATCAATTTATCCATCCATCCATCCATCAGTCTTTATTTTTTGATACAATTCAGAGCAAGTTACAGGCGTCACTACACTTCATCTTACACACTCGAGCATGTATATCATTAACTAGAGCTCAATCTTTGTCTATCGCTCTCCCTCCTCACCTCTATGTAAAATTTACACATGGTGATGCAAAAATCTTAAGTGTATCGTTTGATTGGTTATGACAAATGCATACACTTGTGTAACCCAGACCTTTATTATGATATATTGTAGAACGTGACCCCCAGAAAACTCTCTCTTGTCCCTACCTAGTCAATCTCTGCTCTGACTCCTCAGAGGCAATCACCATTCCTATGTTTTCATCAGAGATTAACTTTGGCTGTTCTGGAACTTCCTATAAATGGGATCATAGAGCCCATACTAGTTTGTGTTTGGCTTTTTTTTGTGTGTGGTACGCGGGCCTCTCACTGTCGTGGCCTCTCCTGTTGCAGAGCACAGGCTCCGGACGCGCAGGCTCAGTGGCCACGGCTCACGGGCCCAGCTGCTCCATGGCATGTGGGATCTTCCTGGACCGGGGCACGAACCCGTGTCCCCTGCATCAGCAGGCGGACTCTCAACCACTGCGCCACCAGGGAAGCCCCTGTGGCTTCTTTCATTCAACATTATGTCTTGTGCGATTCATCTATGTCATTGCAATAGTTAGTTACTTTTTATTGTTGAATAGTGTTCCACTGTATGGACATGCAAATACCCATACAATATTGATTGAATGTATATTGTATGGATATACAAATGGATAGCCAGTTGTATGGATACATTTCATACATGGATAAGGATACACTGTATGGATAGTTCTCTTGTTGATGGATACCTGGGCTGCTTAAACTTTTCCTTATTATAAATAAAGCTGCTATGAACATGCATATGCAAATATTTTGTTAACACATGCTTTCATTGCTCTTGGATAAATTCCTAGGAATGCAATTGATCCGGTTGCTTTTCATGTTTGTTAAAACACTTGAATTTTTCTTTTGCCTATTTTTTGGTCTTTTTCTCATTGATTTGTAGGAACTCTTTCATTATTAGTGATGATCCCTAGGGATGCAAAAAAATTTACTATAGTCCCTTGCCCTCAAATTGCTCAGAGTTTAGCAGTCATGGACACAGTTAGGATGTGATATGGTGGCTGCTATGCATTCATTTATGTCTTTGTAAGTCTGATCATGCCACTTCTCTGCTCAAAACCCGGCCAGGGCTCCACTTCACTCAGGGTCAAAGCCAGCAAGACCCTACATGGTCTCACATGATCTGGTTCCCTAGGCTGTAACCTCACTCCTACCACTTTCCTTGTGTAGTCTGCTTCAGCAGCTCCAGCTCCTTGGTGGTCCATAAACTACCAAATCCCCACCCCAGGGCTTTTGTCCTGGAGAGTCTCTCTCCCTGGAACATTCTTCCCCACCCCAGATTTCCACAAGATTTGCTTCCTGTATTAGTTTCCTAGGGCTTCCATAACAAATTACCACAAATTTGGTTACTTAACATAAATTCATTCTCTAACGGCTCTGCAAAAACCTTTTTCCCCATTAAGCTTCCATTCAGAGGTTCTGGAGACTAGGATGTAGACATATCTTTTGGGGCCACCATTCAACCTACCACACTTCCTAATCTTCTTCAGGTCCTTGCTCAAATTTTACTTTCTCCGAAAGACTTTCCCTGGACGTTTAATTAATTAATTAATTTATTTATTGCCACACCGTGCGGCTTGCAGGATCTTAGTTCCCCAACCAGGGATCGAACCCGGCTCCGGCAGTGAAAACACCGAGTCCTAACCGCCAGGAAATTCCCATCCCTGGACACATTATTTAAAGTCACACGCACACCATTCCAGCTCTCCTAATCCTCCTTCTCTGCTTGATTTTTCTCCCTAGTCCTTACTTGCAGGTATACCATGTGTAGTTTACTTTACATGTAGATCTTTATTGTCTGTTCCCCTATTAGAATGTAAGCTCCATGAAGACAGAGTTTTCTCTGCTCTATTCCTAATGCACAAAACAGTGCTGGCAACACAGAAGATGCTCAGTAAATAACTGTTAAATGAATGAGTGAATGATCATATTGAGCACCAAGCTCTGCTTTAAATAGAAAGTTATAAACAGTAGGAGCACAGGAGGAGGGAATAAATCATTCTGTTTGGAGTCTTATCTAAGCAGGATTCACAAAAAGGGTATATTTGAGCTGGACCAGGTGGGAATGGGGAGGTGTGGGATTCCCCAGAGGCAGACAGGACAGGACCTGAGAAAAATCTTTTTGGCTGCCTGTGTGGAGGGTGGTATGGAGGAAATGAGACTGAGGAGGGGGGTCTCATCTGGGACATGAAACAGGGCTCTGTGTGTGGGTGACTGCTGTGGCCCAGAAGGAAGGGTGGAAGGACCTCATTCCACAGTAGAACCAGAGGCACTAGGAGACGCATTAGTGAATCGAAGTATTGATCATGTGCTGCGATGGCTCGGGTGTGGGGAAACAGGTGCTCTGACACACTGTTGGTAGCAGTGTGAATTGGGGCAACCTCAGTGGGGGCAATTTGATGACTTTAAAATGCACATGGACTTACCTGGTGGCGCAGTGGTTAAGAATCCGCCTGCTAATGCAGGGGAAAACGGGTTCGAGCCCTGGTCTGGGAAGATCCCACATGCCGCGGAGCAACTAAGCCTGTGCGCCACAACTACTGAGCCTGCGTGCCACAACTACTGAAGCCTTTGCGCCCAGAACCTGTGCTCCACAACAAGAGAAGCCACCACAATGAGAAGGCTGCACACTGCAATGAAGACCCAACGCAGCCAAAAATAAAAAATGTAAATACAAAAAATAAATTTATTTTAAAAAAATAAATAAAGTGCACACATCCTTTGAGCCAGGAATTTCACTTCTAGGGATTTATTCCACACATATGCATACTTGCGCATGTATGTTAGAAAGTAGCATATTGCTCAAATATATGACAATTTTCTATTTCCCAAAGAGATCAGAACCAAAAACAGCATCACACCTATTAGGAGGACTACTGTCAAAAGCCAGAAAACCATGAGTTTTGACAAGGATGTGGAGAAATTGGAACACTTGTGCATTGTTGGTGGGAATAGAAAATGGTGCCACCACTGTGGAAAACAGTATGGTGGTTCCTCAAAATATTAAAAATAGAATTACCATATAATCCAGCAATTTCACTTCTAGCTATATACACAAAGAATTGAAAGCAGGGTCTCAAAGAGGTATTTGTATACCCATGATCATAGCAGCATTATTCACAATAAGCAAAATGTTGAAGAAACCCAAGTGTCCACTGATGGATGGATGGATATATGAACGAAATGTGGTCTATACATACAACGGAATATTATTCAGCCTGAAAAAAGGAAGGAAAATTTGACATATGCTGTAATGTAGATGAACCTTGAGGACATTATACTATGTGAAATAAGCCAGTCACAAAAAGACAAATACTGTATGATCCACTTTTACGTGAAATAGTCAAAATCATAGAGACAGAGAGTAAAATGGTGATTGGGAGAAACTAGAGAATGAGGAGTTATTGTTTTGGGGGGACAGAATTTTAGTTTTGCAAGATCAAAAGTTATGGAGATGGATGGTGGTGATGTTTGCACAATAGTGTGAATGTATTTAATACCACTGAACTAACTGTAAACTTGAAAATGGTTAAGACAGTAAATTTTATGTTATGTGTATTTTACCACAACTAAAAATAATAATAATTTTTAAAAAACCAACAACACATTCATGGACCAGCTTGTATTTATAACTTTTAGGTATGTAGGTTAAATAGTCAAATACTTAAAATATTTAGTGTATTAATTTTTATACATATATTTTAAAAATCACATATTAGATAGAACATCACTTTAGAAATACAGCTTTGTCCCCTCTATCACATTAAACAATTATGTTCTACTTTTTGCATTACACTTCTGCTGATGCATCTCTGTTACCATTTTGTCATTGTCACATGAAAAGGTGCTCAACATCACTAATTGTCAGGGAAATGCAAATCAAAACCACAATGAGATATCACCTCACACCTGTGAGAATGACTATTATCAAAAAGACAAGTAGAGCTTCCCTGGTGGCGCAGTGGTTGAGAGTCTGCCTGCCGATGCAGGGGACACGGGTTCATGCCCTGGTCCGGGAAGATCCCACATGCCGCCGAGCCGCTGGGCCCATGAGCCATGGCCGTTGAGCTTGCGCGTCCAGAGACTGTGCTCCGCAACGGGAGAGGCCACGACAGTGAGAAGCCCACATACCGCAAAAAAAGAAAAAGAAAAAAAAAAAAAAGACAACAAGTAATAAGTGTTGACAGGGATGTGGAGAAAAGAGAACACTTATGCACTGTTAGTAGGAATGTAAATTGGTGCAGCCACTATGGAAAACATTATGAAGCTTCTTCAAAAAGTTAAAAATAGAACTACTGAAGGATCCAGCAATTCCACTCCTGGGTATTTATCCAAAGAAAACGAAAACACTAATTAGAAAAGATATATGCACCTCTATGTTCACTGCAACATTATTTACAATAGCCAAGATATGGAAGCAACTTCAGTGCCCATCAATAGATGAATGGATAAAGAAGATGTGGTGTATATATACAATGGAATATTACTCAGCCATAAAAAAGAATGAAACCTTGCCCTTTGCAACAACATGGCTGGACCCAGAGGGTATTATGCTAAGTGAAATAAGTCAGACAAAGACAAATATGGTATGATTTCACTTATATGTGGAATCTAAAAAACAAAACAAATGAACAAACATAACAAAACAGAAACAGAGTCATAGATTCAGATAACAAATAAGTGGTTGCCAGAGGGGGGCAATGAGAAAAATAGGTGAGGGAGATTAAAAGGTACGAACTTCCTGTTGCAAAATAAATTAGTCATGGGTATGAAATGTACGGTGTGGGGAATATAGTCAGTAATTATGTAATATCTTTGTATGGTAACAGATGGTTTCTAGATTTATCATGGTGATCATTTTAAAATATATAGAAATATGGAATCACTATGCTGTATAATAGGAACTAATGTGTTGTAGGTCAATTATACTTCAAAAACAAACAATAGAAAAAGAGATCAGATTTGTGGTTAACAGAAGCAGGGAGTGGGGAGAAGGGGAATTGGATGAAGGTGGTCAAAAGGTACAAACTTTCAATTATAAGATAAATAAGTTCTAGGGATGTGATGTACAACATGATAAATATAATTAACACGGCTGTACGTTATAGATGAAAATTATTAAGAGAGTAAATCCTGAGTTCTCATCGCAAGAAAAAAACATTTTTCTATTTCTTTAATTTTGTATCTACATGATATGATGGATGTTCACTAAACTTACTGTGGTACTTGCTTCATGATGTATGTAAGTCAAATCATTATGTTGTACACCTTAAACTTATACAGCGCTGCAGGTCAACTATATCTCAATATAACTGGGAGGGAAGAAAGCTTCCATTTAAACCATTTTTAGGTGTGAATTCAGTGGCATTAATTACCCCCACATTGTTGTGCGACCATCACTGCTATCTGTTTCCAAAGCTTTTTCATCACCCCAGACTCTAAGCACAAAGCAATAACTCCTTATTTCTCCATTACCCCAGCCCCTGGTAACCTCTAATCTACTTCCTATTTCTATGAATTTGCCTCTTCTAGATATTTCTTACAAATGGAATCATTCAGTCTTTGCACTTTTGTGTCTGGCTTATTACACTTAGTGTAGTGTTTTCAAGGTTCATCCATGTTGTTGCCGAATCATATTGCATTGTATGGATATACCAATTTTGTTCATCTGTTCATCTGTCGATGGACACTTAGGTCTTTTCTACCTCGTGGCTAGCTTGCCTATTTTTGAATTTTATATAAATGGAATCATACAGCCTATACTCCTTTATGTATACCTTCCTTCGCTCATGTTTCTGAGATTCTTCCAAGCCGTTGCATGCTGTTATAATTTGTTCATTTTCAATGCTCTATAGTATTTGTATGTATATACCACAATCGATCCATTCTACTGTTGTTGACAGTCTTTGGCTATTACAAATTCTGACACCAATTCTGATGTGCGTTTTTCAACATTACCAAGCAGTCAACTCAATTCTGACACTACCTGGAGATATCATTAGATCCCACAGGTTAAGGACCGAGTCCTACAAGACGCCTCCCCTAACCCACCCCACTCCCCTGGCCAACTTCCAGTTGCCAATCAAAAGCCCAGGTTGTCTCCTGTGCTTTTGACTGACCAACTATAGATCAGAGGTTCTAACGAACCCCCCACTTGGGTTCAATTAATTTGCTAGAGTGGCTCACAGAGCTCAGAGAAACAGTTTACTTTCCAGATTACCAGCTTATTATAAAAGGATATAACTCAGGAACAGCCAGATGGAAGTGAAGCATAGGGCAAGGTATGTGGGAAGGGACTCGGAGTGTCTATGCCCTCTCTGAGTACACCACTCTCTCCGCATCTATATGTGTTCACCAGCCTGGAAGTTCTGCAAACCCCACCCTTTGGGGTTTTTATGGAGGCTTCGTTACATAGGCTTGATAGATCAAATCATTGGCTATTGGTGATTGACCTTAATCACTAGCTCCTCTTTCCTCCCCAGAAGTTGGGGTGGGACTGAAACTCCAAGCCTCCAATCATGTGGTTGGTTCCCTTAGCAACCTGTCCCCAATCTTACCTTACCTAGGGGCTTTCCAAAAGTCACTTCAATAGCATAACAACATACCTTTATCACTCTCATCACTTAGGAAATTCCAAGGAATTTAGGAGCTATGTGCCAGGAACTCAGAGGAAGACCAAAGGTATGTTTTTTTTGTTTTGTTTTTTAAAATTTTATTTATTTATTTATTTTTGGCTGCGTTGGGTCTTCGTTGCTGCACGCAGGCTTTCTCTAGTTGCGGCGAGTGGGAGCTACTGTTTGTTGCGGTGCGAGGGCCTCTCATCGCGGTGGCTTCTCTTGTTGCGGAGCACGGGCTCCAGGCGCGCGGGCTTTAGTAGTTGTGGCATACGGGCTCAGTAGTTGTGGCTCACGGGCTCTAGAGCGCAGACTCAGTAGTTGTGGCGCACGGGCTTAGTTGCTCCACAGCATGTGGGATCTTCCCGGACCAGGGCTCGAGCCCGTGTCCCCTGCATTGGCAGGCGGATCTTAACCACTGTGCCACCAGGGAAACCCCAAAGGTATGTTTTTTATTATCGATCACAATATCGTACTACTGCTTTGAATTTTCTTATACATGCCTTTTCATGAATATGTGCGAGCATTTTTGTTAAGTATATTTCTAGGAACGAAGCTGCTGGATCAGAGAATATACATATGTCCAGCTTTCACAGATGATGCCAAACAGTCTTCCAAAGTTGTACAATTTGTATTCCTACCAGCAGGGTATGAGAGTTCTGATTGCTCCACGTCCTTGTCAACACTTGGTATTGTCTTCTGTTTTCATTCTGGCCATCCTGGTGGGTAGATAGTAGTGTTGCATTGTTGTTTTAATTTGCATTTCCCTGATGGCTAATGAAGTTAAGCATGTTTTCATATGTTTATTGGTTATTGGGATATCCTTTTTTAATAAAGTGCTGACCGAGTCTTTTATCCATTTTTCTTTTGTATCATCTGCTTTTTTTTCCTTATTGTTTTGTAGAAGTTCTTTATATAGTTTGCATACAAGTCTTCTGCTGGCCATACAGATTGCAAGTATCTTTTCCTGATCTGTGGCTTCCTCTTCATTTTCTTAATGGTGTCTGATGAAGGGACATTCTTAATTTTAAAGCATTGCTTTCTAAAGTGATCTTTAAAAGATTTGTTTACAGTGTTATTTTAACATTTGCAGTTGTGAAGTCATATCCCCAGGAAAAATTATGGCATTTGTGTTAAATGCCTTTGCCTCCTTTTCCCCCTCTAACCAATTTTGTTGGGTGTCTGCCATAAACATCCCAAATTAGAATTCACTGAGGTCATTTCAGGCTATTGTATCTTCCGCAAGTAGTACTTCCTTGTTTAAAATAAAGGAATCAGAAAGCATCAGGTAATGGGAATTTGTATATACAGTAAAGGGAACTCCCTCTTTTCTGAGAGATTTTTTTGGAGGAAAAAAAGTTGCCTAATATCCAGGCATAGCCAGTCTATGTAGAAGTAGTCTCTGTTCCAATGCTGTAATAGAAAAATATTGGAAATACCTGCACATCCTAATTGTGGCATATTCATTCAGTGGAATACTAAATAGCTATTCAACAAAGACGGTGAATTTATGCATAAAAATGTAGACTTAAGATGGAAAAAAAAGCTGGGAGTGGAACAGCATGTGCATTAAACTGTGCACACATCTCTTCTTGAATATGCAGTCTGCATGGAAGGAATCACACTAGTGGTAGGAAGGGGATGGGTGCAGGAGTGGAAGGGAGCATTATATTCTTTTGCAAATCATTTGGGGCATTCAAAATATTTTTCAACCTGTGTGCATTTATTATTTATCCCCCAAAAGTAATTTAAAAATTGAAAAATACAAAATATAAGAATTTGAAAGGGAATAAAATTTTTCATCCTAAGAAATGTATGCAATCACTTTGAGTCCTGAATGGTTCCCTTCAAAGCTGTCAAAACTTCTCCCTACAACCTCTACTGCTGGGGTAAGGACCAAGGTGAGGGCTAAACACTGGGGTGTCTCCTTTTGGGGCTGTACTCTCAGCAGTGTGGGACCCACCTATGGCCAACTCTCAGGGCTAACGTCTCTGTGAGGCATAGCAGGTGCAGTGCCTGAGGTCCACAAGAGTTCTAGCGGCGCATAGAAATGTTGGAATTGATTTAAAACAGTAGAAAAAGAATACAATCATGCCTGGATTATATTTGTCTTTATACCAACGCAGTCATAAAATATAATTATATATCTATAGCTATATCTATAATTTTATGTGTATGTAACTGAGCAAGGACTCGTGTACCCACGGTGCAGAAAGCCAAACTCTGACAGCCGGTGTCTGCAGCAAAGTAAGGGTTTATTTGCAGGGCACCAAGCAAGGGAGTGGGAGACAAGTCTCAGATCCACCCCATCTTGGTCTTCGAGTTAAGGATGTTTTAAAGGTTAAGGACAAAGGAACTGGGATTAGTCATCATCTTGTGACGTTTCTGTGACATTTCTTAATCGTGTTTTTGGGAGTCAGGATGTCTCTGGCTTACGATTCTCTAGCCAGGTGGTCCATGGCTGAGGCGGGTGCCGGGAGCTGGTCTGTGAGCTCATCTTGCCCTGGAGAAAGAACCCGAGTCTGTACATTAATGATGAATCTCTAACAGCAGTTTTAGGACGTTAACGATATTATGGACAACAGCAATCTTAGACATCTGACGCTGGTTGATTAGGGTTCAGTTAGCATAGGACTGAGATCAGGCGGGACAGCAGGGGAATCGAGTTTTGGATAGAGAGATTAATCATAAATTCAGTAAGGGGATTTGGTTTTAGGGGGACTCGGATTCATACATATATATAAGCATATATATAGTTTTTTATAAGGAAGAGTTCATGAAGGTGCAGAAGTACCTAGAAAGTCATAATGTGGCCCTGGGCACATTTTTTCTGTAAAGGGCCCCATAGTAAATATATTAAGCTTGGGGGCCAGATGGTCTCTGTTTTGACTGAACTCTGCCTGTGGCAGAAGGGAGCCATAGACATACACAGATGGATGGGAATGGCTGTGTTCCAACAAAATTTTATTTACCAAAACAGGAGGTGGGCGGGGTTTGGTCCAGGGCCAACCCTCTGCAGTTGGTGCCCGGGAAGTTTCAGTATTTGTTGAATGAATGGACGGACTGGAGAGGGGGGATTGCTACCAGGCCTGATCCTTGTCTGGTGGTTGAGTTTGGGTTTGGGTGGTAGGGAGTGGATACTGGGCTGGGGGTCAGTTTTCACATTCTCAGCCCCTAACTTGCTGTGTGACCTTGGGCAAGCTGCCTTCTCTTGCTGGGCCTCAGCTCCCTGTCTGTAAGGTAGAGGCTATACCTCCCATTTGCTGGACTGTGATGAGAGAATGAAATGTAACAGGGGATATGGAAGTGCCTGGAATAGGAAAAGGAGATTCCCACTGGGCAGCTCAGGGCAGGAACTGCCAGCTTCCTGGAGGTCTGGCAGCCCAGGGAGTGTCACTTTGGCAGAGGAAAGAAGGGGGTGGGGCAACCAACAGCGTGACCCGAAACACAAACAGTCCCCAAAGAGGGGCCGAAACTCTCACGCTGGTGAAAACACACCTGTCAGGTTTCTGTCCTGCCTCTGAACAGGAGAGGGGAAGGCGCTCCAGGCTGGTCTCAGTTGGCAGTGGCCGCTAGTGGCTGGCAGGGCCTGGGCCCCTCATGTGCTCTTGGGCATGTGTCCAGCCAGAGGTGGCTGCGGGTGCCCCAGCGTACAACTGTTCATCAGCCAGGACGCTCGCTTCAGAACCCAAGGCTGCGCCTCAGGGGCAGGTGCCCGGACCCATGGGCCCCACATCCGCATCTCTCCGCAAGGTTACCCAGTGGCCCAGTCAGGCAAACTGTCGTGCGACCTGGAAGGGCAACGTGGAAGCAAGTATTAAAATAGACAACACACATGTCCAGGGATCTGGGAATTTCAGCTTCTCTCCTGCTGTATTAGTTCGAGCCCAGGCAGGATACAGAATTCACTTCACACAGGACCAACAAAATGTAGTTTTAGTGACTTACAGAGGTGTGGTCAGGACCTCTGGACTCTACAGTGCAAGTTGAGGCACAAGACTGGCCCAGTGGGATGCTATTGCCACCCTAGAGGCAGACCCAAACTCTGCTTGATTTGTTTATGAAACCAAGCAAGATCACTTGTTTATAAAGCCTTTTGTTAACTTGTGAATTCTCAAGGAAGTGAGGGAGAGTGACGAGGCTGTACATCCTGACCAGGCCAGCAGGGGAATGTGGCTGGGGAGGAGTGCATCTGGGCTTCTAACACGCTACAGCTAAGTGGTATGTGACCTGAGACAAATCTATTCTCATTGAGCCCCAGACTTGGGTGACGAAAGACTGAATTAAGTGACAATTGTGTTCGGTTGTATTTTTTTTTGAGTTACAAATCACAGAAATTCCAGCTCAAACTGAATTGACCAAAGGGAGTATTTATTGGCTCTCACAAGAGTAAGGGGGATGGCTGTCGGGTCTGGCTGTATCCAGGGGTTCAAACAATGCCATCTTTCTGTCTTGCGTCTCTGTTTCCTTGTGTGCTGCTCATTTTCACACAGGTAGTTCTATGTGTGAACAAAGGCCAGAGATGACTTGGACATAGCCCATCCCTGGTAGGGATGGAGGAGGGGATAGGGGACTGCCTCCACCTGGGTCTCACCTGTCCCTGAAGTTGGGGTGGGGAGGGGCAGCCTTTCTGCAATTCATGAACTCAGAGTGGGAGAGGGATGGCTCCCTAAAGGAGCCAAGAGATGGGAGGATGGGTGCTGGGCAGGCAAAAGCACTGATGCCACCACAGTAAGCACAGCTTCATGTTTGCACATTTTTAAGTGCATCATTTCACCGATTCTTAGCACCAGCTCTGGAAACAACCCCCATCTCATGGCAAAGGCTGAGAGCTCAAAGAGTAGCTCAGACAGAGCTGGTCTCCGACCCAGGATTTCTGAGCCCTGATCTAGGACTTTTTCTGGTTCACCCCACTGCTCTTCTCTGATGCCCCTTTCGTGTTTCATGCCCCTGCAGTCCTGCATCGCCCAGGGAAGATTGCTGGGGCAGGGTGTGTATGCAGCCTGTCTCCCAATCAAATTCTGTGGACCCTCCTGGTAACTGGGGACAAGGGGAGGACAGGGGCACCATTCCCTCACCCTCACCCGCCCAGGAAACTAAGCTCTGTTCTCTGGGACCCACTCCCCCATCGGTGACATCATCTGCACACACAGCCATTGTCTGCAGAATGTTTTGCTCTCCACCAGGAACCCTTAAGAGGCTCTGGTGGGGAGTTGGGGGTGGAGCAGGGAAAGACACCAGGAGGGGCCAGCGGGAGTGGAGGGGATCTCTCTAGGCAATGAACACAGCTGGCAGAGACATCTTCCCAGAACAGGCATGGCCCCAGAGAGCTGAGAGCATGGACGAGAGCCAGTACCCATTCTTGTCCCGCCCTCAGTTTACCCATTTGTGGAACTTCCTGGCTCTAAAACTCATTGATTGACAAAGGGTCAATTTTGTCACACTATAAAAGGTTCCCATAAATCAATGAGAAGAAACGCTCCCAAAGAAAACTGGGCAATGGGCATAAGCAGGCCTTCCTCCCCTCCCCTAAAAAAAATCCTCTAAACAGTTAACAACTAACATAAGAAAAATGTTCAAACTCAGCAGCAATCAAAGAACTGCAGGTAAAACCAACAAAACAATATTGCTTCCCCCAATCATGTTGATAAAAGTGATCTCTTTCCAGGTGTGTGAGGGGTCGGGGGATGGGCACTCAGCCACTTGCGGGAGGGGTAGAAACAGGTACTACTCTCCTTCTGGAAGGTAATTTGTCAGTATGTAATAAAAGCTTAGAACACTGTGGGCTGGTGATTCCACTTTGTTTTCATATCTAGAACTTTCTCTAAAGGCAAGAATCATGGATGTTTGCAAAGGTAGTTTAGCAAAGCATACAGTAGGCAGAGAAATATTCTAAAATCATAGATCCCACCTCCTCCCCCCCATTCCTTAAAATACTCCAAAGTCTTCTTGTCAAGCTTAGAATCAATCCAACTCCTGACCCCGTGGCCTGGCCTTGCTCTCTTTCTCTCTCCTTTTCACCTTCCTTATCTCCTTTCTGTTCCTCACATTCGTCAGGCTTTGTCCAGCCTCAGGATCTTTGCACTGGCTACTTCCTCTGCCTGGGGTGCTCATTTCCCTCGAATGTGAGCCCCATGAGGGAGGGTTTCTGTGTTAGTTCCCTGCTGGATCCTTGGCCTGCCCCCTGACAGCAGTAGATGTTCATTGAATAAATGAACAATTGAGAGCAGGTGCGGCTTCAGTTCAGGCCCTACCACTGATTAGCTGTGTGACCTTGAGCAAGTTCCTTCACCTCTCTGAGCCTTGGGCTCCTCTGGTGTGAAGTACAAATAGAAGAACTGCCCTGTGGGGTTCTTATTAGGATTAATGTCAGTAAAGCATATAAAGTCTGGTGCAGTTATGAGCCCTCAAAAACTATTTGCTATAATTATGGATGTTTCCAAAATATTATCTGTAACTGTCCAGACGTGGGTTGAAGAATCTCCTTTGGGGCATCTGCAGAATGTATCCACCAAAAGCATCTTGTAGAAATCAACCTGTGGACATGAAAGTGGTTAAAGATATACTGTTTACTCACTTATTTCATCATGATGGGCATACAATGCATCCTCAGAAAAATTCAAGCAACAAATAAAGTGAAAGTCTCCTGCAGGTGAAGTTGCTCATCCAAATTTCATGCTATATTAATGAAAAAGGCAGGTTAAAAAAAAAAACATGCCTGGTATGAGCTTACTTTTAGAAAATAAAATATATTAATATGTACTCATAAGGGAAAGCCTGGAGGATTTACATTTAAATTGTTAAGGTTGGGGACTTCCCTGGTGGTCGGTGGTTAAGACCCAGCAAGGGTTTGATCCCTGGTCGGGGAACTAAGATCTCGCAAGCCGCATGGCTCAGCCAAAACAACAAACAATTTTTGTTTAAGTTGTTTGGCGACAGAGTAGATACTGATGGCATTTTTATAGACAGCTTTGGCTTTCCTGTGGCTTTCTCATTGTCTGTTACCTTATGCAATCTGAAAACGCCCATGTAACAGTTAAGTGAGCCTCCCCACTCCCGTCACCTGCTACCATTTGGCCACGTGATTCCCAGGGCCTCTTGTGAAGACTCAGGTGTCCTGTGTTGTCTTAGGCAGCATTACTGAGGCTGGGAGTTGTGCCAGGGACCCCAGGAAACATTCTCAGTAAACATTCAAGTGTTGAAGAGATGGGTGGCTTGTGGTCCTGGGGTTTGGCACTTTCCTGAGAAGAGTCCTAGATTTGCAAGAAGAATGTGTTAAGCTAAGCACAAATTTGGAACTCAGGGCACCCTGGGCATCAATGAGGACAAACAAACAAAATAATCACACAATGGCTTAAGAAATAGAAGGAGTTTATTGGTACATGTAACTGAAAGAGCTTCAGGCACAGCTGGATGCAGGTGCTCAACTGGTGCCTTCCAGAATCTTCAAGGCTCTATATTCCTCTGCTGGCTCTGCTCTGAGGCAGGCTCTCTTTGTGTGGTGGCGAGATGACCCATCAGCAGCTCCAGAGTCACACTCCAGGAGCTCAGCAATCCCAGCAGACAGAGGGGTTGTCTCTCTTTGGGGCTCCAGAAGTCGCAGGGAGTCCCTGATTGGCCAGGCTTGGGTTTTCTACCCACCCTTGGATCATGCGCTAGGGTTGTGATTGGCTGGATTCTGGGTCACGAGATCATCTGGCCACCAAGGCAATAGGGCCAGCTCTACCAGAATCCACGGACTGGGAGGAAGCGGGGTCTTGTTCTCATGGGACAATGGGGGGCTATTTGCAGAGGGCAGATCTCTCCACTAGCTGTGTTGAAGACTGTGCTTCATGAAGCACAGAAATGCCCTTTATCAGGAAAGCTGGATTAACCACACCACCTCGCCCTCAGTTCTTCCAAAGTGCAGAAGAGGGAGGCCCCATGAGGGGTGGGGAGGTGGCGTGGTGTGCATGGTGAGAGAGGGTGGGGGTCGAGGAGTCCTGCCTGGGCATCAGTTTAAAGACTGAGTGAGTGACTGTGGTCAAATCAGCCCCCTGTCCGGGCCTCGGTGTCCCCATCTATAAAGGAACCTTAATCTAGCTGAAGTCGACAGGTTTTAGGATGGTGCTGTGTAATTTTCTGATGAAATTATTGGGGTATAGCTGCCCCTCCCTTTCCACTGACTCAATAATTTCTTAATGGAATCCAGTTTATTGCTGTGATCCATGCTGGCAGGGGAATGATATAGTTTTTCCAGGAGGGGCCTGTTAGACTGGCTGCAAGAGAAGGGGAGTTTGGAGGCTATTTCTGGCAGAGTGAGGTGGGTGAAAAATGTAGGGGTGGGAGGTGACAGGAGCACTTGGGGAGAAAACCTGAGCCGGGGCCTCGTGCTCAAGATCTGGAAAGAAGGGCTGGCGCTGCGGGTGAGGAGGGGCTGGGCCGCCAGTGTCGGCAGGGTGCGGCCACGGCAGCTGAGGGGGGGAGCTGGTGGGAGAGGAATGTCCCTCTTCCTGGCACCTGTCCTTGGGCTTGTCGACCTCTGACCCCGTCCCACAAATACTCCTGGAGAGGAAGGCAAGGAGGTATGCCTCCTTAGTGCCCATCAGGTACCTGCACCTAAAACAGAGATCTGAGTAACAAACTATTGAGAGCCTGCTGTGGGCTGTTCTAAGTGTTTACATGGATCAGCTCAATCAAGCCTCACAGCTGAATGAAATAGGCATGGCTATTAGCCGCATTCTACAGATGGGCTCAGAAAGGTGAAGTGACTTGCCCAAGGACACACAGCCTGTGAGTGATGGAGTCACACTCAGCATCTGGGTGCCTGTTAGGATGGGCAGACTGGAGTCAGAGGCAAGGAATGGTTAGGATGCAAATGCTGGGTGAGCCAAGGGTGGAAGGAAACAATCATCTTGAGGAGGGAGGGTGAAAATCTGGAAAAGGCAAGCCTTAACCTGTGCCTTAAAGGATCTGTGCAATTTGAATAGGATAAAATATGCAGGGAAGGGTTTTCCAGCAGGAGGGAACAACACAAGCAAAGGCATAGAGGCAAGCAAGTGCCAGGACATTTGGGACCGAGCAAGCAGCCTGGCAGGGGCTCTGCCAGCACTTTGTGGGTCATGAGGCCACTTGAGCAGTAGGCCGAGGGCAGTACTGCTGTGTCCTGAGAGTGCCTTGAGGCCTGGAATCCCCAGCATTCGCCAGGAAAGCTGAGAGGAGGCTGTGTCCAACCCCCTTGTGTGGTTTCACGGATCGAGGGGCAAAGTCCGGCAGCTTCGGGCCCCTGAGGCAGAACTGGAGGACCTGGAGGGGCAGGAAGCCCCACTCCTCTTGGATGTACACGAAGGAGTCCACTGCCGCCTGGGCGGCTGTGGATGGGCAGGAAGCTGGGCATTTCTTCCCGTGAGCCGGAGGAGAATGGCCTCTATGTGGGCCACAACAAAAAGGCTTTTCTGCCAAGTCGGAGGGGGAGGAAGCAGCCAGCTCAGCCCTGCCCCAGCCTGAAAGGAGGCTCTGTTGGTGGCCCTGGGGTCTTCGATGTGTAGAACGTGTGAGGAGGGAAGGCCAGGGTGGTCAGGGGCCTCCTCATCCCTTCTGGATTCTCCAGCAGCATGGGGGTGGGGGTGGGGGCGCTGGGCTGCTGTGCAAGTCATTCTGTCTGGGTTCTAATCGTCCACTTCCTGGCTGTGTGACCTTGGCCAAGTCACTTCACCTCTCTGAGCCCCGCTCGTCTCGGGAGTGAAATGCAAGCAAGGGAGCACGCAAGACGACTGGAGTCGTGATCACACACTGAGCACTCGCCAGCACTTGACAGCCAGCGTCCTCCGATCATCCTCCCAGCAGCCAGTGGGGTAGGTCATGTGATCCCCTCCACTGAGGTTTAAGTACCGGTATCACCAGGGCTGAAGCCCAGGACGTTCTGGACTCTAAAAACCCCAAGCTGTGCAAAAGCAGAGGAAAAGAGGCTGGAAGGAAACACACCAGCTGTCCGCACTGGCTGGGGAGTGATGGCAACTTACCTTTTTCTTCTTTTTATCTGTAATGTCTTGCCTGTTTTACTTGGGAATTAGCAAAATATAAAGAAACAAAAGATGCTGAGGGAATGGGGGGCTGGGAGGGGCCCAAGGTGAGCTTAGGTTACAGCTTGATTTAAAAAAACAAGCCATGTTAAAGATGTGGGCTTCTGTTTAATCCTGGGGAGGAGGGGGTCACTGGGGCTGCCGGGCTGTCTGGAGCTGGGGAGGGGGAGAGAGGGCCCAGGCGCTCCCCCACCCCTCGTGCCTCAGAAACTTCCACACACCTGGGACCCTGAGCAAGGATAAACTGGGCTCGTGAGATGGGCTGTTCCTTGAGCCAACGGGTTTCTTTGAGCTTCTAGCCGGGAGCTGGGGCTGGAAGGCTCCTCAGGCGGTTTCCTGAGGAGGTGAGGCCTCTGCTGAGTCTCCCCTCCGGCTACGGAAGAGCTCGGCGAGAAGGCCTTTCATCCTGTCCTCTCTCGTCCCCCGTGCCCCACACTGCCCTCCTCCTGCCTGGTGACCTCTGGGCTTCTGGGTGACCCTAAGGCTTCAGGCAGGAGGCAGACCTGGTGGGGCCCCGCGGCTGCTGCCACAGGAAGGCTGACGAGGCAGCGTCTCCCCTCCCGCCCCGTGCCGCCCACCAAGGCCCCTGGGCTGGGGGAAGCACACAGGCGGTTTCCTAGCTGAGCCTGAGTGGCCTCTGGGGCTTCCGAGGGCCAGCGTTTCCTAATCTCCTCAGCCAGTTTTCAACACAAAGAGAGGAAAGGGCGGGATGAAGGGGGCACGCAGCTGCGGGGGAGGGTGGGCCTGGAGCAGGCTGGAGGACCCTACCTAAGGAGCTCTGGGGGCCTGGCCTGCTGCGTGGCTGAGCATCGCAGTCCTGGGTGCCCAGGCTGGCGCCCAACAGGATGGGCCCAGAGGCCGGGCGTGGAGTGCGAGGCTCACCAGCCAAGCTCAGACCCGAGGGCAGCGACGCCCGTCTCCTGCACTCCTGGGCATCGTCTGCCCCCTGCCCGGGGCGAGGTTTTCTGCTTCTTCGAAGAGGGCAGGTCCTGGGTGGCCCCTCACCTTCTGGGCAGAGCATGCGGATGAGGGGAACTTCTGGAATCCACGGTGGCATCGTTTTTCATCTCTTCCTGTCCAAGCTGGGTCTTCAGGCTGCCTAGAACCAGTCCGGATGGGTGGGAAGGCTGGGTGGCCTGGACTGGTTATCCCACCCTTCCTAGACGTGCAGGGTGTGCGGGAAGCTGGGTGCCCTTTCTCACCATGAAGGAATGGCCAGTAAGTTCCCCACCCCTTCTCTGCCCGACCCCAGCAGGGCCACCCCTGGTCCCCTGCCTCACCCTCCTCTGGTCTATTGAGGGCAGCCGCCTCCCACTCTACCCGAGTTCTGCCCCTTCCAGGGCCATCGGGAAGGAGCCCCCGCAGAACTGTGAACGAGGTCTCTTTGGCGTGGTGGGGGGCAAGTCCCCTAATCCCAGCCTGGACCACGCCCTCCCCACCCTAGTCACCTGCAGCCCCTCCAGCTGTAAGCTCCAGCCCAAGGCCTCTTACAAAGGAGGCACACTCGCCGGCCGTACGATTTAATCAGTGCAGATTATTTACAGAAAGAAACGTATGGGGGTGGACACTGACCCCCTCCCTCCCCACCCCCCTTGGCTGGCTCACCGGTGGTTCTGAGGATGGAGCGGGGAGGAAGCTGCTGGACCCGCACCGGGGCCAGCCCATGAGGAGCCCCTCCCCGCAGGGGCCTCAGGGATTCTGGGCGGCAGACCTGCTTGCTCAGGGCTGCAGGGAAGCAGAGGGGACAGAGCCGGCTGTACAGTACCATTTCCCACAGCAGCCTCGCCTCCTGCTTACTTTGGGAAGGAAAAGAGGGAGGAATCATCTCCACGCTCAGGGCTGAGCCCAGGACGGGGAGGATCTCCAGGCTACCACTAGTGGGCTCTTCTGGGGGCTCCACAGCCCTGTCCCACAGCCTGTGTGAGGGGATGAGCAGCTGGCCTCTCCCTACCAGTGCCCCTGGGGGACAGGGAGCTGGCAGGGAGGAACACCCCCAGGCTGGTGGGCACGTGTTTGTGGACACCTACCGTGCCAGCCTGGGCGCCCATCCGCCCGTCTCTCCCCGGGAGAGCCAGGACACTGGCAGCTGAGCCTGAGGCTGCTGGGGTTCTGAGACCTCTGAGGATGGTGGTGTGGGTGACAGAGGGAGGGAGGAGGCTCACGGAAGGGTCACGGCTCAGAGAGGAGAAAGTGGGCGGGGGTGGAGACCCAGCCTGGGGCCGAGGCTGGTGCTACCCTTGGGGAAGGGGCCTCGGCAGACCCCCTTTGGTCCTTGGTAAGGCAGGCCCAGGGCCCCTTCTCCAAAGAGGGAAGGGGGTGTGGGCTCAAGGGGTCCAGGGGAGCTGGGGGCTGTTGGCCCTTTGCTGGCCAGGGCAGGGTAGGTTCTTAGGCACAGGGAACCAGGCTGCTGGAGTTGTCAGAGGTGGGTGGGAAGGAACCAGACCTCAACAGGACACAATCAGCGGGCCACCTCCCCCTCTGCCCCCTCTGGCCTGGGGCTGCCACCGGGTGAAAGCTCTTTCTAAGACCACAGAGACTCAGAGGGCTGGAGACCAGTTAGGCCCCACCAAGCTCCCAAGCCAGCAGAGCCCTCGGTTCTGGCCCTGGTGCTCAGGCTGAAGCGCAGCCCAGCAGTCCTTTGGCCACTCTTCCAGCCGGGCCTTCTGACCCTCTGCTCCTCTGGCTAAGCCAGAGCGGGTGGGAGCCTAATTCCCTGTCTGGTGCAGAACTACTTTTAGAAAACTCTAACCCCCTGCCCTGAGGGACCGCCCTGGTCAGGAGAGTAGGAAGAAATGCTCAATTAGTGTGCAAAAAAAAAAAAAAAAAAAGATACCTGGGCATAAATAAACAAGGGAACAGGCCTGGCAGGGATGTTAGAGGGCCTGGAGGGGCCCCCACCCAGGGGCTGAGGGAACCACTGAAGGCTCTGGATGAAAGGCCCCAGGAGCTGTCTCAGAACCACAGGCGCACCGGCCCCTTAGCACCGTGAGGAGCAGGACGGGCTGGTGCGGAGGGTCAGACCCACTCCTGCAGGGAGCGCTTGCAGTAGAGGAGCATGCGGGGCGCGCCCTTGCGCTGCATCTGCACCAGCGCGTAGGTGAGGCCCAGGATGCAGAGCAGCAGCAGCATCGGCGGCACCAGCACCATCACCATGTTCACCGTCCGAGTGACCTCCTCCATCTGCACCACCACGCGGCTGCCCCCGTCCTCGTCCGTCCCCTCCCCGAAGTCCCCCTCTTTGCTGCCGGGGCCCGCCTCGTGGCCCTCGTTGCCCTCCTCACTGTCACCGCCCGCCCCGGGCTCTGCACCCCCGTCAGGGTTGAAGGGCGGACGGGCCACGTCAGGCCATCGGGGCCCCGGCTCCACGTGCTCTTGGCAGCCCATGAAGTCCCGCAGGATGGACTTGGGGTAGCCGGGCTCCATTCGCAGGCGCTCGTTGTCAAACTTCCAGTATTTGGTGCCCTTGTAGAAGTAGGTGTAGGCTGCGAGGGCAAGCAGACCGGAGGGGTGTCAGGCCGGGGCCCACCCACCGGCCAGAGACCTCGAAGAAGACCAGGGCGAGCTGAAGGGGCCCCAGCTTTAAAACACCATCCTTCTCACTTGCTTACCAACTTATAGGAGCCAGACCATGCTCAGAGAAGAACAGGGTTTAGGTCAGGGGCACGACTAGAATCCTGTGCTTCCCGGCTGGGCTGACATTGACTAGGGCAGCGCACAGAAGGGTCCGGTAGCCTGCTGGGTTGTGGGCTACAGTCAGGGGACCCAGGCCTGGCTTCTTCCAGCACCAGAGAGGCCAGTGTCTTGCTCAAGGCCACACAGTCAGCCTGCATCAGACCTGGAGAGGGGACTGATGCCGCCTCGGACCAGATCTCTGGTCTTGGGCACTCCACCCACATCCCTTTTAACTCCAGGAAGGGCCAGGTTTGAACCACCAGGTGCGTCTATACTCAGCTGAGCACAAAGAGGTCAGAGCAGCTGCAGAGTGAAACCATCACGCATGGAAGCTGTGTGACACGCACGGCAGCTGTGTGACCCACCCGAGCATTAGCAAAGCCAGCCGGGTCTCCCCTGAGGCCGAGAACCCAGAGGCTGAGAACCAGGGCTGATGGGTTTTCTTAAACTCACCAGAGACCCTGCTGGAGAAATAAAAGCCACAGCTCCCTGTTGCTCAGTTATAACGACAGAGATCATGCTTCCCTGCCAAGCGGGTGAGGGGGCACCCCGGGAGGACTCCCGCTCCCGTCTCTTTGAGCCAAGCTCACCGCCCACCCCCGCCAGGCTCAAGGCTCTGTGGGGATCGGGCAGCTCTGAGCACCAGCTCTGGACAAAGGCAGGTCTGGCTGGACTCCGTAACTTCCTCACTGCGGGATTTGGGGCCCTTTACGCAAGCTCTCTTTGGCCTCTGTAAATGGGGTAAATGGTAGCCTGGCACAGCTGTGTCCCCCATGCATTCCATCTCGATGCTGGTGACCTCAGGCAAGCCCTGTTCTCTGTGTATGGAGGAGGGGGGAGGGTGAGTGCTGGGTAGACTGGGAGGGGGCTGGCCCCGGTACCTGCATCGTTGCTCAGGAAGGCCCCTTTAGGGGAGGTGGGGATCCCCTGCCACACGCTGATGGGCTTGGGATAGCCGGGGTCTCCACGCTGCGTGTCCTCATTGAAACGCCAATACCTGTGACCAAAAGCACCAGGCTGCGGGCCAGCTGGGGACTGGAGCCCGGTCCGCACGGGCCATGGGTTCTTTCTGGGCAGGCCTGAGGGTGGGGGCCCAGTGCAGGCCTTTTCCCTTTCGAGGGGTGCTCACCTGTCCTCTTGGAAAAAGAAGGTGTGACCTGTGGGCTCCCACCAGATGGCTGTGTCAATGCGGTCGTAGGGGATACCCAGGCCGTAGCTAGTCAGTGGCTGTGGGTAGCCAGGCTCCAGGTTCGCTTCTCGGAAGAGCCAGTAGCGGCCACCTGTGGGAGGGGCGTGGGGGTGAGGACAGGCCTGGGGCCAGTGGGGGCTGTGCAGGAAGGGGGCACCGGGAGGGATATTCTGGGCTCCCAAATCTGTTCACATCCATTACCACACTCACCACACACACACACACACACACACACACATCCTCGTACACAGGACAGGCACTGATACCTACACACCCATGACAACATACAGCACAACTCACCCTTGCATCACACACAGTGGACACTCGTGGACACCTGCGACACACCCATTTACACACATACACATTGCCAGGTCACACCTGTACACACACCACACACAGTCGCACTGTATACGGGCCTCCATTCCCACTTGAACATCCACCCCCCACACAGTTCTTATACAGAGAGAGGAAAGAGGGGGAGCCCTGCTTGGCCTCTGGGTCTGGGGGCTGCATCCCTGGGGCACCCCAGTGCATGGCCCAGGGCTCCTTACTTTCAGTGTGGACCCAGCCCTGTCCTCGGGGAGTTCCTGCCTGGTTGAGGCTCAGGCCAGTGGGGCTAGGGACACAGCTGATCCATCAGGGGTGCTGCCCTTGAGGCCCTCCCCAGGAAGGCAGGCCCCAGAGGGAGGGCTGAGGGGAGGGAGCGCCATTGTCTCCACAGACAGACTCAGGAATCCTGCCCCAGAGTGGGCTCGGGGACCCATTCTTATGAGGAAGGGGCAAGGAAGGGGCACAGGATGCAAGGAAGGAGGGCGATGGGGCAGAGGCCCTGTGCTGCAGAAGATGGACACTTGCCTCCAATCAGAGCAGCCTCTGCCGCCCAGTCCTTTGGTCTCTGTCTACGTCCCCAACCCCTGCCTTGCTGCCAGAAGGACTCGGCTCCCCCGAGTAAGCCCGCAGTGGGCAACAAGACGAGATGTGCACGGTCCTTCCCTCTCCTCCTCCCTCAGTCCCGGCTGGGTCAGAGGTCAGGCCAGAGGTAAGGGCAGGAAGGCCGCCCAGTCCCCTCCCTCCTACCTGCCCCAGCTCACCTTTGAAAAAGACAAAACGCCCATCTTGGCGCTCGTAGGCAGCACTGATGTCACTGGGCAGACCACGCCAGAAGTGCCCGATGGGCATGGGGTAGTTGTCCAGGACCCGGTTGTGCCGGACCCGCCAGAACCAGCGGCCCTGGGGAGGGCATGGGTGTGAGCGAGCATGGCAGGCTTGCTGCCTTGGCCTGGGGGGAGGCCCTCCTCAACCCACCCCTTCCCCGGTCAGGGAGAGTCCAGGGGGAGGTGGCTTAGGAAGCCAGGGCGGCACCAGGGAGAGAGCCCGGGTGGGGTGTGGACTCCTAGGCTTATTGTACGATCCCGGGCAATCCTCTTGTCCCTCAGGCTGGTTTCTTCTTGGTCTAGGGTCTGATGGCTCCCCAGGGGCAGCTCAGTGAAGCAGGGGTGGAGGCGGGGCAAGGGTCTGGGGGAGAAGTGGGAGGGTGCTCTCTGCTCTGAGCCTGGGCCAAGGGGCTGGGGAGGCACAGGCAGGGCCAGACCTTGAACACGAACATCTCCCCACGCAGCACGGCCACTGTGTCAAAGTCCCCGTCGCAGATGTTGGGGCCATACTGGTCGGGCCGCTCCGTGGCTCGAGGCTGGGCTGGGGGGCCTGGCTTTGGGGGCTGCTCCGGCTTCCCGCCTGGGGGAGGTAGCTGAGGGGGTCTGGGGGGCCGGTGGTCTGGCCGGCCTGGCCGCCGGGGAGTCACAGTGGGAAGAGGCCGGGTGGGCTGTGGCTGGCCATCTGGGGTGCCTGCGGAGGGCGGCAGGGGGAAGTGAGGGGGTAGCCCTGGAACTCAGCCAGGATGCCAGGGTCTCCTACTTAGAGCCGTGGGAGCCTGGGGTCCCTAGCCTGGGGAGACCTGTGCTCCATGGGCAGCCCACCCAGGCAAAAGGCCCTATCTGGCCACAGCAGACCCCTCCCCTGCACGGCCATCAGCCCTGGGAGGACCTCCATCCTCCTCCACACAGCCCCTTCCTTGACCTCCCCACACTGGGCTTGGGTCACTGCGCCCCTGAGGCTGCCGCTGGCTCCACCCCCGCTCGGTGATGTTCCCCTCAGGATGCCAGCCTGCTCCAGTGGAGGCTCCAGGAAACAGTGGACACAAGCAGAGGGAAGAACTTGGTTCCCAGGTGGCCAGGAACACAGTGAGGGCTGAGGGTGGGCACTGAGTGTGGCCCTGACCCACCGAACTGGCCCCCAGGACACCTCCCCACTGGAGGCCTTCTCTGGTGGGGCCTGGTTGCAGTGGGACGGCAGGGATGCCACCTGCCTCAAAGGCACTGGGAAGTGATAAACCAGCAACACTCAGTGGAGAGCCTGGGACAGGCATGGGCTGGGAGTGACAGTGGTAGGAATGGGGGCCTGGGACCCCAGGGACACCCTCGGTCTAATAAGAATATCACTCAGGCTGAGGAGGAAAGGGGGGCAGTGAGGAGCCCTGGGGCCATCATGAAAGCTCTGGGTGAGGGCCTTGAGGGAGGGCCAGGTCCTGAAGTTGGCCAGCCCTGGGTTTGATTTCTAGCACCACCATTTACTCACTGAATGATGTGGACAACCACTAATCCTCTCTGGGCCTCAGTTTCCTCGTCTACAAAATGGGGTAGCAGTAGTAGCTACGCCTCATAGGGCTGGGAGTTGAGAGCAGCGTGCAGAGACCACGGCCACACCCATGCCGCCCGCTCACCGTACAGCTGCTGGATGCCCCGGAGGTCGTCCTCGGGCAGCTGGAAGTTGTCAATGTCCATCCACTGGTAGAATGGTGCCATGATGGCGCTGGGGTTGCTTGAGTGCTCCAGCCCCAGGGCATGGCCCAGCTCATGCACTGCTACCAGGAAGAGACTGTTCCCTGTAGTGGGGGCAGGCAGCACAGTCAGCTCTGACCTGGCCCAGGACCTGGACACCCCAGACAGGGCTGGGGTGGGCTGAGGGGGCCAGAGAGCCTGGCCATGCTTTACTCTTAGAAGAAGCTAAACTGCTCTGACTTCTGGGCCTCTAGCTTCCCCATCTGGAAAATGGGTACGATGATCCCTTCCCTTCCCTACCACCCCCGCTTGGAGATGATGGGCAGGAGACTGAGACCAAGCGTCACTGCTCCCGAGGACTGCACAGGGGATGCTCTCTCCTCTGAGCCCTGAGGCTCCAGCTCGCCTCCCCTGTTGTCACCCTGACCAGCTGTTCTCACCATGCAGGTCAGTGCTGGAGAAGGTCCAGGGCTCATCTGCATCGAAATGGGTGTCCCCGCCCAGACCAGGGCCAGGGAAATAGGCGTGGGCCAGAAAGCCACCTGTGCCATCAAACGGTGAGCTGTCGCCGTGGAAGCCAGAGGCAAAGAGTACCATGATGTCGGCCTCCTTCTGCCGCCGCAGCCGGATGTCCTCATAGGGTACCTCCTGGAAGACCAGGGGCGTGGCCTGCTCCCACACGCGGAAGGCCCGACGCACCGCCTCCAGCGAGTGGTACCAGCCCAGCTTCTCCGTGTAGTTCTGGATGCTGCAGGTGGGCAGAGAGAGGTGTGAGTGAACACAGGGCCTGGGGCTGCTGTCCACTGCTAGCACTCACTGGGCTGGGGGCGGGGACACATGGTCTGAAGGAAAGGGGATAAGATCTGAGCTGGTTCACGGACAATGCTCATCAATATCAACTGTTAGTTTACTTTGACATGAATTTAAAAAAAAAAAGAACGAACGTGAAGCCAAGGAATTCATTAGGAGATCACTGAATAAGGTTGCAATGTGCCAAATAAGCTTATTTTAAGAAAGAAAAACATTAAGTAATTAAAAGTATAGGTGACACAGAGCCAAGAGAAAGACCTAGAAAGTGGGATGCAAATGGCTGAGGTTTGGGAAACACAGGCCAAGAGGTTCTGAATGTTGGGCTCCAGGGTCAGGGTGACCTGAGTTCAAGGCTTGGCTCTAACATTTTCTGTGTGACCTTGGGCAAGTGACTTAGTCTCTCTGAATTTTAGTTTCATCACCTGTAAAGTGGGAAAAGGAGGACAGCGCTTTCATCATGGAGCGCCTGGGAGGATTAAATGACTGAACTCAGGTAGAACATGGGCATATATGAGCCTGCACATGACAAAAGCATGATGAAGCCTGTTCAAACTCAGGACTGCTGGCTTCCAGAACATACCTCTTTCCAACATGCCATGCTGTTTCTCTACTACCAATGTTCTGCAATTTAGTAGGTTAAATCTATGTATAATTCTAAAAGAGCTCTTTCTCCCCTTATATTTTACCCTACTATGCATATTCTCCTAAAAACAATTCTATCATTCTTGCAGATAAATATTAAGCAAATATACCAGTCCCTAATAATAAGTATCTGTCCTTCTAGATTTCCACTGCCTTGAAGAGTACAGACTAAAGGCAACTCTGCCTCACACTTGACCCAAACAAAACTGTGATGCCTATAAAGGGTACATATTCTGACTTTTTCTTTCTTACATAATTTTATTCTGAGAACATGTAAATGTTAAACATTAACAAGCATCACACACACAGACACACACAGACACTCACGCACACACACACACACACACACAGCATGATGAAGCCTGTTATCTCCCACATAAAGCAGATTAAGAGTCCATGTGCTGGACAGATCTCCATCAAAGATCACGAATCAACTCATGGATCATGAATTCACTCTGGCAGCCTGGGTCTATGCGACCCTGTGGGCTGCTCTTCCTCAGGAGATGGAGCTGCGGGTGGGGTCGTGGCTGGATTGGAACAGGAAGGGGGAACCCTTGGGGCCTGCCACAGAGCTCAAGGCTCAGGGGGGTTTCTTGCCAAAGGACTCAGTGGAAAGGAGGAGGGTGCTTGAACCAGGGTCTGCGCGGGTGACTTGCTGCTTGCCTGCTTGCATCTGCCTGGATTCAGGCACCCCAGTCCTCCCTTACCCTTCAGACGCCTGAAGCCCCCAGTTTGCACTGGTGCAGGAGCCCATCTGGGCAGGTGAGGCCAGCCCTAGGTTGCTGGCGGGTCAGGGGATGGAGGGAAGGAGGACAGAGCAGAAGCAGTTCAAAGGTCCTGCCCTTCTCTGGAGGGAGACTTCCTGGGGTGGGTGGGTGAGTGGGGTGACCGATCTAATCAGCATGGGAGCGGGATTGGCAAGGTTGGATGGCTAGGCCGGACACCCTGCAGTGGGCTGCTGGGAAAGGAAGCCTTCCAGAGGAGCCCACTGGGAAGCCTGAGGCCTCAGGCCAGGCAGAGAAGGGCCAGCTGCTTCTGGAGGGTACCCTGGGGGGACACCACCCTGGGCAGCCAGGTTCCCTACCTGAAGGTCAGGTGGTGGTTGTTCCACTTCCTCCCGGTGAGGGCATAGCGCTTCCGCCGCCGCAGATTGGCTTTCACGCGTACCCCGAACTGGTCTGGTACTCCACAGCGGGGCCGCTTCATCCACCTAGGTGCACAGAGCCTCCCCTCAACACGCCTGCCTGCTGGGCTCTGCCTCTTCCAGGCAGTCCACCGTCTCCCACCCTCCCCCCACTGGCCTCCAGCTGCCCCTTATATGGGTGTGGAGGGGGTGAGGGACTCTCTCAGCTTCGAGCTCCTCATCAGGAAAACGGTAGTGACCTTGTACTGGAAGACTGGGTGCCCAGCAGTGGCTCTGCAAAGGTGAGCCCCTTTTCAGCACTATCACCCAGGAATGGGAGGAGAGTTACCCTGAGGCTTCTTATCCCTGATACCTTATGCTCTGTGCGTGCTCATCAAGGATGTGGCTTTGGGTCACATCACCTCTGCCAGATTCAGAGCAAGGCCTAGCTAGGCAACCACATGTGTGCATGTGTGCTGCACCTCCCCATTCCCATGCCTGTGGCAGACATCACTAATCAATCCTATGCTCCTTGCTGCTGAACTGGGCTTTGGCCTCAGGAGCTTTTTCAACACTAGGCAGCCGGCAGCCATTCCCAACCAATCAGAGCTAGCACGGAGGATCAAGCCATATGCCATCTCTTATCTAGGCCACTCTTTTCTGGAAACTGCACATGCCAAGCCTTCATCAGAGCAGGCCAGAAGGAGGGCAGGTGCCAGTGGGGTCTGGGAATGGCCCGACCGAGGGACTCACGCCTTGGTCTCTTCGTCCAGCACACCCGTGATGGGGATCCCGTAGAAGCGCTGCATCTCGGCGAGGGCCGAGGCCAGGATCTGGGCGGAGCGCATGGTGGACATGTGGCGGCTGGGCTGGGGCAGGTAGCCATAGAGCCGCAGCCAGTTCTGCAAAGGAGAGGCCATGACCTGGTCAGCAGGTTCTGGCTCCGCTACCTCCAAACACGCATGGCCTGCATCCCACCACCTCTCACCTCCACCACCATCACCTCCCGTCACCACCTCCCTCCAGGTGACCATGTGAGCTTCTGTACGCTCTCCGTGCTTCCACTTCCTACGGTCTGTTCTCACACAAGAGCTGGAACAAAAGGCCTTTACAAGTCAGGTCTGGTCAGTCTTCTGTCTAGAACCCTCCAAAGACTTCCCATCTCAGAGGAAAAGCCAATTCTCACAGGAACTACCTGTGAGGCCTCAGGGCCTTTGCACTTGCTCTTCCTGCTGCCTGGAGTGTTCTCCCCACAGAAATCTGCATGGCTCATGCCCTCATTTTCTTCAGATCTCTGCTTCATCACCTTATTGGAGGAGTGTTCTCTGACAAATGCAAAAAAGACACCCATCCGCTGTACCCTGTACTCCCTCTCCTGCTTCCCTGCACTTGCCACCATCTGACACGCTGTATGTTTCACTTAGGTGTTTATTATTTGCCTTCCCCCATTAGGACAGAAGCTGTGTCTCTGAGGACAGTCCAAAGTTGCCGTCCTTATTACTGTGCCGGCCCCTCCAGGGTGGGGCCTTCTACCATTCCAGGCAGACCACTGGGGACCCTACAGGGTTCAGAAGCTCTTGAATTCTCACCAAGTAGGAAAACCCGCCCCTTGGTGCTGCTCCCCAACAGACCCTGAACCTTCCGGAGGGAAAGCGGGTGGGTTCAGGCCGCCCACCCAGGCCCAGGAGGGTGGGACAGGAGGCCTGAAGTCCAGTCTCTGCTCTGCCACAAACTCTCCTCTCCGGGCCTGAGTGTCCTCGTGTGCAAAATGGGAGCCATGGGGTTGTCAGGGGGTGGGGTGAGAGAGATGGACCTGGGAAAAGCAGCTGGGACACAGTGGGGGTGCCCGTCCCCTTCAAGACTTGCTGGGCAAGTCTTTTCATCCATCTACCCCCATCTGTCTGTGTGTCGGCCCACCCAGCCAGCCATCCTGCCAAGTGTTTCTGAGCACCCTGTCTGGTGCCAGGTGCCATGCCAGCTGGAGGCCGTGGAGGAGGCGGCTGAAGTGTCCTGACCTCCAGGGGTTTATTATCTCCTTGGGGAGACCCGGTGCACACGCAGAGTGAGGAATTCACGCTGGCAAGTCTGTGAGCAGACAGGACCACTGCAGTCAAAACCGGTGGACGGGATCCCCAGTGAGCCAAGCTGAGTGGTGGTAAGGAAGGGAACTCTGCCCTGCCCACCTGGTGCTCCCAAGGCCACGAGAACATGGTGACCACTGTGGGAGGCTGGTGAGCAGAGGCAGGGACTGCTGTGGGCCTGGGCTACATGGAAGCATGTCCTTTGAACCCTTCCTTGTCTATCTTTGGTCTCTGGAAACCCCCAGAGTGAGGGGACCTAAAGGCCTGCTCTCTGAGACGCTCTGGAAGGTGAGGGCTGCACATCAAGGGCCCACGGGGCAGGATGGCAGCTGGACATGGTAGTTGCTCTGGGCTGACAGCGATGTGTCAGCTGGCCTGGGCCACGCTCACATCTGTCTGCCACCAGGGTCACATCCAGCTCCAAAGGTACTGGCTTCCCTCAGTGCCACTCGCCAGCCCAGCCCTGGCCCCTGCCCAGGCCCCTGGTATGGATGGGTTGCCCACACAGCCCGGCTCAGCACTGCCCAGGCTGCTGCTGGAGGGAGCGGAGCCTGAGCCAACGAGGGCGGCGCGGGGAGACTGCCAGAGCCTAAGGATGCCCAGCCACAACTTCGAGGCCTCGCAGGACAACGCGGCAGACACCGAGTTGAGAAACGACCACGGCTCTGGGTACAGATCCTGGCCCAGCCACTTTGCTCGCTGTGCCTCAGTCCGTAAAAGGGGGTTGAATCAAGACCTGCCTCATCTCATGGATTTCTGTGAAGATGAAATGGGCAAGTCCACAGGAGCCCTTGGCACTGTGCTGGGCAGGGGAAAGTGCTCAGTCAACATGGTATTAATGACAGAGGCTGGTGGGGGCAGGGGCACTGCCCGGTTGTTCCTAGAGTGGCAGCCTGTTGTGTCGGTCGACAGGGTTGAAGGATCCAGGCTCCGACAAGGCAGCCTTGGGTGGGGGCAGGGCAGCTGGGGGAGGCAGGAGCACCCTGTGGCATCCCCCATGGACCCCCCTCACCCCTCCTGCCCAGGGCTCCCTTCCTTTAGTTCCACCAGACACTGGCAGTGTTACGGGCGCCCTCCCCATTCTTCCCAAGCATGGAAACCTTTCCTGAGGCTCCTGTGTGTCTGTGAAGGGGGATGTCCACCACCTTTAATGGACACGGTTTGCCTGAAGAAGCCTGGAAAGATCTAGAAGGCGAGGCTGTGATGCTCGGCCAGCTCTAACAGTGAAAGGAATCCAGCTGGAGGTGGGGGGAGAACTGGGGCTGCTGCTGACAGATGAGGGCACCTCTATATCACCTATTTGCATAAGGTAAAAATATCCTGGGGAGCGCAATCACAGGCCACCAAGGGACTGATTAGCAGTGTGGCGAGTGACAGGAGGAGGGCAGGGCGGGGGAGGCTCAGGCTGGGGCCCTGGGGAGGGGAGGGAGCTGGGCCTGTCTGCAGTGAAGAGCTCCAGAGCCCGGTGGGGGATGGGGCAGAGGGGCCCCTTCAATACTGGGCACAGCTCAGGGGGCTGACGGGAAAGGCCCGAGGGTGCCTGTGGACCCTCATTCACACAGACAAACACCCTCTGAGTCCCAGGGAAGCCAGAAGCTTCCATCTCGGTATCAGCCAAGGCTTCCTGATGACAAATGTCTCTCGGCCACTGCTGGGTAAAAAGCTGAGGCTGAGGACTGGTGACATGAGTGGGCTAAGCTGAAATACAGCCTTGGCCCAGAGCAGCTGAGGCCCCGGAAGACAAGGAGCTGACTGAGCCCGCCTGACGGGCAACGCGCCAGTCAGTCTACACTGCCCGCGGGGCTGGGGCTTTTCTTTCCCCCAGTGTCCAGGAGAAGTTTCTCATCACCTTACTGCTCTGCTAAGTTCGACAAGCCCTGGGGGTGGAGGGGAAAGACCATGGGGGGCACAGGTGCATGGCAGGTGCTGCCCTAACTCCAGCCTCCTGAGGGGCTCTGCAGCCCTGGGACAAAAGCGGGAAGCAATTCCCAAGGTCATGACTGACCCCTGGTCTCAAAGTCGGGGAGGGGCTGTGCTCAAGCCCCTGCTGCTCCTACCGGTACACTGTCCCTTCCATAAGGTGTCTCCTTTTCTGTCCGGTCACCTCGAGTCTCACAGGTGGGGTGAGCCAAGCAGTGAAGCTCTGTTGCTCAGCTGGGGAAACTGAGGCTCAAGGAGGTCAGTAAGCAGCAGAGTGGTGGGCCCTCCTCCATGAGGACCACTGTCCAGTGGGAGGCAGGTAAGGGTTCTGCAGAGAGAGCTCTGGGCCACGAGTCCCCCTCCTGCCTGCAGCCCAGGGAGGGAGGCCGCTGCAGGAGACCCCACCCACCCTGGTTCTTTCAGCCATTTCTTTCTCAAGCTCCAGACCCCATCCCATAAGTGTGTGTAGAGGCTTCAGGTGAGTGGTTGGCCCCAGGCAAAGAGATGTAGAGCCATCAAGAGTCTGAGGGGGAATTCCTGGCCCCCTGGCCCCCAGGAGAGGACATAAATGCAGCAGCCAGGGGCTGAGAATCTGCTGGAGGCCAGACTGTCCACTCTCGTCACCCCATTCAATGTTCACAAGTACCCCATCCCCATTACACAGACAGCAAGTTTCAGAGAGGGTGAGGGGCCCACCCAGGGTCACGCAGCTGGTCTATGGCTAGAACCGGAGCCCATAAGCAGTGCTATTGGACCAGGCTGTTTGTGAAGCAGCAGCAGCTCCTCTGGGCCTGAGGCAGGGGACAGTGGGCTCTGGCCCTTCTCGGGAACAGCGCCCAGCACGGCACTGGGGGAGGGCGCCCAGCCCTCCCCACACTCCACATCTCCGGCTGGGTCTGGGCGCTGGGCCACGTCAGCAGGGCTGCCCCCCAGGACTGCCGAGACAACCCCGAGGCAGGCCCTCCCCACGGGGTGGGCGTGTCTGGGAAGGAGCTGCCTGATCAATACTGTGCATTAAGCAGCGGTGGGGGCAGGGTGAGCGTGCTGCTGCAGACGCATCCAGCTCCTTGGGGCTCAGACAAACCAAGCCGCCTCCCACCCGGCCTTATCAGACCCTGTGCGATAAGAAAAATCTCTCCTGGCTCTGCTTTGCTTCACTCACCCACGGCTCTCTCTGCAGGCCAAGCAGACCCTAGCAGGGCTGCCCAGACAGGCACAAAAGGCGTCTTGTCAGGCGCGCCAGCGATGGACGCAGACCTTTCATGGTGTGCTGAGGTCCTCACTGTGCCCGCAGACGGCATAACTAGTCCGAGGCCAGGGAAGAAAGGGGGGCGCCCAGCCAGCCCAGCCTGTCCTTAGTGGATCATTTACTCCCTTTCGAGGCAGCATAGTCCATATTTAAGCAGCTCTGGAAGAACACACTTGCTCATTTGGGGCTCAAATCTAACCCACCCCCCCAAGATGGGAAAGTTGCAGGTGGGGAAGGGGCTCTGGGTGGTGGGGAGAGCAGGCCGGGTGGGGGACGTCCAGCCAGGGAAGCAGGAAGGAAGTGGACGCCACTTCTTTACCCTGTGGCCTCCCAGCCTGCCCCGCACTCCTTAACCCGGAGGGAAAAGCAGCCGGAGTCCTTCGGCCAGTGGGCGGGCAGGGGTGGGGAAAAGGGTCCTGTTTGCTAGTGGTTTCGGGCTGGCCGATGGCCAGGCCTGGGGCCTCACCTGGAAACCCGCTGTAGGTGTTGTCTCTTACATGGGGCTGCTTTCCAGGCAGAGCCTGGGTGGCTGGACAGGCAGGGGTAGGGCTCCAGGCTCACTTGCTTGGGGGCGGGCCCTGGCTCTACCTCCACACCCTCCTTCCCACCTGGCTCAGGCCCAGCAGGCTCCTGCCTGGCGGCACTTCCAAAGGATGACACCCTGGGCTCTGACCTGTAGCCTTTAACCCAGCTTGGGGGCTGGGAGCTCAGGCTCCTCTGCCACCACCCAGGCTGGGGAATCGGGTAATGTCTCTCACCTCAAGGTCTCAGCTTCCTCTTCTGTACAATGGGGTCATGACTGCACCTAAACTTACAGTTAATACAGGATTATATGTGAAAATGCTTATAAAACACCCCTAGGCCCTGCCCAGGATAGCACCAAGTATGTTGAAGGTGCTCAAAAATAACACTTGATCCTCCATGGGCCCCACGTGAGGGGCATCGTACATAGCATTCGGCATTTTACACATAAACGCACTGAATTTCCCCAGTAACTCTATCCAGTAGATACTATTACTAGTCTCATTTTGTAGACAAATGAGAAACTCAGGCTCAGATGGGGTCAGTGACTTGCCCACAACAGCAAATGCCATGTGCTTCTCATGGTCACTGTATTTTGTCACCATTTTGTAAGCGCTTCCTATGTACCAGGCGCCAGGCCCATGTGTGGTGGACACGAAGCTGGGCTCCCACCCCTCTGGGGGGTGGGGGAAGCTGCTTCTGGGAGGACCAGGTGGTGTCCAGGGCTAAGGGCAAATCCTAGAGAGCAGTTCCAGACCCTGACCTCCAGGCTCCGTGGCTGTGGGGCATCTTTTGAGGGCTGGCTGATGGCTGGGATTCAGGTCCCCATCTGTCTGTCCAGATACTGGAGGTTGAGTTGGGTCTTTTTGCTCATTTCCTGCTATTCCCACAAGGGAAATGGGATCTGGTTAAGAGGCATCCCTCTTTGTCTCGCTGATCCAGGACCACCTCATACATCTCTGCTGTACCTGCCCGGGGCTGCAAAATCTGTACTACCTCCCCTAAAGGGCTCAGGCATCCCCAGAACCACTGTTCTTCTGGGGAACGGCCTCATATGAGCTCTAACTCAGCGGGGGCTTGTCCAGTCAGAAGGCACCTACTGTGTGCCTCAGGCCTGGAGTGTTCAGCTACCTGCAGGGTCCCGGGTCCTCACATTCATCTGTGGACTCCTCCCTGGGCCCTCTTTGAGCTGGAGAAGGATCTAAGCAGAGAGCCCCCAAGTCCTCTCTGCTTCTGCTGACTCACAGAACACATCTCCACGCCCAGGGCAGAGCTGGCCATGGGGCTTGACCCCTGCCCGAGTGGTCAGCTGTGTGAACTACATGAATGTTGGGACGATACTGAAGATGCCAACTGCCTTAATCCACCCTGGCTGCTATAATGAAAATACCATGAGCTGGGTGGCTCATAACAATATTTATTTCTCACAGTTCTGGAGGCAAGAAGTTCAAGATCAGAGCGACAACGTGGTCTGGTTTGGTGAGGGCTCTCTTCCTGGCTGCTAACTTTTTGCTGTGCCCCCACATGGTGGAAGGGGCAAGGGAGCTTTCTTAGGAAGTTTTAATTATCTTTTTTTTAAAATTTATTTATTTAATTTACTTTTGGTTGCGTTGGGTTCCACATTGCTGCACACGGGCTCTCCCTAGTTGCCATGAGCGGAGGCCCCTTTGTTGCAGTGTGCAGGCGTCTCACTGCGGCGGCCCCCACGCACTGCAGAGCACGGGCTCCAGTAGTTGTGGCACGTGGACTCAGTAGTTGTGGCTCACGGGCTCTAGATCGCAGGCTCAGTAGTTGTGGCACACAGGCCTAGTTGCTCCGCGGCATGTGGGATCCTCCCGGACCAGGGCTCGAACCTGGGTCCCCTGCATTTGGCAGGCGGATTCTCAACCACCGCACCACCAGGGAAGTCCCCTCAGGCAGTTCCTATAAGAGCACTAATCCCACTTACGAGGGCTCTGCCCTCATGACCTAATCACCTCTCAAAGGCCTACAGCACCAACTTTAATTGGAGGTGGGAAGCAGTGGCCACCACTACAACCACCGCAAGCTGGCCTCAGGCAGAAGTCAAACTTCCAGCTGGGCAGAGGCGTCGATGGCAAGGGGCATCTGGACCAAGCAACAAAGGGGGCATGGAGGAGTGACCAGAACCAAGTGCTTGGCAGGGAGAGGATTTTCCTTGCCGGGCAGCATTGCTATTCTGAATTGGCATCAGAGAACATGGGTAGTATTTGGAGGGATTTGCAGGAAGTCTTCTAAGGGGGGTCTGGGTGTGTTTCTAGGTTGCTTCCTCTCCACCCTCCTTGAGGTGGGGCAAAGGAAGGCGTCTTGAGTCCAGGGGTCAGAATGGGCAGGCCAGGTGATGCACACACATGGAGCACACACTGGGCTGTTCTCTGCAAGGAGGAAGCTAACTGAATGGACCCCAGGGCAGACCTAACACAGGGCCCCGGCAAAGGGCTGGGCATGAAAGGCACAGCTCAGTCGGATCCCAAGTGCCTGGCAGCACCAGTCAGCCCAGTTCTCTCTGGGTTTTGAAATAAAGTATGGAGAGCAGTAGCTTGTTAGTGATAAGAGGAGAACAGATTAAAAAGTAGAGAGGGAGAAAGAAGGCGAGAAGATTCACCTTCTGTAGGTTCCCAAAGACAAGCCCTCACATTAACCCCTTCTCTTCGCAGGTGGGCACGGGGGCCCCTGCTGCTTCTGCTCCAGTTAGGAAAGGGCACTAACAGGAGCACACGGTGGGGCCCCAGCGGCCAGCATGGAGGCGCGGGCAGAGACTGGAGCAGAGAAGCCTGGGGCTGCGGCGCCACAGTCAGACCTGAAGGTCAAAAAGCAGAATTCCAGCTGACTCCTACCCTTTTTTTTGCTCTCCTGCTGAGCTGCCAGGTAGGGGCAAGGAGGTGGGTGTGTCCATGTTTTAGTGGCAGTGGCACCACACCTTTGAAATCTAGCGGCCTGAGTCACCTCCATGCGGAGGCGTGGGTGGGCTGAGGGCCTAGAGGTGTGTCTGGGGGGTAGGGAGAGGTGGGGAGAGCCAAAGCTTCTCTGGTGAAAAATCAAAGGCACTTAAGTGGAGTATGCGCTACAGCCAGAAAGAGCAAGACAGAAATCTGAAGGAGGGCCTGGACTCTCAGGTCAGCGAGGCCAGGAGCTGCAGCTGGCACCTCAGTCAGGTGGGGCCTAGGTCTATGTGGGCCAGAATGGCTGGAGACTGGGACCTGACAGCCAAGGGAGGGAGCGGGACAGGGCAGAGTAGCTCAGTGGTGGCTTCCCCAAGGAAGACAGCCTTCTCCAGGCTGAGGCCTGGAGCAGCCTGGAGCCTGCCGGTATCTGGCAGCCTGCCGGTATCTACTGGCTCCTAGCACACGTCTGATTCCTTAGTCTGATGAGATGCCTCTGGTTTCTGCCCTGGGAGGGAGAGGGGCTGGCCTTGCCTCAGTTTCTAAGCTGCTCAGAGACAGTCCCAGCCATTGACCTGGCTGGAGGTCTGGAGCTGTGGTCAAGGACCAAAACCCTTCTCCAAGGGACAGAGCCTCTAGAAACAGGGTGCAGCCAGGCCCAGGAATCTCTGATGCTGGTTCTTGGTTAGCATGGACCTGGGGACAGTTTTCACAGCCTCCGGGCAAATGCGCTGGCTGCTGAAGCCATTTGACTCTTTAGGCCCAGCTCCGGCCAGACTTGATGGGACTCCATGGAACAGCCTGTACTCCAAAGCCAACTCTAGGCTCTGGGATAGCCCAGCGGTCTCTAATCCTGCGTCTTCCTTGGCTTCCAGCACTCAAGGGTGCCCTGTACTTTCCAGAGTTTCTTCCCACAATAGCCCAACCCAAGTTTCTCCCGAGGGGAGGGGCTGCAGGTCAGTCACAGAATCCCTAGTCAGTGCCACACAGGCATAGGGCCATGGCCATGGTCTGTGGCCCAGTGCAGGCCCTGGGCTTTGGGTACTCCCGCAGCTGGGAGAGGAGGAGGTGATGGAGGAGCAGAAGCAAAGGAAAGAGAGAACGAAGGCCCTCAGACCACAGGTCCCAGTGCCCCAGCTCCTGGCCATCTAAATGCCAAATCACAATGCCTGGCTACCAAATTCCAGTTTGGTCTGCAATTGCTTTCTGTGTGGAGATGCCGTTTCTAAGTATAGATTATAAACTCCTCGGGGGTGGGTCTATGACTTGCAATTCTTTGGTATTCAACTCCAGAGAGTGGCAGGTGGGCCCAAACAGCACTCTCTGCCTAGTACCTGGATGCAGGCTGAGGGGCAATCCCCACCAGCAGGGGTCCCCAGTAAGCCCCTGCCTGCCTGCCTGTGTGAATCGGGGGTGGGGTGGTGGAGCTGGACTGGGGATGGCCTGGGGTCCCACTCTGCCTCCTGCCAGGGCCTGGCTCCCTGTAGCTTTCCCTGGCCGGGCCGAAGAGGGAGGGCAGAGCAGGTGGGGAACTGGCTGGGAGGTGTAACTTGAGCTGGGAGGAATTCCCTGCCCTTCCTCAGTGCTTTTATTAAAGTAGGGCGGGGAAGGGCAGGCTTCCATCGGAAAAATCTCCCAGGCAGCCGGGGAGGTGGGGAAGCCGCTGAGAGCTGGGAGGGAGCACCGGCCTGGCTACAAATAGAAACGTCACTCAGGGCAGCAGCCCGGACGGCAGGAGGCTCCAGGCCGGCGCAAGGGCACCGAAGCCCGAGCCTACCGGGGACGCGCTGAGGGGGGTGTCTCCCCACCATGCCAAACCTCTCCCCTTCTCCTGGGCGGGGAGCAGGGTCTTAGAAGTCGGGAAAAAACGTCTACGCTTTTGCTCTGGGTCAACGGAGCTAGTGCCCTCACTGTCCCTAATCCGGAGGACGGCGCTCGGCGACCCCATGGAGCCGGGGGCGCTGGCTGGACGCAGCTCTGCGCCAGGAGGCGGCGCCTAATCACCCACGGGACCGCTCCAGAGATGGGCCCCGGTAGGGACGTCTGCCGGGCTCCTGGTGAAAAAATGCTCGGGGTCCACCCTCTTCGGCCCGGGCCTTGGCGTAGGGGCGCTGGTGGAGGAAGCGCCGGGTGAGACCGGGTCTCCCTCTTAGATGCCATCTGGCCGTGGCGCGGCTTGCGCGCAAGAGTCTGAGAAAGTCGCCAAAGCGCCCCCTCAACCCGAATGGGCTACCTCAGAGGTTCGTACCCCCTCCCCCTATCCCAGCCCGCCGCGCGAGGCTCAGTGTCACCCAAACTAGAGTCTATCTAGGCGGGAGCGCTGCCTGCTGTGCCCAAGACCCCCCCCCCCCCACAGAGCAGCCCCCTTCCCATTCGCAAAGAACGTCACCGTGCCTCCGCAGAGCTCTCGAGGAATCAGGAGTCCGGTAGGGAGGGAAGGAGAGGAGCAAGGGCTGGGGGCAGCAGAAGCGGCTCCCGGGACGCGGGCTGGGAAGGATCAGTGCCCAGGGCGGGGCTGTAGGGGTAGAGAGCGGGCGCAAGCCCTACGCCCTCCAGGGTTTGGGAAGAGGTGCACCACCAAGGGCTAGCTGGGGAGGGGCAGCTTGCCGGGTCCCCTTTCTTCCCCGCCCCCAACTCCGGGACTGGGGTTCATCTCCGCGCCCTTCCTCTCCACGCTTCAGGCTGCGGGCGTGGCTTCCTTCCCACCCCAAGTCCCCCAGCCCCAAGTCCTCCAAGCCGTGGCAAAGGGACTGGGCGAGGGTCCTTACCTCGGCATTGACTTCTGCGTCCTCCGCCGCTGCGCCGCGGCCCAGGCAGCCCAGAAGCACCAGCAGCAGCGGCAGCAGTCGCGGCCGCGCAGCCGCCTCCCGGCCGCTAAGGAGACTGCCCGCCCAGCCCGGCCGTCCGGGCGCGCTCCGGTCGCTGCCCATGCTTCCGGCGACCGGCCTGGCCCGGGGCGCTGCTGCACGCGCGGCTCGCCCGCTCGCCGGGTCCACGCACGCGGCTCGGAAACTTGCGACGCTCCCTGGCTCCCCGCCCGGCGGGCGCGAGGCAGACCTCCCGGTCCCGGCCACCGCGGAGCCGCTTAGGTCTCCTCGGCAAATTCCCACGCCCGAGGAAAAGCGGGCCGGGCAGGGCCGGGCGCGCGGAGCCTGCCCACGGGGGAGAGGGCGGGCCGGAGCCGCCCGCCGCGGGGTCCTGCAGCCTCGGCGCCCGCGGCCCGGCTCTCGAGAGCAAGCGCAACTCCTGAGCCTTTGTCTGGCTCAGCGCTCCGGCCGCCCGGTCCCGCGGCGCCCCCTGCGCGCCCAGCTCCTTCTGTCCATGTCCGGGGCCAGGCGCTGCCCAGAGCGCGCGCCTCCCGCCCGTGGATCCTGCTCGCCCCGCGCCCGACCGGGCCCGGGTCCCCGCGCAGCCCAGGGATGAGGCGCAGGGAGCCGGTCGGAGCGAGTGAGCGAGCCAGAGAGCCGGCGCCAGACGTTCCTGGCGAATTCCGCACAACCCCGAGCGCTCCCGGCCCTCCTCCCCGCGATGCACTACCGCCGCTCTTAAAGGGCCAGTGCTCTCGTGGCGGGCGGACCTAGGCGGGGTCCGGGGGCGGTACCTCAGCCAGAGGCTTCTTGGTAGCAGGTGCCGGCGGTGGAGCCGGACAGGCGACCCTTTTACTCTTCCCAGACGGCGGGAATCCTCCCCAGTCCGCCCCCGTCACTCCCCTCCTTGCTTTTGGGGAGCTGGGTTGACCCCCAAGAGACCCGCCCCACAGAGGGAGGGGCAAAAAGGAATGAAGACGCCTCTTTCTCCCGCCTAGTGGGTAGGTGGGGACACTGAGGCAGCGGTGAGCAGGGAGAGTCGAGAAGGAGAGACCCAAGTGTCTGGTCTTAGGCTAAAAAAAAGGAAAAAAAAGATAAAAATCTAGAGATTTGTTGGCCTGAGGTCTCTTTTCAAAAGCCTCAGGGTGTCTTTGGCCCTTCAGGACTTTTCTCAGTTGCCAAGTGAAGCGTTGGGTACTTTGGATGGGCAGTGCCAAGCGACAGAGACGCGGTTGCAGTCCTGGGTTGCCACATACTTGCTGTATGGAGGTGGGCAAGTTACTTAACTTTTCTGAGCCTCCAAGTCCTTATCTGGAACGCAGGGCAAAGGGCTGGGGTGGGGGGTTAGATATACTTCTGGCTGCTGGCCTAGCACACATTAGGTGTCCGAGCAAAGAACACTATTTTGTGCAAATGAAATGTGACAATGCAGCCCCACAGGGTGCTGGGCGGGTGGGCAAAACTCCCCGCAGAGCGGAGCTTAAAGTGCTAGTTTAATTCTATTCCAAGAGCGGTTTGAGATCCGGTCGGTTTGGATGCTGAAGGCTTGAGGTGGGAGGCCTGTGTCTAAGGTCCACAGAGGCTGCGCATCCAGACCAAGGGAAGTCCGGGAGGGGCAGAGTCCTGAGGTGAAGGCCCCCGCGGGAGGGCAGGAGGGCGGAGACCGTCCCTCTCCGACGCCACCTCCCAGCCCCGGAAATGGGAGCTTTCCTTACCTGAGGGCGGGTTTCCCTAACGTAAGCCCTCAGGTCGCCCGGCAGGCCTCACGTCCTGGAAATCCACAGAGATCTGGCAGAGCTTCAGAAATGGCCTGTTCACCGACCTGCCAGGTGAAGAAAAAGAGCCCTGTTAAAGAGAACAGGCAGTAAAGTGATGAAGATAGATTTTATTAAAAAAAAAAAAAAAAGATTGCAGTAGAGACTCCGATATAGAACTGGGCCTGATTCAAAATACAACTGGAACAAGTGGGGATTTACTGCCAAGGAGCAAGTGGGGGGCGGGGCGGCATTGGTGGATGGAAAATTACTAAGGGGAGACATCAAGTCTGGGGGGATTCTGGCTGAAGGCAGGTGAGGGTGAACAGATATCCCCTGGGGCATAGTGGGGATGCTGCGTTTGATCAGATATCAAGGGTGGGGCTTTCAGCTAAACTGACTTAGCAAGATTCTTGCCAAAACTGGATTCTGGAAGGAAGTACAGAGATGGGTTGTGTTGGGGAGAAGGTTCAAGGGAGACTGACTAAAGTTTGGTTAAGCAAAGGGTCTTTTTCACTTCCCACTTTTATTCAAGGGAAGGAGAGGCATTCTTTCCTCTGATCAATATACATCCATTTCTCATTTTATTGCTTTTTATTCATTTAGAACCAGCTGAATCATCTGTTGAGACTTGATGGTTGCTAATTGCTGTACTGTAGGATCCACAGACATTTGATGAGAGGAATACCTTGAAGATAAATGGAAAGATGAAGGTTAGAGGCTGAATTGGTCCTTGTGCCCAACTTTGGAGACCTTCAGGGATCTACCAGAAGTCCCAGGACCTGTTGTCCTTCCTCAGTGGGTGGTGTCAGCGCGACGGCGGTGATGCACACACTTCTTCGTTCACAGCTCGAACCTTCCTGGTTATGGCAGAGATGTCAGGTAGATTGCTGAGGACAAAGGTGCAGCAGTTGCTTCCAACCACTGTACACGTGCCCCCTTTTTGGGTCGTATCAAGGGCAATGCAGGTATGGAGAATAGCACACTGGGTTTCTCATTGTTGGTGAGTCACTGATTTCAGGCCAGTGGTGATGTTATCTGGGGACAGGGTGAATTGCTTCAGCAATGAGTAGCTGATTCTGTCATTGAGTCAAGCTTCTTTTGTTTTTATTCATCTTTTAAAAAAATTATTTATTTACTTTTGGCTGCGCACGGGCTTTCTCTAGTTGGGGTGAGTGGGGGCTACTCTTCGTTGTGGTGTGCGGGCTTCTCATTGCGGTGGCTTCTCTTGTTGCAGAGCATGGGCTCTAGGTGTGTGGGCTTCAGTAGTTGTGGCACATGGGCTTCGGTAGTTGTGGCATGTGGGTTTCAGTAGTTGTGGCTCATGGGCTCTAGAGCACAGGCTCTAGAGCACAGGCTCAGTAGTTGTGGCACACAGACTTAGTTGTTCTGCGGCATGTGGGACCTTCCTGGACCAGGGCTTGAACCCGTGTCCCCTGCATTGGCAGGCGGATTCTTAACCGCTGCGCCACCAGGGAAGTCCCGAGTCTAACTTCTTGAGCCAGGCTATAGATTCCTGGGAATGGTACCCAAAAGGTGGCAAACTGTTTCCCCCAAAATAGTGAGGTCGTGGATGGAATGTAGGCCCAGTTCCGTAGCTGTTTTTTTCTAAATTGTCTCCCCGCGAACCAAGATCATCTACAATGATCCTGGATACCTTTTGTTCCTACAATGAGAGGAGATGAACCTGAGGGAGTGAGTGATTGTTTTAGAGACAGTTTAAGAGAGGAAGGAGGTTGTGGGGAATAGAGTAAGATGAAGGGATTGGTAAGATTGGCAAGGTAGAAAGATCTGGCCCAGTTGGCAAGTAACAGCCAATAAACTTGGGTTCCATGCACAAAATAAGAATCATCTGGAGTTAGCGAGGGGCCATAGAGATAGTTATCTGATGGCTGAGGGTAACCAAAGGGTGCTAAATTTAGGGTGGGGAAAAGATTTGTTTGAAGGTAGTCGTGCGGGGTTGGTCTGGGTCCCAGAAATTAGGCTGGGAGGGGCAGTGGGGTCATTGCCACTCATGTGAGGGATATCCAGGGTTCCTATAGTGGCTTGGGGGTTTTATGTTTGATCTAGTGGCAGCTAAGGAAGTATAATGGTGAATGCTCACTCTCAGAGGGGAGCCTGTGGTAAAATGACGATGGCAACAGACTTGACTCTTGTGAGGATAGACTGGAATAGGTGCAAGGGTTTCTTACAGTATAAAATGGTGGAGGGGTGACTTCCCTGGCGGCCCAGGGGTTAAGACTCCGCACTTCCATTACAAGGGACACGGGTTCCATCCCTGGTCGGGCGGGGAACTAAGATCCCGCATGCCACACAGAGCAGCCGAAAAATAAAAAAATGGTGGAGGGAAAGAGAGGGAGGGTTTTAGCAAAATAGATATCCTGATTGATCAAGGGATCTGGGAAATGCCAGATCAGATGTGCGCACAGGAAAGGGAGGACAGTACCAATAGTCTGTGGCGTTAATGGAAGTGGCAACTAGTTTAGCCAAGCTTACAGGTTCTGTGGGCAAAATAGTCTTGCTGAGAGAGGGAAAAGCAGGGCGTGGAAGAGGAGCAGGAACTCATAAATTTAGAAATGAAGGTGGAGACTCATCTCAGGTGAGGAAGTCATAGTTAAGGCAGAAGGTTATTGTGGGAAGAGCAGGAGGGTCTCCACGCAAATGCTAAGAGTAAGAAGCAGAGGAGAAAGGGGAGGGACCCAGGTGGGTCTTGTTTTGTGGTCTTGAGTGGAAATTGACTCCCTCCTGACCTCATTTACTGTTCCAAGATTCTTGGGGCAACTCTCTGCTCTGGCTGTCATCTGCTTATGGAGGCTCTCAATAGAGACCCAGTTTGAAGTCCCACTTGATACTTCCATGGTCTGATTTTTTTTTTTTTTGCCGTATGCGGGCCTCTCACTGTTGTGGCCTCTCACGTTGCGGAGCACAGACTCCGGACGTGCAGGCTCAGCGGCCATGGCTCACGGGCCCAGCCGCTCCGCGGCATGTGGGATCTTCCCAGACCGGAGCACGAACCTGCGTCCCCTGCACCGGCAGGCGGACTCTCAACCACTGAGCCACCAGGGAAGCCCTGTATTTCTTTTAAAAAAATTTTTATTTTATTTTATTTTTATTGAAGTTTAGTCGATGTACGGTAATATTATGTAAGTTATGGGTGTATAATATAGTGATTCACAATGTTTAAAGGTTACACTCCATTTATGGTTATTATAAAATATTGGCTATATTCCCCACGTTGTACAATATATCCTCATAGCTTATTTTATACGTAATAGTTTATACCTCTTAATCCCCTACCTGTATATTACCTCTCCCCCTCCCCTCTCCCCACTGGTAACCACTAATTTGTATTCTATACTTGTGTGTCAGCTTCTTTTTGTTATATTCACTAGTTTGTTGTATTTTTTAGATTCCACATATGAGCATACAGTATTTGTCTTTCTCTGTCTGATTTATTTCACTTAGCATAATGTCCTCCAAGTCCATCCATGTTGCTGCAAATGAGAAAATTTCATTCTTTCTTATGGCTGAGTAGTATTCCATTATATATATATATATATATATATATATATACCCCACATCTTCTTTATCCATTCATCTGTTGATGGACACTTAGGTTGCTTCCATATCTTGGCTATTGTAAATAGTGCTGCTATGAACACTGGGGTGCACATATCTTTTCAAATTAGTGTTTTGGTTTTTTTCAGCTATATACCCAGGAGTAGAATTGCTGGGTCATATGATAGTTCTATTTTTAGTTTTTTGAGAAACTTCCATACCATTTTTCACAGTGGCTGCACCAATTTACATTTCCTTCAACAGTGTGCAAGCGTTCCCTTTTCTCCACATCCTCTCCAGCATTTTTTATTTGTGTTCTTTTTGATAATGGCCATTCTGACAGGCATAAGGTGATATCTCACTGTGGTTTTGATTTGCATTTCCCTGATGATTAGTGATGTTGAGCATCTTTACATGTGCCTATTGGCCATCTGTATTTCCTCTTTGGAAAAATGTCTATTCAGTTCTACTCATTTTTTTTAACTGGGTTGTTTGGTTTTTTTTGACATTGAGTTGTATGAGTTATTTGTATAAGACTCTTGTGTTTCTTGGGCTTCCCTGGTGGCGCAGTGGTTGAGAGTCCGCCTGGCAATGCAGGGAATACGGGTTCGTGCCCCGGTCTGGGAAGATCCCACATGCCGCGGAGCGGCTGGGCCCGTGAGCCATGGCCGCTGAGCCTGCGCGTCCGGAGCCTGTGCTCTGCAACGGGAGAGGCCACAACAGTGAGAGGCCCGCATACCGCAAAAAAAAAAAAAAAAATAGACTCTTGTGTTTCTTTAGTTGTGAAACATGAGCCCAAGGTTGAATACCCTGTGATTTGACAGCAGTGTTAGCAACGAGTAAATCAGTATATGGTCCTTTTTGGGCTCAAGATTGGTTTTCTAATGGTGGCATTTCTAGAATACCAGATGGCCTACTTGTAAAGCACATGAGGGATCAGGAAGTTCTAAAGGGAAGGCAATCAAGGGAAGTCTCGACTTGTTGATTATAGGATCGAGTATATTTTGTTAATCCTTGACAGTACCTAAGGATGTTGCATTGAATTAAGTTAGAATCTTCCACTAGACAAGATGAATAAGGCGTCTTTGTGGGCCTTCCTGTGATCATTTCTAAAGGGGATAGCTTGCCTGGAGAGAGGGGTGGTGATCTGAGAGTCTTAAGAGCAAGGAGCAGTGCTTGTGGCCATGTCAGTCCAGTCCTTCAGACAGTGGAGCCCGTTTGGTCTTGAGGATGCTGTTTCTATGCTCTTCCTCTGGCACCTGATGGCTGAGGATGGTGAGGATGGTGGAGTCTTTGACTAAATGTGTTCCCTTTTCAATTTCCTGTATAATTTTACCGATGAAAGGTGATCTTCTGTCACTAGAGGTGGCAGAGGGGATGCCCCAAGTGGGGAAGCGTTGTCGCAGGAACACTTTGGCATCTGATGCTGCTGAGGCATTTGGGCAGGGGAAAGCCTCTAACCGTCTAGAAAACAGGCAGACGACAGTGAGAACACGTTGGTAGCCTTGTGCTTTTGGTAACTGGATAAAATCTATTTGCTAGTGAAGGAAGATCTGAGGGGGAGGTGCCTCCCTTCCTGCCCCACCTTTACAGGTTTGCCAGGGTCATGTTACTGGCAATCGAGGCAAGTGAACTGCTTGATCCAAATAAAAGCCAAAGGGTCCAAACTACTGTCTGTGTAATGCATCCTGCATCTTGTCCATTGCATGTGAGTCATGTCATATAAACCACACACAGTGACTCAAGAGAGATACTTAAGAGCTACCAAGCAGCCGTCTGGGTGCTTGCAAAGTCCATCTGAATGGCTTGAACAGCCAGCTTTTCCCCATCCAGTTCTTTCTGAGTCTGAAGCTGTTATTTAGGTCATGTGGACCGCTTTTAAGACTTCCTTAGGAGTCATCGTAAATGAGTGCTCTCCTTCAAGAAAAGGTGAATAATCCCATTGGGGTCTAGGGCCTTGAAGCAGGATGCAGGGGGCATGGTCCCAAGGCTTAGAAACCACTTGGATTTCTTGGGTGGTTGGGGAAGGCGCTGCTAATGTCTCGTATTTATCGGGCCTCATCTGAAAGTTTTTGTGCTGTGTCCTTCAGTTTTAGCTGTCATGATCTGCTGGGACAATAACAATGCCTCTAGAAGTTCTGCTATTTGGGGCTCATTTTTGACTGGGGTACCAGCTGCTGTCATGAATCCTCTCTGTTTCTATCATGTACCAAAAATCAAGCACTAACCCAAAGGCGTAGCAGCTATCAGCATAGATGTTCACCTTCGTTCCTTATGCTCTTAGGCAAGCCCAAGTAAGAGCAATTAACTTGGCTATGTGGGCTGATCTGACATGTGGCAAGACTCGATATTCTAGAGGTTTATATTGATCAGTGATGGCATATGCAGCCTGGAAGGCCCCATCTCCCTTCCGGAGGTAGGAGCTTTCAACATGAAGAGTGAGGTCAACTTGGGGGAGGGGTTTTTCTGCTAAATCTAGCCTAGGACAGGATAATGATCTAGTGTTAACGACACAGTCATGGGACGTCCCATCAGTGGGTAAAGGAAGCAAGGTAGCAGGGTTAAGGTTTTGACAGTGACGTATTGTGATGTGAGAGGGAAAGAGTAGTAAGATTTCATAAGAGGTAAGTCGAGATGCAGAAAAGTACTGTGTGTTTTCATTAGGCAATAGGGTCTGTGCAGCATGAGGGACATGTATGTTAAGCAGATGACCTAATACTCAGTCAGAGGTAGCCTGGACAAGTTTGGTGGTTGTAGCCGTGGCTCACAGGCAAGGGGGATATGCCTTAGCTGCTGGGTCAAAGGCCAAACTATAATATCCCAGAGGTCTTTGGTGTCCATTATGCTTCTAGGATAACACTGAGGGCATGACCCTCTCATTCGTGCACAAACAAGGAAAAAGACAGGGCGTCGTTGGAAAGTTCAAGGGTGGGAGGTGAAAGCAGAGAGCCCTTAAGGTTCTTGAAAGCATCTTTGGATAGGGGGTCCCGGACTACTGGGTCTGGGGGGTGCCTCCCCAGTCACAGCATAGAGGGGTAAGGCAATCATAGAGAATTAGGTATCCACGGCCTACAATATACCACAAGACCCCAAAACCCTGTCCGTTGCCCTTCTCTTTCAGGGAGAGGAAAATGTTGAATAGCAGAGGCTCAGCCTGTGATCATTTTCCCTGCAGCTGAAATATCATGACCCAGATATCAGACACACAGAGAGCATATCTGAATTTCGTCTCTAGCCACCTCAGGGCTCTTTCTTGCGAATGCCTTAAAAAGGTATTCAGCGTCCAAAAGGAGTTGTCCTAACTGTCAGAACATAGAAGGAGGTCATCTGCATACGGGATTAAAGTGGAGTCTCCTGGGAATTTAAGTCCCTCAAACTGGCATTCAGGGTGTGTGAGAAGGAAGTAGGAGCCTTAGTCAATCCCTGGGGCATAACAGTCCAGGTATATTACTGGTTATCCCAGGAGAAGGCAAACAAGTACTGGATTCCTTATAAAGGGGAATCCTAAACAATGCGCAACACAAATTGAGGGCTGGGAAATATTGGGTGTTGGGAGGAACAGCAGACAGGATAGGGCCGGGATTGGGCACCAGGGCAAATCTGAGTTTCACGATTTTGATAAATCTCAGATCTGGACTAATGAACATCCTTGCCCATTGGGGGCTTTGATGATCCAAATGGGAGTTGTGCGTGGACTGCAAGTGGGAGCTCGACGTTTCCTGTCTGATTAATCTTGGATTATGGGGCAGAGCCTCTCAACGCCTTCTGGCCTTCAGTGCTATTGGGGAATCCTGTGGAGGGGCATGGAAAGATCGACTTCTACCTTAAGCGGTAGGCTTCCCCTCCTCTCGAGGTCTGGTCACTCCCAGACCCATGTCTTTTTTTCTTACAATTTCAGCAAGGGTCTTGATCCATAGGAGACCGTGATTTTGGAGCTTGCCATAGATTAAAATTTTCATGTCCTTCTAGCTCTTTTAACTGAAATGCCATAAGCTTGTGTTGTGTATTTTCCAATTTTCTGGAAATAACATCTTCATAATGCTGGGCTAATGTCTGGAGCTCAGACATGTTTGCATTTTGCCAGTTAATATTATTTCTCTGTAACGTGTCATGAAGCTCTGGTCTGAGGCCATGTACAAAGCTTGTGGCCAGAGCAGAGGCTGTTAGGGAGGTCAGGTCCAGCCCCAGATGCTCTTTCCTGTTGTTCCTAATTGATGGTGATGGTCAGCCACAGTTCATCTCTTTGCTGTTTACAATTTTGAATACACAGCCGGCCAGTTTTGGTGAGAGGGACCCGAGGGATGGCTCCTGGTAACTTTCCTCTTACTTCCTTCGTTCTCCAATGAGAATCAGGGTCATCTGAGACCCTTGAGGGTCTTCAGGGATGGTGCTCCATTTGGCCTTTCCAAGCCAAAGGGAGGTATCCCCAGGGCCAGCCAATAGGTAGATAAGTTGACATAAATTGGGGAATCTGGAGAGTATGCTCCCAGAACAATCTTCAATTGAAGACTGAATAAATCTTCAAGAAATCTTTCCTTTTTCATTCGGGACTCAGGAAAATTCTTTTCTTTTTAAAATTAACTTATTAATTAATTTGGCTGCATCGGGTCTTAGTTGTGGCATGCAGGATCATTCCTTGAAGTACGCGGGTTCTTCATGGTGGCGCCCGGGCTTCTCTCTAGTTGTGGGCTTCTCTCTACAGGTTCAGTAGTTGCAGTGCGCGGGCTTCAGAACACGTGGGCTCGGTAGTTGCACACATGGGCTCTCTAGTTGTGACACGCGGGCTCTAGAGCACATAGGCTTAATTGTCCCGCGGCATGTGGGTTCTTAGTTCCCCAACCAGGGATCGAACCCACGTCCCCTGCATTGGAAGGTGGATTCTTTTTTTTTTTTTGTGTGGTACGCGGGCCTCTCACTGTTGTGGCCTCTCTCGTTGCAGAGCACAGGCTCCGGATGCGCAGGCTCAGCGGCCATGGCTCACGGGCCCAGCCGCTCCGCGGCATGTGGGATCCTCCCGGACCGGGGCACGAACCCGTGTCCCCTACTTCGGCAGGCAGACTCTCAACCACTGTGCCACCAGGGAAGCCCGTGGAAGGTGGATTCTTAACCATTGGACCACCAGGGAAGTCCAGGAAATTTCTTGATGATGGCATGTAATTCTGAGAGAGACCAAGGTTTAAATGTTCTCTTTTCTGTTTGCCTCCCTTGAGAATGGGTAACAACCACACCCTGAGCTTCATCTACAAGAGGTGGGGATCTGGAGAAGCTTACGGTTTCAGGGAGTTGAGGGGCTGGGGTGCCGCTGGTGAAGGACGTTCTGGGAGAGAGGGACAGATATCATGGAGAGCTGGGAGGGGAACTCCGGGGCACTATGAAGGTGTCTAGGTTTCCTGGGTCAGAAAACATTTTCTTTTTAAATATTTATTTATTTGGTTGCGCTGGGTCTTAGTTGCGGCAGGCGGGCTTCTTTAGTTGTGGCTTGCAGGCTCCTTAGTTGTGGCAGGCAGGAGGGCTCCTTAGTTGTGGCATGTAAACTCTTAGTTGCGGCATGCATGTGGGATCTAGTTCCCCTACCAGGGATCGAACCTGGGCCCCCTGCATTGGGAGCGCAGAGTCTTAACCACCACGCCGCCAGGGAAGTCCCAGAAAACATTTTCTGAAGACATTATTTAAGAACTTCAATAGTTTGAATGAGGTTTGAATCATTTAGCTGTTTTCGGCCTCTTCATACCGAGTGAAGAAAGTGGACCACTGTGCATCAGAAATTTTAGTTCCCTTTTGCCCTAGGGCTTCCCCTTGGGTGGACTAATTTGAGCAGATCCCAGGAGCCCCAGAGGGGCTGTGTTAGCTTAAGAGAGTTTGTGGTCAAGTTTTGCCAACAAAAGCAGACAGTACTAGGGCCGTAGAAGCATGTGGCCAGCAGGAGTCTGAGGAGAGTTCCCGGTGATTAAGAAGCCCCCATGTTCTTGACTAATAGTGCCTTTACACGTACGAACAGAAAAACATGGGATTCTAACCCAGCCTGTCCCTTACAGGGACCAGCCTCGTACCAACAGAAAAGCCTAGGACTCTGACCTAGCTTGTTACAGAGAAACCCAGGACTCTAGCCTGGCTTTGGCTTGTCTAGGGCTCTAACCCAGTTTCTAGAGTATACTCTGAGTCCTAAGAATCAAGATCTGTCCTCATTCCGCGTCAATGGACATTTATCCAGAGCACTGGGTTTTGGAGTCGGCCTCACCACTGGATCCCCAAACCAGCAAGCAGACCGGAGACAAAACGTGTAGGTAGGTGTGCCCTGTGAGGCCTGGCTGTCGCATCTGAGGATTCAGTGGTGGTTCTGATCCAGATCTGAATCATGGCACCAAAAACTGTTCAAGAGAACTAGAGCTGGACAGAGGTTAAAGTAGTAAAGAGACATTTTATTCAGAAAGACTATTGCAATAGGGGGAGAGTGATTCAGTTAGATATATGTATCTCTAACTGAATGTAGCCTCAGTCACCCAGCTTTAAACCACCACCCCCATCTCACCTCTATCTTTTCATCTAGCCCCTAACCTCCCCGCTTTTTTTCCTGGAGTCTTTTGAATTAAAGCCCAGACACCTCATTTCACAGCACAGTTTCATTCTGAGACCCTGCTGTGGTGTGAGAGGTTATACAAACAGCTCTGGATCCGAAGCCAGGCCAGGGGTTCCTGCCCAGCACGAATTTACTTACTGGGCAACCTTGAGCAAGTTATCTCCCTTCTTTGCGTTAGCCTCCTCATCTGTTAAAGGAGATTCTGGCTCAGGTAGAGACTGAGATCCCTCGCTCAGGAAAGGAAAGGCACTGTGGGCTGGAGCCAGGCCCAGAGACCCCACCCCCACCCCTGGCGCCCCCTGCGGGCCCCCTGGGCTTCTGGTACCAAGACAGGGAATAAACAAACAAGCCGAGGTAATTTCCCGCTTCCTTGGAAACAAAGCTGGGGTGGTCTGGAGAGGCGTGTGGAGAGAAGGGAGAGTGCCAGGTGGAAAAGGGCCAAACAGGCCAAGAGATGATGATTTCTCTGCCCTGCGGGGAACATCTGAGGACACCGAGGCCAGATGTGTTGATTTTGCACCCTCCCTGGTGTGATAAGATCCCCCTCGAGAGCGTGTCTTTATTCCGAGCCAGCCTGCCGAGGGGTGGACCCCAGCCTGCTCTGGTCTTGCCTCCTGTCTCCGGAGCACATCTCCTCTTATGGAAGAGCCCCAGCTGCTCTTGCACTGTCAGCGCGGCGCCCGTGAACGCACCCTCTCCAGCTGCACTCTCAGTGTCTGGGTGCCCGCCAAGCCCTGCCGCCTGCTGCCCTCCCCGCTTGGTGGATCTCCTGCTTCCTTCCTCTATCACCACCTTCCATCCTCTCTTGAAGAGCCGGTTATTGATCTTGGCCCATTTATCAAAGTCGCTGTACTCTAATTCCATCCGTGCCACATCTTCCCCCAGGGGCCTGGCCGGCCAGTCTGTCCTCCTGGGTTTGTTAATGGTGATGCTACATGACATGGGGGCCCCTCCCAGGAAGAGCGAGTGCCTGAGATGCAGGCTCCATGTCCCTGATGAGGAAGATCAGGGGGTCTGTGCCCACAGAACCCGCCTTGTTGGAGGCTTGCCTCCATCCTGAGGTTGGAACCTGTAGGAATTTCGGTGGCTTTGCTTGTATCTCCCAGTCTGAGATGTGCGAAGGTTGGGGATGGGGATTCTTCTCTGCACCCTGTCTGCTACCACCATCCCCCCGCATCACTGCGAGTATCCAGAGGGCCGGAGGAGTCTGATTCACCCAACTGCCCAGGTCAGGGACTGGCACAGAGCAGGTGCCAGTAAGTGCTGGCTGCACAGATTTGCCAGGAAGGATGGCCGGCTTCTCCCTCTCCAGCCCGCGTGACCGCAAAAGCCAGAAGAACTGACTGGCCAGTCCTAGTTGAATCAGCAGCTCAATGCAGAGGGCTTGGGGAGGAAGGGCACAGAGTGTGATCTCCTGGGTCTCTCAGCATGGCGATGGGGAGCTGGCCTCAGGAAGCGCAGATGGGAGGCACAGTGGGGGCCAGAGCCACAGGCCCCCTCTCCCCACATCTTTCCCTTGGGGGCTCGAGGTGGAGTAGGGAGAGCAGGCCTGGCAGGCTGCAAAGGGCAACATTGAGGTTAGGGCCTTACCTGACTTCTCATGTGACCCCAGGCAAGTCATGGAACCTGCTTTTCTGGAAAAGCAGAATAATCATTCCAACCCAGTTTACTTTTCATGGGTTCTTGGGAGGAACAGCTGAGAGGGTCCTAGAAAGGACTCAGAAGTGTTATAGCAGGATCGCCTCTAAATGTCTGTGCTTACGCCCTGGTCTAGGTGCGGTGTGTGCGACCCTCTGGCCAGCAGGCCTGGCAGGCCAGGTGACCCCACCCTGTACTGAGGCACCCTGTACTGAGGCATCGCTAAGGCCTCTCCCAGCCACCTTAGACGTCGTAACAGAGACTCCCGAGAGCACCGCCAAACTGTGAAGCAGGCTGGGGAAGATGGGGGCAGAGGAAAGTCATCTTTGCACCTAGTTGAAAAGAAGTGGTCCAAAACAAAATCCAGAATAAAAATTGCAATTTTTATTTGCTGAACCTAATTTTAAACTAAAACATCAAAGTGTCTCTTCCTCCATCACTAGAAATCAGATGGCAACTGGTACTTTGCTCCCCGAGAGGGCTCGAAGAAAAACAAAAACCCCTGTGCAGCCCCTGGCCTTTCCTCTGCAGCCCCTGGGGTTGCCCGCAGGCCACAGCAGGCAGCTGGAGGCAGGAGAAAGAGAACTCTGCCTGGTGAAGGCTCCTCTCTGCTTCTTTGGGAAGCTGATGGGAAGCCAGAGGTCACAGAGCGTTGGAGGCCTGGCTTAAAGCCACCAGTCAGGCCAAGATGAAACATCTGCTCAAGTCTCCCCAGGCACCTGGCTGGGGGTGAGTGGGAGGAAGGAATGGAGAAAACTGATGCTAAACCACAAATTAGCACCCTGGGCCTTGGCCCTGAAATGGCCTCTGCTGGCATAGGAGGGGGTGAGACTACAAACAAATAAATAAAAGCGACACCGTGTCAAGGAGGGAGGATGACAGGCCGGTGGAAGCATGCTATGTCAGGCTTGAGCAGAGATGAGCCAGCATGATGGCTTACAAAACTCCTCATCTGGGGCCAATGGCATCAAAATGCAGACAGCCCACGGAGCTGTGGGGAAGGGGCCATTTGTTGGAGGGACTACAGTGGGGATTCAGGCTGAGTCTGGGTGGGCTCACCAGGTGACCCCCCATCTTTTGTTGTGTCTTGTTTTAGGCATAACCACCACAGACCTAGAACTAGGAAGCCCTGGCTGCCCTCTACTGGTGATTTCTGGGGATGATCGCAACGCAGCAGCACCCAACCTGCAACCCCAAAAGGGCCAAAAGAGAACCAGCTCCCGGGGAGGACCAGAAGCGGCTGCACATTTGGCCGGGCCTCCCAGTGGTGGGACTGGCAGCGTCCCCATCAGTCTGAGTGGGTTCCTCCATCTCTGCCTGGCTGTAGAGGGCGGGGCCCAGGACAACGAGGGCCTCTGGTGCTCACTTCAGAGGCATCGAGAAGAATTTGTTCCCAGACTTGCAGCGGATCTGCTCGGCGTGCGCACGCAGCAACGTCTCGGAGTCTTCAAACTCACCCACGATTTCCTTAAACCAGGAGAGGACCATCACGTTAAGGGGAATCAGGGACCCCGAGGGCACTGCAAACAAAGCCAGCCTACTGAAATCCTTCAGAGGTTAGGCCTGCTCGGGGGAGGCTGAGGGCCACGCAGGCGCCAGGCTCTCCAGGTTACCTTGTCTAATCAGCTCTGCAGTCTTGTGAGGTCAGTCCTATCATCCCAACTTTGCGGGTAAGGAAATGGATGCTCAGAGCCCTGGACCACAGAATCCAATAAAACCAGGCTTGGGACCTGGGTCTACTGGAGCCTGAGACCGGAGCTCCTTGCTGCCTCCAGAATGATTAGACCAAGAGCAGATGTGGCTACTTGATGATGGCCCACGGGCTGTGTCCCGTCTGCACATGTGTTGTCTGGCTCGCAAAATGTTTTCTTAAAAAATACATATTGGTTGCCAGCATTTGAAAATAGAGGGATTACCCACAAAAATTAAGATTTCTGGCTTCTCTTGAAAAACAGAAGTGCTTGCAACACGAGGTCCACATTCCTGCATGGCAGCTGCCTGCACCAGGGGTGAGTACCGGCTTCTCTGAGGGCACTGACGGGAAAGTGAAAGATATCCCCTACTTATCACAATACGAGAAAAGCTGTGAGGGTGGACGTTCTTTAGACCTGGTGCGTTTCACTCATTTCCAGCACCTGCCAGGCCCCTGGGAGCACCCGAGCCTTTGACCTCTGGGTGAGGGTCTAGGACTTCAGGGGAGGCCCGCAGCATCCTCTCAGATTAGTGTTCTAGGGCAGGGCTTCTCAAATTTTAACGTGCACACAAATCCCTAGCGATCTTGTTAAATTCTGATTTCTTAGATCTGGATTGGGGCTTCAGTGAGTGTTGCTAATAAGTTCCCAGGTGGTCTGGGACTGCACTGTGAGGCGCAGGGTAAGGTGTTGGGGTCTCTGGCTATGCCAGTTACTTCCTATGCCAGGATTCAGGTTTGCATGCCTAATCCTCAGCGCCTGTCAGCTCCCCTCCATCCCCCAGCTTCTGGGGTTCAGCACCTTCCATGCTCCTGCCCTGGGAATTCACCTGTAGTTCCCGCAGGCACTGCCCTTCCAGCTGGAGACGTGCATCACCCACGCACCAGGCCAGACTGATGTGGAATGAGGGGTCCTGCAGAGGAACGGCGGGGAGACAGGCGGTCACCTGGAGGTCGTGGCAGGCGCAGACATCAAAGCAGCTCTGTGACAGAGTTGTCACGGTATCCCTGCTGCATCCCTGACCTGATTCATGGGAGACTAGATCCTCAGTGTTGATCCCAAGCACCCTCCACAGACAGATAAAATAGCCCTGGATTGGTCCCTGCTATGGACTGAATTGTGTCCCCCAAATTCATATATTGAAGCCTTAACCCCCACTGTGATGGTATTTGGAGAAGGGGCCTTTGGGAGGTAATTAGGTTTAGATGAGGTCCTAAAGGTGGGGCCCTCATGATGGGATTAGTGCCCATATAAGAGACGGCAGAGAGCTGCTTCCTCTCTCTTTCCATCATGTGAGGACACAGTGAGAAGACGGCCATCTACAAGCCAGGAAGAGAGGCCTCAACAGAAACTGACCGTGATGGCACCTTGGTTTTGGACGTCTAGCCTCCAGAACTGTGAGAAAGTAAATTTCTTTTTTTAAATCATTTATTTAGTTAGTTTTGGTTGCATTGGGTCTTTGTTGCTGTGCGCGGGCTTTCTCTAGTTGCAGCAAGTGGGGGCTACCCTTCGTTGCAGTGCGCGGGCTTCTCATCGCGGTGGCTTCTCTTGTTGCGGAGCCCAGGCTCTAAGCACGCGGGCTTCAATGGCTGTGGCGCTCGGGCTCTGTTGCTCTGCGGCATGTGGGATCTTCCCGGACCAGGGCTTGAACCCGTGTCCCCTGCATTGGCAGGTGGGTTCTTAACCACTGTGCCACCAGGGAAGCCCGAGAAAGTAAATTTCTATTGTATAAGTCATCCAGTCTATGGTATCTGGTTATGGCCGCCTGAGCTAAGACAGTCCTGTTCTGAGGCTCTCCTTTACATATCATAGAGAGTCATTACCTCTGGAATGTGGAAGAGAACACACGTCCCAGATTTAATGTTTTCTGATCAAAAATATTTCAAGAGATGACATACTTTTTAAGATGAACAAAAACCAAAATGTCTAAAATTATAAAACTATAAATTATCTCCACTCAAATTCATACTTATATCTCTCAGCATGATTTTAAAAGAATATATCAAGCAAAACCACTGGCCCTTTAAAGCCTTGATATTCGACTTGGAGTTCAAGTTCCCCTAGAGGGCACGGGGCAAGGCACAGGAAGGCACAGGAAGGTATGCGAAGCTGCAACTCTACCTGGAGTGTCAACGTGACTAAAAAGTATTGGGGAAAACTACTTCCTAAAAAATATAAAAATAAACACGGATACATTATAGAGTAGAAGACATAAATCTCATGCATATTGAAGAGAGAACAGAAGATTTGTAAGAAATGTTGGACCTCCGCTGGGCTGCATCCGACTACACCTCAGACCCTCAACTCTCCAGGGTTGTGTGTCCTCTGAGGGCTGGCCGAATGGACACTTCCCACAGGCAAGTTCTAGAGGGCTCTTCAGTTTGCCTCTAACAAGGGTTTCTTTAAGACTGATTTTATTCCTATTAGAGATGGGTCAGTGGAGAGAAAAAGACGCTGCTGATTACCTGGTAGAAAGTGGTGAGGTCAAACTCCTCCATGACCCTGTCCACCTCTGAAACCAGGTCCAGGAATTGGGTGTGTCCCGAGGTGACCTCGAGTCCAACAAAGGTCCTGGGGGGAGACAGAGGTGGAGACCACACGGGCATGAGACGCAGCCTGAGAACAGAAACCATCCTCGAGGGGGCAGAGGATGCGACAGAGGAAAGCCGGGAGGGAGGGAGGTCTGGGCCGTGAGTTCAGTTCGTTTCCCTGCTCTCCGAGCTGGCTCTCCATCCTTCCCTGGCTCTAATCGCACATCCCCCCTCCTTCCCCAGGGTCTAAGAGCCCTAGCAGGGCCGTCTTCATCTGCTGCTGCCAAGGCTACGGACCCCCAGGCTGTGGCGCCCAGGCTTGCCGGCCTAGCTCCCATGTCGGACTCTTTCTCCAGGGCTTCCCTCTCTGGCACTTCCCTCTCCCTCCCGTAAGCACCCTCTAATCTCTAAAACCCCTCCCTTGAACCCACACCCTCAGCCAGCCCCCATCCCCTGCCCGGTAAAACGCGCGTTCTGACGATTTGTCTCCCTCGGCAGTCTCTCACGCCTCCCCGCCCATCTTCAGTCCACTCGGCCAGGAACCGCTCCCGTCAAAGCTGCCAACCACCTGTGTTCCTGAACTCAGATACTTGACTCCTCCCTCCCTGAAGCCCTTTTTTCTCTTGGCTTCCAAGAGACCACCCACCACACAGTCCTGGTGTGACCCCACCTCTGGCCTCCTGTCCAGTCTCCTCTGCCGCTCTCTCCTTTCCAGCCTCTAAATGGTCAGGGGCTGCAGAGCTGGCGACGCCTGCCCTCCCCCGCAGGCTGATCTCACCCAGCCCTGCTTTCAGTATCACACAGCCCGATGGCTCCCACATTTCTATCTCCGGCTGGCACCTCTCCTGTATACCCACTTGTGTGTGCGACTCTTCCACCCGGGGGTCTCACAGGCGGCAAAATCCACCAGGTACAAAGCAGAACTTCTCATCTTCCTCCCACAGGTGTTTCCCATCACAGACAACGGGGCCATTTGTCTATATTTACCTAGCTGTTCAAACCCCAAACCCAGGAATCTACTTTGATTCTTCCCCTTACTGTGCACAGACCCAACCCACTGGTAACTCCAGTTGATTCTACCTCCAGTATATCGGGAATGTGTCTGCTTCTTGGCTCTTCCACTGCCATCGCCCTAAGCCAGGCCACCACTGGCGCCTCACCTGTCTGCTCTCCCTGCATCCAACCTTGCTCTTTTAGATCTTTTCTCCACTCAGGAGCCACAGACACAGACAAGATAGGGCCGGACTGACGTTTACAAACGTAAATCGGATCACGTCTCTGCTTAGATCCCTCCGATGGCTTCTGTGACACTGAAAATCCAAACTCCTGACCTTGACCTTGAAGGCCCTGCGGGAGTTAACCCTGCCTGACTCATCTCCTCACACTCTCCCACGTGCTCCCCAAGTTCTGCTTCACTGGCCTCCTCCAACATGCCAGGCTCTTTCCTCCTCAGTCACCTCCTTGGCTGTGTCCTCTGCTTGGAGGCTCCTGGGGTAGCTCTTCCCAAGGCTGATTCCTTCTTGTCCTCATGTCGCCATCAAATGCCACCTTGCTAGCGCCCTCCTCGGCCACTTGCTCCAGACTATCGTTTCACACGATAGTTATTAACGATCTCATTTCCTGGTTTATTGTCTGTCTCCCCTGCAGAATGTGAGATCCCACAGAGCAGAGACTATGCCGACCTTTTCACTGCTGATCTGTAGTGTACAGCAAGTGCCTGGCACCGGGAGGTGTTTAACAAGTTTGTGCAGCATAGAATGAATGAATGAATGAGCGAATGAGTACTCTTCTTAGAGGTGCTGCGAGCAGAAGGCAGCTCAGATCCAGTGAGTGGATCTGACAGGGAGGCTTGCTTTGAAGCCTTGATAACAACAGTTTCTTCTTATGTTCATCTCATCCTTGAATGCTTTTATAAAACTTGTTTCGTTCATCTGAGCTTCACAACTGCCCAATGATGGATGCTTGGAAATGGGACAGGATGTGATGGATGATGTGACAGCTTGGAAATGGCAGGTCACAGAGGTTGAAGGTATGAGCTCAACGTTAAATTGCAGGCAGAGCTGGTCAGGCACCCAGGTTTTCTTTGAGTCTCAGACTTTTCCCACTAAACCAAGATGTTGTTCTCTCCCTCTGTTCCTCCTCCCATGCTCCCTGAGTTATTTTTCTTAATGAAAGGTTCAGATTTGGGAACAGTTGCCCTTGTAGTCATAGGGCCGGTTAAAACACAAACAAACAAAAAATTGAGAGAGACAAGGCCTCCTCAAGTCTTTACTCCAAAGAATCCTCTTCTGGAAACAACTGGGGGCAGAGTGGGGAGACCCACCTGGTCTTCTCTTGATTGGTGTAAATCTTTACCCGGTCGGCAGTAAAGCAGAATCTGAAATTTAGAAGAAGGACCACATTTCAGGAAGAATAATAAGGAAAAAAATCAGAGAAAATAGTGTATATTAAAAAACATCACTTTGAAAATTCAGTTAACTCATTTCACATTTAGTATTGTCACCCTATTATACAGGTGGTAAACTGAACCCTAAAATATTAGAGCTGGGCAAGACCTTAAATAATCACCCAGTCCAGGTAACACATAGCTTGACTCAGATGCCAGCAAAAATTTTACTTTATTAAGAGCAGCTGATTCCAATAAGCGATTTGCGACTACCCCAGCTTTACTGATGGGAATGGAGAAAGTCATTAGGCCGGTGATAATAGATCACTTAAGAGCCAGTTTTTTTCTTTGCAGGTTAACAAAAACCAATTCTGATCCAGTCTAAGCAACAAGAACATTTCCGTGCGCCTGGGCTGAGCTTGGGGATCCTCATACAACTCTGCGAGGCAGGTGCTACAATGACACCCATTTTACAGACACAGAAACTGAAGCTTGGTGAGTCACAATTTGAGCTTCAATCTGCCTGATTCCGGAGCCCTTGCTCTCACCTGATGCTTTAGTGAGGGGTCTCTGTTGGTGTGAGATTGCCGCAGAAATACCGTCACCCACCTCTCAGATCAGTTACACGGGGACCATCAAATTCTGCCAGGTAAGTGCTCTGACCCTGGCTGGTTCCGCCTGTGTTCTCTGGGACACCAGGTGATCTAAGGGAACAAACTGGCTTCCTGCCCTTCCTGGACCAACTTGGCAAATCCCATTACAGGAAACACTAATTTTACAGGCTCCAGGCCAAGCTCTCACCCTCATCTGAGGGAACACAACCACCCAGCTTGCCGGTTAGAAGCTCACAACTTGTCCGAGGGCACGAAGTCAGTTAACTTTTGGCTTTCCTGTCAGCCTTCAGCCTCCTAGTGCATCCCTTCTGGGGAAAATGTAAGGGGTGATAGAAGCAGCAGGAGCTCGGTTAAGTGTAGAGTACCTGCCAGATGTCCTGGGGTGGACACGGGGCGTTTGCACCCAACTATAAAGGGTAATTTTATGCATTGACTGGACTAAGGGTTGCCCAGATAGCTGGTAAAACATTATTTCTGGGGTGTCTGTGAGGGTGTTTCCAGAAAGATTAGCATTTGAATTGGTGAACTGAGTGGAGCAAATTGCCCTCTCCGGTGTGGGTGGGCATCATCCTACTTTTCAGAATAGAACAGAAAGGCAGAGGAAGGGCAAATGCACGCTCTCTCTGCTGGAACTGGGACATCCAGCTTCCCCTGCCCTTGGACGTTGGGGTCCTTGGTTCTTAGGCTTTCAGGCTCATATCAGTCATTACGCCACCGGTCCCCCCACCCCTCCCCGGTGCTCAGGCCTTTGGACTCATGCTGAATGACACCACTGGCTTTCCTGGTCCCCCAGCTTGCTGTTGGCAGATTTGGGACCTGACCTTCATAACTGCGTGAACCAATTCCTACAGTGCACTTCCTCCTATCTCTATTTACTCTCTCTATCCTGTTGGTTCTGTTTTTCTGGGGAACCCTAATACAGGTGTTGGCACTGAGAATGGTTCTACAGGAACAGAATTTTAAGGATGAGTTTTCTGAATTGGTTCTGGGGTTTCTGGAATTCGCTCTCTAATCTGATTCGATTCAAAGATGCTAATGACTGTTATCTCCAGTAGTAAAGAGAGCACTGATAGGCTGCACGGACTGTTTCTGGAGATGTGAAAATGTCTTCCTTGATACCACTCATCAGCCATTTATTAGAAGCAAGGAGCTGAGTGACCCTATATGCTACTTGCGAACATTTTTGGAAAACTAAGGAATATAATGATGTTGGTTGGCTGCTCCTAATGTTGCTGGACAAAGTGGTGAAATGAAAAGATGAGCTCAGGGTATTGAATTCCCAACTCAAGCATAAAGGACCTAAGAGCTTCTCGGTGTGCCCTAAAGGAGACCTTGATTCCCTGTAGCTGCAGGGCTGAAATGGCTGAAAATCAAATCTGGAACCTTACCCTGCCATTTGCTGAATTATAACACAAGTTGAACTCCTCGAACAAGCAGGATTTTACAGTTACAGTGAGGGCACTGATTGGGAAAGTATGGGGACTTGTGGGAAACTCTGATGAAGCTCGACATATTGAGCCCTTAAATTCTTTTTTTTTTTACTTTATTTTACTTTTGGCTGCATTGGGTCTTCGTTGCTGCGTGCAGGCTTTCTCTAGTTGCGGTGAGTGGGGGCTACTTTTCCTTGCGGTGCGTGGGCTTCTCATTGCGGTGGCCTCTCCTGTTGCAGAGCATGGGCTCTAGGTGCACAGGCTTCAGTAGTTGTGGCTCGCGGGCTCTAGAGCACAGGCTCAGTAGTTGTGGCACACAGGCTTAGTTGCTCCACGGCATGTGGGATATTCCCGGGCCAGGGCTCGAACCCGTGTCCCCTGCATTTGCAGGCGGATTCTTAACCACTGCACCACCAGGGATGCCCGAGCCCTTAAATTCTGATGAGTCTTCTCCGACGCAGTGGAAGTGTCCTCCCCCACCTAGTGTTATGGACCTTTCCACCTTTGAGGGGATTAACCCTGCATTGCCTGAGGAAATGGTAATGGCCTCCCCTGAGGCAGATGCCAAGAAAATGCTGAGTCCCCTCAGGACCCACCTCCAACACCCCTCTTTGCTTCTAGACCTATAACTAGACTCAAGTCCCAGCAGACCCCCTAAAGGTGAGGTACCATGTGTGGCCCACGAGGAGATGTGCTACACTCCAGAACTATTTGAGTTTCCTAACATATACAAGCAGAAATCCAGGGGACGTGTGTGGGAATGGATATTAAAGGTGTGGGGTGGGACTTCCCTGGTGGTCCAGTGGTTAAGAATCCGCCTTCCAGTGCAGGGGACGCGGGTTCAATCCCTGGTCAGGAAATTAGGATCCCACATGCCGCAGGGCTACTGAACCTGAACGCCACAACTAGAGAGCCTGTGTGCCGCAACTACAGAGCCCACATGCTCTGGAACCTGTGTGCCACAACTAGAGAGAAGCCCGTGCACCACAATGAAAGATCCTGCATGCTGCGACTAAGACCCGACACGGCCAAAAATAAAAATAAGTGAATATTAAAAAAAAAAAAAAAGGTGTGGGGCAACGACAGAAGGATCAAAAGTGGGATCAGGCTGAATTTACGGATATGGGCTTGCTAAGCGGAGATTCGGCATGTAATGCTGCAGCTCCGGGAGTTGGAAAGGGGTCTGTTTGGTTAGGTGGCTGAAACACGGACCAAAAGGTGGCCCACAGTGAGTGAACTGGAAATACCTGGCCCGCAAGGTGGGCGTAGTTACCGTAAAGGACAGCAGAGTCGAAGCAGCAATCAGAAGTCTGACTTGTGCAGACACAGGGTGTTGACTGTTTCTAGAAGTGACATAGATAGGAAGCCTACTAAATTCTTCCTTCATCTGTATAAGCAGGAAAGTTCTAGGCCAGGTGAGCCAAAGTCTAACTTGAATCATAAAGGCAGAGTCATGGCCCCTCAATTCCCAGAATGGAGCCAGTTCACAGACCCAGAGCCGCTTGAATGAAGGGGAAGTCGGGTCCCCTTGAGGAAGGACCCCGGTACATTACTACAAATTTATACTGTTAATCTTTCTCCCAGCCTTCCCCAAAGGGACCTATGCCATTTTACCAGGGTAACTGCGCACTGGGGAAAAGGAAATAACCAGCCTTTGGGGAACTACTGGACATTGGCTCTGAAATGACACGAACTCCTGGAGACCCAAAATGTCACTGTGGCTCATCACTCGGAGTAGGGGTTAATGGAGGTCAGGTGATCAGTGGAGTTGTAGCTCAGGTCCATCTCACAGTGGGCCCAGCGGGTCCCCAAACCCATCCTGTGGTTATTTCTGCAGTTCCAGAATGTATAATTGGAATAGACATACTCAGCAACAGGCAGAATCCCCACACTGATTCTCTCACCTGTGGAGTGAGGGCTATTACAGTGGGAAAGGCCAAGTGCAAGCTATTAGGGCTGCCTCTACCTAGGAAAATGGGAAATGAAAAGCAATACCGCATCCCTGGAGGGACTGCAGAGATCAGCGCCACCATCAAGGACTTGAGAGATGCAGGGGTGGCGACTCCCACATCTCCATTCAACCCCCGTTCTGTCTGGGCAGAAGACAGATGGATCGTGGAAGATGACAGTGGATGATCATAAACTGATGATTGGAGGTGGTGACTCTTCCAGATGTGGTTTCATTACTTGAGCAAATTAACACATCCCCTGGTTCCTGGTTTGCAGCTGTTGATTTGGCAAATACATTTCCCTCCATCCCTGTCCATAAGGACCAGAAGCAGTTTACTTTCAGGCCAGCAATGCACCTTCACTGTCCTACCTCAGGGCTATAGCACCCTCCAGCCCTATGTCCTAATTTACTATAGAAGGTTTGCTCACCTTTCCCTTCCACTAGATATCACACTGCTCCAGTACATTGATGACATTATGTTGACTGGACCTAATGAGCAGGAAGTGGCAACTACTCTGGACTTATTGCTAAGACATTTGTGTGTCAGAGGGTGGGAAATAAATCCAACTAAAATTCAGGGCCTTCTACCTCAGTGAAATGTCTAGAGGTCCAATGGTGTGGGGCATATCGAGATATCCCCTTTGAGATGAAGGATAAAGTAGTTTTGAAATAAGGTATGTACCTCTTTTTTTTAAACATAATGCTATCGCACACTTTATAGACATAACTTTTATGTGCATTGGGAAACCAAAAACTTCGTGTCATTCACTCTATTTTATTCTGGAACAGAACCCACAGTATCTGTATCTGCTCTGAATCAGCAGCCACATATGGTGCTGTTTCTCTTGTAGCCAGGATTCACGGGGCCAGGAATCAAGGGGTAGAAATGGGAGTGGTACCACTCACCATTGCCCTAGTGATGCATTAGCAAAACGTTTGCTTCCTGTTCCCACAAGTTCATGCTCTGCTAGCCCAGAGGTCTTAGTTCCGAGGGAGGAATGCTTCCACCAGGAGATGTAGTGCTTCCACTGAACTGGAAGTTGAGACTTGCCACTCTGGGCTCCTGTACCTTTGAATCAACAGACAAAAGAGTTACAGTGTTGGCTGGGGTCATTGATCCTGACTACCGAGGGGAAACTGGACTACTACTCCACAATGGAGATATGGAAGAGGATATCTGGAATACAGATCTGTTAGGGCATCTTTTAGTATTACCAAGCCTACTGATTTCAGGCCAAGGAAAACTACAACAACCTAATCCAGGCAGGATTAGTAATGGCCCAGAACCTTCGGGAATGAAGATTTGGGTCACTACCCCAGGTAAAGAACCACAACCATCTGAGGTGCTTGCTGAAGGCAAAGGGAACAGAGAGCTAGGTAGTGGAAGGTAGTTGTAAATATCAGCTACGACCGTGTGACCAGTTACAAAAATGAGGGCTATAATCGTCATGAGTATTTCCTCCTTACTTTGTTATGAATACGTCTGCGAGTATATATACACAGGACACCTCAGGGACACTGCAGATTTGGATCCAGAGCCCCACAGTAAAGTGAGTCACACAATTTTCTGGCTTCCCAGTGCATATAAAAGTTACGTTTATACTACACTGTAGTCTATTAAACAAAGCCATTATGTCTAAAGAAACAATGTACATACCTTATTTTTAAAATACTTTATCGCTAAAAAATGCTAACCATCATTTGAGCCTTCAGTGAGTCATCATCTCTTTGCCGGTGGAGGATCCGGCCTCGATGTAGGTGGCTGCTGACTGGTCAAGGTGGTGGTTGCTGAAGACTGGGTGGCGATGGCAATTCCTTAAAATGAGACGACAATAAGGCAAACGATGAAGTTTGCCACATCGATCAATTCTTCCTTTTATGAATAATTTCTCTGTAGCATGCAATGCAATGCTGTTTGATAGCATTTTACCCACAGAACTTCTTTCAAAATTGGAGTCAATCCTCTCAAACCCTGCCACTGCTTTATCAACTAAGTTTACGGAATATTCTAAATCTTTTGTTGTCATTTCAACAATCTTCACAACATCTTTACCAGGAGTAGACTGCATCTCAAGAAGTCACTCTTTTGCTCATCCATAAGAAGCAACTCATCTGTTAAAGTTCTATCACAAGATGGCAGCAGTTCAGTCACATCTTGAGTCTTCACTTCTAATTCTAGCTCTCTTGCTGTTTCCATCACATCTGCAATTACTTCCTCCAGTGAAGTCCTGAGACCTTCAAAGTCATCCATGAGGGTTGGAATCAACTTCTTCCAAACTCCTGTGTATGTTGATATTTTGACCTCTTCCCATGAATCACAATTGTTCTTAATGGCATCTAGAATGGTGAATCCTTTCCAGAAGGTTTTCAAATGACTGCCCAGATCCATCAGAGGAATCACTATCTATGGCAGCTACAACCTGATGAAATGTATTTCTTAAATAATAAGACTTGTAAGTAATAAGACTTGAAAGTTGAAATTACTCCTTGATCCATGGGCTGCAGAACTGATGTTGTGTTAGCAGCATGAAAACAACATTGATCTCATTGTACATCTCCATCAGAGCTCTTGGGTTACCAGGTACATTGTCAATAAGCAGTAATATTTTAAAAAGAATCTTTTTTTTTCTAAGCAGTATGTCTCAACAGTGGGCTTAAAATAGTCAGTAAACCATGCTGTCAACAGATGTGCTGTCATCCAGGCTTTGTTGTTCCATTTACAGAGCACAAACAGAGTAGACCTAACATAATTCTTAAGGGCCCTAGGATTTTTGAAATAGCTAGTGAGCATTGGCTTCAATTTAAAGTCACCAGCTGTATCAGCCCCTAACGAGAGAGTAAGCCTGTCCTTTGAAGCTGTGAAGCCAGACACTGACTCCTCTCTGGCTATGAAAGTCCTAGATGGCATCTTCTTCCAATAGAAGGCTGTTTCATATATTGAAAATCAATTGTTTAGTGTAGCCACCTTCATGAATTATCTCAGCTAGATCTTCTGGATAAGTTGCTGCAGCTTCTACATCAGCACTTGCTGCTTCACCTCACACTTTTATGTTATAGAAATGGCTTCTTTCCTTAAACCTCATGAACCAACCTCTGCTAGCTCCAAACTCTTCTTCTGTAGCTTCCTCACTTCTCTCAGCCTTCAGAGAATTGAAGAGGGTTAGGGCCTTGCTCTGAATTAGGCTTTGCCCTAAGGGAATGTTGTGGCTGGTTTGATCATCTATCCAGACCACTAAAACTTCCCCCAAACCAGCGAAACGCTTTCTTATCATTCTTGTGTTTACTGGAGTAGCACTTTCAATTTTGTTCGAGAACTTTTCCTTTGCATTCACAACCTGGCTAACTGGGACAAGAGACCTAGCAGCTTTCAGCCTACCTCTGCTTTTGACATGCCTTTCCTCACTAGGCTTAATCATTTTTGGCTTTTGATTTAAAGTGAGAGATGTGTGACTCTTTCTTTCACCTGAATACTTAGTGGCCGCTGTAGGGTTATTAATTTCAACATTGTTGTATCTCAGGGAATAGGGAGGCCCAAGGGGAGGGAGAGAGATGTGGGGGAATGGTAGGTTGGTGGAGCAGTCAGAACAAACATATTTATCAATTAAGTTTGCCCTCTTATATGGGTGTGGCTCCCGGCGCCCCAAAACAATTACAATAGTAACATCAACGATCACTGATCACAGATCACTACAACAAATGTAACAATAATGAAAAAGCTTGAAATATTGCAAGAATTACCAAAGTGTGACAGACACAAAGTGAGCAACTGTTGTTGGAAAAATGGCACTGACAGATTTGCTCAATGCAGAGTTGTCACAAACCTTCAGTTTGTAAAAAATGCAGTATATGTGAAGCATGATAAAACAAGGTTTGCCTGTACATATGTTGAGCAGATATCTGTTTTCTTCTCTTATTCCCTTACCATGTACCATAATATGTAGTGACTTTATACTAGTATTCAAGTATTGTTAATTTTACATCATAGTATTCAAGTTATGGGCTTTTAGAAGAGTAAAAAGTATCGCCCAAGATTACCTCCTCTTCTGGGGAAGGGATTAATGCATTTTCAGATGTACACTGGACGTTGTATCATGTTAGGCAGAATTATGACCTTGTTGTGGTCTTAATTTAGAGATTAAGTATGGTTTAAGAAGATGCATATGTGTCAAGTTGATAAGGGGTGGACTTGAGATGGTTAATTTTATGTGTCCTCTTGACTGGGCTAAGGGATGCCCAGATAGCTGGTGAAACATTATGTTTGGGTTTGTCTGTGAGAGTGTTTCTGGAAAGACTAGCATTTGAATTGGTGAACTGAGTAAAGCAAACGGCCCTCCGCAATGTGGGTGGGTGGGCATCATCCAATCTGTTGAGGGTCTGAATAGAACAAAAAGGCAGAGGAAGGACAAACTCCCCCTCTCTGCTTGAGCTGAGACGTCCATCTTCTCCTGCCCTCTGACACTGGCGTGCTGGTACTCAGGCTTTCAGGCTCACACCAGGACTTAACACCATCAGCCCCCTGATTTTTAGGACTTTGGAATCAAACTGAATTACACCACCCGCTTTCCTGGTTCTCTCCTTGCAGATGGCAGACAGTGGACTTCTTGGCCTCCATAACCACATAAGCCAATACCTATAACAAATCTCCTCTTATGTGTATCTGTATACATCTTATTGATTCTGTTTCTCTGGAGAACCCTGACTAATACATCAACCAACACCCTTTCTCCTGGTGATCTTATATAGGAGGACTGCTCTCCCATTTTGTGCTGGTAGAGTGGTCAACCTGCCCCCACCCAGGGGTGTGTACTTGACAGGCCTGGACAATCAGAGCATAGCATTCCCTCAGTCACAGCCATAGAATCAAAGGTGCACTACCCACTCTTGGTCATCTTAGGCTCAACCAGTCAAACCTGAAGAGGCCACCCGGCCCAGCTTCCTTCAGGATACAGGCTAGGAAACACTGCACCAGCAGGGCAGCACCAGGGAGGGCCAACCCAGTGGTCCAGGGGCTGTTCCCTAAATGAGCAAGAGAACAAGCTATATCCACCCACCCCAGCCACCCTGGGGAGCAATACCTCTTGTAATAGCCCTTGCGCAAAGTTTCCAGAGGCCCAGCAAGGGACCTGCCTAGGTAGGGAACCACCGCATGCAGGGAGGCCCAAGCCATGGTTTCCCAGGAGGGGCTTAGTTCACTCACAGTCTTCCCAGCCCAGACATGACGTGCTCATAAGTCATTTTTACCATAAGTGACGTGGCCCAAGAACACATCTGGCATTCTACCTTTATCCAGGGACACAGCTAGAAGCAGGATAACTGAAGCATTCTCATGTAGAAGGGGAAAGGACTTGCTGCCATCTGACATCTCCCGGTCCCACGTATGAAGCCAGTGCTACCTCTAAACATTTTAGTTACACCAGCCTATAAATTCCCCCTGTTTAAGCCACTTTTGGTTGGATTTCTGGCACCGGCGATCAAGAGGGTCCTGACTAACATACATGACTCCATAAAAAGAGGGATGGGGGCTGGATTAGGGAGAGAGATGAGTTTTAGTCCTGAGTCGCTGGCTAACTGACTGAATTGGAGCAAATCCCTTCCTCCTCTGGCCCCGAGTAGGGGCTACACAAAATGGGCAGTCCTCCAATGGGGCAGAGTAGTTCTATGGAATTCCTGGGCCTCGGGCCTCCTGAACTGCGAGGGTGGGGCTTTGGCTAAAAGACTTCTGTTTTTATCTCTCTTACCCAGCTACACATCAGGGATCTGTGTAACACCTCATCAGAAGAAAGGACTCTGCAGATAAGACCAGGAGTAGAAAACCACCACCTGGATGGCTTCTTAGGCTCCTACTGGAACCAACATTCAGAGGATCCAGAGGAGGATTTCTGGGCTCTCTCTCTCCTGCTCAGTCATTCAACAAACACCCATTTGATGCCTATAGTGAGCAAAGCACCTGGACAAAAGCTGTGGGGTAATTCAGAGAGCAGCCGCATTCCTGGCCTGCAGGAACTTGGGCTCCAAGCGGGAGATGGGACATGGGGATGACTGAATATGGATATGAGGATGAGTGGAACGAGCACTGGGGTGTAGACAAGCACAGGACAGCAGGGTCCCTGGGCCTGAAGAATTCTGGAGGAGATACCAATTGGGACAGCCTCAGTGAAGGAGCAGTGCTTTGATCTGGCCAAGTCTCGAAGGAGGGGCATTTCTAGTGGAAAGAAGAGGTATGAAATAGTCAAGGGAAAAGAAGCCTAGGCTGGCAGATAAAACCAGAGTGGGGGTGAGCTCTGATCGTTCGCCAAGTGCCACGTTGAGGGTATGCGTGATCTCATTCACTCTCACAAGTCCCCCTCTGAGGGAGCCACCACCACTCCCCTGACCCGCACACAGGTAAGGCTCGGAGGCTTCCAGAGCTTACGTGGCACGCCCAAGGGCACATGGGATGAAGCGCGCAGCAGGCGGCTCTGGGAGATGTTTGGTGTGCTAACCTTTAGGTTTGCCTGCTTGAAGGGGTAGTGCATCCCACAGGTCCATCCCCACAAGAGCTCAGGACAGGAAGAGGAGCCTTGAAGGGGAGGGAGATGAGGGGCAGAGGGAAGCACTGGGCACTCACCTCTGGAAGGAGGCCACGCGGTCTTTCAGAGCCTGCACGAAGGGGAGGATCCAGTGATGGCGCAGAACCACGCTCTGGGACAGGCTGAGGTGGAAGGCCTCCATCCTTACCAGCCGGGGGACGTATGTCTGTGCGTGGGGCAGCAGCACGTCAAGCAGGTCCAGGAACTCCTCCCTGGCTTCATCTGGAGGGGAGGAGTGGAGAGGGTGGGCCATTCTCTTAGCCAGGGCGGCATGGCTGGATGAAGCCCAGAAGGCGGAGAAAGGCTTTTGAGAGTAGCCTATGTCTATGTATTTCGAATAATACTTTAATATGCATTTATGGCTACAGAAGTAACACATACATGCTCTTTGAAAAGAATTCAAGTGAGAAAAGAAATATGTGACAGAGAAAGTAGGGGCCCCTGATATCCTACCACGTACAGCAGTGGTCTCCAAACTACTGTGATTGCACAGGCCCTTAGTCAACCAAGCTTGCCCACATACCCACAATAAATGTGTATTTATTTCTAAATTACAAACATGTGCTACACTGCAAAATTGTGTGTGTTATAAAATGCACACTTGGAACAACAGAAATTTTAAAAGATGAGATAAAGAGAAACACATTAAAAGGTTTTAATACTTTTCTCTCTAATGGATCATCTTGATCCCGTCCCCAGGCACATACAGCCCACTTTCAAGATACTACCCTAGAGATAAAGGCTGTCAAATGTGATGCCTATTTCCCCAGCCTTTTCTCAGTGCATGTACTAACGTATATATCTTATTTGTTAAAAAAGATGAGGGCATACCAGTTCTTCCATTGGCTTTCTCCATACAACACTACATGTTGGACAGCCTTCCTCTCATTACATAAATCAAGCCCATAATTACAGCTCCACAGTAACCCATAATCAGAAACAGTTCATTTTTTTAATCAGACATTTAGAATCTCCTGATTGTTCATAAAGACAAAGAATGCAACAAGGACCACCACTGTATTTTCACAGATTATTCACTTTTTTTAACCAAACATGTGACTAGAGCTGCATGGTTAATAGTCTGCTCACAACTAATAACTTACTGGATTTGCTCAAGTGCCCTGTAGAGTATGCAGTAGAGAGAATCATTCTCATTCTGTGGATGGGGAAATGGAGGTTCCAAGAGTTTACCTGATCTAACACAATGTAATAAGAGCCACCACATTCTCCGTGTATCATGCTAAGAACTTGACATAGATTATCTGATTTAATCTTCACAAAAGTCCTAGAGGATAGGTATTACTACTATCCCCATTTTAGAGGAGACTGAGGCTCTGAGAAGTCAGCAACTTACTAAAGGGCACACAGAGCAGTGGGTACTGGAGTGAGGTCAGACTCTGAACCCTGGGCATTTTCTGCCTGCCACTCACTCATTAGGGCTAGGGTGGGGGGGGACTGGAGGCCAGCACACCGACAGCCCTCTTTGAAATAAAGTACCAGCTACAGCTGCAGTCTGGGATGGCCTTGACACTCTGCCCTAGACCCTCCCTTGGTCACATCCTCATGAGCAGGGAGAACAGTATACACAGGGTTAGTAAAAAAATATTTCAGGCAACGAATTCAAAACTGAACTGTACAGCACAGGGAACTCTGCTCAATATTATGTAACAACCTAAATGGGAAAAGAATTTGAAAAAGAATAGATAAATGTATATGTACAACTGAATCACTTTGCTGTACACCTGAAACTATCACAACATTGATAATCAACTACATCCCACTGTAAAAACAAAGGCCAGAAAACCTGAAACCAAGTTAACAGAAAAATTCCCTAGTTTTTGAAACTTGTTCTCTCTCTGTTGAGTTAATCTCTTTCCCACCACCAGTGTCAGAGGTTTCTGGCTTCTTCCTCCTTGTTGGGGCCAGCTTCCTCCCATAAGGGGCACCTGTCAGTGTCAGCCACGTGCCTGTCATGCGTTACTCACATGGTACATAGACGTGGGTGGCCCAGTTGCCCCGCTCATGGGGAAAGGTGCGCACCCGGCCCCCATGTTTTGTGCTATCATCCTCAGGCCTCTCCTCGGTGCCTGGGAACATGTCCAGCACACTGTCGGGTACTGGCAACTTCTGGCTGGGAAGGGGGCTCTGGCCCCTGCAAGAGAAAAGAAGAAATCAAGCACATTTAGCCTCTTAGCATTCTCTACCTCTGTACACACAATGAAAGTTGTAACACCTTGTACCAGGTGAGTCTGCGTGTCTATTTCTCACCAGGAGCTGTAAGCAGCTTCTAGATAACCACAAAGCTCTTTCCCCAACACTGTCTCTTTGGGGTCTCCCAACGGCTCGCGGAGGCAGACTTTAGCAGGGAACGTGGTCCCCATGGTTAACAACGGGGCAAGTGGCAATATGTGGTTCAGAGGTCACATGCCCTAACTGGACAGGCCTCAGCTGGAATGACACTTCCTAGCTCCGTGGACTTGGGCAAGTCACTGTGGGCCTCAGTTTCCTCATCTGTACAGTGCACTGCAACCTGATAGGGCTATTGTGAGATGAACCGGGACACTGCTTGAAAAGCACTCAGGATGCACCAGGCTTGGCAATTAAGAACTGAAGCTCCACAAAGTAGGAGACTTGGATGGTTTTGCTCACTGCTGAGTCCCCAGTCCCGAGCCTGGCGCAGAGAGGGTGCTCAATGAATATATACTGGATAAAGGAAAACACTCTCCAAATGAGGAAGCAGACCTAGGGTGGTACAGCGGTGCGCGCCGGGAGACGAGTGGGCCAGCGGCGGAGGCTGGACCCGAGCCCACGTTTCCTGCCTCCTAATCTTGGCCCAGTCGGGTGGGGGCACTCCGGGGCTTTGTCCAAGGCTGTCCTCCGGATCCTCCTTTCCCCCGGTGCCCCTTTTCCTTCCCTTGCGAGCAGCCCGGCACCCTCCCCAACCACCCCAAAGCTCGGGTCCGGTCCGGGTGCCAACCCGCACCCTCCCCAGAAAGTCTTCCTCGCTCCTCACCGACTGCAGCCTCTAGTCCCCGGCCGGACCCGGGCCCCGGCCTCAGCCTCATCCTCGGAGCCGCTGCTGCTGTAGCCCACCAGGGGCGCCGCACTCATGGGGGACCCCCTTCGCTAGGGCACAGCCGGCCCGCCAGCAGTCGAACCACACCCGGAATTCCTCTGCGCCGGAAGTGCTCTCCAGGGGGCGGGGCCCGGATTAGCACCGCCTCTGGGCGGGGTCTGGGGCGGGGCCCGGCAGGACTCGAGCCAAGAGGCTACCCACCTAGACTACGCTTGCTGGCTCGCCGCGCCTTGACCACTACCTGGACCCTCCCGGAACCGCCATCCTCAGTGTGCCCATTAAACAGATCGCTCTCGGCTCTGACCTCTCTGTCCGCTGCTCGGTCTGCAGCAGCTCGGGACCTCCCAGCAGCAGATGGTCCCTGGGTCAGAGGTCAGCGCATTAGACCCATCGGAGTCTAGTGCCCTCACCCTTGCCCTCGCCGTCCGGGCGGGGTCAGAGGTCCCGGGGCCTCTTCCTCAAGCAGGCCCAAAGTACGAGCTCCGGGGTCCCATCCCCTAAGAGCGAGCTGAACAGTCAGAGGCGGGTCAGTTCCAGAAGTTCAGAGTCTAGGAGGCCCCTCCTCTCAGGTTCAGGGGTCGGACCGGGGACTGGGTCCTGGGAGCTCCCACCCTTATGGCCGAGTAGGGTGGTCAGAAACAGAGCGCCCTCCCTGGGTCAGCTGAGGCGTGCCGGCCGAGCGACTGGAGAGCCGGCCCGGCGCTCGCGGCTGTCCGACCCGGCCCGGCCGCGGGGTCCCCGGCAGGGGGCGGCCTCGCTCCACGCCGCCCGCTACTCCCGCTGCCGCCGCCACCCAGGCTGCCGCTCCTCCCCCCGGCCCCGCCTCCCTGGCCCCCGCGCCGCCCGCCTGTCCGCCGGTTTCTGCAAGGCCATCGGTCCGTCCGCCCGCCCTCCCAGCGCTCCTCCGCCCCGGTCCCGCTATCCCGGCCGCGCACGTCGCTTCCTCGGTTCCGGCCGCCGCTAGCCCGTTCCCGCCCCCGAGCCGGACGCCGCCGCTACGCGAGGCCGGGGATTGGCAGAGCGCGTAGGCCGCGCTGCCGCGGATGGAGTCGGAATAAAGGGGCGGCTGAGAGAGCAGCTGGTGGCCACTCGCCCTGAGCCTGACCCCGCGGGCGGCCTGGAGCAGGTGAGCGGCTGGGCGCCCGGGGCCGCGGCTGGGCGCCCCTCCCGCGCCCGCCGCACCCCTTCCCCAGCCGGCCCGGCCGCCCCTCCACTCCCTCCACCCCGACCCTGCGGCCTCCTGAGCTCCTGGGCGGCCCAGGCCGACCTCGACGCGCAGCTGTCTCCCGGGCCAAGCCTGCAGCCCTGGGGCCTTTTTCGGGCCCAGTCGCCTGCGGGGCCGGCCCTCGGGCCGCAGCGGCCTGTCCATTCCCGGCGAGGGCTGACAGGAGGCAGCCCAGCTGGGCCGGCGGGCATTGCCGGCAGGGAGGTGATCGGCTTTCATTCGGTTTCCCAGGGAAGAGGAAGGGCTGGGGTGGGGCTCAGGTGGGGGCCTCCGCTTGCTGCCCTCACCCTAGTCTCTCATCCTCTTTGCTGAGTGATCAGAGAGGCCTCTGGCCGCACCTTCCTGGAGGGGGGACAGGGTGGGCAGCTGAGCTGGGGGCCTAGGACCGTGGACCCTGTGTGGCAGCCATTCATGCCGGAAAAAACAAAAACAAAAAACAGTTGGGTTGGCGCAGCCTGACCTAGACCTCGCTCAGAGTAGTTCTGCTTCCCTCTTTCCTGGGGAGGCTTCAGTACCTGCTCACTCATGCAACCTGCTGCCTCCACCCAGAGCAGCGGCTTCTTTACTTCTTCTCTTCCCAGAAAGATGCTGAGGTTGACAGCTTTTAGCCTGACTCTTATGTTTCTTTAGCAGTTAGAGGCCAGGCTGGCCTGTAAAGGCATCCCCTTCCTTCTCTTTTCATTGGGAGAAAACTTAGAAACTTTTAAATGTTAGAGGCAGAAGAGCTGGGAACCTGAAAGTGGGTTGTGTCTGATTCTAAAAGTTCTTCCCTCTCGCTGTCATTACCTTATGCTGCCACAAAGTGGTGAGTTAGAGATTTGCCTGAGCTGGGTGGTCTTTACCTTCCACTGATTATCCAAAATGTTACAGACTTGGAGCAAGGGAACAGGGTTCTCTCCGGAAAGGTGATAGGGACGAACGCTCTGTGGTTAGCATGCCACTTCCCACCTTGCAGGGGCAAACTCGAAATTGCTTACATTTTCCTACAGGCCTTGACACTGTCAGATGAAGAGGGTTTAGGACTTGTTTTGGTGCTCTGGGAGATGACTAGACTAGGGAACTTCTGCTATGTAGACATCTAGGCTGCGTGGGTCTGTGGACCCGCCATCTAACCCCCATCATGCACTGGCTCAGGTCCCTGCAAAGCCATCCCACTTATGTGAAGAGAGAACAGACACATGGTCGGGGGAGGGCCTGGGGGGTAGTTGAGAGGGGTATGGGCCAGCCCTTGATGGGAGAAGGTTTCTGAGATGGTCCTCAGTTTCATGCAGTTGTTTTAGATATTGACTGACTGAGGCCGTTTGCTGTGGGGCCCTCAGGTCTGGGAGGCCTGGCCTCTTAGACCCACAGTCTGTTCTTATGAGCAGTTGTGTCCTGGGTTGAGATTCAGCAACAGGAGAGAAGCTGGCAGGCCTACAGGGAGGCCTCAACCAGAGCCTTTCTGCTTTTATCTATCTTAGGTACTGGGCTTCCAAGTAAGAAGTGTTTGGCAAAATATAAAGTTATGTTACTAAGATTCTTGTTTTGGATGCCAGGGCCCTATCTGGTCACCTCCTTCTTTCTTTGGAGCAAGAGCAGAACTTGTGACTTCTCTGTATTGTGGACAGATCACCCCGGACTGTCACCCGTGAGACAGCTAATTAAAGAGGGATGACAGTGAGCTGGGAGGTTGGGATGCCTGGCCCAGGGATGGGGAACTGAATGGGGGTTGGGCATGGAGACAGCCACCATCCCCGTTGCCGGAGGAGCTGAACCGCCAGCAGACTTCTTTGGTAGCCTGTGAAGGGAGCAGATCTCCCAGCCCTGAGCCCCTCTTGCTTCCCTGATGTGGTTTATGTCAATGTGGCGAGTGCAGGCAGATCAGGGAGAGGCCCCGGGAGCAGCTGCATGTCCCTGCCTCAAGCTCACGATTTCTTTCTTCTCTACAGAACCAATCATCAGGGAAGGCAGAGCTTCCCCGCCATTGCTGGCACCCTGCCTCGAAGACCCCCGTCCTGTAGGCAGAGCCTTGTAGTCTGTCTTGGTTAATGCCTTGGGCCGCCTGACTAGCCCCTCTCTGTGCCTTGTCTGAGGTCCTCATCCATACCTGATCCTGGGCAGCTTCTCTCTCTGGTGTGGGTCATCTTAAGCGGGGAAACTGAAGCCATTACTCTCCAAACCCTGTTTCATCTTCCCAAGCATGTCGGAAAGCTGGCAGCAGCCACCGCAGACGCAGCCGCAGCAGCCGCAGCCGCCGCAGCCTCAACACCACGCAGAACCACCGCCGGCCCTGGCCGAGCACACACTGACCCCAGGCACAGCTGAGAACCCCCTGGGCTGTGCCGTCTATGGCATCCTTCTGCAGCCTGACCCGGGCCTGCAGCCCCCGCAGCATGCGCCCCTGCAGCCAGCAGGCGAGCCAGGCCCCAAGTGCGGCGTGTGCGGTCACGACCTGGCGCACCTGTCCAGCCCGCATGAGCACCAGTGCCTGGCAGGCCACGACCGCTCATTCCAGTGCACGCAGTGTCTCAAGATCTTTCACCAGGCTACCGACCTGCTGGAGCACCAGTGCGTGCAGGCCGAACAGAAGCCTTTTGTCTGTGGCGTCTGCAAGATGGGCTTCTCGCTGCTCACGTCGCTGGCGCAGCACCACAGCGCGCACAGCGGCACTGGGGGCCTCGTGAAATGTTCCATCTGCGAGAAGACCTACAAGCCCGCCGAGGCGGCTGAGCCCGCGGCCACGGCCGCCCCTTCGCTGCCCCCGGCACCCCCTCCACCCGCCGTAGCCCCTGCAGAACAGGCCGACAAGCCCTACAGCTGCCCCATCTGCCAGAAGCCCTTCAAGCACCTGTCGGAGCTCTCGCGGCACGAGCGCATCCACACAGGCGAGAAGCCCTACAAGTGCACGCTGTGTGACAAGAGCTTCAGCCAGTCGTCCCACCTGGTGCACCACAAGCGCACGCACAGCTCGGAGCGGCCGTACAAGTGCGCGGTTTGCGAGAAGACCTTCAAGCACCGCTCGCACCTGGTGCGCCACATGTACGCACACTCGGGCGAGCACCACCTGTTCCGCTGCAACGTGTGCGAGCTGCACTTCAAGGAGTCATCCGAGCTGCTGCAGCACCCGTGCACGCCCAGCGGGGAGCGGCCCTTCCGCTGCGGCGAGTGCCAGAAGGCCTTCAAGCGGCCGTCGGACCTGCGGCAGCACGAGCGCACGCACAGCGCCGAGCGGCCCTTCAAGTGCGACCTGTGCCCCATGGGCTTCAAGCAGCAGTATGCGCTGATGCGGCACCGGCGCACGCACAAGACCGAGGAGCCCTTCAAGTGCGGCCTGTGCGAGAAGGGCTTCGGGCAGCCCAGCCACCTGCTTTACCACCAGCACGTGCACACCCTCGAGACCCTCTTCAAGTGCCCTGTGTGCCAGAAGGGCTTCGACCAGTCGGCCGAGCTGCTGCGGCACAAGTGCCTGCCGGGCGCGGCCGAGCGGCCCTTCAAGTGCCCGGTGTGCAACAAGGCTTACAAGCGGGCGTCGGCTCTGCAGAAGCACCAGCTGGCCCACTGCTCGGCCGCCGAGAAGCCTCTGCGCTGCACCCTGTGTGAGCGCCGCTTCTTCTCGTCCTCCGAGTTCGTGCAGCACCGCTGCGACCCGGCCCGCGAGAAGCCGCTCAAGTGCCCGGACTGTGAGAAGCGCTTCAAGTACGCCTCCGACCTGCAGCGGCACCGGAGGGTGCACACGGGCGAGAAACCCTACAAGTGCCCCAACTGCGACAAGGCCTTCAAGCAGCGTGAGCACCTCAACAAGCACCAGGGCGTGCACGCCCGGGAGCAGCAGTTCAAGTGCGTATGGTGTGGCGAGCGCTTCCTGGACGTGGCCCTGCTGCAGGAGCACAGCGCGCAGCACAGCGCCGCCGCCGCTGCGGCCGAGGGCGCCTACCAGGTAGCCGCCTGCCTGCCCTGAGTCCCCGCCGCGGCCCCCACCAGGCCCGGCCCGGCCTCCTCGCACCCATCCCTGCACCCGGCTCGGTGTTCTGAGGGAGGCCCTGGGCAGGTGGAGGGTGTGGGTGCCTGGCATTCCCGGTACAGGCCTGGGTGGGGAGCGGGGGCGGCAGATTGCTGTGGCTGGTCCTGACCCCACAGACCTCTTTCCCATTACAGGATTCGCTTTCTTGAGAGACCTCAGCCTCCCTTGTCTCTGGGGGCCTGGAACCAGGCTGGAAGTCAAATGGCCTCTCTCCACCCCAGCGAGGGGGTGGTGCTAGCCCAACCTTCCCAGACCTTTCAGCCTAATTAGAAATCGGATAGGTTAGGAAAGAGGAGGGTCACGGTAGGGCCTGGGAGAAGGGCTGGACTCCAGAGGTAAGCTGGGTGTAGGGCATCCCCCTTCAGGTTGCTGTTTGAGGGAGAAGGCCAGCTCCATGGTGTAGTCCTGGAACCAGGAGGGCAAACTGTGAGCCACCGGCCTCTCCGTCAGCTTCAGCCAGGGGCGATGCATCCTCCAGGTTTCTGGCAGGCGAGACATACAGGGGTGCTACACACCTGTGGGCTCAGTCTGCTTGGAGAACAATTGGCCCAGCCAGAAGGGAGGAGGCAGAGAAGTTCTCCTGTGACTCACTCAGCCAGGGACAGTGCTGTCCACAGGGAAAGGAGGAAAGGCAGCCTTTGCACCCAGGGCTAATCCCACTGTTTTGGAAGTGCCCCTCCCACCTTTGCGACATGGTTCCAAGCACTGGTGGGGAATGTGCTCTAAGCCCTACAGAACTACTGATGTGAAAGAGGGGGTTGTTAGATCACCTGGTGCCTGGGAGGAAGCAGGGCCAAGCCTGTGATCTTCCCAGTGGATGGGAACAAGTGTCACCCCTCTTACCAAAGCCTCAAGGGCGTGGCCCTAATCAGGCCGCCCCAGCCCTGCTTCAGGGCCAAGACCATGCCTGGGTACCCAGGGTAGGGGAGGTGAAAGGACCATGGGAACGCCTCTGACCTCACAGTGCCCTCCCAGCCCATGCGCACCCTCCCCCATCAGTCTGGTTGCTGGCCTGTACTTCAGGGGTCTTGCTCTACCAAGATGCTCTGGACAACATCCAGCTACTTCCAAGGCCATAGTGTTCTCCTTCGGGTCCTCCTAGGGTCCCCCTAGGTCTCTGGCTGCCCACTAGGCTCATGGAGACGAGGGTGTCCAGGATAAGGAGTGGGCAGGGGAAGAGGGTTGTTAAGGAAACCGGTAGGTAGATGGAGTCGATTGGTATTGCTTGATGGCTGGGACTGTCCTCGGGAAGGCCAGAAGACCTTTACTATCAAAATGATTCTCTTGAACCCAGCTCTGCCCCACCCTCTCCCAGCCCCCTTCCCTGGGTCTTAAAAGGAGACTTTAATCAGTGCCCACCCCAAGATCCCAGAGGAGCAGGGAGACCTGTCTTGTCCCACTCTCACCTTCAGAAGTCTGAAAAGCCCTCATCCCCCTCCTCTGCCTAGGTTCCCTTCCTGTGCCCGCAGAGAGGGGCTGGTCCTTCCCCTCGGTGCTGGCTTTAGTCACAATGCCTCAAAAGACATGGAACCCAGGCTGACAACAGTCCCAACTGCTAATGTTTTTCTTTCATTTTGCTTTCTAAAAGCAGTTGTTATACTGTTCATAACATTGTATAGTTTAATTTCATGTCATTTTGGATCTTATATAAAATGTGAGAATTTGGATTTTTAAAAAGAATGACTCCATTTTAGATAGCCCTTTTGATGTTAATATATAGTGAGTCCAATGTATGCTTTAGAAGTAAAGACATTGACCTTCACAGACCAAAGCACAGTTTGTTCTGGTCATTCTTCAGAGGGTAATGTTGGGACGTGGAGAGGGAGTGAGGTGTGCAGTCCAGGGTGGCAGGCTTGGGATTGGGACATAAGGCTGGGTTCGAATGTTTTGAACATTCTGTTTGTGTGACTTTGGGCAAGTCACTTAACCTCTTTGGGACTCAGTTGCCTCATCTATAAAATGGGGAGGTTAACCCTTGCCTTGCTTGGTTCTTGTGAGAATTAAGTGGAATCGCATACGGCGGCCCTGGTGGGGAAGCTGTGACGATGCTGACGGTACCAACTGCACGACACTTGGGATCCTTGGGCTGTGACCTCTTGACATCCTTGGGGTTTAACTGCAGCCCCTGTAAAGGGAGCTGATCTGTGAGGGACCAGCAGCTCATGGATGGTCAGAAGCTGGGCACTGGGCCTGGTAAGCAGGAGAGCTTGCTTAGCCCCTGTGGAAAATCAGGGTCTGCCTGGAGCAGCCTACAGGCGCCGCCCCCGAGGATCACACGCTCTCACCCCACTCCTGCTCACCCTGTCGCACGGTGATCCATCTGCATGTCCAGCCCAGCCGCCTGCATCTCAGCCTTCCTGCACCCCTCTTCTGTCCCCTATCCTGTCCCGCAGTGGGCCAACTGCAACTCAGGCTCCTGTTTCTCAAAGGCAAGGGTGGAGGTGGGGAGAGGAAGGTAGAAGCAACTCCCCCCAGGTCTGAGAGCCAGTGGAGGGTGGTCAGGAGGGACCCCTGCCCTGAAGGTAGGGGTGGAGGTGAGGGTAGAAAGAGGATAAGGAGCTACCCACACCGCAGAGAGCTCAAAACTGGCTGCAGAAGTCTTAGTGGAGAGGCCAGGGGGGACCCCGGATGTGATCAGGACCCCATGGTCCTCTTACTCCCTCCACGTGTGGCCACAGGAGGACTCTGCCCTTGAGAAGCCGTGTGCAAGCGTCTACCTCTCAGCGAAGACGCCCAGGGCCCCTTGTCCCTGTGCCCGGCTTGAATCCTGGCTTCCTTTCTAGTTCAGTGACCTTAGGCAAAACCCACCCAGCTCGCAGAGACTCCTGGAAAGCACTGGCACGTGTTGGGTGCTTTATAGCTTCAGGTTGCTCTTCCTGAACAGATGGTGTTCTGCGTGTGCCAGGGGCCACAGGAGCCCTGGATGGGCCCACATGGAGGGTGCAATGACTTTTTCTTCCTTTGTCCCCACCTTGCCTCCCCTCACAAAGCAGTGGGGCTCCCACCTGGGCCAAAACCAGGGCCATGAATGGAGCCCTGGCCTGGGGGCCTGCGTGTTCAGGCTCAGGTCTTAGACCTTTGATAACAAGTGATCACAGGCAGGCCCTGTTCCTCTTGGGGTCTTGATTCCATCTGAAGCAGAGGTCTTGACTTCTGATCTCTAAGGGTCCTTAGAGACCTGTCGCTCTGATTCTGGGAAGGTAACCGGATCAACCCGTGGCCCCTATTCCCCTTCCTGCCTCTCTCGGCCTCCAGTCTGCTCCCCACCTGTCTCATTCTGGTCTCTCTTGATTGTAAGTGACAGGAACAGCGCAAACTGGCTTAAGCAGCCACACACTGTACCTGGCCACACACACAGGTACCTCTCCCACCTACCTGCCCAGGAGCCCCACTGCTTCCTGTGTCCCGTAGCTGATGTGAGGCCCCATCTCTTAGAGCATGGAATTTTCATGGGGGAACTTCAGGTGCTGTGGCTAGGGCTACAAACTAGCACTATCACCTTTAATCTCCGGGTAATCATTCCCTTTGCCCCAACCACTGACAGGATGGGAAGAACGTGGTACCTTGGGGTGAGGGGTGACATGTGGATGAGGGCCAGAGGAGCGAGAGCGAGAGGCTGACATAAATTCACACTCTGGAGTTAATAATTTCCCCTTCCTGGGGAAAGAGGCACTGCTGGGTGGGATGGGGGTCCCTTTTCCTGGGTCCTCGAAGTCATTGCCAGAGCAAGCTGGGCTACCAAAGACAGCTTCCCTAGGGAGCCCATCATTTGACGGCTCTGTCAGACTCCCACTGTGCGGCTGGCTCTGTGCTCGGCCTCCCAGGGGGGCAGTGGGAGAGGACCCTGCTCTCCAGGGGTGGAGCCTGTGCTTGTGAACCACTGTGGCAGCGCTGTGCTGTCGTAGTTAAGAGCACAACAGTCAGGCCTGGCTGGAGTCCCGCCTCTGCCACTCATCAGCACCAAAGCTTTGGGAAGGTTTTTGGACCTCTTTGGGCCTCATTTTCCTCATCTGTGAAATGGAGCCATTAATGCTCTCTTCTGGGCTTAGGGTGAGGGTCCCATGAAATGACCTGAGTGGAGTGTTTGCCACATAGTGGCCACTCAGGAAAGCAGAGGACTGGGAGGTCAGGGGCAGAAGGGAGCCAGCCTAGCTCTCCTACCTGAGCGTCAGGGCTCTCCCACACGCACCCTGCTACACAAGACCTTTCCCATCCACCAGCTGGTCTGAGCCTCATACCATCTCCATGAGATGGGCAGGGCAGAACTGAGGAAGTTTTTTGTGCTGATCCTTGAGAAGTCCAGGGGCTTCCCAAAGCCATACGCTTAGTGATGAGAGAGGCCTGGCATTGTGGGGTCTGGCTAGGTAGGGGGATAGGCAGCGGGGTGGGACCGCCTGGGCTCTGAGCCCACAGACCTCCAGCTTCAGCCACTGAAGCCCGGGGCTCTGGCTCCAGCCCACTCTTTGCGGGCCAGGAAGCCGGGAACAATGGCCGGGACTGGTGCTGGCACCAGGGCTGGCCATGGAAGCAGGAAAGCTCTTCACCAGCAGGCAGAGGGGGCAGCCAGCCCTCCGGCCTGCTCTCAGCTCCTTGAGGGACTGCAGCCTCCGTTTTCTGTCCTGCCATCTGTGCAGAGGCAGGTCCATAGAGAGCCTCCCCCAGACCTCCCAGTCCCCAGCCTCATCCCTCCTCCAGAGCAGGCCCCAGACAGGACCATGGACTGCTCAGGCCTTGGAAACTTGCCCAAGGCCTCTGCGCCTGGGCCGGGCTGGCCTGTGATAAGCTCCGCATCCCATCCTCAAGACGGTGCTTTCTTTGTTCCTTGAAGGTCATGCCTCCAGGAAAAGCCTTGGCCCGCTATTGATTTTTGCAGATTCTGGCAGGAATGCCCAGTCCTCCTTCGGGGCCCTGAAAAGGAGGTCGAGGGGAGGGGCGGAGGTGGGCTGCGGCCCGTGGGGTCTCCATCCGCACTGTGCGTGTGTGTCCATCCCCACTCTGGGTCTGCATTCCTGCCTTTGTTCATCCATAAGCATCACTGAGCACCTGCTGTTTGCCAGACACTGAGCTGGCGCGGCAGAGCATGAAGGTAGAACTTCAGATGAGAGAGTTTTGAGGTTTTCATGTATCAAAAGGTAGGGTCAGAAATGTCAAAGCTGCTGGTATTTAGTACAAAACATTACCTGTGAGAGTCCTCCCCGACCCTCACCCCGTTCTCCCTGAGCTAGGACCCTTACTCCACCCCTGATCCTCCCCATTGCCAGCCCCAGGGTGAGGGTATGTGTTTTGCGTGTTACTTTGTAATAAACACAACTATTACTTTGTAGTAGTTGTATCATTTAGTCCACGCCCGTGTGTTGGTTCTGGGAGGCCCCAGGCCCCATTCCTGAGTCCCAGATCCTGTTAGAGAGATAAGAGGGGCCGGCGAGTGCAGTATTTCCTAAGAGCCTACGGTGGGCCAGAGGCTATGAGTTAGTCCCCCTGAAACAGCTACGGTTCCTGTCCTCATAGTCTTGGGGAAGAATTGGGGAGAAGGGAGGATTTGAGAGAGGCCTGCCTGGAAGAAAGGGTGAGGTTTGGGTAGGAAGAGATGGGGAAAGCATTTCAGGTGGGAGGAAGGCGTTGACTAAAGGTTAGGAGGCAGACAGGAGCCTGGGTGTTTGAAACAGCAAGGAGACTGGTGATGCCGTTGTGGGTAGGGGTAGCGCATGGAGGCCCAGGGCCTGGGTACTGGATTGGGATCAGGCCAGGAAGTCCTGGAGGCTGGGCTGTCCCCAAGGCAATGGCCACAGGGAGGATTTCTACTGTGATCTCTCTATGAGGAGCAAAGAGCCCCCTGAGGCTGAGAGAACTTCCAGGCCAGGAGACAGTGGCCCAGGCTGGGTGGCTTCTCTCCATCTCTTGGGATTTTCAACCTGCAGATTCTGCCACTGCCAGTAACTCCAAGAGAACTTTCTGGTGGAACATCTTCTCCTCTCTCTAAGCTCAGGTCGAATGTCCCCACTGGTTTCCCCCCGACTCTTGGCGTGCATCTCTCTCATAGCAGGAAGGCAGTAGAGTATGGTGGCCACAGGCTCAGGGGGTCAGGCAGGCTGGCTTCAATTCCCAGCTCTGCCAATCACCAGCTGTGTGACCATGGGCCAGTCATTTAGCCTTTCTGAGTTCATTTCATCATCTGTAAAATGGGTCTAAAACTGCCCACCTCCTGGGTACTGCAAAGTGCTTAATATTGATACATCGCCTTTGCACGTAAAAAATAGCAAGTGCATGCTAAATCAGACTTGTTAATGCACGTCTGCTCTGTATTTCCTTTATTCTTGGGCACATATTTTTATATCTACGAAATTAGGATTCAGTGTACAACTGGTGAGGAAGGACCTAATCAAATTCCTAGGCTTGAGGAACATGATCTAGGTGTGCTCACATTCTCACCTTCTGCTTTCAGGTTTGAATCAGCTGGGTTTACCTCTCTCCTACTGGACTAGAAGTACCTCTAAGGCAGGCAAGCCTTCTGGTCTGTGTCCCAGCACCCAGCATGGGGTCTGGCGAGGCCTTGAATGTCTGCTGGGCCAAATTCCCAGAGGGACTTGTCCAGTTATTCAGTGTCAAGGAAGCAGGGCCACGAGAAGACACATGGGCGCTTGATTCCCTCTGGTATCTCAGCACGCTCTCTGGAGCTCCCTGACTGCCCCCAGTCTCACACAGGCCAGGACTCCAGCATCTCTGCTATGAGCCTCGGGCAAATCTATTTCTCTCTGAGCTGTCATGTTGGAGGGGACACTCAGGGCTGAAGAATGTGGCTCTCACACCTCAGGGGCCTTCGCCAATGGCTTCCCAAGGTTCAATCCAGGTGGACTGCCCCTGGGCTTGGAGGAAAGTGCTTCTTCCTGCATGAAATGGCAGGAAGCTGGATACCTCCTTGACAGGCCCCCAAGGAGGAAAGGGCTCTGATCTGCTTACCACTTCCCATCCCCTCCTCCCCACGCTCCTGTCTCCTGCCCTGTTGTCAGCAGAGCCCCATACTTCAGGACAGAGAGACAAACTCCTTCCCTTACCTCGGTATAAGGGTGATGATCTCCAACACCACCCCCAAAAGAAATTAAAATCAGCCTCGAATTTGTAAGGCAGGCTCTGTCTGCATATCAGACAACAAAACAACTCATTTCCTTGTTTATTACCCAAGGTTGAACAGAAGACCCCCATTCTGGGAAATAACTTATTCTACGAATATTGAGCACAAACTATATGTGAGTACTGTGGCAAGTGCTGGGACTGAATTTGAGTCCTGGGTTCTGGTTTTGGCTGGAGGCTTTCCCTGATCTGGGCCTCAGTTTTCCCATCTGTGAAGTAGAGTAGCTTTGGTTCTGCTCACTCTCCTGGGTGCTTATGGAGTATGAGGCCTGGAGGAGGTGATGTGTTCTAACCAGTATAACACAGGGTCCAGAGGTGAGGGGCTGGTATTATTGTTTTAAACTCCTTCCACCTGAGACCAGGCTTGCATCCACTAGGTGCTCAGTAAATATTAGTGGAAGGGGATGAGGAGGATGTAAGTCAGGGTTTCCTAACCTTTGTGGGCACTGACTCGCCTGAGAATCAGATGAAAACAAGGAGACTTTCCATGGAAAATGCACATGTGGGTGGACCCACGGTTTTGCACATGATTTCAGAGGGTTTGTGGATCCCTGAGGCCTCAGATCCTAGCACCAGAAGTCCTGTTCAAACAGTTCTTGAGCTTGGTGGCTATTTACCCTGATCTGGGTCTGTCCTTGCAGACTGGCCACAGGTGGGATGGTATTTGGAAGGTCCTGGAGCTAAATGCTGATGCTGGCGGCTCTAACACCCAGCCACGCCGAGACACTCTTCTTTAGCCCAAAACTTTGAGCAGGGTTATTCTGGACCTGGCGCAGGAGCCCCACGGCTGTCCCCAGCACATCAGGCCTCCTTTCTGTAGGTTGGTAGGCAGATGAGGGCTAGTCCTGAAGCTATGTGAATAGAGCAGATAACTTTTTGCTTACATGGTATGTTCATTGGCGGTGCTTTGGGGAGAGGAAACTTTCTTCTCTGAGTGGGCTTGGGCACCTCATCTTACTTCCACACTCAGTTGCTTCACAGGGAATAGAGACCATAGGCCAACCCTCCAGGGCCTGATTCCACTTCTTCAGGGGAACCCTGGGCCCAGGGAGGCCCCCAGCACACACTGGGATGGCAAGGGCTTCTGAGAGAGGTGTCTAAAATCCCTTTCGAGCCCCCTCTTTTCTCTTTAGGGCTCAAGTTCAGAGTCTGAGGTGGAAGGGGCTTTGTTGTAGGGTTATGAGCAGGGGAACGGGGTCACAAAGGAAAACTAATTCTCAGGCAGGCCTGCCTCTGTACCTCATCCCTGGCGGGGCCCTGGGGCCTAGACCCTAATTCTCTACCTGGGGTCACCAGACATCTTTCCCAACTCCCCCCACCGCCACCAGTCCTCCAGGAGTTGGCAGGAGGCAGGTAAGGGCAAGACATCCTGAGGTCCTGAGGTCCTGACCCTCCCCCAGCCCCTGCACCACACACACACACACACACACACACACACACAGGTGTGGTGCCTCCTTATGGAGCATAAGGTTTATTTCCAGTCAGGCTAAACTCTTAGGGAGATCGGTGCTGCCACCATACACCCTCTGTCCTGCTGGGGACCCTGAGGTGGCATGGTTTGGCAGCCTGGGGATCGGCCTCCTTTTCACAGATCAACGCCAGGGGGTCATCAGGTAGTTGACACGACTGTGGAAAGAAACAGGTGAGGTGGGGGCCTCTAGGATGTCCTGGGGAAAAATCAGGCTGTCCTTCTCTAGGCCTTCCCCACCAAACCCACCTTCCTGCCCTCGAGGCTCTGAAAACACAGCTTCTGTCCTGTCTCTCTATGGCTCAAGAGCCCTCAATGGCTCCCTATTACCTTTAATATATTTTTGGCTGGTCTGTTTGACTTTCGAGCCCCACTTCCAGTTTGCCTCATCTTTATCTCCCGTGAGCTTTACTCACCTTTCAATCATTTAGTGAGCCTACTCTGGCAGGCATTATATAGTAGTTAAAAAAAAAAAAAGCTTTCCCTTGTGTGTGCACAGGGTGGGTGAGAGAAGGCAAACTTTCATCAATAATTATAATGCAATAGCCTGTGTGCTCTAAGATGGAGAGGGATGCACATACGGAGACCAACTGGAGGGGGGTTGGAGCTGGAGGGGAAAGGCAGAAGGTCAGAGAAGACTTCAAGGACAATGGGACACCTGGGCTGGGCTTTAAAGTGTAAGGAGGAGTTTTCCAGGCAGAGGCAGAAAGATCACGTAGGTGCTGAAACAGCACAAGCAAAGATATGGAGTGTTTGGTTGCTTGGTCTGGGTTGCACGCAGGAGTCTGGTACTGCTGAAGTGTAGGGAATGGGGCTGGAGAGGTGGGAGATGGCCAAATTATGAAGGTGCTTGAATATCTTGCATTCTTCTCCTGGAAACACTTGTCCCAGCCCTTACCAATTCACCTGCTTCCTGGAAGGCAAATTCTTGGCTCCTTACATTATATTTCTTATATGTCTGTTTACTCTTCCAGTCCCTGCTCTTCTCCTAGGTAACCCCGCCCCCCCCAATCCCCCTAACCCCCGTCTTTGCCTTTTGGCCTCCTCTGGGCCAAATCGGGAGGGAAAGGCACTCTACTCCCTCCATCTCCCAGTGGGCTGCACTTTTGCCTGGCGAAGATCTCTCCAGCGGAAGACCTTCGCGCCCCCCTGACATCATCCGGGAGGGTACCAATCCTCTGGCGCCTCCCTCACGAGGGCCCGCGCGCTGCCCGACTGGGGGGCGTGGCCAAATGTGGGGTGGGGTCGGGGTCATTTCCCACCCGCCCCGCCCCCCCCACTGCAGTTGGAGCCCTACCTGTAGATCGAGCCGAAGCGTCGGATAGCATTCCTGCAAAAGAGAGAGGAGGGTGAGGCCGAGGTGAGGAAGGGTGACCCTTTCTGGGAACAAACACATCGGCAGGCGCCATCCCACCAAGATTACACTGCACCTTCGCCCCACCTTAACTCCTCCACTCTGAAAGTTGGAGTTGCTAGGGACTGGATGACAGGATGTTCCGTTTGGTAGGAATTAAATATTTAGTCATTTTGAAATCGCAATTTTCTTGTGGTGTTTTGGAGCCAATCAATTCTTCCTAGGTCTCACATTTTCAAGGGCCACTAGGTATGCGGTGGTGAAAGCAGCCAAGACCCCATTCTCCTTCCGCCAGGTATGGGGCCCCCGGGGTCTGTGGGGTCACTTACAGGGAGTCGAAAGGCAGGGGCTTCTGTCCATAGCGATCCAGGCTGGGATTCTGGTTAAGACAGAACTGGGGCGGGCCAGAGGAATGCGGGGGGGTCCACTGAGTAGAGGGGACACGGACTCCCCCGCCGAGGCCCCGCACAGCACTCTCTGCTGGGGATCTTGGCCCTGGGCACTGGGAGACCTTACTCTCGGTCTCCTCTCCCCCTCCCCGACCCCGTGTTAGCCGCTTCTCTCCCACCCCTGCCCCGCCAGGGACGGAGCAGTGCGCCTACCTACCCGCCAGTTCTGGGTCACCTCCGGCTTCAAGTACCGCACCGCATTGCCGCTGAAACTCTCGACTGCGGAGAGAGCGCCCACATCTGGCACCCCGGCCAGCCCAGAGCAAGCCCCGCCCCTACTCTTACCTGAGCCCCGCCCCTAGATCAAGCCACGCCCACGCCTGCTCCTAGAACCAGTCCCCCCTCCGGACTAAGCTCCGTCAGTCCCAGAACCAACCCTGCCCTCCACCTCCACCACACTGGCTCCCACTGGCTCGGACCTGGCCCCGCCCCCTCCCCAGGACAAGCCCTGTCTCTATGAACCTCAATCTGTCTGGGTCCAGCCCGCTCTTGAGTGCCCCAGCTGCTCCTGTCTCCTAGACCTGTCTTTGTCAGAGCCCACCCCCGAAGACTCCCGCCCGCGGTCAGCGCTCGGGGTCAGGGCTCTAGGGACCCAGCGGCCCAGTTGTCTCTCCCACACTAAGGCATCCTGCCCGCCGGTGGACTGACCCTTCTTGCTCGGGCAGGGCAGCTTGCATTCGCCGGCAGAGGACACGAAGCGGGACCAGTCCTCGATGGCGCGCGTGAAGGTGGGCCAGTCGACCCTGTTGATGCCCGGTGCGATGGGCGCCAGCTTTCCCTCGCGGCACCTATTTCGGAGCCTCTGGCTGGTCGCCGTGATGTCCTGCCAGGACGAAGGGAGTCAGGGCGCGGGGGGAGGCACTTGAACCATCTGACCCAGGGGGTTCCTGAAGCCCCTGAAGGAGATGCGAAGGGGGTAGGGTCCCAAGCTGGTAGCTGAGGAAGTGCGTGGGAGTAGAGCCCAGCATTCGAGGTGCTTGGGGCTGGGTGCACGCGGGACCTTCAGGTCCCCAGAGCAAACCCAGGGCCAGGGGCAAAGGACACTCACCAAGCACTGCAGGGATTTGTTGGGGACACTGAGGAGTGTGAAGTAGGCATTGTCAAAGTCATCTAAAGGAGAAAGAGAAAGGGAGGAGTCCACCAGTGGTCACAGGCCCACACAGGAGAGGTTTGGTCCACACTGCTTTAAAAGGTTTTTGAAATACTTGACAACTTAAAAAAAATCTAAGATCAAGTGGATTTTTACTTAACACACCCCATTCAACAAAACAAACTCCAAATAGATAAAAAATTTCAATGTAAAATAATGAAACCATAGACGTACTAGAAGAAAACATGGATAAATTTCTTTATAACCTTAGTGTGGGGGAGGCCTTACCAACTCTAATTCAAAATCAGGTAGCCTAAAGAAAATGTTGATAACTTGGACTACATAGAAATAAACTTCTGCATGGCAACATAAGGAAACATAAGGAAAGTCAAAAGACAAATGGGAAAAGAATATTTCCATTTATTTTGTAGATAAGGTGCAATTTCCCTAATATTGAAAGAATTCCTATAAATCAAGACAAAATAGAATAAAATAAAACAAAATAGAAGAAAAAGAGAAAAAAAGAAAAATAGGTAAACAGTCTGCACAGGTAGTTCACACACAGACACAAGAAATACAAATGGTCCCTAAACTATGAAAAGACACTCAGCTTCATTCATAATAAGATGCATGCATATTCAAACTACATTGATACCAATTTTTCATATCAGATTGGAAAGAATCCAAAAGTTAGTGCAGTTATCAGAAACAGGGCCATTGCCATATGTTACCAGCGGGGGGGGGGGGGGGGGTATAAATTGATTCGAGTCTACGGAAAGAAATTGGCATTATCTATTGGAATTATAAATACACATACCTTTTGACCCTATAGTCCCACTTCTGGGAATTTATCCTACTTCACAGTTGCACAACTGGGAAATGATGTGGGTAGAAAGTTTACCCATTTCAGCATAGTTTGCAATAGAAAATGATTGGAAATAACTCAAGAGTCTGTCATTAATGGACTGGTTAAATAAACTATGATACATCCTCACTATGCCTTGATTAAAAATCAGTAGAGGAAGTTCTTGATTCAAACCCTTCCAAGGTGCAGAAGAGTATATGCCTTTATATGGCTTTAAAGCCTAAAATTGAGACGATTGGAGGCAAAGAAGAATATAGATTCAGGTCATCACCTAACCAAGTCATCAAACGTAGCATCATGAATAGTGGAATAATGGCATTATGTGCCTCCTTCTGAGCCATCATGGCAAATATGGCCTCCAACACCTGTGAAACCTTCTACAATCAAGCTTCTACATCTATCTTCTATTTCCCAGAAAATAGACTATCAAGGTAGACAACACCATAAAGAAACAGTCACTCAAATTCACAGTGTAGGACTCCTCTACAATAAAACTGTTTTGTACTCTTTAAAAAGTTAATATTATGAGGGAAAAAGGGAAAGTGGGTAGACTGTTTTAGACTAAGATCCAAGAGACATGACAACAAATTACAAGGTGCAATCCTAGATTGAATCCTGGTTCCAAAAGTTTTTTGACAGCTATAAAGGACATCTTGGGGAAAACTGGGGATGTTTTAATATGGACTGAATATTAGTTATTAGGGAATTATTTTTAACTTTCCTAGATGTGATAATGGTATTGAGGTGTTTCTATCATTGGGAACTGCTTGCTAAAGTGTGTGTGTGTGTGTGTGTGTGTGTGTGTGTGTGTGTGTGTGTGTGTGAGAGAGAGAGAGAGAGAGAGAATGAAAACAAATGTGTCAAAACATTAATTGAAGCAGGTGGAAGGTAATGAATGTTCATAGTATTAGTCTTTCAACCTTCCTCTATGTTTGAATATGTTCCTAATAAAAAAAGTTGGGGAGGAAGAGAATAGGTTGTATTTACAGTAGTAAACAATGGAAGGATTCAGCAGGAGCTCAGAGTGGTTACCTGTAAGTGGGGATGGCGGGGGAGGAGTGAGAATTTTTAAAATGTACATTGTTACAGCATTTTGAATTTTGAAACTGTGACTCCATTGCTTTTATTAAAAACATACTTGCAATAATCAAGAGCTCTCCCTAAAAATCGAGACTCTTGGCCTCTCCTGGAAGCCAGGAAATTGGTAGAACTGTGCTGACCTTTCCCACACAGTATCAGCAGGACCCCATAGCTGCTCCCCTTTGGAGGGGGGTGTTGGGACTCCACCTCACCTTTCACCCCTTCCCCCCACTGCGTCCCCACCCACTTCCTGTATTTGTGTTTCCCATCCTGGCCCTGCAGGGGTCTCTGTGGGGCCTCTGGAGATCTCCCTATAGTCTCTGACACCCTCACTCCACCTGCCACCGGGGTCTGAACCTGGGTATCACCCTGGACTCCTCACTCTTGCCCCTCTACCCACACTGGTACAAATCGTGTTACTTTATCTCCTAAATACCTTCCAAATCCCTCCCCTGTGGCCAGACACTATCACTACTTCCTGAAGACTGTGGTCCCTCCCAGTGTCCTAATCACTCACCCTCCCCCCCATCATCCGCTTCTAGTCTCTCTGGGTCACCCACTCCCCACGGCCCCAATGCTCGGACCTCCTTCCTTCTTAAAGTCTTCAGAGGTTCTCATCTACCTCCCCAGGAAGCCCAGACCCCTGAGATTAGCCCTCCCTGAGCTGTGTCCTCCTCCTCAGCCACAGCTCCTGCTGCCCCCGCACTCCTTATCCTCCCACCTAAGCACGCCCCTCAAGTTCACCAACACCTCACGCAGCTTTTCCCCTCCAGGCCTCTGCAGGTGCTGTTCCCGCTAGCTGGAGCGCCTTTGTTCCAGGCACAGTGTCAGGCACAAAGCAAGCAGTTAATAAATGTGCTGGAATGAGTGAGTGTGGGTGTCTGTGTGGCACCGCTATCTCCATCCCCAAGCTTCTCAATCGATGAAGGGTTCTTCCTTAGCCCCGTGTGGCCTTTTACCCCAAAGGCTCCCATGTCCACCTCTCTTTCATGACAGGTGTCTTTCTCTTCCTTTTTCAAAGGGAGAGATGATTGGGCAGAAGTTGTTATTATTGCTATTATTATTCCTCCTCCTCCTGCAACTGTTGGCCTCTGCACATTTCCCTCTCCATTAATAATACTAACATTATTGTTGAGCACATATTACGTGCCAGGCACTACTCCAAGTGCTTTTCATGCCTTATCTCATTTTAATCTCAAAATAGCCCTGACAGGCCGGCACTGTCAGCATCCCCATTTTACTGATAAGGAAACAGAGGCTCAGACCTGGAGGATACCCAGACAGGGAGGAGCAGAGCTGGGGCGACTCCCTTTACCCCTTTCACCTGCCACTCATGGTTTCTCCCTCCGAGATCTCTCTCCTCCAAACCACCCACGCCATCCCCGAAGGCCCAAAGGGGCTGGTGGTGGCCAGGTGGCCTGACCTTTGCTGCAGTAGGTGGTGGACTGGCAGTGCTCGTCGGAAAGGCAGGCCCTGACGGAGTCCATGTCCATGCGGCGCAGGCTGGGCAGGGCTGGGTGGTAGAGCTGCTGCTTCACGCCGGCCAGCTTGTTGCGCCGCCGTGCCACGGGCAGCAGGGTGGCCGGGGATGCGTACACATGGGTGGAACCGTCCTCCCAGGGCACCAGGTTGATGATGCAGGCCATGGCTGGGGGGGCAGAGACACCCCAACCAGACACCCTTCTGTGTGGGAACACAACCTTGGCCAGTGCCAATTTGTCTACTCGTCCAACAGGTACTGACCACCTACTGTGTGCCAGGAGCTATGGTGGGTTCAGGGCCGCTCAAATACACACACACACACACACACGGGATGTGCTGAGGACCTCGGCAGAGGTCAGTACAGGGGATGTGTGTCTGAGGAGGCTGGAGGATTCAGCGAATGGTCTAAAAAGAGATGCCATTTGTGTCTGTTCTTCAATAATGGGCAGGAAGCGGCAGCAGCAGCAAGTGGATTCACAGTTGAGCTCAGTCTGCCTCTGGGTAATTAATTATGGGCTTCTGGCCTTAGCTAAGGTATCTGGCATTTACTCAACATTCTACAGGGAGACATAGAAAGGTTTTAAATAAGGGGAGAAACCTGATAGACAGGAACTAGAAAAAATATGGCTGGTTCCCCAGTGCTTCGTTTTAAAAAGTGGATATTCCCAGAGCCTTTGAGTCATTTAAACTTTAGTGAGAACTTGTTGAGTCCCGTTGCTTTCTTCCTGACCCCAGTTGGAGGTGAGAGATGGAGGTGGTAGGGAGGTGGGCAGGTGGAGAGAGGACCTTGGGCCATGGAGGAGCACAGAGAGGGCATGGCGACCAGATGGGGAAGCCGGCTCGAAGGCTGGGCCTTCGTGGGGAAGGGACAGGGAAGTGGGAAGTGGGGGTAGAGGGGAGGGAGGGCTCCCTGCTCCTGGTCCGCCACAGTGGTACCTCACCTGCAGGCTATGGGCCCCAGGTGCACAGGCTTACAGGGATTTTCCGCTCTTCCGACTGCTCAATGGGGAAAAGAGGCAGGGAGATGGGCCGAGGCCCAGTGCCTTATGAGGCAGTAGGAGAATAAAGGGACATTCTGCGGAGACAACGCCCATTGCAGCCTGATTGTGAGGGCACCAGCTCCTCGGCAACCATGACAACCGGAGGCTCCGAGGAGAAGAGCCTGCTGCCAGGGGTCCTTGCACTGGCCCCCTCTTTCAGCCTTCCTGAAGGATGCTGTCTCCCAGGCCTCACACCAGCTGGGCATGTTGGGAAAATCAGACAAGGAGCTGGGTCTCCCTGGGGGTGGCCATGCCAGGGCTGGCCAGGGCCGGCCAGGGCAGGCTGTGTGACCCTATACTACTTACTGTCTGTCTCTGGGCCTCAAAGCTCCCATCTGTGTTAGGCAAGGGCCCCCGGCCCTGCCGGGAGGAGTGCCTGTGAGCTGGCAGGGCTCACGGACACTTGCTCCCCTCCTCACAAGCCTCATGGAAGAGGGCACTGCCCTGCCTGCCAGTCCTTGAGTCTCCAGAGGTGGCGATTAGTGGCTTCCAGGATCCAGGGTCAGCATAAGGGGATCAGGGAGAGTGGTGGCCTCAGCAGGACAGGGATTAGCAGGTGATACTCTCCCTGCAGGCCTGCAGCCTCCCTCCCACCTTCCCAAAAAAGCGAGGTCATGAGGTCCTAAGTCCAGCACCCTGAAGCCCTGGGGCCTGACCACCATCAAGGTCAGAACCACCGGGGGACTTCCCTGGCGGTCCAGTAGTTAGGACTAAGCGCTTTCACTGCCGTGGTCCGGGGTTCAATCCCTGGGCAGGGGACTAAGATCCCACAAGGCTCGCAGGAAGGCCAAAAAAAAAAAAAAGAACCACTGGAGGTGGACCCTGTCCCCCCATCCCCGTGAGGAAACCCTGGGGAGACTCTTAACTTATTTGCATATCTTGGCACGTGCTTTTGCATACACCTGCCCAAGTGCTGAGCCTGCTGGGCCCGGGCACCCCTACTGTGAGATTCAAGTAGGATTTGGCTCCCTATTTGCTTCTCCTCCAGTGCCCCATCCAGCCCCAGAGCAGCGTCCCCAAGTCCCACCCCTTAAAGAAAACTTTACCTGGACTTCATTCACCACCCCATCGCAATTTTTTTTTAACTCTTTTAAAGTTAAAAATACAACAAAATCCAGAAAGTGCATAAATATATAATGTAACTCATAATTTTATAAAGTGAGACCCTGTGTAACTACCAGTCAGGTCAAGACATGGGTATTACTTTGCAAAACAGTGTAACAGTTTCTTAAAAAGTGAAACATAAATTTACCATATGACCCAGCAATTCTACCCCTGGGAATCTTCCCAAGAGACATGAAGATATATGTCCACACAAAGACTTGCATGCAGATGTTCATAGCAGCATTATTTATAATAGCCAAAAGGGGGAAACAACTTAAGTGTCCATTGACTAGCGGATGGGTAAACAGACTCTAATATATCTATGCCATGGAAACCGACAGTATGCCATGGAATACTCTTGGGAATTAAAAAGAAATGAATTATGGATACGTGCTACAATGTAGATGATCATCAAAACATTATGCTAAATGAAAGAAACCAGACACAGAAACACTCCACATATTATATGCTCCATTTATATAGAATGTCTAGAAAAGGCACATGTTTAGAGACAGAAAGCAGATTAGTGGTTGCCTGAGGCTGGGGAATGGGGAGTGATTCTAACCAGCATGAGGGATCTTACTAGGCTGATGGAAATGTTCTGAAACTAGATATTGCATAGCTCAGTAAATTTACTAGAAATCATTGAGTTGTACCCTTAAAACTGGTGAATTTTACAGCATACAAATTACATGACAATAACGTTGTTTTAAAAAATTGATGTCAGCTAAAGAAAGCAAGTTAGGACCCCGCCAGCCCCTAGAAGCTTCCGCATACCCCTTCTCAGTCCCACCTCCTGCAAGAGGTAACCACTCTCCTAGCCGTGTAGTATAACCACTGCTTTTCTTTATAATTTTACTACCTATGTTTGCAGCCATAGATAAGACAGGCTAATTGTGCCCTATTTGAGCTTTGTACGCATGGGCCATTGGGGTCCTTTCAGTCTGGCTTCTTTCCCTCCGTATATATGCACACGAGAGTCATCCAACGGGGGTGGAGCTGAGGTTCGTTCATTTGCCTCATCCTAGAGCTCATTCCTCTTCAGCCAGGCCCACGTGACTGACCACTGGCCGGTCTCCATGCCCCCAGGTTGCCGAGCCTTGGGGCACAGGTCAGCCTCCGCTCACACGGTGGTCCCATGTGGCCAATCCTCCCCCAACACACTCAGCCGTCTTGGGTGCAGCAAACCCGGCTTCCTGGCTCTTCCCCTACCCCACCAGCAGCTCTTTCAGTCTCCTTTCCTAGCTCCTCCTCCTTTTCCCAACTTCGAAATGTGCCAGTGTGCTCCAGGCATCATCTCTGGTCCTTCTCTTCTTTACTTTTGATTCAATGAGTCCTGTGGCTTTAAGCATCATCTACAAGCTGAGCTGATGCCTCCGAAGTTTCCATCTCCAGTCGTCCACCTCTCCCAGACTCCAGACAGTCCCCACCCCGCAAAACACACCTCTCACCACCTGGCGCACATTTCCACTCAGATGTCTCTCAGACAACGAAGTAGAGCTCAACGAAGTAGAGCCCCCCAGACTCTTCCACGCCACAGCCCCAGGCTCCCTCTTTTCAGTAAACGGCACCACCTGCCAGCTGCCTAAGCTGAACACCCTCAACACCTCCCTTTTCCCTCCCCTCCCCTTTTCTCTCTCCTGCCACTTGCTCGGTCCAAGCCTCGTCATCTCTGCACTGGCCTCCGTCGAGCTAGAGGCAAGGGTGAGCATCACCGATGACGCTGGCCGTCACTTGCACACCCAGGCAGAGCAGTAGAGCTCACTGTCCTCTCTGGCTGCAGGTGCCATGGGGAGGAGCGCTGATCCCCAGCAGCCTGGCGTATCGACAGAGCACGGCAGAAAGAACGTTCTCCCACACCAGTTGCCTTGGGGGTGGTTGCATATCAGAGGTTCTGCAGAGGAAGGAGAGGACAGGGGTCGTCCAGTCACACACTGGTTTGTTCCACCGCTACCTCCTGACTAGTGCCTTGCTTCCACACCTGCCCACTACAAAACAGCTGCACAGGTGGTGTCCGGCTCCTGTTCTAAACCATCATGGGCTTCCATGGGCCATCAGCTAAAACCCAATCTTCCGACCGTGGCTTACAAGCCCTACCTGATCTGTCCTGGACCTCATCTCCCACCACTCCCCCCTACACCCACTAAGCCCCTGGGCCCCTCTCTGTCTCTCAGGGGCATCCAAGCTCATTCCAGCCTCAGGACCTTTATTTACCCTTGCCTGGAACACCATTCACTCAGATCTTATGTCTCAGCTCAAATATGTCCCTCTTCATAGAGGCACCTGTGCCCACTCCCACTTCCCACCACCTCACACACGTCTCTGCCCTGTGTGTTTCTTTCATGGCACTCAGCATATCTGCAATATTTTTAAGTCCATCGTTAATCTTTTTTACTTCTGAATCTTCCATTGGAATGTAAGCCCCGTGAGGGCAGGTCCTATTTCTGTCCTTCTCAATGTGCCAAGGCTGGCAGTCTGCCTGACACATAGGCAAGGTCGAGAAATGTTGTAGCTGAGCAAGTCAATCCCCTGCCCCTTTGCTAAACAGCCCACTGCCCTGCCCCCACCCAGGTCCTGCCACCTCACTGAGCCCCTTTGTGCTGGGCCTCTGTCCCTCTCCCGCTCTCCCCTGAGATCGCCATCCCCCTCCAGGGTTCGACCTCAGTTCAGGAGGCCGGCTTGGATGCAGTCAGTCATCTATCCGTCCTCGGGCCTTCCCTAAAGGCCCAGCCCTGGGACCACAGCCATTCTGGTGGAGCCCAAGGCAGGGGGTACTGAGGCCCTGCCCAAGCTGCAGAAGATTCTGAGACAGAGGGACTCTGCTTGAGTCCCTGCACTGGGGCTGGAGAGCTGGAATGTGCCTCCTGCCACTGCTGACTGAGTTGACAGGCCCCTGCTACCTTGAGGAGTCTCCCAGAATCACCTGGGGACTCCAAGCTCTTATCCTCCCACCAGCCACTCTGTGGGTTGGCCAGGGTATGCAGGGAACCAGGTCCCCTGGCAGCTCATGGTGCCCCAAACCAGGGCCATGTAGGGCTCCTTCCCCGGGGCCGATTCCGGTGGCCCCTGGGGTTTTCTGCCGGCTCCCTCCTCATCAATCTCGTCTCTTCCACTGCCACCTCCCCACCCTCTTTAGAACCTCCTAATCCTTTGCATACGGGCCGGCCCGGCTGCTGCCAATTAATCCCCTCTGTGTCTGAGAGGCCAGCTGAGAGAGGCAGGAAGAGGCAATTCCTGGCTGGTGGACGGCATCTGAGCAGGTAACTCAGGGTGAGGTCGCGGCTCCGTGGGACCCCTGATGAGACTCCCTCCGTGCTCTCCTCCCATCAAGCCATTTAGACATGGAGAACCCGGCAAGGCTGGAAACCCGAGGCTTCTGTCTTCCCCCGTGAGGCTCAAACCTTAGTGACTCTCCAAGGCAGCTTGTGAAATACGGATTCCAGATCCTGCAGAGGGTTTAGAGGGGCCTAGGGATCTGTATCTTCCGCAGCTCCCCGGAAGACTCTGAAAGGCTGGTGGTCCAAGCACTGTTGTTGTTCTGGGTACCACTCCCAGGTCCCCCTTCCCGCCTGCGCCTCCCTCATCAACGTGGAATCAGCAGCAACAGGGCTAAAAGATGGGAGGGGCCTGCACGTGTTTCTATGCAGGAGGAAATGGCTGAGTCTGGGGGAAGAAGGGAAACTGGGAGTGGGGAAGGATTCCCTAGTCATTTCCAGAAGGTTCAGAAGCACAAGCCAGCATTGCTGCCTGCTGGGAAATGGCTTGCAGGACTGGCCTGCAGAAGCAGCCGATCCTGGGCAAACGTCAGTACCTCCGGGGTAGATGTGGGACACCTGGAGCCAGGCAGACCTGAGCGTAAACTCAGCTGGGCCACTTACTGGCTGTGTCACTTTGGGCAAGTCTGCAGACCTCTCTGTACCTCCATTTCCTTGGCTATAAAGTGGTGATGAAGACGCTTATTTACTGAGGCTGAGTGGGAGGAGGTGAGGATGAGGTGATCATGGCTTAGGGGGTGGCTGGGATCGGTGGAATCTGCCATCCTAAACATGCAGTCTTGGGCTCTACCAACCTTGGAAATCAGTGTTTTTACCCCCATACCCAACAAGGAAATGGAAGACCAGAGGTGTCATGTCTGGCCCAAGTCACGTTTTTGGTGGCTGAGCCAGGGAACTGACCTCCCACTCAGAGCTGTGTCCTTCAGCACAGCTTAGGGGAAGCTGGGCTGCTGAGGCCAGAGCAGGGACATAAGTCAGGGCTGTGAGTAGTAGGGGAGGCAGCATGGCCGGGACTGTGGGGAGATGGGCACTGGGGCAGGGGTCCTGGGCCCTGTGCCTGCCCTTTGCAGCCTGTGGCCAGGGTCCCTGGCAGACGAGGGACAGAGAATACTTTGGCTGCCCATGGCTGGGGGGAGGGAGGATACACCATGCCGGGCACGGCCTCGGAAGGGCCCTTCGAGGCTGGGAGTTTGCATATATTGACCTGTGTGGCGCCCGCTGGGCCAGGCCATCCTGCAGGGATGTAGTCATAAGGGCAGGGATGCCCATTCCTTGAAAGTAAATGATGCCAGAAACTGAGCCCGTGTAAGGTAGGGCTGAACTATCGCAGTAAACCATGAAAAAAGGGGCTTGTTATTTTCTCTTAAAAATTTCTAAATCATGAAAATAGGTTGATGTTTATCTTATATTAAACAAAAAATATTTTCCATTCATATGCTGCTCATAATGTCTTTTTAAAAATTTATAATGGGGTTATGCTGAACATGATAGTCTATCGTTAGCATTTTTGCTTAACATCCAATGATAGTCACAGCCAGCATTTATTAAGCTCTCAGTGTGTGCCAGTCACTGTTCTCATCAGTTTATTTTATCCTCACATTAACCTCCACAAGATAGCTACTATTAACATCCCCGTTTTACAGACAAGCAAACTGAGGCATGGAGCATTTAACTGATTTGCTCATGACTGGAGTCCAAAGCGTGTAGATCTTTCCATGTTAGTTCAAATTGATCTACTTAAAAGAAATGGCTCCATAATATTCCATTATTGGATGTATTATAATTTATTTAATCTGTGCCCCTCTTACAGAAGACCGATTAGGTTCTTCCCAGTAACCAGTCTCCTACTGATGGATATTTGGATGTTTTTCATCTTTTGCTCTAACACTGCTGTGACCGACCTCTTTACACACATATGTCTGTGGGCTTGAGTATTTCTATCAGGAAAATACCTGGAGCTATAACTGCAAAAATATTTTTAAAGATGAAGAAGGAAAAGGGAAATATATAACTCACAAAAGGAGCCCATGAATGGTGGGAGCAACTGTGAGCATTCTGGAGAGGCCTAAGTACTCGGTCCCCTACAGGTGTCAGGATGCTGGGCTGGGTCCAGAGGGTGCTGCCTCAGCCCCCAGGGACACCAGTGAAGAGAGAGGAGGAGGAGGGGGCAGAACCAGAGCCAGAGTTGGAGCCGGAGCCTGAAACAGCCCCTGAGGATACTGAGCTAGAGGAAGAGTCCCTGGTAAGAACTGAATGGTGAGGAAGGGCACACTGGCCTCACTGCTCGGAGAATCCCCAGCTCAGGTCAGCAGCTCCCAGCGACCTTCCACAACAGAGAAAATTGGAGCCAGAAGGAAACGTGGCGGTCACCTGGTTCTGTAAACAGCCAGATAGTAAATATTTCAGGCTTTGTAGGTCATGCTATCTCTGTTAATTTCTCAACTCTGCCACCGTAGTGTGAAAACCGTCATAGACAATACGTAAATGAATGAGCGTAGCTGGTTGTGCTCCAATAAAACTTTATTTACAAAAACAAGCAATAGGCTGGATTTGGCCCACTGACCATTGTTTACCAACCTCTAGAGCTACTCAAAGTAGCCAATCCATTAACTGTTTGTTACCAGTCCAGGAGGCGATCAGAAGCTTGCCAGATGTAAATTTACTATATAAGTAAGCACACTGCTTAGTTCAGCTGTATTTGTTTTGCGTTAAGACTTTCTGCATGCGGGAAGCAGTGTGTTGCTATACAATCTGCTGCAAACTGCTTAATCACTGTGGACCAGTAACAGTTTGCAGACTGACACTGGTTCCTGGACCACATTTTGAGCAGCACTGCTCTAGAACTTTCAGTCAAGCACATCAAACTTCCCAGCTCTGTATCCCATTCATTCGGGAACCTGATGACAACCAATTCAGAAACTCAGACAGATTTGATTTTGCTTCTAATTGATGCCAGGCCTGTGTGCAGTGCCGGGAGCACAGTGATGAATAAAGCATTGCCCCTGAGGGTCAGCAGACAAGAATCCACCCAGGTTATTCTTCTAGGAGACAGAGGTGATGAGGGAAGGTGGGGAGTTTCAACAGCATCCTCAGCTTACCCTTCCGGGAGGACCAAATAAGTGTATCAGACTGGAAACTCTGGGAGCTCAGAGGAGAGAGTCATCTTAATTTTGGAGATTGGAAGCTGGTGGAGGGGTGCTTCCTAACCACAGTGGGCTGGGCCAAATCGTAACTGGAGGAGATGAAGAGGTGGGGCCTTCCTGGCAGAGGAAAGGCTATTACTGGGTAATGCAGGGTGTGTTTAGGAAACAGTGAGCTATCCAGGTATAGGGTTGCTGTGCATATGTGTTTGCATGTGCACACATGTGTATGTACATACATGTGTGCCTCGTGTTCTTAGCGGTATGTTTGTGTATGCATGTGTATTAGCAAGCTGTGTGCCCACGAACACATGCATGCCGATTCACAGGTGTGTGTACACAATACATGTACGCACATATATGTGTATGTGCACACGCATTCGTGTGCCTGTAGTTCCATGTGCATGTGGGGCAGGCTAGTGTGTATAAGTGTGTGTTTCTGAGTCTGTGAATCTATTCATGTGTGTGTACATGTATGCTCGTTTGCGTATCTGTGCTTGTATGTTTGTGTGGATGGACATATTGGTATGTGCCTGCATGTTTGTATATATACATATTTTGTGCACCTGTGCATGTATGCACATCTATGTGTGTATTTGTGTGTTAATACACATATGAAATAATGTGTTCATGAGTGCATGTTTGTGTGTCAGTGCAGGTACACGTGTGTATATGTCTGTTTATGTGACTGAGCATGCATATGTACATGTGTGTACACACAGATATCTGTCTGTGTATATATGCAAATGTATTGTGTGCACATGCATGTTTGTGTCTGTACACTTGCAGATATTTGCACGTGTGTGCATCTGCATACATGCACAAGTGGGCATGTGCCTATATGCACATGTGCGTGTGTTGGGGCATGCACGCACATGTATATGCACATGTGCTTTGTGTCTTGCATGTGCACATCTATGTGTGAGCAGATGGACTTATTTTTGTGTCAGCTCGTGTGTGTATGCATGTGTGTATACACACGTGTCTGTGTGTCACTTTCTGCATACACATGTGCTTGTGTCTGTGTGTGTGAAGTATATGAGAGTGAGTGTATTAGTGTAGGTGTGCACACATGTGTGTCTGTATGCATGTGCATGCTTGTCTGTACCTGCACACATGCGCACACAGCAGCAGAGGTGCAGCTGCAGAGGCAGATGAGAGGCAGAGGGCAGAAGCTGAAGGCCGCCCAGCTACTAGGGAGACAAGGGAAGGTTTGGCGCAGAAGGAGAGGGAGCTGGCTGGGGGCTGGCCGGGGGCTGGGCTCTTCCCGCCTCCTCCTCCCCTCAGTTGCCCCAAGGCCTTGTAACTCTCTTCCTCTTTCTTTTCAGGCCACTTGAGTGGGGCAGCTTCCTGGGGGATGTGACAGGCCTGGGGGGCACCTTGGGGGGGGGCGTGGTGAGGGCCCAGCCCTGGATGAGGGGCCCCTGGGGCTGGGAAGAAGGGAGTGTCCCAGGTGGAAGGTGAGGCCACCAGGATTTACAGAGACCACTGTGAGAATAGAGCTGTTTGCTCCTGTGGGGGGTCGGTTGTGAGGGGGATCAGGGGCTGCTCCTGCCTTAGGCTAGTCTCTCCGAGGGTTTACATGGTCCTGTTTGAACCCTCCAGCCACCTGAGGAGGCCTGCGTGGGGAAGGAAGTGGCTGAGGCTGATCCGGGCCCTCAGGGTGAGTGTTGGAAACCCAGGCTGGCAGGGCGGCTGGAGGCGGGGAAAGGGCTGTGTTCTCCACTGCTCGGAACCTTGAAGCAGCCCGCGAGGTTGGCAGACCCATTTCACAGATGAAGAAACTGAGGCTCAGAGAAGCTAAGGGTGGGCTCCTGGGGACCTTTTAGCTGAGCTGAGCTGGAACCCTGGGCTTCTGACTCCCTCAGGGTTCTCCCCTCTCCTCTGCCTCTGACTTGACCTCCCCAGCAGGGTAGAAACAGGTCTTTCTGAGGCTTCAGTTCTAAAGTATGAGGGACTCCTTTCCAGAAACCCAGGAGGCTGCCCCTTCTCCACCCACATCCCTCCAGGCTCAGGCCGCTGTGGTTCCAGAAGCGAACAGGTACTGCACCACCCTCCCCTCTCCTCAGGGCCAGCCCCCCACCCAAGCTAGGGAGCCATTGAGGGGGTGGGGATGGGCACTGCTCTCAGGTCTACAGTCACTCCCAAGCAAAGGCCCAGAACATCTTAGGAATTGGCTGAAGGGAGGCTCAGGCAGAGGTGGGGGTCTCCTGGGCCAAATGGACCATGTGACCAAGAGAAATGGAGCGGAGGGACCAGAGGTTTCTCAGCGCTTGGGTGAAACGCAGATTGAGTGTGGGCAGAGCTTCTTATTTTCCCAATGAAGACAGAAATCCAGAGTTTTCCATGAAATCTCCCAGATAGCTCAGACAGTTTAGACCCTTGGTACTTATCCAAGTAAGCGTGTCTGCAGAGGGTGTGGAGGGCTGGCCTCAGACGGTGAGTCTGTGACCCTCATGTTTAGGCTGACTAGCCTCCATCACAAGGAAACACCTCACAGGAAACTCTCAACCCTTTCAGAGCACAAGACATGTGCCGAGTGCAGGAGGGGCAGCAGGGTGATACGGTGATCCTTTTACTGAGTATCTGATGGCGGTGGGCTTGGAATGGCACCAAGGGTTGGCATCCCCCATTTTCCAGAGAGGGGCACGAGGTTCCAGGAGGGAGGTGATGTGTCTGAAGTGTCACAGTGGGGAGATAGAGGTTTGGGGTTCAAACCAAGTTCTTTAGGATGCTGTGCACTGCCATGCCGACCAGAGAGGGGCTGGGGACATTGAGGGCAGGCCGGTATCTCTGTCTCTCAGTGGTCCCAGCAGCCGGGTGCTGACCTGGCTCAGAAAGGGTGTGGAGAAGGTCGTTCCGCAGCCCGTCCACAGTGGCAGGCCTGCCCAGAGCACCGCTGCTGGCTTGGAGGGTCCAGCTCAGGTACTACTGGGGCCGGGAGCTGAGGCAAGCCGGGTGGGGAAAGGGTGGGAGGAAGGCTGATGGCCCTGGACTCTCTGCCCACGTCTGTCTGTCTGTCCCAGCAGGCAGGAGGACAGATCCTTGGGCACTGCAGCACTGGGGGCTCAGGTAAGGCCAGGAAGCAGGATGGCTTAGGGGTGGGCTCAGGGACTGTTGCGTTGGGCCCTGCTCCCTGGGGTGAGTCCACGGGGCCAGAGCTTCTCATCTGACTCGGCCCGGGTTCGAACCTGGGTTTGAGTTGGGCTAACCAGGGAGCTCCGGGCAGGCCTCTTGTTGCTGACCGGCTTCCTTTCTTCTGCAGATGGACACAGTGAGGCCCCCAGGGCCCAAGACACCGGGTGAGTCCCCATCCTTGAGCCCCATCTGTAGTGTGTGTGGTGGGCTCAGCATGCCCAGAGCCCAGGGTCCACCACCGCCTGTGTGTGACCTTGGACATGCCCCTCATCTCTTCTGAACCTCACTTTTCTCATCCACAAAACCGGAACGATGGGTTCGGTGCTGCTCAAGGTTTTTTGTGCTGATTACTGAGAGATCCCCGGGTGGGGGCCACCTTCTGAGGATGGGAGAAGGCATGGATGAGCTCCTCAGAGATGGGCCTCGAGTAGGTGGGTGCCGTGTGAAGCCCGGAAGCAGGGCCTGGGCTACCGTGGGGGATATTGGAGTGCCCAGGTTGGTCTCACTGTTGGCAAGAGCTTCAGACTTCTCAGAGCTGACCGAGGCGGGTGGCAGGCTGGATGGGAACTGTGGCAAACGGGGGAGCCCACGTCTCTCTCCAGAGAGGGGCCCCACTGAACTCCACTTCCCTCTGCCCTGCAGGAGTGCTGACCCAGTGTGGCCAGATCCTCCAGTTTTTCAAGAGAAGCTAGAAATTTAGGTTTTTACATAATCCTTAATTTTTAGATGTTGCCAACGAATTGAAAAGTTTTCAAAAACACTGTGAGCTCCCGCACTAAACCTGAAGCCCCCAGTTTGCTGTCTCTGCTGGAAATTCAGAGTCACGCCTTCATCTCCATTCACCCCACGCATTCATTCCTTCCCTCATTCATTCATTAGACTGTCGGGTCCTTGAGCACGGGAGCTTTTGTCTCAGTCACTGCTGAACGCCCTGGTGCCCAGCACAGTGCCTGCCAGACAAAGGGGACTCAGCACAGAAGGGATGAATGAATATATGAATGAATGAATGAATGAATATGTACGATCACACACTCCATTCATTCATCCATTGCTCCAGTTTGCTGTCTATTTCTTTAGTCCCCTGGAGGCTGCCCTGGTCATGGGTCCCCAGGGCCACTCCACTGACTTGTGAGACCAGTAAAACGATTTAGGATGAGGGCACCCAAAGGACTTGCCAGCTTTTTTGGGGGCCGTATATGGGGGATGGGTTCCCCTGGGAGCATAGAGCTTCCCTGAAGAGGACAGGGCTGCCTGGAGGTCAGATGGATCTGGGGACCCAACGTTTGTCCCAGGGCCAGCTACATAATTGGTGGGGCCCAGTGCAAAATGAAAATGTAGGACTCCTTTAAAAAAATTATTAAGAGTTTAAGACAGTGACGATAGAGCATTAAACCAAAAATGGGCCCTTTAAGTATGGGGCCCTGTGCGACCACACTGCTCACATACCCATGAAGCCAGAGCTCTCTGTCCCAGTCACAGGGAGGCCCCCAGGCTGCATTCAGGTCCCCAGGCAGCCCCCGTTTTCATCTGTGCCCAGGAGGCCAAGGCTGGGCCTGTTGTTCCAGAACCTGGTCCAGCCCTGGGTCAGAATTTCAGGTTGGTGGAAGTCCCCCACCCTGGAGGCCCTTTAAGAGTATCCAGTCCAAGGTCCCCAGTATGCAGAATGGGAGCTGAGGAAGGGCTGCTCGAGGCCTGGGACCCCAGCAGGTGGTCAGGACAGCGTGGCTGGGCACTCGTTGAGGCCGCTCGGCTGACCTCTGGCCCCTCTTCAGGCCCGGGCCCTGGCTGCTCAGGTGGCTTGAGCAGAATCTGGAGAAAATGCTGCCTCAGCCTCCGAAAACCTCCGAGGTAAGTCGAGGCAAAGGGAAAGCAGGCAGCTGACCACCTAGGAAGTGCCTACCTACTCCAGCAGGCTGTCCTCACCCCTGGGACCCACCGAGTGGCTGCAAGAGGGGCAGGGCATTCAGGGGAAGGGTGGGCGGGGCTGGCCAGGGCAGGGAATGCGCCTGACCGTCTTTCCTGACGTCACTTCCTGTTTACGACGCAGGGCTGGAGAGATGAGCCTGCAGATGCTGCCTTGGGTCCAGGTACAGGGAGGGAACCTGGGAAGGGGCTGCCTGGGATGGTCACAGACTGGGCTGGGGGTACAACTGGGGCCTGAAGGATGCTCGGGGCGGGGTTCAGTGCTTGCAGGGAGCAGGCTGTTGTGGGAGTCCTAAAACCCCCTCCTTGGTCCAGGCTGGGAAGCCAGTAGCCTGGGACAGCCTTGTGAGGTCCTGAACAAGTCCCCTCCCCTTCCTGCACCTCAGCTCTGTGTTTGTCTGATGATGAGGGGAGTTGGGGTGGTCCCAAGGGGCTCCCCACTCAGTCACGTTGGCACCTTGAATCTGGACTCTGTGCCCTAGGGGTTGCATGGAGCCCCACCACGTCATCCTTAGTCTCCTGCTCTCCCTGCTGCATAGAGCCCCCAGGACCCACCTTGGAAATGGAGCCCGTGCCGCATGCCCAGGAGAGCCCCTCCCTGCCTGCTTCTGTCCCCCCGAAGCCCGAGGAGGAGCTGACTCCAGAGCCCCAGCCCGGCATCCAGGCCTCCTCCCTGCCGCCCACCCAGGACCCTGCCAGGTGAGCCTCCCAAACGCCTCTCCTCCCACAAGCAGCAGACTCAGTGCGTGGCCCCAGCCCAGCATCCACCAAATGAGTCTTTTAAATTAGAAAAGTAACACATGCACCTGAGAGAAAATTCAAAGGGGTTTGCAGCGCGCCCTCCCCGGGCATTCGCATCAGCAGCTTCTCCTGCTTCCGCGCTGTTTCCTACACGTAGACAAGCTCTGAGCACGTTTCTCCTTTAAACTCACGTACCCGGCAGCAGCAAACTCTAGATACTGTTCCTCATCTCACTTTTTTCACCTAAAGACGTAACTCAGAGGTGGTTTTATGCATAGAGGTCTGCTCCATTCTGTCAACGGCTGCATAGTATGTTATACGGATGTACCAGCTTTTATTTAAGCATTCAGTGGACATTCAGGTTTGTTTCCACTTTTGCTGCAGTTAATAGCGCTGTACAGGCATCATTGCGTTCACGTGCAAGTAAATCGGAGGAAGTGGAGTTGTTGGTCCAAGTGGTACATGCATTTAAAATCAGGATAGGGACATCCCCGGTGGCGCAGTGGTTAAGAATCCGCCTGCCAATGCAGGGCACATGGGTTCAAGCCCTGGTCCAGGAAGATCCCACATGCCGTGGAGCAACTAAGCCCGCGTGCCACAACTACTGAGCCTGCGCCTAGAGCCCGTGCTCCACAACAAGAGAAGCCACCACAATGAGAAGCCCACGCACCACAACGAAGAGTAGCCCCCGCTCGCCACAAGTAGAGAAAACCCGTGCACAGCAACAAAGACCCAATGCAGCCCAAAATAAATAAATTTATTAAAAAAATAAAAATGAAAAAAATAAAATCAGGATAGGTACTGCTAGGTGCTCCCGCCCTGGCAGTGTGTGAGGGGCCTGAAATGCACCTTGGGGGTGGCAGGGAGGGTAGGGGGGGGACAGAGTTACCTGCTGGGGTCGGAACAGTAGCCAGAGGCTTTCCTGGGGAGGCCAGGGATGGGGCAGTGGTTTTCAGGGCCGGGGGCTTGGGTTCCAGTCCACCTTCGGGTGAGCTTGCTACCTGCCTTGGGAGGGATCTGACTCTCTCTCTCCCCTTTGCAGGTTGATGGCGTGGCTCCTGCACCGGCTGGAGATGGCCCTGCCGCAGCCAGTGGTCCGTGGGAAGGCTGGGGAACAGGTCGGTGCTGGGCTGGGGGGAGCGGGGGCCTTGAGTGGTGGTTGGAGGCGTCTTGGGAGCTCAGGCAAGGGTGGAATGGTCCCTGGGTGGGAGGGGAGGGCACAGAAGGAAGAAGGGAGCCCGCAGCTGGAGCTCAGCCCACCCAGCCCGCCTGTCTGCATGGCTCACACACATTCCACACACACTGTCTGGTCACTGTGGCCACAGGGCTGACAAGTGCTGGCCCAGCCCCTCCTGCCAGGTGGTCACAGTCAGTGGGGGAGGTGCTTCCCGGGGGGGCGGGCAGAGAGGATGCGGGGTGCAGAGGAGGAGCCTCCCAGGAGCATCAAGGAAGACTTCCTAGTGGAAGTGGCCTGCAAGCTGAGAACTGAAGGGGGAGGGGGAGGAGGAAGAGGGTGGGTGAAAGTGAAGGGGGTGGTGTAGGAAGGGCCGTGCAGGCAGAGGATCCGTATGTGCAAAGGCCCAGAGACAAGAGAGGCCCGGAGTGTTCTGGGAAGAAGTGGGGCTCTCAGGAAGCCAGTGGGCCCTGTGTGCATTTCTGACGACCTAGAGCTCCCACATGGGTGGGTGGGAGGAGCAGGGCCTCTCCCACCTCTCCCTCTCCCAGAACCTCCCACCTGGCCCTTCACTCTTGGAGACAATTGGCCATCTTCATAGAAGCACCTGGAACTCGGGGGCAGGAGGCCTGGATCGCAGTCCCCCTGCAGTAGGAGGTGGACAGGAAGCTTCAGGGTCCCTTCCCAGTGGGCTGAGCCTGCAGGCTCCACGTTCATGGCCTCTGTGGGTGGCAGAGGAAGCTCAGCTTTGGAGCTCCCCAACAGGAGGAAAGCGGGGTGTCCAGTGGCAGGAGCGATCAGTGGATGAAGATGTGCTCACTGAGGGGGCGATCCCTGAGGATGGGGCTGTGGGGGGATGGTGTGGTGCTGGCGGGGAGAGGCCTTCGTGCAGATGGAACTTTGAGACAACACTCCAGGGAAGGATGGGAGAGGTTTTTCATACATAGATAACAAGAGAGAGGGCATTCCAGGCAGGGGCCCAGTCTGGGCAAAGGAGCTGAGGTGGGACGAGGCAAGTGGTGACCCTGGTGGCGGAGTGACTGGAGGAGCGGGTGACCTCTGAGGCAGGAGGGAAGAAGCAGGACGGGATCTTCTGCAGTGTCCTGGGAGCCGTGAGGAAACCCCGTTGCTCCTGCGTGTGCCGGGAGGGCTGATGGAAGCAGGGAGGCCGGTGAGGAGTCCACAGCAGTTATTTTCTCCTTTTCTCCCCATACAGGAGCCTGAGTCCCCTGTGACATGTGACGTGCAGAGCAGTAAGTGACACGTTCGTGGGTCCTCGTGTGTGTCTCCATGGGGATGCTTGGTCTGAGCGTGCGCGGGTCGTGGGGCAGGCAGAGCCTCCGGACCTGGAGCTGGGAGAGCCCCATGTTCTATAGGCCCTACTTCAGGTCAGCCTGGCCAGGTCACCAGAGCCCGGCCCAGAGCCAGATGGTGGCTGGAGGCCCCTCTTGGGAGCCGGGGGTGGGGGGATGCACACATGGGCAGGAACCTGGCTTGCCTTCCAGCTTCTATCCAGAAAAAATAATTCTGAGGTCAAGTTGGATGGGCCCCCCTTTCCTGCTAGGAGCCCCTAGTGAGAACTCCCCACAGCCCCTTGGGCCAGTGGGTTTGGCTAAGCAGAGTCCCTGATTGTGGGGTGAGAGAGGGGAGATGGGCTTTCTCTGGGGGGACTGGGTCCCTTGAGCTGGGAGGGCGTCCCCTCCCTTGTGGGGTATGTGTGCTGCCTTTTATCCCAGCTGTGCACCAGGACTGGGGCCCAGACTGAGGCCAGGAGGGGAGGGCTAGGACCCCAAATCTGCTCTTCCTTCATTTCATGGCCTCTGGAAAGGCATGTGGTGTATGGGGCATTCATTCATTCATCCATTCACAAATGCTCATGGAGGGCTGCTATGTGCCAGGCCAGCGATGAGCGCTGAGGGTGAGCAGAGCAGAGTTAAGGCCTGGGAGCGGTGGCCCTATTCCACCCTGGACACAGGCCCTTGGACCGTGGGCCTCGGGTGTCCCAGGGCTGCCAGCCCCAGGCCCGCTGGGCCACTGGTGGCTTTTACGAGCGCTCTGACATGGGCGGCCACCACAGGCTGGCCAGCTGTGGAGCTCGGGTGTGGGTGTCACGGGGTTTGTATAATCGTGACAGCGTCGTGAAGGGGAGGCTCAGAGCAGGGCTCGCTCAGTCTCCAGCTCGTGGCCACCCTGGAGGGCCCAGCGCGGGCCGCCTATGGCTGTTGGGGAAGGCAGAGGGGAAGAGACGTGTCCAAGGTCACAAAGCAAGTTGTCGTGGAGCAGTGACTAGAGTCCCCTGGGCGAAGCAGCTGCTCAGCCAGGCCAAGGTTAGAGGAGTGGAAAACCTTCCCTGGAACAGAGCCATCCACGCGACCCTCCTACCAGGGGCCGCTGAGAGCGCTGAGGACGGAGCCCCCAGCCCTCTCACCCTCCTCCCTGCTCCTCTGGAAGGAGGCAGGTCTCAGCCAGCTGTAGCAGGGCCTCCCTGCGTGCCTGGAGCGTGCGGGTCATGGTGGGGCCTGGGGCAGCCCCGGGGTGGGCTCAGCCCCGGGGTGTGTCAGTTTCCTGGGGGTGCCGTAACAAAGGACCACGCAGGGTGCCTTCAAATAGCAGAAGTGTCTTCTCTCGCGGTTCAGGAGGCCAGGAGCCCAGAGTCCAAGTGTTGGCAGGGTTGTTTCTTTCTGGGGCTCTGAGTGGGAGACCGTGCCTGGTCTCTCTCCTGGCTCTGGTGGCTGCTGGCCATCCTTGGTGCGCTGTGGCATCTAGCTGCCCTCCAATCTCTGCCTCTTCCTCTGCGTCCGCCAAGTCTCCCTCTCCTGTCTTCTATAAGGACACCAGTCATTGGATTAGGGCCCAACCTAAATCCAGCATGACCTCATCTTGAGATCTTTAACTAGTGACATCTGCAGAGACCCTATTTCCAAATAAGGTCACACACGTAACAGAGGATAGGACTTGGATATACGTTTTTTGGGGGGACACTATTCAACCCACCACAAGGGTGACCCTGAGGGGTGAGGGATGCGTATCCCGCCCCCACTCCGTCCCCCAGTCTCCCCATCCTTTCGCTCATTCATTCCCTCCGCCTGTCCACCCCGCCACCCACCCTTCTCTCTTCTCCTTTGTTTCAGGGGTGGCTGCAGCTGGAGGCCTCTGAAACAAAAGGGAGGGGAGCCTGGGAGAGCGCAGATGGACAAATGGACAGACGGATGGAAGGAAAGAAGGGTTCCCTGAAGAGAAGACCTGCAGGGCAGGGGGATGAGGTGGACATTGACCCCCCTACCCTCCTTGAACCCCCTGCTTCCCGCCCCCAATCCCAGGCAGGGTGAGGGGGATCCAGTCCCAGAACTGCCTCTCGGAGACCAAGTTGGCCCCTCTCCACCAGAGCAAGGGGAAGGCCAACCAAGGGCAGCCTGTGGGATTTAGGCTAGACAGCAGGAGGACTTCCCACCAGAGGCTGCAGGAAAGCCCGCGGGCGCAGCCTCAGCATGGTGCCTGGCACACTCAGCGCCCCCCCGGGACACAGTTTTTCCCCAAAGAGGATCTCCTTAGGCTCGGCTATGTTCTCCGCCTCAAAGAGTCGGGGACTACCAGTGGACAGCGGCACGTGCTTTACTTGACATTAAAAAGCATACGGTAGCACATCAAACCTGTGATCGCATGATATTATTGCTTCAGATAAGGCTAAAGCGAGAACCTAGGTCTGAGAAGTGGGTGGATTCAGACGGCCCGTGGTATTGGGGCTGCCGGAAGGAGTTAGCCAGGGGTCCTGAGCCAGTTGCCCTGGGTCCCAGCTGGCTCCACAGATGTCTTCATTTGGGGCAAGGCGTGATTTTAAAAATTAGAATTAGTTGTCAACATTTAAAAATCAGGTGGCTTTGCATAGAAAAATCTGGCTTCTCTTGAAAACTGGGAAGATCGAGCTGTAATGGTCCCGCGCTGTGCTTGTGAGGACGGTCTGAGTGGCAGCTGCCACCTGAGGGCAGGTGGCACCCTCCGCTTTACCCACATGCACCATCTCCCTGGCTACATAGGCCTTGGAGTTTGAGACCCCTGAGGTCTCAAACTGGCAGGGAGGGGAGGGCAAGCTGGTAGACGTAATAAAATGAACATGTGTGCCAGGAGGTGAGAGTGTGGGCACTGCAGCTAATCTGGAGCCCAGAGTCCTTGAGGCAGAAGGTAAAACTAGAAGAGTTGGGGCCTGATGTTGGGGGACGAGGCTGTAGGCAGTGGGGAGCCATTGAAGGTGGTTGAGCAGGGCAGTGACTTGACCAAGATTACTCCCTGGCTGAGCAAGCATTGGAGGCAGAGAACGCAATGGACACAAGGGTTCTTGAACTTGAGGCCACATCTGGGGGGAGCTGTGAAGGATGTCCCATGCCCAGACCTTTCAATTTGAAGAGTGTGGGAGCCTGATAATCTGCATTTTCAAGAAGCACCCACCTCCCCAGATGATTCTGATGATGGGGTAGCGGCAAGGACCATGATTTGAGAAATACCAGTTAGTGAGAAGTTAGTGCTTTGGGGGTCAGATGGGAGAAGATGTGGTTCTGGACCGGGGAGAGGCAGAGGGAGTGGGTATCACGACCTAGGCCTGCCAGGGAGGATGGGGGTTTCGAGTCAAGGCCTGGGCTTTGCCAGCAGCCCAGGGACCGGGCGGGGGCCTTGGCCTAGAATCCATGCTCCTGGGTTTCCTGCCTGCTGCTCCTAGAAACAGCAGCTTCCTCCCCATATGGGGCTATTGGTCTGCACTGCTGGGGTCAGAGCCCTATTCAGCTGCCCTGAGGGCCATGCCAGGCTGGCAGAGAGGATGCTGTGCCCGTGAGGGGCTCCAGGGGGAAGTTTAAGCCCTGGACGGAACAGCAGTTTCCATGTGAGTTTGAGCACCTGTGGTGCATCGTAGCCCCATCTGTGACCTGGGTGGACCCTGGAAAAGCCGGGAGAGCTGTGAATCAAATGCCCGCAGAGAGGGCTGGGAGCTCCACGGGAGGAAGGGCCCTGCCCAGGGATTGGTATCCCCTGCCTGCCCTTCCTGGCTCGTACCCTCCGGCACCATCCTCTTCTTTGGCTGTAAAATGGGGACAGGCGTGGCACAAAGATGAAAGGAGGAAGTGTTTCTAAAATGCCCACTCACTAATTAGTACCTAAAAAGAAAGGGTTAATGCAAGGGAAAGCAAGGATGCAAGTAAGGACAGCCTCCAGCGCCCATTATGCAGTGGCCGCCAATGGCAGGGAGGCGCTCCTGGGGCGTGTTTGTCACTTGGGATGGCACCAGGGCAATGAGTCAGGGGACCTGGCACTGCTTCCAGCATCCTGTGTGGCCTTGGACAAGTCACTCATCCTCTCTGGTCGATAAAATGGAGGAGAGTAGTGTTCTTACCCGGCAACGTTGCCGTGGAAGCTCGTGAGCTCACAGGCCAGGGGATATTCTGTCCCCTGGATGTCACCTGGATGTCAGGCAGGAACCTGAACCCTCAGCGGCTGATCAGGATGAAGACACTGCAACATTACTGGGTGGCAACATAGAACGACACACACCTATGACATGTATGTCCCACCAATGGATTCAGGGCCACAATTGGAGGATCCTCCCTGGTCAAACCCCAGGGCTGCTTGTAGGGATGGGGGAGCCAGGACCGTAGTTCAGGAAGCATGTGGGAGGCTCCTCTGGAGGCCAGGCAGTAGCGTCCTCTGTGAGGCTGGATGACATCGGTACATGGAAGCCAGGAGGCAGGAGTGGGGAGTGAGGTGACTCTTGGAAAGCAGACAGCCTCATGCCTGGCACGTGGGGAGAACCCCGTAAAAGAAGGTATTAACCTGCATCTCAGCGTGCTCACCTGTAAAATGGGGAATAAGATATAAAAGAGGGAAAATAAAATGAGGGTAATAGTTATTCCCACTTCAAAAGGTTGATGTGAGGACTGATTGAGTTAGTCCATGTAAATCACTTAGCACAGGGCCTGGCATATAGTAAATGCTCAATAAATGTAGCTGGTGTTGTTATTATTACCATTACTATTATTAATATTATTAGTCTACACCATGAACAATAACTTCCAAAGTCAAAGGATGAGACTTGAGGCTAGCTTCCATTTAAAGTCGCCGTTAGTAACTCATGCCTGGCCTGAAGGCCACCAAGACTGCTGGAGCTTTTTGGGAACCCCTGCTACCAGGCAATCTCCACCTTTCTCCTGTCTTGGGGTGGGCTTAAGGCTCCTGATGAGACTCCCCTGCACCCACTTCTGCCAAGGTCACAGCCCCACAGTGTTTTCATTGCCAGGGACCAGGGTACGTGGAGAAAGGTTGAAAGTGAGACCACCTCCACGAGAAAGTCAAATTCAGTTCCCTTGGAGGTTGGAGCCTCTAGTCCAGGAGGAAGTCTTCCTAGACTCCCGGAAGGAGGTTCTGAGATGATGGGCATGTAGTACGCTGTCACCAGGGGGCGGCATCTAGAGAACAGGTGGTGGGCAAGCTTTGTCTGCATCCCTCGGGACATCCCAGGCCACTGCACTTGGATGTGGCAGGGTGGACTTCGAGCCTGGGTCTCTTGGCATCACCTGCAATACTGTGGTGGAAGCATAGTTTCTGCTTCTGCACAAACCTCCAAGAAGGAGGCTCCAGTGAGAAACAAGACTAACTGTAACTGAAACTCTGTCTCGAGGGGAAAAAGAGAGGGAAAACTAATGGAGGGAGACAGGATGAGCGATCGCGGGGGGCTTCAGCCCATCACTTTAGCACTGACCTGGCTGTCAACGGTCCCACTGATAGCGGTGCCCTTTCTGCTGCTTGGCTGAGAGCTGGCATGTAGCTGGTGATGACCAAGGTGATGCGAGAGGCCCAGGCCCACTCTCCCCCTCACCCTGTGTCCCCTGTAGTCAGCATCCTCCCGGGAGAGCACGAGGAGCCCAGTCTCATCCTAGAAGATGTTGACCCTCACTGGGAGGAGTATGAGTACCAGGAGGTCAGCAGCCCACGGGGCTCAGAGGCAGCTCCAGCTGATGAAGAGGAGAGCGAGGAGGTGGAGCAGATGCCCAGGTGGGAGCCAGAGAAAGCCCTAAAAAACAACAGTGCTTGGGAAGATAACAGGCACACGGTACAGAATCCCAAAGGTATAAAAGGGCATAGAGCGGGCCCCAAGTCTGCCTCTTCCTCCCTTTCCCTCCCGCCAGACACGCATCCCTCTCCCCACGGGCACAGTGGCTGCCAGCATCTTCTGTACCTTTCCAGGGCCCATCTGCGCATATATGAGCATGGATTCCCTTCATTTTTTTGTACAAAAGATAGCATGTCACATGCACTGACCTATCTGCACCTTGCTACATTCATTCAACAGCGTACCTTAAGATCTTTCCACATTTAGTACGTGGAGATCATCCTCATTTTTTTTTACAACTGCATAGTATTCCATCCTATGGATATGCCAGAATGTATTTAACCTTGATGGCCTTTAGGTTGATTCCAAAATTGTATTATTATAAACAATTCTGCGACAAGCACTCTTGTCCACATGTCCTTGCATGTGCATGTGTGTACCCCCTGCAGGACACATTTCCAGAAGGGAGTTGCAAGGTCCTCGGGGAAGGGAATGTGTAACCATGGTAGTGATGTCTGGGTCACCCTCCACAGGGGCTGAACCATCTTAGTTCCCACCTGTGAGCTGGGTGATAGCTGCTCAAGCCAGGAGGCCTCAGGTCCTCAGGCCTATGACCTCCATTGCAAAGATGGGGAAACTGAGGTCCAGGGAGGATCAGAGACTGACCTAGGGTCAGCACCAGGACAGCTGGGTGCTGGGACCAGCTCCTGATGCAGTGAGGGAGCTCTGTTGCTAGAGAGAAGCCGGGGCTGCTCAGGCAGGGCTCCCCAGGTAAAGTCTTGGGTGGGGAGTTAAGGTCTGGTCTCTGGGGGGCGGGTCACAGTCCATCGTACTGAAAATAGGGGTCAGGAGGTGGATCCGGGGTACAGCTACAGGCGACCTGACCTCCTGCCTTTGACCTCAACTCAGGGAGCTGCCTCAGATTCAAGAGGAGAAAGAAGACGAGGAGGAGGAGGACGGAGAGGAGGAGGAACCTGAGTAAGGACCCGTGCCCCTGGCTGAGGGATGGCCCGGGGAGGGGCTGCCAGGGCTTCTGGGGTCAGGGTGCTTTCTGCCACTCACGGAAGCTCCTCCCTTTCTTCCATGCCCACTTCCGCTGGACACTGACCAGAAAGGCTGAGGCGGTGCTGGGGGACCCCACTGTGCTCATAATGACCTTGAGATTCACAGTACCTAATACTCAGCGACCACCTCCACACCACCCACACTCACACGTACAGAGGTAGAATGCACCTCCACGGGGTGGGGATTTTTTTTTGTTTGCGGTACACGGGCCTCTCACTGTTGTGGCCCCTCCCGTTGCGGAGCACAGGCTCCGGACGCGCAGGCTCAGCGGCCATGGCTCACGGGCCCAGCCGCTCCGCGGGATGTGGGATCTTCCCGGACCGGGGCACAAACCCGCGTCGCCTGCATCAGCAGGCGGACTCTTAACCACTGCGCCACCTGGGAAGCCCCGGGGTGGGGATTTTTGTCTGTTGCCTTCACTGCCATGTCTCCAGAGCCCAGAACAGTGTCTAGCACAGTAGGCACCAAATCAGTGTTGGCTGAATGCATGGAAGGATGCGCTGACCCATGCAGTGGGCGCCCAGCTCTCCCGTGTGACTAACAGAGCCAAGGCGCAGAGCTGTCTCCGTCCCTCACACCCTCCCCAACAGTCGGTCCCCAGTGGCTGCCTTTGATGCCCCTTAAGGCTGCCCTGGATTCTGCTCTATCTTCCATAATGGTTGATTCTGTATCCACATCCATAAAAATTTCAACATCAAAACACACCAAAGAATTCAGTTACAGTAAGAGCTTAAAAATGGAGCTCAGAAAACGCTAAAAGTTACAATCAAGCTTGCCAAGAACTAGATCTTAATTATTCCCACCACTAAAAAGAAATGGTAATTAGGGGATGTGATAGAATGGTCATTATCGCTACAATGGCAACCGTATCATAATATACAAATGTATCAGTCAGCATGTTGTACACCTTATAAAATGTTATATGTCAAATATATTTGAATAATAAGAAAAGAAACCACTAAGAGGGAGGTGATTCTGAGCAACGTGGGCTGGACAGAAGGGCAGAGGGAGAGGTGGATGCACGTGGAGGTGATGAGCAGATGGCTGGGATGCCTGAGTGGAGTTAGGGGATGAGAGGCTGGACCAGAGATGTAAAGATGGGCGTCTGATCTCACAGACGGAATGAAAGTGGGGTTGGAGGAGATGCCCGGGGAGTGAGTATAGATGGAGGAGAGGCCAAAATGCCAGATCAGAGGTCAGGGAGATGGGGAGGAACCAGAAAGGACCAAGGAGGGGGAGGCGCCCATGGGGGGTGAGGGAAATGAGAAGGGTGTGAGGCCTGGAGGCCCAGTTGGAAAGTGTCTCAAGGAGGAGGGAGTGAACTGCTGCCTCGCGAGCAGCCCGCATGTCCCAGGAAGAGTGACAGTGTAGCTCGTGGAAGGGGTGGGAGATGTCCTTCGGAGGTGGTGGGGCCAGATCGTGAAGGCCTTGAACTTGATTTCCCGGGAGCAGTGGGGAGCCGTGGAAGGTTTGTGAGCAGGGAAGTGACAGGCTGGCAGCTGCACTGTGCAGAGACCGAGGCAGGAGGAGCAGCGTGGTGGCCGTTGTACCACAGATCAGGCCAGATGATTTAACCTGTCCCCTTGCTCCATCCCCCTTGTATTATTCCCTGCCCTCTGTGGTACCCCCGGCCCATACACTTCCTCCCTGCCCCTTTGGCCATGGCCTGAGGCGAGGTATCATCACAAGTGTTGGGAGCACAAGCTTTTCTTCTCTCAGCAGAGTGACCTGGGCAAGTGGCAGGTGGGCACAGAGCTTCTGCCTCCACATCTCTAAAACGGGGTTGATAACAGCCCCTCCTGAGTGGTAGAGGGCTGGCTGTGAGAATGGATGCGGTAGGACCTGGTGTGGAGTAAGTGCTCCATCAAAAGTCACCCATCTTCTCATCCCTACTGAGGGTCACTTTTAGTCCCAGTCAGGAAAGGGTTAAACCATGAGGCCACACAGGATTTGGGGGCTAGAAGCCTGCTTAGTGTCATCTACTTTGAGTCCGCGCTTGCCCAGTTCACCTATAATCTTTCTATCCTCAGCAGGAGGCCACACAGCTACTTGATTGCCTCCAGTGACAGGGAGCTCACAACCTCTCAAAGGCCATCCATTTCATCCATATGCACCTCTGAGTTAGGAAATTATTTCTTCTGCCAAAACTATGGCTTCTGTAACCCAGTCCTAATTCTACCCTCCAGGCCTCTCCAGAGCCAGGATCCTCTCATTAACAGGTAACTGCCCCTCCCCTAAATGAAGACCTTAGATGCTGCCTGGTTGCATTAGTGCAGTTCTGTTTGCCCCCTGCTTTCACCTGCCTCTGTGTAGACTGCAGAGCTCTGAGCTGTTCTGCCACCAAACCCGTATGCCCAACACATAGGTCTGCAAATCCCTTTATATGTCACAGCTCCTGAGCTAAAATACCACTTGAAAGCCAGTGAGCCAACGTGCACACACACAGGCACACACACTAACTACACACGTGTTCTCTGCACAGTACACACAGACACACATATCTGCACCGCACATACACACCTGCACACAAACACAGCCACACATGCTGGGTTATGTGCACACTTATGTGTAGGCAGGGCACTTACACGGCCTGATACATGCACAAGCAACACACACGGGCACACGTGTACACACTTGCACTTATCCACACTAGACACAAGTGCATACATACAGTTACCTACAAACACTGCAGGCACACACAGGCTCATACAATGTTCACCCAGAGCTTCAAACTCAGGGCACTTTCGGGCCCGGGGCCCCAGGTAGGGACAAGGGCCCTGTGGTGACAGAGCCAGTGATCCCAGGGCCAAGGCCAGAGGGTGTCAGGCGTGTGACAGGTGGGCTGGGCTGTCACTGGCTGGGGAAGGATGCTTTTGCCAGCTTTGCGGAGGCACAGGGGTTACTGACGACAACGCACAAGCCCTGGTAACGGGCAGATGGTCGCCTAGCGACCTGGTCTCTGTTGGCAACAGCTCAGCTTTTCATAGCAACGGAAGCCTTTTGGGCCCCACCTGGCCTCCCTGGGGCCATTTCCGCAGAGTTCCCCCCGCACGTTCCCTCAATCTGATTAGAAGCAGGAAGGATTGGTGGCTCATCTGCCACCCGAGCCACACTGGCTCCAGAGCTGGCCTCACGGGCTCGGGGCCGGGCTCGGACTCCCCCAATCCTCCTCTGGCATGCACCGACCTGGGGCTTGGAATGAATGTCATCGCCCCCAGCTGAACTCCTGCACCACGGGCGTCCTTGTCAGCAGAGACAGAGAGACCCAAGTAGGTGGCTGCTTCTCCCTAAGGGCTCCCCTCCTTCCTTCTTTCGGGGCTGGGGGACCGGGTGACGAGTCTGCTGAAGGCAACAGTGAGGACCTTAACTTGGGGGCACAGCCTGTTTTGTGACTTGGGGGAGGACAGTGGGCTGGCCGTTGCGGCTACTCCCCACACCTTTAACTCGGAGAGCCAGGACCTCTGGGATGCCCGCCTCAGCCAGTCTGTCTGATCCTCTACTTGGAAATCCCTGGAACTTGGGAACTTTCCAGAAGTTGATGGCCCGCTCCATCTGGGCTGGTCAAGAGGGGGCCTCAGCAGGCACCAGGCAAACTGCCAACCAGGGGCAACATGATTTGGGGGTACATGGGTCCCCAAACAGCCCCTGGTGGGGCTGACAGGCCCACCGTAAGGCTTGTTACGTGTCTCCGTAGCTGGAGATGTTTGTGCAAAATGTTCCACAATCTCTGTGGGTGGTTCACAGACCTGCAGAAGGCCGCCTCCTCTGGGATTTATAATAATAATGACAAGAACAGTCATAATAACAGCTGTCACCTGATTAGCACTTGTTTTCCGTGCCAGACGTGGTGCTAAGGCTCCTACTGCTAATCCCATTTCACAGATGAGAGAACTGAGGCTCAGAGATAACAGCCCACACATCCACGGGTGTTCTGCCAGCAAGCACAGAGCTGGGATTCTGTCCCAGGTCAGGCTGGGCTCCTAAGCGGACACCTAGTACTACAGACAAGGAAAGCTGTTTACCAGTGTTTAGAGACGGAGAACCCAGATGACACCGGACATGGGGAGGTTTTTTGACTTTTCCATGAGCTTCTCACTGGCCCTTCTGACCTCATTCAAATAAGCCAGTCTGTGCAGTACAGGCTGGATGAGTCCTACCCATTTGACAGATAAGCAAACGGAGGCTTCCCGGGGACTTGCTTTCCAGGCCGGATTCTAGAATGAGCAAGACGCCAGGAAGCCTCTGACTGGGACTGTGGGAAGTTCATTTCCTGGGCCTTTGCACTCTGAGAACCGAGGAGGCCCCTGCATCTGTTCCAGGGAAGGAGAACCCAGTCTGCCCCTCGCATCACAAGCCCATCCCACCCTTCCAGGAAGGGCCGACTTCTCTGTCAGGTGTGGAAGGCACGGTTCCTGTAATACTTTGAGAGGCCCCCAAGAACATTTTAATTTCTTTCAAAATCAGACCAAAAAATGAACTTTTAGTTGGAAGAGAATATTTTAATATATAATATTAACATATTAATCTTCATATGAATGCAGTCACAAAATGGAATTTTAAAAATATATTTATGGAGGAAGGGGCCCGTGAAGGCTGAAGTGCCCAGGCCCTGTGGAAGTCATAATATGCCCTTCTCTTTAAGAAAAGCTGTGTCTTCCTGGGCAGGGTAGAGAGTGTGACTGACACTTCAGGCCCCTCACAATGGAAATACATATGCAATGGAGAGAAATAAAGTGAGTTAGGTGCTTGAATCCTCCAAACACTCGCCTCACTCCTCCACGTCACCTGGGGCTGTGCAGACACTCAGAGGCAGGCAGTGGAGAATTAAAGACTTGGTGCTAGAGTCAGAGACACCCATCTTTTATCCAGGTTCACCTGGTACAGGCTGTGTGACCTCGGACAGGCCATCTGACCTCTCTGAGCCTCCGATTTCTGAGCTCAAATAGGATCCGTCATAGCGGGGCTCTCGGGTTTATTTGGGTGAGGATTTGGTGAGACGCTGTGCGTTCCATGTGCTTGGCCCGGCGCCTGGCACACAGCCCTTGGGAGCTGCTGTGACAATATGATTGCTGGCTGATTCCTGCTCCCAGGCTGCTGGCTCCAAACCGACTGGGCTGTAATTCCATCCCCATCTCCTCACCCACCTCAGGAGGGCTGAGACTTGGCCCTCTGGGTAAAGGATGGGGAATTCAGGTTTTCTGGGCAGCGGATGCCAAAGGGCATCCTCCATGAGCCCCTTGGCAACAGTGGTCCATGGCATGGGGTGAGGCCGTTAGGAAGCAGAATCTAATTCTAACCACAGAAATCACATTAGCCCTTGGTCCCAAGTCATCATTTTAACCCAGAGATTGCACACAGGCATCTCAGGGCCCAATTTAGTCTGGAGACAGGCTCTTTTGGATATTGACATATTAATATAGATATTAATATAGATAATACAGATGTTAATATAGATCTATTCATTTGGATTAATTATCAGCATCTAGAGATGGGGAGGTCCCCCCTTTAAAATGTGTAGTTCAGGCTCCTCTTGAAATTCAGCAGATCTGGCCACGGGACTCCCATTCCAAGCAGAGTGGGGTTGCTGACTCAGATGGGCACAGGTTCTTCTCTCCTTCCTGTAGTCTCACCCCGGCCCCCGTCACTCATGTATGCCTCTGCCTGGGCCAGGGACCGCTGAAAGCTTCAGCAGTTGCAGTGTGGCTCTGATCTCATGGCATGGAAAAAACCAGGGTCTGTGTCCAAGGTTTGTGTGATGTGGGACCATTTGCTGTGTGATTTTGGCCAGGCCACTTGACCTCTCTGTGCCTCACCTTTCTCATACTCCCTGCTCTGCCTATATCCCCAAGGTTGCCTGGAGACTCTCAGAGGGGAAATGCTGGGCATAGATTTTGAACACTCTACAATGCCCTTTGGTCAGCCCCTAAAGGACAGCTCCTCAAAACCGTCCTCCGTGATTTTCTTTGCACTTGCTGTTCCCCTTTCCTGGACACTATTCCCTACCTATGTCCAGCTCGCAGGCCACCTCCTCTGGGAAGCCCTCCTTCCTAGGCAGAATTGTGCTGTGCCCTTCATAGCTACTTGCTCCAGAGGTGTGACTCAGACTGGGAACTTGTTAGCAGGATGTGAGATCTGCCACCTGCCTGTGCTGGGAGCTTCAAGAGGGCGAGGACCTATCCTTAGGCGTCTTTGTGCCCCAGCTCCTGGCACAGAGCCTGGCACTCAGCACAGTTCAGGAAACATTTAACACCCCTAACCCCAGCCCTTCCCTCTGCCCCCTCGCAGTCACAGTGTCCTGCTGGATAGCTGTCTGGTGGCGCAGGGAGGCGAGGACCAGCGTGGAGTAGGTGGAGCCGAGCGCCAGAGCGCCTCGCACCAGGTACCGAACAGCACCAGGCTGGCGGCCGGGCTACCTCAGAGGCCTGGACTGGAGTCGGCGGAAGGGGCTGGGCCTTGTCCCCTTTGCTTACAGGGGCGGGGTTTGGCTCATGAGATGCCCATGGGACAGAAGTGAGCAGGCTGGTGCGTGCTGTGAGGCCCTGCTTGTAGCAGGGGTCAGATGGTGCCAGGAAGGGCCCCGGGTGGTACGGCCATGGGTGGGAAGCAGTGGGCTTAGACTCCAGTCCTCACATGGCTGTGTGACCCTGGGCAAGTCACCTCCCCACTCTGGGCCTCATTGGCCACCTCTGTAAAATGGGGCTAAAAACCCTTCCCTGGAGTGCTGTATACAGTCCTACGCTGTGAAGTGCGGTGCTGGGTGGAGAGTGCCACGGTGGCTGCTTCAGTTGCTTTGTCCCCACGCGCAGAGGGCTGCCCGAGAATTTCCCCTCATTATATGTGACAGGTCCAGGTGTTGGGGCCTGGGGCTCCTATGTGCACTGGACGCCCCAGAAGGTGAGTTGGAGGGTATGACCAAACGGGCTAGTCTTGGGGCCCATCCTGAGGGTAGGTCCCCCCACAGGGGCTGGGCTGGACTAGGGCTAGGACAGGGCTTGATGGTCACAGCTTCGATTTCCTCTTTATCTTTTGCAGGAGCTGCAGGAGGAGGCCGTGGCCGCCAGCTCAGGAGGTAGGCGTGTGGTGGGGTTGCATAAGAATGTCCAGGATGCTTTCAGGCTGGGGGCAGCCAGGGTACAGGGGCAAACCCTCCTCCTGTCCCTCTCAACTCGTCCCCCTGCCCCATCCCATCCTCAGGCAAAACCCATTCTGTGCATCTTAGGGCCACTTTGTCAGAGCCTGATGATGTATTTCAAAGGCCCCAGGGGAATTGCACTGAGGCCCCCCCCTGGACCCCAAGAGGCCTGGGGAAACCATACTCCCAGCCAGCCCCTCCTGCCACCCCCCTCACTGGGAACACAGCTCTCTAGGTTACTGCCCAGCGAGCATTTGGCTCAAATGTAACGTACCTGAGTGAAAACTGGGGCCAGAGCTCGCTAAGGCTGTGTCCTAGACTCTGTGTCCTCTGAGCTTTTCCTTACTGCTAAGATCCCCAGCACAATTTGATTATTTGTCACTCCCACCCCTAATCCTGAGAACTTCAGGGATGGTGGGGACAGAGCCTAGGGGAGTGAGGATGTCTGGACACTGAGCCCTGGCCTCGCAAACTTCCACAGGCCTCAAGACACGGTGGTGCTCCACCTGCCCTTTGAGGCAGACAGACCATTTTACAGATGAGAAAACTGAGGCTCCATGTGGGCAGCATTTGGCTCAGTGGTCAAGGACACAGACCTGCATTTCACTATTGGCTCCTCCCTCTTCCTCACTCTTCTGTGACCTCTCTTAACTGTGGCTCCCAAATCAAGAAAGAGGCTATAACAGTACCTACCTCACTGGGTTGTTGGGCAGAGTGGGGGTGACAATGCATCACTGGAACTGAAAGAAGAGACCATAATGGGGACCACGACAATGACGTTTGTGTCCCAGGCAGCCATTGGTGGAAATGGGACTGGACCCGCGTGTCTTAACCCCAGGTGTCCTGAGCCTGCCCCCCACCTGATCTTTGAAAAAATCCTCTGTTAACTTTAACCCAAATCTGCCAGAAACCTACTAAGTCTGCACCCCACACGGATGAACAAGACCAGGATCACCCGGTTGCAGACTCAGGTTCCGTGGGGCTGGTTCCACCCCCTTCCCCAGGTCATTTGGAAGCAGGTGGCCTGGGAACCACACTTTGAGAAACACTGAAACACAGCCCTTTGTCTGCCGCCACTCGAAAGTATGGCTCTTGAACCAGCAGCTTTGGTGTCACCTGGGAGCTGGTTAGAAATGCAGAATCCCAGGCCCCATCCCAGACCTGCTGAACCAGAATCTGCACTGTTAACAAGATCCCTGGTGATTTCTCTGCGCATTTGTGTTTGAGAGGCAATGGCCTTGAGCCCTTGTTCTCAATCATGACTGCACATTGGAATCATCTGGGGAGATTTAAAAATCCTGGGGCCAGGGCTTCCCTGGTGGCGCAGTGGTTGAGAGTCCGCCTGCCGATGCAGGGGACACGGGTTCGTGCCCCGGTCCGGGAAGATCCCACATGCCGCAGAGCGGCTGGGCCCATGAGCCATGGCCGCTGAGCCTGCGCGTCCGGAGCCTGTGCTCAGCGACGGGAGTGGCCACAACAGTGAGAGGCCCGAGTACCGCAAAAAAAAAAAAAAAAAAAAAATCTTGGGGCCAGTCCTCACCCCAGACCATTAAATCAGAATCTCTGGGGATGGGCCCACGCATCAGGCATTTCCAGACCTCCCCAGGCGATTCCAATAGGCAGCCCATTTGGGGAAACAGGGACCTAGGAAAAGTTATTGCTTCTGGTTGGAAGTGAAATTAATTGAGCTCCAGGATTTCTTTGGGATGGAAAATCCTACCAGGCTAAGAACGTTTGAGTCTGTGAGCCTAAGCCTGAGGGGTTCTGGGTTCTCTGATTCTAATTTCTTTGAGTCTAAAGTATGAAATGCTACGATGGTTGGTTAGCAGAGAAAGCTCCAGAACTGGGGCGCTCAGGGCTGGCTCTCAGAGCTGTTGGGTGGATGAGCCACATGACTGGTGATGCTCTTGACACTGAACTCCAGGGACAAGGGTGACGCTCCAGACTTTGGGTGCAGCTGCTGCGAGTGCAGGTGGGCACCGGGCTGGTCCGTGGTGGCGCTGGTGGGGAAGAGCCCCACCTACCCTGCCTCTCCCAACTCTGTGCTCCTCATTGCAGTCCCCAGGGTCCCGCCTCTGCCTGAGATCCCCTGCCCCTAGCACCATGGCTAAACCAGGCCGGGACGTGGAGCTGAATCGCCTGGTCCAGGACCAGCCACCTGGCCAAGTGACCCCTGGGCTTACTCCCCCAAACCTGGTGGAGCACCTCCCCAATGTGCCCAGCCACCACCCCCCGATCACCCGCACCCCTGTCCTCATCTCCCGGAGGACAGCCTTGTCCAACTCCAGCTTCGCCAAGGAGACCAGGAGCTCCATCGGTCGCCTAGGTAGCGTGAAATTGACCACCCAGCGCGCTGGTGTCTGTGGTGTGCTTCTGCATGGCTTGGGCTGTTTCCTGCATGGGTGCCATGGTCTTGGCGTGGGACCACTATTTGGGCTCATGGAACACCACCCCTTCTTCCTCTGCTGACCAGTGCCTTCATCTTGCTTTGTGGTGACTTGAAGGGTATTAGTCCCCTTCTCTCTGTGCCTAAAATTCCACAATGAGCAATTCATTTCTTTGGGTTAAACACGGCTTTTTGCAGATCATCAATTTTTATACAGGTAGTCACTCATACCCGAGTTTAAACAAGTCACTCAGCTCTCCAGGCCAAGAGGCTTGGGGCAGGGAGCTGGGTGGGGGAAGAGAATAATCAGAGGGAAATGAACCAGAAGAGGAATGTGGAGGTCCGTTGCAGACAGAATCTACCGACCTTGAGAGTTGGCTGGGAGCTAGACTTTCTGAGGACTGTTGTTATCTGCTCAGCAAATTCCCTTTCAGGAAAGGGGAGGCCCCCAGGTGCTGACAGGCAGACCCAGAGGAGGCGTCCTCAGGGGCCAGTGCAGAGAGAGAGCCTGTCTGGATCCATTTAATTGTGACAAGATCCCCGCAGTGGCCTTCGGAAAGTGCTGGGGGACATACTGGTGCCTCTGGGCTAACCCCTGTCACTTTCTGCCTTGACTCAAACCAGACCTGCCATTTTCCCTTTAATTTGTTTCTTTGTTTTTGGATTACACTGGGCAAGTTTGCCTCTGAGATTCACAGGCAGGTCGAGCTGAACATTTCACAAGAAGAGATCCACTCTCGTCCTCTCCCTCCTCCTGGCCTGGGGTGGGCACAGAGTTGGGGCAAGGTGGCACGTGATCAACCCCATGACAGGGGATGACACGCCAGGCTCAGTGTTCCGGGCAGGACCTAAATCTCCTCACTCCAAAGGGTCTTCCACGCCCTCTCCCCTTATATCGCGGCTCGAGTTTTGTGCACTCTGTGCCAACTCTGCGTTTATTTACTTACCATCTTTCTTTCAGTGGATTCACTTTTTTCATTTAATTGAGTGTATTTAAACAGGAAGCTTTACATTATAATTCAAATGGAAAACCAGCATGGCCTGCCATAAATATAGAGAAGGCATAAACAGAAATAACCACAGAGGTATGGAGAACAATGCAGAGTCGGTAGTTTCTAGTGAGGTGCGTGGCCTGCTGAAGGCTCATAGCTGAGTCTGCTCTCCCAGCTGCAAAGGGGCATTCAGACGTGTCAGAGAGGTGTTCAGGCCATAGCAGCACTAACCTGAGGCTTTCTCTCTGCCTTCTCAGGATCCAGACAGAACCGGACAGGGAGAAATGGTTCCGTTCTGTCATCCTTTGCCTTGGCTATGCCATCTAAAGTCATCGTGTGCCTTCTCTGGTCCCTGGGAGCCCCACACTTTGAGAAATAGTCCCAGTGACACATTGGGACAGTGGGTGGAACCGGCTGTCATTGACACATGATGATTTTATTTTATTTACTGATGAATAGGCAAGGATGTTTACTGCAGCACTGTTTAAATAGTCATTAATACAGACTATTTATAAAATGACTCTATTAGCCATTAAAAATAAAACAAGTAGAGAAATAGAAAATATTGTCAGTCAAAAAAATCTTTCAGATAATTAAAAGATTTAAAAAACAGGGATTTCTATAAGGCTTGGCATTGGCCACGGTAGTGGTCGAATTTACAACACAGATGAATAGAGAGATGTAAATCAAGGCCTTCTTCCCCAGACTTGGTTCTAAAACATTTACTATCTAGGATCAAGAGCAAGGTCCTTCGGTGATAGTTTGCGGGTCTTATATATGGTTTCTACCTACGCCCAATCTAAACAGTAGGACACACGATGATCTTAGATGCTGCAGACAAGGCGGTGACAGCATGTAGTGAGAACATTATTCCCATTTCAGTGGTGCTGCTTGGCACCTCTCAGCCGAGGTTCCTTTTTTTTTAATTTTTTTATTTTTTAATTTTTTTTTTTGCGGTATGTGGGCCTCTCACTGCTGTGGCCTCTCCGTTGCGGAGCACAGGCTCCGGTTGCGCAGGCTCAGCGGCCATGGCTCATGGGCCCAGCCGCTCCGCGGCATGTGGGATCCTCCCGGACCGGGGCACGAACCCGTGTCCCCTGCGTCGGCAGGCGGACTCTCAACCACTGCGCCACCAGGGAAGCCCCCAAGGTTTCATTTTGACAGAGGCCTCTACGTATGTTGGTCACCAACCTCAGGATGGGAGAAGAGTTTCAGCTCTGGAGCCAGGCTGCCTGGGTCCAAATCTGGGCTCTGCTGAAAGTTTCTTAATCTCTCTGTGCTTCGGTTTCCTTCTCCACAAAATGGGGACAATGGTAACAGGGACCTCATAGAGTGGCCGGGAACGATGAAGGAGTTTATATATATAAAGCGCTTAGAGTTTAGTGGAATTAATGCCTACCAGGCATATAGGAAGTACTTAACAGTAAATATTGTTATTCTCTAAATCAATTTAAGCATAAGATATTCTTTATATTCGGAATTATAGTATTCTTATTCTATAAATCAGTATAATATAAACGAATATAATTTCTACTTTGAGTTTCTGCTCTGCCAAGCTGGCAGGAAATGAAACATCAGGCTTAGGAGTTCCCCGCCCTCCCCTGGGAGTGATTGAGTTCATAGGGTCTTGTGCAGGGCGAGGCAGGGGGTAAGGGGACCACCTTCTCCTTCCCAGGTTCCGTGAGACAGCTTCATGGATGCTGAGACCAGGGTGTTTTTTTGCTGCCTGGGGGCCATGCTGGGGGCACCCCAGGGCCCTGAGCATTTTTGAGAAGCTGCCCTTGTCCTGGCTGCCTCCACGCCCCTAGCCCACCTCCAGCTCACCTCTCTCAAGGTCTTCAGGGAAGCAGGGGGAAGTCCCCGCTGCACCGTGTCTCTCTCCTGTGAGGCCCTGAAGAGGTAAAATTGTCACTCTATGCAAAAACGTGATACTATATATAGAAAATCCTAAGGACTCCATGCAAAAACCACTAGATCTAATAAATGAGTTCAGCAAAGTAGCAGGATACAGGATAAACATTCAAAAATCGGTTGCATTTCTTTACACTAACAATGATATATCAGAAAGGGAATGTAAAAAAAGAATACCTTTTAAAACAGCACCAGAAAAAATAAAATACCTAGGAATAAACCTGACCAAGGAGGTGAAAGACTTATACACTGAAAACTATGAAACATTAATAAAGGAAATTAAAGAGGATTCAAAGAAATGGAAAGATATCCCATGCTCTTGGATTGGAAGAATTAATATTGTTAAAACGACAATACTACCCAAAGCAATCTACAGATTCAATATGATCCCCATCAAAATACCCAAGACATTTTTCACAGAACTAGAACAAATAATCAGAAAATTTATATGGAACCATAAAAGACCCAGAATTGCCAAAGCAATCCTGAGGAAAAAAAGCAAAGCAGGAGGCATAACTCTCCCAGACTTCAGACAATACTACAAAGCTACCGTAATCAAAACAGCATCGTACTGGTACAAAAACATACATACGGATCAATGGAACAGAATAGAGAACCCAGAAATAAACCCACACACCTACAGTCAATTAATCTTTGACAAAGGAGGCAAGAATATAAAATGGGGAAAAGACAGTCTCTTCAGAAAGTGGTGCTGGGAAAGTTGGACAGCTGCATGTAAATCAATGAAGTAGAACACACCCTCATAGCATACACAACAATAAACTCAAAATGGCTTAAAGACTCAAACATAACACATGACACCATAAAACTCCAAGAAGAGAACATAGGCAAAACATTCTCTGACATAAATAGTACCAATGTTTTCCTAGGTCAGTCTCCCAAGGCAATAGAAATAAAAGCAAAAATAAACAAATGGGACCTAATCAAGCTTTCAAGCTTTTGCACAGCAAAGGAAACCATTAAAAACAAAAACAAAAAAAAGACAACCTAGGGAATGGGAGAAAATATTTGCAAATGATGTGACAGACAAGGGCTTAATCTCCAAAATATACAAACAGCTCATACAACTCAACACAATAACAAAACAACCCAATTGAAAAATGGGCAGAAGACGTTAATAGACATTTCTCCAAAGAAGGCATAGAGGCGGCCAACAGACACATGAAAAGATGCTCAACATCACTAATTATTAGAGAAATGCAAATCAAAACTGCATTGAAGTACCACCTCACACTGGTAAGAATGGCTATCATTAAAAAGTCTACAAATAACAGATGCTGGAGAGGGTGTGGAGAAAAGGGAACCCTCCTATACTGTTGGTGGGAATGTAAATTGGTGCAGCCACTATGGAGAACAGTATGGAGGTTCCTCAGAAAACTAGAACTAGAGTTGCCATATGATCCAGCAATCCCACTCCTAGGCATATACCCAGACAACACTATAATTCAGAAAGACACATGCACACCTATGTTCATAGCAGCACTATTCACAATAGCCAAGATATGAAAACAACCTACATGTCCATTGACAGAAGAATGGATAAAAGAAGATGTGGTGCATATATACAATGGAATACTACTCAGCCATAAAAAAGAATGAAATAAGGCCATTTGCAGCAACATGGATGCAACTAGAGATTATCACACCAAGTGAAGTAAGTCAGAAAGAGAAAGACAAATACCATATGATACCACTTACATGTGGAATCTAAATATGGCACAAATGAACCTATCTACAAGACAGAAACAGACTCAGACATAGAGAGCAGACTGGTGGTTGCCAAAGGGGAGGGGGTGGGGAGGGAAGGACTGGGAGTTTGGGATTAGCAGAGGTAAACTATTATACATAGGATGGATAAACAACAAGGTCCTACTGTAGAGCACAGGGAACTATATCCAATATCCTGTGACAAACCATAATAGAAAAGAATATTAAAAAAAGGAATATTGAAAAAAAAAAAAGGAATATTGATATGTGTATAACTGAGTCATTTTGCTGTACAGCAGAGATTGACACAACATGGTAAATCAAATATAAAAAGAGTGTGAGGCCCTTTAGCCCCGTGTCTCATGCCCCCACAGGCCTGGGAAAGTCTTGTCACTCCTACCTTGGGATGGGGAAACTGAGGCCCAGAGAGGGGAAGCAGCTGAGCCAGGCCGCACCAGGCGAGGCCCTAGGACGTGGCACCCCCAGGCTCCCCGTGCTCTATCTGAGTGATGCACCCCCATCACCCACTCCAGGGCCTTGATGCTCCTCCAGGCCCAGGGAAACCAGGCTGGGTTTTAGAGAGCTGGGCTCCAGGCTGTGTCCAGGAGCTCCTGTGGCTTCTGTGGCATCGTGGCTTCTTCTGTGGCTCCTGTGTTAGTGGCTGGCATGGGCATGGCTGTCAGAGGGCCCTGGGCTCTGCATCGTTGTGCCCACTGCATGGATCTCTCCTGTGGGCCCTGTTGGGAGGCAAGGCTTCCAGAGGCCCCTCCACACACGCTTTCTGTGGCTTCCCTGTAGAACACAGCAAGGCCCTGGGACCTGGCTTCTCTCTGACACTGTGCCTCCTTCCTCTCCCCAGTACCTGCCACGGAAGAGCCCCCGGAAGTGCAGGTGGAAGACGCTGATGCCGACAGCCAGCCCCTCAACGAGGAGAAGAATCCACCCTCTCCCACGGAAGAGCCCCCGGAAGTGCAGGTGGAAGACGCTGATGCTGACAGCCAGCCCCTCAACGAGGAGGAGAATCCACCCTCTCCCACGGAAGAGCCCCCGGAAGTGCAGGTGGAAGACGCTGATGCCGACAGCCAGCCCCTCAACGAGGAGGAGAATCCACCCTCTCCCGTGCCGCTGCCCCCGTCTCCTGCCAAATGCGACACACTCGGGGTCCCAGGATCAGCCACAGGGAGCCTCAGGTCACCTTTTATGCTTCTCTTGGGCTTTTCATAGCACAGTGCCACCTGTGCATTTGGCATTTGAGGACACTGGGGCCAGAGAGGGGAAGAAGCTGGCCCAAGTCACTCAGCAAGTTGCTGTCAGCGCTGGGACTATGGCCCCACCATTTTCCGTTCTCCTAATTTCTGGCTTCAGGCTCTATAGAAAGAGCTCTCTGAGGGAGCCCTGTCCAGAATACCCTCAGTTGTACATTTGAAGGGGGTAAAAAATGTGACAGGGCTAATTTTATTGTTAAATAATACAATGGACATACCAAAGAACACTAGATATAATAACCATCCCTAACCCCACCACTCTAGGTGGTACTTTTATTTTTCTGCCTTCTCTTCCATACCTTGTCCGTGGGCCCATGCTTTTGAGTGGTTTTAGTTGAAGGAGTGATTGGATCATATCTCATTTGAGACCACATCTTATTTATTGAGCCCTTTTCCGTATTGCTAGTCTGTCTCCTTAACACTCATTGTGATGCTGTGTTGACATCCTCCAGCTCCGTGTGCCAGGATAGACATAACAATCCTCTGTGGTTGAATACTGTCCACAGTGGTGCTACAAATATCTCTTTGGTCTTCTGCCCTCTGTCCTTGGGCTCCTTTCTCGAGAGTGGGTTTTCTGGTCAGGGTTGCGTGTGTTTTTGTGCCCCTCGAGATAGGTTAGTTGCTGCATGGTTAGAGTTGGTTTTGGACAATCTGAGCCAGGTAACTGAGAGAGGGCCTGCAGAGAGCTGTAGGTAGTCTGTGAAGTGCAGTGCAGTGCTGTGTGAATGGTCAATTAAGCTAAAGGGGAGCTGCCAGTGCATCTCCTTTGCTGGCTAGATTGAGGGATGGTTCTTTTTTCTTGATTAATTCTTGCTTTTATCCATGAACCCTTGAGTAATTTCTCAGCTGAGGTCAGAAGACTGCCAAAACAGAGATGGTTGGACGTAGCAAACAGAAGGCTCCTGGATTTTGATGTGGAGAAAAGAGTCATGATCTCACCCAGCCTTGGAACACAGCTCACAGACACATCAGTCCTCACGTTTAATTCACTGAATCATGCACAAAGTACAGAGAGCAGAAGACAAGGCACCACCATAATTGTAGACATCTGGTCTACCGCCCTCTGGTCCCTTTATAAGGGTAGGGAAAATGTACAGGCTGGGTTAGAGGTGGATATTCGGGAGGAGGGAGGGGACTAAGATCACTTGGGACAAGAATCAAAGCCTCCTGCCTTTTGCTTATGAGCTGGGTCTGTGAGGCTCCTCTTATTATCATTCATTCATTCATTTGCAAACATTTACTGAACATCTTTACGTGCCAGGCTCTGCTCTAGGTGCAGTGGTTGCATCAGGGAGAAGCCTGAGAGGGGCCTGCCCTCTTGGAGCTGACATTCCAGTGGGGCCGAGATAGACAATGAACAAGTAATCACACAAGGTTTTTCCAGAGAGTGCTAAGGAGAATGTGACTGTGAGAAACTGGGACGCCTCAGCCTGAGCTTGGCGCCAAGAGGGAATTCTGATGCCTGACATGAGAGGCCAGTGCAGCTGCCTGTGGCCCGGGATGGAATGAGCACTGGGGGCAACTGATGGGAACAGAAAAGCCACCAAAACAGAGGGGCACACGGGCAAGGCCCTTCTCACAGTGCAATGCTGTGGTTTGGAGTGAATCCCGAACATCCCCTGTCTACGAGGATTATGAAAATTCAACAAGCTACTGTATGTGAGGTGCTCAGCACAGGGCCAGGCACTGGGCGGTGCTGGAGGAGCATAGCTGCTGATTTAGTTCCACACTCTTGATTCTCTCCAGGCCCGGAGAGGGCACTGGGCTGGGAGCAAGAGGCCTGAGTTTAAGTCCCAGTTGTGAGATTTTTGCCCCAGTCTTCTTGTTTGCAGGCATCCTTTTAATTAGAGCGTAAAAGAGGTGAACCCATGAGTTTTGCCATTCTAGGCGAGTTGGCGGAAGGTAATAGGGTGGTTTCAGAGCCTTGTGGAATAAAGCAAGTGCTGCACATCCCTCTGACTGTATCCCTTTACGAGCCCTAATGATGGAGTCCTGAGTCACAGTGGTTGAGTATGGGAAGAGTACCAAGTGGATTCAAATCTAGACACCAGCAGCTGAGACACCAGTGATTCCAAATGCAGCACTCTGTGGCAGACTTGGACTGAATGATGGGGACCTGGACATAATTTAGCCTTCATTCTTCAGATAGGGAAGCGGGAACTCCAGGAGGGCATGGGCTTTCCCCAGGTCACACCATGAGCTGGAAAACAGACTTCATGGCCCGTGGGTGTCAGCTTTTTCCAGCCAGGGGCACATCTGCAAAAGGAGAGAAGCTGAGCTTCCAGGAGAGTTAATAAGATGGAATGTGAGCCCTCACACCTTCTCAGTACCTGGAAGGGTGGTGTGATGGAGAAGGGGACGGGGTGGACTGGGAAGGGCAGTGCCCTCAGACTGGGAGGTGGAAGGGAGAAGGATGTTTAAACTGAGACCCGACTGAGGGACAAGCACCTCACTGAATTGGGTAGGTTTAGTCCCATTTTATAGAGGGGGAAAACTGAGGCAGCTCAGAGGGTTTGAGTAACTTGCCAAGGTCACACACTGGGAAGAAGCAGGGCTGGGGTGCAAATTCGGGTTTGCCCGATCCCAAGTCAGTGCTGTTACTTTTATGCTAGGCCATTGAATGGATGCAGAGACCGAGATCCAGAGGTTGGATGTGTCCCCTCTTCTCTTTTTTGTTTCCCTGCAGGCAAGCGAGGACCCTTTGGCAGCACCATCCTCTGTCCCCACCTCCCCCCCAGGATTCGCTCTGGGTGATCTGCAGGGCTCAAAGTTGGTTCACCCCCTCGCGGCCCCTGCCTCCCTGAAGGCCCCTCCCTTCCATGTCTGTGCTCTTGCAGGAAGAGGCTGTGCTCCCAAGATGATGAGGCTGAAGAGCTGTCACCGGCTGTATCGCCCGTGGTCGCTTGTTCGGACCCCACCAGCCCGCAGGGCACTGAGTAAGTGGGGGCCACCTCTGGGGTCTCAGGGAACCAGAAGTCTGGGTGGGGATGGGCAAGCAAAGGGAGGTGAGTTGAGGGGAGAATGGATGTTTTTAGAACCTTCCACCCCAAGGCAGACTGTGCCCGTGGCTTCCCGGCAGTAAGAGAGGGCCGGGTCTCCTGCCCAGGCTGCTTCTGACCAGCCCAGAAATTCTGAAAAATCTGGTCAGCAGAATGGGCTCAAGCTCTGGGCCCAGCTGTGTCCAGAACCACAGAGAGTGGGCCCTGGGGAATCCACATCTTTATAAGCTCCCCAGGTGATTCTGATGCAACTGGTCTGTGGAACAATGTTTAGAGGCAACTACGAGGGCATCGGGACCTGTGTCTCTGACATCGAAGTGTCACAAGGGCTGGGCCAGTGGGAGGTGTTTTCCTGAAGAGTCTACGTAGGCTGGTGACAGTGAATACCCCAGCCCTGGGCTCTGGCCTGGGATCCTCACCTCCTCTCCAGCCATTGCTTCTGGAGTGACCTTAAGAGACAATATACTTTCCTTCCAGTCCTTTTTTCTGTCCATAATTTTGTGGAGTTTATGCTTAACAGTATTGTGGAAAGTTCAGAAAAGCAAAAGAAGCAGGAAAAAACCCAAACCTCACGTATAGTCCAGTGATCCATTTTAGCATACAGTGGAGTCACATCTTATGCAGTAGGGTAGGGGTAGGGGTAGGGTTTACTATCAGAAAATAAGCCAGAAATCAGGTATAATAATAAAAACTACCTTTGAAAACTCTTAAGGTGGTCAGCATGGAACCCCATGTATTACCTGAGTAGGTTAAGATGCTATAACAAATAGACCTCAGTGATTCAGTGGCTTAAGGAAGAAGACGTCTCATATGTCACAGTTGTGTCACTGGTGGTGTGTTTCAGGTCAGTGGAAGGCTCTGCCCCCTGCAGTCATTTAGGGCCCCAGCCAACAGTGGCTCTGCCACCTTTGTGTGGCTTTCAAGACCCTGCTGGTCACCACTAGAAAGGGGGAGTGCCAGGACGCTCTTCCACAAGGAGGCCCGGAATTGCACTAGCATGTCCACCCGTGAGAGCTCGCACGGCCACACCTGGGCAATGTAGTCGCTGGCTGCGTGGTGACCCCTCCCTGCAGGAGGGAGTGGGTGTGGGTGAGCAGCTCGTGTCTCCTCTGCCCCCCAGCACTATCTCTCATTATGACCCCCCCACTGATTTTCTCCAGCTAGCTCCCTCAACTGACACAAGAAGAGTAGTTGGCTTGAGTTTCAGTGCCTCAATGTATGAAAAAAAACAGTAGATCTGTAAACATTAGTGTTACCCTCAGCTCAGCAAGAAGATCACAGGCTACTCAGAGGAGAACATAGAACATAGGCTGGTTCACACGGCCGCCCGTCTCAACTCACCCAGGGCTCTTGACACACACTGAGCGGAAGACTCTCATTCATTCTCTCTGTCTGTGTCTGTCTCTCCCTTGCTGCAAGTTCATGCAGTTTAAATTCCTATAAACTAAAAGAATATGTAATGTATCTGCACTGTTTTTAAGATTTATTTATTTATTTAGGCTGCGCTGTGCAGCTTCTAGGATCTTAGTTCCCTGACCAGGGATCGAACCTGGGCCCTCGGCAGTGAGAGCACAGAGTCCTAACCACCAGACAGCCAGGGAATTCCCTGCACTGTTTTTTCCATCAGTTATTTCCTAAGCCTAAAAAAGTAGCCCCTGTCCCCTCTCTGATCTGTCCTGTATCTCATGTGAACCCCAAACTGAGACTAACAGCCCTGAACTGAGTTCCAGAGTTTCCCCCTGAATCACAAGTGGAATCCGAGTGTTTTTGGAATTGCCCATCTGAATCAGAGCATTCGTGGTACATTTTCTGAAAGCTGGGCACCCGGGTGTTTTTCCTCCCAGGAGATATTAAGGTGGGTTTGATGTTTTGATGTCAGAAGAAGACTGGGCCAGGATTTACCCCCTAAGGCCAGGTGGGATATAGATTCAGCTCTTGCCCGGTGGCACAGGGGTCCCTCCCCACGCAGCCCGCTCAGCTCTGGGTGGTGTTCCCTCAGTGACCAGGACCGCGCAGCCTCCACAGACAGCCAGACCAGTGCCCTCATCAACAACCGGCTCCAGGAGCTGGTGAAGCTTTTCAAGGAGCGGACGGAGAAGGTGAAGGAGAAGCTCATCGACCCTGATGTCACCTCTGATGAAGAGAGCCCCAAGCCCTGTGAGTCCAGAGCTGGGGCTGGGCCACCTGACCAGGGGTGGGGTGGGGCCCCTTAAGGCCCCTGTCAATTCTTGGGGAAGGTGGCCCCAAGGAAACGGTTGGGGTGCTTGAGAGAAGCCCAGATCTCCATTCTCTGGAATTTGAGGTCCTTTATGTACAGGTTTAGCTACGTGTCCAGGGGAGGAAAGAATGTCAAAGTTCTGACCAGTGATCCAGTTGTACTTGGCTCTCCCTCCCACAGGGCAAGTTCCCTTGTTGACCCCCTGCCCCTTTCCCGCTGGCGGGCAGGTGGTCCACCCTGGGATGTATCTCATGGTCTTGCACTTAGATGGTGTCCATAACCCACTCTGGAACTACACAGTCTTATTTTTCAGAGGCCTCCACTGCAATATTCTTATGGGGTTACCTGAAAGTTTCCTGCTTTCAAAGTGCCAGGAGGAAATAAGAACCATGCTGTCTTGCCAGGGAGGTTTTCTAGGTCTTTTCAAAGGAGGGTTGTGCCTTAGAACTCATGGTGCCAACAGTGGACCTAGCAGAGCCTGACTTCACACTCCTAAAGCTGGAAACATAGCCATATTAAACCTGTAAGAACCAATTTCTAGGTCACCAACAACATCACCATAGATGCACAGGAAAACTGTGATCCCACCTGGTGTCTTGTTTTAGAGATGAGACAGCTGAGATTTCTGCTCTGAAAAACCTAGAACAATGTTTTCCTGATTTCTGGCCCTGGGTGGTGGAAGTTCTGGGTACCAATGCCCCTAGCCGTCCAGAGAAACCAAGGGGTGCAAGCACAGACACACAAGCACACACTCAACTGAAACATCCGGCTTGCCCAGAAACACCTCATTTTAGGCAGTTCCTGAGAAGCGGTCCCAGACTGGTAGCTGTAAGAGTTCGGAGCAGGTGCCCAGGTTGCTATTAAGGAAGATCTTTGTGGTTTGCTGCAGGAGAGCACCCAGAGCTTGTAGCAGGTTATGGGATGGTGCCAGGGTCCCCTCAGCTTCAGTTCCAGAGTCTGCAGTTGGGAGCCTTCTCTTTTTTGTGTTTTCATTAATTAATTAATTTTTGGCTATGTTGGGTCTTTGTTGCTGCGTGCGGGCTTTCTCTAGGGTAGGGGTAGGGGTAGGTAGGTAGCAGGGGCTACCCTCCGTTGCAGTGTGCGGGCTTCTCATTACGGTGACTTCTCTTGTTGCGGAGCACGGGCTCCAGGTGCATGGGTTTCAGTAGTTGTGGCGCACGGGCTTCAGTAGTTGTGGTTCGCGGGCTTCAGTAGTTGTGGCACACAGGCTTAGTTGCTCCGCAGTGTGTGGGATCTTCCCGGACCGGGGCTCGAACCCGTGTCCCCTGCACTGGCAGGTGGATTCTTAACCACTGCGCCACCAGGGAAGTCCTGCGAGCCTTCTCTTTGCATCCTCTACCCGAGCCTCAGGGCTGGGTCAGAGGGTCACAGTGTCATCCCATAGCCCCAGCCAAGAAAGCCCCAGAGCCGGCCCTGGATGTGAAGCCAGCTGAATCGGGGCAGGTGGAGGAGGAACACTATTGTGAAATGCTCTGCTGCAAGTTCAAACGCCGCCCCTGGAAGAAGTACCAGTTTCCCCAGAGCATCGACCCGACGACCAGTGAGTCCTGGGAAGGCGGTGGGCGTTGCCACATGTCACATGAGAGGGCAGGAGAATGGGAGGGGGTGGGGGCAGTGCAAGGGCGGGCCCCAAACAAAGTCCCTGAACTAGGACCATAAGATCATACCCATCTTAACAGACAAGCAAACTAAGGTACAGAGAAGTTAACTGGCCTAAAGACACAACTAGTCAGTGGCAGACTCAGGACTCCTGACTCTTGGCCAAGTCTTTTTTCTACTCTGCTCTTCCTGGCTCCTTCCCAGAGCTGCTGCTCTGAGCAGAAAAGGGGAAAAGTTCTTCCAACATCTAAAGTGAAGTCCCTCTCACTTGCCTTTTAGCCCATTTTGTATTCTTCAGGAATAACGACACTTCATATGTGCACAGCACTTCACAGTTTACAAAGGAGCGCCCTGCCTTTTTTCTCTGACTTCTCCTTATGACTTCTCTGAGGAGGACAGAACAGGTGCCAGAGAGGGACTTTCCTAAGGACACATAAGAAGTCACTTGGGGGGCAGGACTTCAACCCTGGTGTCCATTGGTCCTTTAAAATGCCCAGGTGGGGGGAATTCCCTGGTGGTCCAGTGGTTAGGACTCTGCGCTTCTCCTACAGGGGGCATGGGTTTGATCGCCGGTCGGGGAACTAAGATCCCACACGCTGCCCAGCATGGTCAAAAAAATTAAAAACAAAAATAAATAAATAAATGATAAAATGCCCAGGTGACCTACAGTATCCATCCATCCATCCATGCACTTGTCCATCTGTGTATCCATCTGTCCATCTTCTATGCATTATTTACTGTTGTGTATTTACAAAGGCAGGAAATACATTTTTGGAAAAAATTCAACAAGAATGAGAGCAGAAGTGTTTTCTGGTTAGCTGTCTATTAACTAGTAATGACCCCATATCCCATATCCCCTACTCAGAGTACTCAATTTGTTAGGGCCTAGCCGTGATTTATTTTTATATCAAAGATAGTTTTACATGCCCCACCCCCGAAATTACAGAAGGGCCGCATATAGGGCTTGTAGGAAAGTGCAGACAGACAAGTGGGGAGCAGAAAGTCCCACCCTCATCCCGTGGCGAGGAGCCCTTCTCTGGCTGACGTTCTAGCATTTTCCTGGCCCCTCCCACCCCTGCAGACCTGATGTACATCGTGTGGCTGTTCTTCGTGGTGCTGGCCTGGAACTGGAACTGTTGGCTGATTCCCGTGCGCTGGGCCTTCCCCTACCAGATGCCGGACAACATCCACCTCTGGCTGCTGGTGGATTACCTGTGTGACCTCATCTACCTCCTGGACATCACCGTGTTCCAGCTGCGTCTGCAGTTTGTCAGAGGCGGGGACATCATTGTGAGTCACAGACAGGTGTGGGGGGGTGGCTGGGAGCAGACCCTGCAGCCAGAGCATTCGTGGGGCTGACCCCTGACGCTGGGAGGGACCAGAAGCTAATGAACAAGGAAATCTCAGGACGTCCACCCATGCTTATTCAACAGCGTCATTGCTTGTTTCACACATCTTTGATACGTTCAAATTACACACATCAAGTCTTGCTCATGGGTGAAATGGTTCCTGGACCACCTGAGGCAATGAGAGATGAAGAAGTGGCCTAGAGATTGACCTTTAGAACAGGCAGACCTGGTTCAAATCTCGGCTCAACCAGGACAACTGTATCACCTCTTGGAGCCTCAGTTTCCTCATCTATAAAATGGGGATAGTAATCGCTCCCACCTCATACCATTGCTGTGAGGATCTATGGAGGTGATGTATGCAGAATGCTCAGCACAGGTATCTGCTGACAATCAACATTTCCTGCCGCACTACCCAGACCAGTTTGGGAGCCTGTGTTCTGGTGCACTTATTAGGGAGAAAACCTAAGTCCTGATTGTGACTTGGCAGAGTTCCCATCTCCCTGTGCATGTCACTTTTCAAAATCCCATGCTGGCAGAGCCTGCTCCACTGTGTGCAGACAAGTTGAGTTTGACCCTCTAAAACAATTTAGAGGAAAGAGAACTCCCTGAGCAACCTCTTTCCTGATCTGATCAGAGCAGTGGCCAGCTCCTCAGTGAATAAGGTTACAAATGGTCCAGGTAAGAGAGAATAAGCTCAATGTCCCTGCTTTCCATCCAGGAAGTTGGAATTGAGCTGAGTGCCCTTGGACAACTTCCCCCCTCACCCACCATGCCTCCCCCAGGAGCTCGACCCTCCCTATCTGTAGACTGTGAGGCTTTCATCGAAGCTCTGCTGGTCCCTTCTGCTACACATCCATGGGGCTGTTACTTCAATAGGAAGGTGGAGGTTGTGCGGGGATTTCCATTGCTGCTCCCATGGGGTCAGGGATTAAGCTCTCAGGCCATTTCACAGTCAGTATTCCATTTTATTCCAGACAGACAAAAAGGAGATGCGCAACAATTATCTGAAATCTCAGCGCTTTAAGGTGTGTGCCAGGGATCTTGGGAGGTGGTGTCTCTGGGGTCCCTGGCTGCTTTGGGGCCAACGTGACGTGGTTCCTGCCAGGACCAGCACGGGCTGGAGCTCGTTGGTAGGATGCCTCCTGCTCTAATTTTAGCCCCTCCAGGGGCATTCTGACCTCACCTTTCCATTGAAGGTGGAGACCCCTGCCACTCACCCCAGCCCACAACCCTGGGAGTTATATACTATTTTATGCACTGTGGTGTCCTGCTGGGATTTCAGATGGATATGCTCTGCCTCTTGCCCTTGGACTTTCTCTACTTGAAATTCGGTGTGAATCCCCTCCTGCGCTTGCCCCGCTGTTTGAAGGTAAGACCATCCAAGGCCTTCAGCTTCTCCGTGCTCTGCACCTGCAGTGGCAGCTTAATGTCTGGCCTGAGCAGCACTGGGGAGCAGGAGGCATCTGGGAAGGGTGGCCCCGAGGGGAGATGGGAAATTCCTTACAATTGTTAGCGCTTCTTATTTGTGCTGTGTGTTACATATTGTTCTGGAGGCTTTACAAGTGCCTACTTCTCAACAGCATGAGATGAGTGTTGTTAGTACCAGAATTTCACAAATGAGATGCCTGAGGCACAGAGAGGTTAAGTAACTTGCCCAAGGTCACACAGGTAGGAAGGAGTAGAGTCTGGATTTGAACCCAGGCAGCCTGTTTCCACCGTCTATGCTTTCAGTTACTATAGAGATTCAACAGAGAGACTTCTGCTTTATGATGGTCTTCATCTAAAAGATGGAGAAGCAGAGGCTTGGAAAGCTTGGGTGACTTGCCCAAGGTCACAGGAACCAGGAAGTGCCCAGGATGGATTTGAACGTGCAGCCCGACACCTGTTTCATCATTAGTTGTTGTCATTACAGTGTCACTACAACCATTCCTCTTGTCACCGGGGCAGAGCCAATGTCTCAGAGAGGGTGACACAGTGTAGAGTAGAGACCTGGCAACATCCTTTAATGTGACCAGAGTGGACAGCTAGTCAGAGCACTCAGGATCCCCCAAATGGATTTTTCTGGCAGACCAAGTAAATTCATCTTTCTCCTTACATAATACCTGATGCTTCTTCCCCAAAATGGTAATGAGGGAATTTACAAAAGAGGAAAACACAATAACCTTAATAACTTGGAGAAATAGGGCAGAGAAAAGCTGGAAGAATGCAAGTACCTCGATGAAAAGAAAGCATATCTGGAATGGAGCATGAAAGCTGCTTCTGAGCTTCCTGGCTGCCCAGAGGAAGAGGGAAACTGGAAGTGGCACCAGTGTTATTTGACACATGCCAGCCTTCCAGGGGCGGCAGAGGTTGCTTTAGAGCCATACATCAGAGTGAGGAGGGTTAGATCCACAGCCCAAGTTTTACCCCAAATACAGAGGCTGGATCCATATCTTGGTCCACGTGGTAGTAGTGAACGTAACTCAAGCATCTAACTTCTAGCAGGACTCAGAGGATGCAATTCTTTGGGTCCAAGGTGAGGATCCAAGTCCATGGTCCTTCTTCATCCAATGCAAACTCCAGGTGGAAATTAGAATGAACACCTGGATGATAGCTAGCGTGGCCCACAGGGAATCTTCATCAATGTTATTTTCAAAGGTCAAACAACATGTGTGCAGAGATCTAGAGGCAAGTGTAACATTGTGGAAAGAGTTTGCAGGGGTTTTTTTTGTTTTTTGTTTTTGTTTTTTTTTTGCGGTACGCGGGCCTCTCACCGCTGTGGCATCTCCAGCTGCGGAGCACAGGCTCCGGACGCGCAGGCTCAGCAGCCATGGCTCACGGGCCCAGCCGCTCCGTGGCATGTGGGATCCTCCCGGACCGGGGCACGAACCCGTGTCCCCTGCATCGGCAGGCGGACTCTCAACCACTGCACCACCAGGGAAGCCCCGAGCTTGCAGTTTTGAGTGTGATCTGGCTTCGAACCCTGGCTCTGTCACTTAGCAGCTGTGTGTTTTGGGCAAGTTCCTGAACTCCCCTGAGTGCCAGTTTCCTCTCTGTAAAAGGAGAAGGATAATACATGTAAATAAGTGCTAAGGTAAAGTGTATAAAGTGCAGTCGTACAAGGGCTCAGTAATGGGCAGTTATCTTACACTTTTATTATTATAAATAAGCCTTTTGAGGAGATCAGAGAGCAGCTGTTTCTTTATATAATTGTTGTCTTTATAAGTAAACCTTGAAAACAGGGTCCTTAACCTGGGATGCATGTACCTTAAAAGTTTCATGATAGGATTTGGAAGGTCTAGGAGTCCCTGAAGTTATACACAAACTGTGACAACATGATTATATGTAATTTCCAAGGAAGAGGGTCCAGGGTTTCCATCAGATTCAGAAATGGAGTTTCTGGCCCCCCATTCCTCAAAGGGCTAAGGACTTCTGATTTTGAATGTTCACTCTCCAACCCGCTCCCACCGGGGGTCTGTGGGGAATGGTCTGGGAGGTGAGGGCAGCGGGCCGCCCCTGATGCCTTGCTGTTTCTCCCAGTACATGGCCTTCTTCGAGTTTAACAACCGCCTGGAATCCATCCTCAGCAAAGCCTACATTTACAGGTGAGACCCCTACACACACACACACACACACACACACACACACACACACACACACACACACACACAGAGAAGTGCACACGTGCACACACATGCACGTACACACATGCCCCAGGACATTTGCAGCAAGAACGGAGCAAGGCATTCTCTACCCCCATCACTTCCCCTTTCGGCTCCCCTGGCCCCCAGGCCCCCTCGCCACTGCCACTCACCGGAAGCTGGGCCTCTTCCTGGCCCTTCTGCGAAGGGATGTTTGTTTTTTAGAGAACCAGGAATGTCCCGTTTCCCCCAATTGTGAGGAGGTCTCACGTAGGTTGACATGCACGGCTCCCCTGCATTTCCAGGGAACTGGGTCTCAATTTAGTCTCAGCTCAGGAAACTGACCCCCCTCACCACTCAAACACGGGGGTAGTGGCTGTATGGACACAGTGGGCCATCTTGCAGATGTCCAAGCTTGGGACCCAGGACCAGCCAGGCCACGCTCGGGGACAGGGCTCCTCTCCCCATCTCTCACGGAGCAGCGCTCCTCTGTATGCATCTGTCCCTTCTCTGCCCCCCCCCCCCGCCCCGCTGCCTCCCCCACTCAGCTCTTCCACTTCCCTGGAATTGTCTGCACGTGTAGCTCTGTGCCTATTCCAGCCCCCAGTCTTGACAACTTTCTGTTCAAGTATCACCAATCCTAACCAGCACAGTCTCAACAGAGCAGCCAGTTGGCCCAGTCCAGCCACTGGTTCCCATCGGTCAAGTGTTCGTTGCACCAGACAGCTGGGCAGGGCTGTGCAGCTCCGACAGGGAGGGCTCTGAGGTGGGCTTTGGGAAGGGTGAAGACTGGCTTGTTCCCTGCAGTTCTGACCCCTGGGGTGATATGTCATTGCCACCCTTTCTGCTACTGTGTTCGTGCCTTTCCTTCTTTTGCAGGGTTATCAGGACCACAGCCTACCTGCTCTACAGTCTACATTTGAACTCATGTCTGTATTACTGGGCTTCAGCCTATGAGGGCCTTGGCTCCACTCACTGGGTTTACGATGGCGTGGGAAACAGGTGAGCCGCGGTCTTCCTCCTGTGTCTTAATAATTCACGGTACCGAGACTCCCAGAAAGGAGTCCCACTGCCGCCATTTTGCCGAGGTCACCTCGCTCCCAAAGAATCATTGTCATGATAAGGTTCAAGGGCCAAGTCTCCACATCCTCACTAATCTAACATTTTTCTGAGCACCTGCCACGTGCCAGGCAAAAGGGGGCAGACATGAACAAGACCTGCTAGAAAGATCCTTTCGCATCCCAAAGTCTACTGAGTTGGCCAGTTCACAGCACGTGCGTGTCCTCTCCTCCACCCTGTGGGCACGGCTGTGTGGGAACAAGGCCAGGGAATACTGCTCGACATGCTTCCTGGGCATTGCTAGCCGTGGAGGAGCTAGCAAACAAGGAGAAATCTACTTGCCAGTCCAGAGAGCTGCCACACATAGAGGTCCATGCTCAAATGTTAATGATGGTGACAATGATAGTAATACTAATAATAGCAAGCATTGGAGAAGGCTTATACAGACCAGCCCTGTTCTAAGCACTTCACGTAGTATCTCACTTAATCCTCCCAACAATCACACAAGACAGGAACCATCAGCATCCCCATTTTACAGATGAGGTAACAGACGTGAAGTGACTTCCCCAGATCACACAGAGAGCTGGGATTTGAATCCAGACAGCAGGGCTACAGAATCTTACATGTGGTACCATCTGCCCAGTGCCCTGGGTGGGGGGAGGGAGGCGTGGGATGGTCAATTCTGAAAAGTTAAGTTTGAGCTTGGCCTGGGTAGGTGGAGGGAAGGGGCAGAGAATCCCGGGGGGGAGGGAACAGCAGGAAGAAAGGTGTGGAGTAGCGAAATAGTGGAGTCAGGGAGCCAGGGGTCCTCTGTCGCTGGAGGGGGCAGGGTGTGTGGAAGGATCCAGAGAGGGAGGCGGGGCCGGGTTGCCAACCAGCCTCCTACCTGAGCCATACCGAAGCCACTGGCTGCCCCGGGCTGCCCCGGGCTGCCGGGTACAGTACTTGAAGTGCAAGGGCCACTGAGATACGCTGCAGCTGTAGAGAACACACAGGTTTTGGATTAGTGTCTTATTACTAATTTTTAAAATATTGGTTACATGTGGATATGATATTAATTTTGATATTTTGGGTAAACTGAAATACATTATTGACATTAATTTCACCTCTTTTTACTTTTCAAAAATGTGGTTGCTCAAAATTTTTAATTACATATGTGGATCACGTCATATTTTTATTGGATAGAGCTGCCCTAGGCAAAACCAGCAGAAGTCTCTTTTTTACTGTTCATATACATATATATATATATTCTGATTATAAAAGAAAGATCGGGAACATACTCTCTTTCTTTGAGTCTAAGATGCAGTTAATTATGATACATTATTGAGTCAATATATCTTTTTGGGAAAAAAGGAAATATTACATTAAACGTATACATGGATTATAAGATAATCCTTATTTTAGAAATGTGAAAAGAATTGTCACCAACAAGGAAATAGAATAACATAATATTGTGCATATTTTCCCATCAGTAAATTTTTAAAAACCGTGGTACCAATGCCCCACCACACAGAGATACCACCATTTATTTAGCCATTTCCTTGTCATTGGCTACTTAAGTTGTCTCCAGTTTTTTCATGATGACACGTGGTGATGCTGCAGGGAGTGTCTGTGTTTAGGAATCTTTGTCTTCTGGTCTGACAGTTTCCTCATAATAAATTCCTACAGAAGGATGGCAGGGCCAAGGGTATGAACATTTTATGAAGTGTTTAAAAAATTATTATTTTTTTTTATTAAGAGACTATTTTTTTAGAGCAGTTTTAGGTTTACAGAAAAGTGGATTGGAAAGTACAGAGAGTTCCCGTCCACCACCTCATTTCTGAGGCTTGGTTGGTTATTGAAAGCTGCCCATTTACCCTCTCACCACTTGCCTTTCAAAGCCTTTTAAGCAGGAGAATGACAGGACCCAGGGGAATCCCAGTTCAAGGGATCACCCAATGATGGCTGATGGGAGGATGGATGGGGAGGACAGGCAGGAAGCAGACAGATGAACTGGTTAGGGGTTAGGGCCCTGTCCGTGAGGGCAAAAAAAAAAAAAAAGAAAAGGTCAAGAGAGGGTTTGTGTGATAACGAGGATGGAGGGCAGTGTGGGAAGGAGACAGAAGCACTTAGGGTCAAGGTCAGGGATGGGCCTGGAGATTCAGAGCACAGGCTTTAGAAACAGGAATCCGGAGCTCACTCCTGGTGCTGCCACCTGCTAGCAGTGGGCAGCTCACTTCGTTTCTCTGAGCCTCAGTTTCCTGATCTGCCCAATGGGTCTGATAATAGGAGCCCCACACCTTGAAGAGGTAACTGTGAGGACTGGGTGCATCTGAGTCACCGATCCCATGCCAGGCCACAGCCGGCACTCGGTCAGCTGTGGTGACAAAGAGGCGGAGGAAGAGTTCAGGCCCAGGGGGTCAGTGAGTCCCCTCAGGCAGGCCCTGCCTCACCCTGGGCTGTGCCCACTAGTGACACAAAATGCTCAGTCCGGCTGTCGACACATTCACCTCCTCCACGTGCTTGTTTCCAGTTGGCACTAGAACAGGCCACTTGTGTCCAAGGTGGCTTCTCTCTAGAGTGATTGTTGGTCCAGAAAGTCCCTTCTCAGTACAGATGCCCCAACCTTGGCCCCAATGGCCACAGCCGTCTGCGACGGGCCTGTGGCCTGAGGGGAGCTCACCTAGAGAGTCACAGGGTCCAGGGCAACCAGGCAGGCGGGGGGAATCCTGCCATCTGCTGTGGGGTGGAGTGTGTCGGGGATGGGGTCAGGGCCCAGCACGCTTACATCACCACTGGTCCCGCTCCGTCTTCCCCGCGGCTGAACCCACCCACAGCCCTGCTCCTGAGCCCATGACTAGACCATTCATTCACTCATTTATTCATTCATTCATCCCCTCACAAGGGGGCAGAGGGAGGACTCGAAGACGTTCTATGCAAAGGGAAGAACAGAAGCTATTCATTAAATCTTGCTCTGTGGCCTTGGGTAAGGCCCTTACCCTTTCTGAGACTCAATTTTCTCATCTATAAAATGGGGGTAGGATTACACTCAGATTTCTCGTGAAGAATAAATAAAGTATGTAACATGTCCAGCCTGTGCCTGGACAGGAGTCAGTGACCTCACTTCCTAGCTATGGCCATTCTTATGGGGAAGCCGGCACACCAGGAAAGGGTTCCTAACCAGGGGTCCAGAGATTTAAGGGGGTCAGAACCACCCCTTGAAATTGGAACTAAATTTTGGGAACATGCTGGCTTTTCTAAGGAGAAGCTTCCTCATAACTTTTGTTAGCTTTGCAAAGGGGTTTGTGTCCAACAGGCTAAAAACCCACGTCCTGGAGCTGGGCCTGGCCCCCATCACGGGTAGGCCTGGGAGGAATGGCAGGCAGGGCAGGGGAGGACAGGGCCAACCATCTGGGACTTCCCTCTGCATGGCCCTGGGGAGTTCTCACTGCTCTGTAGTGGAGGGGCACACTTTTCTGGCAGCGTTACCCTTTTCGAAATGGAATCCTGTAGGGAACCCCAGGATATGCAAAAGCACAAGTAGTGAAGGAGAATTCCTGTAGAAATCCAACATCATCCGTAATAATAACTTTCAAAATAGTGACCATTCCTTGAGTACCTGCTATAGGCCAGGGAGCGTAAGGACCTAAGTTCCTATATATTAATATTTGGGTTCTTCATCCTGCTCTGCTTTGGCCGGGTCTGGGGCAGCATGCAGGGGTCCCCACAGACCCAGTGGCGTGGAAGACTTGGGAGGCCCCTAAGATGTGCCATCCATGCCAGTGGCTGACTTCTGCAGCCAGTAAGGGTTTAGGGCAAAGCAGGAGCTGTGTGGATATCACTCATCTTCTATTGGTGGCCCAGTGGCACCCAGAGTCCAGGCAGTACCCAGGTGGCGCCCAGCTCAGTCCTCCTAAAGGCTGCTCAGCACGCCCTCTGGTGGCCAGGACTGGTATGATGGGGATTGACAGGGCAGGCCTGTCTCATGATTCTGAGATTTTTCTTGCACTAGGTGGTAATGAGGGGTCAGGAGGCCCAGAGCCCTGCCCCAGGCCTCGCAGCTATTCACAGGTAGAGCCTCCCCCCCCCACTGCCCCAACTCCCCAGCAACCTCTGCTTCCCCACCCACCAGTGCTCATTGCACGTTGACTTGCCTGTCCCCACTAGACAGTGAACTTCTTGAGGACATAGGTGAGTCTATTGTTCCCCACTGCTGGCACCAGTGACAGGGAAGGCTCTGATAGCTGACATTTACTGAGAGCCCACCGTGTGCCAGGCGCTCTTTTGCACCTCATGTCACCCTCATGATCGCCCTGTGAAGAATGCTCTATTGCCATGTCCCTTTCAGGGGAAGGGCGCTGAGGCTTGACTAGATGAGTAACTTGTCCAGGTTATGAAGCTAGAAAGTGGCAGAGCTGGGTTTGAGCCCAGGCAGTCCAGCTCCAGAGCCCATGCTCTAAGCATAGTGCTGCATAAATAGCTGGTGAGCAGAGCCCAGGGGAGGACAAATGTGGGGTCATTCTTGGACCAGATGATTGGCCAGCTGGTTGATGTTCTCCATTTCCCAGTAGAGCAGGGACCCTGGAAACATGGGTGTATCAGGACACTGGAGCCAGGGCAGGCTCTGGGCAATTCCTGTGCCCTGGTGGGAGAACAGGAAGCACAGGAAAGCCTGCTGAGACTGCCCTGGCTTTAGGCCCTGCTGACCTCAACCTTGCTGACGGGAGGGCACGGTCTGAAGGTATGAACATAAACACCTTGGTAACTAAATCCCTTTAAGTAGCTATAAAGATTTTAGTTCTGTATTGTTTAAGATATTGTAAAAGCTTAGGTTTATTTTTGTAGGACTTAGTGGCTAAAAATTAGAACATAACAATGGGGCTGCTCTGTTGGAGTAGTGTACACTTGTAATTATAAATAAACATGCAAAACTTTAAAAAAAAAGGGAGGGACTCTCACTGCTTTGTGATAATTAGACAAGCACAGGCATTTCCTATGCCTTTTACCACACAGTAGGGCCCCATCACCCATACCTCCCTTTCCGATGATTCATGAGCTGTGTCAAAGGCTTACTGATGGTGGGTGCTAGCTCAGAGAAGCAGATGACATCTGGTTTCCAGTCTGAGCTCTGGAACTTGCCAGCTGGTGACCATGGGTGTTCCCTTTCTCTCTGCGGCCCTCAATTTCACTATCTGGTTAGTGGACAGGCAAGGGGGAGGGTCAGAAAAGGTGATCCTCCAGATATCTTCCACTTTTGAGCTTGTTCTTAAACCTCATGATGGGATAGCAAAGGAAAGACTGCGGACATTGAAAACATATTGAGGGAAACTGAGGGATCCCAGGCATCAGGAGCCGGAAAACCCTGGTTTATCCTCCTGCCAAGTCTTCTAAGTAATGTCCGGAAGCCTCAGTTTCCACATCTGTAAATGGGGATGACAACATATCTCTGCAGCGTCGGGGCAGAGCCACAACAAAACCACACAGTACCTGTGAACGTGCTCTACAAGCGGCAGAGGGCTCTGAAGTTGGGACAGGGTTTTTGCTTTTTCCTTTTTTTTTTTTTTTTTTGGTTTTGTTTGTTTGTTTGCACTTATGAGCCGTAAAGCTTTTTCTCTTTTGTACAGTGTACATGTATCCACGCCAGGCTGCCCAGGATCCACAGGGCGGGGCCTGTGATGACTGAGGTCCCCTTCCTCTTCTCTCCCTAGTTACATTCGCTGTTACTACTGGGCTGTGAAGACCCTCATCACCATCGGCGGCCTGCCCGACCCCAGGACGCTCTTTGAAATTGTCTTCCAGGGTCTGAACTATTTCACAGGTGTCTTCGCTTTCTCCGTGATGATCGGACAGGTAGCTGGGTCACTAGTCTGTTCCAAACCACCTGCCTGCAGGGCCCTTTGCCCTCTTTCTGCCATTTCCTCTCTGAGGTTGCTTCCCATTTGAAATGTCAGTCCTTTGGGACAGCTGGAGAGTTGGGCTGAATGGCTTTCTGCAGGGGCTGAGGATTTGGGCTGTTCCCTTGGAGAGAAGTCCCCGGTGGATTCTAATGTACTGGGGGTGCGGCTCATACTGTAGTCAGTGCCTGAGGCAACCACCAGGGGTCCTCAGAGTTACCTTTGGGGGCTCTGCTCCAAGGAGCAGCACTCCTGGTTCATATTTCCTCGGGCCGGGGAGGGGCGGGGCGGGGCGGGAGGGTGGCGCATGGTGTCAAAGTGACCTCTGGCACCAAGGGGCCACGTTGTACCAGAATCAGCCCAGCCCAGGGAGGCCTTCCCTCCTTGTGTGGCCCCAGAGACCTGAGGCCACGGGAGGGGGCCAGCAGCCTCGCTCCTCCACGTGCAGCATCGTCGGAAAACCTGTGTGTGGACATGAGAGGGGATTCCCTCTCTCCTGATCTCCCCCCAGCCCCGCAGGCACGTACCCCTGGCCTGTGTTAAGTAAAGGTGCCCACAACACACGTCCCCAGAGCCCGGCCCCGCTCTGACCCAGCGGCTCCCCTGACCACCCACCTTACCCCCAGATGAGAGACGTGGTGGGGGCCGCTACTGCGGGAGAGACCTACTACCGCAGCTGTATGGACAGCACAGTGAAGTACATGAACTTCTACAAGATCCCCAGGTCCGTGCAAAACCGGGTCAAGACCTGGTATGAGTACACCTGGCACTCCCAAGGCATGCTGGGTAAGACCACGCCCCCTCCCCACTCCCCTCCCCGCCCTAACCCAGCTGTCACCAGCTCCCCCAGCCTGACCCGGTGCCCTGCCCTGCCTTCCTGGGCCCTGGCCTCATCCCGTGTCCCTGAGGCCCCGAGCATGGGGGCCTCTCTTGGCCCCAACATTTAAGTGAGAGCGGCCTGGGGAGGCATTGGGCGGTGCCCAAATTAAGCCATCAGGAGACCCCTGAAGACATGAAGGGCTTGTCTTCTGAATGCCGCCCCCCACCTTGAAATGCATCTCCATTCGAAGATGGAAGTACAGTTGGAACCAGGAGGGAAGACTCTGTCTGTCTCTGTTTCTCTCTCCTCTCTTCCTCTTCATATACATCCATACATATAATACATATTTTGTAAATTTTAAAAAATTCTTTTTCAGATTATTTTCCATTAGAGTTTATTACAATATATTTTAAAAAATTTTTTGATGTTATACTTTGCTTCTGAAATTGGCTAAAACAATGCATTTTCATTCACTGCTGTTTCTGCTTTCTTGTCAATGATGAGGTGTGCTCCGTTATTCTTGCAAAGTGGGAGAATCTTACCTGTAAACTTTCCAAATATAGTGAAGTTTTCACAGATTCTAAATGGAATCCTTAGTGAAATTTGAATAGGTTAATTACATGTTAATTGACTGTATTTTTTTCCTGTTTCCTTTTTATTTTGGGGAGCTAGTAATTTTGTTTTCAGAGCCTAGACATCATTTTGGAGGGCTCTGAAAAGCTTATGGGCCACTGGCACTGTGCCTAGAGTCTCCCAAGGCCCTCAGAAAAATGAAAGGGCCCCCCACTGCTTCTGTGGGGTTCACTCTGGTCTCAAAGAAGCCACACTCGAGGCCCACGGTCTCCTGAGTTGGGGGTGTTGGCAAGTCTGTGGACAAAGCACATGACTACAGTTTCCAAGCCATGTTCATTTCCACTGCCTCATTCTGTTCTAGTGACAGCCTTGTGACTTTTCACAGGGGCACATGTTGAGGACCAGAGAGGGCTCTGACCTGCCCAGGGTTGCACAGACCCAGCACTTGAGCCCTAAGCTAATTGTGGTGCAGTGGACAGAGCACGGGGCTGGGGCCCCGTGGTACATTTCTGTCTCCAGTTACCGACCTTCACTCTGTGCCAGGCTCTCAGCTGCGCACCATAGACCCCATGGTGGGCAGACATACTGCTCTCCCAGCATAGGTTCTGAAGTCACAGGGCCTGGGTGGGGTCCTGATTCCATTCCCCTGGGCTGCATGGACATGGGCAAGTCACTGCCCTCCAGAGTCTCCCTGTCCTTGTCTGTAAAGTGGGTTATAGTGGGCACCTCTTGAGCTGCTGGGAGGATTTAGTGAAATCATCTTGGTAAAGCACTCTGTGAAACTGCCTGGCACATAGTAAGTGCTCCAAATACTTCATTTCTTGCTAATGTTGTTCTTATAACGTGAGTGGAGAAGACAGATCATTGGCAAACAATTGCAGTAAAGGGTGTGATATGTGCTATGGCACAGGGACTGATAACGTAATAGCTAGGTGGGAGGATGTCAAGGGAAGGCTTCCTGGAGGAGGTGACATGAGTGCTGGGTTCTGCAGAATGAGTAGGGTTAGCCAGGAAGGTGAAGGGGGTTGTTCCCAGCAGAGGGAACGGCATTGGCAAAGGCCTGGAGGCAGAGAGGATACCCTCCCAATCTAGAGTGGTTCCAGGTGGTAGAGGAATGGTGTGCCTGGGGTCCCCACCAGTGTGGTGTGGACAGGCCCTGTGTGTGTGAAGGAGGGGCCCGGCTGTGCCTCTGAACCTTGCAGGGTCTCATTTGCAGACGAGTCAGAGCTGATGGTGCAGCTTCCAGATAAGATGCGGCTGGACCTCGCCATCGATGTGAACTATAACATCGTCAGCAAAGTGGCACTCTTCCAGGTATGGCCCACCCAGTGTCCCCACCCTCAAGACTCTGGAAGGTCCAGAGCCCACACCTTCCTCTAAACGGCTCCTTTCCCGTCCTCTCGGGGCCAGGGCTGTGACCGGCAGATGATCTTCGACATGCTGAAGAGACTTCGTTCTGTTGTCTACCTGCCCAACGACTACGTGTGCAAGAAGGTGAGTGGCCCAGGGCAGCCTCAAGGCGGTCTGGGATTCACAGCCACTGCCTGTGGCAGCTGGGCTGGAGTGGGGGCCTATGAAGGCACAGCGGGGCGAGCGGAATTGCCAGGAGGGGAGGAGGGTGGTGAGCTGACCCCAGGGCTCCTGGCTTGTTTGGCACGAGGAGGCTCTGTCCAGCTCTAGGCACTGAACTCAGATGTGCCTCAGGCCTTGCTCCCTCTTCCTGGGGCCATGGGGGCCAGGACGAGGAGCCCCACTTTATAGAAGAGGAAAGTGAGGAGCATAGAGAGGGGCAGGGTCTTGACTGTGTAGATGGACCTGCTTCCAGGGTCTTGGTCTTCCTGTCAGGAAAATGGGGCTGGAGGAGGGGTAGGATAGGTCAGAGGTTGCAAACTAATGGTCCTTGCATAGGAGCCAGCCCACAGATGTTTCATGGGGTTTTTTTTTCCTTCTTTTTTTTTTGGACTAATCTAAAAATAAAAATTTGAATTAGTCTCCAGCCTTTAAAAGTTGGAAGGTTTCGGGAATTCCCTGGAGGTCCAGTGGTTAGGACTTGGTGCTTTCACTGCCGTGACCTGGGTTCAGTCCTTGGTTAGGGAACTAGGATCCTGCAAAGCGCGCAGCATTGCCAAAAAAAACTGGAAGGTTTCACATAAAAATCCAGATTTCCGGCTGAAAACAGAAAATCGGCTAGCATTGAGCCCCACTTTCCCAAACAGCCAGAATCATGAGGAGTGGAGAAGGGGCTGGCCCTGAAGGGGATGTCGTCCTCTCCTGACGCCACAGGTCCCACCACTCTCCACTGCCCCACAGGCTCCCTCCTCTCCTTGACATCATCCACCTGATCCTGGGACTCATTTGGGTTTGAATGCCAGGGCCAGACAGTGTCTAAGGCCCCTTCTGCTCCCATTTTTTGGGATTTGAGGTGAGACCGAGCTCACTTGGTGAGTGAGTGATCAGGGTGGAGGAGCTTAGTGTGTATACAGGGGTGAAAATATTGCCCAAGAACCCCCTGTGAAACTCAGGAACCCCCAGCCCCAGAAGGGCCCCATCTCCAAGCTGTATGCTGCATAACAGTGAAGTTTCTGGAAGCAAAGAGCTGGGGGAATGGGGACAAGGGTATGGCTGAGAATTTAAAGCTGCAGCCTTAGCGGCCAAGAGAAGTTTGGGAACAATAGAAGGATTTGTCTGACGTTGGAGCCACTTCCTAGCTGTGCAGCCTTGGGGAAGTGGCTTGCCCTCTCTGAGCCTGACTCTTTTCATGGGTAAGTAGGGATATTGATAGTATCTTCCTCATGGGGTGATTGTGAGAATTGAAGAAGATATGCATAGGGAGTTTGGCACCATGGCTGGCACAGAGTCGGTGCCATTGCTGTTGCCAATATCCTTGTGGGTGATGTAGACTTTACCTCTGATGAGGAAAAATGAATCAGATTGTTGGGAAGTTTGCCGTGGAAGCTGAAGTGAACACTTGGTGAACGTGTGTAAATGGCGCCCTCTGCTGACAGGTTTGGCGCTGTGACAATCTTGCTGAGACAACCCGAGGCCACCCCAGGACCACCCCTGGCGTGTCAGTGAGATGAGGGTGAGCTCTGCAGCCCCTCACACTTCAGCCTCGTGTCAAATTGGACACTGAAACAGGGGAACGAGACTTTCTTCCTTTTTGTTAAGAAGGCCATGCATGTGTGAGATGCCCAGGGAATATTTGTCAAATGAATCAAAAGCACAAGCCACTTACCAGTCTTTGGTCACTCTCCCTTTACACACACCATGTGTGGCCGATAGGTATCAGGCCAGGGCACCGGTCTATGAAGGCATGAGGATTGGAAGGTGCTGGCAGACTGGGTATTTCTGATTCTAGTCCGAAGCAAAGCTATTCATTCATTCGTTCATTTGGTTTCATTTGTGATTAAGACCGTTGTATCAGTCTGCTAGGGCTGCCACAACAAAGTACCACAAATGGAATGGCTTAAATGACAGAACTGTATTGTCTCACAATTCTGGAGGCTAGAAGTCCGAAATCCAAGTGTCAGTGGGGTAGGTTCCTTCTGAGGACGGTGAGCACAGGATCTGCTCCAGGCTTCTCTCCTGGCTTGTAGATGACTGCCTTCTCCCTGTGCCTCTTCACACTGTCTTCCCTCTACGCCTGTCTCTGTGCCCGAAGGTCGTTTATAAGGACACCCATCCTACTGGATTAGGGGCTCACCCAACTGCGGTATGATCTCATCTTCTTTTAACTAATTACATCTGTAATGACCCTATTTCCAAATAAGGTTACATTCTGAGGAGCCGGGGGGGGGGGGGGGCGGTTAGGATTTCAACATATGAATGGGGGTTCATAACAACCATGAACTCTGGGTTCATAGAACCAGACTGCCTGTTTTCAAATCCCGGCTCGGCTTTGCTTAACTTTGTGCCCTTGGGCAGAGTTCCTACCGCAGAGGGCTGTTGAGGACTAAGCAGCTCAGTCACATAAAGCACTCAGAGCAGCGCCTGGCACAGAGGCGTTAGGTAATGGTGGACATTCCTATTAAAGCCATTATCGTTCCTATTTCAGTAAGCAAATGCCGCCCGGGCTCCTGATAGGATATGGGGGAGGCGCAGGTATCAGCTGATTGTATGAACCGCTGTGAGCTTTTCCATGCCTCTGGGCCCTCCATGGGTGCGTATAACTGGAAATTTACCAAATACCACTACACCTGGGCCTCGTTATCTAGCATTTTCCATCACACCACTAACTCCCCACCGTAATCCTGCAATCTACAGGTGGGGAGACTGAGAGCCCGGAGGGGAAGTGACTATCTCTACACCACATACCAAGTCGGTAGGAGGGCTCGATCCCAGCCCAGGTTCCTCTGCACTGTGCCACCAGCGCCTGGGCCCAGCCCTGCTGCTTCTGTGGTTGCTTTTGGTGATGACAGAGGGACTTGCCCCCTTCTCTGTTTCAGGGGGAGATAGGCCGGGAGATGTACATCATCCAGGCGGGGCAGGTGCAGGTCTTGGGTGGCCCGGATGGGAAGTCCGTACTGGTGACGCTGAAAGCTGGATCTGTGTTTGGAGAAATAAGGTCAGAACGGGGTGAAACAGGGGGACCTCGGCAAAGGCTGGGGAAGGGAGGGATGGCCAGTGGGTGGGACTACGTCCTCAAGGGCCCTTCGCTGGGTCTGAGGAAACCGCTATGCATACAGCACTGGCACCTGCTGACATATGCAAGGTGGGCCCAGCTGTCACCCGTGTGAGGCCATCGTGATGCTCTAGGCAGGGGTGAAAGTGAAGATGCTAAGTGTGATCAGAACTGCAGCCTCCTGAGGGTCTCACCTCCCTCCCTTCTCTGCCCCAGCTTGCTGGCTGTTGGGGGCGGGAACCGGCGCACGGCTAACGTGATCGCCCACGGGTTTACCAACCTCTTCATTCTGGATAAGAAGGACCTGAACGACATTCTGGTGCATTATCCGGAGTCTCAGAAGTTGCTCCGGAAGAAGGCCAGGTACATTTTTTTTTTTAGTAAAAGAAATCCATATATACTTTAGTGTGCATTTCTTAAGGACTCAGACTTTCTTTTACATAACCGTAGTACCTTTCTGAAAATCACGAAATTCAGTATTGAAGCAATACTCATCCCTAATCCGTAGTCAAATTTTGTTAATCGTCCCAATAGTGTCTTTTATAGCTTTGCTTTTCTTCTTTTCCATTCCTGGATCCCCCTCTGCATGATGTTGCCATTTGAGTCTCCTTTGATCTGGGATCAAAGTTTCTCACCTTTTCCTATCTTCAGTGACTTTGACTTCTCTGAAGAGGACAGGCCAGTTATTCTGTAGAATGTCCCTCCATTTAAGTTTATATGTTTTCTCATCATTACCTTCAGGTTCTGCATTTGGGGCAGGAATTACTCAGAAGTGATGTTGTGTCCTTCTCGGCACAGTGTATAGAGAGGCTGCTTTCTCCCTATTCTGATGATTTTTTTACTCTGATCACTGGATTAAAGTTTCCACACTCTCAAGTTACTATTTTTCCCTTTGAAATTAATAAGTAATGAGTGGCGAGTCACCTTGAGATGATGTAGATGTCCTGTTCCTTATCTCACTTTACCTCACTACCTTCAGCCTCCACTGAAGGTTCCTTGCAATGATTGCCATGGTGGTTGCAAAACGGTGATTTTCTAACTCTGTCATGCTTTCTACATTTATTAGCTAGCAATGTACTGTAAGGAAGAACTTTCTTTTCTTTCCCATTTATTTGATTTTTCATTTATCTGTTTATAATGGTATGGATTTGCTGTATTCCATGAATATCCTGTTACAATCATTTTCAGGCTCAAATTGTTCCACATTGGCCACTGGACACCTCTTTAGGCTGAATATAGTGAACTTTTGTTACATCCCTGTTATATTTTAGCACTTTTTTGCTCATAGGCACACTAAGATGCCGTCGATTCATCTTCTACTTTCCCTGCTGCATCCCTGGAAATGGCCATTTCTCCAAGGAGGCTTGATTCCTTTTAGAGGGGAATGGTTTTTAGAAACCAAGATATGAGTACTAAGTGCTCTCATTGCTACTGGGGTGTTACTAGGCCTCCACAGTGGACAGAGCTGGGAAATACATCTACATATACACCTGTATGTATAAATGCAAATATATATATATATACACACACATACATATATGTATATGCACAGACATATATATCAACATCTATTTTTTTGTCTGTGTCTATCTATATCTCTGTATATCTCTGTCTCTACTTCTACCTATCTAACAATTTCGATCCAACATCACAGAGTTCATTCTAATCTCCTTTTCTATATTTGTAAATTCCTCCTCCAACACTGAGAAATTTGACTCCCTCTATCCTCATTACATTGATTCATTTGCTCAGTCCTACAATGTAGAGAAAGTAGCACCAGAATCCCTATTTCATACTACTGGAAAGAAGAAAGCCGTCTAAGCAGAGAGCAGTTCTTTCTGTCTTTAGCCTGAGGACCCATGATGTAGGTGTTGTGTTCAGGGTTACCTGGATTGGTTCTCTGTCTTCCTCCCTTTACTGTGGTTGTTCTGTTCATTTGAAATACAGCTAGGCTCACGTGTTTCAGTTTGCGTTCCATTTCAGGGTTCCCCCACACTGACCCTTGTTGATTTTTTGTGTTTTGAATACGTAGAACATGAACATGGAAGAAGGCTACAAAACAGTGCATTCAGGGTCCCAACTCCCTGCACCTGTTGCCACCCACCCCTTACAGGAATCTAATCGCCTTAGTTTCTGCTTTTTTCTCCTTGTGTTTCCTTTTGCAAAAATAGGCAGATCTGTGAATATTTGCTTATTTCCCTTTCTGTCTTACACAAAGGATAGCACACTGCAGATTCTCTTTTGCACTTGACTTTTTTTCACTTGACGAGAAATCCCAGAAAACATTCACTGAGTCCACAGACAGCTTCCTCATTCCTTTTAACAACTGTATTTAGGCTATTTCCAATATTTTGCAATTATAAATAGTACTGCAATGAATAACCTTGTGCATCTGTATTTTGTATTGTTGGGGAATAGGTAATTTTTTTGGGGGGGGGCCATGCCACACAGTTTGTGGGATCTTAGTTCCCCAACCAGGGATTGAACTTGGGCCCCCAGCAGTGAAAGCCTGGAATCCTAACCACTAGACCGCTAGGGAATTCCCTGGAAAAGGTAATTTTTAAGAAAAGCAGTTTTTTGCTTTCAAACACTTAAGATCAGGTTTTAAATTGAGTGATGGAAGCAGCACGATGTGGTAGAAAATGCACAATAGGCTTGGGAGGCTGATAGGGCTCAAGTCCTGTCCATGTGCAGTACTGGCTGTGTGACCTTGGAAAAGTTACTTTACTTTTCTGGTCTCAGTTTCTCCATTGTAAAATAAGGGTAATCACTTTGTTGTGGAGACGATTAAATAAAATAGTGTATGTGAATGTCTCTAGCAGGGGGCCTGGCACACAGGAGAGCTCAATACATGTTAATAATAATAATTGTTCCTCTTTACCCATTAAATTCTCTCTATAATTTTCCCATGGGATAAAGCCTTTTTAATCCACCTATCTGGTATTTCCTCCCTTGCCTTTTATCACATATTCATATTTTCCACTTCAGTCACCATAAATAATCTGTACAGAGAGTGGTCATAATAAAGGGAACAAACTCACCATGTCCATTCATACAGCACAATAATTTATTGAGCTGATAGTTCGAGGCCCTGGGGACACAGGAGGGAGCAAACAAAGCTTACCTTCTAGTCGGGGAAGCCAACAATGGAGAAAGGAATGACTATGTGATGTGTCAGCTGGGGATAAAGGCCATAAGGAAACATAAAGCCACTTGAAGAGATAGAGGTGATGGAGGGAGCTACGTGAGATAAGTTGGTCAGGAAAAGTTATTCTCAGGGTGTGGCACCTCAACTGAGACCTGCCAGAGTGAAGGAGTGAGCTGGGGAACTGCCTGCAGGGAAAAGCATTCCAGGCAGAGGGAACAGCATGTGCAAAGGTCCCAAGGAGGCACAGACTCAGTGTTACATGGAGACCAACAAGAAAATGAATGTAGCTTGATATGGGATGGGAGCAGTGTAGGGGGTGAGATTGGGTAGGGCCTTGTAGGGGAAGCCTCACAATGGCTTTAGCTTTTGCTCTGAGGGAGATGGGAGCTATGCAGGGTTTTACACTGAGGAGTGACTTACTGTGACTTAAGTTTTTACAGAATCCCTTTGGCAGCTCCCAGGTGAGTGGATGCAGTGTTGACCTTAAAGCATAATATAGACAAGGCGTTGGGGTCTCCCAGGGAAGGAAGCTGCCCTGTAATTCATCTTACCTGGCTGTTCTTAGAGAAGCCATGGGGCCCTTCCAGTGGCTGGTCTACGTGATCTTTCCCCCAAGTCTATCCACGTCCCCCTACTGTCCCAAGGGACAAGGATGCACAGTCAATCCCCATTATTCACAGATTCCATACTTGCAATTTGCCTACTCACTAAATTTATTTGTAATCCCCGAATCAATACTCAAAGGCTTACGCAGACACTCGCAGACGTGTGCCCAGAGGCAAAAATTTGAGTTACCTAAAGGGCACGTTCCCAGCTAGAGTTGAAGAAGGTGACGGTCTGCCTTCTTGTTTCAGCTCATACTGTAAACAAGTGTCTTTGTGTGTCCATCATGTAGCATGTTTTTCACATTTTTGTGATTTTTGTTGGTGATTTTGCTGTTGAAATGGCCCCAGGTGTAGCGCTGAAGCGCTGTCTCGTGTCGCCCCACGCAGGCCTGAGTTAGAGAGCCGCGCGCTCATTGTAAACAAATCAGTGATGTATATTAAATAAGATGTCTTCAAACAGAAACACACACAAGACAAGATTATGTAATGAACAGTTGATGAAAACGCGTGGAGAGGCTCACCGTAACCGAATCCTGTATTTCCCCAGAAGCCATGGCTCAGTAGTCACTAATTCCGTGTCTGCAGACACTTTACAGAACTTAACTACCACGGATAATGAGAACTGACTGCTCGTGTCTGAGAATAGGTACCGGCTTCCCCTCCCCCTGCCTTCCTGCCCCCTGCAAGAGGAACATGGCTCAGAAAAGACACACTCATAGCTGTCATCCCATTCCTCCGGCTGGGTTAGGTGTGGGTTTAGCAAGTCAGCCGGGATCCCGCAGAGGCCTTGCTCCTGGCCATGCCTGCGGTGTGCTGGGGTGAGGCAGCCAGAGGAAGGAGGAGGGGCTGGCGGGCCTTGCTGCATACAGTGGGCCGTGGCACGGTTCATCAGAGGCTGCTTCTCTGGACAGGCAAGCTTGAGGAGAGGGGCAGGGGATCACAGATGAGCTCTGCCCATCCAAGAAGATATAGGTCTGAGAACCACAGGGCCTGGGGAAGTCTGAGTTGCTGAGATTCTGTCCAAGCTCCCCACTTTACAGATGGGGGACCTGAGGCCCCAAAGAAGTGAGACACTTCACTCTCTGACTTGGCCACTCCAAGAAATGGGGCAAAAAGCTCTCCTGCATGCCACTCTCTCCGGGGGTGAATTATACAGTAATTAGAGTGAAACTCATGTCATCTGAAAATGAGGATAAATTTCCTTGATCTGGAAATGTCCCAGAAGTCAGCTCAGTGTTTCAAAACAGAGATAATTAGCGACCAGCAAAGGGCCTGTAGATGGTTCTTTCGTGTCATTTGAGTACCACGCCGAGCCTTCCCACGGACTGCCGTGCTGTGAATTATGGACTCAAATAACACAGGTGACAGTGCTGGGCTTGGAAGAGGCCTCTGAAAATTATCATGTTTGTGGTCTCCTGGGAGAGCCCCAGCTCAAAAATGTAAGTCTTGGGCAATTAATATCAATATGCACAATTTAAATCCATTGCCTCTGATTAGATAAGCAGCCAGTAATGGCCTCATTTTTAAACAAACAAGTTTGGCCGGAACCCTGATGAATGAATTTGCCAATTAGTCCTCTAGACCTGCTAGACTGCAGGCGAAACTCATTTGTTCTTGAGCCAAACCACTCATCATGTATTTGTAGTGTGAAGAATTCCTTAATAAAGGCTGGGGCTCTCTTTGATGGAAAATTCTCTCCTTATTTAGAGAAGCAGGGTGGTATATTGCATTGGATCTGGGCTGTAATTCTGTCTCTGCCACTTCCTGTAACCTTGGGCGTGTCACTCCTCCCATTCTGAGCCTGTTTCCCCAACCCTTCTAGGTATGGTAATCCCAGCCCTTTCCAGGTCATGGAGTGTTGTCAGCGTCCAAGAAGATAATGACCATGATACTGCTTTGTAATCCTTAAGACTTGGGGTGCTGGGGTCAAAGGCAGGGGTTTGAATTCCAGCTCTGCCACTTCCTAGCTGTGTGGCCTTGGAAAAGTTACTCAGCCCCTCTGGACGTCCACATCCTCATTTGAAATGAGGGAGAATAATAGGACATACCTGTAAGGATTACTGTGAGACTTAAAGTGCGTATCAGTTATCTATTGCTGTGTAACAATGTTACCACAAATTGAGTGGCTTAAAACCACACATATTTATTATCGCAAAGTTTCTACATGTCAGAAGTCTGGGGACAGCTTAGATGCATCCACTACAAGGCAGTAATCAGGATGTGGGCCAGAGCTGGGTCTCATCTGAAGTCTCGACTGGGGAAGGATCTGCTTCCAAGGTCCCATAGTTGTTGACTGAATTCAGTTCCTTGTGGTTGTGGGACTGGGGGCTTCGGTTCCTAGCTAGTCATTGGCCAGTGGCTGCCCTCAGGTTCTTGCCATGTAGGCCTCTCCCAACATGGCCGCTTGCTTCATCACAGCCAGCAAGGGAGAGTCTCCTTGTAAGACACAGACCACAATCCTATGTGACACATTCACAAAAATGACATTTGATCTCCCTTGCTGTATTCCACTGGTTGAAAGCAAGTCACATGTCCCACTACCCTCAAGGTGAGGGGGTCACACAGAGGTGTGAACACCAGGAAGGGGGATCACAGGGGTCACCAAAGAATGCCTGCCTGTAAAGGTCTGAGCACAGAGCCTGACACATACAGACACTTGTGTCCACATTGGTGATGGTGATGATGGTGAAATGACAATGAAGCAAAAGAAGGAGAAGCAGAAAGCTCGGGCTCTTTTTCATCTGGACATCCTATTTCTGATTCTATATACTAAAGTATCCTGCATCATTTCCTGTGTGACCTCAGAAAAGCCACTCAACCCCTCTGAGCCTCATCTATAACGTACAGGCAATAAGACCCACAACATTATGGTTGTTCTGATTGTTCAGTGAGATGTGATGCCTCAAACAGCACTGTGCTGGGCTCAGAAAAGGAGCTCAGAAACTGTTAGTCAAAACAAACACCATCACACAACTCAACTCAAGGGCTCTGCCCGAACCAACGCGGCTTCATTCTCTCCCAGAGCTTGCTGGTCACGTTAGTGGACGCTGCTTTCTTTCAGGAGAATGCTGAGAAACGACAACAAACCCAAGGAGCAGAGCGTACTCATCCTTCCTCCACGGCCAGGCACCCCCAAGCTCTTCAGTGCCGCCCTGGCTGCATCAGGAAAGATGGGTGCCAAGGGGGCCAAAGATGGCAAGCTTGCCCACCTCAGGGCGCGACTCAAGGAGCTGGCTGCGCTGGAGGCGGCTGCAAGACAGCAGCAGGTGCTGGAACAGGTAATGCCATTGGAGACCTGGTCCATTTCAACCGCGTGCCAGGAAGAAGGCCTAGGGACCCACACATTCCATTTTAGGGACGGTTTTTCCTTCTTCCTATCAGTCAGGATTCATTTGGTTTTAAGTGACAGAAATGCAAGTGACAGTGCAAGCTCAAATTAGCTTGAAAAAACAGGGAATTTATAGGAGCAAGTCATTGAAAAGTTCAGGCAAGGCTGGATCTAAAAGTTCAAATGATGCCGGTAGGATGAGTTCTGCCATTCTATCACCTTTGCTTCCCTTGGGGATGGTTCCATTCCCAGGCAGTCCCCCAAGAGCTTAAGAGGACATCCCCCAAGATCACATCCTCCTGGTTGAGGAACTCCCACAGAAAGAAAGTACCTCTTTCTCAGTAGCTTCAGCAAAAAGTCCCGGGGCTCATAGTCACTGGACAGAATTGGGTCACATGTCAGTTCCTGAGCCATTCAGTGTGGTGCTCTGGGGAGGACTGGCTCATATGCCCATCCCTGGACTGAGAGTGGAGATTGGTGTGGGCGCATTCCCCCAGATGGACATCCGGCTGCTGCTGCAGAGGTAGGAGCAGTGGGTGTGGGCAGGGAGTGTCCCTCCCCAGACCACAGTGATGTTCTCATATTAAATGTTGTGTCTGTGACCATTTAAAATATCTGAAAGGAAAATCCAAGGTGACAGGCATGGTGCCAACTGTCCCCACCCCCTAAGTCTAAAGGGAATTTTTAACTTAGTTCTGGGACTTTTTTCTGTGACTAATGCCAAGAGTGCCAATTAGGATGATTGCACTAATTATGGTTGTTCATGACTGTCCTTTAGGGAGGCTGCTGGGAAAGGGGGGGTGGGGTTAGGCAGAAGCTCAGTGGCAGGGAGGGGACAGCAGTCTACAAGACAGAAATCAGAGGAGGCTGGTGAACTCAGTCTCAATCCAGGCTGGTCCAGGAGACCGATCCAGAGGTCATTTGACAGCAGGAGTTGGGGAATGACACCAAAGTCACCCAGGGTTCCAGTATATTCTCCAGATGCATCCACCGATGGCCCCAAATTGAGGACAGGTGTGATTGTCTGGTTCGCAAACTGTCAAGGGCAGGGTCGAGCTGGCAAGTTGGGGTCTTTAGTGCTGGCTGGTGTGTGGGGCTGAGTGAACATGACCTCCGAGAATGTTCTCAGTACAGTGAAAGGTTTTATCTGAAATGGGATTTGTTGCTTCTAAGTGTTAGCTCTTCACCCAGACAGCTTGGAGATGTGAATTAAATTTGCATGAGTGTTCTCATAAGAGGCAATTTTAGAACAACCAGGGCAGAAGGGCAGAGTACATGGAGCTCTTAAACAGAAGCCTATAGACACAGGTCCAAATCCTGACGCTGTCACTGCCAGCCCTGTGTCCTGGGGAATCTCCTCCAGGACCTTCTGGGGCCCACATTACTCCTGGCTGTCACATGGGGTAGCAGAGATGAAGCAGGTTACCTTGGATACTTTCATAAAAGCATGTTAAACACAGTGAAGCACTTGATCAAACTTGCCATGATCCTTCTGGCTCCATTCACAGCAGGATGCTTCAAGAAGATCCCATAATGGGCACCATCTGGGCATCCTGCCCTGGAAGCGTGTTGTCAGAGTTGACAGTGGATGGGCGGGGCGGGGGTGGGGGGAACAGGTGCACCGAAACATGCAGAAGCGCGTGGAGACAGAGGGAGCGGCAGGTCCCCAGAGCTGCCGTGGGATCTAGGAGTGTCCTGGCTCCCCCCACCCCACCCAATTCCCCTCCTTCAGCGCCCTCTGACTTCTCTATTCCTCATAAGCATGCTGACTGCTCTCACTTTAAACTCCCTACAGACCACTGGGCCTCCTGCTCTGGGGGCTGCTCCCTCCCCAGTTTCCTCCCATGCAGAGATGGCGTCAGAGAGAGCAGGAGGGGCCGTGGGTATCCACAAGGCTTGGGTTTTCACCCAATTCCCTAATTCTACCCACGGGAACCCCATTCATGGGAAACCCGCAGGCTGGAGGTTGGAGGTACCCACCAAGTCTCCAGACACAGGGGCTCAGCCCAGCCTAATGCCAGTGGTACCCAGCCCATTCTCCCGCCGGTGGGGAGCGGGGGTGGTGTCTCAACCTTCGAGACCTTCCGGGAAACAGGCCAGGCCACAGCTGCTCCTGCCCTCAGCAGCCTTTACCTTAGTATTTGCTTAGAGCTTTTCTCATTCACCAGGGAGTACACATCCCGGCTAACCGGGCAGGGCAGGCTGGCTGAGCTCTGCAGAGGTTTTGGTGGCGCTCCCTCCTGGTCACAGCCTCTCTTCCCTCAGTAGCTCAGTGACTGTTGACGGGACTCTGCCCTTGAACTCGCAACTTCACTCAGGCTTCCGGCCCTGCAACTCCACAGAGACATAAAATATCCCAAAGAGCTTCACCACATCCTACCGGGCTTTTAATCCTTCAACTTCCCCATAATATACCGTTTCTACCACATAACCCTGACGCAGCTCCGCCCAACCTTCCAGCTATTAGATTTCGGAGCGCTGTCTTCCTCCTCAGGGGTCCCAGGGGTCCCAGAAGGAGGGAACTGGGAAGTGTCCAAGACCCCTCTGCCTCACGAGTCACTTTTTCTGGATTCCAGGCCAAGAGTTCGGAAGACGCAGCGGGAGAGACGCGATTAGCTACCCCAAAACAGCCCGCGGCCCCGGAGACCCCGGCCCCAGGCTCTCCGCCACCTGCATCCCAGGGGAGGTCCGAGGGAGAAGAGGGGGGTGCGGCCTGGCCCGAGGAGCACTCGGTGCGGGTCCACATGAGCCCAGGCCCGGATCCCGGGGAACAGATCCTGTTGGTGGAGATCCCCGAGAAGGAGGAGAAGGAGGAGGAGGAGGAAGAGGAGGAGGGGGAGGGGGAGGAGGGGGAGGAGAAGGAGGAGGGGGAGGAGGAGGAGGAGGGGGAGGAGGAGGGGGAGGGGGAGGAGGGGGAGGAGGGGGAGGGGGAGGAGGGGGAGGAGAAGGAGGAGGGGGAGGAGGAGGAGGGGGAGGAGAAGGAGGAGGAGGAGGGGGAGGAGGGAGAGGAGGGGGAGAAGGAGGAGGAATAGGGAGGCGGTAGCTAGTGTGCCACAACCCAGCAGGTGCGCCCCCCCCGCCCCGCCCACTCCCCCGCTCCCCTGCTCCCCGTGAGCCCTGAGTCCCTGCACCACAAGAAGGCCAAGACGCTGGTCTGCAGTAGTGGCTTCAGTTGCTCTCAGTTAGCAGCTCGGCCAGCGATCCTGCCCTGATGTCAGCTTCTCTGTCTCCCAGGGCTGGTCTTGAAATTAACAAACTTCACAGTGTTTGTGCCCCGAAGTTCCCACCGTCACTAGAGAACCCTACCTGCCCCCCGCCTGTTATTATTTTTAAGAACAAAATACTCTTCTGTGGAGCTTCAACATATGGGAAGCCTTGTTGGAGAAGCAAACGGTTGTTGAATGTTTGGGTTTTCCCCTCAGGAATTTGTCTCCCACATTTCAAGAATAGAAAACCTTTCCAGCGGAAGGGAGGGCAGCTACACTGTTTTTTTGACTAAGTGGGAATTCCGGCACATGTGACCCAGGGTCCAATGCTGTTTTTGTTTGCTGGGCGGTCACATAAGGAACGCGCTGCTCCTTAGATCAGTTAGTACTTACCTTCCCCAGACTATATTCCCTTCTCAGTGATGCTGTTATCTTAGAACAGATACAACGGAAATGGCTTACTGGTAAGGGGTCTGAGCGCTTCTGAGCATCTGCTCTGCCAGTTACCCAAGCCTCCTCAGCGGGGATTAATCTATTACTTGCTTTTTACACCCTTGCTCTAGAGAGGATGGTAGTAACTTCCTTTAAGCCTAGAAGGTGGAGTCTCATGGCCGACATCACTGAAGTTTCTGAGGTTTCTTCAGATCAAGTCGTGTTGCTTTTATAATTAAAAAAAAAAAAAAAGGAAAAAGAGTCATTCAGTCAAATGAATATTTATTGAGAGGATTATATTTGCATACTGAATGGCTCTTCAGTGATTAAAAACAAAAACTAGTATTAGGCCATTTGTTTCCATTAGCAACAATGAATACAAAAGACCTGTTATTCCAGTCCTGCCCATTTCATATAAAATCACAGGAACCTTGTGAACTATTGAAGGGGCCTCTGAAGGCTGGCAAAGTTGTGTTTTTATCCATTCAACTAAAGCAGAACTTTCATTTCCCCTGTGAAAAGAAGTAAACAGTATGGGAATTCCCAGACTGGTCTAAGCATTTTCAAATCCCAGGGTAATAAGCAGATTCATCTAGTCCATGACATATGTGATGGGAGTAATCATGATATTGAATATAGTGATGAGCAATGTTATTATTTGACCTTTTAAAAAGCTTGTATTTATTTTTAAATGTAATGACATATTTACATGTGTACAAAAGGATATCCAGTAAAAATTCTCCCTCCTACTCCAGACGCCCAACCTCCCGTCCCCTTCCTGGAAGCAACCACTATTATCAGTTTCTTGTTTATTGTTTCAGAGATATTTTTAAGCTTGCACAAGGAAATATGTAAATTCATTCTTGTTTCCTTCCTTTTTTCCCCCCACAAATGGTAACACACTAGAGCTGCTGTTATTTTTCACTTGATTTATGTTGGAGATTGTTTCCTATCAGAACATAAAGGGTGCGCTTATGTTTTCAGGACTGCAATCTAGTCCACTGTATGGATGTACCATAACATTTAACCACTGTCCCATCCATGGCCATTTGCATTGTTTCCAATCTTATGCTGTTAAAAATAATGCTGTAATTAAAAAATATTGTACAGACAGAATTTCACTGGTAAACACCTTTTAAATAAGAGAAGTATGGAGGTTTGGGCTAATTTTTTCTTTACCATCCCCATTCCTCATTTTCATGTTTGTACTATATGTTCTATGACCCAAGCATAGAGAATGCTTCCATCTTTAGCAAGTAGTTCAGATATATCAATAAAGTAAACTTATTGCCCTTTAGTAGATGGCAAAATATTTCAAAGATACCTTCACTGTGAACAGGAAGGAATAATAAGGAATCTTATTAAGGAATCTTTTTATGTAAGGAATAAATAAGGAATCTTTTTTATGTAAATGTACTTAATAAGGAATCTTTTTTATGTAAATGTACTTATTCTTTTAGATATCAACCCTTGAATGTATACTGCTTATTATATAAAGTGAGAGATTCTTGAGGTTCCTAAGAATTGTCCTAGAAAGAAAATTGATTTTGAAATGAGCTTAGCAGTGTCTTAATTTCACTGGGAAATCTCATAAAACTTGACACTTTCACAAACTTTGGACATTAGATAAATTGAATTTGCGGCTGACATTGTTCTCCAAATGGAATGGGACTGGTTGATTGCCAAGATATGGGTGGTACAGGTCAGGAATATTATCATTCTGCAGTTGAAACAGGACTTTTATTTATGTGTGCTGAATCTCTACTAATTTAAAATGTCTCAACATTTCCTGCATTTTGGTAGAAAGTGAACAGCAAGTTATTTTTTTAACTATATAAATATTTTAAATAAAATTAAAACCAAGAAGCTGTTTACAATTTCATTATCCAAATGTATTCAGCGATCTGGAATATTTTCAGCCGTTTTCTTAGTAAACATGAATACTGTGTTTGTACTCTGGTTTTCATCCTATTATAATGCATTTTAATTAAAAGTATTTAGGCAAATGTTCCTGGCTAGTGGATTAATTTCAGGAACTGACCAAGTATGACAGACACTTTTGTGAGAAAAATTAAGTTTATTTTCTGGTTCAGCCTCCCTGACTGATCTCCTGTTGACATGCTGGGGCTATAATCCATCCTGCATTTCTGTTGCTGGAGTGATAGCCCTTATCAAACCATCCCTAGGAGTCTAAGTCCCTCAAAAACAGCCCTTTTATGTCTGGTCTTACCAAGCCCACAGCTTACAGTTTCCTCAATCGCATTAGACTTGTTCTAATGCTGCCAGTTCAGAGTGCTGACATACACGAACTCTGGATTCAGACTGCCTAGCTTCCAATCCCAGCTTGACCATGTACCACGGATAACCATGACCTCTCTGAGCCTCAGTGACCTCATGGAGATAATACGTTGCACCGTACAGGGCCACTGAGATGATCAAATAATAGACTGGCACGGCCAACTCTGAATAGGCACGAGAAATAAAGCCTGTGTGCCAACCCGCTTAGTCTACCTGGGATAGAGTAGAAGCCCCCTCAGAACTCTGTCTTCTCTGAATTCTGCCTCTGCCTGGGGTTATACACAAAGCTGGGGTGTGATCACCTCTTTCGCTGCTCTTTAACTAATAGTTTGTATAAAAGCCTGGACATATGTGAATTATAACAATATAAATCACTACTTTCCCCACCATTCATGAATGTCTTTAATCCAATTTCATACAAAAACAGACCCTGAAACACCCACCCAAGGCTGACTCTCCTGAAATGGTCACTCCATTCTGAGCCAGGCCCAGGGCCTTCATGGGTGTGTGACCCGTGCAGTCACACATGGCCCCATGCTAGTCACCATCTTTATTTATTTATTTATTTTAAAATAAATTTATTTGTTTATTTTTATTGATTTATTTTTGGCTGTGTTGGGTCTTCACTGCTGTGCACGGGCTTTCTCTAGTTGTGGCGAGTGGGGGCTACTCTTCGTTACAGTGCGCAGGCTTCTCGTTGCGGCGGCTTCTCTTGTGGAACACAGGCTCTGGGCACCCGGGCTTCAGTAGTTGTGGCACGTGGGCTCAGTAGTTGTGGCTCACGGGCTCTAGAGCACAGGCTCAGTAGTTGTGGCACACGGGCTTAGTTGCTCCGCGGCATGTAGGATCTTCCTGGACCAGGGCTTGAATCCATGTCCCCTGCATTGGCAGGCAGACTCTCAACCACTGCGCCACCAGGGAAGTCCCACCATCTTTAAATTCGTAATAATTTGTGAACAGGGGTCTCACATTTTTACTGGCACTGGGCCCTACAAATTATGTAGCCTGTCATGCTATCTGAAAACGTCAATGGGAGAGGGAGCTGTGTCTCTTTTACACTCAGCTTCCATCACCCTTGTTCCAGCCACAGGATCCTGCTTCCTTTCAGAAGATTACCTTTCAATCATATATTGTGACTCAAACACGATGACCCAAGCTAGGCCCATTGATTCTTTCCTGGGAATCTGAATCTTGAGAGCTATTGCCCCATCCTCCTTGCTAGAACAACCCTGATTTAGTTCTGGGCAGCAACATGCCCAGCCCCAGGGGATGAAGCCCTGCTGTAAGCCAATCACTGCTCTTCCCATCCCTTATGCCAGAGACTCTCCCAGCCTTCCTTGCCACTAGGGGTAGCCATTTGACCCAGTCCCAAACAATGAGTATAAAGGGAAGGATGATAGGCGGCTCCTTAATAAAGGAACCCCACCCCCAACTCCATCCTTTGGTCCCTCTTTCTTCCTTGCAATACTGGTGGGGAGAATCTATTGTATTTGGAGATGGAACAGACCTCTTGTGGCTGAAGAGTCCAAGAATCAGAAGAATCAGAGATGCAAACTGTGATGTGCTGGCGTTGCCAAATCAACCCCCAAATCAGTTATCTCCAGAATTCTTGTTACTTGACATAATGACATACTTTTGTTATTTAAGTCCTGATCTCCGTTACCTGCAGCTGAAAGCATCCTGATAGAAGAGCAATGGAATGGAGGGGGAAAGCGAGAAAACAGGATCAGATGCCTCACAACTTCCGCACACTGACCACACCCATCATTCCTTCCTGTTGCTCAGATTCTTTCTTTCCCCCCAGTTTAATTCAGAAATAATTGACAACATGACTGTGTAAGTTTAAGGTGTACAGCCTGATGGTTTGATTTACATATATTGTAAAATCATTAGCACAGTAGGTTCAGCTAACATCCGTCTTCTCATATAGATACAATAAAAAAAGAAGAAAAGAAGAAAGAAAAAAATGTTTTTCTTGAGATGAAAACTCTTAGGATTTACTGTCTTAACAACTTTCCTATGTATCATACAGCAGTGTTAGTCACAGTCATCACGTTGTATATTACATCCCTAGTACTTATTTATTTTATAACTAGAAGTTTGTACTTCTTTGACCACCTACCTCCAATGCCCCCTCCACCCCTGTTCACACCGCCCCCCACCCCCACGCCACCCAGACCCAACCCACCCCGGAAACTACAAGTCTGACCTCTTTTTCAAAAAGGTTTGTTTGCTTGTTTGTTTTTTAAGATTTCACATGCGAGATCTTACAGTATTTGTCTTTGTCTGACTTATTTCACTTAGCATAATGCCTTCAGGGGTCATCCATGTTGTTGCAGAGTGGTAGGATTTCCTCGTTTTTTTGTTTTTTTTAATGGCCGAATAATGTTCCATATTATTATATGGAATATATATATATCTCACATATATATATCACATATATATATATCTCACAAGTTTTTATTCATTCATTCGTCGATGGATTCTTAAGTTGTTCAGATTCAGGACATTCCTATCCTCCCCGTCTGGTCTTCAGCTTCTCCCAAATGACAGGAGCTACCTTGTGTATTTTGAGTTAATTCACCTTTGGCTTCAGTCAGAGTTGGTTCCATCACTCACAACGTAAGAAACCTCACCAGCTGCCGACAAAAGTACTTCTGGGAGTTTCCTGGTTATTTAAAATTCAAGACCTAGCCACTCATTCTGGGTGTGATTTTTTGGCCTAGTGCAGACCGTTGTGGTTTCTAAATTCAAACATCAGGACGAGACTCTTGGAGAAGGGAATAGAGGAGATAGAGAGCTGCTGTAAACAAGATCAAGTTCAAATACTTCTCTGTGGATGGGAAACTGACTGGGAGAGAGTGATTTATCCCGCAAGGAGAACTTGTCAGGCCACGCAAGATGACTGCTCTCTTTTAAATATTTATTTATTTATTTACGTCTGGCTGCCTTGAGACTTTGTTGCTGCACACAGGCTCTCTCTAGTTGCGGCTACTCTTCGTTGTGGTGTGCGGGCTTCTCATTGCGGTGGCTTCTGTTGTTGCAGAGCACAGGCTGTAGGGCACACGGGCTTCAGTAGTTGTGGCACGCAGGCTCAGTAGTTGTGGCTCACGGGCTCTAGAGCGCAGGCTCAGTAGTTGTGGCACACGGGCCTAGTTGCTCCGCGACATGTGGGATCATCCCTGATGAGGGCTCGAACCCGTGTCCCCTGCATTGACAGGCGGATTCTTAACCACTGCGCCACCAGGGAAGCCCTGCTCTCTTGCTCTCTGTACATCCCCTGACCGACCAGTGCCTGTCACCTACACCCCACTCACAGGACTGACCTTCCTGCCCACTTGCCCCAGGCCCCAGCCAATGATTGTTCTTATCAAAGGGGCCATGAGGGGCGTGCCCCTCTGCTGGTTTCTCTGGTAACTAATGAGCCCACCTGACATCAATTCCCCTATAAAAGGTAGTCTCCCCTCCCCAGCTCCTCCGGGAGGGAAGATGGCCGCCACGTCCTGCCCTTCGGCTGCACACAGTGGGATGTTGCTCCAGGACCTTGCTTCAGACACGTAAGCTCTCCCATCCATTAAACTACGGATGTCTCTGTTGCTGACTCTGGGCCTTTTCTTTGGTTTTGAAGCTGGGCAAGCATAGGCCTGTGGGGTGCAGCCCAAAACAGAGCATCAAGGCTTATTCCCCACAGGCTTTTCCCAGCTCCCTCCCTGTCCTGAAGAAGGACACAACAGCTAAGACCCCTGGGACAGACCCCTCCTCGTTAATGATCCTTTAGACTGATCTGCCTCTCATTGTTTTCTTTTACAATGAAGCGCTAAGAACTCAGGTGATTGTGCTTCATGGGTTCCAGAGAGCTTTTCCACTCAGGTGGTCTTGTCTACCATGCTGCTGTGCGCAGATCAGGAGGGGAATTATTTTTATTTTTTACTTTTTTGCGGTACTCGGGCCTCTCACTGTTGTGGCCTCTTCCGTTGCGGAGCACAGGCTCCGGACGTGCAGGCTCAGCGGCCATGGCTCACGGGCCCAGCCGCTCCGCGGCATGTGGGATCCTCCCAGACCGGGGCATGAACCCGCGTCCGCTGCATGGGTAGGCAGACTCTCAACCGCTGCGCCACCAGGGAAGCCCGGAATTATTTTTTTTGAAATTTTATTTGTTTATGTTTTGGCTGTGCAGCTTGTGGGACCTTAGTTCCCCGATGAGGAATTGAACCCATGCCCTCGGCAGTGAAAGCGCAGAGTCCTAACCACTGGACCGCCAGGGAATTTCTAGGAGGGGAATTATTATACCCAAATTAGAGATGAGGAAATCCAAACCTTAGGCGAGGGATTTACCCTCAGGGAATCAGCACCTTGGCAGAGACAGAAAGAGCTAAGAGAAAGGACCCCTGAAGCCACCATCCAGCCTGTGCCACAGACCTGCAGTGTGACCTCTGCAGGGTAACTTTCGTTCATTCAGAAAACATTTTAAAAAGTTCTATGTGCCAAGCTCTGTTCTAGTCACTTTCCAGGCCTCAGGAGTTCCATCTCTAAGCTGGAAGAATAAAACAATCCTCCCAGGGTTGTAAGAAGAGGCAATGGATGCTTAATAAGCTTATTGTGAGCCAATTATCTTAGTCTGCTAGGACTGCCATAACAAAATACCACCATCTGGTGGCTGAAACAGCAGAAACTTATTTTCTCACAGTTCTGGAGTTTGGAGGACCAAAATCAAGGTTTGGTTTCTGGTGAGGGCTGTCTTCCTGGCTTGCAGAAGGCTGCCTTCTCACTACATCCTCACAAGGCCTTTCTTCCATGTATGTGGAGAGAGAGCACATTCTCTGGTGTCTCTTCTTACAAGATCACTAATCCTATTGGATCATGGCCCCACCCTCATGACCTCATTTAACCTTAATTATTTCCTTAGAGAAATTCATCTCCCAATACAACCACTCTGGAGGTTGGGGCTTCAACATATGAATTTGGCGGGGTGGCGTGGGGCGTGGGTAGGGGGAGGAATACATTCAGTCCATAACATATAAATTACAGATGTCAACATTTCCTAGATTCAGTACCTGAGCACAAGCTCCTCTACCATTCCTTCAGAAAGAAGGTTTGAGTGCCCTTTTTATTTCATTCTTTCAATGAGCATGAGGTGTTGCTATTTCCAAGTGAGACAGGAGGGAAGAGGGAAAGGACACAACCTTTAAAAGAATGACATAGCCGTTGAGGATACGACAAAAACTGGTTAGAGCCTACTAGGCCCAAGATGGCGGAAGATTCAACTTCCAGTAGAACTTGAGCCTTATTATACACTCATTGTAATGCAGTAGCATATGCTAAATAACACACCCACAGGTGCCGTGACAGTTCCGAGGTTAACCAGCAAAGGCCAAAAAGTGAGCAGTGGCCCGCTTCCTGGAAATCCCACCGTTTCTCCAAAATAGTTGGATAATCCTCCCACCTGTTAGCCTATGAAATTACCCAGCCCATGAAAACTAACCATCCCATATTTCGGGACTGCTCTCACCTTTTGAGAGGGACCATGTTCTGTCTCCCAGGGCCTCTCGCCTTCTGAGATGGCCCACACTCTGTCTATGGAGTGTGTATCTCCCTAAATAAACCTGCTTTCCCACCTAGTGCTCAGGGTAGAGCCCCCCTTGCCTGCTCACTTGTATCCCTCACAAGTGTCCTATAGTAATACATCTACATCTTGCCTATCCCTTTGCCTTTGCCGAATTCCTTCTGCGCTGAGACATAAAGAATCTGAACTTCAGTAAGTCCTGACATCAGGTGAGTGATTTTAATTAAAAGACAATGGGGTCAAGTCCCAAGCTGAGGTGTGCGGTTTCACAAGGGGTCACAAAATACAGCGCCAGATCAAGCAAATAAAAATTCAGGGTGTCTGGGAGTTCCCTGGTGGCCCAGTGGTTAGGACTCAGGGCTTTCACTGCCATGGCCTGGGTTCGATCCCTGGTTGGGGAGCTAAGATCCCGCCAGCTGTGCAGCGCAGCCAAAAACAACAACAAAAAACAAAACAGGGTGTCCGGTCACATCTTAATTTCAGATAAATAATGAGTAGAGGAGGGTTTTTGTTTGTTTGTTTTGTTCTTTTAGCGTAAGTATGGGCCATGCAATATTTGGGATATACTTAAGCTAGAAAATTATTTATCCAAAGTTCATATTTAACTGTGTCCTGAATTTTATCTGGGGACTCCAGTTGGCAGAGACCTACACCTCCTGCACTGTAAACAAGAGCCGTGGCCTCCACTGCTGGCTGACCTTGGCCCTCAGGCACCTGGCACCTCCCAGCTTGCAGAGGCAGCCCTCGGCTTTTGTTTGGATGTCCCGCTCCCTCCCTTTTCCAGAGCAGGTAGAGGAGGAGGGAAAGGACCTGTCCCAGTTGGGTAACCATTTGTCAGTGCTTGCTTGGTTTTTAATATTGATTGTTATTAATTTTCTTCGGAATGCAGACATGAGGTGTTCTGGTTCAGAGCCAGATTTCTTATCAATTGCTTTAAATTGAATAATAAGTGCATCGCCTTCACTTACACCAGGCCTCACCTCTGGCCAGGAATCAGTTGTCCTATGCAAGTAGCTGGACACTCCACAGGTGAGGCATAAGGAAAAATAATGTTTCCTTAAAAAAAAGGAAGGAGGTTACTGTCCCCCTCCCTTTCTGAAACTCTCCTTGGAAAACTTAAATGGGCTTGAAACCTAACTCCAATGCTTTGGTATGTAAACAGTCTTTCCAGGAGCTAGACAGCCGTCAGTGTCTCTGCTTTTACTGTCTAGGACAGTCTCCAAGTTCTGGAACTTCTCTTTTGAAGTAAATACCTGGGGAGATGACCCTGAAGTCTTCTGGCACCCTGGGGCTTAACCTAGGGACCTGGGCCCAGCTGGAGCCCTTTGGCCTCTCCCTGAGATAAGAGGAACTTTATCATCCTTTCAGAGGTGAGCAATTAACTTGACAAATGACTACAGATCTAATTATCATGGTATGTGAAGAGTCTCCGGAGGCCAGGGCTTTTTCCCTGAGAAATTCAGGGAAGTTTTATTTCCCCATAGTCTCTATAAAAACATGCATACAGACTGCGGGTGGTCAACCACCCCCTTTCACGTTTCCAGATTTCTGAAACCCCAAGTGTTCTGCTCCTTAAAGAAAGGAAAAAAAGAACTTGAAATGTTCCCAGACAGGTCCAAATGAATAATTCATGTAATACTGAAAACTTCCATGTTTAAAACATTTTAAAGTCAGATTGACCTGAATTCCATGGAGGATACTATATTGGATGACTTTGGGCAAATTTGTAATTAATAGCACCCACCAGGAAAGAAAGCTACCAGGAAGAAGTAAGAGCCACAAAAGTTTGTACCAAAAAATAATACTTTGCATTCTATCAGAATCTAAATTTACTTCAAAGGATAGACCTGAGGATGTAGGTAGATCCTTTTTAAAATTACTCCTTTGGATCACTACATGATGTCTATGGAAAAGAAATTTTTGAAGACTAAAAAAGGAGATTAGAAACTTCGTATGATTCAGATTTGAATTATCCATTGCAATCTGAGATAATTCTTCCAGATATGAGTAATACCCCTGAAAACAATAAACTGAAAAAAGAATAACGCTTGTTGAATCAGCATCTCCCAGACTTGTTTAGAAGGAAATCAGTGGACACCCACCCATGTTTAATAGCGGAACCCTAACGATATCTGCATGAGATTGCTAGCATGAAAGAAAAGAATAGTTCTCTTAATTTGTCAGCCAATGATATGACGTTGAGTGACACAACTAACAAACAGCACTCGAAGCTATGTATGCTTGGGGATTTGGAGTTGTTCAGCAACTCCTTGTTGATGTTTGCAGGATATCTAAGAGAAGAGGCGATTACTCTTTTAGAAAAAAATATAACAGAATAAGGAACTGGTCAGCTGTAGAAAATTTATGTGTTTCTTTAATGTTTTGTTTCATCACAAACTTTCGTTTCTGCTGAAAGCTTGCTTAATTCTCTTTTAATCCTATGTATTAGTAAGCTGCATATTTGTGGGATCTTCAGTGAGCTTTCTTATATTGTATTCAGTTGAGTGTTTTATTACTCATACTTAGCACAGAACTGCTGATCTCAGTGCCATTAGAATGCTAGTGCCCCATGCGTTGTCATTGGTTCTTTTTTTAACTTATTTATTTATTTATGGCTGCGTTGGGTTGCTGTGCGCGGGCTTTCTCTAGTTGCAGCGAGCGGGGGCTACTCTTCCTTGCGTTGCGCGGGCTTCTCACTGCGGTGGCTTCTCTTGCTGCGGAGCACAGGCTCTAGACGTGCGGCTTCAGTAGTTTTGGCGCACGGGCTTAGTTGCTCCGCGGCATGTAGGATCTTCCCAGACCAGGGCTCGAACCCGTGTCCCCTGCATTGGCAGGCGGATTCTTAACCACTGTGCCGCCAGGGAAGTCCCTGTCATTGGTTCTTTATTGGGTGTTTGATCTTTAGTCTTGATGTTGCTTAGATTTGGTATTTGTGTGACTTGGATGTCCCTGCTTCATCTTAGCCTTCTCATCCTCGTGTGCTAGCCCTGGAATGCCACCCTCTGCTTCCTTTCCACTGGATGCTGGTGTCCAGCCATCTGGGCTCTAGGTTTACATTCCCTTTCTTCTTATTTTATAACCTTTTAGAGTTTTATGGCTATGGAAATGATGTATGCATGGACCCATACTCCAGGCCTTGTTTCCTTTGAGGTCTGCATTTTATATGTATCCCCTGCAGGCACTGAAAGAAGAGTTTTTTGCTTTCCTTCTTTTCTTTGAGCCCCAGCATGGCATTTGGTACTTTCCTTTATTCACATTGTGGAATACATTTTTTGAGGTAGTCCCGTGGTTTATAATTTTGGGACAACTTGTCTTCATAATTCCCCTGATATGTTTCTACCCCCCAAATTATGTAATTTTTCAAGAATATTGCCTATCTAGAAGCTTGGAGTAGCCCATAATTCTGCTCATTTGTAATCTGAGAGTTCTGATTCTTCCCCTGAAATGGAATCTGACAACACAAAAGCACAAGCAAAACTGACTAAGCACACAGCCTTAGCTTTTAACTGATTCTATGCCTTTGACTTACTAAAGCAAAATATTTTTATTTAAGGACTTATTTTTTTCCCCTCTCAAGCAATTCTATTCTTGCAAGCCTTTATCTCCAGAAGGAATCCAGCAAAAAAAATTAATGTTGTTTGTATTGATCTATACATTGATTTAAATGGCTAGGTAGCAGTTCAGCTGATAGTAGTGGAAAAACAGAAAGGGGAAAAAAAATCCTCCATCACATGAAGGGCTTAATTTGAACAAAAGAAATTATTTCGATTGAATTAAATAATTCAATTATCTACTTGAATGTAACTTGCCTTATTATTAAAAACAAAACCCAAATGAAATACTAGGTACATCTGGTATATGCACAAAGCTTGGAAACGAGAAGTGCTCGGGCAACCAGGATAAGAAGTGACATTTTTCAGCTGAGCCTTTGTTGTCGGAGATCAGCTCATGGAGTCGACATGTCCATTAATCAAAGGACACTTATATGCAGCAAGCTGAAAAGACAGGCTTGAATTGCTGAGTCTTCATTACAGGGAAAATAACTCTCATAAAATCCTCTAAGCAGAGCACCCTTATCAACAAAGAAGAGGTAATGACTGTGACATCTATGGATATACAATTTCCAAACGAAATTTCAGGATAAAAAAAATGGGGGGTGGAGAATAAGAAATATTTACATTTCAATGGGTGCCAGTTCAGAAGGTAATTGTTCACAATAACCTAATATATTTTAAAGCACCATGAAATTAATCGCAGGTGTTTTCCTTGTTTGACGCTTTGCACTGGGCAAATGGGCCTTCTCAACGGTTTTGGTTACATATTTAAGCATTATTAGAATTTCAGTATTCTGTTTATGGCAAGTTTGTTTTTCAGCTCTGTATGTTTGAAACTCTCTTTGAATTTGTCAGATAAAATTGAGCTGATCCAAAGAAAACATCATCCTTTATGTAACTGTCAGGCATAAACGAGGTACATCTGGTAAGCTTACAGGTTAAGGCGTGCATTTAATGGCAGGTAAAATACAGAAATCAGGCACAGACCTGTCTCATAAGTCCATCATCCATAACTCGCTACATTCTTTTATGTTGTTAATGCCCTTCCTTCAAAGCTGTCTCCCAGACCTACCCACTGGATTCTGATTCCAGTCATAAAGAGACTGACTGGTTTTCCTTCTGTAGCTTCTGCCTTTTAACACTTCTAGATTATGAATTTCCCAAGAAAGCAGTAATCTGCAGGTGATGTGTATTGGCAGTTCCAGTTTCCCTTCTGTCTCTATGGGCACATACGTTCTTGTCATTACGAGGGGCCTTATTTTGGGTTTGCAAAATAGGGTCACCGCAGTGCAATGGTCCAGTTTCAATGTCGTACCATATGCATATCTGGGGTCATGCAATAATAATTTCTTCCCGTGTAATGTATTCATCAATAGTTAGCAAGATTCTATCAGACCTCAATGAGGTAGGATGAATAAGAACAGGTTTATAAAGTAATGTGCTCTGCAGATATAGGTTATTACTATTTGCAAGTATAATTACGCACTACAATAGGATCTCCCATCTCTAAAGAGATGGTTTAAGTGTAGGACTGATTTCTCTCCTCCCCATTCAAGGGCCCTTATATGCTTGTGTCTATAAAATACCTACCCTTTAAAATGTTCTTAAGTGTCTATAAGATACCTATCCTTTGAAATGTTTGCTTTGCCCAGAGAGTTGTTTCAGTGTCATTCTCCTCAGTGTATGTTCAATTTTTAAAAAACGTTTTATGTGTTTGTTCAGCTGGTTGGTTGATTCTTGTTTTTGGCAACTAGAAATTAATTTAGAAATCAAATATCAGGTTAATAAAGTCTTTAGGTCAGTACGTTTTAATGGAACTTACACATGAGCGTTATTTAGACACTGGGGTTTTGCTGCTTCTCTCAGAATTGTCCCTAATATTTTCTACAGTGTTAACTGGCAGTATTTGGATTTTTAACGTTTCTTATCACACTCCGATGAAGGTAAAAACAGAAATTTGAAAAAATGTGTACATTTTAAATCAAATACTTAGTGTGTGGTTTTACCGGGTTATTAGAGTTCTACGCCACAGGTGCTTCCAAAGTACCTTTCCTCCCAAGGTAAGGATTTAATTAGGATAACAAGCAGCACATTGATAAAAGAACAGGAGGACTCAGGAACTGTTTTGTTGTCGTCTTCGTGTTTCAGACCTCCTAACTGGCTGCTTCGTATGTGTTCCGAGGTTAGTTATTCCATCACCAGGTGAAAGGACTTAAAGTCACTGAAGTTAGGCCTCTTGATTTAACTTCACATTTGGCCTCATTTCTTGCCGCCTCATGAAATAACTACGCTTGAGGTTTCCTTCTCCCGTCTATCCTCTACCCCTCCGCCTGTCTCCTCACTGCTGCTGTGCCTGTGTATCACTAGATGGTGCTAAGACCATCTAGTTGGTTATAGCTGCCAGAGACTCAGGAAAGTAGTTATTGGAGGAGTCAAGAGGGCTGAACCTGAGAACAGGAAGATCCCTTCAAAGGTAATCTGAGCAGCACTTCCGTTTTACAAACGAGGAAACTGAAACTCAGTGAAAATAAGCAATGTGTCAGAGTCCCCTAGACTTTTCTTCTTCTTCTCCTCCCCCTTCTCCCCTCCTCCTGTTTGTTAATAGCTCCCACTGTAACCTCATCACCTGAGAAGGAGCCCAGGAAGGAGTAAAGCTCAGAGAGTGAGTCAGCCAGATTTGCTGTGCAGAAAGAGCATTCTGACAGCTGCAAGGTATCATTTACCAGGTACCATTCATTCACTCATTCGTTCATCCAAGAAACAGCTGTCGAATGCTTCCTTTTTGCTTTGCACAGTGCCAGGCGCTGGCGATAATTAAAAACAAACAAATCAGATAAGGATCCTGGGAACTCACGTTCTCTTAGGGAATATAGAAACGAAGGGAAAAAAATCACACCTTAAATCAAAGATGCTTTCATAGAAGTGATGATAGTACAGTCTGGTCACTTAGAGGAATTTGCAACCAGCTGCATGAGGAATTTAAAGGGAAGATTTCAGTGAGGGAACGTTAGAGGCTGAAGGACACATAGGGTCATGGGGGCTGAGAAATGGAAGGAAGGGCCTCGCAGGCAGAGAAGAGCAAGAGAGAAGGAGGAGAGGCTGCTGGAGAGCAGCTGCTGTGGCTGATGCCCAGAGGGCACAGGGCAAAGGGACAGCTGGCAATCCTGGAAGGAGGGGACCGGCCTCCGAAGGCCTCGCCTGAGGTGTTACACACTTTATCTGGTGGGACGGCCCAGGAAAAAGTAGAGCTCAGAGAATGTCCATGCTCAGAGAATGGCGTGGACAGATTTGCTTTCCAGAGAGAGCACCCTGGCAGCTGCATGGAAGCCCAGAGGCAAGGAAGCCTCAGAGGTGGAGGCTGGTGTCACAGAGCAGCACGAGGTCGGGGTGGCAGTAGGGCTGGCCGGGGAAGGTGTTGTGTGAGGGAGATTTCAGGAGTGGAAGCGACCGTCTTCTCTTTGAAAAACAGTGATTGGGCCTGTAATCCTTATCCTTAGAGGGTTGTTACAATTCTGGTGCTTGAATTACTTATAAAGCATTGAAGAAATTATTTTAATTAAATGCATATATTACTTGGATAACATTTTGGAAATTATTTGAAAAATGCAATTCAGTGGCATTCCAAGTTGAAGTACAGAAAATCCTCCCGGAGAGCAACCCTCCCACCCGACTTAAAAGGATTATGAATACACCGCCCCATTGTCCTCCCTCAGCAGCGACTGATTAGAATTAGGAAGAAATAGACCTCTCCTTGCCACCATCTCCATCCTCCTCCCCTTCTGGACCATGCCACTGATGCTTTCCTTTTATTTGTCCAAATTCTGTTTCCACCAGAGCACTTTTCTTCGGGCTGCCACCATTGATGATGGCTGGGGGCATCGTCTTTCTCTCCTGACCCATCGTTGCTAAGACCAGCCCGAAGTGGCCTGCTTGCTGGGGAGCTGTGCCTTTCTTTGTAGGTGGAATGGCAGAGTTTGGGGGGCTGCTCTGGGTCGGCCCTGAGCTGTCACTTTTCCCTGGAGGGCCTTTTTAAGAATTTCCAAGTCCAGAGCCATCCTCCTTTCCTCTTGTCCTACTCAAGCAGTAATAATTTTACTATTACTATTAAGGTCTCTTGGCATCCAAAATTAAAAGTCCTGTGGACTGAATCCTATTTCAAACATGCCTGGGAGCGCTGTGAGTAGAGAGAGGTACAGCAATGTCCTGGGTAGAATGAGGATCCTTTCAAAGTTTGAAGCATATGATCATTTCTTTGTTTTGTCTACATAGGTTTCCAAGTCTGGGGTTTTCTTTAAGAGGTAATGAAAGCTCCCATTTATTGAGGGCTTACCACGTGTCAGGTATGTTTTTATTTTGTCTCTAACGCTCCGGGATCCTCCCCTGCCAAGAAATCTCTGCTCGGCTCTCCTCTTTGGCTACCGCCTGCGCCCCCAGGCCTCACTCTTTGCCAGCACGTGATGGGGCTCCGTGCAGGTCTAAAGAGAGTATTGACTCTCCCCATTACAAATGAGGAAGCTGCAACTCAGGTTATGGGCTCCGCTTCATTATTCATATCGAACAAGTACTTAGTTTAGACAGAGCAGTTAAGGGAGGCTTCTCTGAGAAGGTGACGCCTGAGCTCAAGGGTGGGAAGGAGCTGTCATATATGGAACGGAAGAGCTCTCAGGCCTGGGCTGCTGTGAGGAAGCCCACTCTGCCGGGATTTGTACCCAGAAGCTCATCCTCACTTTTTGATTGTCTAAACACATTAGTGACCGGTCTTCCTACTCCCTGAGCTCGAAAATATTTTACCTGTGGGAGAGGGTTTGTTTGATCACATGGTGCCCTCCTGCCCCTCCACACTGCCGTGAACATTGTCATGTGTGTCCGCTGAGAAGAGCCAGCTGCTTGGACCACACTTCTTGCCGCCTGCAATGTGATGTTCCACGGCTTCAGTGGAATGTAGAAATCTTTTCACCATATGGACTTTTTCTTTTTTTTTATATCTGTTTATTAGTTTGGCTGCGTCGGGTCTTAATTGTGGCACACGGGATCTTTGTTGCGGCATGCGGGATCTTTTGTTTTGGCATGTGCTCTTTGTTGCGGTGTGCGGGCTTCTCTAGTTGAGGTGCACAGACAGTCTCTAGTTGTGGCGCGCAGGCTCCAGAGTGCGTGGGCTCAGTAGTTGCGGCACCGGGCTTAGTTGCCCTGCGGCATGTGGGATCTTAGTTCCCTGACCAGGGATCGAACACGCGTCCCCTGCATTGGAAGGTGGATTCTTAACCACTGGACCACCTGGAAAGTCCCCACCATGTGGTTTTCTTTACTCTGCCCCAGTTGAGCTCATTGGAGCTCACAGAACAACTATTGATCCTACTATGAATGTGCTTTGCCTTAAACCTCTTGGAGTAAAATATGAATGAGTAGGACTGCTGGTTAAGCATGGAGGCTGCAGCATGTGCATTCATCTTCATTCTGTCCTGAACCCAAATGAAATGACTATAAAGGATTTGAAAAGCAAAACCACATAAGGATGAAGATAATAGAAGAGGAAACCACAGCAGACAAAAGATGTTAAGGAATCTGGACTTGGAGACACCTGGCACAGAGGGGTGGGTTGTTGAGGCACTGAACCCAAACCAGGGATCAAGTGAGACTCTGACTCGGAACAATGAGGCACGTGGCCTTGCTTCCTCTCTTAGGTCTCAGAATATCAGTAGCCAGGATTATTACCCAACCTAGGCCAGAGACAGGACTATTCACTTCCGGGAAAGTTGACCAGCTCAAGAGAAAGGCCCTAATGGAACTGACAATGGAGGCTCTCCAGTGAAAGGTCCCGATCCCCACTCCATCCCCCTGCAGGAAGTCCTCCAGTCACAAGCTCTTCCCATACAGCAATTTCCAATTGACTTTATAGTGCTCCATCCTGAAATATAAACAGAAAGTCAAGAATACTTAACAGGAAGTCTGTATCTGAAACACAGATACCGCAATAAAACAGGAGAAAAGAGAGAAAAAACAGACAATCCAGGCAGCAGAAAAGAGAGAGAGAGGAAAAAAAACTACCCTATGATTAATAGTCCCGGAGTGATGAGATGCAAATACAGTCTTGAAATGTTCTTTTAAAACTGAATATTCAAAAAACAGCAACCTCTGGGGAATTAAAAATATAACGTGAGGGGGAAATCAGTAGGTGGGTTGGAAGATAAACTTGAGGACATTTCTCATGAGCTAGAACAAAAAGAGAGCGATGAAAAATAGAAAAGAAAGGTAGAATCAAATCAGAAATTAAAAAAAAACAGACCTAAAGGAATTCTAGAGAGAACTAAGAAAAATGGAGGGCAGGAAAGTAGCAAATAACACAGGAAGTTTCCCACAACTGAAGCGTGTGAATTTCTCCAATGAAAGTATCCTGCTGAGTGTCTAACACAGTGGATGACATTCTTTAAGGAATCATATATCTTAGGTTTGTCCAGGTATTTTCACAGTGTGCTTGTTACTCAGAGATTACCACTACTAAGCGGCAGAGGAAAAGTCGTTTCTTCAAAAATTTCACATTACAAACAAGAGTGAACCACTGGAAATCCTTTGAGTCTTAGCATCGCGCTGTGAAGAACATTAAACACTCATCCTAAGCGCCTCTACTCAACATCTGTTCTAGAAGCAGTAAGTTTATATCTTTCATTCCTAAAAAACAGGGCGATAACTAGTTTAACAGACTGTACTGACTTTCAGATTCTTCAGAAAGTTCCACTGCGCACCCACCGAGCGCTTGACTAAGTGCTTTAAGATAATTCCACCGGGAGTGACAAAATGAGTGCCTTCACAGATACACACACACAGCAGTTGATCTCCATTGATCTGGTGTGTGTAACTTCTATTGTCATTATCTGCAAGGTAATTCATCTCAATTAAACTGGTCTGTCGGGAATAAATGATGTGTGAAAACTGGGTTTCATTGCTGTGCTTATTTACAACTTACCCTTTCTTCTGAGATCACCAGTTACCAGAAACTGCTATGGTTAAGTGTCTTCAATTGGTTAATTGGTTTTTGCTTCCAACAGTGCGGCCCAATTTCTGACTAATGGCGCTCCAGGTATAAACCTTTAAAGCTTCTTGCTAACCTCTCTGCTAATCCCTCATACCATCTGATCACTCAGCACTATTGCTGACTGCTTATTAAAAAGCCCTTAAAAAGTGGGTTACTTGTCATGACATCTAAAGAGAATATTGTTAGGATTCTAGGGTTAATGTTTCACTGAGGGGAGAAAAAGTTGAAATTAAATCATAGTAGAAATGTTCTTGCAAAGCTTAATTTCATGTGATTATTTTCCGCGTTGAAAACAAAACAAAGTTTAAGGTCACTGCCTCCACTGCCTCAATTCTTGAGATTTTTTTTTTCTTCTAACAAATACCTTGAAAAGTATATAAACCTCTGCAGTTTTTCTTTCCGGCTAAAGTTATCACAAGCAGAAAGTCCTAAGTTGTGGTAAATGTTTCTGTTAAACACACGATGTGGTCATTCCTCGGGCTTCTCTTTAGAGACGCGTTAGTGGTCAGTAAGTACACAGGACTGAAAATGAGATTCATGAGGCATCTTGACGCTGGTCCTGAATTTCAGCTCTCTGTGTGGTCCTCCTTCTGTAGTTAAATCACTCCTGTTCACTTCCAGCTTCATGCTAGAGAAAACAATGACGAAATAACAATCATTCCAGGACACTTCTTACTTCCCAAGGGCATCATAATAACAAATGAACACCCATGTGGATAAAATGAGCTTATGGCTTTAGTGGACGTCTCAAAACGCATAGCAGTTTCAGGGCATTCGATATAAAACAATGGATTGACAATAAAACTTTGGCTTCTGATTTATTTTATAATTAACAACAAAGATGCCCTAATAATAATTTTTCAGAGTATTTAAAAATTGTTTAGCAAAGGACTCTTCTAGCATCAGGACTTAACCTAAAAGTATTTACTCTTGAACAATAAGATGACGAAAAAGAAGTCAATCTTCTCTTATTCACCCATACCCTCTGCAAATCCCCTTACAGGACTCACCTCCCCTGGTTATAATAGAAAATTGGGCAGCCCTGTGTGTGTTTGACATGCACGGACTCCATTTGCAAACACAAAGGAAAACAAACTCCTTTTTATTGGTCATTTCTTGGTTTTGCTCATAAAATAGTTACCCTGAGTCATAGTCGAGCTCACAAAATTTATATAAGTAGAAGGTTTACTCAAAACCGAGTACCTGAGTGTTTTCTGGGGGAAGGAAATTGGACCTGCCAGCATGGAACGCACGTGGACCGGTCGTGCAGCTTTGAACCAGCCATGGAAGTGACATTTCTAATCTGCTTTTCTTGTTAACACCCAGATGGAGAGGGAGAGAGAGGAGGGAGGACAGGCTGTGACCAGATTCATTAAAGAGTCAGGGCCAGGATAGACTGAATTTGCACTTGTGTGGGGTGAACAGTGCCATCCTGTCTAGGCCTGGTGGTGAGGTGTCCCAGCCGAACTTGGCACTCCAGCATTTGCAGAGAGGCTGCTTCTCTTAGCATCACTCTCAATCCTTTGCTTTTTTCAGCAGTAGATATTTCTATTTAGAAAGCTGAATGCCTGGAAGAGCCCACCACCAGATTGGAGGCAGCTGGGAGGCCACAGGTAGGGAAAGAGGCATCCTACAGCTCTGTCTGCTTCTCTCTGCCGGATTTCAGGGTCACAGTGCTCTCAGGGTAGCTGAGGACCCGGGATGGGGGGTCCCCCACTGCCCAGCTGCACCTGGGGACAGGGGTGGAGGTCTCCTTCCACCCAGCCACCAGACCTTAGGGGTCAAGGTCCTCCCCTCTCTGTTTGGGTGGGGGTGGGCATAGGTTTATGAGTGGCTACGGGGGGTGCCTGCGTGGTCTCTCCAGCCCCTCCCCGATTCCCTCTTCCCATCTCATCTCCCTGAGGGGCAGGAAAGTCCAAAACATCTCTTCTCCTCTCTTTCTCATCTTTGTTTAGCAGAAATTCTGTGTTTTGCAGGGCCTCACCTTCATTTCACAAATATTTACTGAACCCTTTCTATGAGCCAGGCTCGGTCCAGCTGCCTGAGATATACTAGGAAACAAAATAGAGAAAGGTCTTCACCTGTGGTAGGACTTACTCTGTCTCACAGAGGAAAGCGGATAATGAACACCAGGCACAACAAATAAGTGCATTATTTAGCAGGTCAGGGGTGTTAAGTGCTACGAAGGAAGAAAAGAAAAACCAGAGCAGGTAAGGGACGGCAGGAGAGCTCGGGGGTGGAGGTGGAAGGTGAGGGTTGAGTTTTTATCTTCAATAAGGTCAGGGTAAGCCTCTTTAAGGCAAAGACATCTGAGCATGTGTGAAGGCGGGGAGGGAGGAAGCCAGGTGGATTATTTCCATGAGGAAAGAGTATCAGGCAGAGGAAACAACTCGTGCAAAGGCCCTCAGTGTGCCTGACTTATTTCAGGGGCAGATTGGAGGACTGGGGAACAGTGAGGGCTTGGAGCAGAGAGGTCTCAAGCGTCCCTGGAAGAGCTGGCTTCTCCTTGGAGGGATATGGCGGCCGCCAAAGGCTCTGAGCAGGAGGTAACACGATTCAGCTTTAATTTTCACAGGGTCAATCGGTCTGGTGTTGAGTTGAGGAGTGACAACAGTGGGTTAAGGGCCGGAGGTGGGAGACCTATTGCAGGAGCCCAGACAGAGATGGTGGGCGCAGTAGAGGTGGGGAGAAGTGGTCAGATTCTGGATGACATTTGAAGGAGGAACTGCCAGGAGTTGTAACTGAGAGGCTGTGGGGTGTGAAAGAGAGTAAGAGTCTAAGACGCCTGCAGTTTCCACTTGAGTCTCGGGAAAGATGCGGTTGTTATTAGCTGGGATGGGAAGGCTGGGGAATGAAGCAGGATTTCAGAGGCATGAAAATTAAGGTTCAATTTTGGACATCTTGAGTTCCCACTTGAATGTCGAGAGCCTAATTTACTTTATTTTGCCCTCCTGCTCTAGAATTCTAATTCTTTTCAAGATGGAATGGACCAAAGAGGAGACACGTTGGGTAGAAAACTCAACAGGTGACATTTTAAAAACCCTGCTTGCGACCTGGGACATCCCCCTGGAAGCTGAAGATCCTGTCCTCAAAGGCTTTTAATTACTGGACTAAAGACTGAATGCCCACCTTGTTCCACACCGAAGCCACTGCTGGTCCCCCTAGGAACTGGTGAACCAAGCAGAAAATTCCAGGATATAGGCTACTGCATTCTCCAGTTTGGAAGATTCTGCTCCCACAGCCTGACAGGGTGAGCTGGGCCGGGGCCGTCATGTTCGTGGTTCTGGCCCTGGTGAGGCTGAGCTCCAATATCTGGGCCCTGCAGAGGGGACGGTGGGAGAGAGACCGCAGCACAGGCCAGAAGGAGGCCCCTGGCTGTCATGGCTGGCACTGGCCTGGCCCCTGCACCTCTGGCGGAGCTGTTCTTGCCAAACTCCAAGCATCCTCCCCAGAATGCATCCTGGTCTCTGCGATAATGGACCATGGCTTACAGGTAAGGAGCTGAGGGACCAGACCTTGCCCAGGGGCTCATATTGCTTTTATTTTTTATTTTTAAAAATATTTATGTATTTATTTGTTTGGTTGTGCTGGGTCTTTAGTTGTGGCAGGTGGGTTCCTTAGTTGTGGCATGCATGTGGGATCTAGTTCCCTGACCAGGGATTAAACCCAGACCCCCTGCATTGGGAGCATGGAGTCTTAACCATTGCACCACCAGGGAAGTCCCTCATATTGCTTTTAGATAAAGGAAAGAAACTCCTCCAGGATGGAATATATGGATTTTTTTCTTCAAGTCCTGCAAACATGTCTGAAGGTGGCCAGATTTAGTATTTCTAGTATCTTCTATGCTCTCAAAAGTTCTGCCAACAGACCAGATCTAACCCAGAGAGTACTAGGTTTTTCCTGTCTGAGTTCAGTAGCCCAGCTCCGTCACTTCCTGGCTGTGGGACCTTGAGCAAGTCACTTAAGTGCTCTGGGCCTCAGTTTCCTCATTTGTAAAGTGGGGTAATAATACACAGTAACAAGGTAATGCATGCAAAGGGCGTTGCCCAGGGCCTCGTGGACAGTAAGCGCTGTGATGGGTAATATTCACATTTTGACCATATACTATAATTGGATTCCTTTCACGTAGTTCAGAATTAGCTGAAAATTCTTTTGTAACATCTCAATTTGCCTGTGAGATAATCAGTCTTTGAAATTCTCACAGTTCCGTGCACACACTAGGTGCTCCATGATATTTATTTTGAGGAACTTGAGTACCACAGTGTGGCCTGGTTTTAGGATGCTGGTTCTGCCCATACTGGCTGTGTGACCTTGGACAAGTCACAGAACATCCCCTAAACCTTAGTTTCTGGACTTATTAAGGTGGGAATAATGGGCTCTCTCTCGCTGGGTTGTCATGAGGATAAAACATGATAGTAAAGGTGAAGGAATTCAAAAACTGCTCAAGTTTTTAGTATTGTTGAACTGTTTTATTGAATTATGAAATGGAATTGTTGAATTATTGTTGAATTGTTTTATTGTTTATTGCTGTTGTTGTTCTCATTGTTGATAAAATGGTGGAGCCTGAGATGAGGGTCGATTGGTTTGGGGTGATTCGCAATTTGCTGCCCTGGATCGCTTTAATTATTTACAAGCTCATTAACTAGCTTGACTTGACTGATTGATGTCTTCACTCGACAAATATGTGTTGAATGTTTTCTCTGTACCTGAGCCCGTTCCAGGACGTGAACAGGCCGATGTGATTCTCTAACTTGGAGCTGGCATTCCTGGTAGGGGAGGCAAACAGGAAACAAGATGATTTCAGATGGGGATAAGAACCACGATGAGAATAAAACACAGAAAGAAGGCAGGTGATGGGAGGCTGGGGGGTAGTCAGGGAAGGCCTCTTTGAGGAAGTGACATCCTTAAGACCTGAGGATGGATAGACGCCAGCCTTGAGAGAAGGAGAAAGGGGAATGGGGTGTGTGTGGAGGTCTGCATGGGGTGTTCCAGACAGGGGAACACCCAGAGCAAAGACCCTGAAATGGGAAAGCACCTGGATGGCATGGTGACAGACCCGAGAGAGGTGGTGGTGGCTGAAGAACAGAGGACAAAGTGCATTAAGAGGCCAGCGGGACACATCCTATGGGACCCCATGGGTGAGAGTAAGGGACTGGGGTTTTCGTGGAATAGGGAGCCCTTGGAGGGTTGTAGCTCTTCCCCCACGTATTGTACGGATCACTCTCCCATCTCCTTCTGGTCTCATACGCCCCTTTCAGCGAGGCTGCCCCGACCACCCTGCCTAAAATTGCAATCCCCTGTTTAAAGAGCCGTAGTAAATTCGCCCACTCATCACACTCCATGTCCTCCCTCCCTGTGTCATTTTGCTCCACAGCTCTTCTTATCCTCTGACACACTCCACATTCCCCTCTTTAATTTTGTCGGTTGTCCTCTTTCTGATAAGAATGCAATGTCTAGCAAGGTGTAGAAGGTGGTAGAACAGTGCTGGCCCAGAGTAAGCGTGCAGATATTTGTTGAACGCAAGACTGAATGAAGTGACGTGTTGTACGTTCTGCTTTTACAAGTCCCTCTGGCTGCCTCGTGGTGGGGGGACAGGGGGGACACGGGGAGCCTGGTGAGGTCGCCTCCTCAGCCCCCAGGACGAGGGTGTGGGAGGTGGTGTGACACCGTCTTGCATGTAGGGCCCGCTGGGCTTGCGTGAGGGTTTGAAAAATGAAAGGACTCGCTTTAGGATTTTGACTTGAGCAGCTGTGGCTGTTTACTGAGACGGGTGGAGGAAAGCAGGGAGTAGGGAGGGGACAGCTTAGAATAATCAACTTGAAAAGTCTGTTAGACAACGCAGTGGCATTGTCAATGGCAAAAAGATGACGATGAAAAAGAAAGTGCTGAAAATAGTGGAGAAACTGTCAAATTGACAAGTATGTGTTGCTCAAGTATTTTGGAATTTTAGATCCAGAAAAAAAAAATCCCAAACCTACAGCTGAGTAAGTTTGGGTAAATAAACCTGACGCTTTGATTACATTCAAGTATAAAGCATCAAATAATAAGATTAGCCAAACATGCCTATATTTTTAAGTCACAGGAAGCGCTTTAAAACAAATTTCAATGGAATTTAAAATAAAATGAAGGGAATGACTGTGGGGGAGGTCTCCAATTTATAGGAATTTTTTTTTTTTAGCCTTTCAGTTACAAAGACAATTAAAAATAATCTTTAATATTTTGGGAAGCAATACCACCCAAAATAAGGGTTACTTTCCAGAATGCTCTTCTCAGGTTTTAGGAAGAGACCAATGGTTTGTCCTCTGCCTGGGACCCTTCAGGACTCCCCCATATTTCCCAGGGGCCATTTCAGCTGAGTCAGCATTCCACCTAGAGTTTCATGCATCTCATGCAGTGGTGCCTTTTTTTTTTTTTTTTGCGATATGTGAGCCTCTCACTGTTGTGGCCTCTCCCGTTGCGGAGCACAGGCTCCGGACGCGCAGGCTCAGCGGCCATGGCTCACGGGCCCAGCCGCTCCGCGGCATGTGGGATCTTCCCGGACTGGGACACGAACCCGTGTCCCCTGCATTGGCAGGCGGACTCTCAACCACTGCGCCACCAGGGAAGCCCCAGTGGTGCCTTTTTGTTGTTTGCTTTTCACACATAGAGATGCAAGTCTGTGCTAACTATAAGATGCAGAAATAGTTCAGGAAGCAAAGATGACAATGCAAAACCTGGGAAGAAATGGATTAAGCAAAGCTATGCTGTAGTCCGACCTCGATGGGCTTCTTGAAAGCATTTAGTTCTTGGAAAACGGAAGCTACAGAACCATAGCAATTTCAGCCCGTTCTTTCCTCACGGGGAAATCATAAAAGCAACACTTTCCACCTAAAGATTTTCCTGCCCCCACGAAAATGACGTGCTGACAGCTCATATTTTCCCATGCGGAGTTGTGCTTTCTGAACACGGTCTTGTCTACGGATGGTTGGTAACAAATACGCATGTAGCCTCGCCTTTGAGAGAAATTGCTGCAGACAAGCTCGGGCAGGGCTGTAACCAGGTGGCCACGTCGGAGCTCAGGGTGTGTTTAGTATTCCGCTTGCGTCGAGGCTTCTAGGACCCAGCCAGGGCTGCCTCTAGGATTGCTGTGCAGCTTGCAAGGTACATGAATTTTGAATCTTGAGGCTGCTTGGAGGAGGTTTGTAGCTAAAACATGAGCTGTTCTTACAGGTGAATCCGAGCTTAATTCCATCCTCTGAGCGTGGGGATGCTGCCTTGCCCTACCCCCCACTTCTCTGTTCTTTGTTCTCTGAAGACGGATTTGCCTGCAGTGCATGGTGTGGTGCAGAAAACTACCACTCAGAAGAAAAAAGCTGAGCCTGCTCTGTGGATGGATTTAAACTGTGCTATGCTGCCTCCTCACCTCATTTTCTTCCCCAGCCCCCCGCTACTTGACCCTGGTTCAGCAAGCCAGCGTGGACCTGGGTCTGAGCCGGACTCTGCCATGGCCACTCTGCATGACCCTTAGCCTGGGCCTCATTGTCTCATCCATGCAGTGATGAAGTACAGGAATATCATTCCCTCCACCTCTGTCACACAATAATGATGCCATGTGTGGCACGGATGCTCAGAGACACAGGGTCCTCTGTGCACTGACTAAGACCCCAATTCCAAGGGCCTCACCTGGGGGCAGTACCACTCCCCAGTTGCAGGCTCACAGTGGCAAATGGGCGCACCTCATCCTCACACATCCCCGAGGATACGTATCTGCCCACACCTGCCCAGAACAAATGCTGGGAAGATGAAAATGTCAATTAAATGGTTGCCATGGCAACCCGAGCTCATGTTGGCTGCTACATTGGCAGTGTTGTGATTATTTTTCTCCCATTGGGTTGATTGATTTCCTCAGTTGTTGCCTCCTTCCCCATCTCTGTCACCCTTTCAACACACACAGTCACACACTCACAAGTACTCAACACACTGTACACGCTGGTTTGTAACAGAGCAGATGATGTACCTTTAAAGGGCTGAGATGAGAGCCAGGAAAATGATTTTGGAGGAAGCGGGCACGTTTTTGCGTTCTTTCTGTGACTTTTTGGGGTAGTTCAACGGGATAGACTTTTCGGCCTGACACCCGAAAGACTCTACTATGAAAATTCCCTTTTTGACCTCACATGAGTTCTTCAACTTCTTGAGCAGGTGGTGTAGCTTTTTCTCAAGAGAACGTAATGCTCTTAGCCCTACAGGGGGAGGGGAGGGAAGTCTAATAAAGATGGACAAGAAAATGCCTGCAACCTTTTCCTGAGGAGTGACCCACACGCTGGTCGGGGCTCGGTTTCACTCTGGAGTCCAGTTTGGCCTGGGTGAGGAGCAAGGGCCTGGAGACAGGTGCCCGGGTTGGAATCGAGTTTTATTAGCTACGAAACTCTGAGTTAGTCTCTTGATCCCTCTGTTAGTCTATGAAACGGGGCTGACAAGAGGAGTGCTACCTCATCGGGCTGTTCTGATAATTAAATGAGATGCCATAGAAATCGTTGGCATGGAGTAAGGACCCCATAGATGATCTCTCTTATTCTGTTCATGCTGGTCACTTCCGGAAATCCACAAAGGAAAAGTGTACCATCCAATTGTCATCACTGCTTTAACTTTCCATTTGTGTGTCTTTGCTGCTTTTTGAAATTCATTGCAGCTTCTTCGTTCAGAGCTGGTTGGGATGCAATAGACAAACATTTTTTCTCCCTGTTGATAAATGAGTTGATTTGATTTAGTAATTTTTAAATTTTGTTTTTATTTTTAAATATTTATTTATTTATTTATTTATGGCTGTGTTGGGTCTTCGTTTCTGTGCGAGGGCTTTCTCCAGTTGTGGCAAACGGGGGCCACTCTTCATCGCAGTGCGCGGGCCTCTCACTATTGCGGCCTCTCTTGTTGCTGAGCACAGGCTCCAGACGCGCAGGCTCAGTAGTTGTGGCTCATGGGCCTAGTTGCTCCGCGGCATGTGGGATCTTCCCAGACCAGGGCTCGAACCTGTGTCCCCTGCATTGGCAGGCAGATTCTCAACCACTGCGCCACCAGGGAAGCCCTAAATTTTGTTTTTAAAAGGAAGTGTTTTTCCTTTTTCCTGTTGCCGAAACTTTCTGATGATGAAGTCCCCTATCACCGACTCAAATATCTCAAGTGCTGAAGTGCCTTGCAGGGAAGAGGCAGCATTCCTCCCATGACGTGTGCCTAGAAAAAAAGAGGGAATGAATGACTCTTCCTCTGGTCTTACTCATAGGGAGGAGGGACCCGGCAGGGATCCAGTCTTGGCAAAGAGGAAAGCCAAAGAAGGAAGCTTTTTTGTTGCTTTTTTTATCCTCCTGAACTTCACTATCAGAGGCAGGTATCTCCCGCCGTTTCCTAGATCTGTTTCCTTGGGGAAGAGCACGAGGCTGCAGGGAGGGAAGGTCCGAGCATCGCTAATTAATGGCTGCTTCTGCAGAGCAGAGGGCAGTAGAGACACCAAAAGGTAACTAACCCCTATTCTAGATGCCATCTGCAGGTGTTTTTATTTTACAGAAATTTCGGAATTTGAACACTAAAAAAAAAAAGCTTCAAGGTGAATATTTTACTGAATATTGAATGAACTGTATAATGTGTATAACCTTGGCAGTATATTTTTTTAATGTTTAAAAAATGTAAGGGAGCACAGTTTGCTCGGGCAACCTGATGTTTCCTAGGCCTCGAATAGTTGAAATGAGGAGAGCTCCACTAAGAAACAGCAGTAAGATTACTTTAGCAGATGGTAACCTTTAGCAATTTTTTTTATCAAACAATTTATCTAGTCATGTGTGCCTAAACCACCATACGTGTATTACTTTAAAAGTAAAATGGTAAATGCTCTCCTAAATATTGAATATTATTAAACTAAGTATATGCAGTGGGTATAACACCGCTTTAAAACTTGCCAGTGATACAGTCCAGTTCTGTCCCCAAGCTCCCTTGGGGAGCAGAAGGGTGGCCTTAAGTTCCCTTTCAATAATTTTGGGGCCTCCCCTCCTCCCAGATATCATCAGAGAGGGGAATTCACCCAGAGGCGGGGGCAGGGTCTCTGCTGGTTGATGACCTGGTCTGTGATGCTGACACCATGGGTGTCCCGGCCTTTGGGTCCTCTTGTGGGGTGGCGGGTCCCTGCGGGCTGCTTCCAGGTGGAGCGTGCTTGGGACAAGGAGCTCAGGACGTGGCTGGAAGCTCCTCCTTGAGGTTGGCCCTGCCTGTCTGCCTCAGTGGGTGCACAGCCCTGCTCCCCAGCACCAGGTTTGTCCCCATTGGTGAGAAGGGCCTAGGGTGCTTGGACCTGCATCCCCAGAGTGCTGTGGCTAAGCTGTCTATGTTCAAGAGTTAGGGGAGGGGGTCCTGGTGGAGTTGATGGGGAGGCTGACGACCCCCAAGCTTCACTATTCCTGCTACCACATCTCACACAAGATGGGAAGAGGGAGTTGCTGTCCCCTCCCCACTCTTGGGTCCCTGGGCTGATATTTTTATGAAAGGAAAGAAGAGCCACTCCAAGATGATTCTGCAAAAATCCCTCTTTTTTTTTTTTTTAAATAAATTTATTTATTTATTTTTGGCTGCATTGGGTCTTGCTGCGCGCGGGCTTTCTCTAGTTGTGGTGCGTGGTCTTCTCATTGCGGTGGCTTCTCTTGTTGCAGAGCACGGGCTCTAGGCACGCGGGCTCAGTTGCTCCGCGGCATGTGGGATCTTCCCGGACCAGGGCTTGAACCCGTGTCCCCTGCGTTGGCAGGCGGATTCTTAACCACTGCGCCACCGGGGAAGCCCCAAAATTCCCTCTTTAAAAATACTTTTCCATAAACATAAGCAGGGGAGTCCTAAGCGGGGAGGGGTTAGGAGAAGGGGTCATGGGAGCAGATCTGGCTTTATTAGAGCCTTCTGTTTCTAAAAGGAAAGCATCAGATGACTGCAATTAGTTGTCATTTAAAATCTCTGGGGCAAGAGAGCACCGAAGGGTCTTGCTACCTTCCTGAAAAGGGAGTGCATATGTTGGGAGAAAAAATAATTAACGTTTCACAAATTATCCTGCCACTGATGTTTACATTTAATTCATTTTGTACCCCATTCCCCGCCCCCCCAATAAAGAAATCGTGAGGGATCTAATTTATAGTAATGCTACTGGTTCCTTGAATCCCAAGTTCTGGAGTGCAAACTGCTCAGGACCCCTGGTCTGCCCGGCGAAGGGCAACCCCAGGTGTCGATGGGACCAGAGGAAATTCTAGGTCTTCATCCTCGCCAATTGCATCAACATCAGCCCAGGAGCTGGTCAGAGATGCACAATCGGAAGCCCCACTGAATCTTAAGCTGCATTTTTTTTTTTTTTTTTTTTTGTGGTACGCGGGCCTCTCACTCTTGTGGCCTCTCCCGTTGCGGAGCACAGGCTCCGGACGCACAGGCTCAGCGGCCATGGCTCACGGGCCCAGCCGCTCCGCGGCATGTGGCATCTTCCCGGACCGGGGCACGAACCCGTGTCCCCTGCATCGGCAGGCGGACTCTCAACCACTGCGCCACCAGGGAAGCCCTTAAGCTGCATTTTAATAACGTCTCAGGTGACTCATGTGCGTGATGCTGCTTGAGAAGCGCTACTCTGGGGGAGGGGACTGGTGGTGCTGTCATCAGAGGAGGCTGCCTCCTGCCAAGGGCTTTTGGAACACCTTGAGAAACTCATGTTGTATTAGCAGGGTTCAGCCTCCCTGCCGTGCGCAGCTGTGGTTCTAACTACTGCACTGAAGTTTGGTGTGAGACATGCTCACCTGATAGGCAGCAGCGCTGCTCACCTGGAGGGAACACTGGGTCTGCTCATTACTCATGCCTATGGTCTAATTTCATGGTTTCTGCCTGCGGTTTTGTAATCCTGGACTTGCCAGGCTCAAGTGTGGCGAAAGTCACCAGAGCTGATGAATTTCTGACTCCGCTGATGGCTTTATCGGAAGTGACATTCCCCTTTCATTGGTAAGGTTCCGTCTAAACTGTCCCCTCAAAGACCTGGAGGAAAAGGAGGCTGACCTCACGATGTGGCCTAGGTTACGGTGGCTTTGGTTACTCAAGACCCTAGGGATGTTGGGATCAATTCTTTTTTTTCTTTCCCAAACAAATGAATATTCTTCTGGCTTTTACTAGTTGCAATGCTTTTCTATACAGAAAGTATTTTATTTCCACCAATTCTCACTACAACCCTATTGGGGTGTGTGTGTGGAGGAAGGGGAGTTATTATTCCACTTTCCAGAAGGGAAAACAGAGTCAGAGAAGTAAAGTAACTTTCTCAAGGTCACACAGCAAACTAAACGACAGAGTGGGGACCCAAACCCAGGTATGTGTGACTCTCTGTCCACCTGGGCTATACCAGGTCTTTTTTTTTTTTTTTTTTTTTTTTGCGGTACGCGGGCCTCTCACTGTTGTGGCCTCTCCCGTTGCGGAGCACAGGCTCTGGACGCGCAGGCTCAGTGGCCATGGCTCACGGGCCCAGCTGCTCCGCAGCATGTGGGATCCTCCCGGACCGGGGCACAAACCCGTGTCCCCTGCATTGGCAGGCGGACTCTCAACCACTGTGCCACCAGGGAAGCCCTATACCAGGTCTTTCAAACACAGTCCAGGCTATCTGTTGTTTTCTTCAGGTGAGGAAGAAAAGCTGGAATGTTTTTCCGGGTTCTCCCAGGCAGGCACCTCCAGGGGCTCACGTTCTGCCCATGAATGACTCAGCCCCGGAAACATGGCTGCTCTGTTCCAATAGCTTCTTGGAGGCCAAGAATTAAGCTTGGGCGGCCTGCCCACCAGGGACAGTGACGAGTAGGGTGAGTGTCCGTGGCTGAGTGGCTGTCCTGGCTGTGGCCTTCTCAGGGACCGGTGCACACTGCAGCTCCCAGGATGGCCCTGGATGCTATTCCTTTTTTTTTTTTTTTTTTTTTTGGCTGCGCTGCTCAGCCTGCAGGATCTTAGTTCCCCGACCAGGGACTGAACCCAGGGCCCGACAGCAAAAGTGCCGAGTGCTAACCACTGAACTGCTGGGGAATTCCTGAGCGCTGTTCCTTTGACACCAGGGGAGAGGCTGGCCGGTTCTTTGGTAGCTCTGGCTTTAAGAGGGGATGGATCTAGGTTCAAGGTTCAGCACGATAACTTTCACAAGCCCTAGGCACTTTTGCCTTTGTGGACCCCTTCCTTTCTCTTTTTGTTTAAAAAGAAAAATCTAAAAATATATTTACCACGATGTTGGCGTAAATGTAAATATTTTGTTATATGTTAAACCATTTTCTTCATCCTGAATGTTTATTTTTTTCCGTCTGCTTTTAAGTGAAATTATAATATTTTCATGGGCCCCTAAAAGTACTGTAGGTCTTGGGCACCGTGTCTCCTGCACCTACTGGATACGTTGGCCTTGCTGCTTTACTGGGTTTGTGGTGAACTTGAGCTGGTTGTTTGACTTTCCTGAGCCTTGGTTTGCTCATCTGTGAGATGGGTGTAGTGACAACGTCTGCTTTGATCCAGCAAGGGGCTTGCTTAAAAGTAGCCCCAGCCCCTGGCACCTAGTTAGTGCTCGATCCGGTGCTGCGGTCCCTGCCCTCTGCTGGGGGCGGGGGTGATGGGCTTGCTGTCAAGGCGGGCTGAGTAGCTTCCTTGGCGGTGGGCTGCTCCTCAGGCACATATTCAAAGGTCAGTATCAGTGAGGGTTTCTGCTTTCAGCCCTGCTTCCCACTCCTGCATCACGGCCAGAAGGGTCGGCAGAGCCTGCCCTCTGCCCAGGCCCGTGGAGAGACTGGATCTGTCAGGGCAGAGCTGGGACGAGAAACCCAGGCTCGGACCCCAGCCCAGAGCCATTCAGTCCTCACCCCAGGCTGTCTCTTCAGGGAGACAGTTACACGCAGATCTTGGCAAAGACGCGGACCAGACGTTACTGCAAACGTAGCTCCCGCCGTCCATGTTGCAGAGGCTTTCCCCCTCCTTGCTCTGTTTCCTCAAGGCCACGTCCCCACGTGGACTGCAGCGTGCAGTGCCCAGCAAGGGCCTGGCCTTTGACCGCCAGCCTGGGGCCGAATCCCAGCTCTGCCACCGAGCTGCTGGGCAGGTTGACTTCAGGTCGGCTTCCTCACCTGCGAAAGGGACATAAACACACTTCTTACCTCACGGGGCACTTGCAAAGGTGGCACGATGACACAGGTAAAGCAGTGACAGCACACCCGGGGCTCCATCCTGAGCAGGAGAAGGGCGTGGAGCTGCTCTCTCCTCCCTTCTCCTTCAGGAAGCCGCTCAGGGGAAAGCCCCCAGGGGGTCCCGGGCAGAGCTGCCTGAGCTACAAATCCAAGAGGGATAACCCTAGAATTCACATCAAGGGGCTGTTGGAGGGATAAAAGTGAACACACCTGTTGCTACCTGGTATGCAGTGAGTCCTCAGTAGACGTTAGGTAACTTTTTCTCAGTGCCTAAGCCACGGATGGCAAAATGGCTTTAGCCTTCAGGACAGAACTTTCTAGAACTTACATGGGCTTCCGGAAATGGGAGTTCTCAGTTCCTTCCTCTCCAAACTGCCCACTGGAAGATTTGTAGCTTAGGGAGCACAGGGGAGTTCCTGACCAACCATGGCCTCCTGGCTGTTGATGAGATCTCCTCGGGCTTGTACCGGGAGGCTGTCACCCTGAAAATCCCGGGACGGGTTGTACGGGCAGCATGAGGCTCTGCAGCAAGTTTGAGCTCCAGGAACTTTGAGGGAAAGAGGGAAGGACGGGAGGGATAACAGGTGTTGAATGCCTCCCCTGAGCCAGGCACCAGCCAGGCGGCTCTTGGGCTCTGCTCTGGATTTGTGGAAACGGCCTTGTGTGAAGCTCTGTCAGGCGAGTGGCCTGGGACACAGTCAGCCAGGGCCCTTGGCTGTCTGGCTTCAGCTCTTGCCATGTCCTCACTGTGGGCAGTGCCCTCGGCCTTAGAGCCAGCTGGACACCAGCGCATGGCCACGGCCCAAGGGAGGCTCCTGCCTCCTGAGGGCCCCAAGCTCAGACCCTGAGCCCGTTGACCCCAGACTCTGACCAGCCACAAGCTGCTCCCAGCTCTGTTTCCTTTTAGCTTTTCTCTAGTGGATTCCCTTTAGTCCGATGTAAATCCTCACTGAGAGGTGATGGAGTTTGTGCTCTTTGGACGGTGCTTTCCTGGAGAGACTGTTGTTAACCCAAGTCCTCATTGGCTGCCGGCATAAAATATTAATACCTAACTGAGCGTGTGAGCTCCGGAGCCTTCCAGGCGCGGGGTCTGGTTTCACAACCCGAGGCGAGAAGGCAGCTGCAGGAAGGGTCCAGGGCCCCCGCGGCTGCTGGGAGGAGCAGCCCCGGCCCAGCACGCCCATCCCACAGCCACGTTCTGGGGAGCAGAGGTCAAGAAACATGACAAGCGCAAGAGGTATGTACCCTGGTGGACAAAGCATGCTAAGGAATCTGACTTCCGGAATTTGAACTGAACTCCGCTGGCTGTTTCTGTGGCTGTCAGTGGAACAAACTGGTTGCTTCCTGTATCATGACCAAATCTATACACATACACAGAAGCGATGGTCGGATGCAATTTTCTTACACGTGTTCTTTCCCCCTATACGGTGACTTAATGTGGCATCTGAGAGCCTCCCTCCAGAAATCGAATGCAAAATCATTGCAAAGGTTTTTTTCTGGAGAGAGGATTTTTAATTTGTCATTAGATTCTCAAAGGAGTCGGTGGTCCCTACCCCAAAATTTAAAATGATAACGCTAGCCATTCCACTTTTAGAAATATCTATGACTACTTGTAAGTGACAGCAAAGATCCAGGGATAAGAACGTTTCTGGAAGCATCGTTTGTGGTTGCAAAAGACTAGAAATAACTCGATTATTCGTCAACAGAGACTGGTTAAATCATTTGGGTGTGTTCACCCTTTATGCAACGGTAAGGGGCAAGTCTCTGTGTATGAGCTGGAAGGCTCTCCAGGAGGGTGAAGTAAGAAAAGCAAAGTGCCGAACAGTATGTGTGCTGTGCTAACATTTGCTGGGGAACCGGCATTTCTTAGCGTGAGCTTGTATGTGGGCAGTACCTCTTGGAAGGATCCACCAGCCACTGATCACAATGACCATCTCAGAGGAAGTGAATTTGGGGATAGAGGTCAGGCGTGAAAGGGAAACTTTCACTAGAGTTCGTACTGTTTGAAATCGTCTGGTGCAAAAACAGTCCAACAAGAGGACAACCCCCCAGGGTCGTTCAACATGCCGACTTGATTTTCTAAAGAACCTGAGCAGGGAGGCATGCGAATGGCGGAACGGATGCTGAACAAGGGGCTAATTCGGGTGGGCAGCAGCTGCTCTTCTAAATTAAGAAGGGGGCCGAGGTCAAAGGCTGACTCACAGCTGGCCCTGCAGCGGCCGGGGGAGTTCAGTGGACGGGTGCCCTCCTTGCAGGGCACCCGTTTGACAGCCTGCCGCCCGCAAGCCGGTATCCTCGTCGTAATCGTGGTGTCTAGGGTTTTCATGGATGGAGCTCAAAGCATGTGTGCAAACCCCACCTCAGAGCCCTTCAAGGCTGGGGGAGCTATAGCATAGACCCTTGGCATCTGCTGGGGAGGGACAGGAGGGAGGGGACTGGGCAGTGACTCGTGAGGACCGACAGATGTGCCTTTGCCCTGCCTGACCCAGGTGGGAGGTCCACCAGCAGGTCAGGTCATCGTGTAGCTGAGCGGCCCGGGTTGCCTACGGGCCCGCCCCAGGCAGAGGTCAACCTGCCAGGCGGGCTGGGCTGTGTGCGCTGTGCTGCAGGCCACATTCCTCGGCCATGGAGTGCCTTGCTGACAGTTCCAGAGGCCTGGTGTCCATCCATCCTTCACACGTTGGGTTCCGGTCACAGTGATAGCTGAGCAGGCTTCAGCTGCGGGTTAACTATTTGCCTGAGGCTAAGCGAGCAGCTGGTCAAGAGGTGCCAGTGGGGTGGGGCTGGCCTCACCATCTGCTTCATTCCACTCTTGGGGCCTCAAGGCACAGAGCTACTTGGCCACTTAGAAATCTTGTCCTCTGAGGAGAACACCTTAACTGCCAGGAAGTCACTGGCCTGGCTCTTGTTGCGTGGGATGAGGTGTCCAGCCTGCACTCTGCCCACTCGTGGCAAACCTGACCCCCACCAAAGAGGCAACCTTGGGGCCCCCGCCATGGCAGGGAGGCCCACTGGACCCACAGAGGCCCACAGTATTCATCCACAAGGTTCACCTGGAAGTAGGCGACCCACCATCCCAGTTCACACAGTACTGAGGGATTTCCCAGAATGCATGACTTTCAGTGCGAAAACCAGAACAGTCCCAGGCAGACCTGGATGGCTGACCACCCTCCCTGGAAGCCTGCCACCAGACAGGCATGCTGGGACTCTCTGCATCCTTTTCTTTTCTTCTTTCCATCTTCCCTTCCTTCCATCTTCCCTTCCTTCCATCTTCCCTTCCTTCCTTCCCTCCCTCCCTCCCTCCCTCCCTCTCTCCTTTCTTCCTTTCTTTCCTTCCTTCCTTTTTTCTTTCCATCTTCCCTTCCTTCCTTCTTTCCACTTTCCCTCCCTCCCTCCTCTTTTTCTTTCTTTCTTTCTTTCTTTCCTTCTTTCTCTCTTTCTTTCTTTCTCTCTTTCTTTCTTTCTTCCTTCCTTCCTTCCTTCCTTCCTTCCTTCCTTCCTTCCTTCCTTCCTTCCTCTCTTTCTTCCCTCCCTCCTTCCCTCTTTCCTTCCTTCCTTCCTTTCTTTTCTTTTCTTCCATAATTATAGACTTTACAGAAAAGTTGCAAGAATAATACAAAGAATTCCCAGATACCCTCCACCTAGATGCCCCAAGTATAAACATTTTACATTTGCTTTATCCTTTTCTCTCTCCCTGAAGTTGCAGACGTGATGACTTTTTACTTGACACTTCACTGTAAATTTCCTAAAAATAAGAAATTATACCTTCTGTACAATGACCCCAATCAGCAACTTAATTTTGAAACAACACTACTATCTAATCGTCAGACCATACTGGGATTTCATCAACTTTCCCAATAATACCCTTTATGGTGAAAGGAAACACAAGCCCATGTGTTGCCTTGAGTTGTCACGTCTATTTAGGTCCCTTCCACCTGCAACAGTGCCTGAGGTTTTTCTTTGTATTTCATGATGTTGATGTTTTTGAAGAGGGCAGGCCAGGTATTTTGTAGAATGAAGGACCCTCCAGCAGTGCCTGCCGTGTAACTGGCCCCCTAATAAGTGTTACCATGTATTGAGTGCCCACCGTGTACTAGGCTCTTCCCATACTTTATCTTGTTCATCTCTTCAACTACCCTTTGAAGGATAAGTGATATGATTATGCTCATTTTGCACACGAGGAAAACAGGATCAGAGAGGTTAAGGGGCTTGCCTGAGATGGTTCAGCCAGAGAGAGGTGGGCCTGGATTTTAACCCCAGAGCCCAAGCTCCTAACCGCTGGACCATCGTGGCCTGGGGAGTTTTCTTGGTATTTTACTTGCTGGTGTTGTTTCTTTTGACTTCTGGAACTCTGAGGTCAGCAAATCATTGTCAAGGTCCCCGGCCATCCCTTACCCAGAACTGTCCCCCATACACCTATCAAGATAAGATGGCTGACCCTTCGACTTTCCCCAGGCCTATAAGAAAGGAGGGGGCAATTAGCCTTCAGAACATTGAGGTTGTGAGCAAATGGGTGCCGAGGCTTATGGGGTGAAAGTTCACCTTTGAGGCTAAAGGTGAACTTCTGATCTGAGTCCCTGTTATCGGTTGGAGCAGGATATGAACTGATGAACCCTCTCTGGTCTGGTTGCTGTGGCTGTGGCTGGAGCTGAAGCAGCAGAGAGTCACCTGGCTCCCCTTCCTGCCTCTGCCCACAGCTGCAGCCTGAGGTAGAGCATCCTCTCACAGGGGCTGGTCACCCTCTTCCAGGAAGTCCTCCTGGCTTAAGACCCAGCAGCCCCAGGTAGCCCCTACCTCCTTTACTCTGACCCTGCTTTACTCTCCCTGCCTCTGCCCCCTCCAGAACAGCCATCCTCACTCCCTGCACATGGTAGGTATTCGATATCTATGAATGAATGAATAAACGAATGGGCCATGGGGGCCTACCTTTTGCTTGTCACCCTGACAAATCACCCTTAAGCTCTTACCAGCCTCTCCCTCATCTCATATACCAGCTGGTTGGCCATGAGTTCTGTCTGCACTGCTCTTGAGAAAACTACCTCCTTTCCATGCATTTCTGCCCTTGTTTGCAGTCGGGCTGGCCGCTTGTGGCTCATACACTTCTCTCTTCTCCCAGGATTTCCCCAGCAGCTTCCACTCAGGCCTTGATCTTGGGCTGCTCTTCTCATCCCATCACAACTGTCGGCGCAGTACGTTCCCGGGTCTTTCTCTGGGTGATCCATCTATGATTCCACATTTCTAGAGAATTTATTCATTTACTCATTCAACAAACATCCACTGGGCATCTACTATGGCTAAGGCACTGTGCGAGGTACTGGGACCAGCAGGGAACAAGATAAAGTCCTTGGCTTCATGGCAGAAAGACGATTAAGGGGCAAACAATAAACAAACAGCGATGGCAAGATGCAATACATGCTAAGAAGAAAAGAAAACAAGGGGATTGCATAGAGAATAACTGGGGGTTACTGACTCTGGACTGGTGGCCAGGGGAAGCCACTCTGAGGAGGGGACAGCTGAGCTGAGAGTCTAAGGACGAGGAGGCAGCATGCACAGAGTTCAGGGAACAGCATCCTTTTTTTTTTAATTCATTTTTTTATACAGCAGGTTCTTATTAGTCATCCATTTTATACACATCAGTGTATACATGTCAGTCCCAATCTCCCAATTCATCACACACCACCACCACCCCTGGCGCTTTCCCCCCTTGGTGTCCATACGTTTGTTCCCTACACCTGTGTCTCAATTTCTGCCCTGCAAACCGGTTCATCTGTACCATTTTTCTAGAGGGGAACAGCATTCTAAGCAGAGAGAACAGCAAGTGCAAAGGCCCCGTGGCATGTTTAGGGAACAAGAAGGAAGCCTGTGTGGCTGGAGCAGAACTGAGCTGAGGGAGGTCATCAGGCCAGCACTGCAGGGCCTTGTCGGCCACAGTAAGGAGTTTGGATTCTGTTGTAAGCTTCACGGGAAGCCACTGGTGCTTTTAGAGTCAGAAGGTGACGTGGTCTCCTTTTCGTGTTAAACCTCTCTGGCTCTTGCAAGTGGGTCAGAGGGAGGTCCTCCAGGGTCCTGCCTGTGCCCATTAGCGTCCCTCCCTTACCCTGCTTGGCTCCAGGACACACTGACTCACTGGGCATCCTGGGCCTCAGGCCTGGCCTCCCTCTCTCAAATCCCTTCCAGCCCCACTCTGTCCCTTGCAAGCTCTAAGGTGCTTCCATCACAGTGGCCACTCGCAGGCTCCAGGCCTCCCTGGATGTCCCTCCTGCAGAGACCAAGACTGGGGCTCTGGACTCAAGCAGATCTGGGACCAAGTCCTGGTGTGGCCACTCACCAGCAGAGTGTGGCCTCCTCTGAGCCTCAGTTTCCTCCTCTGGAAAAGCGGGGCTACCAGTAGCACCGACTTCATGGGTACCTGTGTGGATTAATGGAAAAAGTTGGATGGTGCCTGGAGCCATGACTGGCCCCTGGCTAATGAGGCTGTATCTGTGTCTCACCCCTTCTCAGCCGGGAGCAACTGGGATGAGGGATGAACGGTGCCCATCTCATCTCTTGCCACGGCCCAGGCCCTGAGGCTCAGATGTGAGCTGTGAGGGCCTCATGGATTCTTGACCTGCTTTTTCTCTGCTATGTAACCACTCAAACAGCTGGCCTTGCTGCTGGCAGAGAATAGCTCTGGACAAGGGGCTGAAACCTGAGGAGGTGAATTTAAACCGCAGATTTACAATACCTTTTATGAGCTTGGCAGGTGTAGCCGAAGTGGGTGTTATCAGTAAACACAGCGCAGCCATTGATCACGCTGGGGAAATAGGCTCCACTGACTTGACAAAGCCCTGGGATGTTCCCATTAGGCCTCCATTTGGAGCCTACATCGTGGAGAGTGCTGGACCCATGTTGGAAAGACTGCCACTCTTTAGCTGTGTGACCTTGGTCAGGTTAATTAATGGAGTCTCTGTTTCCTTTGTAAACTGCAAACCAGCGCCCTCGAGGTTGTGGTGGCAAGCTGTGACAATGGCCAGGAGAAGCATTGTGAACATTGAACCCCTGGGCCCTGTGAGGAGGCGGGAATGAGGATGATGCTTGGGACAATATAGTGTGGGTTCTAGAATCAGACAGACAGGGTTCTGGTCCTGGCTGTGTGACTTCAGGCAAGTTGCTTAACCTCTCTGAACCTCAGTTTTGTTACCTGTAAGATGGAGATAAGAGCGGCACCAGGGTTGTTGGGAGGATTACTTGTGATCCAGTAGGTTGAATAGTGTCTCCTACAGACTCATGTCTATTTGGGACCTGTGAACGTGACCTTGTTTGGAAATAGGGTCTTTGCAGAGGCAATCGAGTTAAGATGAGGTCATACTGGATTAGAGTGGGCCCTAATCCCATACACCTCTTGTCCTTATAAGAAGAAGAAAATTTGAACAGACACACAGAGAGGAGAACACGATGTGGAGACGGAGACAAAGATTGGAGTAATCCGTCTACAAGCCAAGGAACACCAAGGATTGCCAGCAGCCACCACAAGCTGGAAGGGGCAAAGGATTCCTCCCTAGAGCCTTCAGAGGGAATGTGGCTCTGCTGCCGCCTTGAATTCTGACCTTTAGCTTCCAGAACTGGGAGAGGATAAACTTCTTTTGTTTAAACCTTCCAGTTTGTGGTCATTTATTATAGCAGCCACAGGAAACTAATACATGTGAAGATCCAGAAAAAGTGTCCAGTGTGGTCCTTGGCATGTAGTAAGTGCTGTAGAAAGATTAGACATTATTATTAGTGTTATCATGCCTATAATTATCTTTCTTTTTTTTTTTTTTGCTGCGCTGGGTCTTCGTTGCTGTCCGCAGGCTTTCTCTAGTTGCGGCGAGCCTGCTGTTCGTTGCAGTGCGCGGGCTTCTCATTGTGGTGGCTTCTCTTGTTGCAGAGCATGGGCCGTAGGGCTTCAGAAGTTGCGGCACGCGGGCTCTAGGGCTTCAGCAGTGGTGGCGCGCGAGCTTAGTTGCTCCGTGGCATGTGGAATCTTCCCAGACCAGGAATCGAACCCGTGTCCCCTGCACTGACAGGCGGATTCTTAACCACTGAGCCACCAGGGAAGTCCCTATAATTATCTTTATTAATGGTTTAAAGTAGGTTGTCATGGCTACAGACTTGGTTGTGGGAAAGCCCTGCAGTCTTCTCACCTTAGACCTTGCTGGGGGTGAGGTCAGGTGGCTGGCCTCCTGGGAGTCGCCTGGCGTGGTGACAGCCCAGGCCTGGTTTCTGGAGCCTGCCTCAACAGAGGCCTCAGCAACCTGTCTGGCAACAACATTCCTCTGACCCTCGGGCAGCCGGCTGCCACTCCACAGCTCACTGTGGTTTTGTAACCTGTAGACGAGGAACTCACTTTGGCAGTTCTGAGCCCAGAGTTTCCCCTGTGTCAGTCAGATCCCTCGCCTTCTGCCCGGCTTGTTCAGCCACTGGAGGTGGGTCTTCTGAGGCCCTTCCTCGGCAGGAAGGCAGGGACACACAGGCCCCTGGGGTCCTTCAGACTCTCGAGGACAGATCTGACTCCATTTCCCACCCTCCTCGGGGGCCTGTCACAACTTCTGGGTCTGGGGCAAGCAGCGTCAATGTCGGGGTTTCAGGTCAGTGGGCAGTGGAGAGAGCAGCCTCAGAATACCTGGTCTCGCACTTCCCTTGACTGACCACTTGATCTTTTAGGGCCTCGGTTTTCTCACCTATAGATGGGGATGTTTTGAGGATTTGAGGAGTGATCAGAAGTGGAGGTGCCCTCCCTCAAACGTGCCCCACCATGAATGACGGAGTAGCAGGTCGAACGCCGGGGGGGTTGACCACATCCTTTCCTGTTTATGTCCACTAATTTACATCAGGACCGAGGAGGCCGTGAGGGGAAAAGGGACTAACCCAGCTGAAGTTCAAGGCTGTGAAAGCCTGTCTGCTGGGCAGGGGCAGCCCAGCTTAGTCCATTGTATGAATGGACGCTGGGTCCTCTGGGGCAGATCTCACCACAGGGCACAGACTTAATCCAGGCGCCAAGCACTGCATGTGTGCCCAGGTTAGGCGGAGGCAAGGAAAGGAATCTGGGGTCTTGGAGGTATTGGTGGTATGTCAGAAGGACACTGTGATGCCATGAACCCAGGCAACTTTGCCATGGGACAAGCATGGCTGGGCATAATTGAGACAGTAGATATTTCTCCCCTTCTCCCCATGCCCTGAATGGAGTTTTTCTCAGGGGTGTGCCCCTCACTTTCACTGTTAGAGCCTATGTTTCCAACATCACATGTAGCACATGTTTAGGGCATCCCCTAGCCTCTCTGGTGATGGGGGCTCAGGTATCTGCATTGGTCTTGGAGGGAATCCTGGTCAGACAGTCAGGCCAGATGCTGATGTGGTCCCAGATCAGCTGGTGGGAGTGATGGGCAAAGAACCTTGCAAGCAGCCCCTGGGGCTTCCAGGAAAAATTTGGTGCAAGGGTTCCTAGAAAACACTGGGGCAGTGGAGCTTGGAGCGTGGAGACACAGGGCACTCTGCACCTTTGGCCTTGAGCTGGCAGAGCCAACCCTGAAGCTATTCCAGTTACAAATATGCACAAATTCTGCCACCAGCCAGACACCCAGGACCTCCAGAGCCTCAGTCACCACTTACCCAGGAGGCCTGTTCGCTGTGGGGCTCTGAGCATCGCAGGTCTGGTTTGGGCAGAGTCTGTTTCTGTGGGTAAAGATAGGACTGATGGGAGAAGCAAAAGCAGGCCAGCCCAGGTCCCCGGCCTCAACTGTCTGCCAGCATCGGGCTCCAGAGATGGTATCATCCCAGCCAGGACGAGGCTAGGCCTGGACATTCTGGAGCATCTGTATGGCCATGTTTCTGGAACTCTTTTCCTATCTAAGTCCCCTTCTATTTTTATCCACACTTGACTTCAACAAACAGAATTTGAGTATCTGCTGCACGCTAGGCTTTGTGGCAGAAGAAAGAATAGCAATCATGATAATGGCAGTAATTCTAACAGGAATCTCTATCTGTAACAAAGGATAATAATAACACCCACCTCCTAAGGTGCTATAAGGATTGAATGAGATCTTGCACATAAAGTACTTAGCACATCGTGCCTGGCACATAGTAAGTGCACAGTAAATATTACCCAGAATAATAATAACTATTATAATTAGGGCAGCCATTTATGAGGATACAGAGGCTCAGAGAGGTTGAGTACCTAAACCAAGGTCACACAGCACGGGGGCCTGAATCAGGGAGCTCCAGGGTAATGGAGGAGACTGGTAAGTCCCCTACAAACTCCAATCGAGTGTACTAAGGGAAGAGCAGATGGTCCTGGGGGCACCAGGAAGGTCCCATGGAGGAGATGATATTTCTACTGGGCCTCACTAGGTGAGTGGGCTGTCATCATGGAGGTAACAGCATGTGCAAGAGCAGGGAAGCACGGACACATGGTAAACTCAGGGAACAGAAGGAGGGTGCCTTGGGTGGAGCAGTGGGAGAGAGGGCTGGGCAGGTCAGCTGCAGGCAGATGGCAAAGAGCCTTGAACGCACGCCTGAGGATTGACACGGGTGACAAGGACCCCACTGGCTGTACCCTGGAGAGGCTGTATGGTACAGTGGTTCAAGACCTGGCCTCTGGAGCCAGCCTGCCTGGGGTCACATCCACAGAGCGGGGCCAAGAGCAGCATGTGTACCCCAGGGCTGGGGGAATAAGGCGGGAACCCTCGGCCTCGGGATGCATCCCCTCAGCCTCTACCAGCTTGGCTGCCAGGCACGTGGGTTTGACCCCAGGGCTAGGACTCGCAGAGGCAGCCTCCAAGATATGATTTCCTTTGTTCCCTTATGGCTGGGACATCCACTGCCATTTGCCCAGAGGTGGGCCTAAGGGGATGTGCCTGCGTGGACCGGGGGCGGGGGGGCGGTTCCTCTGAGAGGAAGTGCTTCCTGGGTTGTCTGCCTTTGGAGATTTAGACAGGGAAGCCTCTAAGACCCTCTGGGAGTCTCCTCTTTCAGCAATAAGTTGCCCTAACAGCAGAAGTGGAATGAGCTCTTCACTCTTATTGGCCAATTCTGCTCTCATTTTGGGTCCCCTGTGCCTGTGCACTGGGTTCGGGGTCAAGTCTGGGTCGACGTTGCCTCTGGGCTGGCTGCATCTGCCTGCGACTACATTGGTGTCAGGCAGAATACAACTGTACCAGTTTGAGGGGCCCGCAGGAGCCGCAGGGGCTTCCTACGCACACTTTCTGGGGTGCCACAATGTTTTCAGGGCACCCACAGAGGCCCTGGCCAGCCCAGGTTCTCTGTTTCCTGGGCTTCCTTTATGGAGCCATGCCTTGCCCTGACCCTCAGGGTCTCCTCCTTGACACTAGCCCTCCTTTGGCCTCCATCCATCTTCTTGCCATCCTCTGCCGATCCCCCAACCCTCCAGGCCCACACCTGCTCTTTGATTCTTGACTCCTTCCGCCTCCGAGGAGGTCAGAGGCTCCCATTACTTCTGGTTGGAATCTGGAGCCGTCACCTGCCACTTAGGTGTCTTCGTACATACCTTTCGGAGGCGCGGGGTACTTGGAGGAGGGGTGACTGGGGAGGCGCTGGGTGTGAGGGCCCACTCCCAGGAGGCAAATCTCAAAGGCAGCTCTGGCCCAACCTCCGTACGTTCTCCCTCCCTCCTTCCTCCGCCCCTCCCCCTTCCCTTTACTTCCTTCCTACCTTCTTTTCTTCCCTCCCTCCCTCCCTCCCTCCCTCCTTCCCTTCCTTCCTTCCTCTCTTAAACAGCTTTACTGAAATGTAATTAACAAGCCATACAGTTCACTCACTTGAAGTGTACAATTCAACGGTTTTTAGTATAGTTGCAGAATTGTGCAACCATCCCCATAATCTAATCTGAGAACGTTTCATCACCCCCAAAAGAAACCCCATTAGCAGTCACTCCCCATTTTCCCCACCTCCCAGCCCCTGGCAGCCACTCATCTCCTTTCTTCTGCTGACATTCATTTGTGAAGCAACTGTAAACATTGAGGCCAGAGCCCCAGGTTCGCAGCTGGAATTACCCCTTCCTCCGCCAGGACCTCAGGGAGCAGAACCTCAGAATCACACAGTCATCCCTTCCAACTTGCCCACTCCCTCCCTCAGGGCTTTAGTACTGGAAAGTCGACCAGACCATCCTCCTCCTTTACCCAGGGAGGGACGTGAGACCCAGAGAGGGGAAGACATCTGGTCACGCAGTGGTTGGGAACACAGCTCCTGGCCTGGAGTACCCACTTTTCCCAGCGCTCCAAGCTGCCTTCCCCTGGCTGCCCCCTACTCATTCCTGGGCCTAGCCACTCTTAGAACATAGTACCCCAGTTTTTCCATCTGTAAAATAGGAATTATAATACCCACCGCACATACTGTTGTGAGGATTAAATGAAATCCACAGCAGTCCTATACGTAGAGTTTAGCCCAGTCCCTCAGCAGAAGCAAGCTAAATCGCACTAAATTCCCACCCTGGCGTCCCAGGCCCTGCACATGCTGTTGTTTGGGATGGGTGGCAGTCCTCCCCTTCCCCTGTGAAGATGACGATGTATGCCACTGAAACTACCAAGGTCCTAGTCACTTCTTCTCGGTCACCTGGAAGCTGGTGATGTCATCAGGGCAGGCAGAAGGTTGAGACTCGTCCTGATGACTAACAACCCAGAACTGTGGAAGTCTGGTTAATCAGCAGTGTCAAAACTTCCCATGGCTGTTTGCAAACAAGGGCCACCCCCAGAGGCTGGGCAAGAGGCTGCGGGGCTGCCCCAGAACCTGGGTGAGATGCGCTGGCAGTGCCAGGAGGCTGGCAGGGTGGTCAGGGGCCGTGGCTGCAGTTCTTGGGAAAACACGGCTGCCCTCACCCGGCTGCTGCCTCTGTGCGCCCCCCTCCTGCCCCCCAGGAATGGAAAGCTGATTGCAGATGCCAGCATCTCTTGAGGGATTTTCTTTGTAGAAATGGTTGATTGACTTCTTGCCGGAAGGCTGAATGCAGTTGCAGGCTGGTGTCGGAGGAGGGATAACCTTAGTAATGCTGGTGGCCGCCGGAGCAGAATCTTCCAGGGTTGTGGGATGTTCCAGAACCCACCTGGGAAAGTGTCTGGGGGTTCGAAGGGCAGGCAGGGAGGGGGTGCGCTGACTCAGTGCTCTCGGCCTGGCCCAGCCCAGCAGACAGAAACCCAGCAAAGGAACCAGACACTTCCCTCCCTGACAGCCATCACTCAGACTTATCATATGGCTCATGCCTCGCAAGGGAACCAGCCTGGGCGAGAATTCCAGATCCGAGAGAAAAACTGTAAATTAGTATGAAAAGTAGTTCTCGTCCAAAATGCTGCCAGCGACAGTGTAAAGTGTAAATTTGGTGCAGCCCTTCTGATGGCAATCTGGCAACATGTTTAGAAAGTGTAAAAAAAAAAAAAAGCTCAGACTATTCAGATTTTTATGAAATTAACAACCCCACTCCCCCCCCCCCCCCCCCCCCCGCCATCTCCTACCCTCTCCCCAGGGAATGAACAGGCTGCATGTGGGGAGATGTTGCAGCAATGCTATTTATAAATGTGAAAAAATGGGAGCTCCTCACATGTCTGATTCCATGGAACGGCCAGTTCAGTCGGGGCAGAGCTGTTCGGAGGAATATCACGCAGCCATTCAAAATGTTTATTCTTTTCAGTCATTTTTACAGAGTGCTGGCTGTGCCCCACACAGGGTGACCCCAAGGTCGGACGGGACCTGGGCCTCATCCTCAGTGTGGAACCTGCAGTTCAGAAAAGAGCAGGCCCCAGTAGGAAAAAGTAACTTGGAAAATGCTTGGCCTGTGATTTAAAGTGAGAAAAAGGCAGAGTAGAAAATTGTATCCATGGTCTGTCTTCCACTATAACCGCAGCTGGTGCGCCAGGCTCTGGGTGTCACATGTTTGCTCTTATTTACTTCTCAAGACAGCCCAGTGAGTCAGGCACTATTGCTCCCCCCGTTGTCACAGGAGGAAACTGAGGCATGGAGGAAGTGTCAGAGCCAAGGTTCAAACCCACGATCATCTGACCCCCAAACCCACTTTTAACCACTGCTCTATACAGTCTCCCCTTAATACAGGAGTAATGTCTGTTCAAAGTCAAGTACCAGAAAGAACATCCGAGGCAATGAGAATAAGTTAAGGGTGGTGGGATTTGGCAGAGAGGGGGGTGCTTTTTCTTCTCTTGATTTCTCCTGCCCTTGTGCAGGAAAAATAAAAATTAAAGTTAAAAAAAACTTCAGCTACCTAGAATTTGCAGCAGAGGGGAAAAATGAATGGGGAAGTTGGAGAAAAAGTGGAAATGATGTTAATAATGCATGTCTTGGCTTAGAACAAGGAGAGAGAATGATTTAGAAGCAAGAAGAGAAGCTAGGGAGGGAGCTTTGGGAGAGGGAGCCCAGGCTTCTGGACAATCCCAGGGAAGGGCTGACTCAGAGGGAGGGCGGTGGCGGCAGGGCTCATCTCTCATAGCCATCCTTCTTAAATCCTTTTATTACCTGATGCTTAATTACATATCTCCTCGATGTTTGCATTCCTCTCATTGTTTAGACGATGGGAAATGATAACGGAAACAAACCCCCATTTGCTTTCAACCCTGGAATGCTGCGGGCTGGGTCTCTCTGCCAAGTTCGTCATCAAGAGGTTTCAGGTGCCCCTCACCTAAGAGCTGGGAATTGCTGCTGAAGTCCAATCTCCCTGCCAAATGCAGAGAGGCAGTCACTGTCTAGAGATTTTAGAACAAGGTGGTTTTATTGAGGGGAGGGTTGCCTTGGTTTGGAAATGGGAGAACTGTTTCCCCAGTTAATACAGCTTTTAGAAGGAAGGCACCCTTGGACAGGGAGGGTACGGAAGGAGCAGGAAATGGAGAAGGGAGAGAAAGGTACCACTTGTTCAAATATCTATTGGGTACGGGGTGCCCGTAGGAGCTGAGTCTGTAGCAGAGGAGAGAGACAGGATTTACAGTGCCTCCCGGGATTGTGCAAGACCCAGCCCCTTCACGTCCACTGAGGAGCGTGGCTTCCTCAGAGCTGGCAGGTGTGAGCCAAGGGCCAGCCCCCCGATATGCTCAGAGGTTGAGGGCCCGTGTCCTGCTGCTGGTGAGGAGTACGATGAATGCTTGCAGGGCTGGGTGCAGAGCCCCGCCCGTCCCTCCGGGAGCTTCCCAGCTCTCTCTGTGCTGTCCATGACGGGGCTGTTTCAGGGCTACTGGAAAATGTGGCTTCAGAACAGTGGCTAATTGAGTCAGGATTACTCACTATGTGACTCAGCTCCAGAAGGTATTCTCTGACTTCCAGAAGCTGCTACCCAGGACTGTGCACAGATACCGTATTCACAGCTGCAGGGTGCTCCTTACTGACCACATTGAAATAATTCCTTGAGGATCCTTTCACTTACTTGCTTTTGATAATAAGACTTATCGTTAACTTACATGGGAAGAAAGTCTGTTTGGATATGCTTAATGCAACCTGTTCTCTCCCTCTAAATTCTAAGTGATCTAGTTATTTATTCAGCGAAAACTGATGTGATGCCAGGCACCTAGTGCCTGTAGGAGCTGAATCTGTAGCAGAGGCTTCTTTACCTGTGATCAAGCCAGGAAAGGACCCTGCCCTCAAGGAGACCATGTTGTAGACAGGAGAGGCCTTTACGATCCAGTGTGGGAGGTTCTGCAGTGGGGTGAGAGGTCAGGGGACTGTGGTGTCTGGGAGGGTCAAGGAAGGTGACCTCTAAGCTTGAAGGACTTGAAGGACAGCAGGAGCCGGCCAGGTGAAGGTGGGTAGAGGCAGGTGGGAGTGGGGTGAGGAGAGAGGCCTTCTGGGCAGGGAGAATAGCATTGCAAAGGCCTGGAGGTGATCGAATCTCAAGTCATTTAAACTGGAAAATCATGTAAATCTTAGGTGTGCTTTACTCGGGGGTGCTACGAGAATCAGATTAAACACAGTCTGGCTTGTTATTGCCCCTCCTTGCTGCCTTCTGTGCAGAAGAACCCTCAGGCCCTTGGCTACCTCTCAGATGGATGCCTGAAAGTTAAGGGGTTTCAAGCCCTTTGAACAACAATGGTGTTGCCCCTCACGCCCCCCCTCGAGGGATGGGGTAGATGTACATATGGGTCTGCAGTGTTCTGGCTACTGCCTTCTTGTGGCCCTCTCACAAGAGGGACCCTTATCGTGGGACCCTTATGGCTCTGCCAGGAGGTAGGCAGGAGGTCAAGGCCAAAGGCTGAGTCCACTCTTGAACTCAAGAGTCCTCACTCATGAGTTCAGGACCTCCGTGTTGCGGTGGCCGAGTTTCTGGCAAATCCTTCACTTTCCGTATGGCCAGGGAGAATTGGCAGCCTCCATAACAAACCATCAGTGAAGTTTCTGGGATAGAAATGACCTTGAAGTCATTGGTATGTAGTTCCTGACATTGTGCAATCTTAAATTCCAACAATCATGAAGCAAATCGGTTTTGCATTTCAAGGCAGAGTTTTGCTGGAATTCGGAAAATGCTTCCTCACATGTCTCAATTTTCTTTTTCCTTCACTGTGCTTTGAACTTTTTAAAAAAAATTTATGTATTTAATTTGTTTATTTTTGGCTGCGTCGGGTCTTCGTTGCTAAGCGCAGGCTTTCTGTAGTTGTGGCGAGCGGGGGCTACTCTTCACTGCGGTGCACGGGCTTCTCATTGTGGTGGCTTCTCTTGTTGCAGAGCAAGGGCTCTAGGCGCGCCGGTTTTAGTAGTTGTAGCACACAGGCTCAGTAGTTGCGCACGGGCTTAGTTGCTCTGCGGCATGTGGGATCTTCCTGAACCAGGGCTCGAACCCGTGTCCCCTGCATTGGCGGGTGTATTCTTAACCACTGCGCCACCAGGGAAGTCCCAAGGTGCTTTGAACTTAAACTCCGGCACCTATATACATATAGTAGTGCTATATGTTTGTGTATATGTATATATACACACACCTGTTGGGTTCATATCTCAGCGCTACCACACACTGAGTTTGTGAATGAACTTCAGGAGGCTCAGTTTTCCCTCCTGAAAATGGAGGATATGACGATACCCACCTCAAAGGGTGTTCGGGGTTACATGAGATCTTGTTTTTAAAGAGCTCAGTGCAGTGCCTGGCACAGTGATAGCTGTGGATAAATGGTCACTATTATGTGCACAGAGGAAAAAAAACTGTACTAAAATGTTGGCAGCATTTATCTCTAGTGGGTGGGATTACGGTTACAATGAACATCTATTACTTTGGTAATCAGAGAAAAGGAACAATAAATGTTATTATTAATTTAAAAATCTGGCTTTGGCTTTGTTGGAAGGAACCTGCAGTTAATGTCAACGAACAGACCACAAGTAAGACATGGCCTCCGGTTCTATATCAGGACTTTAAAGACAGACACCCCTACCCCACTGCCCTCCTCAATCAAAGGCTAGGTCTGTAACAAAGGGAGATACTTGGTCAGAAATCTAGAGAAAATTTGCCCTCATCCAACCTTGCGGTCCCCCTGACCAGTGCTGTCTGGAGGGCAGGCAGGGGGATTCAGAGAAGGTACCTCTCAAATTATGGCCTGCTCTCCCATTGGGAGGATTATCTGGGGTTCTTAGCTAGAAATCTCTCTCTCCAGGGAACCATTCCAGAAGCGTGACAGGCACCCTCTATTGGGCCTGCACTGGGACATCTCAGTGAGAAAATAAAACACACACGAACCCACTTGCAGTAGGGGGATTGTGAGTGTCCTGGTCTGGCGTCCAGAACAATCCGAGGCCCAGAACCTTGGCTCTGTCTCTGGCTGAGATTCTTGACGGCCAGCCCAGCGCCTGCTCAGCAGCAAGAGACAGAACCACCTGGAGCTGCACGCCCCCCTCCAGTCCCCTCCTCACTCCTCCCAGGCCAGCGGGCCGTCGTCCCCTGTTAAACAGGAAGAGGCAGAGCGCCCCCCTCCCGGGATTGTCTGCGGGACCATCAGCCTGCACTGGGCTGGCCTCTGAGTTTCTTTTCTCTCTCCTCCTTCCACACCCTGGAGGGGGAATATTGCTGCTGACACTGGAGTGAAATGCCGCCTCTGTTTGGGAGACAAAGAACAGAGTGGCTCCCCCGGGTCAGCTGGTTCTCCTTGGCCGGCCGGCTGCCTGGCCTCCCCAGGCTTCTTCTGGGGCAACCTATGAGGAGGGCCATCTGCGGCTACACCAGGAGCTTCTGCCTGCTCCGGAGCGGCTGCATTCTGAACGTGTTTTCACTGGAATGCAAAGGAATATTTTACCTTAAAAAATCCCAAACAGCTTCCCTGCTCTGCAAGACGCTTATCTATTGAGGGGGTGCGAGAGGGGAATAGGGTGGCTGAGGAGCGGGGGGCAGCAGGTGGTGTCCTGTGGGCAGGCAACCTGGCCTGTGTATTCCTAATAGAGCTAGTGAGAAATGTGTGTGAAAACCCGTGTGCTAATGTGTGACAGTGCATGCCTGTGTGCACTAACTAGAGCGTGTGTGGAAGCGTGTACTGGGGTTTTAAAGCATGTACAGGCTGTAGTGTGACAAAGAGTCAGAGAGCGTGTGAGAACGTGTGTGAGCGTGTGCAAATGGATTGTGTACTCAGGCGCATGTGCAGCATTCGTGGGAAAGCATGGGGTTAAGTCTGAGCACCGTACAGGAATGTGAGTGCACGTGGAAAGTGCGTGAGAATGTGCAAGTGTGCACACGTACTAGCTAGATTGTGTAAGAGTGTGTAGTGTGCATGCTAGAAGGTCAAGAAGACGTGTACTAGAGGTTGTGAGAGTGTGTGAAGGGTAGCCAGGGAGTACTTGTAAGTATGCCTGTGAGTAGTAACTACTGTGTGCGAAAGTTTTGTAGTACTAGGCTTTGAGGGGGTGAGAACGAAAGTGTAAGTTTAAGTGCAAAAGCGCGGGGATGTGTGTGAGAACTGTGAATGTGTTCATGTGGACTCACTAGAGCATGTGTGCAAACATACGTGAGAGCCACGTATACTGTCTATGTATGTGAGCACGTAGAAGGTGCGTGTGCGCCAGGGGTGAGAGCGCACGTGTGCACGGGCGTCTGTGGGGCGTGGGGACACTCAACGGGAAGGTCTGAGCAGAATGGGCGGCCCCACGTGCGAGTGTGAGTTTGTGCGTGTGCGCGCGCGCCACCACCCCCCACCTGGGTCTGAGCCGGTTGCCATGGGAACGCGCCGCGGCCCGGAGTTAATCATTTCCTGTGGAAAGTGTGCGGGAGGGGCCCGAGAGGGGCGGGAGCGGGGCGGGCCGAGGAGGCGGCGGCGTGGAGCTGCCTCCCGCTGGAGGGCCGGGCCGAGCCCCGGGCGCTGCGGCGACGCAGGGATCCTGCCTCCACCAGGCCGGTGAGTCCGGGGCTCGGGCGGGCTGAGGACGGGCTGGGCGCTCGGGTTCCGCCCGGCCTGTCGTTCGGGGTGCCGCGTCCTGGATCCCCCTGCGTGGCCCCGTTGGGGGGCGCAGAGAGGGCCGGGCCTCGGAGACCCGGCCCTGCGCTATCCTGCCCCCACCCCCCTGCGCCGTCCAGTCTGAGCCGAGCAGGGCATGGGGGCGGTATGTCCGCTGGAATCCAAGCAGCCTCGGGACCCCCTTTCCGATTTCAATGGCCCGGGAAAGCCGGACACTGCCGGGGAACCGCGTGCCCGTCAGCGCCGCCCCCTCCCCTGGCAGAGGTCCCTGCATCCGCAGGGCTCCCCTGAAGGCTGCAGTTTCGGGCCCTGCCACCCCGTAGGTCCCCTGGGCAGTTCACTTTCCCCTTCGCAGGGCCGGGATGGGGTGGGCCAGCCCCAGGTTAGGAAGGAGGGCCTGGGCCGGTGCCGTCCTGGGCAGTGGGCGAAATTGAGCCTTTGACAGCGGTAGCCTGGGGCGGTTGGCGGAGGGGGGGCCGGGGGGGGGAGCGGGCCCAGCAGGAAGGGCGAGCCAGAAGCCACCTCCTTCAACCCCCTGTTGTGAGTTAGAGCAGAACTCTGGCGCAGTGAAGGGCCTGGTCCTGGCAGATTTTAAAGAGGAAGCGGCATATAAATTGGTACCATTTGCACCTCCGACACCCCAACCCCCGCCAATACACACATCTGTCTCAAGGTTTGGGGTCGTGGCCACCCCTGGCCTTTCATCTTCTCTGGCTTTCTGTCTGCCTGAGGCTGAGTGAGCACGGTACGCTGGCCCAGGCTGTTCCCCATGCCCTTGATAAAAGTAACCCTCTCCTTGGCCTGAGAGTCATTTGCAAGGAATGCAGTCTCAGAATGGGGCCCTGTGTTTGCAGTGACTGGATTTTAGGGACGCAGGGTCATGAGTTCTGCTGTCCTTATGGACACCAGGGAGCAGAGATTTTGAAATCTGGGTTGACCTGCAAAACCCAGGACGTGTGATTGTGCGGAGGGGAAGTCCAGCCCCTGTTCAACCTCCTTGACATTCTGCCCGCTCTCCCAGGGAGACCAAGCCTCCTGGGCAGCAGTCTCTGGGCAGTTGTCAAATGTGTCCCCCAGTCATTGCAATATCCCTGGTCTGGGGCAAGGGGGCTGTAGCTCTACCACCCCGGCCTAAACCCAGAGAGGCAGGTGCTGGCTCTCCTGCAGCCAGCCCTCTGCATCCACCCACCACTGGATAGAGGTCACTGAAAAAATAAAATTTGGGTATTCTTTGTATATGCCAGTATTGTTCTGAACATTGTATATATGATTGTCTAAACTTTACACCAACCCTATAAGGTAGAGTTCTCCCCATTTCACAGATGGAGATACTGAGGCACAGAGACAAAGTAATTCTCCCAGGGTCACACATCTAGTAAGTGGCACAGCCGGGTTCTGAAGCAGCTTTCGGTCATAACCACTCTACTCATATGCCCCCGTCACCTCGCCCCATGACCTAGGCTTTTGAGTCTCCAGCCTTGGGCTGTTTGAAAGTCCTTGATACTTTTGACCTTCACACCCCTCAGGCTGCTAAATTCAGCTGCTTTTTCCTTTTCAGCATCTTGCACACATCCTTCCTCTTTCTTCCTGATATCTTCCTGACTGCCTCCCAACTTCCCTTCCTGAAACCAACGAAATATTGTCTCCTTCTGTCCCTGACCCCCTCAGACTTAGCTGATGCCCTTTAAAAGTCTTCTCCCTCAACTGTGACATCGACCTTCAGTGTCCTCCGCCATCTCACCTTCCCAGCAGCTCGGCATGCAGGTGGAGCCTGTCTCACTCCCTCCTCATCCCTTGGGCAGCTGAGCCTCAGGGTTGCTTGTGCGCCCAGCTCCGTGCCAAGCAGCCTGGAGAAGGGGACATCTGGTTCCTCCTGGTTCCTTCCATTCCACACTGCTCCATCTCCCATTTCCTCAGCAGAGCTGCCCCCATATTGGATTAGCCTCCAACCCACCCTTTGGCCGGCAGTCCTGCCCCCTCCCAGGGAGACTGCACCCAGGAGCCTCCTTCCTCCTCCAAGTTGTCTTCCTTAGTCCAGGAAGGCAGCGACCATGACGCCCTAGTCAGGAGCCTGGCATTCTTCCAGGGCTCAGCTCTGCGAACATCGGTCACCAGATGTTCAGGCCGCCCATCCTTGCACTCTTCTCTTGCCTCTCGATGCTTCAGTCACTCCTGTCCCTCTGTTGACCCAGCATGTGCACATCTCTCCTATGCTAAATACCACATCCTCTCCTTCCCATCCTAGCCAGCTTCTCCAAAGTGAAGGAAGTGGCAGCTTCCTCTAGCCCCCATCCCCCTTGGGCCTTCCCACATCTGCCCTCTGCCCTGCTCCACTGACCTTTCTTCCAGTTTGACCTCTCCGTGGCATGGTTCCCTGGGAACTGACCATCCTCTCCTTCCCCCTTACTCTCCGGTCACCTCTGAGGACTCTGCACCTGCCTGGTGCTCCTGCCACCTCTGACCTTCCTTCTCCAGCTTTTCTTCCCACTTGGAGTGAGCTCCATCCTTCTTGGTTGCCTCTCATCTTGCACCACCTTTGGTGATTGCATTCTCACCTGTGCCACAGGGAACCCCGTCAGCCTCCCGGTTCTGTGTCTCCATCTCCAGCCCTGCTCTCTTCCAAGCTTAAGTTTGAGCTTTTGTTGCATTCATTTCCGGGCCTTCACCCAAAAGCCATCACCAGGTGTTTGGTGTGGATGTAGCTTCGCTCTAGGCTGGGTGCTGTGGGACCCACCCTGGGCAGCCATAGAGGGTCAGGGGAGATGGACACTGTTCAAACAGATATCTTTACTGCCTGGTAGAGAGTGGTCAGTGCAGTGAGGGTTAGGGAAAGTGGCCTACAGCCCAGGTGGCGCCATTAGAAAGTCCTTGGGTGCCTCCAACTCCATTTTAAAACCAAAAGCAAACTCCACATTGCCCCTCCGAGCTGACTTGGCTTCTTCTGTAAATGGCATTACTTGTTTTCTGAGTCTGGTGTCACAGCTTGATGTCACCTTAAATGCCCTCAGAGCTGCTTTGCACACAATAGGTACTCAATAAAGACTTGTGCAGTAAAAGAAGTCTGTTCTGTTCCTTTGCTCTGTTCATAAGGGCCCCATGGGGCTTTCTACCCAGACCAGTGTTCCCCACACCCACCCCCGTTCTCCATACTACCTGGTGCCTCCCTGCATCCTATTTTGATTGTGGAGGTTTGTTGAAGTGTTTACCTCCCTCCTGACAGGGAGCTTTGAGGCCATGTCTCTCCTGATCAAAGAGGACCCCTGGCAGGTGCCTGGCACACAGCAGGTACTGGGTAAATAATTATTAAATGAGGAATGAATGAATCTTTGTATTTCAAATCCTAGCTCGGTGTCTGCCAGTTGTAGGTACAGTGTGAAGGCTAGTTGAATACAAGAATGAGCTGATTTTAAGAGAATTTGCTATATGTAAGCCTGATGTCACAGCCACAGTCAAGGCCCCTTCTGAATAGATTCATGGAGACGCTGTTGACTGGTGCTTCCTCCGTGTGGGGCTGTGACCTGTCTTTATGCTGCCAGGCTCCGAGTGGAGGGGCTGAGATGTGGGGTCTCCACATTGCGCTGCAGAAACACCTGATGGGCTCTCTGCCCACTTCTGAGCCTCCCTTCTCCTTAACTAGTACCCTGAAATGGTGATAGGCTCTGTTTCAGCCCGTGAGCCCAGGGGCTCCTTGGGGGACATTCGAGTTGGGGCTCTGGTTTACAGGTGACCCAGTTCAGCGGACCCTTCCAGATGGTGGGCTCCGATCAGCTTGGGATGGGAGCGGAGGGTTCCGGCTAGCGGGCTTCAATCTCGCTTTCCTGCTCTCTCCGCAGGCTGCCCGACGCCCGGAGGAGGCTGCTGAGCCCCGCCGGGCCATGGTCCCGTCTCGCAGGACGTGGAACCTGGGAGCCACGCCCTCGCTGCGCGGCCTGTGGCGAGTGGGCCGGGCCGGGGAGCCCGAGCCGGGGATGGCTCGCCCCGCCCCAGCCAGCCCGGCCGCCCGCCCTTTCCCACACACCGGCCCGGGGAGGTTGAGAACTGGTGAGTCCGCATTTTTAAAATGCCTCTTTATTTCCTTTCCTTCCTCCAGATACCAGCGATGAGATCGGGGTTTCTGGCAAGTTCCTAGGCTCAGTCAGAGCTGTCAGGTAATTACAGGGTATCGGCAGCCCGCGAGCCGGGCGTGGAGTCAGGGCGTCAATTTCGCTGGGCGCTCCTGCCCCGCGCCGGTCTGTAAAGAGACGCCGGGGACGCCGAGTTAAACGTTAACGCAGTCTGTAGCGCAGGGGGAGAACGCCGCGCATAGCCACGCGCTCTCTGGCCCGGCCAGGTGGCTGTGGCTCTGCGATCCGCCTGTCCTTGGCGGCGGAGCGCTCGTGGTCTCGCTCCGGTTTCTGCCCGCGACCGGTAAACAAGGTAGGTGAACTGCTGCCCGGTGCCCTGCGCGGATCTGACACTTGATTCCGCCAGGGCTTGCCCGCGGATGGCGAGGAGTGGACGGAGGCTGCTCCGGAGCGTGGCCTGGCAGGGAGTGGGTGCCATGCGCTCCTTCTAGGTGCCATCCAAGGTGGCCCCGACAGCAGGTGGGCAGTGAGGGAGCCCCCGAGTCTGGGCCCCCGCTGTGCCCCTGGGGGAGCTGTCAACAGCAGCTCTCCTTTCTGGGTCATGTCCCCTGGTGCCTCCAGCGTCAAGAAGTGGGCAGCTCCTCTGATTCCCGGTGGGAGCTAGATCGTCAGGACCGGGGAGCTGCCCCATGACTGTCTGCCAGCCTTGGCTTGGGTAGGTTGTCCTGTAAATGTGGGGACGGGGGCATCTTCAGACAAGATGCCTTCAGGGGTTTGCTGTCTGACTGCCCCTGACCTACGGGGAGATTGCCAGCCTGTCTGAGCTGGCAGAGTCCCTCTAGGACATCAAGTCCAAGCCCCCCTCTATGTACAGAAGGGAAAACTGAGGCCCAGAGAGGGCACATAGCAAACTCCAGTTCCCTCTCTCTCATCACACTTGTGCCATAGGTGGCAGCCAGAGCGCTGTCCTCCGAAGTCTCTCTGCAGGGGACAGTGAGGCTGGGGGTGACCCTGGAGGCCGCCGGGGAAAGCTTGGGCTTTTGGGTCAGGTAGCCCCAGTTGTCTGGAAGGGGCTGAAGATGGTCTCTACCCAACAAGGTTGTCCAAAGGATTAAAGATGAATGAACAGTATTGCTTTTCTGGTTAAAAAAAAAAGAAAGAAAAAGAAAAAAAAGAAAGAAAGAAAGAAAGCAAGAATTGAAAAAAAACAAAAACCTGTTCTCTTGGAAAACTAAAAAACGAAACCAAAACAAAAACACAGAAAAGTATAAGAAGGAAAATAAGAATCACCTATAAGCCTGTCACTAAACATTTTATATAGTTCCTTCTAGTCTTACGTGTGTGTGTATTGGTCTCTTAAATTAGTGTTATGAGGATTATGTGACCATACAGACCTTTATCTACTTTTAAAATTTAAGACAAAGGCCCAGTGAAATCGTGTGTGTGAAATGCTAAGCGTGGTGCCTGCCACTGGGTAGAGCCTCAGCCAGTGTGGATGTCCCTGGGCCTCTCTACCCCCACCCCCCTCTCATTGCTGCCTTGAGAAGGGTAGGCAAGCAGAGGGTGGGGTAGCACATGGGACTGGAATACTGGCTCTGTGTGACCCTGGGCACATTATCAACCCTTCTGGGTCTCCAGTTCCTACCTCTCAGCGTTGTTGTGAGGAGCTGATGGCCTGCATTGCTGGCTACCTGCTGTGTGAGCACTTTACATGTGTCGCCCCGTTTAATCCTCATGGCAGGACTGAGCTTGGTTCCTTATGCCCATTGTATTGAGAAGGAAACTGAGGATCAAGAAGGGCAATAAGGCCTGGAAAGCACTTGGCCCAGTGCTGGCATTCAGGATGTGATGGCCCCCCAGGGTGGGAGCTCTGCGGCTTGCCCTGTGAGGCGAATCCCCTCTCCCGCCCCGTCTGGTCCCACAGGCTCTGGAGGTGGGTCAAGGGAGGGGTGAATGGGGTGTCGCTGCTGCAGCCCTCTCCCCGCACCCAGTGAGGGAGGCGGTGTGTCAGAGGCTCGAGCGGATGTGCCTTAACTGGTCCTGTGTTTTTGGAGGCTGCAGGGACCACGCCACCCAGCGTGGGGTTGGTCTTTATGAAGGCAGGGGAGAAATTGCCACCTAGAGGCAGCCTCGGTAATGAGGCCGCGGCCCCAGGGTGCACCTCCTGTGAAGATTAGCGCAGCCAGGGTGGCATCAGCTTCCTTCTGCTGCTGTCTGTAGAGGGTGTTCGTGGGCAGGTGCCAGCCCTAACGCCACCGTGGAGGGAGGGGAGCCCGCCGCCTCCCGCGGGGTCTTGGGCGACTTCCTGCAGAGGATCCCAGGGCGGCTTGTGGTTAGGAAGGAGTGCAGCCCCCGCCGAGTGCCAGGCCTTCCCTCTGTGTAGGGCAGGCATGTGAGGGCGTGTGAGTCCTCCCTGGCAGCACCTGGGCTGCCTGGAATGTGTGAAAGGGGAGCTCAGCCACGGCCCTGGCCAGTGGTCCCCGGCCAGCATTCTCCAGCCAGCGTCAAGCATCTCACCTGTCTCCTCTGTCCTGGGACAGGGCGTGGAAGAGACAGCCCGGCTGGCGGCGACGAGGACTCCAGCACCCGAAGTGCAGCTCGCCCGGCCCTGGCTCAGTGCCGAGCCCTCAGCGTGGACTGGGCGAGCCCCGGGAGCCCTCACAGGCTCTACCTGACCCTGCAGGTGAGCCCTGGGGCGGTCAGAAATGCCAGGGCTCGAGCTGGGCCAGTGTGCCGTGGCCCTCTGAGCTCCAGCAGCTTCCTTCTCCGGGGAGGGAAGCAGGGAGGGAGAGCTGGGGGCCTGCCTTCTTCCTCTTGCCAAGCTCCTCACGGCACATCCACCCTGAGCCTGCCTGAATGGGGCAATGTGCTTATTAGGTTAGCTTGGGGGAGATCTCACAGGAGATGACAGCAGCTTCTCAGCCACGCCCTGGCTGAAGTGTTAAAGTGGGAACTGTGGGGCCTTCAGTGAGGAGCTATTGGGAAGATGGGCAGGTTTTTAGGGGAGCTGTTTATTCCCACTGGGGCATATGAGTCCATGGGGCAATACTTATTTACATTTCCTTGTTTAAAGTGAGAACCTAAAGCTAGACAGAGGACTTTGCCAAAACTTGGGTTCTTTTCTCTTGCAGTTATCACTGCAAGTCAGTTATCATGTGACTTTCAAAAGACAAACATTACATATATATGTGTAGTATTTGGTTGTAGAATTAGTACATCATGATAGCAATAATAATAGCTGCTCCTCATTGAACACTGACTTTGTACCAGGCTTTGTGGCATGTATTGTATGTCTCACATCAGTCCAAGACACGGTTACTGTTCTATGTGAGTTTTATGGATGAAGTAAGGGAGGCTCAGAGAGGTCAAGTAACTTGCTAGTGGTCACACAGCAAGTTGGGATCTGAACATGATGAGCTTTATAATACATGGTGTAAAGAATTCACACGTGGCAGGAATATAATATCTAGAAATTGAATGTCTCCCGTCATCCTGTATCTTTGAGAAATCCACTATTAAGAGTTTGGTGTTTATTTATCTTTCCTGTACAACCACTTCGTTGGATTTATACAATTTTTATTCTTTATTTTTACCTTCTGTTCTGTGACTAGCTCTTTCCCTCAACAGTAAGTCTTGGTTATTTCTTCACGCCTGTCAGTATATAGAGAACTACCTCATTCTTTTTTTTTTTTTTTTTTTAATTTATTTATTTATTTTATGGCTGTGTTGGGTCTTTGTTTCTGTGCGAGGGCTTTCTCTAGTTGCGGCGAGCGGGGGCCACTCTTCATCGCGGTGCGCGGGCCTCTCACTATCGCGGCCTCTCTAGTTGCCGAGCACAGGCTCCAGACGCGCAGGCTCAGTAGTTGTGGCTCACGGGCCCAGTTGCTCCGCGGCATGTGGGATCTTCCCAGACCAGGGCTCGAACCCGTGTCCCCTGCATTAGCAGGCAGACTCTCAACCACTGCGCCACCAGGGAAGCCCAAGAACTACCTCATTCTTTTAAACTGCTGCATAATATTCTACTTCAGGGTTTATCTAACTGATCCTCTGTGTTGTTTCTGATTGCAAAGAGATCCTTAAACAAATACCGATGCATTCATGCAGCTACAGCTTGAGCAATTTCAGGATAGCACAGGCTCTGTAATTTTTAAATGGATGCGTTTGTTAACAGATATTTATGAAGTGCCTACTCTGTTAGGTGCCAGCACACAGCAGAGAAGAGAAATAGACCCAGCAGTCTAGCAGAGAGGCCAGGAGTAATCAAATGATCACAAATGTATGCGCAAACATTGACATAGTGGCTGAGGATGAAGGACCAAAGTTATCTGGGGGTGTTGCCAAGGCCCCTCCCCGCAAGAAAGATTGTGCATGAGGGGGCCGCCTTGAAGGGACACATGCAGATGGAGGGCAGGAGGGGCTGTGGGAAATATGTGCCCTTTGTGTTTGTCCTCCCTCGTGTGGCCCCAAGCCGGGTCTGAACATGGACCCCTTGTTTGTCGCTTCAGGGACAATCTTGGGCTTCTGGGTTTTTGTCAGCCCTTCTTATGTGGTTCATCTGAAAATGGAACCGAATGGTCCTTCTTTTATCTATAAGGTCTGCGAGAAAAGCATGTTGCAGGGACAGTTAAAGAAACTGTTTTTATGTTAAAGAAACCATTTTTTATGACTTGAGCCGTTGGTAATTAAATCGGGAGGTGGTCAGAAACCAGCAGCCTTGAGCTGGGCGGAGGCTCTGTTCTCGGATTTTGATTATGGGGTGTTGGGTTGTGGTTGCCGCTGAGTCCTGGGGTCAGCAGGTCTGCTGAGGATCTGAGAAGCTCCCACCAGCAGCCAGTTTCCACAGCTGTGTCCTGGGCCCTTGAAGCTTCATTCTGTTTATAGGGGCTTCAAGGTGGGCGGCGGATGTGGGGCCCAAGTAGGGACCCAGACACAGTGAGGGGACCCAGTGGGTCCCCTGCCAGCTTCTCAAGCAGTTACAACCTGAGTCGCTCCCTTTGGAGGCTGCAGAAATTCCCAACCCCCCGGGGGCCTGCCTGCCCATCCTGTGGCTTGGCCAACAGGCCAGAAATAGTGTAACCTTTGCTCTGGGCGGCAAATGGAAACTTCCAGCTGCCCCCGTTGCCGCCACCAGTGACAAGGCTGCTCGTGCTGGTGTGGCAGTTGGTCACAGGGTGGGGACAAAATTAAGTCGTGGGAATTTTCCTAAATACGAGAGACTGCTCACCACCCTCCCTTCTCAAGCAGAAAGTAGAGTTGCTGTTTTAAGAATGAGGAAATGAAACTCCAGGGAAGGTAAGTAACTTGCCCAGGGTCACACAGCTCACCTGAGCCAGGCTTCACACCCAGGCCTTTCCGACCCCAGGCTCTGAACATTTTTTAAACGTAGCATTTGTCTTTTTGTTTTGAATAAGGTGGGCACAAAGGCACGCACAAAAGTGTCTGTAATCTGCCTTGCCAGCTAACTTCTGTTATCAGAGACAACAAAGCAGTACACCATAGATGCTTACGAGGTTAAGAATGCAAATGCCAAAAAGATGCAAAATGAAAGGTAAAGGCTTTCCTTTCTTCCCACTCTCTCTCGGTGAAGTCTCTTTTGATCTCCCCCAGAGTTTCAATGCTGCATATTTCTCCTCTTAGCCCCTGCACCATCATCCGACCTCTCAGAGGAAACCAGCGTATGTTTCCCCAGATTTTTTTTTTGGAGGCCTCTTTTATTTCCATTATCCTTAAATGGAATCGCACTTTACGTGTGGTTCTGCTGCTTGCCTTGGACGTCTTTCTGTGTGAGTTGCAGGTGGTTTTCTCTGCGTGAGAGACTCTTTCTGCCTCTCCCCTCCGTCTCCCCACCAGTTCACTGGTCTGTTCTACCTCAGCCTTCTTTGCCTTGGTTCCTCCTTGACCTAGAGACAGGGTCCTGCGGTCCCAGATAGCCATGTTGGGCGGTGGGCCACGGCCTTTCCCTGCTCATATGGACCCGGGTGCCCCCTTCTAGGCAGTCCCAGGCTGGTGCCGTTTGAAGGTGAGGGCAGCTGACATCATGATGGGGGGCGGCGGGCATTGCCCTGAGACTGCCGTGTGCCTGGTGGGGCTGGACAAACCTGTGAATGTTGGGACAGTGCACCTGAAGCGATCAGACCACTGCAGTGGTGACTCGGGGCTCACAGGTCAGCTGAGTGAGCTTCACCTGAGGGTTTCTAAGTGCCCAGGAACCTTGTTTGCTGGCACAGAGGGCTGGCTGCTGATGGGGGCCAGGAGGACGCACTGCCCCCCTCTTGCTGTGAGATCTGGGCATGTTTTCTTCCAGACTCCGGGCCTCGTTGTCTCCACCCACAGCGTGAGGGATGGGCTGGCCGGGTCTGAGGTCCTCACCAGCTCCGGGAGCGCACCGTCCTCAGGCTCAAGGGGGGGTCCCCTCCCCGCCACAGTCCCCCTCCCCCTTCACGTGAGGATTCTGGTTGTGTCTTGGCAGCAGGCCCTGCGGGACAAGGGGTGCGAGAGCAAGAGTCAGGGGGCGAAAGAAGAGAAACTCCCGAAGAGGCAGGCGCCGGCCCCCAGGCGGGGCCGGGAGGCCCAAGAAGCTGGTGGCACCATGAATGTAGAGAAAACAGGTAAAGGAAGTCTGCCCGCTGACCTGGCACAGCCCAGGCTAAAGCCGGTGTCGGAGGGGAGGCTCTTGTCCCAGACACCATCCTCCTCCCCTGGAGGTGGCCCCCTGGACGTGGAACTCAGAGACTGCAGCCTGCCCGTCCCCACTCCAGGGACACCCTCCTCCCAGGGCCGCTGCCGCGCCACCGGTGATAAGCAGCTTTGGCCGGCATGGGCTGGGGTTGAATTTCCCCGCTTTTTGTCTTTTCCCCAGCGCCTGTCAAAAGCAGGGTGAAGGTGGCAGCCTCAAAGACGCCACCTCCTGCAGAGAGAGGCCTGACCCCCTCCTTTTGTCTCCGTGGGTCCATCAGGGACCCAGAAGCCCTAGGACACGGCTTCGCTCTGCTGCGTCGAGGCTGGGAGAGAGGAGCTGGTGGCTCCGCTCTTCTCCGGCAAGGCTGACAGGCTCTGGAAGAGGCTGTGTGCCCCCTTTGTGGGGTTCCCCAGCAAGAACCCAGAGCCCAGCAGTCACTGGGAAAGTGCATCCTCAGGGAGCCCGAGGGGAAGGCCAAGAGCGAGGGGGGAAAGGAGCTGGCCTTTCTCAAGGAGCCTGAGGGGAAGGCCAAGAGCGAGGGTTTGCCTCCTCCTGTCAGAGCTTGATTTGTTGTCTGAACTTGCGAGGTGGAAGGAACCACTCCCTTCTCTGAGGTTGATCCAGAGCCGCCTTCACCCGTGGGCCCGGCACTGATTCGGGGGCCGGTGTCGGGGTCTGGCCGGGGTGTGGAAGGGGGGGCATCGTCCAGCCAATCCGGAGGACTGACTCTTGTCAGTGGGTCCAGGGATGGGACCCCCGAGCCTGAGTGTCCTTGAGGGGCCGTGTCCAGGCAGGGTCTCTGAGAAAAAAACTGTCTTCTGAAAACTCGGACCGACAGCTGACCTACTATGAGGATGCAAAGGTCCCTCAGTCCCCGCCCTTAAGTGCTCCTTTGATCTCACCTCTTCCTCCGCTGCTGTTGTCCCTTAGCTTCCTCTAGGTCTTTTCTTGCCCAGCAAGTGCTCTCCGGGCCCCTCTTGGCTCCCCTGACACACGGGCACTGTGCCCAGGTCAAGGTGAACTCCCCTGGCTGTGGGCTCTGAGGGTGAGATGAGCAGTGTCCCGGGCAGGAAGGGCCATTCCGTGTCCTGCTGGGTGACACTCACTCACACCTGCGCATCCCTTGTGGGATCCAGGCTCTTGCCCAAGGTTGCCTCCGGATAAGGACCATTGTCCCCATTTTACAAAGGAAGCCCCTGAGGGGCCCTCCCATGCTTGTCTGAAGTGGCAGAACCAGCTCTTGGACCTGGAGTCAAGACCATTTCCTGCCACACCACGGCAGTCTGCAGAGAGAGGGCTGCTGGTCACATGCTGCCCATGGCAGCCCCGTGTGCAGGCCTGGAAGCATCTGTCTGAGCTCGCTCTCTCTAGAACAGAGAGCAGAAGCTTGGCCAACTGTGTGTGACACGCATGCTGTGTCACATGCAGGCCGCACGGCCAGGGCTCCTAGCCAGCCAGTGATGGCCCCTGTTCCCGCTTTCCAGAGGGCCTTGAGTCGGAGCTGTCCCTCGGGGTTGGGAGGAAGCGAAAAGGCAGTGTGTGTGTGCGTGGCCTGCTCCCTTTAGAGTGAGAGCGGCTTCTCACTGTCTACCTCTCCTGGGCCCAGTGCGGAGACGTCCTGCCCAGCCTGGAATCAGCTCCATCTGCGCTCCCCTCTCCAGCCCAGTCCCAAAGCCAGGCTGCTACTTTGGCTTCTGTGCTGTCTCAGTGAGCAGCACACTCGCCACCTCCCTGTGGGTTGAAGCTGGGATGTGTGACTTCAGGTGCGGGTGGCTTTGTTTCCAGAGTCTGGGATCCCCCCACCACCGAGTCCCGCCCACACAGTGTGGCGGAGCCCAGACACCCTGGTGCTCTGAGGTAGGGTGGAGGCTCGTGGCCAGCAGATGCCACTCTTCATGCTTCACTCTTGGACGCTTGGCCCCGCCTCTCAGGCTTTGGCCAAGTTTGGGCTGCCTGAAGATCCCTGCCCTTCCAGCCTCTCCTCTGCCCCACGGCCCCGCCTCCTTGCCAGTTCCCCACCTGCAGAGACCGTGGCCATTCTTGGGGCCAAAGCAAGCTGTGACAAGCATGCCAGGCCCCATTAGCGGGTCACAGGCCTTGACTGTGTGTCTCTGTCCTTCTATCTGTCTGTCTGTGTCTCTTCTGCTCTCGGTGACAGGACGGTGGAAGGCTGAGGCACCACCCACCCCTGTGTTTATCCCTTCCTCGTGCCTGTGAGGTCCCTGTGCTCAATCCCGCAGGGGTCCACCTGGGAGCGCGCCTGGCTGTGTTCCTGCCCACGTGCTGTGTCTGTCCCCGTGTCCTGGTCTGTCTGTCCCTTGCACACGCACACCTCCACTTGCTCCCTCTCTGTGTGCGGGTAACCACTCCCTGTGGAAGGCAGGGGGCAGGCTGGGGAGCCCCCGCCTCTCTTCTGTACTCTGGAGAGGGTTTGGGGTTTAAAGAAATCATGTTCCACCAAGAATAGTGTTTTCTGAGGAGAGAACAGCTGTTGCTAGAGCGATGTCTTTCTCAGCTGCAAGTCCACGCAGGCTGGCCATGGAGAGGGTATTGCGCGTCAGACCTAGAACACAGGCTTTGGGGGAGTAATCAGTGGAAGCTGCTTTCCTAAGTCCTGGTCTAGGCAGTTCCACCCCCCAGAAGCTGCCTGCTGTGAAGCGGCTTCGTCCGAGGCAGGCCCTGGAGGCCCCCGGCTAACCCATGCTGCTGCCGCCCCCAGCCCTTGCCCGGCTCCCTCGTCCCCTCTGCTTGCATCCCCTCCCCTGCCATGACGGGCCCCCTGTCCTCGGCCAGGCTGGGGCCTCTGCTGCCCTGCTGATCGGCGGCTGCTTTGCTCATAGGTGGGCGGCTCTTTGGCAGCGGGAGGTGCTCGAGCCTGTCGGGGCCGCCAGGTGCGGCCCCCGTGGTACATAGGATGGTGGAGGCCATGTCCCAGCTGCAGGAGGAGAAAGCCCAGCTACAGGAGGAGCTGGTGGCCCTACGGGAGAGGCTGGCTGTCTGCGACAGTGATCAGCAAGCCACATCCACCCAGCTGCAGAATCAGGTACCTGGGGAGGATGGGACGGGCTGAGGCCGCTGCCCACTGTGGAGCAGGTCGGAGGACGTCGCCCAGGGCACCCGGAACCCACCAGACCACCAGCATAATGGACAGATGGGGTCTCCGCGCCTGGCTTGGGCGTGCACAAGAGGGCGAGGTGGCGAGAATCAGAGGCCTGGGCCTCCCATGCTGGCCATCCGTGCGCCCCCTTCCTCGTGGTTAGCAGGGGCCAGGACCTCCCTCTCCAGAAGTGACAGGCAGCACGTGTAGGCATGAGTGGATCAGGAAAGCGCAGGGATGTTCCCGTCCCGAGGCCAGTGCTGAGTCCACTCCATCTTCCAAGGTGCCCTGGCTTGGGCAGCCCAGGTGGACCAGACTCATTGCAGAGGTCACCCCACGGAAAACTGGCAGGAAATGAGAGGCTGGCATGTGTGCAAGTGAGAGAAGGGAGCTCTCAAATCTCTGGAAGCCCTAGAAAGTGAAGGTTCTAGGGCTCCTCCTTTATTAGCTAGCCAGGAGGACGCTGGGGACGCCACAGTCCCTGTGGGCTGACCCCTAGCCCTCCTCCGTATGCCTGGCTAATTCACCCTCCTTCCCATCACCACCTAGGCCCCGAGACCCCTTTCCTGGGGCTCAGCTCCCCACTCTTAATTGTCCGTGTCTGTCTCTCGTGCCTGTGTCTGACCCTCCCCACTTCCACAAGGTCCCCAGCCCTGTCTCCAAACCATCCCCATGTTGGAGCCCATGCCTGAGCTCCTGGGCCTGAGCTCTCTCTGGAAAGCCCTGCCTTTGGTTGGGTCAGCTTCTTTCTCTGTGATTTCCCAGCATGTGGACCTTCTACTCGGGGGAACATCACTGAATACCGTGCCTTGTTCTCAGTTCCAGGGGCAGCAGGTTATTTTCATGCACTTTTAAAATGCAGCATCTTTCCAGCTTACAAGCGTGTCCTCAAGGACTCTGTCCTGACTACCTGTCCTTGGCTGCACTGGGTGGGCCTCCTTGGGGCATCCCTAGTGCCCTGTGTCTCCCGCTTGTACAGTGACCCCATTGTTTGCTGCCTCTGGGCCTGTCTGCTCCACTTATGGGAGCTCCTCGTGGCAGGTGTGACCCCCCAGCTTTGTGTCACTGTTGCCTCCTGCGGTGCCCGCCTGTGTTTCTGCCTCAGATGTCTGCTGGGCGCCTGGTTTGTATGGGCACCCCGCTGAGCAGTGGGGATGCCCAGGTGGACAGGCACGCCCTGGCCTGCGGAGGCTGTGGTCTAGGGGAGGACAGATGTTTGTTACATGCACTTATGAAAGTTGGAAGGGTAACGAGGGCTCTGCAGGCGGGTACACACACAGAGAATGAGGGTTTCTACCACGTGCCTTTGTCGGGGAGATCAGGAACCGTAGGGGAGGTCAGGGGCAGCCTCCCTGAGAAAGCGGCTCTGGAGCTGAGGTCTGGCACTGAGCAGAGGAAGTGCATCCATTCTGAGCTGAGGGAACAGTCAGTGCAAAGGGACCGTGGCAGGGGGAGCAGAATGAATCTCAGGGCGAACCAAGACTTGTGTAGCTGGAACGTGGCATGAGGTGCTGCCCCATGGGGCTGTGGGGCTGGTCTAGGGCCCTCCCTGCAGGACGCATGTCTGACCTGTGGCAAGAGCTCCTCCTTCCCTTGATTTAGTTTGTCTGGGCACTTTTGAAACAAGTTTTGTTTTTTAAAGAACTTGACTGAGATGTAATTCACATACTATAAAACTCACCCCTTTAAAGTGTACAGGTTACGGTCTTAAGTATATTGGTGACGCAGCCATCACCACTGTCTAATTGTAGAACATTTTTATCACCCTGCGAAGACCTGTTTTCACTCCCCATGTGCCCCTCCCCCCAACCCTCGGCAACCACTGCTCTGCTTTTCTCTTTGTTCGTTTGCATGGATTTACCTTTTCTGAACGTTGTATATAAATTAAATAACAATGTATGGTCTTTTGCGACTTTAAACAAATGTTTAAGAAACATTTTTTCCTTGAATTAGCAAAATTGACTGACTTTTTAGAGGGGAAGTTGCAGGTCAAGCATGTCAGCCTCTTTGGTGTCCTTGAGGGCCAGCTCTCCAGATGCGCCTGACCCCTCCCCTCCCCTCCCCCCAACCTCCACGCCTCTGAATGATTTGGAGAATTCAGAATGGTTCCTGGTCTTTGCTCATACTTTTTCCCTGAATTTTCTGACTGCCAGTTCTTTTCTGAAAAATATCTCAGGAGATGCCCCTGAAGCTCCAGGTCTCTGAGCCACTCTTTGGAGAGTCTGACTCCGTAGAGCTGTGGCCAACCACTTGGTCCTAGAGCTGGGTTCAAATCCTGACTTTGGCACTACTCATTAGCTGTGTGACCTTGGGCTAGTTAATTACTGCTCCGCACCTCAGTTTCCTCATCTCTAAAATGGACATAATAACAGTACCTGGTGAGATGACCCAGTATTATTGGTGTCGCCACTGCCACCACCGCCAATCATTGTTACAGGAATGGTGTTGGATTTGGAATCACGTGAGTAGGGTTCTAGTCCTGGCTGTGCAGCTGTAGCAAGTCACTTCCTCTCTGAGCCTACATTTACCAGTCTCGACACTGGGTCAAATAGATGTTGCTTCGTGGTTATTGGGCAGCTCAATTATGGGACTGGACAGGAAAATGGATGGTAAACTGTAAAGTGCTCTGCCTTGTGAGGTGTCACTTCTGTGTGCTCTGGTCTCCTGTCAGCCTCACTGTGGTTTGGCACAGATTGACCTTTCTGGTCTTCTATACGTTGCTCTGCAGGAGTTCCAGTCCTAGGGTCACCACTTAGTGGTCAGGTGACCTTGAACAAGTTGCCTAACCATGACTTAATCTCTTGGAACCTCAGTTTTTCTTCCTGTAAAATGGCGATAATAATAGTATGTACCTAACAGGATTGGGGGGTTCAAAGTGATGATCTTATGAAGCCCCCCTGCCCCACTGGCAAAGCTGACTCAGCAACTGGGGCTGCCATTGCCCCTGTCGGAACCCGGACTTGTAAGGGCTTCAGGAGTCTTTTTCAGGCCTCCCCTTGGATGTGTCAGATGGAGATGTTTATATTTTCTGGGAGCTCACTGTGTGCCTTGTGGGGAGCACTAGGGTCAAAGGTCCTCAGTCCTGGGGCACCCAGCAGCCCCAGGCCACGTGCTGGTGGCCTTGAGCTCCCCTGTCCTCTGTGGATGTCCCTGGAGCAGTGGCCTTCATGCTTCCAAGGCTCCTACCATCGTTTTACACACACCCAGGTTGCACCCCTCTTATTGCCCCCACACCTCAAGATAGAACCTTACATTGTGAGCAGAAACCACAGGCTGGAAGACTAGATCTAGCGCTCAAATGCGCCTTGTTTCTTTGACCTGCTTTTTTCTTTTTTTTTTTAACCACTTTAAAAATTGTGGTAGAATGCGCGTAACATAAAATTTACCATCTTAAACATTTTTAAGTGTATAGTTCAGGGTATTAATGTATCACATTATTGTGCAACCACCACCATCGTCCATCTCCAGAACTCTCTTCATCCTGCAAAACTGAAACTGTCCCCACTGAACAGTAACTCTTCATCACCCCAGCTGCTAGCCGCCACCATTCTGCTGTCTGTGAATTTAGCTATTCTAGGTATTACACATAAGTGGAATCACAGGATTTGTCTTTCTGTGTCTGGCTTATTTCACTCAGCATAATGCTCTCCAAGTTCATTCATGTTGTTGCAAATGGCAGGAATCCCTTTTTTAAGGCAGACTAACATTCCATGGTATGGCTAGACCACATTTAGCTTATCCATTCATCCATAAATGGACACTTGGGTTGCTCCCACATTTTAGCTGTTATGAATAATACTGCTATGAACATGGGTGTGCAGATATCTCTTTGAGACCCTGCTTTCAATAACTTTGGGTATATGCCCAGAAGTGGAATTCCTGGATCATATGGAAGTTCTATTTAAAATTTTTTGAGGAATCTACCACATTGTTTTCTACACTGGGTGCACCATTTTATATTCTCACCAGTAGGGCACAAAGGTTCCAGTTTCTCAATATCCTTACCAATACTTGTTATTTTCTGAGTTGCCTTTTTTTTAAAAAAAAAAATAATAGCCCTCCTAATGGGTATGGAGTGGTATCTCATTATGGCTTTGATTAGCATTTCCCTAATGATCAGTGATATTGCGCATCTTTTCACGTGCTAATTGGCTGTGTGTATATAATCTTTGGAGAAACGTCTGTTCAAGTCCTTTGCCCATTTTGAATTGGGTTCTTATGTTGTTGTTGAGTTGTAGGAGTTCTTTATATATTCTGAATATTAGCCCCTTATCAGATATGTGATTTACAGATAGTTTCTCCCACTCTGTGGGTTGCCTTTACACTCCGCTGACAGTCTTTTGCTGCACAAAAATTTTTTTGATCAAGTTCAGCTTACCTATTTTTTTCTTTTATTGCCTGTACTTTTGACATCAAGAAATCATTGCCAAATCTAATGTCATGATGCTTTTCCCTTATGTTTTCTTCTAAGAGGTTTATAGTTTTAGCTTATATGTTTCAGTCTTTGATGCATTTTGATCCATTCTTTTGCATGTGGATATCCAATTTTCCCAGCACCATTTGTTGAAAAGACTGTCCTTTCCTCATTGAAAATCTTGGCACCATTGTCAAAAATCAATTGACCATACACATGAGGATTTATAACTGGGCTCTCTCTCCTATTCCATTGGTCCATATGTCTGTCTTTATGCCAGTACCACACTGTTTTGATTACTGTAGCTTTGTAGTAAGTTTTGATATCAGGAAGTGCGAGTCCTACAACTTTGTTCTTCTTTTTCAAGATTGTTTTGGCTATTTGGCTTTTGAGATTTCATATGAATTTTAGGATGGATGCTAATATTTCTGCAAAAAATGGCATTGGGATTTAGATAGAGATTGGATTGAATCTGTAGATTGCTTTGGGCAGTATTGACATCTTAACAATACTGTTTCCAGACTATGAATGCAGGCTGTGTTTCCATTTACTGGTATCATCTTTAATTTCTTACAGCAACGTTTTGTAATTTTCAGTGTACAAGTTTTTTGTCTCCTTGGTTAAGTTTATTCCTACATGTTTTATTCTTTCTGATGCTATTTTAAGCGGAATTACTGTCTTGTTTCCTTTTCGGACTGTTCAGCGTTAGTGCATAGAAACGCAACTGATTTTTATGTGTTATATCCTGCAACTTTGCTGAATTTATTAGTTCCAACTGTCCTGATTGTATGATCAAATTAGTTGCCACCATTTAAATCTTAGTTAAGTTCATATAAAAATCTCAACTTCCTTTTTTTGTCATAAAATACTGGAAGCTGTGGCACCTCTGGACTGACATTCCCACATGGCATACACTGCCTGGAGCCCATTAGCAGCTCCTGCCTTTGGCAGAAGTGAGCATCCTTCAGCACACCCCAGCCTCCACCACCTCTGCTCCCCCGTGCCCTGCCTGACCGCTCTCTCACAGACCCTGCTTCTCCTGGCCCCTCATGCATTCAGCACTCTTTGTACATGTGTTTACTGAGCGCCTACTATATGCTAGGTACCGTTCTAGGCACTGGGGGTACAGCACTGATACAACAAATATCCCTGTCTTCGCGGACTTTCATTCTAGTAATAGACTTATTATGTGCTGGGTCCTGTCCTAAGCACTTTATATATGTTACTCATGTAATCTCACTTAATCCTCCAGACCTCCTCAGTGAGGTAGCCTCATTCTACTGCTAAGGAAATGGAGAGGCACGGTGGAGTTGAGACATGTCCAACATTGTCTGGCGAGGTAGGGTGATGTCTGTATTAGAAACTCGAGCAGTCTGGCCTGAGAGTCCATGTTCCCAAAGCCCCTTGGTGGCAGAAGGACTCAAATGTGAAAACTCAGCAGTGGAGGCAGGGTGGGATGGATGTAGCCAGTCGGGCCTGGTCAGTGCTCATGTACATAGGTAACCAGGAGTCAGGTCTCCCGGGAGGGGGAGTGTGTTGGGGACAGGATGGGGTGCTTCCCGGGGCTGCCCCTCAGGCCTCTGGGCTGCGTTTCCTTGGGGCCGTCTGGATCCCAGGCCCTCTCATCTTCCCAGCTCAGCAATGCCTTGGTCTTGCCACTGGGAGAGCCCTCCGTTCCTCAGAAGACAGCCGATGATGGAGGGCCAGGCTTGGTGGGAGGTTGGGGGCTAATCAGCAGGTTGTCTGTGTCGAGAGGAGCAGACAGCTGGGAAAACACAGACTGGCACAGGGCAGCCGCACCCTCCGCTGAGCCCGCTTCTGCTGGGAGATGTAACTATGGGTTTGCGTCGGTCAGCAGACAGGCACCAGCTCCCTCTCCCTCAAGGCCCCCCTGCACCAGGCTTGTGGCTCAGTTTCTCAGCATGACTAGGAGCCTGAGCCCAGGGAGGGCTGTGGCACAAACCCAGCCTGGTCCCTTCTCAGCCCTGGGGTTGACCTTGTGCTGTCCGGGGGGCCACCACAGCAGCCGGTCAGGAGCCTGCCTGCCCCTCTGGCCTGGCTCTTTGCACTCAGGAGTGAGTGCGCTGCCCCCTCGCCGTCAGTTCCGTGCTGAGTGTCTCTGGGTGTGCTGGGCACCTCCCGAAGAGCTGATGGAGGAGGCGCCCCCCAGCCCCCGCCGACCCCTTGCGTACTGATGCAGGCACCGTCGCTGACTCCGAGCTGTACTGGGTGGGTGAAGGGCGTGCCTGCAGGTGCCCCCTCCGCAGAAGGCCCCGCTCTCTGGTCAGGTTCACCCTCAACTCCCCGTCTCTGCTCCGAGCCCTCCTCCCGTACTTGGTTTTGTCTCCATCTCCTGTGCTCACTGTTTTCCCTGACCCTGAGAGACTCGCCTGTTCTTCCTCCCAGGCTGGGAGAAGTCTGCTGTCTTCCCTGCAGGCCCTCCCGAAGCCGACCCCCCGGGGGTGGAGGGCAAGGGTCCCGCTCCTGGGCAGCACGCCTCCTTAGTTCTCAGCCCCCCGTGGAGCTGGCCGGCAGGGCGCAGGCACCGCGCACCACGGGGTGGTTTGTGTCTGACCGGACGCCCTGCGGTGTCCGTGGGCCGTGCTCCTCCGCTGCCCGAGACTAGCCAGGACATGACGAGTGCCTGACATTTCTGACAAAAGGGGTCTTTTACAGCCTTTTCCTCATCCCTCCAGCCCGCCCCCAGCCTGCCTCGTGGGGCAGCCGCCTCCTTCTGGGGCGCCCCTCAGAGATTCCAGACAGAGGCCAGGAGCGCCCAGCGTTCCGACTGTGATGTAAGGAGAGAACAGGAACTGGGCTGCAGGCAGGTGTCAGGCAGGCATCCTGACTCCCAAGGAAACACTGGGAAACCCCACTTTCACTGCATCGGGTCTGAGCGCCAGCGGTGTTGGGGACAAGCAAGGTCCGAGCCCACCCAGCCCGGTGCCAAGGAAGCAGCCTGCCTGGGGCACCGTGCAAGCTCCGTGCAAGTGGATCTTCCTGGGGTGATTTCTGAGGGAGGGGAGGCAGGAGGGGGACCCCAACCTTTCAAAAGGAGGTAGACTCCACCTATTTCAGGGTGGGGGGAGTGCAAGAGGAATATATATTCTTTGAGACTTAAAACTTACTGCAAATCAAGAAGAATTTGTCAAACATCATTCCATAGTCCAGAGCCCTCTATTTTTTGTATTGCATATGCGATTTTGTTTTTGGATTTTTCTTTGACTTAATATGTTGAGGAGCTTTTCCCCACATCATTTAAAACTCCTGATAAACATGAGTGTAACGACTACACAGTAGTCTATGAGTGCAGATACTGCAATCTGCCTAACCATTCCCCTAATGCTGGGCATTGAGGTTATTCCCAATTTCATGACTAAGGAATGAAAGGCTGCCTTATTCAAACTGTCCCTCACTCCCCTCCAGGGCGAAGGAACTGAGGCTCCGTGTATCAGGCTTTTAACAGAAGGGGGTATTGGAGCGGGCAGAGAAATGGCACGGGCTTTGCTGCCTGGCCTGGTCCATGCCCAGCACATTGCTAGGAAGGAATGTGCTGATGGAGCAGGTGACAGAGGTGACCTTCTCGGGTGCAGCCCTTAAGTCACCGGCTTGTCCACCAGGAGGCCTTGGGCAGCCAGGTTGTGTCTCCCAACCCCTCTCTGGGTCTTGTGTTCTTGGAATCTGCCTCCCCAGCTACGAGTGAGCAGCCCTGGTGTCACAGGCCTTCTCCTTGGAGGTGGGGTCGCTCCCATGGCCCTCCCCCAACTTGCTCAGAAAAGCAGAGGCTGATTTGTGGTCCAGCCGCCTTCTCCAGCGCCAGGAGCCGGTTGGCTCTGCGCGCGCTGCACACGGACTGTTGATGACGTCTCAGCCATACGTAGTGGGGAGATTTTATACACACACCCCCAAAACCCCAATGTCTGGCCTCTCGAAAGGTCAGAAGTTTGATGACACTGGGCCTGTGTCCCCCCCCGCCCAGTTGCAGTCCTCTGTCTCCTTCAGGTGGGTCTTGGGCATCTAGTCCTGCACTGCCCCTCACCTGCCTTACTTGGCTGGTGGCCCCTGTAGGTGGTGGGCTTTGTCTCCTTATGTTTAGTAACAAGAGCCCAAAGCTTGTGCAAGCCACACCTCCTTATCCCCCAGAGAGAGTCTGACTCTCACTGTACCTTTTCCAAGGTTCCGTGCGATCAACACAGAATGTTCTACAAGAAAAAGCTCAGACAGGCTCCGATGAACGCTGGTGCCAAAGTCTTTGTCTGCATTTTGGGTTATTTCCCGGGGGGAGAGTTTCCTGGAGGTGCGCTGATGTGGAACCAGGGTCTAGGCCTGCGGGGAGGGCAGGCAGCCATCCTGGGGTCCTGCTCTTTCTCGGGGCTGGTTTCCCCTCCCTGGGCTCTGATTGAACCAGGTCACCCTTGCCTCCTGATGGGGTGCACACCCCTTCTCTTTCTAACAGCCTCCACTGGCCATAGCTCTCCTGCAAGGCAGACTGGGAGCTGGGGTGGAGGCAGGTCCCAGATGTGCCCTGGTCACTGGCAGGCCCATCTCCACAGACAGACTCACCAGGAACCACTCAAAGTAGAAACTTCTAGGGGCTGGTCAAGGACCGATGCAGGTTTTGTAGTGCCTGGAGTTTATACACTTTGGAGGCCCTTTAAAGAATGTTAAATGACAAATACAGAAGTAGGTTCAGGCGTGGGTCAGGGCCTGTGCAAAGGCAGGCATCCGGAGAGTCAGCCTCCTGCGTCCCCCGGCGAGCTGCCCCTGGCGTGGGCCCAGGCTGGCCCAGGGGTCACCTCGGCTGCACTCGCTCCCCGGACTCTCCTGTGAGCCCAGACTGGCTGGTCCTGTGACAGGAGAGGGTGCTGAGAGCTGTCAGGACCAGGCCGGGTGCTCTGCACCTAGAGTCCCAGGGGTGGCCTGATGCTTGAACACAGGGAGGACTGGGGCTCTGGGTTTGGGCGAGAGGCCTGGGTGTGGGCTGGAGGAGAGGATCCAGGCTCAGCGTGCCCCGGCTTTGTGCTGGCAGGTGGAACACCTGAAGCAGAAGCTCATAAGCCAGGCCCAGGAAGTGAGCCGCCTTCGATCGGAGCTGGTGAGCCCGACCACGCCATCCTAGCGGGGCGGGGCTGGGGGGGGGGGTGATGCTCCCCATGTACTTATCACCACTCACTGTGCCCACGAGGTGGTGTGACCCGTAACAGGAGGGAGGTTAATTCTTATTTGCTGATGTAAAGTAGGAGTGTGAACTCTGTGTATAAATATGACTTTCCTTGTAACTTTCACACTCAGGAAAATGGAATGAAGGGGGTGGGGTGCAGCCGGGAGCAGTTCCTGTCTCACCACCCTCCTGCATCTCTTCCTCTCCTCTGCCTTTGTCTTTATCGTCTCTGGAGCCCCTCCTCTCTTCTCTCCATCCATCACTGGCCTTTCCTTCTCTTTTCTCCTTCTCTCTGTCTCCCCACCTCTCCCCTCTCCCCTGCCCCTGCACTGTCTGCCTCCCCGCTCCGTCCTTCCCCCTGATCTGCCCTCGCCACATGCGCCCCCAACCCCTGGCTCTGGCTCTCTGCAGGGAGGCACCGACTTGGAGAAGCACCGGGACCTGCTGATAGTGGAGAATGAGCGACTGAGGCAGGAGATGCGGCGCTGCGAGGCTGAGCTGCAGGATATGCGGGCCAAGCCTGCGGTGCCCTGCACAGGCTGCGAGCACAGCCAGGTGGGCCCAGGGCCAGGGCGGTCCCGGGGCGCTCGATTCCCAACGGTCACCCCACTCCCTCATGCTGAATCCTGCCCACTGGTCTCACACCTGTCCCGGCCCCCGCGGCCGTCTGTCTGCAGGAGAGCGCCCAGCTCCGCGACAAGCTGTCCCAGCTACAGCTGGAGGTGGCGGAGAACAAAGGCTTGCTGTCAGAGCTGAACCTGGAGGTGCAGCAGAAGACCGACCGGCTGGCCGAGGTGGAGCTGCGGCTCAAGGACTGCCTGGCCGAGAAGGCGCAGGAGGAGGAGCGGCTCAGCCGGCGCCTGCGTGACAGCCACGAGACCATTGCCAGCCTGCGGGCCCAGTCGCCGCCCGTCAAGGTGAGCCTGGGGCCAGGCGGCCGCACCGCTTGCGGTGCCCCGCGCGCACCTGGGCCACACCTCAACTCTGGTCCCTGGAGCCCAGGATGGGCTGGACGTAGGAGGGGCTTGTCTTGGTGAATAAGTAGGTGCGGGGGGTTGAAGGAATCCTTCCAGATCTGCTGTCACCTGGCCCCTTCCCCTTCTTGCTGTCCAGGGCCAGGCCATGTAGGCATCCAGCAACTGATGCTTGAGGTGCCCGCTGTGTGCCGGGCATGGACGTGCTGCATTGCTAGATTCTGCCCTCGTCTGTGCCCTTCTTGTCTGTTCTGGGCCCAGTCGTGGGCCACAGCCGGGCTCCAGGTGGGCTCATTAAGATGAGAAGATTCCAGGAGGCCCTTGCAGCTTTCTGGAAAGCCCAGACCTCGGGGCTCCTCTAGTTTATTCTGCAGGCCGTTGGTGACATGTTCCTGAGGGGCCCCCCAGGGTCCCAGGGTAAGGTCAAGGCACCCACGCACCTCCATGCACCCACCCCTCCCTCCCCTCACAGTATGTCATGAAGACGGTGGAGGTGGAGTCGTCCAAGACCAAGCAGGCCCTCAGTGAGTCCCAGGCCCGGAACCAGCACCTGCAGGAGCAGGTGGCCATGCAGAGGCAGGTGCTGAAGGAGATGGAGCAGCAGCTGCAGAGCTCGCATCAGCTGACCGCACAGCTCCGGGCGCAGGTGTGCACGTCTATCGGGGCAGCATGTGCACGCCGGGCCCCAACGCCAGAGACCGGCCTTTGGCACAGTGCAGCGGCTGAGCACTTGGGGTTCGACAGACCTGGGTTTCAGTCCCTCCTCTCCCCACTGGCCATGTGACCAAGGGCAGGTTTCTGTTTCCTCATCTGTAAAATGATCTGATCACAGAACGCACCTCCCAGTGGGGCTTGACCTATTCACAAGATTCGCTCAGGGCCCGGCACACAGGCTCTTGGAAGGGTGCTCTAGTCGGTGTCATAACAGATGCTTTCCCCTGCTCTCCTGGGACCTGTGGCTTGTGACCTGTGTTATGTGCCGGGACCCAGGTTGGTGCTGGGCTGATGCCGGGAAGTAGCTGCACGGAGCTCCCAGCCCTTTCAGGGAGAGCGACGGCCACCCTACCCCACCTGTGTGTGTGTGCACGTGTGCAAGGCGTGAGGGACGGGGCTTCTTTCTCTGCATGGCGCACGGCACTAAGCTTCTGGCCCTGGCTGCAGATCACCATGTACGAGTCGGAGCTGGAGCGGGCACACGGGCAGATGCTGGAGGAGATGCAGTCCCTGGAGGAGGACAAGAACCGGGCCATCGAGGAGGCCTTTGCCAGAGCCCAGGTGGAGATGAAGGCTGTGCACGAGAACCTGGCAGGTGAGCCGTGCAGCCGGGCTCTAGCCTGCCCCACGCCACAGCCCTTCGCCCTGTCTGCCTCTCACCCCTTGTGTCTCCATAGGTGTCCGGACCAACCTGCTGACGCTGCAGCCAGCACTTCGGACCCTGACCAACGACTACAATGGGCTCAAGCGTCAGGTGCGCGGCTTCCCGCTGCTGCTGCAGGAGGCCCTCAAGAGTGTCAAGGCCGAGGTGAGTGCAGGCCATGGCGGGGCGGGGCTGGGAGAGGCCTTGGAGCCCCTGGGCAGATGCAGCAGCCACCTAGCGCGCCCTTCCCAAACCCAAAGCCCCCAGATGGCAGCTCCTGTCCCACACACACACTGCTGTCCCCAGACCATTTGAAAAACAGTCTGGTCAAGAGCAGGTATTCGGGTGTAAACCAAACATGTCACATATATCTTTGTATCGCATATGTGCTATGCATATCTTTATATCTCAAACATGCTACACGTGTCCTTAGATCTGTTAGGTTTAATTTAATTTTTTAAGCTGTACTTGTGCAGTATGAGAATAGCCAATGTCTCTTAAGTGCCTCCTACGTGCTGAGCCTTTTATAGCCGTCGGCTCCTTGAATCTGTATGACAGCTCTGCAGGGTAGAGAGACATGTATTTTGGGAATCAAAAATAGTTCTCCTTTAAAAAATTATGTCAATAATACATGGACACGTTGAAAGTACCCACCTTCCAGAAGGGCATTCAGATGAAAAGGAAAGGCTTCTCTCTGCCACCCAGCCAGCTCCCCAAAGGAGGCCTGTCTCCCAGCATTTCCCCCAAAGGGTGTTCTGAGCATGCTGAAAACTGTTGACATATATGTACGTGGACACGCACTTCCCTTTCACCCAGTAAAGGGGAGCAGGTGTATGTGTGGCTTGCATCTTGTTTCTTTTCCTTATGAAATGTAACTTGGAGATCTTTACCTACCAGCTCCTACAAATCCACGAGCTAGATGTTGTTATCCCCATTTTACAGATGAGAAGATTGAGGCTTGAATACATTGAGCCAGTTGCTTCTGGTCCCCCAGGTCCTCAGGGCAGAGCTGGGATTTGGGTCCAGCTGAATCATGTAGTCAAGTGCTGGTGCTGTGGAGTGAGGGCTGAGTCCCGGCTCTTTACTCATCTGCAGGGCAACCTTGAGATTGGTTTAGCTTCTCTAGGGCTCAGTTTCTTCCTCTGTAAAATGTTCCTGTTCGCAGTACCTACCCAGAGGGGTTATTGGGAAGATGTGACATGTGACAGCGCATGTCAGGTACTTAGTCCAGGGCAGGAGGCAGTGAGCAGACTGTTGGGGGGAGGGGGAGAGGGCAAGCAGCCGGGCAAGCAAAGCGGGTGGAGCTGGGCCCCTGATGGTGCTGCGCACCCCCCACTAGATTGGCCAGGCCATCGACGAGGTCAACAGCAACAACCAGGAGCTGCTGCGCAAGTACCGCCGGGAGCTGCAGCTGCGCAAGAAGTGCCACAATGAACTTGTGCGGCTGAAAGGTGACCGCTGGGCGGGCTCGGGGGGCGCCTAGCGGAGGGAGCCCTGACCTGCCTCGGGAGTGATCCTGTCCTTCCCCATGGCCCCCAGCACCACTCCCTGGAGCTGTGCCCTGTCATCGGGGAGCTTTTGTAATTCCCTCTTTGTAGATAAGGAAACCGAGGCACAGAGACGTCACAGGGAATTTGCTCAAAACTGCATGGCTAGTGAATGGTCCACCTTGGATCTGTTCAACTCTGAAACCTTTGCCCAATGCCTATGGCAGGCTACCAGGTGGCGGAGGGGTAGGGTATTGAAGCATTGGATGGTGGGTGGCTAGAATGCCACTTATTCTGATCTAGGGCCTGGTCAAGCTTGAGACACCACCCATTCACGGCACAAAGGTCTAGGGAGCACCTGCTCTGTGCCAAGTGCCATTCCAGACAATGAGGATGTGGCTTTGGGCACCACAGAACCTGTCCCTGCCTTCATGGTGGTTACTTCAGCAGGGGGCGAGCAGACAGTGATCATTAATCACTCAGAAAACCCCATCACTACCCCTTTACCCAGGCTGGGGAGGGGCTCTGAGAGCCCCTGGGTATCTGACAGTTGAGGGTGTCCAGGGGGCTTCCCGTAGGAGATAAAACCAGGGCTGAGACCTGGATTGTGAGGTGGAGTGGACAGGTGAAGGGAAGGTGGGGCCGTGCTAGATGTGATGGGGAGTTTTCTCTTCATTCCAGGAACTCTGGGATCCCACCCAAAGGCTTGAAGCAAGGGGGTGGCATGATCAGATCTGTGCGTCAGACACCCCTGGGGCTGCCCTGTTGCCTGTGCCCATCTCCTGCCTGGTCCTTTCTGCCCATCTGATTCCCAAGCCCTGTCCTGGCATTCACTGTGCCCTTCTAGAGTGATAGAATAAGCCCCTTGGCTTGCTGGGATCCAATCCCCTCGTTGTGTACGTGAGGAAACTGAAGTCCAGGTGTATAAAGAGTTGTCCATTTTGGTATCCCACCCAAACTGGGTGCAGTGTCTGAGCCCCACCACTGCCCTTTCCTCCATGTCCCCAAGGTGAGGCTCCTACTGTCAACTGGTTTGCTCAGCAAGAAAATGTATTGATACGTTAATTCATACTATAGTGTGAGTGACTGATCAAATCTTTGTGGGCCACCTTGCCCTTGGGGGCCTTACTTAGAAGGCAGGGGGCTCTTGAGCCACTAGCCGGCTCCAGATGCCAACGGACACCAGTGTGGAGGCAGTCTGGTCTTGACCTGGTCTGTACCCTTCTCTCTTCCGCCACCCAATCCAGGGAACATCCGGGTGATTGCCCGTGTCCGGCCAGTCACCAAAGAGGATGGGGAAGGACCTGAGGCGACCAATGCTGTGACCTTTGATCCCGACGACGACTCCATCATTCACTTGCTGCACAAAGGAAAGCCCGTCTCCTTTGAGCTGGACAAAGTCTTCTCCCCGAAAGCCTCACAGCAGGACGTGAGTGTGGCCCTTCGGGGAGAGGGACAGAGAACAGTGGAGGGAGGGGGAGACAGACTCACCTCACCTGTAGAGGGAGAGATGTTGGGAGCTGGACAAAAATAAGTATAAGGGAGGGCAGACAGGATGGAGAAGCCCAGTGCCCCACGGTCCCTCTCTTTTCACCTCTGGAGGAGAGAAGAGGGTGGGAAGGTAAACTGGGAGCTTTGGAAGCCTCTGCTAAGAAGGGCAGATCCATACATAGCCTAGGGCACCCACGTGGCCCCACCCATCCTCACAGCCATACCCACTCTCAGGCTCATCCCACCCATGTGACCCCTCCTACCCTCATAGCCACACCCACTCACAGGGCCTCTCCCACTCACATGGTTCCTCTCCCATACTCAGCCACATGCACTCTCACAGCCCCTCCCAGTCATGTGGCCCCGCCCATCCACAGGACCCTGGCTTGCATGGAGGCAGTCCCCTCCAGCCAGGAGCACCTCCTCTATCAGTCCCATGGGTCTTCCTAGGGACTCCCATGCTGCCACCCAGGCCTCAGGGAGGAGCCCTCAGCCTCTGGGAGCCCCGTGTTCTCAGCATCCACTCTTCCCTCATCTCTGCCAGGGCCAACCTGGGAGGCCTGTTTTGCCCGTGCCCTCCGGTCCCCATGCTGGGCTTTATCTTTGCCCCCGTCCTTTGTTGCTGGCTGGCAGGCAGGCAGGCCAGCCGGCCCGTGGAGGTGCCAGGCACATGCTTTCTCGGCCTTCGTTTGCTGACCCACCTTGAGAGGGGGAGAAGCTGGGGGAGGGCTCCTGAGTTCCTGGGCTGGGCGGCCCCTTCCTCAGGTGCTGGTGGGCAGTAATTACTGCCCTGACTTCCCTTCAGTCTTTCGGCAATGAGGCTGCCCACTAACCCTAGCGGAAGTGACTTATTAGTCACAGATTCCTCCACAATGAGCTGGTTGCCCACGATGACAGGTGCCGTATTAGGGGAGGGGAGCAGTCAGGGGGAGGTGGCTGGTGGGGGCCCCTGGACCTACCCTCCATCCCACGTCCCCTCTGCAGGTGTTCCAGGAGGTGCAGGCCCTGATCACCTCCTGCATCGACGGCTTCAACGTCTGCATCTTTGCCTATGGCCAGACGGGTGCTGGCAAGACATACACGATGGAGGTGGGTACCTGCTGGATGGGGCGGGGATCCAGAGTGAACCCCAACCCCTTGCTGCCATTGATGGGGGCTCCCCTCATTAGTGTCGAGGTTCTGCGTGGGGTGTGTTTTGCCTCACTTGGTCTTCATAACCACCTTGGAGCAGAGCCCATAGTTATCCATGTTAGCCCCGAGGCACCAGGCCTGCGGAGGGGGCGCCTTGCCCAAGCACACCTGCATGGTCCCGGTAGGTATGGGGGAGGGGAGGGTGTGCTGACAACAACCTCTGGCCTCGGACGGGTCTCGGCCTGGGCCCAGAGTCCAGGGAAGATTGCTGTGACGTCTCTCAGGATTGGCTTTCATTTCACCCACACACATTTATTGGGCTTCTGTCGTAGGGCTGCCATGCTGGGCCCTGGGAGTGTCAGGATGAATGAGGGGGGGATCTTGGCCCTCAAGGAGATACCCGGGCAGTGGGAGAGACTGGCCAGTGAAGAGACTGGCCAGACTTCTTGTGGGGCGCCTAGCTCTTTTTTTAATATTTATTTATTTGGTCCTGTCAGGTCTTAGTTGCAGCAGGTGGGCTCCTTAGTCGTGGCACGTGTGCTCCTTAGTTGTGGCTCGCCAGCTCCTTAATTGTGGCGCGTGAAAAAGTTGTGATGTGCGTGTGGGATCTATTTCCCTGACCAGGGATCGAACCCGGGCCCCCTGCACTGGGAGCGTGGAGTCTTAGCCACTGCGCCACCAGGGAAGTCCTGGGTGTCCAGCTCTTAGCTGCAGCTCCCAGGGCCTCATCTCCCTGCCTGTGCCATGCCCCCCTCTATGGGATGTGGCTGGGAGTGGGGGGTTGAGAGGAGGAAGAAACTTGACTGTAGATAAAAATGGAGCCATTTCCCTGGCTCTTAAGGGGGGTATTGTGGGATTCTCCAGGTAGGGGAGGGGGGCGGGTCTCCTGCTGTCCCAACAATGGGCGCCAGAGGGCCCTGCTGGCCCAGGCTGTTAGGCACCTTTGGGAAGACTGTCATGGTGGTCCTTTCTCCCCCAATCTGGACCTTCTTTTCCCTCGGTTCTGGGATTGGCAAGACTGGTTAGTAGGGGGCAGGCCAAGCGAGATGGGGAGGTGAAGGGGAAGGGGTGCGTGCAGCACCTTCTAGGCTCCCAGCTCTGTCTTGGGTGCTCAGAGTTGACCACCAGGGGCCTCCATCCTCCAACACATCCCTGCTGAGCCCCACTGTGCATCAGGCACCGTGCCTGGGGCACAGCCGTGGCCAGGGTGCCTGACCCCACGGAGCCAGCCCACCAGTGGGGAGACAGCAGTGCACACGGCAAGTCAGGATGTGTCCTGTCAGGTGCTAGGGAGGAAACTTCGGCCAGGTATGAGGAACCAACAGTGAGGGAGGGATCGGGCATTTGGAGGGAGAGGAAGCCTCCCTGAGGAGGTGACTGGTGCAGACACCTAAGCCAGTCACGGAGAGGAGAATGGGGAAGAGCACTCCGGGCAGAGGGAACAGCAGGGCTGGGACCACGAGTCCGGAGCGTGCTGGGGAGGATACTGAGGCCCGGCAAGGAGGCCCCGGTGGCAGAAGTGAAGTGAGGGTGGGAGGTGCCATGATAAGGGAGGCCCAGGTGAGGACTCCAGATTTCTTTCTAGAAAGGCCGGCCAGCCCATCCGGCCCCAGTTCACTTGCCAGCTGTGCCTGTGCCTCCCCTGCATCACCCACAGAGCCTGGCTCACGGCCTACCTGACAGTGAGCCCCTCATTGTCATACATTCATACGTGTCATACAATCGTACATTCCCGGTGCCCCCTCCCAGGTGGCCCACCACGGCCGGTATCCATCAGCAGCCCCTGTGTGCAGGCCCAATCCTGGCAGGGTGGGGCCGTTTTAAAGGCGGGGAAACTGAGGCCCAAGGAGGTGAAGTTGCTTGTAGCTGGTGGAGGGCGTTTTTGGGGGCAGACCGGCACGCAGGTGGGGAGCTTCAGTCAGGGAGGCTGGCCTGTGAGGGGTAGCCAGAGCAGGTGGGGACCACAGATACCATGTGAGCATCTGCACGGGCCAGCCCATGTGGTGGGGGGAGGCCTGGCTCACCGGGGCCTTGATTTTGCCTGCAGGGGACCCTCGAGAACCCAGGCATCAACCAGCGGGCCCTGCAGCTGCTCTTCTCCGAGGTGCAGGAGAAGGCGTCTGACTGGGAGTACACCATCACCGTCAGCGCGGCCGAGATCTACAACGAGGTCCTCAGGTGAGGAGCCCTCAGGCGGAAGGCCCTCGAGTGGGAGCCCCTCAGGTGGGAGCCCTTAGGTGGGAGCTGAATGTATGTCCTGACTCAGCCCAGGGGATTCACTGGTCCCAGGCCCCTCTCCCGCGCTAGCAGGCAGGAGGAGGAGGGCTGTCTGAGCCCACCTGGGATACCCAGACAAAGGCACTCCTTTTCCCCTTGAAGTGTCCTCACCCTACCTGCAGGCTGCACCAGGTGGTGAAGAGTGAGAGTGGGGTCTTGGGAGGACCTGCCCACAGGGGCTCAGTGCATTGTGGGGGCAGGAGTAGCAGCACCCCAGGACTTTGGGGGAACGTTCCATCTCTGCCCTTCAGCAGACTGAGCGCAGAGCCCCATGGTCCAGGAAGGCTTCCAGAAGTGTGATGGCTGGGGGAACGTTCCAGGCTGGGGGTGGGTGCAGTGCAAGCAGAGGGCAGACTGCGAGGAGGGAGTGACCGTCCTTCCTGCTCTCAGGGACCTGCTGGGGCAGGAGCCCCAGGAGAAACTGGAGATCCGCCTGTGTCCTGACGGCAGCGGGCAGCTGTACGTGCCAGGGCTGACGGAGTTCCAGGTGCAGAGCGTGGAGGACATCAACAAGGTGTGGGGCTGCGGGGGCCGGGGGTGGGGAAAGGCTGGGGAGACCCTGCCCACAGCAGAGCTGCCCCGGAGGACAGGATGGGGGTCGGATGCAGGTTCTGCCAGGTCCCCAGGCCTCTCTGAGCCTGTTTCCTCCCCTGGAGGAGGCAAAGGGTGCCGCCCCCTCACAGGGGTACTCGGGGACCCCACTCCAAACCCTGTGCCTCACTCTGCCCTCCCCGGGTCCCAGGTGTTCGAGTTCGGCCACACCAACCGCACCACGGAGTTCACCAACCTGAACGAGCACAGCTCGCGCTCACATGCCCTGCTTATTGTGACGGTGCACGGCGTGGACGGCAGCACCGGTCTCCGCACCACGGGTGAGTGAGGGCCCCAGCCACCTGGCCTGAGCCACCCCCGTCCCCCCCCCCCCGGCCTTTCCCGGGGCAGCCTTGACCTGCCCAGCACCCTCTCCGCAGGGAAGCTGAACCTGGTGGACTTGGCCGGCTCAGAGCGCGTGGGCAAGTCGGGGGCTGAGGGCAGCCGCCTGCGGGAGGCACAGCACATCAACAAGTCGCTGTCGGCCCTGGGGGACGTCATTGCTGCCCTGCGTTCCCGCCAGGGCCACGTGCCCTTCCGCAACTCCAAGCTCACCTACCTGCTGCAGGACTCGCTCAGCGGGGACAGCAAGACCCTCATGGTGGTGCAGGTGAGGGCCCCAGGCGGGTCAGATGGCGTGACCATTAGCGTGTAGGGGCTTAACCAGCTCCAAGAACAGGGACCCCCCCACCTTCCCCGGCGGCCCAGGTACCCTCCCAGGCTGTGCAGGGAAGAGCCTCCGGTCATCAGCGGCTCCAAAGTCAGTGACACGCGGCTCCCATCCCCCGCAGCCTCCCCACAGACCTGGCCACGTGCACCGTGTGCCTGGCAAGTTCCTCCGTTTCTGCCACCTTGGTTGCCCTCCTGCTCCCCTCCCTCTCAGTCTTGTCCAGGGAGCCTTCTACAGTCCCCTGGTTGTGGGCTCCCTTTGGTGCTCCTTCCAGTTCTGCGAGGGCAGCCGGCCAGCTGGGTGGGGAGTGAGCTCTCGTGTCCCCTAGGTGTCCCCCGTGGAGAAGAACACCAGTGAGACGCTCTATTCCCTCAAGTTTGCTGAGAGGGTGCGCTCCGTGGAGCTAGGCCCCGGGTCCCGCAGGGCAGAGCTCGTGTCCTGGTCCAGCCAGGAGCATCTAGAGGTACGGGGACCACCACAGGCCTGCCTCAGGCCAGTACTGGGTCATAGACATCCCGGTCATGGGCAGGAGGGAGGGTTTGGAGGGGAGGACAGTGTGGAATGGTGGAGGAGGGGAAGATACCAGAGGGGCTGGAGCCAGAACTTGAACCCAAACCCAGTAGCCTCTTTAGTCCAGGTGTTCTTTCTTGGCCTCAGAGGTACCTGTGGGGGTCATCAGCTGGTCGGAGGTGGGGCGGGGGCGGGTGCAGGCTGGCACACAGGCGCTCAGTAGTAACTAGTTCACTTCTTTATGTATGATGTCTCACCGCCCCCCCCATGGTTATTGTACCATCATCATGTCCATCTTGCAGATGAGAAAACGTTTCAGGTGGCTGGGGAGGGGAAACGTGTGGGGTAGGGGGCAGACCCAGGGCAGCAGGCCCCGCCCACCTGCCCTTCTCTGCCCACAGTGGGAGCCAGCTTGCCAGACGCCACAGCCCTCAGCACGAGCCCACTCGGCCCCTGGCTCTGGGACCACTAGCCGCCCAGGGTCCATCAGGAGGAAGCTGCAGCCCTCGGGTGAGTCTTTAGGGAGTGGGCCAGGCTTTCCTTATCTGAATGGGCTTTTTCTTTCCTTTTTTTTTTAAGTTTATAAAACTTCTCCAGAACCTGTTTCACAACCTTCCCTGGCCCTGGGAAGTAGCCAGGGCAGACAGTGCTCGGTCCAGCCCTCCGGGCTCCTAGCAGGGCTGCTGACAGGAGGCCCAGGACACAATCCTCTGATCCTCTGAGGCTGGGCTGGTTGGGCTCATGCACGATACACTGTCCAAGGCAGGCCTTGGCTCCCGGGGGGTAGAAAGGACAAGGCTCACCTGTCCCAGATGAGGAGTGAGCCGGGCTCCAGCCTCCAGCTTGGCCCACTCACAGAGGGGCCTGGTGAGTGTTTGAGTCTAAAGGGAGAGGGGGGCAGCAGGGTCCCGGGGGGTCCTGGCCCAAGGCGGGCCCACCGGTGAGACACCTGTTGCTTTGATTTCAGCCTGACGGCTGGGGCTGCAAAGTCTCCAGGTGAGTGTCGGGCCCGCAGCCCAGGGCTGCCCGCCCAGCCGCCTGGCCGCCTCGGGTTGCAGGGCTGTGCCGGGAAGCTGGCTGCTCAGGGCGGGGTCTGGGGTCCGCTGCCTGCTGCCTGTGTGCTTCTGCGGCTCCCTCCTGCTCTGGGACAGAGGCTGACAGTCCTGGTGCTGACGAACCCTCCCCCTCCTGCAGGGAAGTCGAGGCCGTTGCCTGTGTGATGGACATGCCCACTCTGCCGGACGAGGTACTGGGTCCTGATGCCTGCCTGGCCTGTTCCTGCTGCAGCGCCTGGAGCCCACAAGGCAGAGGCCAGAGTGGAGGCTCCTCGTTCGCCTGTCTCCCCTCAGAGATAAGAAACACGCTCAGAAGGAAAGGGTGTCTCGGCTGTGGCTCTGGGCGCAGGTGGCATGGGCTGGCCCAGCCCTCCCCACCCTGCAGGGCCCCTCCCTAGTGGGTGGGCTGAGGAGCCCCCAGAAGGCACAGGAACGGTGGGAACTGGGCGGTTGGTGGGCGGCCCTGCGCCACTCTTCCCTGGCTCCCAGGGAGGAGAGTGTCTCACTGGGCGTGTATATAGTGTTCCTAGGTGTACACAGGAGCACGGCCCTCGCCGCCGCGGGCCGGGCTGGATTTATGGCCGGCAGGAGGCCAGTGGGTGGGGATCTTGCTGCTCCCCCTCATGTGCCTGGCACCAGGCTATCGCCTTGCCCACTGGTCTCTTGACATTTTCCTCCCTCTGAAATCCTATTTAAGAACTTTTGGAAGCTTAGGCATTTTTACTTATTAAAATAACCTTTTTACACAAGCATCGTCTGGAAGAGTTGGTCTCGTGAACCCCCGGTCAGGTCGCAGGGGGCAAGCAGGGCACTGGCACGTGCCATTGGCTCCCCACTGCTGGCTGGTCACCAAGTCAGGATCATGTTTTTCTGAACATTCCTGACTAGGAGGGGCCCCCTCCCCCCACCCTTATCATGACTGTGACCCATACAACAGTGCTGTCACCTCCATCTTATAGATGGGAAACTCAAGCTCTCCACAGGCTTGCCAAAAACCCACCGGAGTGGGCCCCACTCCACCGCCTGCCCTGGCCTTGCCCCCTTAAGTGAACTGGCCACAGGTAAGTGCTGCACCCCTCCTCCCTCTGCTGACAGCACCCCACCCACCAGGGCAGCGCCACCACGGGGGTTGTGCTGGCCTGCACCCGGTCCCAACCTGGGAAAACATGGGCAGGGCTCAGTGAGGCCCTCCCACCAAACTGGGGTGGAACCTGCCTCAGGAGCATAAGGGACGACCACTGGGTCAGGGGAGCTGTTCCGGCCAGCCAGCACTGGGGGCTCCTGCAGGGAGTGAAAGCTGTTTGGAGGACGGGGCAGCTGCCCTTCCGGTCCTATCCCTGGAGGCCTCCTGGAGGGATGGGGGAGGGTGGTGGGCCCTGGGTCAGCCTAGCGGTGGCCATGCCTGCAAGGCTGGGGTCCTGGCCCCCTGCAGTGTACACCTGCTGGCCCTGGAGGCAACCACGGGACAGTGGGAGTGTGGCTGAGACAGGGGATGAGCTGATGAGCCCACTCCTCACCTGTTTCTCCTAGCCGTGAAAGGGGGAGTTGCTGGGTCCCTCTTCTCCCCAGAACAAGTCTGAACAAGTCTGAACTTACCCCTTCCCGCCGGCCCATCGCTCTGCTGCCCCCTGCTGGCCACGCTGCCTGGTGCACCGCCTCTGGGTCTTGGAGAAGGCGTGGTCTCATCTCTGAAGAGCCAGGCAGGCAATATGGGGCCCCGAGAGCCTTGTGGCCAGAGGCTGCACCTCCCAGCAAGGAAAGCAGGGAATAGTTACAAATTTAATAAAATTCACTTTATAAATTACAGCAGCAGCCCCAGGGCTCGGTTCACTGCCCCAGGAAGCAGGAGTCGGACAAAGCTGGGCAGCTGTTGCTGGAGAGAAGTTGTCAGAGTTTAGGGCTGCGGAGGTGGCCAATGGGCCAGCGCCACCGCCTCTAGGATGACCGCAGGCAGCAGTGGGGGCCGGGCAGAGGCTCATGGGCCGGTGGGCGCACAGGGAACAGGAGTGGGGGGCCGAGGCCAGGCCTGAGGGTGCCACCACCCTCTGGGCTCCTCAGTCCAAACTGGCCATGAGCAGGTGCAGCTCGCGGAAGGCACTGCCGTGGCGGCCGCTCAAGCCCGACTTGCTCTTGACGAGGCCACTGATGCTCCTGAGCTGCTTGTAGCAGACCCGGCACTTGTGCAGCCTGCGGGCAGAGGGGCCACGCTTAAGGTGGCTGGCCGGCACGGTCACCGTTACCCCCACCCGATCCCGGAGCCTTTCCTGTACGAATCGCTCCGGCCCTCCTCCCGGAGGAAGGCTGAGGCCCAGAGTGCGGGACCCACTGAGGCTGGGCCAGGGCAGAGCCAGGCCATGGGGGAACCAAGGCTCTGGCAACCCTACCCCGTGCCCTGAGCCACCGTCTCAGGCACAATGACCTCTATAAGCTGTTTCAGGAGGGCCACCAACAAGCAGGCTGGGCCCCCAGGCCTGTGCTCTCGCTTGATGTGGCAACCCTGCCACACACACCGCTGGCTCCTCACCTCTCCTCCCGGCTGATGTCCACACCCACGGTGGGCGGGGCCGCCAGCATGTCTGTGATCAGGGGCAGAAACCGCTGCAGGATCAGCTTCAGAGAGGTGCAGCCCGTCTGGACATAGCTTCAGAGGCAGAGGGATAGATGGAGTCACAAATAGACAGAGAGCAAGGTACACAGAGACAAAGGGGGCAGAAACAGGATCAGAGGCAGCATGGGCTCGTTTTCACTCTATCCTCTCAAATTTGGAGGGCCCAGCAATGCTGCACGGCCACCTCACAAGGGCACCGGCCCTGGGGGTCTTTCCCATGGTCCCTCCCTGCTGGGAGGCAGGTGCGGCTTCCCCACCCGTACCTCTCATACTTGCTCTGCAGAAGCTTCTCGATCTGTGGCAGGACGGTGGTGCATAGGTCCAGCTTCCACAGGGAGCTGGGGAGAGGGCCAGGAACACGTGCCCTCAGTGCCCGGCCCTGCCCACTTCCCCCACCCCACCCCACCCCCACCACAGCCACTTACGCTTTCTGGTTGACAATGTTAAGGAGGTCCACGACCACGGACAGGTCATTGATGGCCACGGCCGAGTCCACCGACGTCTGTGCAAACAGAGCACCCGTCAGAGGGGACCGGGGACTGAGTGGCCCTGCCTGGGTGTGGCGTGATGATGGGATTTACTGCGGGCTGTTCATAAGACTGCTCGGCGTGGTGACAGGGGCCGCCTAGCTCCCCCTGTGCCCCTTGGGCGGCCCTCTTCTCAACCCCAAACCCGGGCAGAAGTGGCACTTGCCTTGATGTCACCCGTGGTCCACACGGCCCGCACGGTGTCCAGGTTCTTGTGGCGGCTGGTGAGCACGACACACATGGTGTCATGGCCTTTGCGGATCTGTGACATGGCATCCTCGTCAACCAGCTCCGCCTGCTGGGGGATCTTCACGGCCTGCATGGGACGGGTGCCCTGATGCTGGCAGCCAAGTTCTGCCCTCACCCCACGGGCCTCCACCCGCCCTCAGCCTGGGCCCCCCACTCACAGGCAGGAAGTCAGAGGCCTTCAGTCCGATGGGCTCGTTCCGGGTGGCAGGGATGATGGCAGACTCGGCCTTGGGTGCAGGGGTGGAAGTGACGACTGGGGGCCGGGACAGGACCTCGAGCTGGAGGGGTCTGGGGCTCAGCAGGTGGCCAGCCCAAGGCCTCTTCTCCCTCCCTCCCTCTCAGCCCCCCTCCCCGGCAAGGGCCGCCCCAGCGCCGATTCGGGACTCCAGCCCCTCTCTGAGCCCCACACCCTGCCCGCTCCACCTGGACATACTTTTGGCACCGGGAACTGCACGTCCATGGCTGGGCTGGGCTTTGCTGCCTCCTTGGCTGTGGCCACGTCTGGAGGCAGAAGGAAAAGATCAGTGGGTCAGGTCAGGCCAGGAGAAGGGACGGGCGGGCAGAAGGCAGGGCTTGGGCTGGGGCTGTGGGCGGCACCTCTAACGGGAGGCCTGGGGGCCGGAGATGGGCCTGTCCCCTCCCTTACCACCCACTCAGCCACAGGGCTGGTAGAAAGCAGGCGCCAAGCACTGTGTGTGGACAGGACCCAGGGAGCGCCAGGGAGGGGTGCTCCTGTCGCCTCACTAGGAAAGGAGTGTTTTTGGGAGGGGGGCGGTGAGTGGATAGTGGATGGTGAGTGGGAGTGCGGGAGAGAGAGAGGCCCTTCAGGAACCCAGCCCGAGGGGCACGAGAAGATGGCCCCTTGAGGAGAAAGCAGGGGAGGGAGGGAGGGGCTGGAGGATGAGGGTGCCCCGCCCTGCCACCTTCTCCAATCGTAAGTGAGCAGAGCAGGTTTTCTCCCTTCTTAAACCCTCCAGCAGCAAAACCCCAAGCCCCCAACCCAGGGCCTGCAGGGCCTGGCCTCCTGCTCCCGGACCCCAAGCCCCCGCTGTCCTCTCGGCTCCCTCTCACCTGAGGCTCTTCCCTCCTTGTCTCCTCACCTGGCCCCCAGGCCTGCCTGATGTGCCGCCTCCTCAGAGCCTCACGGCCCCCCATCTACACGGGCCCCAGAGCCTCTCACCACTCCCGGCTCCTTCCTACCATGTGGCTGCCTACCGTTCGCCTTCCTCGCTGGGTGTGGGCTCCTGACGGGGGCACCTACCTGCCTTTTCACACTCAATCACCAGGGCCTGGCACAGGGCCTGGCACACAGCAGGTGCTTTGGGGGCGAGTGGAGGGAAAAGATCCAGTGGGAGAGAGGCTGGAAACTGTGCTGTGGAAGGGGAGGACTAGGGAGCTGGGGACCCTGGGAGGCCAGGCTCTGCCCCCCGACTCACCATCCTCCGGGGGTGCTGGGAAGGGCTCACTTCTTCGGGGTGGCGTCCGACCTGTGGAGGTAGAGGGGGTTGGGGACTCATGTGGGTCAGCCCAGGGCTGCTGTCTGAGCCCTCAGGGCCCGGCCAGCCGGGGACCCTGGGCCCGTCAGGATGCGGCAGATGCAAGGTGGTTCCCAGGCGCGCGCACAGCTGCAGACTGACCCGTTCCCGGGCCCTGAACCCTCAGGCTTGCCCCTTCCCGGCCCCTTGCCCCACTGGGCCTTCCTTTGCTTGGGGCAGGCCGAGCACTGAGCGGCTGCTGGGCCTCTGCTGGGGCCTAGAGGACCAGGGAACAGAGCCCGGGCCCAGACATGGGTTAGGAATTAAGCTAAGGGAGTGCAGCAACATGGACGCCATCCCCAGAAAGGACCATCTGCCTCCCTTTCACAGAGGGGAACGCTGGGGCTTGGAGGGGAGGGCCCAGGCCTCACTGATGCTGTTCTTGGGCTGGAAGATCTCGTTGTAGTCCTCGGCGTTCTGGATCTCCGCCCGAGACTCCCGTTCATCCCGGTCATCCTCGCTGCTGGGGCTGCGGCGCTCGCTCTCTGAGTTCTGCTTCACCCTGGGGAGCAGGCCGGGCAGAAAGGAGGTGGGGGCCCCGGTGAGGCAGGGGCTGCGGGCCCGCCTCCTGTGCCCTCCAGCGCCCTCCGGGGCCCCGAGCACCCCACCTCTGAGGCTCGCTGCCGGTGGCGCCGGGCCGCTCGTAGATGCGCCGAAGCGGGGCGCTGGGGTGTGGCGGCTGCTGTGCCGGGGGCTGGCTGTCCTGCATGGGGTCCGGGGCTACCGTGCCCGTCCTGGTGACCCGCGTCAGGTCCACCACGTAAGAGGAGACGCTGCTCTGGGAGAAGGCCACGCCTATCTGCGGGAAGCGGCAGAGCTGGGGCGGGACCCTTCGCGGTGGTGCTGGGGGACGGGGGGATGGGGTGGGGGGTGGGCAGGACCCCCCGGGGCTGGGTGGGAGTTGGGGGCCTGAGGCGGAGGCAGGCGAGCGGCCCAGCAGAAGCGTGCACGGTGGGCGGTGGCTCTCTCACCAGCTGGTCATTGCAGATGGCCAGGTCGGCCACCTTGCCCCAGTTGACGAGGACCACGTCAAAGCAGCGCTCGGGCTCCCAGCCATAGACGCGCAGTGAGTCCTGGCAGCCACTATACAGGCAGCAGCCATCGGGGTTGAAGAGGACGCTCCTGGGCCAGGCGAGAGTGGGCCGTGGGTCAGGAGACACCGGAGAGGCTGCGGGGAGCCCAGGACGGGAGGGAGCGGAAGCGGAGATGGGAAAGGTCCACCTGCAGCCACACCCCACTGCCCGGGAGGAGGGCCCTGGCCCACTGCCCAGCCGCCCACCTACCTGACAGGCCCTGGCTCCCCTTCGATACAGCTCACCACCTGGAATTTCTCCAGATCCCAGAAACGGATGGTCCTGCAAAGGAAGTCAGGCTGTGTTGGGAAGCCAGTGGCACGTGTTGGCCTCCACACAGGCCAGTGGCCGGGGGAGCCCACTTCTCTCCAGACACCTGCCGCCCCAGGTCACGGCCATTCAGAGCAATGCCTGGGGCCATAGGCTGGCCCTGCACAGGCAGCGGGAGGGGACTCGGCACCTGGGAGGTGAATATGGGCCTTGGACCCAGACACGCAATCAAGTCCCAGGACACTGGGGCCGGATCCAGACATACCATGAAGTCCCAGGACACTGGGGCCAGGGTTGGGAGAGAGATGTGACCCGGGTCCCATCCCAGCTTGGCTGACAGTTAATTCAGCCTACCTGGGATCATATGACACCCTGGGACACAAAACCAGACTGGGGACAGACATATGCCAGAGGACAGGGACGTGAGGGACAGCAGTCACGGGCGACGAGCCCTGCTCCTCCTCACCTGTCAGAGCTGCCAGAAGCCAGGAGGTACTCGTTGGGGTGAAACTCCACCACGTTGACAGGCCCTGTGTGGCCGGGGAACTCGGACATCATCTTGCCAGCAGTCAGATCCCAGAGCTGGGGCAGGTCAGGGTGGAGGTCAGTGCCAGCCTGGCCCTCAGCTGCCCGCTCGCCCTCCAATCCAGCCCGAGCTCTTTATCCATGAACCACCTCCCACTCTGGACAGGCTCGGGATGTGCGAGCCTGATCAGGAGGGAGGTGAGGACCCAACCTGAGTGTGATCAGCAGACCCCAGTCCCCAGCGCTGGGCCCGGGTCAGGCCGGGAGCTACCTTCACCGTGTGGTCATCTGCGGCCGATGCCAGCCACTTCCCGTCGGGGCTGAACCGGAGACACCGCACGGCCTGGCTGTGCCCCTGAGGGGAGGACAGAGCATGAGCACCCGAGGGGCCTGGGCCCAGCGGACTTCTCTCCCCACCACCCACTCCTCCCTGCCCTCCATAAGCAGTGCTTCCTGGGAGCAGGCAAGGAGGGGACTGACAGCCACATGTGGGAGATGTCACAGAGGGACACTTCTCCACATGCGGTCACGGACCCCCAGTCCTGCAGGACACTCTAGGAAATAACACTGCGTGGCCTGACAGTTTGGGAAGCAATGTGTCTTGTGTCTCTTTTTGGAGAGTTAAATGCCTCCTCTTAATGTCAAAGGGTCTAGAAACCCCCCAAAATAATTATTAAACCCAGTCCTTCCAAACTCATATGAACAGGAACCCCCTTCACTTAATGACTCCTGTTAGCGGCCTGCAAACCGTGGAGCACAGTTCGGTAAACACAGCTCTGCGGGGAGTCACGGAAAGCCGGGGGTCCAGGTAGACCACCCACCGCACTCCTGCTCTGCTCCAGATGCATGTTTCTCATCTGGACTCTTGTTTCTCACGTTCTCACCCAGGTTGGACAACAGTCCCCTCCAGCCCCTGCCAGGGTCTGGACACCACCCCATGCTCCGCGCCTGCAAGGTGCTTGTGGAATGACGGACAGAGGGTGCCTTGCTTACCCTGTATCGGAACACACAGCCTTTCCTCCTGATGTCCCAGAGCTGTGAGCAGAGGAGCAGAGGGGGGCAGGGTCAGGACAGGTCACAACCAAGGCGGGCTGGGCTGGGGAGGCCTAGCCAAGCTAAGTCCTGGAGCCTGGTCGGAGGGCAACATGTGGCCATGAGCAGAGAGGGGCTCTGGGCACCTCCAGGTCATTACACCTCCAAGTGACAGGGGTCTGGAAACAACTCACTAAAGCTGGGCATCCCGAGCAGAAATGTCTGGCAAACGCTTCCACATCGCTGCCCCGGGAGGGCACGGATGCTGCCACACGGGGAAGATGTCCCCCGAAGAGCCGAAGCCCACCCCCACACCCGAGACGGGACACACCGTCCCAGTCCCACTGCTTGGCCCAGTGGGAGAGCCAGGGTGCAGAGTGGTGGCTCACCTTGATGTTCGTGTCCTGGGAACCCGAGGCCACAAACTCGCCATACGGGTGGAAATCCAGGCTGCAGATGTTGGCTTTGTGTCCCATAAGTGTGCGAAGGACTAACAAGGAAGAGAGCAGAGACAATGGCGTGAGAGGCAAACAGGATGGCTGGTGGAGCGAGGGCTGTTGTGTTCGTTTGTGTGTGTGCTTTCATACTGACTGCACAGAAAAACACAACAGTATCACAGACTTTCAAAACAAGGAGAAAAATCAACCAGAGTCCTACCACCCTAACAACTAACTTTCCTATTTTCCTCTCAAGAGATGCCAGCCACTTCTGCCATTACCCGAGCCCTCAGAAAACTCCCTGCAAGCTCCCCGCAGCTTGCACCTCTGGGCTTGTCCCAGCATGCTCTCATGAGAGTGAAGCCCCAGAGTCAGCAGAGCCAGGTAACTACTGTACTTGGTTCGGGCCCTGTGGATGTGGACGTGGAGCTTATGGTCTGCCAGGCATCCCACCACACCCGAGACAGTGCAAGGAGAGAGATGCAGGAGAGGTCCAAGCTGGGGGAGAAGCTGCTAGGTTGAAAAGAGAAATCCAGGGGGGCTTTTTGGAGGCGGTGGTCGTTGAACAGGATGTTAGTGGGTGGCAGATGAGGGAGGCTGCAGGCAAACCTTGTGTTTCTGTCTCAGCGTGTTCTCCGGTACCACTCAAGTTTGCCTCTTCTCTCTGGCGTCATGTGTCTTGCTTTTTATAAGACTTATAACTCCGCTGTTTGAATGAAACCGTCCACCCCAGGAGTGCTGGTGCCAAGGGGTGTGGCAGTCCAGCCATCCTTAGGTTTGCGCCAAGGTGAAACAGGCTGGCTTGTGAGGTGGTGAGCTGTCTGTTGGAGGAGGTGTTCAAGCAGACCGCAGATGTAATGCTTTAAGGACAAGATGCAACTGCACCAAAACGTGAGCAGCTGCCCTCCTCACTCTCTGTAGTTGTCTCAGGGGCTCAGCATTGCCTGGCTGGCCAAGGGAACTTCAGGCACATGCTGCCCAGTCCAGGTCCTGGAGGGAGGAGACTCGTCTGGCTCCTGCCCCAGTCCACACCACCCCCGCCAGCCCACCTGCTTTGCATCCCACAAGCCAGGCTTCCAAAATCCTGGCCCGCCCTGAGAGGATGTGGCAGGTTCACGTTCATGAAGCATATGCCTTCCTGTGGATCCTGAGCTGAGCCACCCTCGCCCTCTCGCTGCTCTGTGGAAAGCAGGCAGGAACACATTCTTCCGGCGTGATTTCTGCCCTTGGTCTTCTGTCCCAGGAGGGCTCTCGGCAGGCCTCCTGAGGCCGGATTTCGTCGCAGGATCCAGGAGCTGCAGAGTGGAGGGGTCTCCGGGGTCTGTCTGCCCCACATGGGAATCTCTAAACCCTTCCAGCCGAGTAGCTGAACCCTCCAGTGATGGGCAACTGATGTGACAGTAAGGCAGCCCTTTAAGAACCCCTTCCTGCATGTGGGGTGCCAGTTTGCCTCTGTATCATTTCCATTCACACTGTGGTGGGTTGGGGGTGGAGGTGGGCCTGAGGTCTTAGCTCTTTCTGCCGAGGATGCTACGGGCAAGTTTCTCTTCCATCGCTGAACCCCCCGCAAATGGCAGGGCGGACAACACTGGGATGGGAGTCTTGACACCAGGATTTGAGTCCCAGATTCCGCCACCCCCAGCCACAGAGGCTTTATCAAGTTCAGGGCCCTCCCTGAGCCTCAGTTTGTCCATCTGTCATATAAGGAGACAGTGCCAACCTGGCTTTGCATCAGAACGACCTAGAAGCTTAAGAAAGCCAGAGTCTGGGCCCATCCCACTACTGAGTCAGGCTCTCCGGGAGTGGGGTCTGGGCTGTGTAACAAGCTCGTTGTAGAGCAGCCAGCTCTGGGAGTCCAGGGCTCAGGAATTCCAGAGGTCTTCAGTTTCCATTCTTTGCCCACCTCAAGAAATTCCTCACATTCCCTTATGCGTGAAAGTCATGGCTGAGAAATCACGGGCCTTGGCTTCTCTTTTTCCTTTGCTCCTCAGTGAATGGTGAATGGCTGGTGCCCTCCACTGGGATCTGGGTCCAGGCAGAGGCTTCCCAGGAAATGAACTGCCTTCTGCCCGAGCCTTTCTGCTTTCTCAGCTGGAGCCCAGCCAGCCCAGGCTTGCTCCTCCCTGGCCCCTTGTCCAGCGATGCCCCCGCACTGTGGGTCCTGTGTGTGGCCAGGCAGTGGGACCACATGCTGAGATGCTAAGCACTCAGCCCCTGTTTATTATCTCAGAGGGCCTGGGGCTCTGTCTGTCTATTTATTTATGGCTGCATCAGGTCTTAGTTGCCGCAGGCAGGCTCTCTAGCTGTGGCACGTGGGCTCCAGAGTGCGCAGGCTCAGAAGTTGCGGCGCGCAGGCTTAGTTACCCGACCAACCAGAGATTGATTCCGTGTCCCCTGCATTGGAAGGCGGATTCTTAACCACTGGACCAGCAGGGAAGTCCCGGGGTTCTGTCTTTCTTAAACAGCCTGTCACTGGGTGGGCCAGCACCACCCAAGAGGCTCAGGTTGAGGTCATTTCTTGAGGATCACCTATACAAGAGCAGAATGAACCCAGCCACCAGGCATGCATGGCCAGTGGCCGCCGTCCTGCAGCAGAGGTAGAGCAAGCACCAGAGTAGAGGCCTGGAATGACCTTCAAGTCTCAGCCAGGCAAGGGGGGCATCTCTTCTGGAAGAGGCAGACTTGGCAAAATCCATGTCACCCTTTCCTCTCCTGTCCTTCAGGTAGGGGATGGCCTCCCGCCTGGCATGCTGGAAGGTCCAGACTAGAGGTTGGCAAAAAGCAGGGAGCAAACAGGTTTTACTTGGACCTCTGAGTGTCAGCCTGCAGAGTGTTCTGAAAAATATGGTTTTTTTTTAAATTAATTGACTTATTAAGCTATCTATTTTTGGCTGTGTTGGGTCTTTGCTGCTGCATGCGGGCTTTCTCTAGTTGTGGCGAGCGGGGGCTGCTCTGTTGCGGTGTGTGAGCTTCTCCTTGCGGTGGCTTCTCTTGTTGCGGAGCACGGGCTCTAGTGTGCAGGCTTCAGTAGTTGTGGCGCACGGGCTTCAGTAGTTGTGGCACACGGGTTCAGTAGTTGTGGCTCGCAGGCTCTAGAGCGCAGGCTCAGTAGTTGTGGTGCACGGGCTTAGTTGCTCTGCGGCATGTGGGATCTTCCCGGACCGGGGCTCGAACTTGTGTCCGCTGCACTGGCAGGCGGATTCTTAACCACTGTGCCACCAGGGAAGCCCTTGAAAAATATGTTGAATTAGCTGTCAACCTTCAGAAATGGGTGGATTCCACATAAATGTCCAGATTCCCAGCTTCACTTGAAAAATCTGTACAGCTGGCAACACTGTGCCCAGACTGCTGTGTGGCAACAGCCAGCAAGGCTGAGAGGCAGCCCCCCTTCCAGGGAAGGCAGGACTCCCCAGTTGGCCCAGAACTGAGGGCATGAGTTTATAGACCAAAAGATCCCAGTGAGGATCCAGCACAGGGATGAGAATAGGCCCACCAAGGCCTTGTCTATGAAACCTGAGAACACTGGGACAAAGATCCTATAAACCTGTGAAGAGAGAGAGGCAGAAGGAGGAAAGAAGCAGGTCCCATGAGAGGGATCTGGGATGAGACAGCACTGACCTCCCCACAGCAACCCTGGAACCTAAAAGGCAACGGAGCTGCACCTTCACAATTCGGAGGGAAAAGTATTCCCAACCTAGAATTCTATACTCCAACTCTTAGAAATAAAAGGGGGGTGGTTTTAGAATAAAGTAATTTTCAGGGACTTCCCTGGTGGGTCAGTGGTTAAGAATTCATCTGCCAATGCAGGGGACATGGGTTTGAGCCCTGGTCCGGGAAGATCCCACATGCCACGGAGCAACTAAGCCCGTGCGTCACAACTACTAAGCCTGCGCTCTAGAGCCCGTGAGCCACAACTACTGAGCCCACATGCCACAACTACTGAAGCCCATGCACTACAGCCACTGAAGTCCACGTGCCTAGAGCCTGTGCTCTGCAACAAGAGAAGCCACCGCAAGGAGAAGCCTGCGCACTGCAACGAAGAGTAGCCCTTGCTCGCCGCAACTAGAGAAAGCCCACACGCAGCAAGGAAGATCCAACGCAGCCAAAAATAAAATAAATAAATTTATGAAAAAGAAAAGAATAAAGTCATTTTCAGCCTCTAAAACTGTGCTTGCAGTGTACCCTTTCACAGTAAGCTATGAAAGAATGTGCCACACCTAAAAGAGTGGGGGAACCAAGAAAAGTGACAACGTGGGATCTGGTGTGGCAGAGTCGGAGAGAGTTCCCCGGGGAGGAGACAAGGGCCCCAGGATGGCAGCTGGGCTGCAGGCCTGGGAGCTCCCAGGCCACTAGGACCTGGGGACAGAGGCTCTGGGAAGAGACACCTCAATGATGGGATGGGTTTGGGGGTAAACTCAAGGAGGAGGCTTACTCTTCTGGCAGATAAGTTGGGGCTGGATTAGTAACAAAGACACAGAAAACATGCAGATGAAAAAAAGATAGAACAACTATTAATTCCAGGGAAACAAAATTATCAAAAGAAAAGAAATGCAAGCAGCTCTGAATAACATCTATAGGTCCTGATAATATAAACACTGAGTATTTAAAAGGTGATTCAGGGAGGATGGGGGGGAAATGTTGTGAGTGACAGAGCTGGGGTAGCACTGAGAGCTCAATTCTCCTTTTCTGTAGGAGGATGGCACAGCTAATGTATGAAGTGTTTTTAAAAAGAAAAGAAACTGCAGTATATCCACATTGCTTGGAAAAGCGGAGGCGATTAGCACTCACCAGGTGCAAGGACAGAAGGCTGAGGCCCCTGGAGTGAGGCAAGGCTTCCTCTTTCCATTGTGACCATTTGTGAACTACCAGCATTTGCCTTTTTAGACTATGCATAACTTCTATAAAGATGAAAACTAAATTAAAACAAACAAAGCACAAGGAAACAGAAAGTCTGGCCACCCAGGCCCCATTCCTGCAGGCAACAGTTAGCTGGAGCTGAGTGAGGACCCCCGGGAGCGGGGCACACACCCCGGTTCTCCGCACACAGCCCCTTCACTCATTTACGAGTCCTGCGCGGTCCCTGGTGGCACTTGATGTCATTCCAGGTTCTGAATCCACAGACACCCACCCACCCATGCACACATCTGTCCATCATTCCGACATTTACAGAACGCCCCCTCAGTGGCAGCACTCAGAAAGCAACGCACGTCACTGCTGCCAGGTCAACAGGGGTGGGGAGTCGCCACACTGTCTGGTCAGTGCCCCCAGGAGAAAAGCACCAAACCTAGTCAGGACAGGCTTCCTGGAGGAAGCGGCTGGACAGCAAAGCTGAGGACAAGCACGACTGCAGGTGTGTGTGGGGGGAAGGCAAGTGCAGACACCTACTTTTGGCAGCTTCCAGGTCCCAGACGCGGATGGAGCCCGACTGGGAACCGGCCACAATGAGCTCCTCAGGGGTGTTGAGACGTACGCTCTCCACTGGGGACGTGTGACCTGTCAGGCTCTGTGAAGAGAGGGTGGCAGCTTCAGCACTCTGCATGAACAGACCCCCAGCTGTGGCCCTAAACTCTGGGTCCCTGGGAGGCATGTCAAGCAGGGATGCTGTGCTAGACCGAGCCACCCCCAGGCCTCTCGGCTCCCAGGGCTAAAAGTGGGCCAGACCCCAGTCATGCTCCACCCATCACCCCTGTGCTCCTGACATGAACATCACCTGCAGAAGTGGCCCTGGGCCCCTTGGAGGGGGACAGCTGACCTTTCAGTCTAAAGTCCAAAGCATCGCCCACCTGGGCTGTGCTCCCATCTCCACTCTCTGCCCGGCCCAGCCCTCAGGAGGGGAAACCACGGCAGAACTGAGGCCTGGCTCGTCAGCGGCACACACCCCGCCCCTCTGGAATGCGTGGATCCCCAGGGGCGGCCCCCTCTGGAGGACCCAGCCATGTTCTCAGGCAGGGGCTCTGGAACCCAGGGGACCTGGGAGTGACTCTGCTGGGAGACACAGAGGCTCCCCCCAATTCAGACCAGGCCAGAGCTGGGCAGGGCTGAGCCCAGGGATGGGGGCGGGAGGTGCTGGAACTTCCAGCTTTCTGGAGAGGAGGCTGGAATCTTAAATCCGTGGTGTCTGTCACTCCCCGTACAGCACTGGCCACCGAATGCACAGTGGTGATGCCATCAGCGTTTGCTAAGACCATGTTCCCATGGGAACTGGGGACAGTAGGGGAAAACTGCTCCTCAGGAGAACGACCCAAAGGCCAAACAGTTACAAGCAGCTTGCCCCACTCCCCAGTACCACCAGCAGGAGTATAAATGGGTAGAAACTACATGGAGGGTGATTAGGCAAAAATCTATCCACATTTAGAAATGCACATTCCCTGCACACCAGCCACTCCACCTTGGGGCTTACCCCACACACACGCAACACACGTGAAACAACACAGACCCAAGGTCATTCTTTGCCGTGAATCTGACAAGAGACTGGAAACAATATATATGCCCACCACAGGAAACTGGTTAGATGAGCTGTGGCCACCCATGCAATGGAATAGCATTCAGCCACAAGGATGAACGAGGCACCCTCTGAATATGAGAAAGACTAATCTCCACGACGCTCTTAGGTGAGAAAAGGTGGAGGACAGTATATGTCGTTCGATAGCATTTGTGCAAACTAAGAAGGGGAAGGGGACCAGGCATACACATTTGCTTGCAAATGTATAAAACCATCCTGGAAGGACACAGAGGCATCGGGAGCCACGGCTGTCTCCAGGGAGGGATGTGTGGGTCAGGGAGCTATACAAGTTCACTCACAGTCAAAACCACACAGAAATGCAAAGACTGCCTGCAGAGGTGGTAGCATGTGTATACACCTGAGGTGAGAAAGAACCTGGTGAGTCTGAGGCACTGAGAGGCCTGCTCTGTGGCGAGCGAGGGGATGAGGCCTGCTGGGGGCCTGCGAGCGGCACCTGGTGTAAGCGGCTTAGTCTAGAGGCCAGACCCCATGCTGTCCACTGTGCTGTTCTGAGGGCGAGAGCATGGGGGTCACTTCATGTCCATTTTTTGTCAGCCTCTGTTGATTCTTTTTCAATTGGTGTATGTTACTTTGGCATTTCAGAGAGGGGAAACACATTCGAACCCCCAAAGCAAAGTGAAGCAAAACACTTTCAGTTCTGTCCTTAACCTTGGCCATGGTTCGGGTCAGATCTCAGCTGTCCACTGGACCTCACAAGAACACTGAGCTGATTAAGTGTCTACTAATAAATATCACCTCCCAGGATTTCCCTGGTGGCACAGTGGATAAGACTCTGCACTCCCGCACTCCCAATGCAGGGGGCCGGGGTTTGATCCCTGGTCGGGGAACTAGATCCCACATGCATGCCACAACTAAGGAGCCCGCATGCCACCACTAAGGAGCTGCAACTAAGGAGCCTGCGTGCTGCAACGAAGGAACCGGTGAGTCGCAACTACGAAGCCCGACTGCTGCAGCTAAGACCCCATGCAACCAAATAAGTAAATAAATAAATATCACCTCCCGCCCGCTTTTTATCTTTATCTTTACTTGGCCAAGAGTCAAAAGACTGCTACTGCCCTGTGCTTCAAGGTTGTGGCGGGAGAGGGCGGGCTTCTGTGCTGCTGGTGAGAATGTAAATTGATTTCCAGAGGGCAGTTTGGCAATATGTTTTGAAAGCTTTTTAAAACATGCCACACCCACAGATTCAATGCGAAGTCGCAGATCTGCTCAAAGATTTAGGGAGAGGAGGATGTTCCCCGCTGCGGCTGAGCAGAGCCATAAAACCGGCAATGACTTCCACGCTGGGAACCAGGCGTGGCCAAGCTCATCCCTACGATGAAATACTGCGAAGCTTTTGGAAATCACATCATAAAAGGATATTTGTTGACACAGGAAAATGCTGACGATGTTGTTATTTTTTAAAAAAAACCAGGCTACCGAAGAGTAAGATAGTGTTCTGGAAACATACTGTTATACGTTTCCGTGTGTGTACACGTAGGCGTGTTTGCATGTGTGCACGTGTACATACAGGCACAAGTCTGCGCACACATGCATGCGTACCTAGAAGGGCACAGACCAAAATACCAAATGTAATGGTCTTTAGATAATCAAACTATATGTGATTCATTTTTGTTATTTTTTTCCCTCCTTTACACTTTCCTGTATTGGAAAACAGTTTTTGGCATTGAATATAGTTGTGTACAGGGAGAGAGTGCCACTGAAATGGAGCAGGACCCTGTGGGGCCTTCCTAGGACAGACACACCTCCCCGCATGTCCTCTGCCTGCCTTTTGTCTGTAGAGAAACTTCTGTCAAAGGATAAATTTAATCAGAGAAGTGAGGAAAATGCAGAAGCAGCAAGGAAAGCAGTCAAACAAGACCAAATAATAATAGCTTAGTCATTCCACAAAGTCAAGGACCTTTAGTTCCTCTTCAAGGGCTGTGGATAATAATCTGAACCATATCTTTTGAGCTTTTTTGTAGATACTGAAACTCCCACCAGGTGAAAAAGTTGACTACATGACGACCAGACTATAGCCATGACATAAGCTGCTTCCACGAACTGGCCTCAAAGAAATGGGACCAAACAGGCCCCGGTACTAAAGATGCTGCTGATCTGACCACTGCATGACCATTTCAAGATGACTGTCAGAGCTGGCGTGCTGCTCTGCATGGCACCCTCCCAGCACCTATATACCCCTGAAACTCTCCTTTAGAAGTTCTTGCCCTCTGATCAACGGGGGGGAGTTGGCCATTAGATACATGTCTGCCTTCCCGCCAGTTGCCAGCCTCCTGAATAAAGCAAACTTACCTTTCAACCAACACTTGCCTCTCGAGTATTGGCTTCCAAGCTGCGAGCAGCCAGACCTAAGTTTGGTAACACTGTCAAAGAACCAGTCCTCTAATCAGCTCCAACCAGGGGCACTCAGATCCTTTTTGTGGAATGAGGTGGGGAATGAATCAAAACAGCCGCACGCGTAACTGACAGGCAAGCGGATAGGCCAGTGGGCAGGGGAGGCTCAGATTCGGGTCCGTGGGATTATTTTAGCCTTCTCACGCAGGCTCCCCAGGGTTCTGTCCCATGGCCAGGTGACCTCCCCCCCACTCCCATTCCTGAGGACAGGTCACTGTCCCAGCCATCAGGGTTGTCCTGGGCCTTCCTGAGCAGACAGCTGGGGAAGGCACTGATGTGCTGGGTTCCTGCAAAGCTGCCTGCTCCCAGCCCCCAACCCTGGCCTGCCCACCCACCTCTCCCCAGCCCCACCTGCCGGCCGAGCCTCACCATGATGCAGTTGGGCTTGTTGATGGACCACAGGTTGACGCGGCAGTCATCCCCGCCTGTGGCCAGCAGCCGGCCCGAGGCTTTGCCCAGCACCAGTGAGGACACGTTGCTGGCATGGGCCACGATCTCCTCTATACAGGAAAGAGCAGAGGGACAAGGCAGTCAGGGGCCTGACGGGCCACAGGGAGGAGGGCTAGGCCTTGCCCTGCTCGGCCACCAGCCCTGGCACCCGAAGCCCAGCGGGAGGGCTCTGCCCCCTGTGGCTCCCCTTTGGTGCCCAGACACCCCCATGAGCCGTGGGACGAGGCAGAGTTTGGGCCTGAGACAGAAATGACTATTTCTCAACTTCAGTCATTTCCATCCTTCCCTTAGGCCTCATGATTTTTTTCCTTTTTCTGTACAGCCACAGGTACTGTTATTGACTTACTATGCTCAATTTTTAAAACTGACTTGCTATTTTTATTTAGCTGTGTCGTTTAAGTAATAATATGCATGAAATTTTAAGCTTGATATGTTCATTCTATTTTTTCTATGACACAAAAAGAAAAACGAAAACAATTATTAAAATAAAAAATATTGACCCATGTAACCACCTAAGCGTCTCAGCCGCTGCCTGGTGTTCCTGCTTTGGGGAACACACTTTCAGAACCGTGCAGGTCAACCACAGACGAGCTGACCCCAGGTGAGCTCAGCCAGGGCTTCAGTCCGCAGCTTCAGAATCATGGACTGGGTTCTGGTCTGAGCTCTGCTATTGCAAGCTGTGTGGCCTTAGACAAGTTGCTCACCCTCTCTGAGTGCTGGGTTCCTCGTCGGGTAAATGGGGATAATAACAGTGCTTGGCTCACTGAGCTACTGAGGGTTCAGTGAGGACATGCCTGTGGGCTGCTGCGAGGGGCTGAGTGCTCGTGGCTGCTTGGCAGGCCGAGGACCAGACGCCATGGAGAGCAGGCACTGGGGCCCAGGAGGGTGGGTTGGGTGAGGAGGGAGCAGGACGCAGCCGACTAAGTGGTCTAGGTATGAGGGCCGACCTGACAGAGCGGAAGGCAAGGTCACTGTGGGCGGCCACGAGGGCCCCTGGCTTGGACTGCGGGGGGCAGCAGACATATGTCTCAGAGGACATTGCCAGGGCCTCCAGGGAACAAAACATGGGCAAGGAACCAAGAGGCAGCCCTGGCCTCCGAGCCAGGGCCTGAGTAGCTCCTCCTGAGAACGCAGAGGGAAGAAACAGGTCTCCCCACACAGATGAGGGAAAACCCCAACGCGCTGACGCCCTGAGGCAGCTGCGAGGCCGGCGTGGGTGACTCTGAGGGAGAGGCCAGTGCGGCTGCCCTGCAGAGGCCCCTCCTGGGCACCTGCTCTGGCCTCCACCCTGCCTGGGGGTCTCTGTGGTGCCCACGTCAGATGGCAGGAAGGTTGGGAAGCTGGGTCCAGGAGGGATGCTTGCCAGGTGGCGTGGCTCACAGGGGCTGTCAGAGCTGCCCAGGGCACCAGGCTCCAGGCTCGACCTCACAGACAACACCCCACCTCAAGGCCCGGCTAGGCTAGCCCCAGCAGGGCGAGAGCTCCCAGCAGGCCCAAACCTGAGCCAGGGCCTTGGGGACCCCACCACTGGATTCGAGGAAGCTGGGCCTCTCTGGGGTCCGCACCTCAGCCAAGGAGCCTCTGTCCTCTGGACACTGTAGGGACAGGTGCCTGGATGCTCTGGGGCTCTGGTCACAGACACTTATATGTTCAAGAGCTTCTGTTGGGCCAAACTGACAGCCCAACCCAGCTAGAGGGCAAACCACCTTCCCCCTGAGCACTTTGATCCCCAGCCTAGGGTCCTCTCCCCTTCCCTGAAGACACTCCCCGCATGCGCTGCCCTGGGTGTGTGACCCACCTAGAGGCCTGACTGCCCACCCCGGCTCTCACCCTTCCCAGGCAAAGTCCTGGCTGGCCCCCACTGCACTGGGCCTCCTGGGCACACTGCCACCCCTCTCTGCACCTCAGGACTACTGCCCCCAGAGACAGCCATTAATGCATGATATAAATGTTTCCTGGGTACCTGCTCTAGGCCGGGTGCTAAGAGACAGTGGGTAGGGACAGTGATAAGGTTCTTGTCTTCACACTCCAGCCTGATCAGATGGTCCCTGAAACAGGGCATCCAGCCTGAAGAACCACAGACTTTAGGGTGAGAAGGATTTCAAGGTTGGGCCCTTCTAGAAGGGCTCAGACCACTCCCCTGCAAGCAGCCTGAGCAGGGGGCTGATTGGAGCCCCTGGAGGGACCGGGGGGTGGGGTGGGGAAAGGGGGGCACGCCTCAGGCACCAGGCATAGGCCTCAGCATAGGGCACTGGCCCAAGAGCTCCCACTCTTCCCACTCTGGCCTGAAGGACAGCATCCAGCAATGGTCCAGGCCTGGGTACTGAACTTAAATGTACAAACAAATAAAAACAAATAAAAATCCTCACAGCAGGCCAGGTTGATGGCTGCTGCTCTACCCTGTGGCATAGGCCCATGCTAGTTTCCCAAGCTCAGGTGGCACAACCTGGACCCCACATCCCAGCCAGAGCTGGGGGAACACTGCATTCTGGCCAGAGGCACTGAGCACCTGCACCCCAAACAGAAGACACAAAGAACTAGGTTTCAACGACCGCACGCTGGCCAAGCACGTTCTGATCCTCCCCAGACTCCAGAGCCACAAGGAGCCAGAGGTCATTTGGGCTTGGGCTCTCAAACAGTTTATACCCATGGAAACTGCTGTGCACATGAAATTGTCAGCAGATGCCCAACATGCCTGATCACATCACCTCCCACTTGAATGCTTTAGGGCTTAGCCTTGCCCTTCAGATAAAGCCAAAACTTCAGAAGGGCTGGGGTCCTGTAGACACATGTCCTCACCAGCCTACGTGACACCACATTCTCCCCACTGCTGTGCTGCAGCCCATGGCCTCTTCTGAGGCCTTCCAATGCACCAAGCTTCCTGCCTCAGGGCCTTTGCATACGCTGTTTAGGCAGCCTACAGCACTCCCCTACCCCCACCCCTCATCACCTAGTTAACTGATTCAAAGCACAACTGTTAACTGTTCAAGCTTGGAATTAGGTTCCAAGGAGAGATGGGTCAGTGTGATTATCTGATTCCTGCCTGTTGCTCTCCCCAGGCTCTGAGCCCCACTGCATAGGGACCTTGTCTATTCTGTCCCCCACTGTCTCCCCAGTGCCTGGTTCTTTCCTGGTTTCTCAGGAAAAACAGCTGTTGAAGGTATACATTCATAACTCCAATAAATACCAAGCCACTCTGTCCAAAGTATACCCTCCTTGGGAGCCCATAACAGGATTCTCCCAGAACCCTAGGGCTGAGGAACAATTTGAAAATGGCCCAAACCTCTCATTTACAAATGAGGACGCTGAGGCCCAGCAAAGAGTTTTGCCCAGATTCTCACAGTTAAAAAATTGAAGGAGCCTTGCCCCAGCTTCTGAAAACAGCCCAGGGACAGCTCATAGCAGAGGGTGACCAGTTTGGACACACCAGATCTATGCCAACCAGTTATTACAGGCGGGGTACAGCCCACAGAAGCACCAACGTGTAGAGCAACAGGTCTCAAAATATGATCTGGAGAACACTGGGATCCTCACGATCCTTCTGGGGGTCCAAGAAAACAAAACTACTTTTATCATAATACTAAGATGGAATTTGACTTTTATACTCTCATTTGCTCACAAGAATATGGTGGAGTTTTCCAGGAGATATATGACATGTGAGGACATCATCACTAACGGCATGTTTCTGCATTCTTGTGTTTTAAAATGTCTCAGTATTAATTTCTAACATGGTAAATATTGATAGATATGACTCCCATAAACAAAAACTCTTTGGGGTCCTCAATAATTTTTAAGAGTATAAAGGTGTCCTAAGACCAAAGAGTTTAGAGCTGTCAGTATAGAGTAACGGTGGGGGTGGGTGGTGCCCGGGCTCAGGTACATTCCAGAGGCTATCAGCATCCCTCTGCCTATCCTCTCACCCCAGCCCCCAGCCCAAGATGCCCTCATCTGACGGGGGAGCTTGACTTGTGAGATGTCTGAAAACACCAAGAACATCTTTCAGGATTTCTTGCCCCATCCCGCCTGCCAGCCTAACTGGAAATCCTGCTAAGTGCTTCATTATGCTCATTTTCTCACTTGAATCTCACAGCAACTCTAGAATGGAGGCGTGATTATCTCCTTGCACAGACAGGAAACTAAGCCTCAGACAGGTTAAGTCACCCGGCCAATGTCACCCAGCTACAAAACGCCAAAGGCATGATTTGCATCTTGGTCTACTTTACTCCAAAGCGTGCAGTCTCCCCCTGTCCCTAGAACTGGAGACACAGTTGGGGGTTCAGGCCACCCAGCAACAAACAGCTATCAGGGTAAATGGGGTGAGAAAGAAAACCACTCACGTAACTTCCAGGCCGTCTTGGTGACCACAGGGGTGGCCATCCTTCAGCTGGCTGGCACCTGAAGTTCCACCCACAGTAGACAGTGCTTTCCTTGTGGGGTGGGGGTGGATCCCCCCCCAGACCCGCCAATCAAGTTGGCAGGGAGTTTCCACACATCCAGGCAGAGGGAATGCTTCGTCTCCCAGCCCCGGACCACCTCGTGGTTTTAAATCATCCACAGCAGCAGCCCGTGCGTGACTGTCGGGATCCTGGGTCATGGAATGTCAGGCTTGAGCCATCTCAGCTCAACACTGGGCTGGAACACAAACAGAGGTGATGGCTTGTTAGCAAATACTCAGGGGGAGCTCAGGGCGTCCCTGGGTTTGCAGACCTGCAGATGCAGCTCCCTGGATGACCAAGGCCACTTGATAAAGACAAACAGCCACCAAAGCCACCAGAGCCAAGAGATGCGCTGCAAACTGGGTTTGAGAATCTGGAGAGGGGGTACCTCAGGCAGGGTGACTTGGAATACAGGGAAAAAGAAGGTCCTCCCAGAGGCCAGGATGACGGGAGGAGGCTCTGTTCCAGGAAGCTGGCTGCCTGAAATGCAGCAGCTGCGGTGGGGCGGGGAAGACCACATGTCTGCAGTTCAGATAGATTGCTGGGAGTCACTGTCTGTCTGACGTATGGGAAGGGGGCGGAGTCAGAGGCTAAGTTTAGGGGCCCATCAGAGGCACCCTAGAGATAGGCATTGAAGTCTTCTCTGGGGAGAGCCTCAAAGAGGGCCCTGGGGGTCCAGTTCGTATCAAGGGAACTACACCGGGTCCCTGCAATTCCCAAGGACAGTGCTGGGAACTAGGCCTCCAGTCTGGTCGTGAGTCGGTATGACTCTTCAACTCTAAAAGGCGACCTCATGGAGCCTCCTATCCCCTTCCTCCAAGCCTCTCTCCCACGAACCCTATCCTCGCCCTCCCCTTTCTCCTGGGTTCCCCAGTTCTGACTCTCTAGTCCTCCATTCACTCCTCCTTCTCCCTGCCGCCTGTGTCCCCCCATGCGTGCACATCCTGTCTCCTGGGCTCCCTAACTTGGCCCCTGCCTCGCCAGACCCTCCTGTCTCCCCCTTTCCTCTGCGCTAACAGTATCCCCATTCATTCACTCTCTTGCTTCTTGTGTCCCTATTCATCACCCCTCCTCCTGCTAGACCCCCGGCTCTGCTTCCGGCCTCCCTGGTTTTTCCCCTCCGGCCTCCGCGCCGGTCCCACCCCTCCCGAAGCTGTGGCTGGTCCCTCGGCCTCGCCTAATCCTCCCACTCCTCTCAGCTTACGGGGCACAGGCTCCAGCCTCCCTCCGCCCAGAGCCCTCTCCGCCGCAGCCCGTCCCGGTCCCGGCAGGCTCAGCCCAGCCCCGGGCTCATCCTCCCCTCGCTTCCTTGCGCCCTCGGCCCCGCGTCCACTCCACCTGCAGCTGCGGCTCTGGAGGCCGAGGCTCCGCTCCAGGCGCGACCCCCACTTTCCTCCATCCCCTGGCCTGATTGGCCGCTGCTTGACAACCGACCCTCACAACAAAACCTCCGGCTCAGAGCCTCGCCTTCCTCACCTCTCGCACCAATCAGCCGCCGCGAGCGCCCCAACCCCCTCCGGGCTTGACCAATAGAAGCAGGCGCTTCTGCCGCTTTTCCTTAGTGCCCTCCCCCTTTTCCTGAATTGGACTAATCACGAGGAAGGAGTGTTCAAGAGCCGCCCCTCGGCCTCTAATGAACCAATGCGAGCTGCCGTGTCCTTGATCCCGCCTCCGCCTCAAGATTTCCCTGCCCTCCCCTTTCCATCTCTTCCGCGAACCTAGTTTGCATTTTCAAAATTTGAGACGCCCTCCAAGGGCTGCTGCACCAATCCCTTTAGCAACCGTCCAGGGTTGACCAATCAGCGTCCGCATTATTGGAAAACCAATTCCAGGATAGCCAATGGGAACGGGACCTCGGGAGCAGCGTGACGCCTCGGACCTTCCATCTTGGATTGGAGCGAAGCGGGGACGAGGCCTTAGTCAGCACTTTGCGGTAATTCCTATTTCTTACCTTTGCTTGTGGGCGGCGTTTCCGTGCTCTGAAGACTTTGACGCCCCTCCCTGGCTCGGACGCCGGCTTGAATCCTCCACAGGAGGCGTAGAGGGAAACGGAGTCTGATTCCGGGTCCGAGTTAGTCGTGGAGCCCTGGATGGAAGCCCCTACGGCCTCGGCCTCAATGAATTGATGAGTCGGCTGAACCCTTAGGCGGACCACCAACCTGGAACCCGAGAAAGGCCGACTTCGTTTGGGACTCGTGGGTGGAGTGGGCTGAGGGAAGGGTCGTGACCCGCCGTGAATTGGGGCCGCTACCCACGGAAGTCAGAGGAACAGAGGCAGGGGTCACAAAAATGTCTTGGGAGGGAGCCACTGGAACCATGTTTAGAGGGATATCATGCCCATGAGGTCAGAGCTGGGGTTAAGACTTAGACACATACTCTGGACAAGGTGTATTTTCAGAGCTTTCAGTTTCTTGTCTGCAAAATGAGGGTCATCGCATACCCACCACCACCACCACCACCACCACCACCACCATCACCACCATGGCTAGGGTGGCCCAGCTCACAGAGTGGGAATGGCAAGCCCAAGGTGTGTGCCCCAGAACTTGGGGTCTTGACGCTACACTGCAAGGGACTGGATCCCAGCGCCTCTTCTTATCAGCCACTAATTAGCCATCTGTGAAATGGGGATGGCATTGCTGTATTAAATAAGCCTTGTAAAGGTGGTCCCAGGCCATAGATAAAGAAGGGAAGGAGAAAAAGGCTGGTGCTGGGGCCCGTGAACCATGAGGTACAAATGGCAAATTGCAAGTGTTTATTTACAGGAAAATCAGGAGAAGCAGGAACAGATGGCTGCAGGGAGGTGGTGCAGCAGCGAGGCCAGGTGCCCAAGTGGATGGTCATTAGCTGGGCATAGGGAGCACGTGGGCCAGGCTTTGGGGGAGGTTTCTTTCTCTGGCAGCTTCACTGAGGTCTCAGGAGGGGCAAAGGACCACAGGTGTGGGGACTGAGAAGCATCAAACAAAGACTTTCAGTAACTCCACCAGGCGTGGGTCCTTGTAGAGCTTTTCCTCCAGAGCCAGGTACTTCAGTGGGGCCAGCTCCTTGTGTCTGAAATCAGGGGAGGAATGAGAGGTGGTAAAGGCTTACAAAGCTAGTGCTCAAGGATCCTAGTGGGTCCTCTCAGCTCCTCCGTCTCCTCACCGATTGAGCCGCTGCTCCAGGATGCGGATGCGGAACATGGCCTGAGAGCAGTAACTCAGGTACAAGTCTTCATCCTCGGGCGTCAGGGTCACCTGGTTCTCCTGATACCACTGCTGCTGCTTTTGCAGCTCCTGGGTCTCCTGTGGGCACAGGGAAGAGAGAGCAGGAGGGCTGATGACGACTGACTCTTAGCCAGGCTGCAGGCTGAAATCCCTACAAGGGTCGGACCCGCTACCCCTACTGACAGGAGCCAGAGAAGCACAGGCCTGGAGCCACTGGGGTCTTGTTTAGAGGGATATCATGTCCACGAGGTTAGAGCAGGGGTCAAGACTGAGAGTCATGTGACTCTGGTCAAGGTACATTTTCAGAGTTTCCAATTTGTTGTCTGCAAAACCCACCCCCCCACCACAGAGCTCTTTGAAGCTTAAGTTAAGAGAATGCATGGGAACTGTGTGGTGTGTACCTGACCAACAGAAATGGGTCAAGGACTAGGAGCTGTTATAAGGCTCCATCCATCCACCCTTCCACCCAATGAACAAGTGTGAGGAAGGACAACTCGGTCATCTGGACACCCCAAGCACTGACATCCTCCCCCTGCCCCGATTAGTCCCTCACAAGTCTGAGATGGTGAGCAAACAGCCCTGGGCCCGTTTTCTGGTTGAGGACGCTGAGGTCCCCTCCCCTGCCAGGGCCCTGGCAGCACCTTTTCAAACCGGGCCTGGATGAGGTTGGCCTTGTCGATGAGCCGCTGCTTGAAGTCACTGAGGCACTCATCCTTGAGGCGCACGGCCTGCCAGCGTGTCAGCTTCTCTCCCGGTGGGAGCTGTGCCAGAAACGGGGCCAGGTAGTCCAGCTGGGCCTCCGCCTGCCACAGGTGCTCCTCGAGCATCATGCGCTCCTGTGGAGAGGGGGCCGGAGGGGGGGGTCATCTTCATCAACATGTGACCGCACAAAACCAGGCCTCAAACCCAGAAGTGCTTGAGGCCTCCGAGGGGCCTGTGCTGTCTCTTGTAGCCACGATTATTGGTAACAGCCAACTCTCGTGTCTCACGTGAATTCACGTGTCTCTACTTGAGCCCCAGAACATACCCAGCACTCAGCAGATGCTTGCTCAGTAAGTGGTAATAAAGAGTGGTTGTTAATGATGTTAAATCAAAAACTGCTGGTGAGTCCCTTTTTCTCTTCCACGCTGGGGCCTTATCTATGTCCTGTGTTGGCAGCCAGGGGCCAGTGAAGTTGGAGATGTGGGGGCCGATGCCCAGCCCTGGGAGTCTGAGAACCAGACATCTGATGCCCTGTCCTATCTCGCCAACCTCAACCAATTGGTTAGTGAAGGGGATTTAGAAGCTGGCCTCGAAAACCAAGCTGGGTCTTGCAACCTGAGGCGGTAACGTGAACGCCCTACGCGCAGGGTCGGATAACTCAGGCCTGAGGCCAGAGTCAGCTGTGAGAGCTACTGGGCCAGGCCGCGACCTCCAGGGAAGCCCCAGGTGGAGGTGGGCACACAAATTTCATTCTTTCCTCGTGCAGTAGAGGTTTTGGCTTGGCCACAGCCCCTGGAAGTGGGGGAGACTTGGCTTGCATCCTGAGTGCTCTCTGGGGTGACGCATGGAAATGGTCAGCTCAGCAGCAAGGACGACCACCATGGTGTCGATAACTTCATCCCCTATAAAGGGCTTTCCGAAAGAATCCCTGATCATCAGCACCCTGGAGGCCAGGGAGTGTGGCTGGGGGAGGGGTCAGGGAAAGCCAGGGCCAGGGAGCAAGGCTCACCATGGCCTCCCGATACTCCTTGCTCTTCTCGTTGCGCTTGGTGTCGTAGATGGAGATGGTCAGCACATGCGCTGCCTCCTCTTCCTCCCGAAGCTTCAGGATCTCCAGCACCTGAATTGGGAAGTGGGGGCGGACGTGGTGAAGACACACCCCCACCCCTGCCACCTCCCATCTGCCCACTCTCCCTTGGGACCCGACCTCCAGCTCTGACTCCCAAGCCTGATGCCTGGCCAACTTCTCCTCGTTCTTCAGCTTCATCATGGCCTCGTACTGGTAGAGAAGCTTCTTGGTGTGCTCCATGGGCTCCACCTGGAACAACCACCACAGTGACACGGAGAAGCAGCAATGGCTGGGGTTGTAGGCAGATTCTGGAGCCAGACCTCCTGGGTTCAAATCTTCCCCTGCCATTTTTCTAGCTGTGCAACCTCAAGGAAGTTGCTTAACCTCTCTGGGCCTGTTTCTTTCTTTTCTTTTCTTTTCTTTTTTTGTGCCGTGGCATGAGGGATCTTAGTTCCCCGACCAGGGATCGAATCTGTACCCCCAACAGTGGAAGCGCAGCATCCTAACCACTGGGACTGCCAGGGAATTGCCCTCCCTGGGCCTGTTTCTTCATCTATAAAAACACAGCTAATAATAAAAGAGGGACTGGAGACTCAGAGGGGCTAAGGAATGTGTCAGGAGAGTGAGAATCTGAACCAGGAAAACCAGCCCCGTGGAGGTGGTGAGATCTACTACAGCCTTGGTCCCAGGATCTGCTCTCGCCCAGGACTAGGGGGCAGGGACAATGAGTAGTGGAGGCCAGCTGGGTTGTCTTTCTTGGTGGAAAAGAGGAAGATTTTCAGAGGCGCTCAAAGAGAAGTATCCCACATGGGAGCTCTTGATGTTCCCAAGGGGCAGAGATGAATTTCCAGGCTGGGAACCAGGACTTTCTATCCCAGTTCTCCCAAGTTGCTGGGACAGGACAGAGGGCCCCAGGGCACTCTCCTCACCTCACCCCCACCTGCCCCTGCCCGCCACGGCCCCCAGGCGTACCTCAAAGCTGAGACACATGTCAGGCGTCATGATGATCTTGTTGCCCTTGCTGTCCCCCTCCGTGCGCCACAAGAACTCACGCTTGGAGGCCGTGAGGTGGTCCTCGCGGCAGTGATAGCGCAGCTGGATGCGCTCATCCAGCAACAGAAACACGCGCTCTGCCACGTCTTCATCTGCAGGCTTCGCAGGGTTGCGGGAGAATCGCTCTGTGATTTTCTGGCAGGCCAGAACATGCGTAGGATGGGAGGTGGGAAGGGATTTCTGTGCCTGAGCTGACGACAGCAGCAAAGGACACTCAGGGATGCTGGGGTCTGGGGTCATTTGGGGGGTCATGTGGAACAGCCCCTCCCAGCTAAACAATGGATCTCAAGGCCCCAGGGGTTCTCGGTGTCTGGCCACTCCAGCCCTGGATGGTGCTGGATTTCTTCTCTAGCTCCCTCCACAAGATGGGGAGCTCACCACCTTTGCAGGCAGCCTGCTCTACAGCTAGACATCCCTTACTGCTAGAAAGAGCTTCTTTGCTATTCAGACATTAAACATAGGTTGCAAATAATTTGTAATGATATGGAGAAAAAAATCTCACATTTTAATGTTAAGAGGGTGATACAGGAATTCTACCTATACACACACACACACACACACACACACACAAATCTTAAGTTAGAAAAGATTCTCAAAACCAAACCTATTAATATGTGGTAATATCTGAGAATTGGCATTCTGAGATATTTTTACTTTTTACATTTTTACATGTTTTCTACATGTTTAGTCACGAGTGTGTTTTTTTTTTTTTTGCGGTACGCGGGCCTCTCACTGTTGTGGCCTTTCCCGTTGCGGAGCACAGGCTCTGGACGCGCAGGCTCAGCGGCCATGACTCACGAGCCCAGCCGCTCCGCGGCATGTGGGATCCTCCCGGACCGGGGCACGAACCCGTGTCCCCTGCATCGCCAGGCGGACCCTCAACCACTGCGCCACCAGGGAAGCCCACAAGTGTGTATTTTTTATAACAGTAAGGAAATAATACCTCCCTGGCCCAGCGGCTGAGGGCACCATCTGGCATCGGACAGACCTGAGACTGTGTGTTTGGTAAAACTGGAAAGGTCGCTCAGTAAAGAAGTTTCCCTGGAGGGAGTCAGGGCTGTTCGCCTCCAGGGGTAATCTTGGCCCACCAGAGGGGGCGGGCACCCTGTCCCCAGTACCAGCGAGTGCTCACCACCACGGGCCGGGGGTTTGACTCTGCACTGTTCAGAGACAACTTCTTGATCCGGGGCCCGAAATTGACATGGCGGTAGGAGAGGAGGTCGGGCCGCCCTTGGTAGTACTCCGTCATTGTCCTGGGCGTCTCCTCCCGTTTGATCAGGCCGTCCACGCGGGCCGTTTCATAAAACTCCATGACGCGGTCCATCTCGGGTTGCATGGACGTGTATGAGTGCGCTGCCGGGGGAGGGGCCGCGGAGAGGGCTGGCTGAGCACTAGGAGCTCTGGCCCCTGGCTTGATAACCCGGCCCCTGGCCCCAGGGAGGAGCGTTAGTACGTAACCAGTGCCCTAGTGCTGGGTATTCAGGCTGCTTCCAACTTTTTTGCTATGATCAACACCATGATGAACGTCTGCAGTTTGCATTTTTTGTCCTTGACTGCTATTTGCTGAGCAGTAGAACTGCTGGTCAAAAAGCCTACATATTTTAAAGCTATTATTGATTGTTTTGCCCAACTGCTCTCCAGAAAAGTTGCGCCAGTTTGCTGTCATACCAGCAGTGACAGGGATTCACTTGCTCACACCTGGTAGGACCATTTTTTTTCATCTTTGCCAACATAAGGGTTGTAAGATGGTCCCTTATTGATTTAGTTTCTTTCTCTCTCTCTCTCTCCCTCCCTCCCTCCCTCTCTCTCTCTTTCTTTCTTTCTTTCTTTTTTTAAAATTTCAACCACCAAGCAAGGTTGGTCATGTTTTTAGATGTATATTGACCCTATGTTTTTCCTTTGTGAATTCTTGGATCAGGTTGTGAATTCCCAGGACGTGTTCTTCCCTCCCTTCCCAGCCTCCTGGGCTCGTGGCCGTGTCTGCACCTCCATACTTCTGCCCTCTGCATCAGTCTTGTGGGGACACTTGTTGGTTTTCTTGCTCAGCATCCTAACCCCTGTAAATGTGGCCCCCACTGGATGCCCGATCCCAGCCACAGCATAGGCTGCGGCCCTGCTTTGCCTTTCCTGGAAGAAACCTGTCAACGTTTCCTCGGATTTTCTGTGTTTCCCCTTACCTCCCATGTGTCTGCTTTGCCTAGGGAGGAAGAGGCCCTTTCTGTTGCTTGCCGCCCAAGAACCCTGTCAATACGTGGATGCTGGTTCCTCCCACTACATGCCAGCTGCAGGGAGGCTGCTCTAAGGAGCACGTGAGGCCCCCAACCTGGGCACCTAGCTGGCCTAGCAGTGGGGTCTACGCACCACGCAGAGCCTGGGGGTGGCCCGGCTTGAAGTAGTCGATGTTCAGGCCCGTGACCTTGTTTATGTGCTTCAGCTCCAGCATATCCTTCCGGTTCTGGAACCACTCCTTTATCTCCAAAATCTTGGTACCTGTAGGCCCCAATGCGTGCTTGAAGCAGCCAGGCCAGCTCCCTCAGCCTCCATGCCACCGCTCCCAGCACACGGAGGCCAGCAGGGCCCACACTCACACCAAGAGAGGGGCAGTGACATGACCGAGGTCACGTGGCGTGTTGGGGGACCCAGCTCTCCTGCTCCCCGCAGCCAGGGCTGCCCCCTTACACTGCAAGTCCTCGTAGGTGGTGAGGCGGCACACAAGGCCGTTGTTGTTGAGGTACGGGGCCCACTTCTCCAGCCTTGCCCTCTTGTACTGTATCACCTTCTTCCCATTTGGGCAGCGGGTCTCGAACGCTGCAGACACAGAGTGGGTTGGGGTCCTTCCTCCCCAGATCAGGGGAAGGGAGGGCCAGCTCCCCCAGCCCCCCAGCCACTCGTCAGCCTCTGTGCACTGTGCTGTCTGCAAGGCTCCTCCAGCCCTCAAACCTGCTCCATGGAGGCACAGGAAGAGTCACCAGGGGTGGCTCCTGCCCTGGACGAGATCTCAGCTTGAGCCTGACCACACCACACTCTCACTGCCAGGCCTTGGCTGGAAACACCATCCCCTCCTGCCCTTACTGGGCTGACTTATTCTGATCCCTTAAAACTTAGTTCCCATGACCTCTCCTCCCAGAAGCCCTTTCTGCCCCCCACCCCAGCCTCCAACCCCCTGGGTTCCCATGACACCCTCTTTAGCCCTTCCTACCCTGTTGGGATGGCCTGGGCCCTCCCCATGGGTCTAGGCACTCCCCCACGGGAACCTCAGCAGCCAGCAGAGGTTGGCATGGGGCACAAGCGTGCCTGTCCCCCTGCTTTCCCTGCCTGCCCCTTTTTGGTCCTGAGACCCCCTGTGCCCTCTGAGTACTGTGCACAGTCTCCTCCTGGCAGAGTGGGGTGAGGGATGGGAACAGCTGTGTCCTGGTCCTCGGTCCTCCATCACCGGCCACACTCCATCATCCCGGCTGGGTTAACTGAGCCCTGTCCTGTATGCCAGACTGGGGTCAGGCCCCAGGCTGCAGAGCTGAGTGCGTATGTTGAGAAGGAAAAAATGAAGAGGTTGCAGCAGAAAGCAGGCCATGGGGGTGGAAATGAGGGACCAAGGCAGCCTCTGCTGGTATCCCCCTGTCTAGTTGTTGCCACAGACATCCCCAGAAGCCCGGAAACGAGTGAAAGTGCAATACCTTCTGGGGAGATCTCAATCTGCTCCACCCACGAGCACGGCATGTCGAAGCTCTTATCCTCATCCTCCTTGCCCTGTTGGGAGAAGTGGGGGTGGGGTGGTGGTTCTGATCAGGGCTGGGCCGTGGACCCGAAGTTACGGTCAGAGCCTCTGCCTCATCCCCCAGGGCCAAGCTGGGGTGGCTCGTCAGCTCCCCCAGGGGAGCCCAGAGGTCTCGAGCAGTTCTGACCTGGCTTGACCCGAGACAGGGGGGAGAGAGGAGGAGTCAGCTCCTCCCTGTACCCACCTGGTGCCCGGCGAGGACAGCAACACCCTGCCCTGCATGCCCTACCTTCCCTCTGTCAACAGAGGCACGAGGAAAGCCACAGGCCCTTCATTAAAACTGAGGCTCGGGCTTCCCTGGTGGCGCTGTGGTTGAGAGTCTGCCTGCCAGTGCAGGGGACGCGGGTTCGAGCCCTAGTCTGGGAGGATCACACATGCCGCGGAGCAACTGGGCCCATTAGCCACAACTACTGAGCCTGCGTGTCTGGAGCCTGTGCTCCGCAACAAGAGAGGCCGCGATAGTGAGAGGCCCGCGCACCGCGATGAAGAGTGGCCCCCACTTGCCGCAACTAGAGAAAGCCCTCGCACAGAAACGAAGACCCAACACAGCCACAAATAAATTAATTAATTAAATTAAACAAACAAACAAACAAACTGAGACTCAAAGCAGTTAAGGGACTTGCCCAGGACCCCTAAGCCTCAGTTTTCTAACTGTAAACTGAACCCCCTGGGAGGATTGACTGATAAATGTACATAAGGGTTTGGGACACTGCCTGGCTGCCCTTATTATTTTTCTTTTTGAGCCTAGTTTCCCCATCTGGCAAATAAGGCCTGGTCTAGACAAATGGTCCTCAGGTTAGGTAACCACAGAAACTTGGATAAGATTTTCTCAATTTAAAACTTTTCTCCCCACCAAATTGCTCAGACCTCTGACACCTGCTCAGCTAATCTGTTCACATTTTGAGGCCAGCAGGGGGCGCCAGTGCCCCAGGATTTACTGCACAGGGGAGGAGGCTCTCTGGTCTCCAGACATGAGGACGCTGGCAACACTCAACACCATGTGCAGGTGGGTCTACACAGCTATGCCAAGCACATCACACCAGTGGTCTCACTTTGTCCTCAACCAGTCCCAGGAGGTAGAACAGAACCACTTTTGAGAACCCAGACTGTCAAATCCCAGGTTCAAATCCTAGTTCTGTCACTTACTGCCTGTGTAACGTCGGGTACGTTACTTCACCCCTCTGTGTGTAAGTCTTCCTATCAGTAAAATGGGACATGATAATACTAGTACCCACCTCGCCAGGTAGTTGTGAAGACTTAGACAAGTTAATTTAAGTTAAGCACCTACTGGCACTGAGAAAGGGGCATATGCGTGTTACCTATGGGCTGAATTGTGTCCCCTCAAAATTCACATGTCCTAACACCCAGCACCCCAGAATGTGACTATATTTGGAGATAGGATCTTTTTTTTTCTATTTTTTTTAATAAACATTTATTTTTGGCAGCATTGCTGCGTGCGGGCTGTTGCGGCGAGCAGGGGCTACTCTTCGCTGTGGTGCACAGGCTTCTCATTGCAGTGGCCTCTCTTGTTGTGGAGCACAGGCTCTAGGTGCGCGGGCTTCAGCAGTTGTGGCACACGGGCTTAGTTGCTCCGCGGCATGTGGGATCTTCCCGGACCAGGTCTCAAACCCGTGTCCCCTGCATTGGCAGGTGGATTCTTAACCACTGCACCACCAGGGAAGTCCCTAGAGATAGGATCTTTAAAGAGGTAATTAAGTTAAACTAAGGTCATTAGGTTGGGCCCTAATCCAATACGACTGGTGTCCTTATAAGAAGAGGAGATTAAAACATAGACACGCACAGAGGGAAGAGGCTGAGGACCCAGGGAGAAGGCACCCTCTACAAGCCAGGGAGAAACCAACCCTGCCGACACCTTGACTTCCAGTCTCCAGGGCTGTGAGAAAATAAATTCCTATTGCTTAAGCCACCCAGTCTGTGGTGCTTTGTTTTGGCAATTCTAGCAAATGAATACATCACTTATTACTACCATGAATGTAACCAACCCCACTCCCCCATTTCACATGCAGACGCTGAAACTGAAGCTTCCAACATTTAGGAAGTTTGCCCAAGATGTCAGAGCCAATAGTGAAGGCCTCTGGACTCCTGACTTCCACGCACAGGGCCTCATGCAGACCTGCCTGACGGCCCCTGACTAGGAGATCAGAGATGACAAGGCCAATGCCCGTCAGAAGGGCTGACTGGATGGACAAGAAAGGCCTGGAAGTGTGTGTGGAGGATCATGGTGACCACGCAGGAAAGGCCTGGATGTGAGGAATGGCTGGCCCTGGGGCTCCCCTGGCTTGTGGAGAGGGTCTTATCGCCCTCCTCCAAGGGGCATGTTCGCTAGGCGCAGGGCAACCCCTGAATGCAAGTCCCAGCCCTCCCCTGCACCACTGGGGGGTCCTGGGCAGGTCACTGGACCTGTCTGGGCCTCAGTCTGCCCACCTGTAAAACGAGGGCATGGCCCAGGCCCTTCTGCTTTGAGGAATCTATAATTGGTCTATGTGGACTGCCCCCCACGCCATACCCATACACGTGGCGGGGACATGTGTCAGGCTGGCCCGAAGCAAGACAGGTTGTCGAGTCCCCTCCACTCCCCGGCCTCCAGCCCTCAGAGGCTCACCAGATTTTCCACATCATCGTCATCGTTCATCCCGTCGTCCTCCTCCTCAGTCAGGGACAGGAGAGGCTTGTCAGTCTCCAAGAGCAGGTACTCCCACCTCACAGGGTCTCCCAGGTCAAAGACCAGGTCCTGGTGGAGGAGGGGATCGCTGAGAGCCCTCCACAGTCGCCACGCCCCCTCCTGCTCCATGGGGGGCAGGGAACAGCCACGCCCAGGGGGAGAAGGCACCAGGCTGGGTCTCAGGGGGGCAGAATGTGGCTCCAGGCCGCCTCTGAGCGTCCACACCTGCCCTCCTCATCCCCGCAGGGAGACCGAGGCCCCAGGGGGGCTGGGACTCCCTTCCTGTGTTGGTCTCTGTGAGAGACTTGGAAACTCTCTGGCCTGGGATGGCCTGGATGTGGAGGTCAGTCTACATTGTCGGGGGAGAGCGGCACCTGGGCAGTGTTTAGAGCAAACGCAAGCCAGAGAGATTGTACAGGCAGGGAAATGGCAGGTTCATCTTTCTCACCCCGTGCCAGCAGGAAGGGAACTAGACATGCACGCAGAAGAGGGAAGTGCGAATTTCTCTCCCCTGGTGTGGGTCCTTCACCTATTTTCAGTCCAGCCCACCTGAGCCTGGGCTCACCTGCCAAATAACTCCCAGCAGGTGGGGAGCACCATGTCCCCGTCTACCTCCCCGGGGTGGTGTGCCCTCGCTCCCAACTCCAAGATGGTAGCTGCCCACAATGGTTTCAACATGAAGCTCCGCTGACACCAGTCCTAATGCTATAGTCCTCACTGTCCTGAGTCCTGGAGGGCTCTGCTGGGAGGTGGGAGGGGTACACGATGGGGGAGGGTAGTGAGGGAAAGAACTGCTTGTAGATTTAAGAGCCAATAGTCCAGGCTTCGTGGAGAGGAATCAAATTACACAGACGTTTGAATTTCTTAAAATCATGTCCTCCATTCTGTCACTTTTTTTTTTTGGCTGCACCGTGGGGCTTGTGGGATCTTAGTTCCCCGACCAGGGATTGAACCCGGGTCCTCAGTAATGAAAGCTCGGAGTCCCAACCACTGGACAGCCAGGGAATTCCCCATTCTGTCACTTTTGTAAGTAGTAAGCGGTAGTTAGATGTTTTGCTGCTTTATCTTAAAGTTCTATCTCTATAGGAAAAGCATAAACGAAGGGACAACTACGACATCCCAGTCTCTGAGTGGTACCTCACTCCAAGGCCATTTCAGGGTTCTTTGAAGGGGACTTCCCTGGCGGTCCAGTGATTAAGACTCCGCGCTTCCAATGATGGGGGCGCGGTTTCAATACGTGGTCAGGGAACTAAGATCCCACATGCCACGTGGCGTGGCCAAAAAATAAATTAGGAAGAAAAAATATCAAGGTTCTTTGAAGGAACAAAGCAACCACTCCTGTGCTCATGGGGCAGTAAAAGTGACAGCCAGTGTCACGGTCTCTTTCTTCGTGCCCTCACTTGGTGATGCAGTACTGCCCCTCTGGCCTCACTTTCCCACCAGGCCACCCTTCCATCTTCATCTCATTACTTCTATTATCCTTGATATAAATTTCCTCCACCTGGCACTGGTACAGGGTGTGCTGGGGGGAGGCTGAAGGAACTTCCACCCAGAAGAGGGCCAAAGGAGGACTGCAGCGGCCTGCGAAGGGCTGTTATCCCTCAGAGGGCTCTGACCACCGTGGCGGCTATGAGCTTGGGCTCTGGCGGAGGTGGTCTGGGCTCTGCCCCATCTGTGTGGTGAGGAAGACGTTCTTTCTCTAAAATGACAGTAACGCTAGCTAACCTTTACTGAACAGCATGGGATTATTCTAAGCACCTACCGAATGTTATTTTCCACAACCCTGTGAGGTCGTTGAGGACTGAGCCACCCTGGACTCAGGGGCTCAGGGAGGCTGGGGGCTGGCTGTGTCTCCTTTGCTGAAGGCAGGTGCATCTGAATGTGTATCAAATCTGCCCGCCTCCCACACGGGGGCGACAGCAATCCCTTGGAGATGTTCACTTCGGTATAGGGGGCGAGGGGCCCAGGACCTACCTTTGGGAAACTGGCCTGGTTGTAAATGGAAGACCTTGGAAATAACAAAAGAGCACAGGACTTGGTGCCTGGAGCCTGTCTCTCTTTTTATTTGCATACAGCTCAATGAATTTCCATAAATTGGGTGCACCCAGGTTCCCTGCCCCCGGATCAAGAAACAGAACATTGTCCAGACCCCAGAAAGTCCCCTGGTATCCAGTTACAACCTCCCTCCAACTGTGTGCACGTATTTTCAACTTCTGTAAATGGCACTGAGTTTTTTATACGTATGTATGTATGGAAATTCATTGAGCTGGACGTGTAGGATGAGTGCACTTTCCTGCATGTGTATTGCACTTCAATACAACATTTTAAAAAAATCAGATGAACTAACAATCCACATTTTATAAGAATATACAAACCAAAAGAGCGACAATAATCATATTGAAACGATTATGTATGGGCAAAGGAGTGGGCCCTGGGCACTCAGCTACAGGGAAGGTCCAAAGCCCTCCTGGCCTGGTGGCCAGATCTCCCCACAGGTCACACCTGCCTTCACCCACTGTGCCAGCCATACCCGCCCAGGCCCCGCCCAGCACCTTGCAGCAGTTCCAACAGTCCTGCATGTTGACCCAGTAGTTCTTGTGGTTCCAGAGGCTCTCTATTCCCAGGAAGTTGTCGTCTTGGGTGCTGTAGCTGCGTGCAGTGAACGGGTCAATGAAAAAGCTCTCGGGCACCTCGCGTTTCCCCGACAACACCAGGACCCAGGAGTGTACCCGCAGGCCATGCAGGGGGTCGGTCTTTGCACTCTCCTGCTCCTGCATGGAAAAGGTGGGTGACCATGAGCCAGATGGATGGGAAGGGGGCCATCAGGGGCCCCCTGGGGCTGGGGAACTGGCGAGAGAACTGAATGCTGATCCACACTGCGCTGTTGGCTGGCTTTGTGGCCTTAAGGACATCATCCCACCTCTGAACCCATCTTCTTATCAATAAATTGGAGGATCTGACTTGACCTGTGGTTTACAAACTTGACCTTTTAGAGCTCTAGGGTATCTGGGATTTACTGTCTTTCCATGTTGTGATTCTGGGTGAGATTTCATCCAAAGAAAGATAGAGGGACACCATGTGGCTTCATTGTCTGCATCCCTCTGGGCAAAGGGTCACTGTGCCACGTTCATTATTGCATCCCCAGGGCCCGGACTAGAGTAGACCCTCAGTAAATACTATATGGAAGGAAAGGAAAGAAGGGAGGGAGGAAAAATAGGTGAGAGGGATGATGAGAGTGTGGGTGGCTAGAAGGAGAGATTGGAGGATGGATGGATGGAAGGAAGGATGGGAGAATGGATGTAGAGTGTATGTAGGTAAATCTTCAGTGAGAGTCTGAACAAGGACACCAGAACTGCACAGCATAAAATGAGTTGCTTCAGGCGGCAGAGCTGTCTGATGTTAGAACTCTGTCACCAGAAGCTGGCTGACTACACTGGGGATTCCCACAAGGCCGGGCAGAGGTGGGGGGTGGTGGAAGGTTGGAGGAGGGGATTTGGACCTGGGGGCCCATAAACACATCCCTTCGTGATCCGTGTCTGTTTCCCCATTCCCAGCAACCCCCCCTCTGGAGCTGAGTTCAAGGGTTGAGGGCTGAGGATGGCGGACCCACCGCGAGGCGCTCCCCCTGCTTCAGCCGCTTCTCCTCCTCGGCCTTGACTCCCTCCTGCCTTTTTATCTCCTGCTCCCGCTCAAACCTGCTTGTCAGGTCCCTGGGCGGTTTGACGGCGTACTTCTTAGGTGGTGCCTTTTCCTCCTCCTTGACCATCTGTCATCCAACAAGAGAAAAAGGGTCAGCAGCCCTTAGTGGCCCGCCTGCACAGCTGCTCCCGGAGCCTGCTGGCTTTCTGACCCTGAACGTAGAAAGAGCCTCAGCTCCAGACCTGTGACCATGGGCCAGTCCTCCCACTTCCCTACCCACAGGCTCTTCTGTAAAAGTCACTGAGAATAATGAGAACATTTTCCGCAGAGTTATTCTGACAAGTAAAGACAGGAAAATGTCCGTCTGAGCTGCCCATCCGGGCAGGAGCTCAGGAAATGCGATTTCCCCTCTTCATTTCCCACGGCCTAGACTAGCTCGATCTGGATCTGATCTAGAAAGTGGGACAAATTGCCCGGAGTCAGATTTTCCAGATTTTGTCACTGCAGGATTTCATATGTTGACTTGAAGTGAGAGTTTACTGGGCTAGGAAAGAGAACAAAGCCTTCGTGTGTGTGCGTTTGTGTGTGTGTGTGTGTGTGTGTGTGTGTGTGCGCGCGCATGAGTGCGCACGTGCATACAAATGTGTGCTAGGTGGCGAGAAAAATGTCCAGGAAAGGACACCACAGAGGCTGCATAAGGGGGCCTATTATGAGGAAGAAATAGTGAATCTCCATGGTTTAGAGTCAGACAGACTGGGCCTTAGCTCCCAGGTCCCCAGTTACCAGCTACGTGACTTTGGTCACAAAAATTGTTTCATCTCGACACACTCATCTGTAAAAGAGAAGTGATAATTCCTACCACGCAGCGCTATTGAGAGGAGCAACCAAGTCAATGGACATGTGAGTTGTTTATAGACTGGAACGCTCTCAGCATCCATTAGCTATTGATATCATTTTCATAATTAAAATTTGGGCTAAGAGGCCCGTATGTGAGTTCTCAGGCCTTTGGAGCCAAAAGCAGTGATGGAGCTTTTTTATTCCATCCTTCTTGGGGAGGTGGCCCTGAGAGAGCAGGCAGGGCTCTCACCTGGTACCTCCCCCTCCTTCTCCGCCAGACTGCAGCCCCGGGGGCCCCAGGTGCTCACACAGGTGTAACACAGGTGCATGTGCATCACGCCGGATGCTCCAGGCCCCTGGATCCTCTGCCCTGAGCTGCAGACACCCGCTGGGGCTTGACCCCGATCACAGAGTCCTGGAATCAATCCAGTTCATGAAAAGCATTTCCTGCCAGTAGTATGGCTATTTTCCAAATGCAAAGAGATGCTTTTATGATTCCCACAGTTAAATTCACTTAAGAGTGTTGTGTTCACAGCAGCCTCGGGTCATTACGGTGCTCTCAGTCAACTAATATAAAAACACAACCACCAGCTGCTGGAGGGCTGGTGAATTCTGTACTGTTAAGAGGTCCTTTTTACCTGGGAGGGGGAAATAAAAAGAAGTAAACGTCTGTTTGTCTGCATTTTCCTTATATGAAAATGGCTGGATGGATTTTTATCAAATGCATAGGATAAATTTGGAAGAATTTGGCTTAAGGTATCAGCCATACGGCATTCACAAATGCGGGGAACACAGTAGCCGAAACTGAGTTACAACAAGGGGAGAGGAGCAGCCAGTTTGGAGAAATGGGCTGTGAGTATTAAGATGCCAAAGATGGAGAAACCATCAGTGGTTTGAAATATGAACTCCTGAAGGGCTGCCTGGCGATGGAGCTGGGGCAGGGGCGGAAGCAGCAGGGACAGGTGGCTTTAAGGGTGGCGTGTCTCGCGCGATGCTGAGGGCAGCATAAGCCCGGCCATACCTCCTTGGGCTTCACGGTGAGTGGGCACACCTCCCGAGTCAGGTCCATGTGGCACAGGTCCTGCGAGCCATAGCCGTAGACGCAGTAGGCATCGTAGCCGGCGCCGAGGAGCATGGAGCAGAGCAGCGTGCTGAAGTCAAAGCAGTTGCCCTCCTGGTACTTGAGCACCGTGGTCGAGGAGTACAGGTAGGAGGGCTGGGCACAGCCAGCTGGTCAGCATAGCCACCCGGTTGCCCCCACCCGCCCTCCCTGCTCAGCAAGGGCTGGGCGCCGGGGCCAGGGGGCCGGCTGGGCCCCACCAGGGCTCCTCCCCTTTGTCGGGTTAGGGAGCCTGCTAAGAATGGGGTGAAAACCACAGATCCCGTGTCCATAAAGTGCACTCCAGGTTTGCCTAGAATTGCAAGGGGCCATGGACTTCCTGATGGGAAAGACCGTCTGGGATGTAGAAGCTTCTGGTCTGTGGCTCTCTGATTGGTCATTTTATGGTTTTATTCCAGAGTTACCCTCACCTTTTACCTCCATCCTTCTCTTCTCTCTGTTTCTCAGCTCTCCACTGTGTACGTATCCTCATCTCCCTCCCTCCATTCTTAATGAGATTGAGCTGGTCAGAAGCCCAGAGATGTGACCTTGGACCATGGGCAGCAGGCCCTCCCCTCTCTCACCTTCCCCACCTCCCGAAGTCCTGAAAGGAAGACTCTGAAGGCAGAAAGAGGCAAAGCAGCCCAAGAGGTGGGAGCCCGGGGACCAGGCTGGCTGTGTGACCTCAGGCAAGCGGCTCTCTCTGCCCAGACAGACTCATGGGCTGTGTCCTGAGGCTGGCCAAGCCTCCTTCTCCCGACCCGCCTGGCTTCCCATCTCAGGCCTCATGGCAGCCCCAGGTGGTGCTTACCGGCTTGAGGGGGTCGGGCAAGGGCACCGCGGACAGGAAGTCTGAGACAAACTGGGCGCAGGTGTCCCAGTTGTAGAGCTCAGGGTAAGGCATCAGTGTGGGCCGGATGGTCGTGCTCACGAACTTCTGCAAAGGGAGAGACCACAGGTCCTGGGGGGAGTGCTCCACCCGGGAGGAGACCATGGTGCTCCCAGGAGGCCGGGGGCCTCGAGGTAGGGAGGCTACGGCTCTCTGGCCTCAGGCTCCTCCTCGGTGCCTTGGGAGTGGGAGGAAGGGATCTCTCAAGGCCCTTCTCCCCAGATCTAGAATAACCCCATGCTGTCCGGGGTGCAGTGATGTGATCACCACCGCCCCACTCGGTGCCGCCAGAGCTGCACCACCTCCCCGATCCCCCAACAGCCCTGTGAGGCAGGTCCCGCTGACCGATGAGGAAGCCGAGGCTCTGCGAGGTGAGCTGACTTGCTCAGGTTCACAGTCAGTAGCAGAGCTGGGTCTGTCTTGACCACCCTGGGGCTGGGGGCCAGGCCTCTGGGGTCGCCCTGTGAATTTGAGGAAGGCCCCACCTAAGGGGCAGCCCCAGTGCAGACCCCACTGACGGCAGCAGGGCAGATGCAGGCCTGGGGTTACCAGATCCAGAGAAGAGGGGACTAGGGATCTGGACGGGAATGGCTGAGTTTCAAATGCTGGCAGCTAATACCAGGGTGAAAAATCACCAGGTGGGCCAGATAAAACAGTCTGTGAGTCCCTGTCAGCCTATGGGCTGCTGCTTTGCAACGCTTGGATTCGTCCCCTGCCATGCCATCTACAGGTGGGGAAACTGAGGCCCAGAGAGACTCAGGGATGTGCCCTGGGTCACAGGGCGGGAAGGAAGGAGGCCAGCGCTTGGGTCCTGGCCCATTTTTGTCTTATTTCTCAGCTTTTCCCTGCATAGGGCTGGCCTCGGGGGCCGGAGACCGCACTGCGTGTCTGGCTGCCCCTTAGGCGGGGTGTGCCGGCTCCAAGCCACCACAGGCCCCCAGGGCTGACTCACAGCAGGCCTGCTGGGGCCTGTGGACATTTGAGTTTATGCTGCCCCTGAAATATAAGCTTTGACCCACGAGAGGTCTGTGCCTGGCCCACCTCCCTCCACCCTCTGCTCTCCAGCCCCTGGCCCTGCCCAGTCTTACAGGCACGTTGCACTCGTTCACTGGGTACAAGAAGAGGGGCACGCGGTCCGGGCACAAATGGCTGTACTGGCGGGAGAAGTTGTCTGCCACCTGCAGCAGGTGTTCCTCCTTGGGCGTGTTGCTTTGGTAGGAAAGGGGCAGCTTGGAGGTGTCAATAGCATCCTTGGTAAAAGTCCTGTGTCCGTAAGAGGGGTGGCATCAGTGTGCGTGAGGCTGGGCCTGGCACACAGGGAGCCCTCCATCCACCTTAGCTGCCTTTGCTCTATCCTGTCCTCATTAAATCCTCACCACTACCTAGGAGGGAAGTATCATTCTTATCAGCTGCCCTTTTAAACAGATGAGGGAAATGAGGCACAGAGAGTTTGAGTGACTTGCCCAGGATCACACAGCTAGGGAGGGGCAGAGTGGGGACTTGGACCAGGCAGCCTGAGAGCACAGCCCTCACTCCTAACCACCTCCTTCTAGGTCCTGGTCCTGCCTCCCAGCCCAGGTACCACCATTCTGCCCGGCTCTCCTGCTGCCTGGCCCTGGTCTGACTCTCACTGGGGCTGCTGGGCCAAAGCCCCCACCTTCCCCACCCCCGGCACTCACGAGGGCTTCTCCGGGATGGAGACCTCAATCTCCGACAGCTTCCTCTCCAGGTCTCTGAGCATCTCCTGCGTCCTGGTGGTGTCCTCCTTCCGCACCTCCATCGGCCTCATCATTTTCTTGGCCCTCTCGGCCCTCTCGGCCTGCTCGGCCCGCTCGGCCTCCTCTTCCTCCTCCACTTTCTCCTTCAGGACCTCCATCTGCTGTGTCTCCGACTGTCTAGAGATGAGGTCTCTGTAGGAGGAATAAATGCACTCTGAGTGGCCGACTTCAGACCAGGAAGGAGCCACCAACATCACCTGTGTCCCTGGGCGGAGGTTTTAGGTGGTTTAGATCACGAAGGGAGGAGGCGAGTCCCTCCTAAACTTCCTTTCCATCAAGGAGAAAGTCTCCACGTGGTGCTAGCACACCTGTAACACATTTCTGACATTTGCAAATTGCCCTTTAAATCCGACAGCGCAGGTCACAGACTGAGAGCTATTGTCAGCGCAGGAGCGGGTAGCTCAGGCTTACTAACCTTGCTTTGTTTTCTGTATATTTATTCTGCCAGTGACCTTCTCTTTCTGGCAGGTGATGTTAATGCTGTATGGATAACTGTAGTATTATGAAGTTTCCTATTAAATATATTTATGAAGTCCAGTAAGTTTAAATTTAAAGAAAATTATTCATAATAGTAAGGAAGAGAAAAAAAAAAGAGGTAACATCACCAACTTGGAACACAGAGAGGGCAAAAATGGGGCTGCCATTAAGGCACCTGGACAAGGGGCAGGTGGGAGTGACACAGCCTCACTCTCCTGGCCAAGCCCTGTGTCAGCTCTCAGGGTGGGGGACCTCTGTGTGGTGGGACACACTGAAATACCATATGTGCTTGTGTGCCCTAGGGAAGCCCTTTTCAGAGCCCAGCCTCACTATGGTGGACCAAAGATCCAGTCCCCTTGTAATTTCCGAAGTGATAAGAACACCAGACGCGTCTTTTTTCCTATTGCGGCAACTCTGGGTGAGCCCCTGGATGGCTCCTGGATGGGGATATGTCACCAGAAAGACCAAGCCGTGATTAGAAGCTTGGAATTTTCAGCCCCTCCCCCATCCTTCAGAGAGGAGAGAAGAGTGGAAATGGAATTAATAATTGACCAAGCCTACATGAGGAAGCCTCCATAGAATCCCAATAGTAGGGGGTTCAGAGAGTTTCCAGGTTGGGAAGGTGACGTCCTGGGAGGATGACACATCCCAACTCCACAGGGACAGAAGCTCCCGCTCTCAGGACCTTCCCAGACCTCTCCCTGCGTATCACTTCATTTACCTGTCCATTTGTATCCTCTACCATGTCCTTTAATAAACTGGTAAATGTAATTGTTCCCCTGAGCTCTGTGTGCCTCTCTAGCAAACTAACAGAACCCAAGGAGGGAGTCATGGGAACCCCCAAATGGTAGCCAAGCCGGACAGAAGTTGTGGGTAACCTGGGGACCGACTACTTGCCATTGGCATCTGAAATGGGGTGGGAAGAGGCTTGTGGGACTAAGCCCTTAACCTGGGGGATCTGACGCTATCTCCAAGTAGGCAGTATCAGAATTGAGCTCAGTTGTAGGACACCCAGCTAGTGTCGTGGGGAATTGCTTGGTGGGGGAAAAACCTACACATTCAGTGACCAGAAGTGTCAAAAGTGAAGGGTTCTGTGTGAGTAGTAAAGGAGAAACACAGAAGGTGGGAGACTGAACTGAGTTTTTCCATTACAGACCCTATGAGGCAGATATAATTATAATACCCACTTTGCAGAGGAGAAAATCGAGGCCTAGAGAGGTTAAGTGCTCTGCCTAAGGTCACAGAGCAAGTAGCAGACCTGGGGTTTGAACCTGTATATTTCTGGCTCTGAAACCCATGCACTTAAGGGCCTAAAGAGACGGGAAAGTTCTAGAAGGGATGTTTATTGGAGGCAGGGTAAGGAAAGACACATAAGGGGAGAAGGCCAAGGTGTCAGTGTGCAGAGGGGGACAGCCACTAAGATGGGCCCTGAGCCCAAGGTCACAGAACACCATCATCAGAGGTGGAGCTGGGCCAGAACCTGCAATATTTATTCCTTAAACCAGGCTGCCTCATCAGCTACAGCGTAGTTTGGGGAAGGCAGTCCTGCTTTACAGTTGCCCCAACTCTGCCCAGAGGTTTTCCCCATCCACAAGCCCTTCCCTGGATCCCCCTCCCCAGCCGGAACCTCCTCCTCCGCCCCGCCCCTCCCCTCACGCACGCTGAAAATTTCCCCAGAAAGTTTGCGGCTGAAAGCCCCCCAGATAGAAGCTGCCCCCTTACCACCCACACCCACGCCCTCCCCCTGCCAGGCTGCCAGGCAGGGTCCAGCCACCCCAGACCCCTGCTCCCATCTCACCCCTCTGAGGACAGCCTGTACACTCTGTTATCTCGTCTCCGTGGTAACATCTTTCAAGGCTGACGGCCGGTCCTGGGAGAAGAGGCTTCTGGGAAATGTAGTCTTTTGACACTACTCAGGTCTGGGTCCAGAAGACCCACTGTGGCATGTCCCTCAGCCAGTGGTGGGCTGGAGCCAGCTTGTGCCAGCTTGCAAGAGCTGATTTTTTAAACTTCAGGAATGTTTGTGAGCCCATTGACAAACACAACCATTATTAAAATTTAAATTATAAAAACGTATAAGTTAATAGATTATATTAAAAACAAAGGTAAATACTCAAAACTCATCACTTCCTAATTATTTTACTGCATTTCATTATTATCTAAGCTCTTGAGGTCATTTATGCCTATTGTATCTTTACAACGAAAATATTATGTAAGTGTGAGCTACTCTGAATCTTTTTCCTTCAGTGATGTCATATTGATAGCTTAAAATTGGCCATGAGATTATTTACACCACAGAAATTGGCAAATGCTACAGACTAGGGCTTTTTCTCTCATCAGGTAGTTGTTAAAACATTTACCAGGACACCACGGCTTCTGCTCCATGCATGGTCAATGTGGCCTTCTTCAAAACATATGGAAACCAGTGTGGGTCCTGGCATGGCTGCCTGTCATAGTGGACAGAGCCAGGCTCCCTGAGTCTTGGTTCTAGTCCAGGCTGGACTGCTGGTTTAGTATATAACTCATGGGACAGAGAAAACTTATCCATTAGGTTAGTGGCCCATGAAAATGCTTAATTTTAATTTATTTTAAATTCCGAAGAAAAAATGAATAGACTGATAATGAATATATAATTATGAATCCACCCAGGATTATAATTGTCTTTGTACCAATGCAGTCACAAAATATAATTTTTTCTGTTCTGTTTTTAAAGGAAAGGGCCCACAAAACTTGTAATGCTGCCTTGTAGTGGGCAGCGGAGTACAGAGAAATACTGCAGGTGTCCTGACAAGGTTATATAGTTGCTGTTATTGATGAAAATGTAGGAATCACCTCATTCTCAATAATAAAGAATAATTTTTTCTTCTGGCTGGAACATTATGTAGTCATGAAAAATAAAGTGTGAAGGATAAATTAGACCAAGGGAAATCCCCAGAGAAGGCATGTGGACATCAGTCCTGGATTTCGCCCTGGGATTACCTCTGTGGGGAATTCACCTGGGATGAGGCCAGGAAGGGAGGAGGAAAAGGCAAATGTGATATGTTAGGCTGGTGGAATGGAGCACAGGCCTCATTGCCCCTTTTTTCCCATGCAACACCTAATTTCCTTTGTAAAATGATTTATTCCCCTTTACCCACTCCCATTCCCTGCCCACATAGACATCATTCTGATGCGCTCCCCCCCGCAAATGAGCATTCTTTGGCATACTCCTGGTGTTTTTCATTTGTGTTAATGATATTGTATTAATATCTCTATTTCTTACATTTTCACTAAGAACTGTGTGTTTAAGATCCACCCCAGTTGCTGTGTGTCCATGGACACACAATAATTACCTCTCTACTCTCCCAGCAGTGGACACCCTGCTTTGCCATCAACTTCCATTATCCACAGGTAATGCAACACATGTCATCGGTGGAGTCCTTTCTAGACCAGTAAATGTTTCTCTGGGGTAAATAACCAGGAGCGGGATGGTTGGCTCAGCAGCGGCACCTCACTTTTCTCCAGGCAGCGAAACCTACACGCTCCCCACCTCCCACAATGCACGGGGGAGCCTGGTACCCTTGACCCCACCAGCAGCTGATATTCTCTCCCTTCCTTATGTTTGCCAGTTTCATAGAGGTACAATGAGATCTCGCTGTAATTTAACATGCCTCTCTCTGATTACTAATGATTTTAAATGTGTCTTCATGTGCTAATGTGTTAGTTTTAGGCGTTTCCTCCTCTGAAATTGTCTTTTAAAACCTCAGACCATTTTTCTTTATTGGGGAAGTATCTTGTTTGGATTGCAGGACTTCCAGATGTTAATCCCTGGTTTCAGATGCTGCAAATACCTCCCCCCATTCTGTCACATGTCTTCTAACATCTCCCATGGTGACCTTCATTAAACAGAAAACCTTAATTTTGATGTAATTAAATTTATCAGGTTTTGGTTTGATGTTTTGTGCTTATGAATTTTTGTTTGAGAAATCCTTCCTTGCACTTAAGTCACAAAAATATTTTCCTATGTTAACTTTATAATTTTGCCATCCCATTTAGACCTTTACTCTGCCTGGAACCCATCTCTGTAGGAGGGGTTAAGTAAGGATTTTGTTTTATTTTTCCCCATACAATGAGCTAATTTTCCAATACCACCATCAGACCATTCGTCCCTTCTTTGTGATGTCACTCTTGTCGTGTATTAAATCCCCCAGGTGCATACGAGTCTGCCACTGAGCCCTCTGTTCTGTTCCACTGGTCTTCATGCCTATCCCTGCACAGACTCCATGGTGAATTTATCACTATGGCCTTGTAAAATCTTTATATCTGCAGGTCAGTTCTTCTTTCTATGTCCTCTTTCATTAAGGATGACTTAGCTATTTGAGGACTATATGCCTTAATATAAATTTTAGAATAAGTTTTAGAAAGTCTAAAAATATCATTTAGAATGTTTACTGGAATCACATTGTATTCATAGATCAAATTGTGAAGAACTCTTATCTTTTGATATTGTTACCTCTCTGAAAGCACAGAGCAAATAGGTCTTCTTATTTCCTGTCTATTTGTTAGATTGTAATGGAAAAAATACTAGGAATGAAGAAATTGAGGCAGAACAGAGAGAACCAGGCAGGGAACCACGGTGAGGGGACACTCTTCCTGCAGCACACAGATGACCACTGCAACCCAGAGCCTGATAAAGTGTCAGCCAAGGCCAAGCTCCGGCTTAGTCACATTCACGCTGGGCCAGGTGGGCAGCCGTCTTAGCCAGTATCTCATTTAATCATCAGCCCTGTCGGGCAGCTACTGCCATCCCTGCTTTGCAGATTCAGTAAGTGGGGAATTGGTCCAAGGCAAAGAATCTGGACCAGGCAGGCTGACCTCAGAGTCCATGCTCATAACCATGGTGCTATCCACCTCCCAGGCTGCTCTTGTGATGATTCAGTGGCAGGGAACCCTGTCTATCCACGCTGGACCTTGGGATGTATTTTTGCCACAGCCCTCCCTGGCCTGAGCACGCGCTCCACTTGGCACTTGGAGCCACTTTTGCAGTGACTTCAGGCAATGAGGGATCCCAGCCCCTCTGCCCCTGCCTGGCCCTGGGGTGGAGAGCCAGGCAGAGAAAAGGACATCCGTACTATTAGCTACGCTCCCCGTCTGCCCTCCGCATCTGCACCTGGAAACGCACCCCATGCGGCGCTTGTTGTTCTGTTGGTCGCACATCCCACTGAGTACGTCTTAATGAGAAAGCAAGGAAGAAGAAAGAAAAAGCCACCACCCAGGATTTCCCTTGAGACTCGGGGGTCAGGAATGAGGTGATAATTCTTAAACCCATGGAGACCCCAGCTCTACTGTTGGCCCAGCTTGCAGGGTGGTCTTGGGTGGGTCCCTGGGCCTCTCTCGGCCTCCATTTCATCCTCCCCACCCAGGGCTGGTCCACTTGGCAGAGCTGTACAAGGAATCCGGAAGGGAGCTTTAAACTTCATACCCTCCCAGTTTACAAACAGGTTGCAGAAGCTCACAATCTGCTTTACACCCAGGTTTTCTTTAAGCCAAGGGGGGTTCTCAGGGAGCAAACTAACTCCCGCTGACTTAGTGCTGGGCACTTTACTTTTGTCACCTCACTTAATGCTCTCAGGACAAGGCAAGGACTCAATGAGCCCCATCTTACATAGGGTGAAACTGAGGTTCAGAGAGGTGCGGTGACAGGCCCAGGGTCACACAGGCCCTAAGCAGCAGAGCTAGGATTTGAACCCAGGCCTGTCAGACACTGGATCAGTGTTCTTTCTGAGGACAGGTTAGTAACCCTGAGACTTTGGGGTAAGGTTGCTGAGACCTTCAGTGTGAGAAACGGCTGTTTGTGAAGATAAGCCCGAAACCCACCAAGTCTGCCCACAAAAACTGATAATGTGGCTCAACTGTCGCAATGTCCACACTCTAAGATTTCCCTTCCAGGAACACAGTGACTTGCATAAACCAAGGGTCCCGGGCCTCCTTTCTTTCATCTGTTTGCTGGGTGGGAGGAGGGAGAAGGGGAATCCAGTCCAGGGCATCTGGGGGGAAGAGGCAGACTTCTCACCTGTAGAAGGTGCTGGACCGTCTGCAAAGCACACTGGGAAGGGTGGGGTTTGGGGAGGGAGGGTGAGCTGTCCCAGTAGTAAGTTAGGGCTGAAGTGCGCAGTGGCTGTAAGGGGACGGGGACGGATACCAGTGCCCTGCCCTCCTGGTTGGGCCAGGCCAGGGGGCCAGTGTGTCTCTGCATCTGTCCGTCTCTCTCCTTTTGTTTTCTTTCTTTGTGGCAGTTCATCTGTTAATTCTTTCTCTCTCTCTCTCTCTCTCTCCATCTCTCTATCTCTGTATCCCTACTTCTGTCTCTACTGTCACTGCCTCTTTTTTGCTTCCTACTGAGGAAACCAGTGGTTTCGAAATCAAGCCCAGCCACTGGAAGTGACAAACCCAGCTGGGTCTGGTCTGAGGCACTCCCCTGGCTCAGGGCCCTGTCAGGCTGGTGCCAAACTCACACCTCCATCGAGGGCCAACTAATATTTATTCAGGGCCTGCCGAACGTGCCAGGCTGGGGCTGGGCTGAACCGGTGAGCGAGCAAAGCTGTCAAAGTGCCCGCCTGCTCTATAGGAGCTCAGACTTCAGAAGAAATGCCCACCCTGTCTCTGCTCAGCCCACACCCCCTGCCCCCGGCCCTGGCTCCTCAGGCCTCAGAGGTGCAGCGCCCCGCCCCGCCCTCCCGTCCCCTCCCGCCCCCTCAACCCGAGACAGGGGCAGGCCAGAGTGGGGAACGGGGGCTTGCTTGACGTATCCCACCTACTGAGTAAGTGGCATTCTTTGATATTCGGTGTCCCCAACACTTGGAGGGCTGGCAGCCCCCTGAACGGTAGGGGGTCTTCCATGAGGATGGGCCCTGGTGAGTGGCTGAGACCAGGGGCAGCCTGGGTGCGAGGACCAAACCCCACTCCCCCCCCCCACCAGGCAACAAACCTCCAGTCCACAACTGCCCCAGTGCCTGAGGGGATGGTGGCCCTGAGGGCCCCCCAGGTGCCCGGCCAGAGGGTGGAGTTGTGGGAGGGCAGTGACAAGGGGAAGGAAGGGAGGGGAGCGGCTGGGGGCTCCTTCAAGAGGCCAATGACAGACTTCCTTATTTGGGCTCAGGCCCTTCCTGAGACCAGAAGGCCGCTTTGCTCTGAAGGCAGGGGGTGGGCGTGCCGGCAGGGTCTTAGGATTACAGGGATTTGAGACTCCTGCCATCCTGGATCTGTGAACTCTCAGACCCATAGGTGTATCTGGATAAGACCTTTGAGGCCACATGGTCCAACCTGGTTCCCATCCCCTTGCTCCCCAGTCCTATTGTACAGAGAAGGGCGCTGAGGCCCAGAAGGAAGCAGGGAGCACCTCTTCCCTCCCACCAAGGTCACTCAGCAAATCAGAGCTGAGTCCAGAGTGCAGGCCAGCCCCAGCCTGGCCACACGGCAGCCCGCTATTCATGAGACACGGTGAGGGTCTGGTCAGCCCGGGCAGTGCCGGAAGACGAGGTCACGGTGCTCTGTCTTGGGAAGTAGAGAACAACAAACCAGCAGAAGATGAAGACACCTGTCAGGGAGGAGAGGGCCTCAGTGAGCCTGGGGTGGGGCCTGGGCTGGCGGCCACTCAGAGGAGGAATCGCTCCACTGTAAAAGTTCAAGAATGTATAGAAAAATCAGACAAAAAATGAAACCTACTCCTGAAAAAGAACCAAATAGATAACTTGAGAATGAAATCCAGAGTCCTCGAAATAAAATCTATACACACAGCTATCTCATAAAAGAAAGACCGAAATGAAGGAATTTTCAGACATGCAAGACAACTACCACTGCCCCTCTTATAGAGGATTATTGCAGGATGTGCTTCAGCAAGAAGAAAAGGGAAGACGTGAGGTATGAAAATTGTAGTAAGTACAGAAATTGATAGAAAAGTAAAAATCTTTGTGTTTCTTTAAAAAAAAATGTAGAACTAAAACCCTACACAACAATAAAAAATATTGAGAAGAGTTCAAGGGCAGTTAAAGTGGGCTGAGGGCTCTGTTTGGGAAGAAGAGAGAAATACTGAGTTACACTCAGTTGAAATAACTCAGTGCGGTGAAGTGTTCAGACTTAACTATGATGGGTAACCTCAGAAAGGATAATGACATAATCCACAGTTTCAAGGTGCATCCCTCTCCAAGCCGTAACCCCTGGGAATTTTCAGAGGTGGACTCATAATTCTTCATCTGGGGACAGTCTCTGGTGGCCTAATAATAACGACTTCTGTTGTTGTTAACATAGTTCCCATATATTGAAGGCCTCCTGTATTACACACACACATTATCTCAGTTATTCATCATGAAATCTGGCGAGAAAAGTACTGGAATTATCCCAGCTGTACAGGTGACTGGATCAGAGGAGCTGAGTGACTTGCTGGGGTGGTGAGTGGAGGTGGGATTTGAACCCCGGTCTGCTTGTCCCCAAGTGCTGCCAACCATGGTGCCATGTAGTCTTGTGAGGCACTGGGAGCCAGCCCTGTTCTTGTGGGCTTGCACCTGCTGGATCTAGGACCCCTCGGTTCCTAGTAACTCCTTGTCATTCCTCTCTTCACAGTCAGGCTGTGATGCTTCTTTAAGTTGCGTGTATGAAACAGGGGTATGAGGAACAAAGAGGACAGGTGGGGGCGGGGAAACCGTGTCCCACATGCACCCTGGGCGCCTGCCCCTTTGCTGGGTATCAGAGAAAGAACCCCGCGGGAGCAGGGAGCAGACGTAGCAAGCATTTCCTCCACTAACCATTTGCTTCCTGCCTTCACAGCCCCTTAGAGATTCTGTTTGTGTCACGTGGCCTTCACATCACATGATCCCGCCCTCCTGGTCACAGATGATTGGACCAGACATGGACACCTGACCCAAGATGGCCCAGTCAGATCCTTGACTCTCCTAAGAACATGGAAGAGACTGAAGCAGACCATGGTCACTAGACTTGGAAGGTCACATAGGGATGAGGGGGCCATATTGGGCAGCCAGTTGGGGGCCATGGGTAGGAATGGGCCAGTGGAGAGAAGAATGAAGAAGCTTCCACAGAGAGAAGGTGAGAGACTACGTGTGACTCCAGAGAAAAAGATGGGGAAGTATCTGCTTTGGTTTGGGTGGCTTTTCCTGACCCTGCTACCAGCTCCCATGAGGTCAGCCAGGCTTCCTGTCCTGGGGTCCTTGGGGGAGCCTTGGATATTTAAAATCAGTGCCCTGGACTTGAGCGAGCCTGAGTAGCATCCTGTTTCTTGCCATCTACCCCCTCCCCCCAAAGCCCCCCAACACCCCCTGGTGCAGGCGAGGCAGCTCGTCACCTCCCTGGCCCAGGAGCCTCACCTTGCAGAGACGTGAACAGTGCAAAGACGTAGGTGGTGGACAGGCCTAGGGGTGTGAGGATGGCCAGCCCCCAGCTCATGCCCACCAGGCTCGAGAGGCCCAGCAGGGTGAGGACCCCCTTCCAGTGCTGCCGCTTCTCCTTGCCCGCTGTGGCACTCGACAGAGTGAAGATCTTCAAGGCCACCAGGCCCAGGACCACGGCGCTGAAGAGGAAGGTGATGAGGAAATAGCCGTGGACAGTGACGTAGAGCGCAGAGGTGGCAGTTTTCTCACAGAACCAGCACCTGGAGGAGGCGGATGGCCGTTAGGACCAGAGGAAGTCTCCTGAGAGCAAGCCCTGGGCTGTCTCCCTGCCAGATCTTCTCTGACCAAAAAGATGCCTTCTCCCATCTCCACCCATCCATTCCCCACTCTCCCGGGGGAGGGGCTGTCACAAGGCTCCAGGCTGCTGTCTCTTTAGACCAGTGAGTGTAAAAGGCCAGTTCTGTCCCAAAGACATGTTTCGTTCACCCCACATTATGTTGTGAGAAAAAAAAAATTGAATTAATGACCACCTTTTAAAAGTGAAATGTTTGGCATAAACATCCAAATTTTTTTTTTTTTTTTTTTGGCCACGCCACACAGCATGTGGAATCTTAATTCCCTGAACAGGGATTGAACCCAGGCCCTGGCAGTGAAAGCACCAAGTCCTAACCACTGGACCGCCAGGGAATTCCTGAAATATCCAGATTTCTGCTTCTCTTATAAAACCATACAGCTGGCAGCTCTGTGGATGCCCTCCGGAGGGACAGTAGTCAGCTGCCCATTAGACTGGCACGTGATTGCCAGTCTGTCGCTGTGCCCACCCAGGCCGCTGCGTGTACTTATGTTCCCTGCCTGGCCCCTGGGACCCTGCATTTGAGGCCCTGGGGACAGGACCAAGGCCCCACCAGCTCTTCTTAGCACAGAACCATGGGCCTCAGGCAGGTACCCTGGGAGAGGCTCAGCTCAGCTCCCCTGTTCCCTGCACTGCAGGAGTGAAAGCCCAAAAGAGCCTGTGGATCAGTCCCCCATTGTACAGATGAGGAGACCGAGGCTCTGGAAGGGGACAGGCTTGCCCAAGGTCACACAGCTACTCAGAGACAGAGTCTGGGTGGAATCAGGGCTGCTGCAAATATTGGGCAGGTTGTGCCCTGCACAAGGGCACCTGGCTGGGGGGCAGGTGGGGGCTGAGATCCAACTCACCCTCCACTCACCAGGCTGAGCACCTGGCATGGCAGGTCAGAGGGATGGGGGGGTACCTTTTAAAATTTGCCCAAAGGTGCTATATAGGCTGTGGTGACCCAGGCTAGAGCAAGGCATCCTGCCTCCTGGTCCGGTTCTTTCTCCTTCTCACCCCCTCTCTCATTGTACTTGCTCTCTCTGGGCCTCAGTTTACCCCTGCAGGCCGTGCGCTAGCTGGATCTGAGGATCCTTTGCTTTGACTTACTCGTCTCTCTTCCCAGGATTCCCTCCTCTCCCCACCTCCACCTCCTTCTGGCCCCCAGGACCCTGAGGCCACCGCAGCTTCCACAGCCAGCACTCACAGCTCCAGCGTGGTGGTGTTCTTCTTGTCACGGATGGCGTAGGGGCCATAGCTGTTGGCGCTCCCAGTGCCGATGACTATTAGGGCAGGCAGGCCTGGGGGCAAGGGGAGGAGGAGGTATGGCATTGCTGGGGCTCCCTTGGCACGTCCTCCTCCAAATCCCCCTCCAGCTGTCCATCCCTCGAGCTCTGAGCCAATCAGAGAGGGAGCTGCCCCTCCCTCGCCCCAGGCTGGTCCCCTTGCTGCGTCTTCCAGAGTCAGCCATCCCCTCTGCCTGGCCAAGCGGCACCTACCCCAGCCCACGAGGCTCAGCTTCAGGAAGTAGTGCCCGAAGTAGGTGTTAAAGACCTTGATGACGAGCAGGTAGAGGTGGAAGGCTTCCAGGCCCATCCAGGTGAAGGCACAGAGCAGGAAGTAGTGGAAGACGGCCCCCCGGGCCCAACAGGCAGCATCGGACCCCTTCAGGCCGTACCCCACATTGATGAAGAAGGCCAGATTCAGGAGAAATAAGCTGACGCTCAAGGCCACGTGGATCTTGGGGACGTCTTCGGAGTTCAACTTCTGCCGGGAAAACCTGGGGCGAGAAGGGCCAGTGAGAGGCTGCAAGGGGGCACCCAGGCCTCTCCGTCCGATCACCTCTGTTCCATCCCTGCCAGCAACCAGCGTGTGAGAACATTCCAGTTCAAGTCCACGAGCCCTCTCACGACCCATAGGGCCCTGTGGATTCTGGATCCTGTTGGCTTCATCCCTTGACTCCACGCTTGAGCCAAACTACCTAATTGGCAATTCCCTAAATGCATTCTGCTTCTCTACGCCTCCCGGACTTGCCCACACTCTTCCCTCTGCTCTCAATGCCGTTCCCTGCTTCACCTTCAAAATCCCCCTTGGGTGTTTCTTTCTGGGAAGGCTGTCTCTGAACGTCACTTATCCCAGGCTTATTTGGAAGTTTCCCAGGAGTGAGCGCAGCGTAACTCTCCACCCACCCCTTATTTCCATCTCTCCCCAGGCTTTGACCTGGGGCCTAACACAATAAGCAGGAGGAAGCCCTGCATTGGTTGAGTGAGTCGGCAGACAGGGCATGGATGTATGAAGCCTAGAACTTAGTAGGGAGGGGGAGGCTCAGAGAGGAACAGGGACTCAGAGCAGCACAGGGCAGGGGCTCCAGACTCCCAGTCCAGGGCTTCTTCCCAGGGCTCACTTCCCCCTCTGTGGAGTTCCCACTGCGAATCCCTAGCAAATCAGCTCCCAAAGGACTCTCACTGGAGGGGTGGGAGCTCAGGGCTGCCTGGAGTGGGCGTGAGGGATAATGTCCACCTCACCTGAGATGCCAGGCCCCACCCCTGGGAGAGGCTGACGGCTCCTCCTGGTGCTCCGAGCCCGTCTCACAGGGTCCAGCAGTGCAGCCAGCTGGCAAGTCATGCTCAGCTTGTATTCGGCCAGGGCTCGGGGGATGCGGGCAGGGCCGGCACCACTTACACTCACAGTTCGGTCCGAGATGGAGTGGGCGGGGCTGGTGGGGGCCTCAGCCCAGGGCCAGACAGTGCCAGCATGTGCAGGAAGGCAGTGGGAGGGCCCCAGACCGGGAGTCAGGAGACCAAGGGCTGCTCCAGGCCCGTCGTGGGTCGGGAGGCCAGCCGTGGGCCTGCTCCCACAGGCTTCTTGAGGCTGGCAGTTCCTGTGGCTCCCTCCGCCATGGCCGGGGCCTGGGCACAGGCTGCAGTAGCCTCTGATGTTTCTGCTCCTCCTTCTTCCAGAAACAGCCCCAGGTTTCCCTTGGGAGCACCCTTCCCCACTCTCAGCCATGCACTCTCAAACCCAAGAGCAGGCACTAGGGTGGCCCGACCAATCAGTGTAATTCATCCTTTCACCACAGTGGCGTGTTCAGTCATGGGCACATGGTCTAAGTTAGACCAGTATAACTCAACTCTGGTATACATGGGATAAAACTGCATAGACATATATACACACACACACGCAGGACATGCACAGGGTCAGCTTCCTTGGTGTATGACCTCTGCAGGCCCCTGCACTCAGAAGGGCCCTATGTTCGTTTTAATGCTCTGCTGTCACCATCTTGAAATTCTTAATAATTTTTGAGCAACGGGCTACATATTTTCATTTTGGACTGGGTCCTACAAATGATATAGCCAGTCCTGTGTGCGTGTGTGGACATGCGCACGCACACACACACAATTGAGTGCATGTGGAAAATGGTGAAAACTGAATGAGCTCTGTAGTCTTGTTAGCAGTGCTGTACCAATGTCAATCTCCTGGTTTTATATTGTACTACAGTTATAGAAAATGTCGTCACTGAGGAAAGCTGGATGAAGGAACCATGGGACTCTAGGTACTATTTTTGCAAGCTCCTGTTAGCCTATAATTATTTCAAAATAAAAATTTTTTAATTTATTTATTTATGTATTTTTACTTTTGGCTGCACTGGGTCTTTGTTGCTGCACGTGGGCTTTCTCTAGTTGCAGCGAGCAGGGGCTACTCTTCGTTGTGGTGCGCAGGCTTCTCATTGAGGTGGCTTCTCTTGTTACGGAGCATGGGCTCTAGGTGCGCGGGCTACAGTAGTTGTGGCATGAGGGCTCAGTAGTTGTGGCTCTTGGGCTCTAGAGTGCAGGCTCAGTAGTTGTGGCGCACGGGCTTAGTTGCTCCGCGGCATGTGGGATCCTCCCGGACCAGGGCTCGAACCCGTGTCCCCTGCGTTGGCAGGCGGATTCCTAACCACTGTGCCATCAGAGAAGTCCAATAAAGTTTTTTTAGAAACTTCAATTCTGGGCCTTAGTTTAGAATATTAGCTGTCCAGGCAGCTAAGAAGCTATGATGCAAGCCTGGGGCTCCCCAAGGCCCCTGAGTATGGAGAAGTTGCCTGACATGACTGACAAAGGAGAAAGCAAAGTTTTGAGAATCAGAGGGACACCAAGTCCTGGGGACATCTTTTGAGCCCCTGGATCCAACATCACCTGAAGTGAGCTCACCTTGGGCTTTTCAGTTCTGTGAACCACACATTACCTATTATGTTTAAGCCAATCTGAGTTGAGCTTCTGCCACTTGTAACTGAAATAGCCAGACACATTTCAACCTCCAATCCCATTTTATAGGTGAGGAAACGGAGGTTTGGAGAAAATATCAGTATAGTGCTGCATGACTAACACTACCCTGCTGGTTTCTACCCTGCCCTGCTGCCGCCCTTGAGGGCAGGAGGGAGATGTGGGGTGGGGATGGGGTGACCCACCTCAGGAAAGCGTAGAGGACAACGGTGAAGGCCAGGAAGATCATGGAGGTTCCGCAGCCAGCCTGGGAAATGCGTGTGAGGGTCTTTACGGTGACTTGGTCCAAGATCGGCCTCTGTGGACGATCCCCCAAATAAGAATCCTATCAGTTGGAGACCAGGCCAGGCAGCCTCCTCCCTGGGCCGGGAGCCTTGGCACTTCCAGAATTGCTAGGATGGCGGGGGGCGGGGTGGCGCGCCATTACCAGCAGCAAGGCGAAGAAGGTCAGGTGGTCACAGCGGCAGATGGTCCTATCGACTCCGACGTCTGTGGAGCAGCCCTTGGAAGCCCAGTCTCCTGACGACCCTGGGGAGGAGAGGGAGCCTAGGGGAGGGGCCAGGAATATAGGGAAGCAGAGGGGAGGGGAAGGCAGGGAAAGAGAGGAAAGAAAGAGGGGAGGGGCCCTGCGGTTGGAGTCCTGTCCCCTAAGGAGCCCTTACCCTCTGCCCATCTTACCCAGGGAAGATCCTCCAGGCCCTACCTTTAGTCACGTCCCAGAATACACAGCTGAGGGTCATGTTCTGAAACCAGAGATTGGGAGTCGGGGCGAGGCAGGGGAAGTTGGGAGAGGGGAGAGGAGGGTAGGACGGGGAGGGGGAGAAGACAGTGTGCTCTGGGTCTCAGCACAGGCACGCATTAGGTAGAAGCAAGTCTCAGCCTGTGGTCACACAGGAACGCGAAGCGTTTGATGTATCCTGGGTCAGCGCGTCGGGGGGTGTGAAGAGGTGCGGGGCTGTGGCTGGCAGGGGCGCATGTCTGCAGGCACGTGCCTTTAGGGGAGCGTGTGTGTGGGGAGCCGTGCACGTGCACGTGTGTTTGCCAGGTCCCCTGGGCATCTCTGTGAGCACAGGAGCGGAGGGTGTCGGGGAGGCATGTGGAGACATGCGTGCACAGGGTGGGCGTGTGTCCCTGGGCACAATTGTGTGTCTGGATTTGAATCCAGACCTATGTAAACCCAGGTGGATGTGGGAGCATGGGGTGTGCAGAGTCCGTGTGTGTCTGCCCCTATGCCCAGGGGTGCCCACCCACATGTCTGCCCCTCAGGAGCTGCCAGGCCAGGGTGGGGGACTCACAGGAGGCTGGTGCTGGTGGGAGAAGGTGATCTCCAAAGGCTCAGCCAGGCCGGTGACGTTTATATGACCCAAACTCAAGCCCACCACGCGATTGTTCAACACGCTGCTGCCATCCTCTAGGCTGAGCCGAGGGCCCTGTGGAGGGACACGGGTGAGGCCAGGCTGCACGAGCGGCTGCCCCAACCCAGCCCTTCTCAGGGCTCCTGGGAGCCTCTAGGGCTTGTGGCCCTTGCCTGGAGGGCAAAGTCTGGGGCCGGGGGAACAGGGGGCAGGGAGTCATGGGCGACCTTCTTCCTGCTGCTCTCTGTAGTCTGCTCCAGCTGGGCCAGGGCGGGCCCTACCCTCCAGGCCAAACGGCTGCAAAGCCGTGTACCTGATGGCTCTCCATTGCTGGTCTCCAGGCCTCCTCCGCCCTCTTAACTGGAGTGCAGGCTTAGAAGGAAGATCAGCCGGGAAACGGAGGGCAGTGGTGCCTACAGGTGGGGCGCACCTGCCCACATCAGCACTCAGGGATACACATGTCCCCATGGGAGTGGAGACACACCTCTGGGGACACGCCTGGTACAAATTTGCAAGGGCCTGGGTACACTTGCTCATGTGAACATGGTCACACCAGCACACGTGATTACGTGCGCACCAGGAATAAGGAAGGAGATACATGTTTGTGCATGCACGAGGCCACACAGGGGTCATGAACACACTTGGGATACACACACAGGAGTCCAAGGGCACAGGTGTGGGCAGTCCAAACAGCGGAGCGTGAATAACCGGCGTGAGCCCGCAGTCCACAGACCCTAGAGACAGGGGTCTGGGATGGCCTCGGCTGCTTTAGGCACCCTCCAGAGGCTCCTCACCTCCTCCATCCCCATCGGGCCCCTCAGCAAAGACTCCAGAGAGGGCAAGCATGTCCTGCTTAACCAAGCACGGAACCTCAGCCACCCTGAGCCTCTCCTCACCTTGAAGACATTCCCTGAACCAATATCCAGGATGGTTATGGCCAACCGAACCATTGGCCTGCTGCCCTGCAAGGATCCAAAAAGGCTCCTGGGCAGCCGGACTCTGTCAGTGTGCCGGTGCTCGTCCTCTGTCACCTGCTTCGGAATCTGCAACCACAGACCCAGCCGCTCTGTCTTTCCCTGAGGAGCCCAGCCCCCAACACAGGTCCTGCCCACCCCTCCCCCAGGTGGAAGGAGAAACAGGCATGCTGGGTGGTGGGGCAGCACTGAGGACCGAGGACAGCTCTGAGAGGCAGGACACCTGGGGGCCGGTCCTAGCCCTGCTCTGTCCAGGCTGTGAGCTCCTGGCCAAATCACAGCCCTTGTGGAGCCTCGGTTTTCCCAATATGGAGAATGGAGCCAGTAAGATGCCCGCGCGGCCACCCATCAGGTTGAAAGTGGGCTGTGAAGGGGCGACACCTGGACAGGTCAGTTTGCAAGTGTTAGAGAGGGTCAGTTGTGGTGCTTTTGGCCAGGGTCCTGACCCCCGTTGTGCTGACATACGGCTATGGGGACAGTGTCTATTTTCCAACTCAGGGATAAATGGAAAGCGTAAGGCCATCAGGAAGGGAGACAGCAAGGGCCGAGAGGGAGGACACAAGAATTCACACTGAATGTGATACCCACCCTCACCCAACAACAACACATTTTGTAAAAGCTAAGAATGGTCAAAATATTAAACTAAATTTTACTGATAGTTGCGAAGCGTGTTTTGTTCATTCTCTGACCTCATTGCTCCCCCTGGGACTGTAGCCTGGTCCCACCTGGTCCTGCCTCAAAAGCATCCCATGGGCATTGGAACAGGGGGCGCTAAGTGTTGTAGCCGAGAGCCTCAACTTTCTGCTTCCCAATCCAGAACCTTGTCAAAAGGACATGTGATTGATTTCACAGGCCGGTGCCTACCCCACGCAGAGGGCTCAGCTGCTGGGGTGACGTGATAAAGGGTTGAGAAAGGTCCCGTCCATCTTCCATCTCCCCTTCTCCAGGCAGACCTAAAATCCCTCCACGATAGACCACTTCCCTGCTGCCCAAACTTCCACCCTCAGCTTTATGCCTTAAGTGAGGCTGTGCCCTTGCTGCACCAAGCATTCCCGGTGAGTTATTTCATTTGCTCCCTCTGACAACCTTGAAAGTGGGCAATACCATCCCCATTTTACAGATGGGGAAACCAAGGCTCAGAAAAGTTAGGTAATTTGCCCAATATCACAATAGCTGGTAAGGGGCGGAACTGGGATTTGAATCCAGACCTATGTAAACCCAGAGTCTGCCCGTTAACCCTTTGCAGCACCTCTACAAGTGCCTTTACCTGGTTTCTAATGTGTCCCCTGGTGGAAGAGTTCAAGGGAACCTCAGACTTTGGAGGAGCCTTCGAGCTCATTTTACAGATGAGGACTCAGGGGCCCAGAGAGGGGAGGGGATTTCCTGGAGGACACCTAATCAGGTGGTGGGAAGTCCAGGGCTAGAATCCTGACTCTCGATTCGGTGATCTTCTGAAGGTCTCATCCTAGCACCCTGGGTAATATATTACCAGGATCCACTCAACCAATTAACTCACAGCACCCATTAGCCAGGTGGCAGAGAACTACTAAACGGGACATGGGATGGATAACTGTTGATGGGCACCAAGCACAGACCATGACTCTCAGAAAAATATGCCTGAGGAAAGTAGGACCAGGACCAGCCAGTGGGGATGGGGGGAAGCCTTCACCTGAGAGGGGGTCAGAGAGAAGTGCAGGTCTTCTGAGATGTTGGTGTTGATGTTCTTGACAAGAGCCTTCAAAAAATCCATATTCACCGTCTCTGTCAGACTCTTCTCCACCAGATGGATCTCATAGTTCAGCCAGTATCTGCAAGGGAAGACAGGGTCTTGCAGGCTGAGTTACCCACTCACTCAGTCCATTCACCTGGATGACGGGAGGAGAGATACCATGCGCAGCAATCATCAGGCTCCTGGTGTAGGAGAGGTGACCCCGAATATCAAAGGGAAGACCCTGGGATGCTGCAGGAGGAGAGGGGTGGCACGGGAGTGATTCATGCTGGTTCTGAGGGATTCCGGAGCCAGTGGCCCCTCTGAGCATTTTATGTATTTCTCTTTTTTTGTAACAAAATACATTACAATGTACTTTGTATTTTATGTATACATGTATACATAAAATACAAAATAAAATAAAATACAAAATGTATTTTAATCATTTTAAAGTGTGCAATTCAGTGGCATTAAATACATTCACAATGTGTGAAACCATCTTTGCTATCTAGTTCCAGAACATGTCCATCACCTCAAAAGGAAACCCTGAACCCATTAAGCAGTTACTCTTCCCCCAGCCTCTGGCAACCACTAATCTATGAATTTGCTTATACTGGACATTTCATATTAATGGAATTATATGATATCTGGTCTTTTGTGTCTGGCTTCTTTCACTTAGCATGTTTTCAAGGTTTATCTATGTTGTAGCATGTATACGTATTTCATTCCTTTCTATGGATGAATAAAATTCCTTTGTATGCATATACCGTATTTTGTCTATACATTTAACCATTGATGGGCATTTGGATTGTTTCCACTTTTTGGCTATTGTGAATAGAGCTGCTTGTATTTACGTAAAAGCTTTTGTTAGAAGACTTGTTTTTAATTCTTTTGGGTGGATACCTAGGAGTAGAATTGCTGTGTTAATTCTGTTTAACTTCTTGAGGAAGTGTTAAACTGTTTTCCATAGCAGCTGCACCATTTTATATTCCCACCACCAATGAATGAGGGTTTCAGTTTCTCCAGATTCTTGCCAACACTTGATGTTTTTCACTTTGTTTTGTTTCATTTGCAATTATAGCCATCCTAGTGGGTGTGAAGTGGTATCTCACTGCAGTTTTAATTTGCATTTCTCTAGTGACTAATGATGTTAAGCACCTTTTCATGTGCTTATTGGTCTCTGTAAATCTTCTTTAGAAAAATTCTTCTGAGTATTCCAAACTGTGGGATGATCACTGTGTGGTGTGAGGGCTAACTCACATTTATTGAGTGCTAGATGAATACTGGGAATTCAGCCGTTGAAGACTTAGCTGTATGGGAACTGATTTATGGGAACTGAGCTGGTCTTGGAAACACATAATTTACACATAAAATAAACACAAATTTAATTGCCATTTGTTTTACCGCAGCCCCCTTGCCATGGGCTAGAAAGTTAGGGTGAGCAAAGTCCCCCTTCCCATCCACGTCCCTATCCTGGCGCTCTCCGTGGTGCTGAAACTTCTCTTTGGCCAGAGTCCCTTTTCCCAAGCCTGGGGTCCTAAGACTTGCTGCCCACCTTTTTAAAGCAATTTTAAACAGGTGAAGGCTGAGGTAGCAATGGTATAGAAGGGGAACAAGAGCAGATAGAGCCAGATCGAGGCTACTGGAAAGGAGTAGCTATGGAGGGCTTACCAGGGAGGCAAAAGGGAGGTTTTTATTTTGACATCATTTTTTGGAACACAGTTACCAAGGAATAAAACTCCAAGGAAACCACAGGAAAAAAATATTGTAAAATATAAAGAGTAAACCATGCAAATATGTGTAAACAAGATTGGATGGTTCAGGCAATTAGAACATTCATCCAGAAACAGTGGGTTGAGATTGTCCAAATCCATTGATTGAGCTATACCAACTGATACTAGTTTTTTATTTATCTTTTAAAAATCTAAATGAAGAAGTATTGTGATTTTTATTGTTACCAAATAAAATAGAGAATTGTATTTCACAATACATATAGTTCACCTCATGCACTTAAAAAATTCCTTGGCCTTACAAAACAGCCCATGAATTTATCTTCTTGAGAGAAGATTTCCTGATCTCAGAGCACTTAAAAAAAATTGTTCTCAGAGCACTTAAAAAAATTGTTTTAGTTGTGAAAAGTAACATATATTCAAAAAGTTTAAACCATGGATGTACAGTTGCATTTTTTTTTTTTTTTTCTGTATGCGGGCCTCTCACTGTTGTGGCCTCTCCCGTTGCGAAGCACAGGCTCTGGATGCGCAGGCTCAGCGGCCATGGCTCACGGGCCCAGCCGCTCTGCGGCATGTGGGATCTTTGCGGACCTGGCACGAACCCGTGTCCCCTGCATCGGCAGGCAGAATCTCAACCACCGCACCACCAGGGAAGCCCCTACAATTGCATTTTTAATTATAAAGTTGACACCAATTTAAGGATCATCTTCTTTGTCTGATATTGATTTAGCTATTCAGATATGTTTTGGTTCATGTTTGCATGATACATTTTTTCATTGTAAGTGGTGTGAGGTTCAACAACTTGTCTTTTACCTTGGAGGGCATATATTGATATTCTCTAGTCCTCTGAATGTCCAGGAGATCCACTGAGGTGATGGGACCCTGAATTCTTGTGAAGTTTGTCTCTTACCCTCTAGTTCCATATGTCTTCCTAAGGCATCTTCACAACTTGCCACTTTCTGCTCATCAGATCTAATCAGCATAATGTTGTCAATACAGTGGACTCTGTAGAATGTCAAGATAAATGAGTTCTCTGTGAACTATCTTATGACAGCAATGAGATGTGATGTAACCCCGAGGGAACACTGTGGCTCTATACTCTTGGCTCTGCCAAGCAAAAGCAAACTACCTCTGGCAGTCCTTGAAAAATGGTACGGAGAAAAAAACATTAGCCACGTTATAGCTGTATACCAATTGTGAGGGGCTGTGTTGATTTCTTTGTGTAAACATACTCATCTGGGACAGTAGCTGCAATTAGACTCACCACCTGATTAAGTGAATGACGGTCCATAGTCATTCTCCAAGATCCACCTGACTTCTGGTGAGTTAAATGGAGTTAATAGGTATCACCATCACTCCTGCTTCGTTAAAGCCTTTCATGGCAGCATTAATCTCTACATTTCCCCCCAGCAACGTCGTTTGTTTCTGGTTTACTATCTCAATGGGAAGAAGACATTCCAGGAACTTGTATTTGGCTGTTCAATGAAATGCCCTCCCAAATGCAATTCAATGAACAAAGCATAGTCTTTTTAATAAATAGTGCCGAAACCACTAGATATCCAAATGCAAAATGAGAGTAATAATATAAAGTTAGACATTTACCTCACACTGTGCACAGAAAATGAACTCCAAATGCAAAATGAACCTAATTATAAGAGCTAAAACCATACACATAGAGAAGAAAACTTAGAGGAAAACTTTTGTAACCGTGGGCTAAATGAACATTTCTTTGATATGTTTTAAATTTAAGTTGGATTTTATCAAAATTAAATGCTTTTGATCTTCAAAAGACATTATGAGGAAAATGAAAAGACAAAACATGTACTGGGAGAAAATACATATTTGCAAATCATACGTCTGATAAAGGACTTGTATCCAGATTACGTACAGAATTCTTAAAGCTCAATAATAAGAAGACAACCCAATTTTTAAAAAGAGGGGAAGAGGGGCTTCCCTGATGGCGCAGTGGTTGAGAGTCCACCAGCCGATGCAGGGGACACAGGTTCGTGCCCCGGTCCGGGAAGATCCCATATGCCACGGAGCGGCTGGGCCTGTGAGCCATGGCCGCTGAGCCTGCGTGTCCGGAGCCTGTGCTCCGCAACAGGAGAGGCCGCAACAGTGAGAGGCCCGTGTACCGCAAAAAAAAAAAAAAGACTCAAGTATCACAAGGATGTGGGTAACTCAAACTCTCACACATTGCTGGTGGGAGTGTAAATGGATACAGTCACCATGTCAGTGCTTACCAAAATTCATCATGTACAAAAATGTTCATGGCAGCTTTATTCATAATAGCCCCTGTTATGGACTGAATGTTTGTGTCCCTGCCCCATCGAATTCATATGTTGCAATCCTAACCCCCAACGTGACAGTATTAGGAAGTGGGGACTTCGGGAGGTAATTCACTAGATAAATGGGATAGTACCCTTATAAAAGAGACCCCGGAGAGCTCTCTCATCCTTCTTTCTGCCATGTGAAGGTACAAGATGTCTGCACTCTGCAGCCCAGAAGAGGGTTCTCACCAGAACCCAACCCCAATTTGAAACTTCCAGTCTAAAGAACTGTGAGAAATAAATTTCTGTTTTTAAACCACCCAGGCTATGGTACTTTGTTACAGCAGCCTGAACTAAGACAGCCCCAAATCAGAACAATGGAAATGCTCATCAACAGTAGAAGAGATAGTAAATAGTGGTATATTAATACTGCAGAATACTATACGGCAGCAATGAGGGCAAACTATGGATAGACTAAAGAAACCAAACAAAAAAAACAAAACAACAAAAAAAGATGAAACTCAGGCATACAGATGAGGGAAAGAAGACAGACACAAAAGAGTATGCACTATGTGATTCTATTTATAGGAAGTTTGAGAACAGGAAAAATCAATACTTGGTTATAGAACTTAAAATAATGGTTACCATGATGTGGCGCTGTTGATGGGGAAGGAGCATGAGGGACCCCTCTGTGAGGCTAGCAAAGTTTTATAGCTTAATGTGGGTGGTAATTAAAGGATGTGTATATACATATGTAAAATTTTGTTGATCTGTACCGTTAACATGTATGCATTTTGCTGTCATATGTGTGTGTGTGTGTGTGTGTGTGTGTGTGTGTGTGTATATATATATATATTATACCTCAAAATAGATTTTCTTGGAAAAAATTCAGGCTTTGGACTTCTGCTTCTGAGTAGGGTGGAGTTATTTGTGATGGATCAATGCTCTCACTGAGAACAAATAGAAAAGCTAGATATAATACAGAAATAATTTGTTTAACGCCATCAGAGAGCTGCTAAAGCAGAGAGGGGCTAAAATTCTGCAGAGGGAGCATCATAGAGAAATGAACTGAAAATCTGCTGTTGCTTTTCTTCCCCCGGGGACATGTGCTCATTCTAAGCATGTCCTTTGTCTAAGCATGGACGAAAGGCTGGGAATTTGAGCTTCATCTGAATAGAGGTCACTGTTGGTCATAAAAAATGCCCTGCTGGGCTTCCCTGGTGGCACAGTGGTTGGGAGTCCGCCTGCCGATGCAGGGGACACGGGTTCGTGCTCCGGTCCGGGAGGATCCCACATGCCACGGAGCGGCTGGACCCGTGAGCCATGGCCGCTGGGCCTGCGCGTCCGGAGCCTGTGCTCCGCAACGGGAGAGGCCACAACAGCGAGACGTCTGCGTACTGCAAAAAAAAAATGCCCTGCTGTCACAATATGAATGAACCTCAAAAACGTGCTAAGTGAAGAAGGCCAGATGCAAAAGACAACATGTTGTACGGTTTCCTTATATAAAATGCCCAGACAGATCAGTGGTTGACTGTGGCTGGGTTTGGATTGCAAACAGGCACAAGAGCACTTTGTCAAGTATAAACAGGGCATTTGGTGGTCTTGGTGGTGGTGTTGGGGCGGTGCAGAGGGTGAAGAAATAAACCTGGGCACTCGAAGGGTCTCAAATGTACAGCTGATTTCTCCTCCAGACATTTTTCAGAATTGTGAGACTCTATAGTCTGAGAGGCACTAGCTAAGCTGAAAATTCTGAAAAGTAAGAGTTTCCCACAGTATTTTACTTTCTTTTAGTGGATCATAGAGACAAACGTGAAAGATAAAGCAATAAATCTTTGAGAAGAAAACATCGAAGAGTATCTTCATGATCCTGGGGTAGCAAACATTTCCTAAATAAGACCCCAAAGCATTAACTATAACGTAAAAATCTGGTATATCACACTACATTAAAATTAAGAATATCTGTCTGTAGTCAAAAGACAACGCTAAGAGAATGAAGAGGCAATCCACAATGAAGGAGAACATATTCATGTGTATCTATTTGCAAAGACATGTAACCAGAATGTATAAAGAACCCCTAAAGATCACTCAGAAAAATTAAAACAACCCCATAAAACAAGCCAAAGACTTAAAAGGCCATTTCACAAAGAGGATATCAAAATGTCTAATAAATATATGAAAGATTAAGTTAAACTTAATCAGGCAAATATAATTAAAATCACCATATGATACAGTACAAACTTGCCAGAATGGCTAAAATGAAAAAGCAGACAATACCAAGTGTTGACAAGGATGTGAAGCAACTAGAACTATCATACACTGATTGTGGGAGTGAAATTTGGTTCAAGAACTTTGGAAAACTGTTAGGCGGTTTCTATTAAAGCTAATCACATGCCTGCCCTATGACCCACCAATTTCACTCCTAGGAATATACCTTACAGAAATACATACATTCACCAAAATACACGAACAAAAATATTTACGGCAACACTCTTTGTATAAGCCAGAAACTGGAGACCACCCAAATGTTACTATCCATCAACATAGTAGAATGGATAAATGAGGTATGTGATTTATCTATAGCTATCTATATCCATCCATATCTGTCTATCTATCTATCTAAAGAAATATACCAAAATGAAAATAATGATTATCTCTGGATAGTAAGAAGGGGAATTTTCCACTTTCCTTCTTATAGCTACTTTCTAAATATTTTATGAAGAATAAAATTACTGGACTTCCCTGGTGGCACAGTGGTTAAGAAGCTGCCTGCCAATGCAGGAGACACGGGTTGGAGCCCTGGTCTGGGAAGATCCCACATGCCGTGGAGCAGCTAAGCCCATGCACCACAACTACTGAGTCTGCGCTCTAGAGCCTGAGAGCCACAACTGCTGAGCCCTCGTGCCACAACTACTGAAGCCCACACACCTAGAGCCTGTGCTCCGCAACAAGAGAAGCCACTGCAATGAGAAGCCCGCACACCACAACAAAGAGTAGCCCCCGCTCACTGCAACTAGAGAAAGCCCACGTGCAGCAACAAAGACCCAATGCAGCCAAAAATAAATAAATAAAATAAATTTATTAAAAAAATATATAAAATTACTTTTATAATCAGAAAGAGTCATGAAAATAAAGAACACTCAAATTTATTGAGTTCCTATTATTTGCTAATAACTTTTCCATGCATAATCTCCTTTAATCTCAACAACCACCCCAGGAGGAAGGTATAGGAGAGAGATCAAGAATAAAGGCTTTGCAACAGTAATGAAATGACAATGCTGGTAAGATAATGATAACAGCTAACGTGTCTGAATTATGTATTTAATCTTTGCAGTATTCTACAAGTCAGGTATTATTTCAGCCCCATTTTACAGATGAGGAAACTGAAAGTTAACCTGTCCAAAGTCCAATTCCACTTTTGAGCACTGCCAGTCTGACCCTAGTCTGTATTACTGTACACCTCCCCTACTGCCCTCCAGACCTAGGTTCATGTTTGATTTTGCTACCTACCTGTTGTGTAACGTGGGCAAGTTATTTAACCTATGGGAGCCTTAGTTTTCTTATCTGAAAAAAGGGTTGATAACAGGACCTACCTCACAGGGTTGTAAAGGTAAAGGAGATAACTTGGTGAAGCGATAGAGTTGGGAACCAAGTCCACATCTTCTGATGTCAGAGCTCCTACTTTCCCCAAGGTGTTTAAGCCCTCCATAAGGCAGCACAAAGAGGAGCCTCCTGAACAGCTGCTTGGAGATCCGAAGCTCCTGGAGCAGCTGCAGGTACTCATGGGAGCCTTTTCAGGCCACTGAAGTGATGGCACTCAATCAGATTGTTGTGCTAACACCAAGTCTGAGAACATAAACTTTTCACTCATTTTCTCCCACAAATATATACTGAGTGCATACAAGCCTGTCCTGAGTATCCCAGAAGAGGATGGGTAACTCTGATTGGAAGGGAGAGGAGGGGAGAAAGGCAAAGATCTTTTGAAGGTGACTCTTGGAGATGCTGTATTCCAAACCCCTTCCTCTCCCTTAATCCAGTATCTCTTGGTCTCTTGGTCTTATCAGTCTCTTGATCGCACTGATTCTACATCATTCAATGTCTCTGACCCATCCCTCCTATCCAGGTACACAGTGCCAATTGGTGGTGGTGCTGGTGGTTGTTCAGCCCTCACTCTTACCCAGACCACCACAGTTGCATCCTACCTGCTCACGTCTCTTGTCACATCACCACCCTCATATACTTCCCTGAAGCCTGAGCCATCTTTCTAAAAATGCGAAGTTGACTATGCTCTTCCTGTATTTAAAATGTATCATTGCCCTGCCCCCTCCCGCAGTGGTATAGTTTACACAACCCTTCACACTTTGGTCCCTGCTTAGATTTCCAGTCCAACCCCCCCACCCAACCTCCCCATTGTTGCCTCCATCCCCAGCACTTTACTCTTTCACAGTTCAAAGCACTGTAGTTCTCCCTGTATCCCCTAACACTGCTTGAGTCCAATGGGAAATCTCCTATGCAGTCTTCAAAACCCATTCATGGGTGGCCTCATCTGTGAAGCCTTAGCAGATTTCCCTCCTCTGAGCTAACCTGGTGCCTTGTCTACCCTCTGTATGATCACACTCTAGAATCACCATCATTTGGGGCCATGTCTCTCCCTCTACAACTCCCAATGACAGGGACAGGGGCTAATTTCACCTCTGCATCCCCTAGATCATAGGGTCTTGGTGGTCAGGGGGAATGTGGGTGTCAAACAAGGTGGAAGGGTAAGATGAGAGCAGCATCTTCTGGGTCCAAAAGGGCTGATAGCTCCATCCCTTCTTAACTGCCTCCCTACTCCACCCCTGCCAGAGCCCCCAGATTCCTTCTCCATCTCAGAGGGCCCTTTACCTCTGCAAGTTTCCCAGATTGCAGGGTTCATTCCCTGACGGTGCACACGCTGTGAAGCACTTAGCAGTGTCCTTAAGGCCGAAGTTGTCAAATCGGATTGCATTGATGAGTCCTTTGCAGGGTTGTCTTGACTGCTCATGCGTGGTTGCGGAATTCTTCTGATCTAAGAGAGGGATGCAAAGTGTGAATGGGCTGCATGGGAAGGCAGCGGGTAGGGGAGCTCAGGCTCCAGAGTCTGGTGGTGTGGACTACAACCCCAGTTCCATCCCTCTACGCTAACTGTGTGAACCTGAGCTGGACTCATACCCATCTCATTCTTTATATACTTGCATACTATCTCAGTATACGGGTGTTGTTATGCTTTTTCAATTGGTCCCCTGTTGGTGAACACTTAGGGTGTTTTTGTTTTGTTTCGTTTACTATTTTGAATAACGCTACTTACATCTTTGTCAGCTTATGTTAAGAATTCATAGAAAACATTCCTATCCTTGAATTTCTGTATCAAAATGTATGAACTGGGCTTCCCTGGTGGCGCAGTGGTTGAGAGTCCGCCTGCCGATGCAGGGGACACGGGTTCGTGCCCCGGTCCGGGAAGATCCCACATGCCGCGGAACGGCTGGGCCCGTGAGCCATGGCCGCTGTGCCTGCGCATCCGGAGCCTGTGCTCCGCAACGGGAGAGGCCACAACAGTGAGAGGCCCCCGGACCGCAAAAAAAAAAAAAAAAAAAAAGTATGAACTTCTAAAAATTGCTAAGTATTATCGAATTTCCTTCTTAAAATGGCTACACCTATTTACACTCGCACCAAAAGTGGGTAAGAGTGACTATTTACCCACATGTTCACAGTCCTAGACTTTACCAAACTTTCAAATCTTTGCCAGTTTGAGGGGTAAAATGGAATTTCATTTTAATTTAAGAAGGAGTTTGAGCATCTATTTGTATGTCTTTTTCCATGGACGGCTTTCTTGTACCCTTTATGGGGGCAGTGGGGCTGGGTCTTGACAATCTGCACCTTTACGTTTCTGACTGGCCCACCAGGAACTGGGGGTGAAATGGGCAGGGAGACATTTACTTTTCATTTTTTCACACCCTTCTCCAATGTTTGATTTTTTTAAAAAAATTATGCACAATATTACTTTCACATTAAATGAAACTAGTTAAATTTTAAGACAAAAATAAAATACACGGTAAAGATAATGGCAGACCAAAGTTAGGGTAAACGTAGGTAAAAAAATAACATTTTCAAGTGGATCTTATAATTAGCCCTATATGTGACAATGTTTGAAGTAGCTTGTAAAGGAACTTCAGTTTTCTGTTAGACTGTAAAGATATTCATGACATGTTTAATGGGAAAAATCACATGAGGGATGAGCATGTGCATAATAACATCCATGTTTGCTTTTTAAACAAAGGAGGGAGACAGAAAGAAGAGGGAAGGAAGGAGAAAGAGAAAAAGAGAAAAAGAGGGAAGAAGAGCAGAGAGGGGGAGGAAACTGTCAGCTCCGGGGAAGGCACCATCCTCTTTGTAATCCCAGCCCTCTGTATGCCTGAGGGGTCACACATGGGTGCTGGGTGCAGGGGGCAACTCGGTGGGTGTTAACAGAGCCTCCCTCCTGGCCTGCCATGAAATTTCACAAGGGCCGTTGGGCTTGTGAAGTTCTTGGCAAGTACCTGGTGCAGAGAAGATTATGAAACTTAGTTTTTGCAATTATTTTTGGAAGACGTTAGAAGAAGCATTTAGCCCAGACAGGGAGAGCCTGAACCAGGCCTGTGTGCGAGAGGTCCTCCAGACCCACCCTACTCTTCTCCATCCCGCTGTGCCCCAGAGGTTGGCCTCCAAGGACCACCTCAATCTGGGTTCATATGGGGGGGGCGAGGAGGTCAGAGGTCAGGGCAGTACTCGCCCCTCCCTAAGGCTCCCCACCAGTGGCCTGCTTCCCTCTGCCAACAGCCACAGCTTCTTGTCCCTTGTGCCAGCCCTGACACGTCCTTGGTAAAGTATCCCTTTATTAAAGAGTGTGTCTGCTTCCCTCTGGGCCCCCACCATGCCCTGGACTCTTTTGAAGCATCCCATCACTCTGCTAGACTGTGAGTCCCTTGAGGGCAGGGACCACATGGTATATAAGCACAGGGCCTGACACTGAGTAGAGGGCTCCACCAGCGCTTCTGGAATGAATGAATGAAAGAGAAAATGAACACATGGCAACTGCCCCAAAATGTCCACAAAAGAAGGAGCCTCGGGCTTCCCTAGTGGCGCAGTGGTTGAGAATCTGCCTGCCAATGCAGGGGACACGGGTTCAAGCCCTGGCCTGGGAAGATCCCACGTGCCGCAGAGCAGCTAAGCCCGTGCACCACAACTACTGAGCCTGCGCTCTAGAGCCTGCGAGCCACAACTACTGAGCCCACGTGCCACAACTACTGAAACCTGCACACCTAGAGCCGGTGCTCCGCAATGAGAAGCCACTGCAAAGAAGAGCAGCCCGCTCACCACAACTAAAGAAAAGCCCACGCTCAGCAACAAAGACCCAATGCAGCCAAAAATTAATTAATTAATGAATTAAAAAAAAAAAAGGACCCCTCCCTCTAGACATAAACCTCTCAGGGCTCCTCACACTGTTTAAACAGCTGAACCAGAGCACCCATCACCTTAGGGTAAACTCCATCACTCGGGGGAGGCTTCAAGGCCCGACCAGAAAATTACATCGTTCGTGAGGGGCCCAGGGTCCTTATGAGATCGAGCAAGAGCCACTCACTAGTGGTTATGAAGTTAATTAATCCATCAGGTGTTGCCGCCATCCCGCTGGGACGGCCCGGCCATTTTTCACACTTTTTGGAGCCACAGACTAAACTTTGCTTTTCGCTGAATCTCCCAACATTTGAAGAGACGAGGGTTTTTTTAAGCCCCAAAAAGAGGTCGGTCCGTACACGCAAAGCCGTGTGACCGCATGCTGGACACACACAGGGGTGGGGGACAGGCATGCAGGCCACTCACTGAACCAAGAGCGAAACAGCAGGAGCAGGCAAGGCTCGGAGATGGGTGCACGGGGAGAACGCAGCTTCCTCTGCCCGAGGGCATCCCTGCAGACGGCACAGAGCGCCAGGGAGAGCTGGCCAGGTGGGCCAGGAGTGGAACGGCAAGGGCCAGGCCTGGCGCCCTCGAGCTGCCTCTGGAGAACCACCGCCTGGCTGTGGGCAAGGCCGAGAGCGAAGGGTCAGGGAGGGCCTTGTTCTCGGCTTGGGTGACTGAGCACCAGGGGACCGCTGAGGAGACAAGGAGGGGAGCCGGCGTGACGGGGAACGGGGTGGGCGGGGTGCGGGGAGGGCCGTGCAGGCCCGGCCTGGCCTCAGCCTTGAGGGTCCCAGCCGCCTTCCCCTGGAGCTCAGAGGCCAGCTGGAGAAGAATTTGTCCTGGGCCCACCCGTGTCCCAGAGCCAGGCCTGTCGGGAAGCCGCAGCCTGAGGGACGAAGTGTGGGCGCACCCCCGATGCTCTCCCATCTCCAGGGCGCTGTGGGGAAGCAAAGGGGACCTGAGACCAGTGCTGACAAAATTTTATCGGGAGAGCAGGACTGACCCCGACGACAGAGGAGGTGCTGCGGCCGTCAGCTGGGCTCCTCGGAGGACCTGCTCCAGACATGCCCTCCCTGTCCCCGACCCTGGGTCTCCCAGGCTTGGCCGGAGGGCGTAAGGGGCTGGCTGCTCACCTGAGGCCAGGTGCAGGAGGAGCAGGACTCCCAGGGCCCCGCGGGTCACCATCCCTGGCCAGCCTGGTCCACGCCTGCCGGAGGCCCGCAGCTGCACGTCCCGCAGCTCCCAGGCTCTAATGAGCCGGCCCCACCCCGCGCCGTGGCCGCAGCGTTGCCGCTTCCTGTGGCCCCGCCCACGCCCTTCCTGCTGCATGGCACCATCGGTTGGGTTGTGAAAGGTGAGTGTGTGCAACCGGGCAGTGTTCCTAGTCTCACCCCGCCCCATGACCACCTGCAGAGTGGGCCCGACTCGGCAGGAGCTGCTGAACCCACCCAGGGGTGCTGCTCCCAAGGCCTCGTCTGGATGGGTGCTGCGGGGCTGGTGTTCAGCGGCCACAGAGGCCTCTGCACCCAAGCAGGCCCCTGGGGAGTGACGGCGAGCCCAGGCTTTGGAGTCAGGAACTCTTACCTCAGATCCTCCTTTCACAAGCTGGGGGCCTCTCTGAGCCTCAGTTTCCTCCTCTGTAAAGCGCATATAGCAGTGCGGCTGCCCCCTAGGGCTGTGTTGGGGTTTGAGGAGACCGGTGGGCGCAGGGCCTGGCTATAGGGATGCGGATGAAGATGTGGAGAGTGTTCGCACTCCCTCATTCATGCCTGTGATTTGAACAAGACCAGGCTCAAGCCAACGCCTGCTGGGGTCCTGGAAGGAGAGGAGTCGTCTGGCCTGGAGGCCCCGCCCCCCCACCCAGCAGACTGAATAACAGGAGGGGCAGGATGGCGGGGCGCGGGGGGGGGGGGGGGGGGGCTGGAGCGTGGGCCCTGGGGGTTGGTCGGGCCTGGGCTGACATCTGTCCTGGCCACTTCCTGGCAGCCCATTTGCGTGAGCCGGCCTCTGCTAAGGAGGCAAGTTTCTCAGGAGGCATGGGGAGAACTCATGAGATGATGCCTGTGGAATTGCTCAGTCAGTGAGCGTGGCCATTATTATCACTATCATGATTATCAGTACTGTGAAATTAGCATCACCATCACCAGCGGGTCACGGGTGGCCCAGATGGGAAGCGGGGCAGCAAACACACATGGGGTGCAGTATGTAGGCAGGGGAAGGGCTGACCACCAAGGCCCCCACTGTGGTGGCCCCAAGGAAGCCATGTGGATGAGGCCAGGGCCCTTGGCCGGCTGCTTCGAGATCAGAAGGTGAAGGGCGCTCTGCCAAGGAAGTACATCATCACCGACATCCGCTCTCGGGGCCACACGGTCAGAGCTGGCCCTGCTCCACCCTGGGGTCTAATGGGGACCCGCCCAGCCCTGCCTGGCCTCTATTTCCCCTTCCTCCCACACAGTGTCCAGACAGGACTCAGTTTCCTGCTAAGCCCTCTGGGCCTGGGGAGGGTCAGGGCCACTCATGGGGCCTGGGTGGCAGGTGGGAATGTGACATGGGCCCCAGGCACTTCCTCTGCAGGGATGGCTGGGAGGGTGAATGCCCCTCCTCCCACCCAGCCGCACGTCCCGGCAAGGGGAGAGGGTGGACGGCTTTGTGAACTGTGACCTGCTAGGCCCACCACTGGAGACCCACCCGGCCCCTGGGCCCTCCAGAGGGGCTCATGGATGCCTGTTTGTAATGAAGAGGCTGGAGACCTGCAGACCAGGACCCAGATCGTGTGCAGCACACCTGGGAAGACAGAACCGGGGACTTGGCAAAGTGACAAGGGAGGGTCCGGCAGAGCCAGAGGGAGGGTCACCTCTCCTGGGCCCCACGGGGGCTGGGGATTGGCCTGGGGCCACTTGGAGCCCTGGGACCGCTAAATTCCAGGGGAAACCTTCCCCTTCTGCCACCTCCCACCCCCAGCTTGTCCATACGGCTCCAGGTGGGCACCTGTCTCCAGGTGCGAGGCCTCCAGTACTCTGGCCAGGCCTGGCCAGCACTCACACCCTGGCCACTCTAATCCATTTCCCACTCCAAAGGGGAAACAAACCTGGCTACGTCCTGGTGGGAAGAGTGGTCCTATTGTCCAAAGTCCCACAGCCCAGAGAAGCGCATGATAAGAACCATCAGTGTCAAGGAGCACCACGGAGCTGTCAGGTGGCCCGTGCAGGGCGGGTCACAAGAGGATGGGACCCGACCCAGCACCCCAGCCCCACTACCTGAGCTGCCCTCGGAAACAGAAAGTAGGTGTCAAGAGAGTTCTTTGAAGTGGGAGAATTTGAGGGGAGTCCCACCTGCCCGGGGGAGGGGGCTGGGTCCCTTCCTTCCCTGAGGATGGGGTAGGTATCCCCTCAGGTCTAGCCAAGTGATGGGGGTCTGAGAGACCCGAGAGAAGTCTCTGAGAGCGGAGCTGGCTCTGATCCCACCCAGCTGCTCAACCGGGACACTGTGGGGAAGGTTTGTCCTCAGAGGTTGGGGCATAAGAGGAGTCCACCACCTGGAGAAGGTGGAGGCAGAGGCCAATGGAAGCAGCAGGAGGAGGGGTTGGAAGAGAGGCAGGGGGCAGGGGGTTCCCATGTGCCAAGGTCCCTGCAGGTCCCCAAAGATCCCACATTCACGCTCATCCCACCACTGCCAGCCCACTCCTAGCCACCAAGGCACCTCACACCCCTCCCGTCCAACTGCAGAGAGTTGCCTCTTTCCCCAGCCTGCGCTCCCCCCAGAGCAGCCAGGAGAGGAGGGAGGAGACTGCAGGGGCGGAAGGCTCAGGTGTGGGCCTGGGCTGGACCTGTGCTGGACCTTTAGACCTGGACACTGAGAGCCGTGATCGAACAAGACTGCTCCCATAACTGAAGGGGGACAGAAACTTATTTGACCTGCCTCACCTGTGTCACAGGATGGAGAGGAGAAATTTGCCGGGACCAGTTTGTAAGGCAGCGATGGCAGAAAAGTCCAGTCGTTTCATTCTTGCAGCCCGTCCACTTCACACCGGGCAATAAACTGCTTACACAGGTCCCGCGACCAGCCAAGGGCTGAATTCAGCCCTCAGACGTGATTTCTTTGACCAGAGAATATTCTGGATTAGCCAAGTTTTTTTAAATCAGGGGATTTTACACCAGCACGATCTGGATTTCTTATTTGTCATAAAAGGCAGGCAGTCTGGCTACACGGGCCTTCAACCCTCCGAGGTGGCGACCGGCTGCAGCAGAGCAGCAGCTGCATCCTCTGCGTGGGGCTCGTAACCTTCAGTTCACCACAGATCACGCGCAGCTCCCCCAGCACTGACACCCAGTTGCCATTCCTCCCCCCACCTTTGCCCTGACAACGTTTCCAGCAGATGTCTTTCACACATGGCCCTCTTCTCTTGTTCATGTTTCCTGATTGGCCCCCAGGTGTTTTTTATCATTGATTCTTAAGAGAAGCACAGGAAAAAGCTCAGAAGGAAATTCTTGCCACGGTTGGTTAGGCGACAACAGCTGATTTTTATTTTTTCTATGTACTCTTCTACAGCTTCCAAATTCTCTACGATGAACACGTACTTCTTTTTAATATGAAGACAAATGAACTGGTAATTACAAAGAAAATCCTCCCCATCTTTAAGGCTGAGAGCCAGATCAAATGCTGCCTCCTACAGGAAGCCTTCCTGGAGTCCCAGCCAGGAATGAGGGCTCCCCCAACTCTGTGCCTGTACCTCTAAGAATTCTTGTCTCATGCATGCCTCCCACATTAGACTGAGAGCTCGCAGGGGAAGCGACCAGGTCTGGCCACCTGTGTCCAACAGAATTAACCGTGATGGGCTGCGAGGTGTGCTCAAGATCATCTGCAGGGGTTCTACGGAGCGTGTCAGGCTCTACAAGCATCACCAAGGGAGGCGTGTCTCAGTCTTTGGAATGCTGGGGTGGAAACAAATCTGGACTGCTACGTTCCACAGTTCTTGCCACAAGAGGGCTTCGGGAGCGGCTGCGGGCCCCTGTGAGGTGTCGGCTTGGCAGTGGTGAGCTAGGGTGATGCAGCTGTGGAGAGGGCCAGATGGGAAGATGGGCCTAGCCCAGTCCAGAACGTTTATACTAAGCCAAGTCAGGGGCAGGCAAACGCCCATGCAGTAGATAAAGGTTTACAGTAGGCACCAGGTAGCTCTTGGGAACCACTACCCAACATCCAGCATTGGAATTGGGGACTCCGGGCTGTGAGTGGAGGGCTAAGGAGGTCCAAGGAGAGGGAGGACCAGGAAGGGGAGAGGGAGGGCTGGGGAGGCTGACAAAAGGTGATTGCCCTGGGCTCAGAGGGCCAGCATAACGACAGCCCGGCTCCCTCCCTGGGCTGTCATTATGCTCCAGGGAGGGAATGCTCCTCCTCCAGGGGTCTGGCTCAAAGCTCTGACTCGTTTCCCCTGCGGGCCATCCTTAGATTAAAATGACAGGGGCTACAGAGCGCCCTCATGGTGATCACCAGAGACAGAACAGCTACGGCACATTCTTGTCCTGGGCTGGGGCACAGGGCCAAGGATGCCACCAGCCTCCAAGGTCCAAGGCCTGCAGATTCCAGCCGTGAGGGCCAGTCCAGTGGTGGTGCATTAAGACCAGCCTTGAGCCCCCTGAGCTGGACCCAAGAGGCAAGTAGCCCCCCGGCCAATTCAGAAGGCCCAGCTTGGGAGTCTGGCTGCCATGGCAACAGCCCCATCCTTCCGAGGTCCTTGGGCCTTCTCAAGTCTCCGGCTGGCTTGGCCTGGCTGCAGGGGCCACAAGCAGCAGTGAAGAGAGACCACAACTCTGCTTCCTCGCATCGGCGGGGGGCTGGCGGCCTAGATGCGGCTGGACGAGGTGCTGCCCGAGCTGATAGGGAGCCTGGTACTGTCCGAGCTGCTCTTCAGAGGGGAGGGCCCACCCTGGGCCTGCAGGCGCATGGACCAGTACCAGAGGAAGATGAGGAAGCCTGTGGGGGGCACAGGGCTCAGAGGCTGGGGGCAGCCCCAGCCCAACCCCGCTCCCTTCCTTGGACCCAGATCTGCCCCTGTCCTCCTCCCTACACAGGTTCCCCACACCGATGTGATCCCCGGAGCACCTGCTATGCACCAGGCACTGGGCAGTGCCCTGTACGTCATCTCACTTCATTCTCTCCAGGTTCCTTGAGATCAGACCTCATCATTACTTTTCTGTTTTACAAACGAGGAGACGGAGGCCCATGAAGATAAGGGGCCTGGCTGAGCCAGGAGTCAAGCAGCAGTGGTCAGCCTCCAGAGCCCACCTGCTTAAGTACCATGTGATACGCTCCTCCCCAAATCATAATACTGTGATTTATTAATAGCTCAGTAAATGTGTGCATTTATGAGCATGATTTATAATCCCTACAGAGTCCCCTTCACGTCACAGATGAGAAAACAAAGACTCACCTCCCTCACACACCACTCCCATTGCATGGGGACCCCATGCAATGGGGAGGACTTGGGCAGGAAAACAGGGAGGGCAAGGCCTCCTCCCTACCCAGCGTGGCCAAAAACAAAGGTAGGTGTGTGTGTATATGTGTGTGTGTGAATATGTGTGTGTGTGAGATGTCGGGGGGCGGGGGTAGAGGGGTGCAGGTAGAGCAGGAAGGGACCCTGATGGCATCAAGCCAGGCCCTCATGATCCAGCCCCTCCCCCCACCCCCGCCTCACTACTCCTTAGCAGTGCTCCTCACTATTCTTCCAACACATAACCTAGTTCTAGCCTCAGGACCTTTGCTCATGCTTCTCCCTCTGCCTGGAGCACTCCACCCCTAGACCAGGTTTCCTCAGCCTGTACCATGCGCTGCATCCCCTGGGCGTCTGTTACAAGGAGGATTCTGACTCGGCAGGCCTGGGGTGGGCCAGAGTCTGTGTTTGTAACAAGCTCCTGATGATGCCGATGCTGCTGGTCTGAGAAACACACTTGGAGTAACGGGCCCTTGATCTCTCCATGGCTCGATCCTTCTGTTGTCTTCAAATGTCTCCTGTACAGAGAGGCTTCCCTCCCCCAAGTGTCCCCCACCCAAGCTCAGACTGTCCACAACATCGCCCACTATTACTTCCCTCCTCTCCTAGATGCCCTTTGATGTCTGCGACCTTGCTTGTCACACCTGGCCTTCCCAGTAGAGATGAGCTCTGTGGAAGCAAAAGGCCCTTGCATGACCAGTTCACAACTACAGCACTAGGGCTTAACACAGGGCCTGTGCACTATAAGTACTCAACAAAGACTTGTCAACTATGGCCTGGATGCCCCCATTTTACGAATGGGAAGGCTGAGGTCCAAAGAAGGCCCTTCAGGTCATCTGGGTCATCCCTTCCCTGGTCTGTGCTCTATATATGGGCACCCTGCCTGGGCCAGGGGGTGGGGTTTTCTCCATGCCTACCTTGGAAGGAGGTGATGATGCTGAAAAAGTAGAGGACCACAAGCTGGAAGGTGCCAGAAGCAAAGGAGAAGAAGACCAAGGCCCAGGGCAGGCCGAGGACCAGACTGAGACCCAGCAGGGTCAGCACGTGGGGCCACTTCTGGGCGTGTGGGCGCAGCCGCACGATCTGCACCACCATCGTGCCCAGCATGGCAATGTTGAACAGGAACACCAGGCTGAAGAGGCCCAGGTTGGTGACGTGGCTGACCAAGGAGTCCCGGATCCAGCACCTATGGGCAAGGGCACGAAGGTTCGTTGCAAGGCCGGGCTGGCACGGTGCTTCCTGGGCCCTGGGCAGGCACCACGGTGAGCCCGAGTACAGGACAGCTGCTTTAAACACCACTGACTCAAGGGCCAAAAAGCCACTCTCCTTTCAATTCTCCTTTATTCCTTCTCTGTAGTCAAGAGAAAGGCTTAATTTGGTCCTAAAACGTTTTTAACACTTCTAACACTTGCTAGTCTCCCTTTTCAAAAAAAGCCAGACTTTAGGCCCACTGCTTTCATCAAGAATTTAGTACCAGGGTTTCCTTATTCCTGTGTTTGCTTTCATGACTACTCACTGTTCATGACAAGTAATGCTTGTTTCCCATTTATAGTTGATATAATTTTTTTAAAAATACATTTAACAAGCCAGATGATTTAAAGAAAAAAATTAAACAAATAATAATACAGATGGCACAAAGTGATGCAAAATCAACTGAAATTTTCAAAACACTGAAGGAATGGAAAGGGTTCCTTCCTAGCCTAGGGCTCAGGAGCCCTGGAGTCTAGTCTGGTTCAGGGGGACACACAGGCCAGGCCACCACCAGCTTGGGTGAATTAGGTGAGTGGAGGAGGACTGGATTTCAGCCCCACTCATCCCCCAGCTGGGTGCCTTTGAGCAGCGTGGTGTGGATTCCTGCCTTCTCTGGGTCTCAGCCTTTCCATTTTTCCATGGGGAAGAGGATAGAAGGGTGCAGCAAAGGAACATGCTGGAGGCTCAGCTGCTCCAACCCATACTCCCACTTGCAAGTGGGGAAACTGAGGCCCAGAGAGGGGCTAGGACCTGTGCAAGGTCATCTGGCAAGTGACTGGCAGATCCAGGGCCGTTCTCACCCTCCCTGAGAAAAGGGTCACCCCAATACCTCCAGCAGCTTGGCACCCAGGAGTCTCCTGGTCAGCGTGACCTGGGCCCAGGCTACTCTCTGACCTCTGCACCATGAGGCCCACCTTCCTGCCCCCACTGCACAAGCCACTCACATGGAAGGGTAGATGACACTCTCTGGGGTCCTGTGCACGGCTAGGATGATGGGGCCATAGTTGTTCACATCCACCAGTGCCACCAACGTCACCAGGAAGATGGGGAAGCCTGCAGGCAACAAAGCACGGAGCTCCATCTCCCACCCTCTGAGGCCTGCCCTCCCCTTCCCTCTGGTGCGACCCCCTCTCAGACCTGTGGTCCCAGAGCTTACCCAGTCCCATCTGGGGCAGGTCCTCCAAGCTCGGACCCACCCTTCTCCTTTCCAGTTCTGGTTTCTCATAAAGGGAGCCCATCTCCCCTGACCTTACCCCTGCACCCTCAGCATCCTGGGGCCCCCTAGGGGAAAGGGCCTGCAGTTCCCTGCTGAGGGGCTGGCTGTCACAAGGAGAGATTGGAGGAGCAGACAGGACATTGGTGGGGTGGAGGACAGTTCAACAGGGGACATCTAGAGTTATACCCCGAGGGGATGTCTGCCCTGGGCCTCGACCTTGTCCATGAGGTGAAGATTGAGAGCTCCCTGGAAGGGTTGCCCACCACCAAACACCTGGATTTTGACAAAGAGCCAACTCTGAAGGAATTTCATATATATCAATGAAGTGAACCAAGAAAGGGCCGAATGAGAAACACGGGAGGAGCCGCAAGTTGGGGTCGGGGACATGTGGAGGTTGGTGGGCCTGTGCAATGTTCAAGGACTTGTGGTGTGTGCCCCTGGGCCTCCAGGTCTGACAAAGAGAGGTCTGGGCCACAGGTGAATTGGGTTGCTGTCGGCCAAGAACAAATACCAGAGCCACGGGGAACCTGGTACCTGAGGTTCATGGGGATCCACAGGCAGGGCCACCATGAGCCTGGGTGAATCAGGTGAGGACTGAATTACGGCCCCACTCATCCACAACCGGGTGCCTTTGAGCAGTGCGCAACCTGCACATCCATACATGGTGGCTCCGTCTGCAAACCCCACTTGTAAAACAGTGACAGATGTAGAGAATATGTAAGCGTTTCATGGGGACAGGGCTCATCACCTCATCTTCCTAAAGAGAACCTTGAACTAGCCAAGGTAAGCAACCCCTGAGAATGGGTGAGTGAAGGAAGCAAGTGAGGGAATGGTCAGAGGGGCAGGTGGAGAAGTGGAACCAGGTGCCCATGTTTCGCCAGAAACCAAGAGGAAAAGGCAGGTCTGGGGGGCCCACCAACCCCCTCCACCAACTCACCCCAGCCCACGATGCCCAGCTTGAGCAGGTAGCCTGGCACATAGGTGCCGAAGACCTCGACCACGAGTCGGTAGAGGTTGTAGCCCTCGAGGCCCATCCAGGAGAGGCAGGCGAGCAGGGAGAAGTGCAGAAAGATGGCACTGGTGCGGCAGGCAGCCTCGGAGCCTGCCAGGGCCACCGGCTCGCTGAGCAGGAAGCTCACATCCAGCAGGAAGACGGCCAGCAGCAGGTTCATGTGCACCTTGACGGTGTAATCCCTAGACTTCCTCCTGCACAGGGGAGGGTGGAGGTAGGGCAGGCAGGGTCACTCTGGTGGCCAGCATGGGAAGGCAGGGAGGAGGGAGGAGGGAGGAGGGGGGAGGGGGGAGGGAGGAGGGGGGAGGGGGAGGGGTGGGAGAGGGGGGAGGGGGGAGGGGGAGGTGGGAGGTATGCCCGCCCACCCCTCCTCCTCCAGGCAGCCTTCCCAGGCTACACGCGCGCGCACACACGCACGCGCACACACACGCGCGGCCTCCCGTGGCTACAGCTAGGCTCTGTCCCCGTGCACCTTCCATGTGTCCAACACCCACAGGCTCAGGCACCGTGTGTGCATCTAACGGCAGATTTAACCAAGCACAGCGAGGAAGACAAATCAGCCACTACAATCAACCAGACGCTCCCAAAGTCAGAAGGGAAAGACTGGATTTTCTGCTGTTTTGGAGAATCCATGCCACCCATGTTCTGTGTCTGCCTATCTGTCTGCACTACTGTGCATCTGTGAGCACACGCTGTGTGGCCTGTGTCCTTGAGGTTGCAAGTCTGTGTGTGCACGTCCTGCTCCCATCCCAAGATACTGTGTGGTGCAGGGCACTGTCAGCCTTCCTGTCCCCAGCCTTTCTGTCCACCTGGCACCATCCACTGCCTGCTCCAGAGAGTGCAGAAGAACACCTACCATCCTGGATCCCCATGCCCACCCTACCCCTAACTTGAGGCACCACCTTAGGCTGGCCCCATCCCCCTCACCCTCAGTGTACTCATCTGTGAAGTGGGAGGATGGCCCCCCTCGCAGGGTTGGGGTGAGAGTTACACTGATACGAAGCATCCGGCACAGATGAGGTGCTCAGTCCCTAAGGGTTCCTGTCCCTCTGTCCTGGGGCACTTTTGTGATCAATGGGCAGGTGCTGGGAGGGGCTTGTGCCCTCACCCCCAGCTCTCCACTCAGCCTGCCAGCCGTCCCTCCTCATCGCCTGCTCCAGCCCCACCACGTGCGCAGCTGTGGCCTTCACACGGCTCTACCCTCCCCGGTCCCCGCAAGAACAGTGAGCACACTCCAAGAGTCTTCATTCTACAGCAGAACTAAGGATGTCTCCCTTCCACGCAGACGGGTCCAGGGCCCAACTACAGGTGGGCCTCAGTTTAGGCCGAGCCCAGCACTGCCAGTCCAGACCCACACACAGCCGGTCTGAGGGTGGGTGGAGGCGTTCTTCACTCCACCGAAGGCGGCCCCTTCTCTCAGCAGGCACCCCAACGACTGGGGTGACACACGCCTCCATGGAGCCAGGGGGTCGGGCCTCAAAACAGGCACTAGAGAACAGGGGCTGGGGGCTCTACCTGTCCACAGCGGCCACTGCCAGGCAGCTCCACTAACCCAGGCCTTGTGGGCCTGGAGCCAGCCTGCTTGGGTTCAAGCCTGCTGCTACCACTTCCCCGCTGCGTGACCTCAGTCAAGTCACTTACTCTCTCTGAGCACTCTTCCATAGGGCCCTTGCGAGGATGAACCAAGTTCACGCGTGTAAAGCACTTAGAACAGTGTGCGGCATGTGGGCCGCGTGATGTAAGTGTCCACCATTATCATTACCATCACTGTCACATTATCATGTGCCCCCAGCGGTAGCACATCTGGTTATTCGAAGACAGGAATCTAGATTCTTATGTCAACTCTCCCAATTTTAAATGTTGGCAGTTAATGTAAACCGGAAATGCTATGTTACCCAAACACCACAGATCTGAGCAGGAAATGCCCCCCTGGGGGTCAGCTGGCTGCACCTCCCAGGGCTTCCAAAACTATACACACGTTTCGGGGTCAGGCCAATTTCCAGGGTGGGTCTCCCTCAACGTGGGGTCCCAGCCCGGGGGCCTGGAATGGAGGTTCTCCCTGCCCCCCTCCCTCTTGCTCCCAGGTCCTACCTAGAGCAGAGGTAGGCAGCGATGGTGAGGACGCAGGCCACGGCGGAGATGACACAGCCCACGTACGAGAGGAGAGTCAGGTAGTGCTTGTGGATGGCGTCCACCTCCACAGAGGTAACCTGGGTCCACGAGGCAGGTCAGGGCTGGCCTCAGTGCCCCCAACTCGACACTGAGGGTTTGCCCAGATGGCGGTCTAACCCGTGGTCCCTGGACGGCCTTGGGCGTCTATGAACCACACCTGCCCCCAACTGAGAAGAGTGTGGTCCCACGAGTACATTTTTCACCACATTCTCAAATGGATCCCTGTCCCACCAAGGTCAAGAACCCTCCACCAGAGAATCCCTTTTCTGTCCTGGCACTAATTGTTTTTCTGTAGCATTCAAAACAGAAATAAGTTTCCTGTGAGGCAGTGAGCTCACCACGCCCAGAGAGAGCTGGACGACCACTCCGGTCCCTCAGATGCTAGGGTCCTAAGAGCTGGGGAGAATGAGCCTAGGACACAAAGCTTCTGAGATCTCGGGGGCACTGAAGTCCATCACAAGGGCCTCAGCATCCCCTTGAGGGCTCCTTAGAAACATACTCCTGGCCCCACCCCAGCCCTGTGGAATCAGAATCCTAGGTTAGGACCAGGAACCTGCATTTTTATCATGCACCAGATTTTGGGAATAAAGAACAAGGGCTTTAGAGACCAGCTCTTCTACTTACTACTAGCTGTGTGAACTTGAGTACATTGCCTAACCTCTCTGAGCCTCAGTTTCCTTATCTATAAAATGGGACAACAACAGGAGTCACCTCGGGGCTTGTTGTGAGGAATGGATAACATATATGCGAGAAGTGGCCACACAGCAAGAACCCGGCCTGTGTATGGGAGCAGGGAAGGAGGGGGCCACGCACCATCAGCACTGCAAAGTAGGTCAGGTGGTTGCAGAGGCAGGACGTCTGTGTCTCTCTCCTGATGGTCTCACAGCCCACATCACTCCAGCTCCCGGGGCTGCTCACTGAGGAGGGGTCAGCATGGGGCTCTGAGATCAAGCCCAGCACCCCAGCACCCCACTATACCCCACAAATGCACGACTGCATCACTCTTCTGAGCCTTTGCTCCCCTCAGCAGATCCCTAGCCTGACATCACTCCCTCTTCAAAGCCCACCTTCCTCCAGGAAGCCCCCCTTGATTAACTCCATCTCCCCCACCTTCCAGGACCCCCTGGTACCTGCCTCCAGGTACCTGCCCAGCTCAGAGGCCCCTCCACACTCACATGTTAGGTCTTCCACCCAGAATACACACTGTAGAGTCACATTCTTCTGTAGGGACAGGAAAGAAGGGGAGTGGGTCTCACGACAGTCTACTCCCTTCCAGCCAGGCTGAGGGAGTCAGTGCCAGGGCCCCACCCCTTTTGTACCTGACTGGCCGATGCCCTCAGCCAGTCGGTCATTTTGTTAAAGACAAGTGATTCAGAAGAGAGGGGGACAGGAGGACATGGACAACGGGGACCCTTGTGTCCTTGGTTCTTTGCTCACACTCACCGGCTGTGGCTGGTGCTGGAAGGTGAGCACCATGGGCTCCGAGAGGTTGGCTACTTTGGTGTTCTGCACGACGATACCCAAGACCTTCTCCCCCAAGACCTGACTGGAATTCTTGTCCTAGGTATATGGGGTGGGGGAAGAGGGTAGGGAGGGGGCTCAGGACTGAGAAGAAAAGCTCAGAAGTTCCCCAGACCTTCTAGACTCCTGTCTCTGCCCAGCACATTGCTCCCAGATTTTGAGTCTCCCTCTGGAAAAAGATTCTTGCGAGGGTAGTCATTTACACCATAGTGAGAATAACACTCTGCCAGGTCTAAATCTCCCAGGGAGACCTGCACGTTGCTGTCCGATTTCTGACTTTACAAGGACTCTTGGAGGAAGGGGCTGGGCTCCATGCCTACCCTTCCACCTCTCCGTCAGACAGAAGCTGCTTTCCCCCGGGGGAGGGCCCGAGGACGACAGCCCCATACCTGGAACAGGGCTTGGCTGCTGAAGTCTACCAGGAGGAGTCTCTTCTCAGCCTCCTGCCTCTGGCCCTTGGTCTTCTGGAAGAGCTCGCGGGGCAGCAGCACCGAGTACTCCAGGATCTCGCTCTGCTCCCCCTGCAGACCAGAGTCCCACGGGGGCTCAGCCAGAGGTGGGCCTCCAGATCCCCCCACATCCCCCCAGCACATGCCTTCCTGGGCGCTGCCATCTCTAAGCCCACCTCCTCCAGGAAGCCAGGCCTGACTCACAACAGCCCTTCTCACCCCTCCTTTCCCTGGCACCAGCGCTGGCTGGGGCGCTTGTCGTTAGAGCCCAGGGCCCCAGGGGCAAATGGGCCTGGGAGAACCACGTGGTATTCTGGTGTCTGGGCTTCAGACACTGACCCTGCCTATGGCTCCCTGGTGTGCTGGGGGATAAGAAAGGCAGGGTGTGTAGCCCTCTGCCCCCAACTAGGCCCACCAAGGGCAGGCTCACAAGAGGGCTGCAGGCACAGGCATTTTGGTGTTGGTTGTCTGTCCACAAGGATGTGCCACAGGAGCCCCCTGTGCAGGGACCAGGTCCCTCCCCACCTCTGTCCCCACCACTGTATCAGGAAGGGTCCTCAGTTCCACCGGGTAGCCACTGACTGAGGTAGTCTTTGGGTCTGAGGCCTTCCTCATCAGCACACATCTGGCTCCCGGAGGCCCAGAGGAGGGGAGTGCTCACGGCCTCCACATCTGCTTCCTGCCCTGGCCACTATCCTGACCCCTGACCTCCCGCTGGGAGTGGATGCGCAGGTCCTGGAGGCTGGCTGTGGGCTGGAGCTTCCACACCGTGGCGTTGACCAGATCTTCCTCAAAGGACACCGTGTCCCCTGTGAAGTTCACAGAGGTCAGCTTCGACTCCAGGCTCTGCAGCTGCCTGGCAGTGGGGAGAGAGGGTGGGTGACTGCTGGGTGTGAGGGGCGGATCCAGGCGGGCAAGTAGGCAGGGAGACAGAGGGAGAGGAGAGATTCAGGCAGATACACAGGAAAGAATGTGGGGCGGACAGAATGACCTGCGGGGGTGGCAGGGAGTTAGCCAGAGCGTCAGAGCAAACAGGAAAGGAGGGGGGTGGGGACCTATCCTCGGACGCGGCCACCAGGTTGTGGGCCCAGTTCTGCCTGGGCCGACCCACTACGTGCAACAGAGCAGCCCTACCCATCTCTGGGCCTCAGTCTGCTGAGCTGTAAAATGGGTCAATCCTTTTCACTTTATTGTTGGAGAGGAGGGCTTGGGTGCGGCTGACCTGGGCTGGTGGGTGTGACATTTGTTTTTAACGACTCAGGCAGGGGAGGGGCTTGGCCTCCAGGGCTGTATCTCAATTCCTCCCGGAGAAGATGGAAAGATGAGAACATTCCAGCCCCAGGGGAGGTTTCCATACAGCCGCCTGCTCCAGGTCCCTGCCCTGCCCTGCCCTACCCGGGTCTGGGGGATGCCTCCTCCTCCCCCCTCACACACTGGGACCCACACTTACTGGTCCGTGGGGGTGAACGGGGGTCTCCTTGAGCTCTTCCGGGGATGCTTCAGAAACTGGCTGAGCCGCTGGAGGTCCCTTTTCAGCTCACATGTGTCCACCGAGGCGCTGTGGGAGGTCTTCAGGGGAGGAGCTGGGGGAGAGGGATGGACAGACCCACCAAAGGCTGTTGAATGAGGTGCCCGGCCACACTCATTACACTCTCTGTTAATCCTCCAGTGATTCTGAAAGCTTCTATCCCCATTTTACGGAGCAGGAAACTGAGGCTCCAAGAGGTGCAGTGGACTCCCTCAAGTCACTCAGAGCTGCAGCCAGCCAGACGGGGCTCTGTCCTGTGGAGCCCCCGGCAACTCCAGCCCCAGCAGGGTGGGCTGGGACACACCTACCCAGGCATGCTTCTGACACACACAGGGAGCTGGGAGGGCCAGTTCCCCAGGGCCAGCCAAGCCCCCTTCAGGAGGAGCTGGCGGGTGCGGGGCTTGTGTGCTGGCTCCAGGCCCTCCACCCGGGTACCATGCACCCAAGGGCTGCAGACTCAGGCACCTCCAGGGCTCAGACGGGACTCAGATGAGGTAGGCAGACGGGAGGAAGGACATGTGGGGAGGGGGCATGCCCTATGCCAGCAAGGAAGGCAGGCCCTGTGCTCCCATCTGAATTTACAAGGCAGAAAGCCTGATTTTTAGATCATTTGAAAACCCTGGCTCATGTTTTCAAAAAACTCTCTACAGACCAAATAAGGCCAGGCCAGATCTGCTCTTCAGGAAGTCAATTTGCAGCTATGCCTGACTTTGCCCTAAACCCTCCCAGGTTGGGGCAGAATCCCAGCCTGGGGGCGGGGAGCCCTATCTACCGCCCTGGCCCCTGTCTGCTGCCCTGGGCAGCACCTGGGCCCACTGCTGCCACCGCCCAGCATTTCCAAGGGCCCAGAGCTGCTAACATATTCAACGCGATTTGCCCCCCCGCCCCCGCCCCCGCCGGCCATGGCAGCCCCGCCCCAAACTGGAGCTGCCTGAAAGGCCCCAGAATCAGGGAAATCCTAGACCCTGAGTAGAGCCTCCACCTCCTTTGGGCCACCCCCTCCTCCCTGCCCCCACTCAGCACTGAATAGAAGGCAGCGGCCACACCACACCTGTCACACCCCAGCCAGACACACAGTCTGCACACCTCAGTGTCAGCCTCCGGCCTCGCTGCGTCCTGACCTCTGACCTCTTGCTCTCCCCCGCACCCCTGCCCCCATCCCCTCATGCCAGTCAGCTGCGGGGTTCAGATCCTGGCTCCCTCACTCACGAGCTGTGCCACTTTGTGCCTCAGTTTCTCCTCCGAGAAATGGGGATAAACACTCTAGGTGATGCTGACAAAGCAGAATTTTTCCTCGGCCTCCTGACCTCCAGTCCCGTCGCTCCATTCCCTCTGCTCCCACCCCGTTCACTCACCGTCCTCTACCTGGGCCTTCCCCGCAGTCCCGTCGCTCCATTCGCTCTGCTCCCACCCCGTTCACTCACCGTCCTCTACCTGGGCCTTCCCCGCAGCCGCTGGACGGCACTTCGCCCCTCCGCCCTCACCCCTAACTTCCCACAAACCTCCCCAAAGCACACCGTGGATCACACTCTTCCACTCCTCGGACACCTTCCCTGGCTCCCCACTGCCTGCGCACAGAGCCCCTGCTCCGCAACCCGACACTCGGCCCGTCTGCTTTAACCCCGCCGCCCGCGCATTTTGCCTTCCCCGCCTCCAGGCCTTCGGCCAAGCTGCTCCTTGTGCCTGGAAGTCGCCTTACTGTGGAAGGGGAAGATGAAGCCGGCCGCACTGGGCAGACTGGTGTTCTGGGGGTTCCACCAGGAGCTGACAGAGGTGGCGAACAGTGGGGCCCCCTCGGCCAGGCTCTTCTCCTGCTGCCGGAAGCACAGTAGGTCAGAGGCTTGGTTACTCAGCACGAAGTCGCTCTTGCCGTAGCGAAGATGCAATTTCCCAGCATGGCGGTTCCAGTAGAGGCAGAAGTGGTAGAGGCCCCTGGGATGAGGGAATGACCTAGGAGCCACATGGGCTCCAGGGAAGGGCGCATGGACTACGAGGGCCTCCTCAGTGTTCTTGATGGAGATGTGCAGCTCAGATGTCCGCTTATAATGGAGGCTGCTGTTCTGCGTCTGGTTCCGCTGGCCACAGAAGCGGAAGTCTTCCCGGGGGCCCCCGCCACGGGCACCTGAGGAAGCAGAGACTGCAGATGGGACTCTGGGCCCAGGGGCAGGCTCCGGGCCCAGAACACAGGAGCCCAGTGCCTAGGACCCACACACATTCCAAGGACCTATACCTCAAAGGGTCTCCAAAAATGTGAGTCTACCCTATTCAAAGATTATTGGCTTCAAAATATGAAAAGAACAAACTCAAAATCAATAATAATTTCAAAGACAAAATAATATTTTAAATAGCAATAAAACATTTAATGAGGCCATGCCTGCCACAGACAGTTGTGCAGGCTGTGTACTGCACAAGGATGCACTGGCTGCAGAGGTGAGTAGGGCCAAAACCCAGTCCATGTTCCTTTCTCCAAGGTACCATCATCCACTTGCTAAGCTGTGTCCTCAGGCCTGTGCCTGCCCAAAGGGGTTAGTGGATGTGCTGGCAGCTGACCTAGACATCCTTAACATAAGGATGGCATTTTAACTAAGTCCTAGGGTACCTCCAGGAAAGCCTACCTGGAACCAGGAGCAGACCCAGCAGGAACGGCACTGTCTGCAGCAGCACTTGGGCAGCCATCTTCCTCCCCAAAGTCACCCTGAGAAGTCACCGCCTGAAAGAGGACAAGAGTGTTGGCTTGAGGGCCTGACCCACAGGGTGGCTGTGCCAACCCTGAAGAGGGAGAAGCCAGGGTAGCGTGGATGTGGCATATGAGGTGGGGAGGCAAGTGTGGAAACAGTCCGTGGACCTCCCCAGAGCTTCCAGGAGCTGAGCATCAAGAGGCAGTGGCTAAAAGAAGACATACAAATGGCCAACAGGCACACGAAAAGATGCTCCACAGCGCTAATTATTAGAGAAATGCAGATCAAGACTACAGTGAGGTATCGACACACAGGTAGAATGGCCATCATTAAAAAGTCTACAAATAACAAATGCTGGAGAGGGTGTAGAGAAGAGGGAACCCTCCTACACTGTGGGTGGGAATGTAAATTGGTGCAGCCACTATGGAGAACAGTATGGAGGTTCCTCAGAAGACTAAAACTAGAGTTGCCATATGATCCAGCAACCCCACTCCTGGGCATATACCCAGACAACACCATACTTCAAAAAGACGCATGCACACCTATGTTCATAGCAGCACTATTCACAGTAGCCAAGACATGGAAAAATCCTAAATGTCCATTGACAGAAGAATGGATAAAGAAGATGTGGTACATATATACAACGGAATACTACTCAGCCATAAAAACATGAAATAATGCCATTTGCAGCAACACAGAGGGACCTAGAAATTATCATGCTAAGTGAAGTAAGTCAGACAGAGAAAGACAAATACCATATGCTACCACTTATATGTGAAATCTAAAATATGACACAAATGAACATATCTATGAAGCAGAAATAAACACACAGACATAGAGAACAGACTTGTGGTTGCCAAGGGAGGGGTGGGGAAGGGATAGATTGTGAGTTTGGGATTAGAACATACAAACTATTACATATAGGATGGATAAACAACAAGGTCCTACTTTACAGCACAGGGAACTATATTCAGTAACCTGTGATAAACCATAATGGAAAAGAATATGAAGAAGAACATATATGTATAACTGAGTCACTTCGCTGTACAGCAGAAATCAATACATTGCAAATCAACTATTCTTCAATAAAATAAAATTAAAATACAAAAATTAAAAAAAATTAAAAAGAGGCAGTGGCTGAGTTCAAGTCCCAGCTCCACCTCTTGCTCACTGCATGACCCTGTAAGAGGGTCATGGAAAACAGGACGAATAATAGTACCTCCCTCCAGATGCAGCAGTGATGGGGTCATCAGGCTAGAATCGGTGGGGGGAGAGGTTCCCCAGCACCACCAGGAACCACCCCAACCACGCTGCCTCCTCCAGGCCTGAAGAAGACACAGGAAAAAGGGGGCTTGCAGGGCTCTCCTCCTAGAACCTCACGATCATCATCCCTAAGACCCAGCTCAGAGGTCACCTCCTTCAGGAAGCCTTCCTCAACTCCCTCTACAGTCAGTCCTGGCCTCCTTTGGCTCTCTATGTCTGTGTGTCTGTTTCTGTTTCATAGGGTCCCGTTAGCCAACTCTGGGAGGTGCAGGATGGTACATCCCTCCTCCTGGTGCTAGCCAGGGAGCTGCTGATCCATCTCTGTGCACAGGGCCTAGTGTGCACGGAGGTCGCTGGGCAGGTGGACAGTGAGGGAAATGGAGTGAAGGATTAGTGCAGCCACAGCGCCCTCTACAGCCAGGGGATAGAGGAGACAGGCACTTCCTGTTATGGCCACCAGGGGGAGCCAGTTCCCAGGGCAGCTGGAAAGGCAGGGGGACGTCCCAGTCTGGCCGGGAGACATAGTGTGGCCCAAGTCGGGGGTGATCCAGTTCCCCTCAGCCCCATCCTCTTGTAGAATGCCCCACCCCCAGCCTCTATTAGCTGAGTACCTACTACCTGCCAGCCTGTGCTGATCCACCCCCCTCACCCCTATACCTGTATTAATCTTCATTCCAACTCTGTGAAGTCAGCCCTACCATTGGCCCATTTCACAGACAGGGAACCTGAGATCCAATGAATTAAATGACTTGCCCAAGATTGTTCCAGACACCAAGGGCTTTCCCTGCCTGGTCAGGACTGTAGTGCCTGGCAGGGAACCTGCGTGCCTGGTACTTATAGAGAGATGCTGGGTGGCTTGGCCTCCCCACTGCCAGCTGGCCTTATGACTGAGCTGGGTGCTGGCAGTCACGAACAGCCATCCTCATCCTGTGAGGCACTACATATGGCTGTGGTGACAGATGCAATCATCTGCCACGAGCCAGACAAAAGGAAGCCTGGCAACTATGGGGCATGAGAGGAGTTTGACTTTGGGAGGAAACCAAGGAGGGCTTCCAGGAAGAAGTGGCTTTTGGATGGAATATTTACGGGCAGCATTAAATGGAGGGGTGGTCCATGCAGGAGTTCACTGTCTCCTTCCTGGTCTGGGCCTTCCTTGAACAAAGCTGGCCCCCTCAAGCTAGAGCCCGTCTCCAGTGTCCCACCATGTGTAATGGAACCCCAATTTCTAGGGCCTGGTCAGTCTAATCATTGGTCAGTTGGCTTCATCATCCTGCCCTGGTGACATCACAAGACCCCTGAGAGGAAGGATGTGAAAGTGTTCGGGGGAATGGCCGCTGTTTCCTACATTGTGATATTTAAGGTTTCACTCTGCATCCTCTCTGAGCATTTTGGCTCCTTTTGGGGTTCTTTTTTTGGTTTTGGGTGTTTTTGTTTTTAGGGAGAAGGATTGATTTATTACTTGCTGCAAGTAAGGAGAACACTGGGGATCTTTCCAAAGCAGTGTCTCCCATTTTGGCTCCTTTTGAAACTGCCACTCCAGACCAGTGAAAGGAAATCCAGCATCCAGGGACAGAAACATGTCTCTCCTGGACCCTTTCTCTTTCCTTCTTTTTTCTGCCGGTCGCTGTCGCTGTCAACATCTGATCCCCAATCCAAATGACACCTCCTCCAGGAAGCCCCCCCCCAACCCCTGCTTTGACCCCTGCTTTATATTTCTGAACTCAGAGCTCACAATCACTTTGCAGATTTGGCCCCAATTTTCCATCTATGGCATTTGGATTCAAGGCCCAGAGAGGGCCAGTGATTTCCTGACATCATACAGAAAACAAGGATGGAGCTGGCCAGAATCCATGTATCTCTCCGGCCCACTGACCTTCAAAGTGAGCTACCACTATCGGTATACAGGGCCCAGGACAGGGCAGAATCATCTGCTTTCATCAATCCTCCTGGATTGATTCCTTTGAGAGCAAAAAGGTGGAAACAGAGAGTGAGCTCCCCATCACTGGAGGGATACAAGTGAGGCTGCACCACTGTGAACTACCATGATTCCAACAGACAGGGATCAATGGCATGACCTGACATTCCTGGCTCCTGAATAGCCACTCCAAGGCGAACAACTCTAGTCCTATGGACATTCTTGGGATTAGAGGGGAGGGACTGCCTGGCTTCCTTTAACCCACCCTTAGTAGACTCCGGAGGCAGACTGTCTGGGTTCAAATCCCAGTCCCCCTACTCAATAGCTGTGTATCCTTGGGCTAGTTACTCACCCTCTCTGGGCCTCACTCTCATCACCTGTAGATAGGAATAAAAATTGAGACTCCTGCAAGGGTCGTTGTGAGAATTAAATGAATTGATACCTGTAGAGGACTTGGAGCAGGGCCATGCACACGGCAGGCACCATAGGTGTCAGCTAGATATCTCTGTATCCTTCCTGACCAGCTCATGCGTGCCCCTCAATCAACCCCTGGGCCTGTCACAGGTTCCTACTCCTACACCTTCCCTCCCACCCTCCATGTAATCCCCTCGGGGCCCCCACAGCCAGCTCAACTTCCAAAGCACCTTGATGGGAAATTCTTAGAGCATGAATTTCCTTTCCAGGAAGACTGAAACCCCACCCAGAAAACTTCCCTCCTCACAGCCTGGAACTGAGCCTGTCCCCAGAAGCCTCTGAAGGACAGGAGAGCTCAACTGGGGCACCATCTACGTTACCAAGGAATCCTCAGAGCCACCCTGTAAGGCCGGTCCTACTGTTTTGCCATTTTACAGATCAGGAAACTGAGACTAGGGAAGGGCCATCTGTTCCGAGATCTCCACCAGTGGAGCCAAGACACAGACCTCAGTCTCACCCTAGAGAACTCCTTGCAGCGCTGGCACTGTCAGTTTCTAGAGATGCATGCCCCTCTGGCTTTGGGAGAGCCCCAAAGAAAAGGAGAGAAAAATGGTGGGGCCGGGGTCAGCCAAGACCACAGGCAGTGCAGATAACTCCAGCCTGGGAGAGAGGATTTGGGGGGCCAAGCCCCCTAGGGATGCCCCCATCCCCCAGCTCCCCTTCTGGAGCAGCTGCCCTTGGCCTCAGGCCTTCCGTAAACACAGGGAACAAAACAGTCTGGCCCAGCTTGACACAATGGGGGCCACCACCACAGAGTCCCCAAGGATCCAGGCAGAGCGGAGGGGACCAGGGCTCCTTTAAGCCGAGACTCCCCGGCTGCCCATCCCCAGGGCTGGCTGGGCCCGGGAGGAAGGGCCCCCGGGCTGCGGCTGCGCAGGCCCAGCCCTGCCCATCCTCGTGGTGGGGGAGGGGGAAACGGGCAGGGCACCCGTGGCTCACTTTCTCCCGCCGGGGCCTGAGTCACTTCCGAGTCACCGCGGGCCCAGTCCAGGCTCCTGGAAAACCCATTTCCTCGGAGGATGGAGGTGGAAGTTGAGTGGACAGGACCTGGGCAGCTCTGCGGTTAACCCTTCCTGGGAAGGCACCTCCCCAGGAAGATGACCTGGACCTGGGCCCCCATACCTTTCCTTCTCCTGCCCGTAACATACACTGTGGACCACAAACTTATCCACCCCCCGGCCAACCTGTCTCTCTGTCTGGAATGCCTTTCCTAACTCCATGACCCAACTCATCTTTTGAAACTCAGTGAAGACATACCCTCCCCATGAAGCTTTGCCTAAGTGCCCATCTGCCATCAGAACTAACTTCTGTGTTCTGGGTGGGGCTCAGGGAAGGGGGCCAACCATGACCTACACTCAACCCTATGTGCTCCCTTTGCCACGAGGAGTTAATATCAGAGGTATCCAAACCCACCCACGGGTCAGAACCACCCGAGGAAGTTCACTAAAATGCAGATCCACAGGCCCCTGCACCCGGAGGAACAGATGCTACAGGTCTGGGGTGGGGCTCGGGAGTCTGGCTTTAACAGGTGTCCTGTTGATTGACACTCCGCGGGCTTAGAGCCACCGGCTTACAAGGCTGGGATGACACCAGGAGTCCTGTTTAACAGAGGCAGAGGCGGGGAGGGCCCAGCCCCGAATCACTCAGATGGTGAAAGCTTGGCCCTGGACGGGGTCCGGGACAGCTTGCTTCCCCGCAGTACCTCTTCTCAACCTCACTGGTGGTGAGGATGAATCACCTCCCTGGCTGGTTCACCCAGCATTTAGCAGGGTGCCAGGAACCTGGAAGGAGCCTCCCAAGGCACAGCTGGGCGCAGGAGGGCGTGGGTGGGGGAAGGAGCCCCTGCCTGAGTGGGTCTTCAGGTGTGAGCCTGGTCTTGCCCTCCTGGGGGAGGCGGGGGGAGGGACAGTAGAGAGAGGACCCAGCTCAGCTCTGCAGCTCCAGCCCCCATCCTCAACTGCTCTCCAGTGGGGGGAGGGGAAGAGGGGGCAAAAGGGAGCTGCCGGCTATGCCCCTCCCCCGAGCCCTGGGCAAAGGGCCTTAGGAAAGAAGGATTTGGCCAAGGGAGGGTTGGCGAGCGTGAAGTCCTTGAGGGCAGAAGCACACACGAGTGTGGATGTAGGTGTGCGCGCACGTGTGGACACCACACGTGTGCGAGAGTGAGGAGGAACGTTAGAAGAGAGCGGAGGCTCTACCGCAGGTGTTTCCTCCACAGGAGTGGTGTCGGGGGTGGAGAGGACCCTCCACCAGCCGTTTCCAAACTCTTTTGTAAATGTCAATCTAACTTAGAAACACCACGTACCCAACAAACAAATGAGGTACCCCATCAGAGCCGGTGGGACCCCGGACCACGCCTCACTCCCAGCCCAGCCGCCAGCCTCTCAGCAGTGCCCGTGGCTCCTGGCAGCACAGCTGGCACACATGGAGCCCCTCTCTCCTCCCTCTCGTCCTGCTCTGCAAGCCGGGTGACCGAGGCCCCAGCTAGGTGACCACACAGAACTCCCCACAGGAAGGGTGTTCTGGCCTGGCTGGGGAAAACAGAGTGACCTCAGGTTTCAGGAATTTTTCTACAATAAAAGAGAATAAAAATTAAGCTAGCTGCCTGCCCGCAGGGGCTGGCGGATGCCAAGGCCTGGCCTGCTCACTGCCCGGATGGGTCCCACATTCATGCACCAGACCCGCTGGAGGGCTGCCCCGCCCACGCAGGGCCCACCACCCCACACCTTCTGGTCCAGCCACGTCCCTGGGCCATGGCTCCCTCTGCGTGCCCAGACGGGCCCTGGCCTTGCGGGGAGACCGGGGAAGGGGAGGAACGGGGCACCTGCCCAGGTGAAAGGACGCTGGGTTCTCCCGGAAAGCCAGCTATCCAGAGCCACCCACCTGGTGGCCTGCTTTATCTGGAACTGGAGTGTTTGCTTACGAGGCCTCAGAGAGGCCAACCGACAGTCACCAGAGATGAGCCTGGGCTTGAGTGTTCCCACCTCCAAAGCTCTGCACACACCAGTCCTCCCCCCTGGGATGCCAGCCTTGTGACACGTCTGTGAAGGTCCCCACACCCTGGGCCTCAGGCCTCCACATCCTCACCCGACTGCCCCCCACACTCCAGCCACACAGTGCCTGGCAGAACAGCAGATGGCGAGTGGGAATAAACAGAGGTCTGTCTGGCACAGTGAAAAGGGCCCTGGAATCCAAGAAGAAGAGTGAGGGGGATGACAGTTCCCGTTCAGCAAGCGCTCACTTTGCGCCCGGCACCGTGCAAAGCACTTTTCCCAAATGATCGTTCAATCCTCACCTTACCTCTGTGAAACAAATGCTATTATTGCCCCCACGTTAAAGACAAGGAAACGAAAGTCCAAAGAGGCTAAGTGATATCCAAGATCACAGAGCAAGTAGCCAAGCCAGGATTCAAACTCCAGTCTACCAGATCTCAAAGCCCGTGCTTTTAGCCACTGTGGTCTCTGGAGTCCCTTCCTTCCCTTCTCTGGGGCTATCTCCCTGATTTTACCAAGAGGTAACTTTGCTAAGCACTTCCTAAGAAGCTCTAGTTCCCAAGTTAGAGAAATACTGCAGGCACTACTTGGTCTTGTGAATTAACACATTGAAGGCTCTGATAAGTCCTGCAGAAAGAAAATCTACAGAGCTTGGTCGGGCTTAGTTTCCCAGCCCAATGTGGTGGTGCATCCTCTTTTGCAGGACACTGGTTACCAACATGAAAAAAAGAGCTCTCAGAAATCTTGACACCACATAGAAAAGAAGCCTGTCAGCATCCCCCCTCCCAGCCTCCAGCCCCCTCCCCTCCCCTCCCCTCCGAGCTGTCCCAGAGGCCATTAACTAGCATGAGACGGGCTGCAGGAGCCATTTAGGCTGTGATGTGCCCGAGGGCAACTCATCACCATCTTTGACACTTCCAGGTGGGAGGTCCTGGGGGAGCCTGGGTCATATTCGGCCCCATCCCACCTCCCTTTGGCCGGCAGCACCAGCTCTTGGGGAAAGGGGCACTACCATCCCTGTTTCCAGATTGGCTATTCCATTAAAGCCAGCCACAGTCACCTCAAGCAGCTGAGACACTTAGAACATTGGGACTGAAAGGGAGGGAGGGAGGGAGAGAGAGAAAAAGAGAGAGAGAGAGAAAGAGGTGATGAGAATGCAAGAGCTTCTAGGAGCTGAGAATCAAAGGCTTTCAGAACCTGAGTGTGGATGGAAAAGACCTAGAACCTCAGGGAAGAGGAGGGATTAGGAAGGGTCCCAGGTCTGGCCCAGTCTGGAGTGGGGCTCAGGCAGCAGGACTTCTCACGAGCTGTCCCGGGACAGTGGCGCCGGCCCTGCCCAGCTCCACGCCCCTGGGGCAGCCTGTAGCCCACAGCCAAGTCTCCCCACAGCCCTCCCCAAGAGGAGCAGCTGAGGCTGGACCCCAGGACCCCAGGGCACTCACCAGTCAGCACCTGCCCAAGGAATGCAGACTCCCAGAGCAGGGGGAGCATAGGGTCCAGGACCAGCTCCACAGCTAACTGGCCCTGAGACCTTTGGACCAGCCTGTCCCCTCCCTGGGCCTCAGCTTCTTCCTCCGTCGAGGAGGTGACTATGATCCCTGTCCCCTGTCTGTCTTCTCCATAGCCCAGGGTCTCAGGATGCTTCCAGGGAAGGGCAGGGCTTACCTCCCAGCTGCCAGCAAAGGGAAAAGATGCTGGCCATCTCCTCTCCTGGCCAGCCTGTCTTCCCTCTCAAACCACAGACGGACCTCAGCTGTATGGCTGCAGTTCCCCTTCAGCATCTATATTCCCGAACTGCCCAAGGCCAGGCTTACAAGGTCAGCCCAGTCACCTCCCTGCTCATTTTGAGGGGGGCTGCAGTTCGACTCCCCCGGGCCTGGCAGAATGCCCACCTTTGGAGCACAGGACCCTTAGCGTTCCCAAGGTCACCCGCCAGCCCTCCCTTTTTTATCTTCTCTTCTGGGTCCCAGATCCCTGGCTGAGGGGTGGATAGGACACACAGCCAGGCGTCCTCCCCCACGAGGGCAGTGGGCCTGGGCGAGGCTGAGGTTCCAGCTCCCTCCGGGAAAGGTCGGCGGAGGCACAGACCAGGGTCCCATCCCAGCTCTCTGAGCACACATCGCTACCTCACCGGGTCCTCCACTGCTGTTTGCACACGCCCACAGACAGGGCACTCACCACCTCCAGCCACAAAGCTAGCATTTTTTTTTCTTTTTTTAATTAATTTTTATTGGAGTATAATATAAAATTTGTTAGGGATGTCTAACAGAAAAAGTGGAAATACAGTATTCTATATTGCCCTCTAACAGAATTACCAAACGTCGCAGACCCACGATGCCATCACTAATAGATCTTGGTCTCAAAGCTGGCATTCATGAAGCTCTCTGAAAATGCAAGACTTGATTCTAAGCTCTCTACACAAGCGAACACATTTGATCCTCCCCCAAATCTTAGGAGACGAGTACCATTATGCCCATTTAACAAACAAGGCCCTAGAAGATCAAGTTACCTGCCGGAGATCACACAGCTCGTGGTGCAGCCTCAGAGCCTGACTCCAGAACCCATGCTCTTGATTTTGCAGCGTTTCCCCTTGACATGAACTGACTGTTAGAAAGGGCTTCTCTTTAAAATTCGTAGTAAAAGATGCTTCCAGAAATGTGTTTCCTCGAGATGAGATGAACACTTTCCTCTGAGGACCCTGGACCTGGAGCTCTGTCAGGACCGTATCCCAGCCCCACTCCTACACTCTCAGTCACCTGCAGGCCCTGGACCTCCCCTTCCAGCATCCTCAGAGGCTTGTCTTTGACGATGGGGGTACAGCCCGGAAACTGAATTTTAGCTGGAGTGTGGCAGAGGGAAGGGGTGTGGGGTGTGAGGCCCTTACCCCCAACCACTTCCTGGTGGTTCTGATCTGCTGTCTACTTCACTGACCAGGTCCCCTCAGAGTAGCATCTCTGACTCTCCCAGGGTCCCTAGTGTCACCCCAGCCCCAACCCCACCTTACCCATCCGCTAAGTTCTCAGTGTTGGGAAGAAGGGAGAGGGGGAAGGGGGATGGAGGGGAAATGGAGGGGAGAGGAGGAGGGAGAAGATGATGATACAGGGGAAGAGAGATGGAGGGGGAGGGGGGTGAACAAGGGAAAGGGGAGAGGGGATAAGAAGCGGGGATTTGGTGAGGAGAGGGGAGCGGGAGCACGAATGAGAGCAATGGCGGGAGGAGGGGAAGAATCATACCTGGATTCCTCCTTCGTGTCATCAAGTGGATTATAAATACATAAAGAGTGTGAATGAGTGGGCCAAGGGCTCGCCTTGTTTGCAGGATGCAGCCCGCTGCGGTGGTGGGTCAGTTTCTCCCCACTTCAAGAGGCCAGAGGGGCACTTTGAAGCTGAGCCTCCCCAGCCTCGGTCCCCGCCCCCCTCACCGGAGCCTCAAACAAAGCGGGCAGCCTGGGAAGACGGGCTGCAAGTCCCAGCCGCCAACCCGGGAAAAGGGGCGCAGGTGACAGCAGCCCCTGGCAACCGTTGCCCTGGCAACCGTTGGCAGCTGCAGGGACTACGTCACTGCCCAGCTCCAACCCAGCACAGTGCAGGCCCTGACTTGTCCTGTGCCCAAGTCCCCTTACTTGGATGCTGGCCAGGTAGGGAGCTGGCAGGAAGAAAGGCAGAGTTTAGGACACCAGATTATGGGGTACGTTGGGGGACACCTGCCTATGTTTGTCAATATTGACTTAAAGACCAAATCTTTTTAGAACACTAGTGGGGGCTACCCCTGTAATGAAAAATGCCTACTACCAGCTACATTTGCCCCTGAAGGCTGCCAGCTTGTGGCCTTGGCCTTGACGCACACTAGACACCCGTCTAATCTCCACCACTGGCTGCCATGAGCACAGAATGTGCACAATACTTCCCTGGAAGCATCTTAGGGGAGTACCTCCTCCAGGAAGCCTTCCCAGATTGCCACAATCCACCAGGAATCTTCTTTCTGAGTTAGCCCTGGGGCTGGGGGTTCCCCCTGGCTTTCCTCCAGAGTTCCCTGGGGTCCAAGAGTGGGTCCTTTCTGTACCCCAGAGTGAGTACCAGTCTGGGGAGGGAGGAGAACAGAGGCAAAGCTTCTGAAACCCTGCCTATGTGCCAGGCACTACACTGAGCATTCTGGAGATCCATTCCCACCACTCTGCGAGGTTAGCCCTGTTGAACCCATCTTACAGATGCGGAGAGAGAGGCTCAGGAACATGATGTGACTTGCTCAAGACCACCCAGCTGGTAAGAGCGGTGTATGGAATTCAACCCATGATCTCCTCTGAGACACGAAGACATCAAGACCCAATATCCATCTGATGCTTGACTAATCCCACCCCCCATTCAGTGCACATCCAAACTTTATTTGATCACCTCCAGTGACAGGGAGCTCACCTCATCTGAAGAGGACACATCCCTTTGATCTCTAAAACGTCTTTCGTAGCCACTGAGTCAAAGGGAAAAGGACATCAAAGCCATGGGGTGGCCCCATGAGAACCCAGGGCCCAGAAGAGAACCAGGGCCGTCGGGCGCCCCCACTGAGGCCTTCAGCTCCAGACCAGCAGCAGATCAGGAGGTAGAGTGGGGCTGCTCAGGGGCCCAGGGTCTTCAGAGCACTTCCCCAGAAAAAGCAGGAATCCCTTTGGCAATCACACTCCAAGGGGCTCTGGGATGCTTTCTGGCCGAGGCCATGGGAAAAGCAGCAGGGGCTGGGGTCCTTGGGATGGTGTGCCCGTGCACCAACACCACCTCCTCCCCCACCGATGGACCAGAGCCAGGAGGCGGCTATTGTCTCGCTGCCGGCCCAGAGCTGTGTCCTATTCAGGCACTATTTTTGGCCCCCAGAGGAAGAGGAAAAGAAAGCAAAGAAAGGAGTTCCTGTTCTCAGTGGAACCTTTGCCTGGAAAGGATTCCAGGGCCTGCTGGGCCAGAGAAGGCAATCACTGTTGGATCAAAAGATCCTACACTTAAAAGGAGCTGGCAGGGGGCTGTGGTTCAGTGAAGCCAGAGGGAGGGCACAGATGGGGCACCCCTGGCCTTGTACACACACTTGGCGCTCACTAACTGCAGTGACACGCAGAGAAACAGAGGCACAGGATCCCCGGTTCCACCCATAGTCACTAAGCACTTGTAATGACAATAATTTTTAAAACCTACAGTAACGCAGGGCTGCCCAGAACCAAGTCTCTGCCAGAGAGACTGACTATCCTCATCTAACACCCACACGCTCCTGAGCAGCGTGGAGGTCGGGGACAAAATGAAAAGCCTCATAAATCAGATAACTGATGCTCACGGAGCAGCACGACTGCCAAAAAACAAGCTAGCGACCCCCCTCCACTCCCCCCACCTTACGCCACCCTACGTCTTCCTTGCTTTCACCAACTCCAGCACACGAGCCTTCTTTCTATTCTCAGACACACCTCAGGGCCTTTGCACATGCTTTCCCTGCAACATAGAACATTCTTTCGGGGTTCTTTCCCTGATTGGTTCCTTCTCGGGTCTTAATTCAAATGTCCCCTCTCCTAAGCTTTCCATGTCAACCCAACCAAAATTATCCTCCCCATTCATCACTCTCTTCCATGTCACCGTATCTTATCAACTTTATAGCACTTCACACTGTCTGAAATGACCCTGCAATGTGCTTGTTATCCATTTCTCCAGGTTTGCTGTGTCTCATCCATCTTGCTCATCACTCATATCTCCAGTACCTAGTACCACAGTGCCTGGTCCACGGTAGATGCTCAATGACAGCTAGTTAATAAATGAATGAGTGAATGAGACAGAGCTGGGACTCTGACTAGGCCAGGCCGGCTCCAAGCCTCTTCCCAATCGGAGCCAGTTCCTGCTGCTCAGGGCAGGGAGATTCCAGCACTGAGCTGTCCCCACTCCCCAGCCTCTGATGGGATTAGGGGCATATACACTTTTGCCAGGTGCTTGGCCAGAGAGGAGCTCCCAAGACTGTGCACAGCCTGAGAGCCAGGACAGGACCCGAAACTTCACGTCCAATACAGAGCCACCTGGTAAAGGCTCGTAAGAAGTCCTGCAGTGCAGAAGCCTGGGCGCACAAGGCTTTCCTAAACCAATGGGACCACAGACATACTTTTGCAGGTGCTGGATTATTTGAGGTCTGAGATCCCATCTGAATCTGTGATCAAAATTTGAGTTTTCTCTCTACATGAAGGCAAAGTAACCACCGCCACGCCCCTCAACCACCTGCTCCGGGGGCCCAGGGCTAGAGGAGGCACAGGCATGGGATTTGCTGATGAAGGCGGGTCACATTCCCACTGCTGCAAATGCCAAAGCTTCTGTCTGGACTCCCCGTGGGCTCCATAAGGTGGAGCAAGGAGGGGAAATGGCACGTGCCTGTGGCCAGGGAGGATCCTGGGGTCTAGGCACCTGGGGGCAGGTGTATCCCAAGAACCAGCCTGCAGAGATTCGTGAGGGAGCTGGGGCAGTGACGGGAACCACACGGGAGCACGAACTACACGATGTGCACCTGGCCTCCTGCAATGCACACAGCCACGCTGTGAGCGGTGGGCATTATTAAGCCCATTTTACAACTGGGAAAACTGAGGCTCAGAGAGAAGCCACTCTCCCAGCTGGCTTCTCCCGGGTGGGGTCACACAGCTGATGAAACTGGACCCACACCCAGCTCTGTGCGCTCCTTTGCCTGTGCTGCCCCCATTGTCTCGCACGGCACCCCATCTGCAGCACTGGAATCTGCAGGACATGGAGAGGAGGTGACAACCTCTCTAGGGAATGGCACGAGGCCCAAGAGGATGTGCCGTGGGTCCAAGGCATCGCAGCCCAGGAGCCAGACCCTCATCCCTAGGCTCCTGGGGTCTGCAAGCATCCCCATCCTACCTGGACAACAGTTACTACAGCTCCCAACTCCGGTTCCCCAAACCCAGGTTGGGGGAGCAGAGGCCAGACTCCTGGGTGTGCTGACACCCGGCGCAGGGTTTCCTTGAGGAGACACTGGCTGTCCTTTCCAGTACAAATGGCGACGTGCGCTGCACCAGGGCCCGGCCCAGGTATTGGGACCTGCACATTCTTGGCTGCCAGCCAAGGAGACGGAGCAGAGACTCTGCCCATCTGGTCTGGGGTGTGTGCATAGCCCCGTGAGAGTGCACCGGGTATGGTCATGGACAAAGGATAAGTACAGCTTTGAGGAAATCGCACAAGGATTCCTTCCGGCCCTGCCCACTGCCCACAGCTCTCGCCAGGCAATGCCACATGCAGGTGTGTGGGAGACGGAGTCCCACAACGAGGCCAGGCACGCATCTACCAGGCGCAGGCCTATTGGATGAGGGAGAGTGAGGGGCAGCATCGGCTCCCTGATAATTTGGGAGGTGAGCATCCCCCTTCCCAACTCCTCCATCACACCCTCCTGCCTCACGCCTTCTGCTCTAACCACCGGCCTTTCACGGCACTGGAGCGGGACTGGCTCCCGGACAGAGAGGCCCCCACCCCCAGGCCATCTTCCTCTAATGCAGAGGCCTGTTCCCCGGTGCCTGGAAGCCCTGCCAGCTCCTCCAGGGCTCAGCTTTTATCTCGGCCTGCCTGGAACTGCCAAGTGCACCACAAACCGCCTGAGCCGGCGCCAGCCCAACTCCCACCACCCTGGCCTCCCCACCAAAGCACAAGTCAGGCTGCACGTGGGGGTGGGCAGAGTCCTGCTGATGCCCAGGTGGCTCCAGCTCCCTTAGGGCGGGGAGGCAGGAAGAAGTGCCCCCAAGTTATTACACGTTATCTCCGGGCCTCAGTGCACCCATTTGCCCAAGGGGGAGATCCTAATAGTAAAGGCTAACATATGGGCCATGTGCTGTTGTAAACACTTTACTGCATTAACACCTTGATGCTCAAAACAGCCCCCTGAAGTAGACACTATGTTATCTGCTTTCTCCAGATGAGGAAAATGAGGCAGACGCCCAAGTTCACACAACCCGAGAGGAACAAAATTCTCCCCAGACAAGCAGCCTTGCTATCTCTGTGGGTCCTGTCGCCCCAGAAGAGCATGGGCTTAGGAGCGGCAGGGATGGGGTTCAAGACAAGGGCACATGTCCGTGGGCTCCCAGCATAGACTCTGGCCTGGCTGAGGAGCCCCCTCCCCACTGAGGGGGGCAGGAGAGCACAGTGAAAAGAGCCCAGACTCTGGAGATAAGAGGTCACTCCTGGGTAAGCCTCTGTGCCTCAGTGTCCTCATCTCTAAAATGGGCACATCAGGAGCTTGTGCCTGGCAGGAATAAATGTGTGTGCAGGGGCTTCCCTGGTGGTCCAGTGGTTACAACTCCGTGCTTCCAATGCAGGGGGCCTGGGTTCGATACCTGGTCAGGGAACCAAGGTCCCACAGGTCACATGGCATGGCCAAAAAACAAAACAAAACAAAAACATGTGTGCAAAGCGCTGAGCCTAGGGCCCGGCAGAGTCTGAGGGCAGGGAGGGTCCAGGACTGTTCTAGCCCAGCCGAGCCACCAGGGAACCAGGGACAGCTGGGGGCTTGAGGGGCTTGCAGGGGGTGTCTCAACCCACTGGTGCCAGCGCAGGCACCAGGCAGGAATCAGAAAATGTATGTCCCAAGCTCTCCCCTTCAGCAGCCCTGTCCTAACCCCCAAATCTGCAGGGTTCCCCATGGGTCTCAAGGAACTCCTGATGGGGCGTGAGGACCAGACTGGGGGAGGGCAAGCCTGGGAGGCTGGGGCCCAGCCAGGACCCCACCCCACCCCGCTTGAGAGGTCCCTCTGTGCCAGCCCTGCCCTGCCCCCACTTGCCATCTGCCTGGTCCCCGGGGTCCTGGTCCCCCCAGCTGCTGCGTTTGCTCATGTGATGCCCCATCTGCTATGAGTCGGAAGAAAGGTCCACAGGGCCACCCCGGGTCGGGCTGGGGTGCTGAGACTGCTCTGGTTCTGGGTGGGCTGGCAGCACTGACATTTGGGCTGTGTTGCCACATTTCCCCCACCACTCTCACCAGCCCTGCCCCTGACTCTTCACTGCATCCCTGAAAGGGGCGCAGTCCCACCACCCATCACCCACACGCAGCTCTTGCGGAGGATGAAGTGACTTGGGGCCCGGCTCAGCGAGAGCACCGTCCGTGTGGCCCCCTTCATGGCTGTCCCTGTCCTGCCCCTCCCAAATCTGTCATGCCGGGCCCCGCTGGGAAGGCCACCCCGACTACACACAGACCCGGCCACAGCCCCGGCCCCTCTTTTACCTGCCCTTCTCCTGGGCTGGGCGACCACCGCCCCTCTCTATCCCCACAGCCATGAAGCTGCCCTCCAAGTAGAAGCCTCGGGCCTGGGGCAACCAGGTCAGCCCTGCATCACAACCCTGCCCTCCTTACCCAGCTGGGGTGGCATCCTGGGCACCCAGACCCCACCTGGCACCCACCTGGCCTGGCTGCAGTACCACCCAAGTCTTCCCGCCATCCCTTCCCCTGAGAGCAGATTGGGACCTGCCAGCCTGGCACTCCAGGTCCCCAAAATGACGCATGCCGGGTCTCCAGTGCCATTGCCTGCCCCACTCCCCGCAGTTCTCATCATTCCCAAACCTTTTCCCATGCAGCTTCCTCTGCCAGGAATGCTGCCCGCCTCTTCCCTCCAATCCCCATACGTGTACACCAAACCCTCCTCCCCTCCCCACCAGCACCCAAGGCCAGACTCTGGGCCCTCTGCAGAGCCTCCGGGTCCTCCCAGGTCAGGAGGTTCTCTCCTCCTCCACCAGCAAGCTTATCTCACTCGTCAGCCTCAGATCCTGCCTTGTTTGTGTCCCTGGCAAGATGAGGGTGTCCCGGCCAGGCTGACCAGGTCCTGCCCAGTGGCCCAGGGCACCAAAGCCAGCACAACAGTGCAGCCTCCCTAGCACAGCCTCCGCCTCCCACACCACACTTGGAGAGGCGTCCTTCACGACCCTGACGTGCTCGGAGCCAAGACCGGGACCACGGCAGGCAGGGCAGCTATTAACCCACCCCACATGCCCACTTAGCAGCTGGGAAAACTGAGGCCCAGAGACAGAGGCAAGGCAAGGCGGCCACGGTGATGCTATGACCAAGGTGGAGCTGCATCTCAGGTCCCTAGAGTCCCTGCAGTAAAGGGACTCAGATCTGGTCCCAAGATCTAGTCCTGCCCTGGATATTGGCAGGGAAGACCTCACGGGACCCCTGGCCTGGGCTCTGGGGAACCAACTCAGCAGCTGGTGGCTCTCACTGACCCGAGACGCTTCTCCCCACTCAGCCTCCAATCGAGAGGAATCAACCCTCTGCCCTCAGGGTATCTGCAGCAAGGGGGCAGGGACTTGGCTCTGGACCACCCACACCTCATTTGTCTCATTCGCTGCTGTGTCCCCCCCCCAGAACAGTACCAGGCACACAGTAGGTGCTCAATAATTGTTTATATGAATAACTTCTGGGACTTCCCTGGTAGCACAGTGGTTAAGAATCCGCCTGCCAATGCAGGGGACATGGGTTCAATCCCTGGTCTGGGAAGATCCCACATGCCGTGGAGCAACTAAGCCTGCGAGCCACAACTACTGAGCCCACGTGCCACAACTACTGAAGCCTGCGCACCTAGAGCCTGTGCTCCGCAACAAGAGAAGCCACCGCAATGAGAAGCCCGCGCACCGCAACGAAGAGTAGCCCCCGCTCGCTGCAACTAGAGAAAGCCCGCGCACAGAAACGAAGACCCAACGCAGCCGAAAATAAATAAATAAAATAAATAAATTTATTTTTTAAAAAAACAAAACTTCTTTGGCCCTCTAGAGCCACAAAGGCTATTCCTCCCCACCCCACCTAGCCCAGGCCAGAGCTGCTCCAAGGCAGGATGGGAGTGGGGCAGGTGAGAGGGTCCTGCCTTAACTCACGCCGCCCCCCCCCACTGCCTCAGTAGAATGAACACCAGCCCCTTCCCACGGGGCCATGAGAGACCCCAACTCGTTACCACAGGAAGGAGGCTGGCTGGGGAGGCGGGGAGGAGAGGAACCAGCAGTTCCCAGGTGGGGAAACCCTATCAGCACCGGGCAGACGGGGGCCTGGGGTCTGGCGGTTAGCAAGCAGGGAGCGCTCCAGCCCTCAGCCGCTGCTTCCCCATCTACTGCTGCTGGTTTCCTGGACGTTCTCTCTCATCCCAGGTCCCTCATGTTCAGACCCCACTGCCAGGACCATCTCCTCCTAAAGGTGGCCCGGGCCATGAAGAGCCAGACTGCCCCTGTTTCACTGGGGGGCGCCAGATGCAGCATCCGGGCAGCTGAGGCGAGGCTGCCCTCACGTGCCCACGCTCAGCCCCCGGCAGCATCCTTTCCTCCCCAAGGCGGGAGGCTGCCTTGTTCTGTGACCTTAGGTAAGGCCCCTGTCCTCTCACAAGTTTGGTTCTCCCATCTGTACAGTGGGGGCAGGAGAGCACAGTATCTCACCACCCACAGAGCAGACCCAGCTTGCAGCGCCCAGGGACTCTATCACTTTGAGCCTCAGTTTCCCCAGCTAACAAATGGCTAGTGGCTCTGAGAGGTTCCATCCTCTCAGGCCCATCCCCTTCCCAGGCGTCTCCCCGTCCATCCACCCCCAACTCTAGAGACCCTGCACAGCACTGCTCTCGTGGGCTAGCTCCCACCCAGATACCAAGACTTCGGCGCCCCGGTCCACTGCCACCCCACCCTCTGCTGCACACACTCCCATCCCTCCTCCCTCCTGCCGTCATGCCCTTGATCTGGTACCTGGGTAGAAGGTCCTGCGCGGGGCCGGGCAGCTGAACCGCCTTTCAAGATCCCCCTCCGAGGCTTAACCTGCCAGCTGTGGTCCCGTTTCTGAGAGAGCTGGTGAGTGTGGAGGCTCCCAGCCCCTCTCCTGAGGCAGGGCAAGGCAGGCAGCCAGTGTGGAGCCCGGAGACGCGCCGGCTTGTGTTTTTGGGTCGGGGGACACCGCGCTCCTGCCCCAGCTGGGCTCCTCCCTCCTCCCAGCTCGGCTGGGGATGACGGGACCATACCATACGTGAGTCACAGATTTCTCAGAGGGAGGCTGGGAGGGGGCAGGGCTGAGAGAGCCGAGGCGGGGACACTGGGGGATGCCCATGACTCAGCTCTGGGCAAGGGGGGCACTTCAGCCTCACCCGCCCCCGATCCAGGCAGACAGGTGCCAGGCTTCATGGACGGATGCTGGTCGGAGATAAGTCTTCCTCCTCGCCCTCCATCTGTTACTTCCCCAGGGCTGTTCTCCACAGAGTTCCCGCCGAGAGGCCAGGGTTGCTATGGCAACAGGCCACCCCGATGCTGCCCCCCCCACCCTGACCCCGCACCCAGGCCCGGCAACAACGGCCCTTTCCTGAAAGAAAGCCCAGCCTCCTGGGCAGCAGGCAGGAGCCGGCGCTGACCAGCAGGGCGGAAGGCACGCCGGGGAAGGGGGGTGTCAAGCAGCCTGGCATGCGGCCAGCCAGGCCACACACAACTGGCCACCTGACCTGACTCCTCCCTGAGCCTCCGCTAGTCCCCCCGGCAAGGGGATCCATCTCAGCGCTCCCCCGAGCACTCACAGTTTCAACATTCCAAGACTCAAGATCTGGATTCTGAGACCCCAGGGGCTTCTGGAAATGGCCGCCCAGTCCATCTGCTGGGCCAAAGGGGAAACTGAGGCCCAGGTGAGGAACCATTCCTGGTGGTTCCAAAAGCTCAAAGAGAGAAATCTGGAAACGGGCCGACGCCCCCATTCCCCTTCTGGTCACTGGCCTCTGTCAGCATTTCCCTCCCACTGCTAAGGTTCATGGCCACCCTGGGAGTCAGGAAGCTTCGGATGGCCCAGGGCACCCCCCCACACCCTCCGCGGAGCGGGGATCCCCGTCTTCCCTCATCCCTCCAACGTGAACAGATGATTCCCAAGTAACAGATGCTGGAAGGATTTCACAACCTAATGAGGACAAGCGATGACAGCAACAATAACAAGAGTAATAATAATAATGATTACATTCACTGACCATTTACTACATTCCAGACCCTTCCCTGGCACTGTCGCCACGGTGCCACAGGAAAACCTGTTGCTCAGACCAGCACCTGACACTTGATGAGCCCTCGGTCAATATTCATGGTGAATGTGGTGATGCAGAAGGAAGAGATATGAAGCCCAGAGAAGGGAGTTAACTCGCCCAAGATGACACAGCTGGGAAGTGGCAGAGATGGGGTGGGAGCCCAGGTGGTCCGGCTCCACAGCCCGCTGTCCTAAGCACTCATGAATTCAGCCTCCCTAGGGGGACCACGAAACAAGGGAGCAGAAAAAGGATGGGGTGGAAAGGATCCGGGAAAGGATGGGGATTCCCTTACATGCATGTCTTTGGGCAAGTCACCACCTCTAGGGTTCAGTTTCCCCAAGGTCTGTCATTCAGGGCTGGGCCAGCTGTTCACTGGGGCAGCCTCAGCTGTTCCCCGGGGTCCAGGCCAGCCAGACAGCAGTCACCCACCCATTCACACACACACACACATGCCACAGAGGGTGCTGGCCTGCAGGGCACAGATGGAGGGTCAGTGGCGCTACTTTGCGGTTGGCACGGGCTTGCTGAGCTGGATGTCCAAGCAAGGGATGGAGAAGCCTGGAGCCAGCTGCCACCCTGGCCACCCAGGAAAGGCCTATGCGGTGGCCCGGCCGGGGCAGGAGTTGCTTGCCAAGCTCTGCCTGCTCTCTCACCATCAGGCTGCTCAGAGACCTGCTGTGTGCTGGGCACTGTGCTAGGCTCCAGAGGGTGGAGACAACCCTGGCTCACGTGGTGGTGACACCAGACAGTCAGTTATCAGCACCGTAGAGCCCCAGAGGGCTCTGAGAGTCAGAGGAGAGAAACCAAATAAGTTATTATTAATTACAACACTACCTCTTATTAGCCTCGATACGTCTATGGGATTGATAACAGGGGCTGTGTCCATAGGGTTCACTGTCTAAGACCTCTGCTCTCTGTGGATCCTTCTCACTGTATCCTCCCAACTCTGTAGGCTGGTCCCACTGGTATGTCAGAGACACAGCTGGTCTGCGGCTGGACCTCCAGACCTGTGGGCTCTAACCAAGCACCTACCAGGTGCCAGGCCCCTGCCAGGTTCATCACATTCGTCATCTCCTCTGCCTCTCAAGACAGCTGCTATCCTGCTCCACAGAAGAGGAAGGAGGCACAGAGAGGGCGAGGACCTTGCCCTCACCTTTCAGGGTCAGAGCCAGGGTTTGAACCAGGCTCGTCGGCCCTTGAGCCCCAGCTGGGTCTTGAAGAAGCGGTTTCAGTGAAGAGAGACCAGCAGGAAGGGCATTCTGGGTAGAGGGAACGGCATCAACAGAGGGGGAGAGGTGGGACATGGGAGACATCCTTGGAAGGAAGTAGGATCTAATTAGGGGGCTAAGGGCAGATGGCAGATTCTGAAAGCATGGAGTTTGCCTTTGATGGTATTTCGTCAAAGTTGCTGAGAAGCACTCAGAATGGTCCACAGACCTATGGCATGACCAGAGAAGTTGTCAGAAATCCAGCATCTCAGGTGTGTCCCAGACCTGGTGAATCAGAATATGTATCTGAACAAGATCCCAGGTGGTTCCAGCATTTGTTTTTTTGCCACATCGCATGGCATGTGGGATCTTAGTTCCCCAACCAGGGATCGAACCAGTGTCCCCTGCAGTGGAAGCATGGACCACTGGACTGCCAGGGAAGTCCCCCAGCATTTGTTAAAGCAGGAGAAACTTTGGTCTACTCTAGGGGCTGTACCAGCAATGATGGGATGGGATGGGATGTGGAGGGGAGGCCAGGACCCAGCGGGGGCACTGGAGAAGATGGAGGTGGGTGGGAGGCTAGGGGGGAGACTTTGGTCCAAGAAACCAGAAGCAGGGCTAGGACCTCTTCTCACATGTGAGGGGGGATGTCAGAAACTGCCCTCAAGTATGTGAGGGGATGGGACGGGGTACAGATCTGGAAGACAGGCACAGTGGAATGGGGGTACCCTTGCGACATATTGGGGAACCCTCTGAAAGGCAACTGGAAACACATCGCTAGGACTCAAGGGTGAAGGGCTGGGGTCCCCCAAGCCCAGGGAAGGTCATAGACATTACTGGCTGGTGACGGTGACCAGAGATGGGGTGGAGAGTGCAGAAAGTTGCAGAAAGGTCTTCATTTGAAGGGATGGAGGAGAGGGGGTAATGTTACCACCTGGAGGTTGGTTCAGACTCTGGGCTCAGGCCAACGGGCTTCTGCTCGGCTCTGCCAGCCGGGGTGACTCAGGCAGCATCTCTCTAGCCATCCGCTGTCTCACTGTCAAGTGGGGATAATAAGAGCACCACCAATAGTAAAAATGAGGCCACGTACGTAAAGCTCATGGCCTAGCCCTGGCCCAAATGCGTGCTCTGATGTATTGTGAGGGCTTTGCTGTTCAGAGCAGCCTGAGAAGGAGACAGAGAGGGGGCTGCCAGGGAGGCGGGAGGGCGTGTGTTCCCCAGGACAGGAGGGAGGACGGGACATCCGTGGTGGCCACTGTGACAGAGGCTTGGGCAAGTGGGAGGACACAGCAGGGCTTCTTCCTGGAGGCCTCACCCTTTTCCATCTCTAACTCTCCAGCCTGGGCAGCCTTGCAACCAGTGAAGAGCCGTGCCCACCTGCAGGAAGAGTCATGGGCAACCACTGCCTGTGTGTAGGTGGGTTTTCATTGGACAAGAGCTGTTCGAGTTCAGGCTTCTCCCTTGCAAGCTGAGTGGTCTTGTAAATCACTGAGCACCATGACTGGCACACAGTAGGTGCTCAACAAATGTTGGCCAATGTCATGATTATCATCAAGTCAACACAAATGTCAAGGGCCCAGCACTCCGCCATTGACAAAGCCCTTTCATGGCCAGTGTCTCCTCTACAAACTGTGATGACTGATCCCACTTAACAGAGATGGAAACCCAGGCACAGAGAGAGAACTTTCCCAAAGCCTCACAGCACATCAGCAGCAGAGCCAGGATTCGAACCCTTGTCTTGTGACCCAGACTACGTGCTTTGTGGCCAATGCTCCCAGCCACCTCCCAGTACATTCCCGTGGGAAAGCCTCCTGGCCGCAGGCACGGGGGCAGCCGCAGTCCCATGATAACACCATCACAGCCGTCCCAGGCCCGGGGGATGGCAATGCCCATGTGACTCAGCTGCCCTCACAAAGGGAACTGTGTGCCCGGTGCCTCAGGCCTGCCGCCCTTACCCACCACCCATCCCCCAGCTGCAGAAGGAGCGGGGAGCCTGACATATCCAAGACGCAGGGAGAATTAGAGGCACCATCAGCCAACAGGACAAGTCTAATGGAGATTCAAGCCCAGGCTTGGGGTGCAGGAGGCTGGTGCCAGCCCCGGTGATGGAATGAAGGGCCAGGCGAGCAGAAGGGCAGAGATCGCCCAGGTCCAAGCCGGTTTTCTGAGGCCTTATTTGGAGCTCCAAGGACAGACTCAACCCCATTGGCTCTCTCGGGGGGTGGAGCCCAGGCAGGTGCCCCACCCACGTTTACCTGCATCAGGTTTCAAAAGTACTGGGGCTTGTGGTCTGGGCTCCTGTCCCCAGCACTGACCTCTCTCCACCCCTTCCCCCTGAAGGCTTCAGACTCAGAGCCCATGCACCACTGTTGAGCTCTTACTGTGTACCACGCAAGTGACTTGCATTTTCTCCCGTGATCCTGCCCAGGAAGCCTTGCCTCTTTTGCTGAAGGAAGAGACAGGCTCAGAGAGGGAGGGCGCCCAGCCCAAGGTCACACAGGATCTGACTTCAAGGCTTCCTTCCTCCCCCAATACCCTCCTCCTGGTTCCAGTGACCACATGCCTACAAGAAGTGTCCTTGGACCTGCCCCAGACAGGCAGGCAGACAGACATCCCCCAAACCCCACGGTCACCCTGTTCCTGCCCAGGAACATAATTCAGGGCCTTAGACAAAGTTCAGGTTGGCTGGGTCTCCAAGGGCCACCCCTGCTGACCTTTCCGGGAGGCGGGCATGGCTGGGTGCCCAGCTACCCAAGATAGAAGGTAGACAAGGTGGCCGCCTGCTCTTCCTAGGTATGACGGAATGTCTGACCTCAGCCCAGTCCCTCAAGTACACTTGGCAGGAAGGTTGAATCCAGCCAGAACAGGCCACACTCCTGCCTCCCAGCCTTCAGAAGCCCCTGATCCCAGGGCAAGGGAAGGCCCACCAACGACAGGCCACAAGCCCTCTCCACAACCCCACTCCCATGCCACTGGCCTGGACCACCCTTACTGCAGGAAGCAGGCACAGAGCCGGGTACCCAGAGGCCTGGGTTCCTCAGGTGAGACCCTAACCATCTGTAAACACAGGGTGCCCCTTTGCAGCTCAGGGGATTGGAGCCCGTGGGCTGGGTGGTGCTTCACCACTAAGTCACCGGAGCTAAAAGTGCAGCCCTTCCTTGGGGTGTGACATCTGGGAGAACCACTCTTCCCAAGGGGACTCCCCCTGGGGCTCTGCTCAGAGGCAGGTTTGCCTGGGGGAGACCCGGTGACTGGGTTTGGGAGGCTCCAAACTGCCCCTCATCACCCCACCCCCCCAGATTCCTCCCAGCATTGCCCCCAAAGTCCTCCGAACAGCACTGCATGGGACGTGGCATCAAACTGTCCAGATCTGAGCTTCTGAGCCTCAGTGTCCAAGGGTGTAAAATGGGGCCGCGCGGGCTTGTCTGCAGCCAGGGCCTCCGGGTAGTAACAGGTTTTGTCATTATTCCAGGCTCTCTTTTCAATGCAGATGCCCCCCGTGGGAGGAGCAGAAGAGGCTTCTAACTCCTCCATAGGAGCCTCCCTTCCTGAACATGAGGGCCCAGACAGGCCATCCCAGCTGCTGCCGACGTCTCTGTGGTTGTGCCCCTTCTGTCAGTGCCGCCCACCCCAGCCCTGGCCCTTGAGGTTTGGGTGGCGGCTGCTCAGATGCCCAAAACTTGGGCCAGGTGGCTCTGGTCAGGGGTGAGGCACCGCCACGCCCATGCCAAGGGAGGCAAATGAGGCCCAGAGAGGTTGAGCGACTACCCACCAGGTGGCACAGCAGTGGGCAGAGATGGCAGGTCTTGTTTTGTCTTGGGGTGACAATGTGCCATCTCGCTTGAATGTCACAGGCTTCCCAGGGCCCAGGCTCTCGGCTCTGACGTCCCCATGTGTCCCACTGCCACTCCCGCCCCCCACTACCCACACACACATTCACTGGCGCCCGGCACAGGAAACACACCTGGGAGTCATAAAGAGGGTGCCTCAGTGTGCTCACCTGGCAACCGGGGCGGCCATCACTTCTCTTTTGGTGAAATAAAGAGTCGTGTGTACTTTGTGGAAAGGCCAGCCTCGCCCCCAGAGACACCCCCAGCGCCTCTCAGAAGCACTGCTTCCCACCTGTGCGTCTGGCCCGGCAGCCAAGGAGCGCCCCCGGGGTCTCCCCATAGGTGCTGGGGCGCAGATGGCTTAGGAGGCGTAATGGGGCAAGGATGACAGACACTCATTAGCAGCGGAGGCCTAAGCAACAGAGGGAACACGGGGGGCCCATTTTGCTACCGCAATGCCCCAGGGAGCCAAGTGGGTAGGGGCAGAGCTGGCCGGGCGCCAGGCCCCCACCCCACCCGCCCTAGCCACCCATCTCTGTCTGGCTGCCGAGTGGAGCCAGGAGCCTGGGTGTGTGGGGGCGGAGGTGGGGCTGGAAGGCTGCCGCTCCCGTCTTTGTTTTCAGACCTCTGCTCCCGCCACCTCGGTCCAGGTAGATAAGGAACCAGCCCAGAGACCGCAGGCCTGGCTGCAGTTCCCACAGCGGGCACCGGCAGGGCCGGCCCTTTCCTCAGGACGGCGGCCCTCACCCTGGTGTGTCCTGGGCCGCCACCTAGGAGTCGCCTGACGGAGGCCTGGCCCGGGTCAGCAAGAGGCCATTTGGGGAACCGCTTGCCTTTCGCCTCCGGCCTCTGGCAGCCACGGCCGGGAGGGCCGCGCTGCGGGCTGGGGGAGCCGCGGAGAGGCGGAGGGACCCCGTGCTGGCCAGAGGGGCAGGTACAGCCCCAGGCCTGGGCCCTGTTCCCTTTCACCTGGGGAGGCCGCCCTCCTGCTCCTTGTCAAAAGCCAAACGACCGGCGCCACCAGCTCCCAAACCCGTTTTCCGTGGGACCCCTGGTGGAAACAGGCTCTGGGCGCCGGGGGCACGCCTCCCGCCTCCTCGTCCAAGCACCCAGCTCTGCAGCCTCCCCTCAGTCCCCTCCCTTCGGCAGTCTCCTCATCCGAGCACAGAGAGCACAGCTCACACCCTGCGCCCTTCCCTGTGCCAACATAAGCACCACGTGAGCATGGCCGGCCCACACTCGGAGCGCCAAGGGGTGACCCCGCGACAGCCTGGGCCTCCACATCAGCGCAGAAGCCTGAGGCCTTGCCGGGCCTCACACATGCCTTCAGGCGTGGAACGAGACCGGGGGTCGGCCAAGGTCGAGCGCGCCAGGCTGGGAGCCACACTCCCCCATCCTCTTCCTCCCTGGCCCGAACAGCAGCTTCTTACCTTCGGGTCTGGGCAGGTCCCGGCCGGACTCTGCCTGCGCCGCCTGTCCCGCTTCCACCTCCTCCCAGGGCTCACAGGCACCCGACCTGAGCGCGTCCGGGCCCGGCGGCCCCAGGTGTGGCTCCGCCTGCCCGTGTTGCCCGATTTCCGGTGGCCTCACAGCTCCCGCCTCCCTCTCTCATTCCTGCGTTTCCCTGCAGGAGCGGACCTGGCCCCTTGGGTGCTGCATGCCCCAAACCCTCACCTCAGCCCTTAATGGGCTTTCAGCACCCCTACCCAGGGACCCCTGGGCTGCTGGCCCAGCGTGGCCCCCGAAAGGGCTCTGAGTGCCCGCCTCCCCAGGGCTGGTGGGCGTGGCTGCCCCACCGCCATATGCAATCACCAACTCTGCGAGCCTTCACCTGCCTGCTCTGTGCTGAGGCCCCACCTGAAGCCTGGCCCCAGACTCACCTGCCTGCAAGATAAACAAGCCAGCAACCAGCATCTACTTAGAGGCAGGAGGCGAGGGTGGAGTGCGGGGGTGTGATGGGGGCCGGGGGGCACGGTCCCTGCTGTCAGAATGTTGAGCTGACACAGACGAAGGGAGGCGGCAAGAATGGAAGCTTCTTCCTTGGCAGGGATTGGGGGCAGCTGCTCCAGGTATCCCGGGGTGCAGAGGGGAGTGGTCCAGGGAGGCTCTGCTTCACGCACGACGTCCCCACGGAGCCTCTGAGTACACCCTTCCCAGCCTCCTCCTGGACCACTTGCCCCCCCAGCCCTGCCTGCCCAGCCCCTGCATCACCCTTGAGGCCTCACCCGAGACCAGTAGTTCTCCTGGGGAGCTTTTCAAAGTTCTCACTCCATGTACCCATTCCCCCAGGTGGCTCTGATTCCCACCCCCACCACCAGTACCCATAGTATTAAGAACTGAGCCACCCGTTCTTCTTCCAAGAAGCCATCCAGGCAGTTGTTGATTCATTTGGCAAAGCCTGTACCAGGAGCCACTGTGGGCTGGCCCCAGGCTAGGCACTGAGGTACATAATTGCAACCTTGAGAGCCTTCCCTCGCCTCCCCTGCCAACACACACCATGTCTCCCACAGTCCCCTGGGTTCCCCCTCACCTGGGCCCATCCCCTAGTGTGAGAGTCATTTCTTTCCTAGCCTGTGTGGCCTGCCAGATCGTCAAAGCCACGCCCCAGCCCAGGGCCTGGTGGGTGACTGGTGGGTGAAGGAGAAAATGTGGGGAGAAGGAACGGATGATGGATGGACAGAAGGCTGGACAGGTGGATAGATTCAGCCATGCATTTAGAGGGTGCCTACTGAGGGCCTACTGTGTACCAGGCACTGTTCTAGGCACTGGGGACACAGCAGCAAACAAAACACAAAAATCTCTGCCCTCTTAGAGCTGCGGGAGACAGATAATAAATTAAATAAGGAAATAAATATGAAATATATCCAGTGGTAAGAACTATGGAGCAAAACAAAGCAAGGGAGGCAGAGAGAAGGATGGAGGAGAGAGGGTTGGTTTAGATTTTCTTGGAGAAGGTGACACTTGACACAGACTGGATGTGACAAGGGAGGTAGACTTTGCGATGTCTGGAGGGAGAGCATTCCAGGTAGCAGGAACAGCACGTGCAAAGGCCCTGTGGTAGGTGGCTGCTTGGTGTGTTTAAGGAAAAAAGAGGATCCGGGCATGGCTGAATGAAGGGGTCGAGGTAAAGAGGAGCCCAGGGAGTTGAAGGAAGGATGGATGTACAGATGGACAGATGGGAACAAGGGTGGTGGATCTGGATCTGATGAAGTGTGGTAGAGCTCCAGCCCCGTGAGGGAGGGTTTGCCTCTTGGCCACAGCTCAGACTCATTCCTGGAGGCTAGCCCAGATCCCACGGCGGTTCCTTGTCCCCAGATCACCTCCCCAGTTCACCTGGGGAAATTTCCAACTGCTGATATGGCCTCTGCTCTGCCCATGGGCATGGGTGCCTGCTCTGCTCAGCAGGAAGCTGTGCCCCTACCCCCATGGCTGAGCACAGATGCGGGCACCAGGAGAGAAGTGGGGTGTCAGAGAGAAACAGGCCTTTAGGAAGAGGGCCTGACCCCTGAAACGCTGGAGTTGCCCCAGTGTCCTGAGAGCTGTGCCCATGGCCCCAGAGATGACACCCACCCCGGTAAGGACACCAAGGGAGTCCCACTGACTTCCTGTATACCCACTGGTGACTCCCCCACTCCTGACACCCACACTCCCTCCCCCCACCCTATGCCACTCTGCCCCCAGGGCCCTGGCTAGTGATGCAATCACCAGGCTCTGTCAGGTGAGCAGGAGGGGCTGGGCCCTCATTCGCTGGGTGCACTTGGGGAGGTTGCTTAACCTCTGTGCCTCAGGTCATCTATGAAATGAAAACACATGCCTTCGCCCTTCTTGTCTTCCAGAGGCCAAGGGAGGAAAGGGGATAGATGGGTCAGGAAAGTGCCCTGGGAAAGACACCTGTCAGAGCAGGTGTCTGAGGAGCATTGGTGGGGCTGGGGGCTTGGTCTCTAGGAGCCCCATCCAGGACCTGTGGATTATCCCATCAACTCCTCGCCACACCCTATGAGGCAGGAGCCACTTTTTAATGTGAGTTTTACAGATAAAGGCGGGGTTGGGGTGGGGGGAGTGTTAAGTAACACATCTGAGGTCAGAGCCAGGCAGTCTGATCCAGGACTGGGGCCCTTTATCTGACCCTGGGCGAGCCCAGCCTCCCTCTGCTCCCCCCACCCGCACTCAGAGGGGAGCCTCAGGACATGCAGACCCTTTCCTTTAAGGAGGAAGTGTGGAGGGGTGTGAAGAGCTGTGACCTCTCATGCTCTAGCAGGACCTCAGGCTCGGTCTCCAAGCTCCCTCTGAGAGCTAGTGCTGCCCACAATGGAGAGAGTGAGCTCCCCGTCCCCAGGGGAAACCAAGGAGGTGCTCAGCTGGAGTGTTGCAGAGAAGACACCTGCCACATCTGTGAGGAGGACTCAGTGGTCTCTAAAATCATTTTCTAATCACAGGTTAATTCATGTGGGCCATTTTTTACTAATTCATGTATTCATTCGCTAAATTGATATTTGCAGAATAACTGCTGAGTGCCAGGACCTTCTTCACGTTTTTAAAAACAAACTGCCGGGCTTCCCTGGTGGCGCAGTGGTTGAGAGTCTGCCTGCCGATGCAGGGGACACGGGTTCGTGCCCCGGTCTGGAAGGACCCCACATGCCGCCGAGCGGCTGGGCCCGTGAGCCATGGCCGCTGAGCCTGCGCGTCCGGAGCCTGTGCTCCGCAATGGGAGAGGCCACAACAGGGAGAGGCCCACGTACCGCGAACAAACACACAAACAAACAAAAACAAACTGCCAACAGGGCAGGCAGCAGCGCTGTGACTGGGCGTCGGGCTCTAGAGCAGACTGCCTGGGTGAGGCATCCCAGTTCCACTTGCCTCCCTTAGCCTTGGTTTGCTTATCTGCAAAATGGGGGTGATAGCGGTATCAATCCATGAGGATTAAATGAGAAAATGCTGAGTGCTTCCAACAGTGGCTGGGACATGGTAAGGGCTAAGTCAATGTTGGCCATATCCAAATGCAGAGGGGAATTGAAGTTACTGACCTTATAAAGCCCCTTCTGGTCTTCACCGTGGCCTCTGTATTGAATGGAGTTGGCCTCTTCCTCCTTTTTGGCCACATCTGGAAGAAGGTGACCTCCCCGGCCAGATGTGGGTGTACAAGCCCACAGCCCTCACTGTGCTGGGATGGACAGAGAGAGAGCCAAGGGCATTACCCTGCTTCCCGTGAGGAGTTCATTCTCCACCACCTGCATCCTTGGTCACACACCTTCCAGGTTCTGTCTGTACCTGCTCATCCGTCTGCACACAGTCTGAGGATCAGGAGACCTGCTTCCAGTCCTGGGTCTGCCACTCACTGGCCCTGTGACGCTGAAAAGGTCAGGGTCCTTCTCTGAGCCTCAGTGTTCCCGTCTGTGTCATGGGGACAGTAAGTGGACCCATGCTGCAATGTTTTCAAATGACTCACATGAGGAGACTTGGGGAAGGGAACCACTTTGCCAACCAAAAGACTCAGTTCACCATGCCAGCAACTCTGACAAGTGTCTGTCCCCATTTTACAGATGAGACCAAGGGCAGAGAGAAAAATTTGCTCATAGCCCATGTGTTTCTGTGGCATCAGGCCACATCTTTGGCATTCCGTGACAGCAGAAGCTGTCCTTGTGTAGTCTCAGGGGTCCTCTCTGGGTTGACCCTGTGTCAAGGTGACTGAGTTCTAGGGCAACTGAGTCACCTTTTCCTGGGGTCCCGCCACATCTCCTCGGAGTCAGCACTCCCTGTGTAGCAACCAAACACAGGAAATGGGTACAAACCCGACGTCAAGACTACAGGGGCAGGAGCTGTGGGCCTAGAACAGCTCATGCCAGGCCTGTGTCTGGGAGAAGCTTGGAGGGCATCTCATCACAGCCCCAGCACGGCCCTGACCTGCCCATGGGTCTCTTATAGGGATCGGGTGTCCCTCGTCTCTCCTGATCTCCCACCCCATCTCTGCCCAGACAAATCCCTCCCACCCGCCCCTATAACCCAGTTCAAATGCGCCCTCTTCCAAGAAACCCTCTTGGAGTTATCCCATCCTTCCCTACGGGAAGTCAGCCTCCAAACCTCTGTTGGGAAGGGGGACGTTTTACCTCTGCTCCTCTTGAGTTCTTGTGGCTGGACTAATCATAAAATTGACACAAGACATTAATAGGAGAAACAGAAACAAAATTTAATTTGTGTGCAGGGAGATCTCAGAAATGGGACCCAAGGGACTTCCCTGGCGGACCAGAGGTTAAGACTCCATGCTTCCACTGCAGGGGGCGTGGGTTTGATCCCTGGTCGGGATACTAAGATCCCCCATGCCACACGGCGTGGCCAAAAAAAAAATAAAAATGGGACCCAAGAAATGGCCAAAGCTGGCAGCTTTTATACCTTTTAGACAGAGAAGCAATAAATTTGTGAGGAATTGACAGGATAAAGAAACTTAGGTTTGGGCACTTAATTAGTGAAGAATCTAAACAGAGTTTGGGCTTGGGGCAGTAAATTAGTAAAGAAGTAACAAGGTTTGTTGGTGCAGGCTTCTTGGCCCCAAATTCTCCCTCTCTGGCGATAAGGCTGTCCTTACTCCTCCAGATGCAGGAAGGGCACTGTTCACATGAGAGAATTGTTTCCTGCTTTTCAGGGGAACAGAGGAGGGTCAGAGCTTCCTTCTTGCATCGGCTGCTTCTCAAGCAACTTCAATTCAAAATAATCAATGTGCCATTGTGACGTATTGGGGGCAGCCTTCCCTGAGCCCCAACGTCTCAAAAGTCCTGCAGCACTTTATCTACAAGAATACTACCATCCAACTCTCCTGAGCACCTCCGTGCCAGGCCCCTTCCTTAAACTCTGCATGGACTGATTCATTTCATCCCCATAACGATGCTACGGAGGGGTGCTATTACAGACGAGGAGGCTGAGGCCCAAAGAGATTTAGTGACCTACCCCAGAACACATCGCCAGTAAGTACCAGAGCCAGCATTTGAACCCATATCTGTGTTGGACCATGATTTGTCTCTTTCAGGCAGCTTCTCAGTAAATGTATTTCATTCATTCATTCAACAAACATTTTCCAAGTGCCCACTAAGTGCCAGGCCTCACCCTGGGCTCTGTGGACATGAGACAGACACCACCCCTGCCCTCATGGAGTTTATAGCGTGATGGGGTGAGGAATTTTTTAAAAAATCAATGATGTAATTAATGAATCAAGTAATTCAAGAAGTATGAAGAAAAATAATTACATAAAATGTAAGGGCAATGAAGAAAGCTAACCAAAAAACATAGGGGCAGAGATGGCATGCAACAGGGAACCTGCTTTAGCCAGGTAATCAGGGAAGGCTTCTTGGAGAAGGTGACATTTGTTACAAAGTCCTGATGGATGAGGAAGAGCCAGCCTTGGAAAGAGTGGGTCTGGGGCACAGTGTACCAGGCAGAAGGAAGAGCATGTACAAAGGCTCAGAGTGGGAAATGAGCTCAGAGCGTTGGGGAAACAGGCAGCTGGTAAGCGTGGCTGGAGCACTGGGGCAAGAGAGATGAGGCCAAAGAGGAGGGCTGTGAAGACAGGGCGGGAGGTGCAATCTTGATCCCAGAGCAGTAGGAAGTCGTGGGTGGACTTAAGCAGGGGGTGAGGGCATCGATTTACATTTCAAGGAGAGTAGCTGTAGGATTAGGCTCTGCCCTGCCCAGGTCAAGGCTATTGGTCAAGGCTGGGTCAAGGATCCTAACAGAGGTAAGCAGGCAGGAACCCTGCAGAAGTCCCCAAGGGCAGAGAGTGGGGCAGCCTCCCAACCCATCCAGGAGGAAGACACTGACTCTTGTCCACCCACAATAGCTGGTTCCCACAGAGCTGGAAGGCAGGCATCTGTCCATCCATCAGCAGTCTGTCTGTCCATTTACCCATCAGCCCTCTGCAGCCTTGGGTCCAGAGATGGCCTCCTCTGCCCCTCACCAATAGCGAGCCCCATGACCCCTGCAGTGGGAGCGTGGAAGTCCATAACTGATATTTTCATTTACATCAACATTTAAGACAAAACTGAAATGACAAAGACATGTTGGAACTTCACTTGTTCATCAACGACATGAGCAATTTTTTGCTGGATATGATAATAGTCCTCGAATCCTGGAATTCTTGCTGACTCATAAAAGCTTTTGAATACACTGCTGAATGGGATAACAGTTTTCTGTTGTTTTGTGCTATTCACGAGATAACAACCACAGATGTGACACACTGGATTGAATGTGCCTTACTAACATTTTGCCCACTTCCTTAAGTCTAGCTAGACAATCAACAAAATGATATATCAAGGCCTGATTTGCAGCATCTGCAGACTTCCGTGGTATAAATACTCCCACCATGACCAGTTCCAAGATGCAAGCATTGAACGTGGAACCGGAGAAGAGATGTGCTGAGGCTCACTATTCTATAGCATTTCTACTGTACCAGTGTGATGGATGTCAAAAACCACAAGGACATAGATTGCTCACTTGCTGAGGCTGCCACGACTAAGTACCACAGACTGAGCAGCTTAAACAACAGAAATGTATTGTCTCACAGTTCTGGAAGCTGGAAGTCCAAGATCAAGGTGTCGACAGGGCTGGTTCCTTCTGACGGCTGTGAGAAGGGATCTGTTCTATGCCTTTCTCCTAGCTTCCGGTGGTTTACTGTCTATCTTTGGTGTTCCTTGGTTTGTGGAAGCCTCACCCTGATCTCTGCCTTTATATGACATTCTCCCTGTGTGTGTCTGTGTCCAAATGACTCCCTTTTATAAGAACACCAGTCATATTGGATTAGGGCCCACCCTAATGACCTCATATTAACTTGTTTCCCTCTGTAAAGACCCCCATCTCCAAATAAGATCACATTTTCAAGTACTGAAGGTTAGGATTCCGACCTATGAATTGGGGGACACAATTCCACAAACCCATAACAATAGATAATGGCAAAATGTGGCATAATAATTAGAAAGTAGTATATTTTGAATATTTATTACTATTTTGATTATAATTTTAAGTTTTTACCATTTAATTCTTAACAACGGCTGTGTTTCACCACCAATAACCTGCTCTTGCGAGCCCGTACGGATAAGCTCCAGCTCACCAGTGGCCCTCACCTCCCTTCAGCCCTGTCCCAAGTCCCCAGCCGACCTCCCTGCAGGCTCAGATGAGGGACAGGTCAGGAAAGCTGGGTCTAAGTCCTGAACATACCCTCTGAGGAGCCCTGAGAGCCTGGTCTCTCCTTACCAGGAAGGGGTCCTGAGGGAAGGGTGCTCCAGCGACAAGCTGTGGTCTCAGGGCCGCCCAACACAACCACCCAAGAGCTGGAAACAGTCCAAGGGCCCAGCACCGGGAAATGGCTCCGAAAGCACAGCCCAGCTCTGCCCCTCCTAGGGCGACCGACGATCTCTATTCGCCCCGGCCTGTCCCTGCTTTAGCACTGAATGTTCTGGGCCCCAGGAAATGCCTCGGTCCCTGACAAAGCAGGCATTTGGCCATCCCCACCTCATGGTCATATGGTCAGGGCCAAAAAAAAAAAGCTTACAAATACTAAATTCAGTGAAAATAAGCAGAAAACAAAGGTGGCATCTCTACCCATCCCAAGGACCTGCTTCTCTGCTCTGAGGCAGGGCTGGTACCCAGGGGCTACTCAGAAATACTCTGAAGAGCCAGTGGTATCAAATTTGTGTCTCTGGGTCCAGCTTCCAGATAGCAGAGATGTGGGGAAAGGGGAGGCAACCCTGAGGGGTGGGTAAGCGCAGGACGCTGGAGCCAGTTCAATCCCAGCTCTACCACACACTTGCTGTGTGACCTTGGGAAGGTAACCTAACAGCCTTGTGCCTCAGTGTCTCCATCTATAAACTGTTCCTACCACCTTGGTTTGTGCAGCTTCAGTGACAGCAACCACAGATAGCACAGTACCCGGCATGCGGCAAGCACTTAGGCAGCGCTGTCAGAAAGCAAAGCCAGTTGGAAGGATTGTGGGTATTTTTTTCCATTTTAGAATTATTTCCATTAGGGCTGTTCTAAGGTTGTTTGCGCAATGCAATCAAAACAAAACGAAAACCATAGGTATCTATGTACATAGCTGTATACGAATAGAGCCTGAAACCAAATGTCACACTGTGGAGGGGTGTGTGATGGGGGCTGCTCCCAGGATGCTGCGGCTGGCCCCAAAACGTGCCATTCCTGGAGGTATAGCTTTAGAGCAGCTGATAGGAGATGCAGCTGGTCGCCTCTCTGAGGTTATGCTAACCCATGTCAGAACTAAAATCCTCAGCAAGCTGAGGAAATGGGAGGAGGTGAGCACGCACAGCTCCTGCATCAGAGAGAGTGTCTGTTGTTTCTGGGGAAGCCCAGCACAGGCACGACTCAGGCCCACCTGCACAGCTGACACAGGTTCCGTTCCCCTCAACACTGACGGCGCCTTGCAGCGAGAGGCCTCAGCAACTTAGGGCTGCTGTGGCCCCGGAGGGAGGAAAGTCCGCCCCTGTACACGGAGGGGGCAGCCATGCCCTCCCAATCTGCTTTCTCCCTCGTCTCTGAGCTCCTGTCCTAACATTAGATTTGCCTTGTGCAGGGTGGGGTGGGGGGAGGGGTGCCTCACTGCCAGCAGCCAATGACCCTGCACCTGCTCGAATCTGCCTCGGACTCTATGAGGCAGGCTCTGTTATGATCTCATCGCAAAGTCAAAACAAAATGAAAAGCACATGCCTCAGAGAAGAGCACAACGTTAACTTGCCCCGGAAAGTAGCAGAGCCGAGATTTGAACCCAGGCCCGACAGGCTCCAATGCCCACTGGCTTAACCACTGACCCATCCTCTCCCCCTGGGCACGTGGACATCTGCCTGAACCTCAGGTGACCAGCATGGCAGAAGACACGCTGAAGCTGAGTTTGCAGGCTGGAGCTGGGGTCCCGACTCTGTCCAGGCTCACTGCGTGACTTTGGTCAAGTCCCTTCCTTTCTCTGTGCCTCAGTTTCATTGTCTGCGGAAGCTGATGGCTGTACCAGAGCAGGAGCTACAAACTGCAGTGCCCACCAGGTCCGGGCAGACCAAGCTAGTGAGGGCAGGAGGGAGGTGGGGGTACGTGGGTGACAAGAGGGAGTGCGGGAGCCCGGGGTGATCTGGAGACCACGGGCCAACTTGGGGATGACTGCCCAGCTCCAGCCAAATGTCACTTGAGGGGGTTTGGGCCCCGTGTGGCCTGATCCTTCAGTCTTTGGAGAGAAACCGGAAGCTGATTTTTATGTTTGAATCTAAATTGTTAAAATTTGAGAATGAGTTCAAATGGATTTCAAGCCTTTAAGAGTCAAAGCCTACATAGGGCCAGACACCGCCCATGGGCCTCTCACTGACAACCTCCAGACCCCATGTCAGAGCCTTTGGGTGTTCCCCAATATCTATATGCCCCTTTAGTGGAATAGAACCTCATATTTTTAGCTGGGCTCATAGCTCCCCAGAATAAAGACATCATTTCCTGGTTTCCCTGGCAGTTAAATGTGGCCACGTGACCAAGTGCTCCATCGGCCCGACAGGGAGATCACAAAGGCTAACATTGATATGGGCCACGTGCTGTTGTCCACACTTTACTGCATTAACTCCTTCATGCTCACAGCAGCCCCACAGTAGATACTATTTTATCCACTTTTTCCAGATGAGGAAACTGAAGCACAGACACCCAAGTTCACAAAACCAGAGAGAAACAAAGCCAGGATTCTCCTCAGACAAGCAGCTTTGCTATCTCAGTGGGTCCTTTCACCCCAGAAGACAGGTTTGGGCTTGGCAGCAGCAGGGATGGGGTTCAAGACAAGAGCACATGTCCTTGGGCCCCCAGCACAGAGTCTGGCCTGGCTGGGGAGGCCCCTTGCCAATGAGGGGGGCAGGAGAGTACAGTGGACAACAGCCCAGACTCTGGAGCCCCCAAGAAAAGAGGTCACTCCTGGGTAAGCCTCCTGTGCCTCAGTGTCCTCATCTCTAAAATGGGTACATCAGGAGCTTGTGCCTGGCAGGAATAAAGGTGCGTGCAAAGCACTGAGCCCAGGGTCCAGCAGAGTCCGAGGGCAGGGAGGGTCCAGGACTGTTCTAGCCCAGCCGAGCCACCAGGGAACCAGGGAGAGCTGGGGGCTTGAGGGGCCTGCAGGGGGTGTCTCCACCCACTGGTGCCAGCGCAGGCACCAGGCAGGGATCAGAAAATGTATGTTCCAAGCTCTCCCCTTCAGCAGCCCTGTCCTGACCCCCAAATCTGCAGGGTTCCCCATGGGTCTCAAGGAACTCCTGATGGGACGTGAGGACCAGACTGGTGGAGGGCAAGCCTGAGAGGCTGGGGCCCAGCCAGGACCCCACCCCACCCCGTTTGAGAGGTCCCTCTGTGCCAGCCCTGCCCTGCCCCCACTTGCCATCTGTCCTGGTTCTCCCAGCTGCTGGGTTTGCTCACGTGATGCCCCATCTGCTGTGAGTCAGAGGAGGGGTTCACTGGGACGCCTGGAGGATGGGATTAGGGGTGCTGAGTGCTGCAGTTCAGGAGGAGGAGGAGGCTCTGGGATTTGGGTCTGTGGGGCCACATTTCTCCTATTCCCCTACCTGCACCCCCAACATCCCCACTGCCCCCTCCATGCCCTGCCTCAGAGCCCTGCCATGGAGAGAAGCCCATCTGAATCCCTGAAAGGGGCGCCGTTCCCACCACCTGCACGCAGCTCTTGCAGAGGATGAAGTGACTTGGGGCCCGGCTCAGCTAGAGCACCGTCCGTGTGGCCCCCTTCATGGCTGTCCCTGCCCTCCCTCTCCCATCTTTGTCATGCCAGGCCCCGCTGGGAAGACCACCCCCACTACACACAGACCCGGCCACAGACCCGGCCCCTCTGCCCCAGCCCTGCATTTCCTTATTGGAAATATAGCTAAATTCAACCTGCTTCTCTCCAGGCTGAAGAGGAGGCCTTCAAGACTGGACTCCTATGTCCTCAACCCACAGTAGCTGTGTGACCTCTGGAGAATCACTGCCCTCTCTGGGCTCTTCTCCATCTAGACCCAAGGCCTCCTGCCATAGTTTCTGAGTTAATTGGTTTTGGATGATGCCCAGCTTTGGTCATTTTGTTCAAGCCTCTCCTACCAGGTGACTTCAGTGTTAGGGAAGAGGAAGAGTTGTGTTTTCTTCCGGAGGGTCTTGGGTATCAGGCTCCCATTTCTCCCCCAGCCTCAGTCACTGGCTCAGCCTTTCCCCTGGAGGTATAGGGTACTTGGGGGCAAATGATCCAGAAGGCAGAGGCCCAGAGAGTCAACGTCTGTGCCCATCAGCGGTGGAAAATGAAACCTTTGCTGGCCAGACACCCAGAAGCTGCACCTGCTGTTCCACAAACACGCCTCCGAGCAGCAGGAGGCCTGAGGTCAGCCCCTGGCGGGCATGCAGCCAGGGCCGCCACGCCCCAGCCATGCTGAGCCTCTGCCAGAGGCCAGGAATGTACCACAGTCACCCATGGGGTGGGCCACAGGATGTCACAGAAACAGCCCAGCCCTGGAGACATGCAGACCAGGCTCCTGTCCCCCCTCCATCACTGACTCACAGCGACCTTGGGCAAGTCCCTTTTGACTCTGAGCCTCAGTGGGCCTAGTCTTAGCAACAATACAGTAAATAAAGTGCCCAGCCCAGGGTCCAGCCTAGAGTTAGAGCAGCAAACTGCACCACAACAGGAAGAGGAAAAATAAAAAAAAAAAGATAAGCTGAATTTTCTCTTTTCCAGTGCTTGCTGAAGTCCATAAATTATGCCCAAGGTTAATAAGTCAAGAAATAGCAGTATAAGCATGTTATTTAGTGCCCTGGAGGTAACCACCACATAAATTAAAGTAAGTGGTAGACTCTGAGGAGGGGGTTTGCAGGAAACTGGGCCTTTTGATAAGTCTTATTTACCAGTTCGTGTTTTTAAATATTTATCTCTTTTTTTTTTTTTTTTTTTTTGCGGTACGCGGGCCTCTCACTGTTGTGGCCTCTCCCGTTGCGGAGCACAGGCTCCGGATGCACAGGCTCAACGGCCATGGCTCACGGGCCCAGCCGCTCCGCGGCATGTGGGATCTTCCCAGACCGGGGCACGAACCCGTGTCCCCTGCATCGGTAGGTGGACTCTCAACCACTGCGCCACCAGGGAAGCCCAAATATCTATCTCTTAAAAGTATTTATTAAAAAGTGACTCAGCCCTTGCAGTGTTGTTTTGGGAGGTCACCACTCTTTTTTTTTTTTGGCTGCGTTGGGTCTTCATTGCTGTGCGCGGGGGCTACTCTTCGTTGCGGTGCGCGGGCTTATTGCGGTGGCTTCTCTTGTTGCAGAGCATGGGCTCTAGGAGCGCAGACTTCAGTAGTTGTGGCACGTGGGCTCAGTAGTTGTGGCTTGTGGGCCCTAGAGCGCGGGCTCAGTAGTTTTGGCACACGCGTTCAGTTGCTCCGCGGCATGTGGGATCTTTCTGGGCCAGGGCTCGAACCCCTGTCCCCTGCACTGGCAGGCGGATTCTTAACCACTGTGCCACCAGGGAAGCCCCGGGAGGTCACCACTCTTAACAGAAGTATTTGGGGCCTACAACGCCAAAATAAGTCAAAATAAGCCTTATTTTGACTCCACTCAAGCTGTGGAGTCAGGCTGCTAGGGTTCAAATCCCTGCTCTGCAACTGGCAAGCTGTGCCACTTGGGCAAGTTATTAAACCACTCTGTGCCTCAGTTTCCTCATCTACTGAATAGGAATAATAATAATTCCAGGCTGCTAGCACATATAATTGTGAGACATTATCATTATATATTTATAACTCGTATAAGCAATTGTTTTACAAAAATAGGGTTATTATGCTATACATAGTGTTTTATAACTTGCTTTCTTTTCTCTTGCTAAGACATAATGGATATCATTCCAGGCCAGTACATAGAGTTCTATTTCATTCTTTCTAATTGACGCAAGAATTCCATTGCACACAATGTAAAATTTATTTTTCCATAACCCCCTACTGAAGGAAACTTAGGCAGTTTCCAATTTTTAGTATAATATGCTTCACAGCAATGAATATATATTTTGGGCACACGTGGGGCTCTTTCTGAAGAATAGATTCCTGTAAGGGGAATTGCTGGGTCAGAGTTTGTGGAGTTAAAACTTTTACAGATACTGCTAAATTGCCCTCCCTAAAAGCAGTACCAGGTTAGATTCCCACCAATACTATGTGAAAATGCCCATTTTCCCATACTCATACCACTGTTTTTTATGCCAATCCGGAGAGGGCTGATGCCATTATTTTAATGTGCCTATCCATAATTGTGAAGGAGTCTGAACATCTTTTCATAACTTTACTTCCCATTTTTATTTCTTCTTGTGTGAAACAACTGTATCTATCCTTTACCCATTTTTAATTGGGCTTTTTGTCACTGATTTATTTTCTTACGGATCTATAGGACCTCTTTTCATATTAAAAATCTTAATTCTTTAATACACACGAGGCAATATTTTCCAGTAGTCTACTGTATGCTTTTTAGCTAAATTCTCTTTGGTCATAGAAAGTTTTACATTATTATATAGTCAAACATAATGTTCCTTTATGAATTTTGGCCCTCATGTCTTAGCTTTTACTGGTTGGACCTTATTAAAAATATTCTTCTATATTTTACTTTAATTTTTTATAGTTTTTGTATAACATTTAATCCATCCATCTTTAATCCATCTGGAATGTTTACATGTGTGTATAACGTGTGAGGTAAGGATCTAATTTTATTTCCTTCTAAATGGAGAGCCAGTTGTCCCAACATTTACTGATTGATCCATCCTCTCCCGGCTGACTTGCGATATCCCTTTGCCAAATGTAACTCTCTGGCATTTTAAGCACCCTTGTTGTGACCGGCACGTGGCAGAACTCTGTAACTGCTGACTTTGGGAGCAAATGAAATGACAGCTAAATGAGACCAGCATATACTATCATGCAGCAAAGCACGAATCTCAGAATTTAAAACTGGCAGTGAAAAAAAAAAAAAAAAAAAACCTGGCAGTGAATATGAAGTGGCTCCCAGTATAAATGAATATCTGTGGCTTTGGTTTTTGTTTTCAAATTGGCTTTATCTCCCTGCAATAAAATTTCCACATTTTAAGTGTACAAATCAATGACTTGACAAATGTGCACGCTTGTGTAGCAAACACCCCAATCAAGATACAGAGCATTTTCATCTTTCGAGAAACTTCCTTTGTGCCCTTTGGAGTCAACCTCCCCTCCACTCCCACCCCAGGCAACCATGATACTAAACTGTGTGCGTGTAGTACATTGATAACATTTTCAGAGAAATAACTAAAGCGGCTGCAGCATGAGCCTGTTGGCTGAGGAGGAAGGCCAACTTCCCCTCCAGGAAAGGACTACTCTCTTGAGACTGACAAACACCTCCTTGGACCTGTTTGATTAAGAAGGGGGTGTAGGAGGGTAACCCAGGCTAGGTATCCCCAACTCAGGCAGGCAAGTTTGTCTTCACAGTTTTTTCCAAGTCTAGAAATCAAGTCTGCCAAATATTTACTTAATATTTTCTTTTAGATCTATGGATCTTTTAAAATTTAATTCCAAATGATTGCTTTTAAAAGAAAACACAATATCTTGTGTTAAATGACCAGGGTCACATGCCATAATTAATGAAAAGCTACTCATTAGACTAAAGTTAAAAATTAATTGCCCTGTGCCATCTAAACTCCCATTCATATTGCCTCTTATGGAAAGAGCCACAGACACAGAAGAGGTAAGTGAGCTGCAGAGGAAGAATCCAGAACTTGAGGATGGAGGCGGGTGGCTTGAGGGGCAAGAGAGTGGCTGGAGGGGACAAGCCAGCCTCAGTGTGTCTCAGGACCTAAGGGCTTCCTTTTGCACTAAAGCAGTGGAATTGCTTTAGGAACAGAACTCAGTCCACATCCCCCGTCCCTGCAAGCCTGTGACAGTTTCTTAGCTCACAGGTTCTGAGACCTTCCATCCATAAAAGGAAACATGTATTTGAGGGGTCAAAGAGAAAATACCTTTGGAGTCAGAGAGACTGGGATCTATTTGTAGTTAGTTATGTGTCCTTGGGGAAGAGAATAACCTTTCTGAGCTTCAATTTCCCCACCTGTAAAATGGCCATAATAGTAGTACCTCACTGGAAGGACTGAATCTGCAGGGGTTTGCAAAGCACACCGCTGGGCAGAGCTGGCTCTCTGTAAATGAGAAGCAGTTGTTTTATTTCCCCTAGGATCTTGGAGGATGCAAACCACCGATATCATCAGCCTTTGCCTGAGTGATGAAGTGGTTAATGAAATCAGTCCCTCCTGAAAGCAGCGGCTCTGGCAGTCCCCAGTTTTGTTAATGAATTGCTCATTAAAGTTCTACCTGTTTTGGGCTTCCCTGGTGGCGTAGTGGTTAAGAATCCACCTGCCAATACAGTGGACACTGGTTCGAGCCCTGGTCCGGGAAGATCCCACATGCCACGGAGCAACTAAGCCTGTGTGCCACAACTACTGAGCCTGCGCTCTAGAGCCCGCGAACTGCAACTGATGAAGCCTGCGCACCTGGAGCCCGTGCTCCGCAATGACGTGTGGCCCCGGCTCGCAGCAACCAGAGAAAGCCTGCACACAGCAATGAAGACCCAACGCAGCCAAAAATAAATAAATAAATTCATTTTTTAAAAGAAGTTCTTCTTGCTTTGCTAATGGGCACAATTAACCGCCTGCGGGTTGGTGGCCCTAACTAAATGACAACTAATTTGGGGTTGGCCTGGAGGCAGGATATGGGTGTGTGGGAGCCCTGGTCAAGGAGTGGGGCTGCGACACCTGCTCTGGAACCACCACAGTCAAGGCCTCTTCCGAGGTCTGGCTCCCTCTGGGCATGGAGGTCTGGGGCTGGGGCATGGGAGCTGCCTCTAGCCCCTGAGGCCTGGCAGGAGGGGGCCTTGGTGAGTGGGAATTCCTTTTTGCACTGACAGCTGTCAGGCCCTGGGTGACAGTGTCAGGTAGTCCTCCCGGCCCTGCCATGTTGGTTCTGCTGCTCTCCCCACGCACAGATGAGGGGCCCTGAGGCTCAGAGAGGTCAGACGATAGGTGGTCAGGGCAGTAGTGCCCCTGCTCAGGCTCAGTGCTGCCCTTCCCCTGTGCTGGGGCAGGTGGAGACCCTAGTGTCCACACTAGGAGGGACAGTCACACCTTTGCCTGATGCGCAGGTCATGGGGGGCCCTTGAGACTTATCTACGCTGTCTCTGGTCCCATTTCATTGACAGGGGACTGAGGCCCAGGGTGGGCGGTGACTGGCTTGAAACATACAGTCAGAAGCCGGAGCCTAGCTGTCCTGCCTCAGCTCAGGGAAGAGAAGTCTGAGTAGGGCTCAGCGTGCCTGCCTGGGGCCTCCCAGCCAGAGGGCTGCTGCGAATTCTCACCCCTCGCTGTTATCCACCCCTCCCCCTGTGAGAAGCCACTTACCCAAGACTGTGGCTGGGTTACACCTTCCTAAGCGCTGCTACTGGTGGTAGAGGCAGCTGGTTTGAGGCTGCGAGTTCTCAAGCTTCTGGGTCCCCGGCAGGCAGCTTCAACTCATCATCCAGCGCACACCCTCCCAGCTCTTTTGGGTCCTCGAGTCACCTTGGCAACTGCAACCCCCAAATCTCCCAGTACAAACCTTGGAGCTTGGTCCGAACACCCTCACCAATGGGGAAACCAAGGCACAGAGACGGAACAGACCAGGCCACAATCACACAGTGGTGGCAGAGCTGGGGCTAGAACCCTGGAGCGCCCCTTTGCAGATTAGGGAGCCGGTGGCCTTCTGGGCGGCTTTGGTGGAGTCCATGTCCTCTCTGGGTCTCAGTTTCTCATATCTAAAATGAAGGGTTTCATGAGATTAAAAGAGTAAATGCAATAGTAATATTCTCTCTGTTATTTCAGTTGACCTAGAGAGGTATGTGAGACACTTTTTATCATCCCATTTTTAAAAAGATTTTATAGTGCCTATTATGTTGCAGGCACTCTCTCAAGGGCATTACAGTTATTAACTAGTTTATTCTCCTATCAATGCTATAAGCTAGTTATTATTATGACTGTCCCATATTGCAGATCTGTCAAATCAGGCTGGGAGAGGTTAGGTGTAGCTTCCTGGGGTTGCATAACTCGTATGTGAGGAAGCTAGGATTTCTGCCTAGTTATTGCTGCAGTCAGCCCACAGCACTGTGCCCATTTTACCAGCCATCCACGGAGGAGGAGGCAAGAGGTCCTTACGGCAGCAGTTTGGGGACAGGTGGACACAGGTGAGGTCACTGGGAGATGTGCCACGAGCTGGGGAGTCGGGCTCCACTTTCCTGCCTCCCCGAGGAAGGGAAGGCATCTGATCTTTCCTTGAGTTCTGCCGGTCGTATCTAACTCACTTCTGCTCACACCATCTCAGAGGACACAGCATCCTGGCAATGGTACACCAAAGTGGTGACAAGTTGTAGGCTGGATATATGTAGAGACTGGCATTATAAAGAGAAGACTTTCTGGTGGCACAGTGGTTAAGAATCCGCCTGCCAGTGCATGGGACATGGGTTTGAGCCCTGGTCTGGGAAGATCCCACAGGCCGTGGAGCAACTAAGCCCGTGCGCCACAACTACTGAGCCTATGCTCTAGAGCCCATGAGCCACAACTTCTGAGCCCGTGTGCCACAAATACTGAGCCCAAGTGCCGCGACTACTGAAATCCGCGCACTCCAGAGCCTGCATGCTGCAACTACTGAAGCCCACGTACCTAGAGCCATGCTCTGCAAAAAAAGAAGTCCCCTCAATGAGAAGCCCGCACATTGCAACAAAGAGTATCCTCCGCTCGCCACAACTAGAGGAAGACTGCATGCAGCAATGAAGACCCAATGCAGCCAAAAATTTAAAAAAAAAAAATTTTTTTAAATAAAGAAAAGACTTTCCTTTATGCAAATGTCCCCTCAGACCCTCAGACCCAGTGCATCTAAAACTGATATTAAGATTTTTGTTTTCAGTGATGGCAGATTTCCTTTACCCTCTGAACATGGTTTAAAATGCTGAGTAAAATATTTTTTTAAATTGCAGAGCTAAAAAGATCATGGGGAAGCAGCAGGCTAAAACTGAGGAGAAAATATAACCCCAGAGAGGTAAGCAAAGTAACAGAACCACCAAAGCCACTTCCGTATGAAGGGTATTGACAGATGTTACCCACTTGGGCTTAGATCTGGGGGCTTTCAGGGTAAGCAGGACAGAAGTCAAGGCCAAAGGCCAGTCAAGGGAGGTGAGTCTTAAAGCAGACCCTTCCCATGTAGGTTGGGAACCCCTCCTTGGGAAAAGGGTAAACCAGAACTAAATCATGCCCCTCCCATTGGCCCCAGAAAGCAATTTGGAATTGAGAAGAGCAGAAGCAAAGGAGCAGGGGAAGAAGACCATTCTGAGAACTATAGCCATAGACTGACACGCACGGACTTTGCCACTCCAAGTACAATAGCCAGGGGCAGACAGGGAACGTCAAGCTATGAACTCGGTCGGAAATTTTTCCACCTTAAGCGTCACAACTGCCTATCAGAAACAAATAAAAGAAGGGGGAGGGGATTGGGGGAGGGATGGAGTGGGAGGTTGGGGTTAGCAGATGTAAGCTATTATATATAGAATGGATAAACAACAAGATCCTACTGTAGAGTACAGAGAACTATATTCAATATCCTATGATAAACCATAATGGAAAAGAATTTAAAAAAAAGAACGTATACATATGTATAACTGAATCACTTTGCTATACAGCAGAAATTAACTCAACATTGTAAATCAACTATACTTCAATTTAAAATTTTTTATTAATATAAAAAAAAGAAACAGATTGCAGTGTTGAGCGTAGCACTCGTGCACATGGCCTGCCGAGCTGAGGTGTTGGGCACAGCCGTTTCACACTAGGAACTCTGGTCTGAAGAGCTGGGTGCACTTCAAATGAAACTAGACAAGCGCAAAGGGAAAGAAAAAAGTGCTTCATGTACATTCTGTCAATGAATCCTCTCAACATCTCTGCAAGAACCAAGATGGTGGAGTAGAAGGACATGCTCTCACTCCCTCTTATGAGAACACCAGAATCACAACTAGCTGCTGGACAATCATTGACAGGAAGACACTGGAACTCACCAAAAAAGATACGGCACATCCAAAGACAAAGGAGAAGCCACAGTGAAACGGTAAGAGGGGCGCAATCACAGTAAAATCAAATCCCTTAACTGCTGGGTGAGTGACTCACAGACCAGAGAACACTTATACCACAGAAGTCTACCCACTGGAGTGAAGATTCTGAGCCCCACGTCAGGCTTCCCAACCTGGGGGTCTGGCAATGGGAGGAGGAATTCCTAGAGAATCAGACTTTGAAGCCTAGTGGGATTTGATTGCAGGACTTGGACAGGACTGGGGGAAACAGAGGTTCCACTCTTGGAGGGCACACACAAAGTAGTGTGTGCATCGGGACACAGGGGAAGGAACAGTGACCCCAGGGGAGACTGAACCATACATACCTGCTAGTGTTGGAGGGTCTCCTGCAGAGGTGGGGGGTGGCTGTGGCTCACCACGGGGACAAGAACACTGGCAGCAGAAGTTCTGGGAAGTACTCCTTAGCGTGAGCCCTCCCAGAGTCTGTCATTAGCCCCACCAAAGAGCCCAGGTAGGCTCCAGTGTTGGGTTGCCTCAGGCCAAACAACCAACAGGGAGGGAACCCAGCCCCACCCATCAACAGTCAAGCTGATTAAAGTTTTAGTGAGCTCTACCCACCAGAGCAACAGGCAGCTCTACCCACCACCAGTCCCTCCCATCAGGAAGCTTGCACAAGCCTCTTAGATAGCCTTATCCACGAGAGGGCAGACAGCAGAAGCAAGAAGAACTACAATCCTGCAGCGTGTGGAACAAAAACCACATTCACAGAAAGATAGACAAGGTGAAAAGGCAGAGGGCTATGTACCAGATGAAGGAACAAGATAAAACTCCAGAAAAACAACTAAATGAAGTGGAGATAGGCAACCTTCCAGAAAAAGAATTCAGAATAATGATAGTGAAGATGATCCATGACCTCGGAAAAAGAATGGAGGCAAAGATCAAGAAGATGCAAGAAATGTTTAACAAACACCTAGAAGAATTAAAGAACAAACAAACAGAGATGAACAATACAATAACTGAAATGAAAACCACACTAGAAGGAATCAATAACATAATAACTGAGGTAGAAGAACAGATAAGTGACCTGGAAGACAGAATGGTGGAATTCACTGCTGCGGAACAGGATAAATAAAAAAGAATGAAAAGAAATGAAGACAGCCTAAGAGACCTCTGGGACAACATTAAACGCAACAACATTGACATTATAAAGGTCCCAGAAGGAGAAGAGAGAGAGAAAGGGCCCGAGAAAATATTTGAAGAGATTATAGTTGAAAACTTCCCTAACATGGGAAAGGAAATAGCCACCCAAGTCCAGGAAGCGCAACAAGTCCCATACAGGATAAACCCAAGGAGAAACATGCTGAGACACATAGTGATCAAATTGGCAAAAATTAAAGACAAAGAAGAATTATGAAAGCAACAAGGGAAAAACAACAAATAACATACAAGGGAACTCCCATAAGGTTAACAGCTGATTTCTCAGCAGAAACTCTACAAGCCAGAAGGGAGTGGCATGATAAAGTGATGAAAGGGAAAAATCTACAACCAAGATTACTCTACCCTGCAAGGATCTCATTCAGATTCAATGGAGAAATCAAAAACTTTACAGACAAGCAAAAGCTAAGAGAATTCAGCACCACCAAACCAGCTCTACAACAAATGCTAAAGGAACTTCTCTAAGTGCGAAACACAAGAGCAGAAAAGGACCTACAAAAACAAACCCAAAACAATTACCTTAAACGTGAATGGATTAAATGCTTCAACCAAAAGACACAGGCTTGCTGAATGGATACAAAAACAAAACCCATATATATGCTGTCTACAAGAGACCCACTTCAGACCTAGGGACACATACAGACTGAAAGTGAGGGGGTGGAAAAAGATATTCCATGCAAATGGAAATCAAAAGAAAGTTGGAGTAGCAATACTCATATCAGATAAAATAGACTTTAAAATAAAGAATGTTACAAGAGACAAGGAAGGACACTACATAATGATCAAGGGATCAATCCAAGAAGAAGATATAACAATTATAAATATATATGCACCCAACATAGGAGCACCTCAATACATAAGGCAACTGCTAACAGCTATGAAAGAGGAAATTGACAGCAACACAATAATAGTGGGGGACTTTAACACCTCACTTACACCAATGGACAGATCATCCAAAATGAAAATAGATAAGGAAACAGAAGCTTTAAATGACACAATAGACCAGATAGATTTAATTGATATTTATAGGACATTCCATTCAAAAACAGAAGATTACACTTTCTTCTCAAGTACACACAGAACATTTTCCAGGATAGATCACATCTTGGGTCACAAATCAAGCCTCAGTAAATTTAAGAAAATTGAAATCATATCAACCATCTTTTCTGACCACAATGCTATGAGATTAGAAATCAATTACAGGGAAAAAAACGTAAAAAACACAAACACATGGAGGCTAAACAATACATTACTAAATAACCAAGAGATCACTGAAGAAATCAAAGAGGAAATAAAAAAATACGTAGAGAAAAATGACAATGAAAACACGACAATCCAAAACCTATGGGATGCAGCAAAAGCAGTTCTAAGAGGGAAGTATATAGCTATACAAGCCTACCTCAAGAAAAAAGAAAAATCTCAAATAAACAATCTAACCTTACACCTAAAGGAACTAGAGAAAGAACTAAAAAAACCCAAAGCTAGCAGAAGGAAAGAAATCATAAAGATCAGAGCAGAAATAAATGAAATAGAAACAAAGAAAACAATAGCAAAGATCAATAAAACTAAAAGCTGGTTCTTTGAGAAGATAAACAACATTGATAAACCATTAACCAGACTCATCAAGAAAAAGAGAGAGAGGACTCAAATCAATAAAATTAGAAATGAAAAAGGAGAAGTTACAACAGACACCACAGAAATACAAAGCATCCTAAGAGACTACTACAAGCAACTCTATGCCAATAAAATGGACAACCTGGAAGAAATGGACAAATTCTTAGAAAGGTATAACCTTCCAAGATTGAACCAGGAAGAAATAGAAAATATGAACAGACAAATCACAAGCACTGAAATTGAAACTGTGATTAAAAATCTTCCAACAAACAAAAGTCCAGGACCAGATGGCTTCACAGGTGAATACTATCAAATATTTAGAAAAGATCTAACACCCATCCTTCTCAAACTCTTCCAAAAAATTGCAGAGGAAGGAACACTCCCAAACTCATTCTATGAGGCCAACATCACCCTGATACCAAAACCAGACAAAGATACGACAAAAAAAGAAAATTACAGATCAATATCACTGATGAATATAGATGCAAAAATCCTCAACAAAATACTAGCAAACAGAATCCAACAACACATTAAAAGGATCATACACCATGCTCAAGTGGGATTTATCCCAAGGATGCAAGGTTTCTTCAATATACGCAAATCAATCAATATGATACACCATATTAACAAATTGAAGGAAAAAAACCATATGATCACCTCAATAGATGCAGAAAAAGCTTTTGACAAAATTCAACACTGATTTATGATAAAAACTCTCCAGAAAGTGAGCATAGAGGGAACCTACCTCAACATAATAAAGGCCATATATGACAAACCCACAGCAAACATCATTCTCTCAATGGTGAAAAACTGAAAGCTTTTCCTCTAAGATCAGGAAAAAGACAAGGATGTCCTCTCTCACCACTATTATTCAACATAGTTTTGGAAGTCCTAGCCACGGCAATCAGAGAAGAAAAAGAAATAAAAGGAATACAAATTGGAAAAGAAGAAGTAAAACTGTCACTGTTTGCAGATGACATGATACTATACATAGAGAATCCTAAAGATGCCACCAGAAAACTACTAGAGCTAATCAATGAATTTGGTAAAGTTGCAGGATACAAAATTAATGCACAGAAATCTCTTGCATTCCTATACACTAATGATGAAAAATCTGAAAGAGAAATTAAGGAAACACTCCCATTTACCACTGCAACAAAAGGAATAAAATACCTAGGAATAAACCTACCTAGGGAGAGAAAAGACCTGTATGCAGAAAACTAGAAGACACTGATGAAAGAAATTACAGATGATACCAACAGATGGAGAGACATACCATGATCTTGGATTGGAAGAATCAATATTGTGAAAATGACTATACTACCCAAAGCAATCTACAAATTCAATGCAATCCCTGTCAAATTACCAATGCCATTTTTTATGGAACTAGAACAAAAAATCTTAAAATTTGTATGGAGACACAAAAGATCCCGAATAGCCAAAGCAGTCTCAAGGGAAAAAACGGAGCTGGAGGAATGAGACTCCCTGACTTCAGACTATACTACAAAGCTACAGTAATCAAGACAATATGGTACTGGCACGAAAACAGAAACATAGATCAATGCAACAAGATACAAAGCCCAGAGATAAACCCACAAACCTATGGTCAACTAATCTATGACAAAGGAGGCAAGGATATACAATGGAGAAAAGACAGTCTCTTCAATAAATGATGCTGGGAAAACTGGACAGCTACATGTAAAAGAATGAAATTAGAACACTCCCTAACACCATACACAAAAATAAACTCAAAATAGATTCAAGACCTAAACGTAAGACCAGACACTATAAAACTCTTAGAGGAAAACATAGGAAGAAAACTCTTTGACATAAATCACAGCAAGATCTTTTTTGATCCACATCCTAGAGTAATGGAAATAAAAACAAAAATAAACAAATGGGACCTAATGAAACTTCAAACCTTTTGCACAGCAAAGGAAACCATAAACAAGACAAAAAGACAACTCTCAGAATGGGAGAAAATATTTGCAAATGAATCAACAGACAAAGGATTAATCTCCAATATATATAAACAGCTCATGCAGCTCAATATTAAAGAAACAAACAACACAATCCAAAAATGGGCAGAAGACCTAAATAGACATTTCTCCAAAGAAGACATACAGATGGCCAAGAAACACATGAAAAGCTGCTCAACATCATTAATTATTAGAGAAATGCAAATCAAAACTACAATGAGGTATCACCTCACACCGGTTAGAATGGGCATCATCAGAAAATCTACAAACAACAAATGCTGGAGAGGGTGTGGAGAAAAGGGAACCCTCTTGCACTGTTGGTGGGAATGTAAATTGACACAGCCACTATGGAGAACAGTACGGAGGTTCCTTAAAAAGCTAAAAATAGAATTACCATATGATCCAGCAATCTCACTACTGGGCATATACCCAGAGAAAACCATAATTCAAAAAGACACATGCACCCCAATGTTCATTGCAGCAGTATTTACAATAGCCAGGTCATGGAAGCAACCTAAATGCCCATTGATAGACAAATGGATAAAGAAGATGTGGTACATATATACAATGGAATATTACTCAGCCATAAAAAGGAACGAATTTGAGTCATTCGTTGAGACGTGGATGGATCTAGAGACTGTCATACAGAGTGAAGTAAGTCAGAAAGAGAAAAACAGATATCATATATTAACGCATGTATGTGGAACCTAGAAAAATGGTACAGATGAACCGGTTTGTAGGGCAGAGGTTGAGACACAGATGTAGAGAACAAACGTATAGACACCAAGGGGGGAAAGCCGCGGCGGGGTGGAGATGGTGGTGTGCTGAATTGGGCAATTGGGATTGACATATATACACTGATGTGTATAAAATGGATGGCTAATAAGAACCTGCTGTATAAAATAATAAATAAAATAAAATTTTAAAATTAAAAAAAATAAGTAATGTGCTCATAGAAATGTATGAAGCCTCAAAAAGACAGTGAAGAGAATCACTTATAATTATGTCCTTCCGGGCAAACAATGATGTAGTGAATGTTCTTCTAATGATTTTTTTCTGTGCATCTATAGATATAAAATATGTATTTTACAAAAAAACAAAAACAAAAAAAACAAATACAAGGCTGGAGGGGACCACATCCATTCCTTGGGGGAAGCCCCACAAATAATTTTTCAAAGCCAATGCCCATAACCAGGTCAAAGATGACAAAGTACATAAAGACAAGAGAGAATGTAAGTCAAAACCAGTAGAAGCAGATCCATGGTTACTGCAGATTTTGTAATGATCAGATAAAGAGGATAAAATAACTATCCTTACTATAGTCTATAAAAAATGAACGGGGCTTCCCTGGTGGTGTAGTGGTTGAGAGTACGCCTGCTGATGCAGGGGACATGGGTTTGTGCCCCGGTCTGGGAAGATCCCACATGCTGCAGAGCGGCTGAGCCCGTGAGCCATGGCCGCTGAGCCTGCGCATCTGGAGCCTGTGCTCTGCAACGGGAGAGGCCACAACAGTGAGAGGCCCGCGTACCGCAAAAAAAAAAAAAAAAAAAAAAAAAAAAAGAACAACCTGAAGATATCTTCAGGGAGCAGTAAACTATGGAAAGTGACATCGCATGTTTTTTAAAGAGCCAAAGGAAACTTTTAGAAACTTGAAGATACATCAGAAGAAATTATCTAGAATGTATTCCATAAAGACAAGAAGATGGAGAATACTGATAAGAAGATAGGAAACATGGAGGATATAGTGAGAGAAAAATCCAACACATATTTAATCAGAATCCCAAGGAAAGAGGAAGAAATATTTAGAGGTAGTGGCTGAGTATTTTCCAGAATTGATGCAAGATACAAGTGGCCCATCCACAGATACAAGTGGCCCAGAAAATCTCAAACAGAACAAATACAAAGAAATTGATATTTAACAGAAATAGAAAAACAATGAGAAAATATCAAAACCAGCCAGAGAGAAAAGACCATTTACTTTCAAAGGAATGGCAATTAGACTTACAAATCATTCTCAACAGCAATGACAGAAATCATAGAAAAATAGAACAAAATCCTCACTGTGATAAAGCAAAATAACTGCCAACCTAGAATCTATATTCAGCTAAAATATCTTTTAAGAATGAAGGCAAAATAAAGACATTTTCTTTCAAACAAAAACTGAGAGAGTTCATCATCAGCAAAACCTCACTAAAGAAAATTTTAAAACATGTACTTGAGGCAGAAGGAAAATTATCTAGATGGAGGGTTGAGGATACAAAAAAGAATAGGGACTAGAGAAAGTGGTAAAAAAAAATATGGACAAATGTATAAAATAATGACTGTATAGAACAGTAATCATAAAGTCTAGTGGAATTTAAAATAAAATGAAAATATCAGACAATCTAACATAAATTGGGAGTGGGAAGTAAATAGAATCAAAATATTCTAATATCAATGTGGTATTCAGGGGAAGGGCAAAGGTTTGATAAATTTTAGGCTTTAATAAATTAAGTGTGCATGTTACAATTTCTAGGGTAAACACTGAAAAAAAGGGTCAGGACACTGGCCCATGGGTCAGACCCAGCTTGCAACCTGTTTTTGTATGGCCTGCAAACTAAGAATGGTTTCTACATATGAAAAGGGTTATAATAATCCAAACAAAGAAGAATGTGTGACAGACTGTCTGTGGCAGGCAAAGCCTAAAATATTTACCATCTGGCTTTTTATAGAAAAACGTTGCCAGCTCCTGCACCAAAGGAATAGAAACAGAGTATATCATTTAAAACTTATTAAGGAAGTAAATGATATGAGTTAAATGATAAAACATATACAGACAACTCTTTAAAGCCAGAAAGAAAAGAAAAAAATAGGATGAATAAGATAAGTAGCACAAAATAAGATGGTAGATTTAATTCCAAATATTTACAGTAGGTGTACCTTACATTTACATTTACCTGTACATATACATTAATTATAAATGCTCCAGTTAAAAAGCAAAATTTTCAGACTGGATGGGGGTAATTTATTTTGTTTAAGAATGAACAGGGACTTCCCTGGAGGTCCAGTGGTTAAGACTTCTCCTTCCTGTGCAGGGGGTGTGGGTTCAATCCCTGGTTGGGGAGCTAAGATCCCACGTGCCTCGTGGCCAAAAACCCAAAACACTAAAAAAAGAAGCAACATTGTAACAAATTCAGTAAAGACTTTAAAAATGGTCCACATCAAAAAAATCTTAAAAAAAAAAAAAAAGACTCTGCACTCCCAATGCAGGGGGCCTGGGTTCCATCCCTGGTCAGGGAACTAGATCCCACATGCCACAACTAAAGACCCCGCATGCCACAACTAAAGATCCCACATGCTGCAATGACGATCCCATATGCAGCAACTAAGACCCGGCACAGCCAAATAAATAAATAAATAAATATTTTTTAAAAATAAAATAAAAAATGAACAAACACCTCTAAAACATAAGACTAGAGAAAAGTTTAAGGTAATAAAATAAAAATACTAGTTTTAAAAAAATTGTTATAACTATATTCATAAAAAGACAAAGTAGGGGTTCCCTGGTGGCACAGTGGTTATGAATCCACCTACTAACGCAGGGGACATGGGTTCGTAGCCCTGGTCCAGGAAGATCCCACATGCCGTGAAGCAACTAAGCCCATGCACCACAACTACTGAGCCTGTGCTCTAGAGCCCACGAGCCACAACTACTGAAGCCCACACCTAGAGCCCATGCTCCTCAACAAGAGAAGCCACTGCAATGAGAAGCCCACACACCGTAACGAAGAGTAGCCCCTGTTTGTCCCAACTAGAGAAAGCCCACACGGAGCAACGAAAACCCAATGCAGCCAAAAATTAATTAATTAATTTTAAGAAAAAAGACAAAGTAGACGTTAAGGCAAAATGCATTACTAGAGGGAAAGATAATAATAAAACTTAATTTCACTAGGAGGACGTAACAATATTAAATTTCTATGTACCTAATAACATAAGCTCAAAACATATACAGCAAAACTTGATAGAACTACACAGAAAAATAGACAAATCAACAGCCATAATAAATTTTCAGACAACTTTTTCAATTTGATAGGGAAGGGAGATGAAGATTTGATGAACTCAGTTAATAAATTAGACTTGAACATACATAGAACACTGCACACAACAAATGTAAAAAACCCATTTCAAGCCCATCCAGAACATTTATAAATATAGCTCATATTCTGGGCCATAAAGCAAATCTCAATAAATGTCAAGGGATTTAAATCATTCAGATAATGTTTCTCTGACCACAATGTAATTAAGCTTGAAATCAATATAAAAGGAAATCCCCACATATTCAGAAAATTTAAAGACACACTTTTTATAACAAAGAAGGAACCACAATTAAAAACTTAAACTATTTCTAAAACTGAACAGTAATGAAAATATATATTCAAAATCGTAGGAAATTTTTCTAAAGTAATACTTATAAGGAAATATATAGCATATACTAGAACTGAATAAAGGCTTAAAATTAGTTAGGTAAGCATCTACCTCAAGGAGTTAGAAAAAGAGTAGTAAATTAAAAGTATATAGCAGAAAAATAATAAAGATAAAAGCACAAGTTAGTAAAGTACTAAGCACACTTACAATTAAGAAAATCAACAAAAATCAAAATTGACTATGTGAAAGACTAACAAACTTGACAAACCTCTGGCAAACTATGAAGGTAAAAGAAAAAGGCACAAATAACCTATGTCAGGTTGGAAAAGAGAAACATTATGTTATAACAGTAATCATATAAAACAGAATTTTGTGAACAATTTTATGCCAATAAATCTAAAAATTAATATAATTAAATATTATAAAATTCCTAGAAAAACATTGCTTACTTAAGCTGCAGTAAGCATTCTAAATGGAAATAAAAATCCTGAACAGGGGCTTCCCTGGTGGCGCAGTGGTTGAGAGTCCGCCTGCCGATGTAGGGAACACGGGTTCGTTCCCTGGTCCGGGAAGATCCCACATGCCGCGAAGCGGCGGGGCCTGTGAGCCATGGCCTCTGGGCCTGCGTGTCCGGAGCCTGTGCTCCGCAACAGGAGAGGCCACAACAGTGAGAGGCCCCTGTACCACAAAAAAAAAAAAAAAAAAAAATCCTGAACAGTCCTGTACACTAAGTAACTTGTATCTGTAGTCAAAAATCTTCCCACAATGAAAACCCATCACCAGAGAGCGTCACTGGAAAATACTACAGAAAATTCTGGAAAGACATAATAATTCTAAATTGGCCCAAACTCTTAATGAAGACTCAAACTCATTTTATGAGGCTAGCATAACCTTGACATCAAAACCCAACAAGGCATACGAGAAAGAAAAATTACAGGTTACTCTCTCTCAAGAACACAGAGGCAAAAATTCTAAACAAGATATTACAAACTATACCCAGAAACATATAAAAGGATAATGTTATGATCGACTTAGGTTTAACCAATGCAATGTAGATTTAACGTTAGAAGAAAAAGTAATGTAGTTCAAACATCAATAGATCAAAGGTGAAAATTCTAATGATCATTGTATGCAAAAGAGATGTTTGACAAAATTCAATATCCATTCATGGTTTAAAAAAAAAAAACCTTAGTAAACTAGAAATATAAGGAACTTCCTAAATCTGATAAAGGGTATACACTTTTTTGAAAAACCCTACAGCAAATATTATACTTCAAGGTGACACTGTCAAAAACTTTCCCTTTGAAATTGGTAGCAAGATAAGAAAGCCTGCTGTTACTATACCAGTTCTGTATTGTTCTGTAAGACCTAGCCTATGCAGTAAGAAAAGGAAGAGAAATAAAACAGACAAGGAGTGGATAGAAAAAAACAAACTTCATTATTCATAGATGCTATAATGAGTACATTTTTAAAAATTGACAAACTATTAGAATTAATAAGAGAGTTTAGCAAGGTTGCCAGATACAAAAAATCAATGTTAAGACATCATTATGGGGAATTCCCTGGCGGTCCAGTGGTTAGGATTCACTGCCAAAGGCGCGGGTTCAATCCCTAGTCGGGGACCTAAGATCCAGTAAGCCGCAGGGTGCAGCCAGAAAACAAACAAACAAACAAAAAGCTAGAAAAAAAACCTCTGCCTTAAAAAACCAAAAATAACCCCACATCACTATGCAATACTATATAGTAACCACTATTAGAAAATAAACTTTTTAAAAGGTCACTGTAACAAGCTCTATTCACTATATGATGGCCCCAAATGATCCCAGCTTCCTGGTAGTCACGTCTTTATGTAATCCCCTCCCCTTGTGTGGGCCGCACTCAGTAACTTACTTCTAATGACTAAAATATGGGGCTTCCCTGGTGGCGCAGTGGATAAGAATCCGCCTGCTAATGCAGGAGACACGGGTTCGAGCCCTGGTCCCGGAAGATCCCACATGCTGCGAAACAACTAAGCCTGTGTGCCACAACTACTGAGCCTGCGCTCTAGGGTCCACGAGCCACAACTACTGAAGCCCGTGTGCCTAGAGCCCGTGCTCCACAACAAGAGAAGCCACTGCAATGAGAAGCCTCCACACTACAACGAAGAGTAGCCCCTGCTCGTCGCAACCAGAGAAAAGCCCGCGTGCAGCAACGAAGACCCAAAAGCAGCCAAAAATAAAAAATAAATAAAAATAAAATTAAAAAAAGAATAGAATATGGCAGAAATCATGAGATGTCACTTCTGATGTTAGGTTATTAAAAGACTGTGGCTTACATTCTTGGGTGTTCTCTCTCTCTCTCTCTCAAATCACTTCTTCCCAGGAAAGCCAGTTGCCATGACATGAGGCAGACCTACAAATCAAGCTGAGGTAGGAGATAGATAGGCCCCAGGCTGAGCAGCTGCAGCTGGTCTCCTGCTGACTCTTTGAGATGGGATACCAGTGGGAGAATTGGGCCCTGATTGGGTGCATTCTTGTGGATTTCCCTGCCCAACACATGCACAGAGAAGACCCTCAGTCTACGGGAAGGACAAAAGGAGAGAGGATACGCCAGCTGGAATCCATCTTGGCTGAGAGATTCACACCCACACCAGGACCAAATATGGAGATGACTGGCCAGGAAAAAAAAAAAAAAAGGAAAACTGCCCCTATATAAGCAATCTAAGCTGCCCCTACTGGGTGAAACTCAATCTGACTCACCTGTGGGCTCTTTTACACATATTTTGTTTTTTCCACAAATACTTTGCTTCTTCCACACGTACTTTGCTTCTAATAAATGTTTTTATCTTTTTAACAGCCTTGGTCTCTTTGCTGAATTCTTTCTTCAAAGAAGACAACAACCGAAGTCCTTCTTCCAGCTTCTCACTGTGGGAATCAAAGCCTTCAGATAAAGACACAGCCCTAGCCATCAGCTTGACTGCAGCCTCATAAAAGACCTTAAGCCAGAGCCACCAGCTAGGTTCCTACTCACAAAAACTGGAGATAATATATGTTTGGGGTTTTGATGCTGAGTTTGGGGATAATTTGTTACATGTCAATAAGTAACTAATATAACCACCATCTACAACACTTCAAAATATATCAAGTACCTAGAAGTAAATCTACCCAGAAATGTACAAAATTCAGATAAAATTCTAAAACTTAATTGGGACATCAGAAATAAACTGACACACTCACCAATGGTCCCATACATACGTGGCTGCCTGATTTACAACAGAGGTGGCATTTCTGAGACTTGAGGAGAGACTTGACTTTTAATTAATGGTGCTCGGATGGTTGGGTATCCATACGGGAAAAAAAAAAAAATTCAATCCTACTACATACCAGTCACGAAAACCAATTGCAGGTAAATTAAACACCTAATGGTGAAAAGCTACAAAACTTCTGAGCAATGATATAGAAATATGTCTTCCTGACTAATGTGCTATAAAAATTAATAATGAAATGTGACATTTTTGCACCCCCAATTTTGTCCACACACATCATCTTATGTTATCATTGCCTGGTACATCCCTGATCCCACCAGATGGTGAGCCTGGAGGAGATGGGGGAGAGGGGTGGTGGGAGCAGCAAATGGGCCTCCTCCCTTCATGGGGAACCTCAGGCTGAGCAATCCTGGCTCAACATGGGGTCTTTGTGCATGTGGGATAGACAGAGGGTAGATGGACAGATGTTGGATGTTGGATGGATGGATGACTGGATAAAAGGACAGATGAATGGATACATGAACAAATGGAAAATAGAGGAATAATGAATGGATGGACAGACAGAAGGATGAATGGATGAACAGATGAGTGGATGAACAAAGAGATAAATGGATGGGTAGATAAAAGACCAGCAGACATTCCCACAGAGGGATGGAAAAACTTACCAGTTTTGTTATTTAACAGAGGTGGGAAAGCCAAGTCAGGGCCTCAGATGCACTCTTGCTGGAAATGCCCCACCTCGCAGTTGGCAGGAATGTGGGAGTCCTCGCTGCCCTCTGCAGGTTGCCCATGGGCTCTGGGACCAGGGAAAAAGGCAGAAGTGGCCAAGCATGACCCCTGGTGGTCACCATAGGAATGACAACCCCAGCACCAGACTTGCGGTCCTGGCGGTGCCCAGCCAGCTGAGGAGCCCACCTTCACCCTGACCCCAGCTGCTGACCTTCTGGCCCTTAGGCTGAGGCTCCCATGTGAATGTTCTTAGGCACAGCTCACATCACCAGTGGTGTGAGAGGCGCTGGACCCGATGTTCACACTCTGAAGGGCCTACTCCTGACCAAGTCCTGTTAGAAATCACCTAGAGAGAGCTGCTGAGGACATCCGTGAACAGGTGACTAATAACAGCCCACATTTAAGCACTGCTCATCACACTGGGCGGTGGAACAGGCCACTCACACCTTTCTCTCCCTGATCCCTCACAGCAGCCCTGGAAATAGCAACTAGGACGGCCCCCATTTTATAGATGAGAAAACTAAGTCTCAGAGAGGCCTCAAGAGGACTGCCAAGGTCTGCGATGAGTGAGTGGCAGAGCCAGGATTCGAACCCAGACTGTCTCTGATTCCCTCCCATGCTGGCTCCCTGCCTCCCTGCCAAACCCTGCTAGGACAATAATCATGGCTGACTTCCTGAGCATCCCGGCTGGGCCCCCAAGGGCACACAGACACACACACACACACACACACACACACACACACACACACACACAGCCCCTACTCCCGGGTGGCTCCCCAAGGGCACACAGACACACACACACACACACAGCGCCTGCCTCTAGAGGACTCATCATCCAGCGGGGTTGTTCCCATCCCTCTACTGTTCTGATAAGGAAGCAGAGGCTGATTTGAATCCCACCTCCGGCACCGAGTGGCTGTGTGACCTTGGGCAAGTCACTTAACCTTTCTGTGCTTCAGTTGACTCATGGGTGTAATAAGCATGATAATAATCAAACTTACCTCACAGAGTTGTTGTGAAAATTAAGTGAGCTAATGTATGTAGGGAGCATTGGGTACATACTAAGGGTTCCCTCTTACCATTATTAGGGAGAAAATGGGGCTCAGAGAAGGAAAAGCCTGAAAACTCACAGGTGTAGCAATTCCACACTTACTTTCATTGTTTTTCAACAACAGGATGGAGACGAGGCCAGGCAGCAAGATGAGGAAGGTGGCAGTGGCCGTGGGCGCTGTGGCGATGCTGGTAGCGGAGCCTGGGGAGGACGCCTTTCCGAAGCTTTTCCGCTTCTGCCGGCAGAGCCGCCCCAGCACCGCAGACCTGGGAGGGGTCACTGACTTCTTGGCGGCCCAAGCAGCCCAAGGCATGGGGCCTGGTGCCCCCAGGGTAGTCAAATCTCAACTAAATGTGTCCCCAGCCAGTGACCACGATGCATACAGAGCAGGACTTCAGCTGGCCAGCAAGTGGCGAGCCTACGGACTGCAAGCCTACCCCGGATTTATTTCTATCCCAAACCCTTCCTCCCAGGTCACCAGCGGCATTAGGTGAAGCAGTGCCTTAAGTCATATTCCCGGAAACCCAATGTATGTAACCTGGACACACGTGTGACTAAGAAGAGACCCAAGATTTGTGGGAACAGAGCAAAGAGCTTCTAAGGTATAAAGAAGAGAATAAATGGAGACCCTGAAGTTTATCAGAGAAACTGCACTGGGTGACCCTAGGCTACCACTGTAACTGGGACAGTAAGAAATACTCTGCCGATCACTACACACCTTCCCCTGCTGACCTGACTTTCCTCTCAGGGTAAGTGGACACCGCCTGTGGATTTCAGGGTTTCCGAGCTGAAGCTGGTATCCTGAATTACCACCGATGAGACTCCACGCTGGGAATCCATGTAGATAAATCTGAACTAGAGCACTCCAAACCCCTGCTGTCGTTCAGCTTTGGACAGTCTGCCATCTTTCCCCTGGGTGGCCTCAAAAGAGATGAAGCCCCCACGCCCATGTTTATGCACAGCGGTGACATCATGGTAATGTCAGGTCTCAGCCGCCTGTTGAACCATGCAGTCCCGAGGGTCCTTCCCAGTCCAGAAGGGGAGAGCCTTCCTTGCTGCCTAGAGACGCCTCTCCCAGCTGACCTCCCCAGAGACTCAGTGGTGGAGCCCTGTTCTGTGGAGGACTGGCAGGTGTGTGCCAGCTACTTGAAAGCTGCTCGTGCTGACATGACTGTCGGACAGGTGCTGGCCGTAGGTCAAGACTGCCCTTTGGAACCCATGGAGGAGAATAAAAGAGATGCCCCCACAGAAGTTTCCTGTCATCTGGATGATGAGAATAGCCAAGAAAAACGAGCTAGGTTAAACCCTGACTGCTGAGACTTAAGAGAGCCCATTCTTTGACTCGGGCAGGTCTCACAGTAAATGATCATGCTGTTTTGTATTGCCATAGACTTTAGCACTGAGACAAGCCAAAAACAGACCAGGAAAAATTCATCATGGATCACACTGTTGCCTTGGAATGCACCCTGAAGAGAAAACTGATGAACCACTTTGTTCAGAGAAGTGTTTGACACGGTCCAGTCCTGGTTAGGTTTGGGCACCAACGTATGTGAGAAGTCCAAGGAGGTATGAGCTCCCACCGCAGCCTTCTCAGCCTCGCCATGACCTGTGAGAGACGTAGAAGTGAGTTTCTATGTCTATGGAGTCTTCTTTTTTTTTTTTTTGGCTGCACTGCGCAACTTGTGGGATCTTATTTCCCCTACCAGGGATCGAACCAGGGCCTTTGGCAGTGAGAGCTTGGGGTACTCACCACTGGACCGCCAGGGAATTCCCTCCACATCTATGGAGTCTTTAAATACCTCAGGGGACTTCCCTGGAGGTTCAGTGCTTAGGACTCCATGCTTCCACTGCAGGGGGCACTGGTTCAGTCCCTGATCGGGGAACTAAGATCCTGCCAGCCACGCGGCACAGCCAAAAATAAAATACATACCTGAGGTTTTATTGATGGGAAATATAATACCCCCCCCACCCCATCTAGTGATTTGTGGTAAAATTGTGGGTCCGTGAACCAACCATTAGTCTTGTCTTCTTAATTCTTCCAATCAACATCAAATTCTTTGATATTCTCTGGCCTTCACAGAAGAATCTTATACACATTAAGACAATGGAACTGGAAATCACATCCCCTGGAATACGAAGTAATCACAGTTCTCTCTCTTGCCTAAAAGGTAAATATATATAAACTCAAGGAAAGGGGAACAGTAGTTACTCCAGATGTCTTTTTGGTCTGTAAACTCTTCCAGTTGGCTTTTAAATGCAATTTTAATTGTTGGACTAAAAATGTCCCATGGGTATTCTGTAACTGTTTAATGCACGAATAAACTTAATTTCAAATTAAAAAAAAAAGTTGGAATCACATCACTCTTCTCAGAAACCAGCTCCCCTTTGCCTTCCAATAAAATCCAAATTCTGGAGCCTCTGCTACCCTTCCCCCTCCTCCCCTCTCCCTCCCCAGAGGCGTCCTGAACTTTGTGGCTGTCACTCACTCACTCTGTCTGTAGAGCTTAGTAGAGTATACATGCTTAGATATCATTTGCCTGTGCTGGGTTTAAAACTAAAGAGTATCAAACCATGTATAGTCTCTGGGATTTGAGTTTTTCAACTCAGCACCACGTGTCTTAGATTCACCACGTTGTTGCAGCATTTCTGCGATTGCCAGCAGTGCTCTTACGAACACTTTCAGATGTGTAACTAGATACACCTGCAGGGCTTCCTCTCAGATAGAATCCTGGGAGTGGAATGGCTGGGACACGGGTGTGCCACTGTTATCTTTACAGAGGAATGCCAAACTGTTTTTCCACGAGGCTTGAATCACTTTACAGTCCTGACAGCAATTTTGAGAGTTCCTGCTGATCCACATCCCAGCCAACATTTAACAGTGTCAGATGTCGCCCTTTTTACCAGCCAACTGGGTAAAAAATAACGTCTCATTGTGGTCTTCCTTTCCATGTCCCTGATCGCTAGTGAACTTAAGATCCCATCATGTTTTCTGGCCATTTCATCTTTTGTGGAATGCCAGGTCATGGTTTTTGCTCATTTTTCTCTTAAGTTGTTTATCTTTTCTTACTGATCCATAGGGGATCTTGATACCAGCTCTGTGCTTACATCTTTTCCCAGATATTTTCAGGTGTCTTTTGGGAAACAGAAATTATTTTTAATTTTTTAAAAATTTTATTGGAGTATAGTTGATTTAAAATGTTGTGTTCGTTTCTGATGTATAGGAAAGTGAATCAGTTATACATATACATGTACCCACTATTTTTTAGATTTTTTTTTTCCCATATAGGTCATTACAGAGTATTGAGAAGAGTTTGCTGTGCTATACAGTCGGTCCTTAGTAGTTACCTATTTTATATATAGTAGTGTGCATATCTCAATCCCAATCTCCCAATTTATCCCTCCCCCCCCTCCCCCTTGGTAACCATATGTTTGTTTTCTACATCTGTGACTCTATCTCAAACAGAAATTATCTTTAATGTGGTCAGTTGCATCTTTTCATCATGGTTAACACCTTTTTGGTGTTTTCTTTAAGAGTTGTTTCCCCACCCTGAAGTCAGAAAGATATTAACCTATATTTTCTTCAAACAGTATTAAAGTTGTGCTTGTGCTTACTAACTCCACTGCACTGAGGTCAAAGAATGTGCTCTAATAGCAATTCTTTGAAACTTTTTTGGAGGTTGCTTTCTAATCTAGTATACTATCAAGTTTTGAAAATAGTCCATAAGTGCTTAAGGAGAATCTGATCGTGGGAGACAAAATTCAATTAATGTCCATTATATCAAGTCTGTTGCTTATGTTGTCCAAATCTTCCATATCTTGGCTAATTTGTTCAGCTTTGCCATCAATAATTAAGAGAAGCATTTGAAATATCCCATGCTGCTGGTGGCTTTGTCTCCCTAGTCTACCAATTTTTAAAAGATTTGTTGCAGTAAATTTGCAGATGATAATTCACTTTTGAAATGATACAGACATTCATAAGAGAGAGAAATAACTATTGTCATGGGGGAAGGGCAAAGGCTATGGAGGCGAGAGAAGGCCCCATCCTAGATTTTACAGGTCAGGGGCAGCTTCCTGGTCCAGACACATGGAGATCAGGAGAGGCTGCAAAGCTGAGATCATAAGGGTGTGTTGCCATCTTTCTGCAAATGAAAGACCTGACGGACAGTGCTCCAGGCAGCTTGTGCCAAGGCCTGGAGGTGAGAAAGGACCTGTTCAGGGAACTTGAAGTATTAATAGTTCAGGGTGGCAGAAGCAAGGAGGATGAGGAAGGAATGGTGGGAGACGGGTGGGAGAAGTGAGCACAGGTCAGACCCCCAGGGTCTTCGAGCTCCGGAGGGGAATTTGACTACAAGGAGGGTTTCAGCAGAGAGGGACATGGTCAGGTTACGGGACGAAAAAATTCCCTCTGGCTTCTGGGTCAAGCTCAGACTGGGAGTGGGGAGGCAGGGAGGCCTGTGAAGAGGCTCTGTGGCGGATGGAGGCTGGTCTGCACCATGGTTGATGGGAGGGGCACCACAAGGCAGAGCCCTTTAGCATCCTGGTGGCAACCTTGGCTGGCAATGGGAGCCCTGGAGGAGGAGGCTCGAGTTGAGTGCAGGGCTCATTCAGTGGGCAGAGGGGTCCCCAGTCAGCGCAGGGTGGATCGATTTGAAGGGTAAAGAGTGGACACCTCAGACTCCAGAGCCAATGATTTCTAAGAGTGTTGCCAGACTTAGCAAAAGAAATAAAGAAAAGAAAAAAATAAATAGATGGAGATCTACAGGATAAAATTTGAATTTCAGATAAACAGTGAACATTTTTTTTGTATCTGTCCCTCAAATTGGGCATCCTGTATTTTATCGGGCAACCCTCATTCAACCCTCCTCCCCCCATACACACATTGTCTTTCTGAAAAAAAACAGCAACAAAGCAACATAGAAACTGCTAGTCTGTGGCCTTTCTGGCTTCGACTTGTCATCCTTCCCCCCGGGCCTCCTCAGAGACTCTGGCCCTGAGCAGTGAGCCCTAGGGGCCTCCAGCTCCATCTTCCCACTAAGTCTGGAAGCCCCTGACAGATGGGCCCAGTGCCCAGTCTGGGCAAGGCCAGGACCCCACTGGGAGTGAGGGGAGGGCACCGAGGCCCATCAACGGCTCCCTCAGCCCTGCCCCCCACCCGGTTAGGGCGTTTCCGGGAAGTGGTCCCTGCCCAGCGCCTGAACCCCCAACCAGGCTCAGGGCCACAGAGCTGGGGCCGTTTTCTAGAATTACCAGAACCATTCTGTGTCACTGTGGCCACATCCTCCCTTGGGCAGCCCTAGGCTTGGTAGGATCTAAAAGGCCAGGTCTGGGCTGGGCTGGGTCCTAGGCAAGGCCCTGCTTCAGTGGGCTGCGGACCGCTCCCCGGAGCTGCCCAAGAGAGAGGCCGGACGTGCCCGTGATCCTTGGCACCCGCATTGGGACGGGGGCCCACCCCAAGGCCTGGGGAGCCTAGTACAAGCTAGGGCTGGCCAAACTAGGGGAGCTCGAATGGGGGCTCACATCACCCTGAGAGAGGCAGGGGGACACTCTGCTGGAGTAGGAGTGGGAGAGAGACCTCCTCTGTGGGAAAACTGGAGAGATTTCATGGGAGGCATGATAACTGAGCCCCTGAGAATTTAGATAGATCAGAGGATTTGGGAACCAAGGGGTAGGGGGACAAGTGGCAATGGCCTGGAGCCTGTACCGTGTGAGAAATGTCCCTAAAATAACAAAAGGCCAGCAAGCCTGGACCAAAGGCAGCTCTGGGGAACGTGGGAGAGGAGGTAGCGCAGCCGAAGGACAGCGGGATATGCTGAGCGAGGAGCTGGGCCTGTGAGGCCGAGCAGACTGGACCTTAGAGGGTTGGCCTCTGAGACTCAGTTGACACTGTAATAATAATAACAAAATACGAATGATAACGATAACCCTTTACTGAGCACTTACCCTCTGCTACGCCTCTTTATATGGGTTATTTTATTTACCCTTCAAAATAGGTACTACTACTGCCCCATTTTACAGATGGGAAAACTCAGGCACAGAGAGGTGGAGTGGCTTGTCCACAGTCACACAGCTGACAAGTGACAGAGCGGGCACTTGAGCCCAGGCAGTATGCGGAGCCTGCGCCACTCACCAATTAGTGAAGGGCTATTCATATCAAGAAATGAACAGAGGGCAGAGGATCCCCCTGGGAGAAAAGGGATCCGGCTCCAGCTCCCTCCCAGTGACGTTCAAAGTCATCGCAATCTATCTGATGGCCTGGAGCGGGGCCCTGAGAGCCTATCCCAGCCCAGCGCTCTAGTGCCACGTATGCCCAGAGCATGAGACCCCAAGAGCTAGAGCGGGTGGCTGCGTTGGGAAAGAGAGAAATGGCTGTGTAGGCAGTGCTAGCATTCCTCCTGCTGGTCGCCCAGCAGGTGCAGTCCTGGAGGCAGAGCCTCTCCATCTGGTGTGTCATATCCACAGACAGGCGACCACAGCATCACCAGACAAGGTTTTGGACCCAGTGACTTCTGACATTGGCCAACAGGGCCCCCTGGTGTGAAGCCTGGGAAAGGCGCTCGCTTCGTGAGTGGTCTCCCACTTGGCCTGACAGGACAGGTCAAGGGCAATGGTGATTTTCGACGACTGCGACAGCTAACAAAACAAACAGGAAGGAAACTGAAATGGGAAGCCTGACAAAAGACTTGTATAATTTATACCAATTTATAAATACTTTAGGTGCCCACCAACTCCAAGAGAACAGACAAACAAGCTTGGGATTTAGAACCCACACCCTCACGCCTACCAGGTGAAATTCAATCCTGCCCAGTCATCAAATAGCCAGATCACTGGAACTCAGATGGAGGGGAAAGAGGTGCTCTCCTCCCACCTCCAGGAAGCCCTGTGGCCCCAGCTGCTGGTCTTAATGGCCTATGGGGGTCTGGGGAACACTGGAAGAGGAGCCTCTGGAAAGGACTGGACTTCCTGATCTTTGGGAAGGGTGGACTTGGAGTTAGAGTCATCATAATTTGGGGGTTAAAGGAAAAGAGGCCTCAGTTACAGGCTGGTGAGGTCTCACACACTGGGTGGGTCTCTAAGCGCTGGGCTGGGGACCCCCGGCCAAGGCTGACCCTCTCCCGGAGGAAGGAAGCAGGGCCCAGCAGGTGTTTCAAGGGCAGGCCCAGGCCGGGGTGGGGATCCCCACCCCACTATGACCTCGTCCTCCCTGGTGCCATTGAATCTGCATAAAGCTCTGGGATTAGGCAGGACCAGAGCCATCTGTCACCATGTCACAGATGTGGAAACCAAGGGTCAGTGAGAAATGACAGGCCCAAGGTCAGACAGTGAAACTCAGAGAAAGGCATTGAAACGTGGCCTCCTGACTCCCAGGCCAGTGCTCTGGCCATAGGCCTGGCCAGCTGGGCCCAGGCACCAGGGACAAGTTTGCTGCCCCCAGGTGGGGCTGGACCTGCCCCAGAGCAGAATGCCTGGGGACGGAGAGCAACACGCTGCCCTCTGGGCCTGGGGAAGGCATGGAGGTGGAAAAGGCCCCCTGGAGGTGACAGTGGCCTCTGGTGTCCAGCAGCTGGCCTGCCATCTTCTCGAGTGGAAGCCAGGGCCTCCGGCTGCAGGCAGCCAGAGAAGCTGGGGGCTCCAGGCCAGGAGGTCCAGACAGTCCAGACTACTGCACCATCTGGGAGGAGCTGAATGCCTCCATCTCTGCCTCTGAGTGGCGCCTCTGGGAGCAGAACCACAGGAAGAGGAAGAAACCTGCATGGAAAAGACTGGTTAGTGGAAGCGCCTCAGGAACAGCGTGGGGCCTCCTCCAAGATCCAGGCACCTCCTTGGCTGGGGTGAGTGGGGCCTCCCTGAGGCCCAGCAGTAATTCTCAGAAGCCCTTCCTGTTGGAGGCCAGAAGGGACCGGGCGTAGGAGCTGGAGGACCAGCCACCGCTAGCCCATAGGCTGCCTTTGTGCAAATTACAAGGTGGCGCCCCCTCCTATGGGCGTGCGTAGCCCCAAACCAGCTTGTCAGGGCCCAGATTTCAGCCCCTGACTCACCCCCTCAACCTGGAGCCCTTCAGTAGTAAACATGTAGCAGCTGTACACTACCCCCCTGGGGTTTCCTCCAGGTCAACCACAGGCCCTACCGTAGAGCGAATTGAAGGTGGTGAAGAGGAAGAGCTGGGGCAGCAGGAAGACACCAAAGGAGAAGAAGGCCAAGATCCAGGTGGTGCCCAGCAGCACGGTGAGGCCCAGCACGGTGACGGTATCCCAGCAGGCCCGGGGGCCCAGCGCCTTCTCCTGCGCCCGCAGTCTGTGCAGGACCCGTAGCGCCCAGGCCAGCACCACCAGGTTGAAAAGGGATGTGAGGCCACCAGAGCCCATAACCAGGATACCGTGCACCCAGGCGTCCCGCACCCAGCATCTGCAGGGGAGGGGCGAAGCGCTGGGGTTGGTGTGGCTCCCAAGACGTGAACCCGGTCCGGTCTTCCGGCTCAGACCCGTCATTTCTTGCCTGACTGCACAGGTGGTGATGTCCTGGGCTCAGCTTTCCAGCCAGGCCACCAGGTAGGACCCACCTGCCACCTCAGCCCCATGCCTGAAGCCTCTGCATGCCTCCTTTACCCTCTCTTACCCACCTGAAAACTCTCTCTCTCCTCCCTTGAACATCTAACCCTTCCCCCTTCCACGCCCAGCCCAACTGTCAACTTATAAGGTACTGATTACATCATTGGTCCATGGTCCTCTTTGCTGGAAATTTCTCCTTCCACCCACCACATGATTATCAACATCTCAACCCCATCTTCGTGCAGCGGTGCCAGGAGCCCCTCCCCACCTGGACTGGGCCACCGGCCCTTCCCTGAGCTGCTGCAACTCACAGCTTGGTGGAGGGGCGCTCTCCATGTGTGGACTGAGGAGCCGGGGGAGCAGCAGGAAAACTCCACCGAGGGCAGAGAGGAGGGCAGAGAGATCCCTGACAGTGGCCCCAGCCCTGGTCCTAGACCCTCCGTGAGGTCTTCACGGCCTCTGCTTCCCCCAAACACCTTCAAGGCAGGTGCTGCCTTTTACGCCATCAGGTCACGTGATTTCCGTGAATCAGCCATGCGACCCTCATGGTGACCCTATGAGGCTTAGAAACGCACACCTGCCTAAGGTGGGACTTGAAGCCCCGCGGTCTAAGCACAGAGCCTGAGCCCCTAACTGTCACGATCACCTGCTCGGGCTCCTTTCACTGCAGTCACAGAGTCCTTGAACATGATTTTGGGGGTTCACCCAAGTGGATGTGGACCACACCCAAGTGTGGTGGTGGACCATTCCTTTTCACTGCCAGATGATTTGTCTGACAGGGGTGGCTCTATCGCATGTACTAGTCCGGTGTCCTGTCAGTGGGCACTGGAGTTATTTTCAAGGTTTTTAAAAATCGCTGTTAAAGAAGATGTGCTATATACATACACACACACATAAACTCAATGGAGTATTATTCAGTCATAAAAAGAAGGAAATCTTGCCATTTGCGACAGCATGGATGGACCTTGAGATCATTATGCTAAGCGAAATAAGTCAAAGAAAGACAAATACCGTATTATCTCACTTACTTGTGGAATCTAAAACAAACAAACAAAAAAACAAGTTCATAGATACAGAAAAGAGATTGGTGGTTGCCAGAGGCCAGGGAGGGGGGGACAGGGTGCAAAACGGGTGAAGGGGGTCAAAAGTTGCAAACTTCCAGTTGTAAAATAAGTAAGTCCTGGGGATGTCATGTACAGCATGGTGACTACAGTTAACAATACTGTATTGCATAATTGAAAGTTGCGAAGAGAGTAGATCTTAAAAGTTCTCATCACAAGAAAAATCAATTCTGTATGTCTGGTGACAGATGTTAACTGGACTTATTGTCACGGTCATTTGGCAATATATACAACCAAATCGTTATGTCGCACACCTGAGATTAATGAAGTGTTATATGTCAATTATACTTCAATTTAAAAAATAAAACAAAAAATGTAAAAGAATTTTTAAAAAAGACATATATATGTAGTAAGGGTTTTTTAAATGCAGGAGAATAAAAGTCACAAAGTCCAGGGTGAGAGGGGAGAGGGAGAGGTGAGGAAGACCGGGAAGGAGATGGTTCTTCGCGCGGGAGCTCGCTAACATCCCTGCATTAACGTGCTTCCTGTTCTGTGGAAGCATCACTGCAGTTCTTTTGCCATGTCACGTGTTATACAATAAAAACACACGTTTAAAGAGTCCTAAGTCACACTTGCTCTGAGAAAACACCCCCACCCTCACAGAGAGGAATTAACCCCATCTTAGCCTCACTCCGTGCCCAGAGCCCTCACTTCCCAGAGACTGGGATGGGCAGTGGTTGGGGGCCAGGCTCTAGAGCCAAGTCCCAGCTCTGCCCTCAACTGGCTGGGTCTCCTTGGCCAGGGTTCTTCAGCTGCCTGTGCCTCAGTTTCCCCAACTGTAAACGAGGGCTGACAATGGGGCCTGCTCCTTGCTGTGAGGATTCAGAGCCAGCCCTCAGCCGTCCTGAGCTGGTGTCAGCCAGGAGAGGGAAAAAGGCCAGACGGCCAACTGCTGGTGATGGGTCTGCAGGGGGTTGTTAAGCTACTCCCTCTATGTTGACTGTTAGAAACATTTCATCAAAAGAAAGAGGTTAACGTCCGAGGGCACGGGAAGGGGCGACAGAGTCTGTCCCCCAAACCGCCTTGCGCCCCCTCCCCACATACACTCTGAGCACGGTGCCTGTGGTGTCCCAATCCCCACAACACTCTCTTCTCTGACTAGGAGGTTTGGAGGGCTGGCAGTGCCATGCCAGGCACAGGTCAGGGGGGCCACAGCCAAGCGCCTGAGCGAAGCACGGAGGTGAGGAGAGAGAAGAGCCAGGCACAGGCTGAGCTCCACCGCACGGCCTGAGAGCCAGAGGGGCGCTGGCCGCCAGCGGCCGGGAGGGGCAAAGGCCCCCCTGCCCCGGCCTGGCCTTGGAGGCCCATGTGCTTCCTAGAACTAGCATAGAGAGTGAACCCGTCCTGCAGGAGACCTTAGGGATCCAGCAGAAGGGGCGTGGCAAAGACCCCTGGAAACCACGCCCCGTGTAAGCAGTAGTCCCCTCCCTGCCCTGCAGTCAGTGTCCCGCCTACAAGGCACCCCGTCTAGAGTCCCAGGACTAGAGCCAGGGAGCCTGCCGCAGCCGTGAGCGCACTCACATGGACGTGTTCTGGGAGCCCGTGCTGTTCCCCTGGCTGTCGGAGAGCGGGATCCTGTAGGGTCCGTAAACTGAGCTCTTGACGGCAAGAAGGAGCAGTACCAGGAAGGCCGGGACCCCTGAGGGGTGGGACAGAGGCTCAGTATCTGTCAGGAGACCCCAGAGATGGGCTGGTCATGGGTTCCTGGGGCTGCTAAAACAGGATTCCACCGGGCAAGCAGAGGGTGGGGGGAGGGGAGGGAAAGAGATCGCTCTGAGTCCCCAGCCGCTGTCACGTGGTCCAGCCTCAGAGCAATTAGCCTGGTGGTCTTGGAGAAGGCTGATATGAATGAGGGCTGTAGGGTGGAACAGTAGCGGCAGTAGTAGTGGTCACACTGGGAGGTGATGGCTGGAAGGTAATGGGAGAGAGGGTTTGGGAACCGGTGAGGAAAGAGATAATGAAGACAGGGGCTAGGATGGTGATAGAGACGCCGATGATGGTGGTACCAGAGATGGTGGTGAACATAAGGCTGAGGATGGTGGAGGTGACGGTGGTGTTGGAAGTGGTGGTGATATAGATGCTTTGGAGGTGGAAGTGGTGATAAGAATAGTCATGTAGGAAGCGGCGGTGGGTGCTGGCAGGGGTGGTGACCAGTGGTCATGGCAGTGGAGGAGAAAGAGGACAGGAGGGGACAGACGCCCAGTCTGGCTGGAAGCCTCAGGAAGCAAGCGAGAGGGAGACCGTGCTTACCCCAGCCCAGGGCACAGAGCTTGAGCACATATCGGCGGATGTAGATGTTGTAGACGCGCCCAAGTAGGAGGTAGAGGTTGAAGCCTTCAATGGCCATCCAGGTGAAGCAGCTGAGCAGCGCGTAGTGCAGGGTGGCAGCCAGTGCCACGCATGCTGACTCAGGCACGGGGGGCACGGCCGGCACTGGGCTCAGCAGGAAGGCGACATTGAGGAGCAGCACCGAGGCGTGCAGGTTCACGTGGATGCACGTAATGGAATCACTCGGCTTCCTGCGGGTGGGGGCGTGGCCCTCCGTGACCGGACGTCACCAGGCAGCGCCACCCCCTGGGCTCATAGACACGTAATGACTGAGACACAGGTCGAGAGGGGCAGGGACCCAACAACAGCCACACGCAAGGAGGCTGGTCTCCTGCTTCCCAGCCTCTGCACTCTGGAAAAGCCCACCTGACTCTGGGGGCCCAAGTAGGAAAGAAGGAGGGGTGCTGAGCAGCAGTGGGTGGGCTGGCCCAGCACGAGGGCAGGGGAATACCTGGCAAGGAGGTGCAGCAGGACAGTGAGCAGCGAGGCCACGATGGAGATGCTGCAGCCCACCAGGGAGATGTATGTGAGGGGCGCCAGCAGCTCTGCAGGGACCGGGGCCTGGGAGAGTTGCTGTGGGAGGGAAGGGGAGCCAGAAGCATGGAAATGCCCTCCACTGCCTAAATCAAAGACACCTGCCAAGACCTCAGCTTCAAGCCCCCCTACCCTACAATCCTAGCCGTGGTCCTGACTTGAAAACAGCAGACACAGCGGCTTTTCTGCCTCCCAACTCCCATCTCCCCTTCCTCCCCTCCCTCACTCCCGCACGTGGGTGGACCCTCCACTTCTCCTACTATGTGTAGTCAGGTGCACCAGGCCTGGCCTATCAGAGCCTTCCCTCCTCCTGCCCACAGTGATTGGTTAAGGGATGGGCATGGGACACACTCTAGGCCTGTGGGACTCAATCCTATGGCTTTGGCTGGCAGAATTCGGTGAGAGAGCTCTCGTTCTACTGACCTGAACCTAGTAGGACATAAAACAGGAAATGCCAGCAGCCATATTATAAGCCCATGGGGAGATCCTGTCTGAGAACTAAGCTAACACAAAGCAAGAACGATTGAGAGACTGAGATAGAGTCCTATCTTGGTGACATTGAGCCCCTAGAGCAAGACATGCCTGAAGCCTAACCCAGCCTTTTCGGGAACATGAACCCATAAGGTGTTCTGGTTTTTTTTTTTTTCCTTAAGCCCATTTGAGTTGGATTTTCTGCCCCCTGCACCAGCTTTTGCCTTTCTCCTCTGTCCTGGATAGGGGGCCCTCTGCAGCTCTGAGCACCCTCACCCAGGCTAGATGCACACATACCATGAGAACAGCAAAGTAGGTGAGGTGGTTGCAGCGGCAGAGCACCTGGGAGGGTGAGGGCTGCTCTGTGCGACAGCCCTCAGTGCTCCAGGCCCCCCAGTGGTGCTTGCTGGCTCCCTCCTTCCAGAAGACACAGGTCACCGTGTAGCCTTCCTAAGGGGAGATGCTGGAATTGGGTGCATCCAGGGGGTGGAGGGGAGGGCCATGGATCAGGGAGGGTCTGGTAATTATGGGGGCCGAAGGTGACTCAGCTGCACCCTTGTCAACATTTTACCAGGCACGGGCTGGGCTTTGGCATCAGACAGACCAGATTCCAGCCCCACCTCCCCAACGGACTCTGAGAGTGACCTGGGAAAGTCACAGAGGTTCTCTGAGCCTCAGTTTATGCATCTGCAAAATGCGATCATTTATACTCAAGTCACAAGGATGGTGGAATAATCAAAGGCAATGAGAAATCTTGAGTGCCCAGCTCTGGCCAATACAGTAGGTGCCTATAATCAATGTCCGCTTTCCCCTCCTCCCCATGGGGAACAATGACAGTCCAGACCCATCCCAGTGGGGGAGAGAGAGAGTCATCTACAGACAGCCCTGACGCCAAGCCCTGTGGGTGGAAAGGTGAGGGAAATGAAACGGGCACTCCATGGAAGACCATGGAGGAAAAGGCAGAGGAGTCCTGAGAAGGGAAGGGACAGCTGGGGCACTGAGGCCTTAGAGGACACATCAGATTTCAACAGAAGTGGAGCAAGGATGTAACAGGGGCAAAAGCCCAGAAGAATGAAAGGAAAGGACAGTGGAGAAATTGGGAGTGCAGAGCGGTCCTGATGAGGCTGACAGAAGATATGGCCAGACTCTGGGGCTTTTCGGGAATGCCATCAGGGCTTGTGCCCACCCAGCAGCCCTTCTTCCTTCTTTCGGCATCAATATCTGTAGTTTCCTTGGGGACCCATCCCTCTCCCAATGACGGGTCAAATGAATCCAGCCCAGTCCCTGGGCCATGTGACCCAGGTCTGGCCAATCTACATGTTCCATCCCCCTGGGCACAGTGATGGGTTAGGGATGGATGACACATGACCCAGCTGGATCTTTAGAATCCGTTATGGGATCCTGGTTTGCACTGGCAAGAAAGAGCCTGCTGAGAAGAGGGGAAGGAGGTCCAGCACTTCAGCTGCCACCTTGCCACAGAGTGGAAAGCCAAGGCAGGAAACCATTGTTGAGAGATGGAGACTGATCCATTATGGCATCATATCTGTGCCTGAAGCTAGAACAGCCCTGGACACTTCACGTACATGAGCCAATAAGCTGGCTTGAGTTGGTTTTCTATCATGTGCAATTCAAAGAATCCTGATGAATGCAGTGTGTCAAAGCTTCTCTCTCATTTCTTTGGCAGGAATTTTCAAAGTATGATAGATTTAAAGCAGCTTGTTTCTAAGATAGTTCCACAAGTCTGGGTTTGATCAAACCAGTGTTCGACAGGACAGCCACAAGGGGGTAGGGGTGGGGTGGACGTGGGGGTGGCCCCAACAATACCAGGCTTTGGTTGTGCCAGAAGCTGATGTTCACCGGCTCACGGAGGTTGCTCACTTGTCCATGGCTCAGCTGGGCCCCCAGAACATAGTTATTGAGCACAGATGAATTGATGTCTTTCTGGAAGGGCAACAGAAGAAGCACTGACTGGAGGGGACATGAGGAGACCCTGGATGAGGTCCAAGAGTCCCCATTCTCCAGCCCCTCCTCCCCGGATGAGAACAAGCAGCATGGCTTTCACTTGTACAGCTGTGCCAGCCTCACAGCCTTTGCGTATGCTGCCCCCTCCACCTGGAACCCTGTCTTCTCACTACCACCACCATCACCTCCCATTTGTTAAATGAATTCCAGCCTCATACCCTCCATGTCACCCTACCCTAACTCACTTTCAAAGCCAAGGTTAAAAGACACCTCCTCCAGAAGCCCTCCAGGACTGCTCATTGGGAGCCATCCTGACCCCACCCTGACTCATCCATCCCTTTGAATCTCTATGGTTATAATCAACCTCAAGCTAAAATTAAGTCTCTAAGGTCCTGGTCTAACTGTTGAGATAGAGAGCTCTCTGAGGACAAAGATCTTGTGACCTACTTGTCTATCTCCCATCTAGGGAGAGGCACACAAACAGTAGACTTCTTAGGTCTCGTTTGCACATTATAATCATGCCTCCCTTCCATTTTGCTAAAACAGAGGCCCAGAGAGGGGCACTGATTGACTGAAGTTGCACAGTAGGCTGGTCCCTGCCCAGAGGCCAGGAGGTGGCATGCATGCCTGCAGTGACCCCCCAAGAAGGAGCCCACATCCACCCTGCTTGGCCTACTAGCAGGCCCTGACCTGAAAAAAGCGGGCGTTGGAGAAGTAGATGCAGATGAGAGTCAGCTCCCTGGGGCGCACCCTGCAGGCATCATGAGTCAGCTCAGCTGGGAACTGCATGGCGAGTGGGACCTGGGCCTGTGGAGAGCCAGAGATAGGCTGCACCTGGTGTCCGAAGCCTCCAGACCCACCACAACACCTTCACTGCTCCCCACTCCCCAGGAAGCCCTCCCAGCCTTGCCCCGAGCCTCTCCTACCTTGGAGCCTCCGCCCACAGAACCCTCTCCTGCCAGGCTGCACCTCCACCCAAACTTCCCCCGATCTCAGGCCTTCCCTTCAGGCTGTTCTGGTCTTGAATTTGGGTTATTTATTCCACTCAGCTGGGTCCCTGAAGATGGAGGGGATGGATCCCCCAGCACCCAGGTATTCAGCAGGAATCATACCAGGGCCCTCAAAGGTGTCCCGTTCCCCTGGCCTCTCCCACGACTGCCTCACCCCAGGAACCTGCAAAAGCAGGAAGAGGACACTGCCCCTGAGGGGCCACAAGCACCCCCTTTCCATCATTCACATGAAGAACGTCAGCCCCATTTTACAGAGGCGGCAACTCACAGCTATTAAGGCAGAGCCCTGATTGGTGGGAAGGTGGGCGATGGACCCTGGGGAAAGTCCAGACCTTAAACCCCCGGAGGATTTCTGGGGTAGAGGCTCTGGCCACCCCCAATCCCTGGCCACCTCTGACCTGGGGGACCTGCTGCAGAGCAGCACTTCCCAGTGAGAGGCCAGTGAAGTTGCAGCCCAGCTTGAAGGCTAGTGTCTGGATGGTATGCGTCCGCAAAGTGAGGTTATGGCCCCCAAAGCTGGCATTGAGTAGCCTTGACTCTAGGCCATGGATGAGCCTGAAAGTGAGAGAGGTGGCCAGAGCCCGGGGTAAGGATGGAGGTGAGTGGCACTCTCCACAGCCTCCCCCATCCCACACCCGTCACTCCCACCTCTAGACCTCTGCATAGTGTTCCTGGCACACTCTCACCTCCCCACCCCACCCATCTCCTTCCATTAACTCTTGTTTGGGTTCCAGTTTGTTGACACCTCCTCCAGGAAGCCTTCCCTGGCAGCTCCCCACTGACTGAAGTGCTCCACAGCCCTATGATTCCCTGGTCAGTCATCAGCATTGGCCTCTTACCCTGAGCTACTAGGCTTTTGGGTCACAGACTCTGGAGAGCCCAGCCCAAGTCTTGGAGCCCCTTCCCAGAAAAATGCATGGAGACCCGTGATTCTGCGCCTGGTTTCATGGCATCCATGGTTAAGGGCCCCCAACCAGACAGTAAACTCAATGAGAACAGGGATGTGTCTATCCCACGTCTCCAGAGCTTGGTGCCGGGCACACAGTAGCTACTCAATAAATGAGTGTTGAATAAATGAATTAACAGTCTACCCTGGACCAACCCTGGGCCATGGATTCAAGGTGCAAGCTGGGGGTGGAGGCACAGCTGACTCTGGGAGGGAGAGGAGGGACACCCAACTCACTCAGCAAAAGAAGTGAGCCTCCGGCTCCTGGCTGCCGTCTCCATTCTCTTCATCCAGCGCAGGATTTCTTGGGATGCCTCTGTGAGGAGAGAGTCAGACATCCGCCTCAGTCTCTGTCTGCAGCTGCCCCGCCTCCCGCCCCACGGCCTCTGGGCCTTCCGCCCCAGCCTCCTGCTGCCCCAGGAGGCCTAAGTGCCCCTTTTCAATCTCCCTTGGTTTGAGGCCTCCCCGCTTCACATCACAGCCAGGGGTCCAGGCTAGGATGGCCCTTGCAGCTCAGCGGAGCCCTCTTACCCTCTGTTCTGCTCTGAAACATCAAGAGGCACAGGCAGAGGAAAAGGGCCCCGCAGCGATCCATGTCCTGTACCGAGTCTCCTCCAAGAACTGGCTCCCGCCCTGGAAAAGGTGCATGTCTTTGTCACCTCGGTGAAAGAGCCACCTCTAACGCTAGGCATCTGGCACACCCCAAGAATAGGACGCGCAGCATCTTATTTGATCCTCACCACTCCTGCATCTCACAGATGAGGAAACCGTGGCTCAGCGAGCAAGGCGTCTTGCTTTGCGTGAGGCTGCCTGAAGCCATGTCTCTGTTACTCCAGAGTCCTTGATCATTTGCAGCTCTGCCTGAGACACATCCTCCTCCCAAAACATGGTATCTCTGGGGGCCTCCCCGGGGCTCTGATCTTACCCAGGGGAACATTGGGAGTTGCTTGTCATTAATCCTGTCCAGCCCTGTCGTTCACCCACCATGTGACTTCGGGCAAGAATCTGTCCCTCTCTGATTAAACTACCAGCAGCAGCAGCTGGGGGAATCCGAAAGTTGGAGCAGAGAAAAAGACGAGAACTAAGAGTTTCAGGAGAAGGCTGGTTTTGATGACAATCGTGGGAGGTCAGAGGCCACCAAGAATCACAGCAGCTGGATGACATCAGGAAAACCACTGCCTTTGTCCACAAAGAATTCCCCCAAAGCCCATTTTAAAGTATAATGGGATTTGAACATATTGTTAAGTACTGTATTCAACACTTGCTTTGCAACCTTCTCTTCATTTTCACTTATTTTTGTGACTGCCAGGATCTATGGTAGCTGTTAGTTATGAATGAAGATGTCAGGTTCAAATTTGTGAAAATAAATCCAATGTTTTGGTTTAAAAAAAAAAAAAGAATCTGTCCCTCTCTGCCCTCATTTCCCTCGGTTTTAAAATTAACTAATAGGGACTTCCCTGGTGGCACAGTGATTAAGAATCCGCCCGCCGATGCAGGGGACGTGGGTTTGATCCCTGGTCCAGGAAGATCCCACATACCGCAGAGCAACTAGGCCTGTGCGCCACAGCTACTGAGCCTGTGCTCTAGAGCCCAGGAGCCACAACTACTGAGCCTGCATGTCACAACTATTGAGCCCAGGTGCCACAACTACTGAAGCTCGCGCAACTAGAGCCCGTGCTCCACAACGAGAAGCCACTGCAATGAGAAGCCCACGCACCGCAAGGAAGAGTAGCCCCCGCTCACCGCAACTAGAGAAAGCCCGTGTGCAGCAATGAAGACCCAATGCAGCCAAAAATAAATAAATAAATTTATTTTTTTAACGTTAAAATGAACTAATAAACTTCTGCTTAAACATAGCAAATTTATGCCTACCCCCGAAACTCCACTAAAATGAGAGTGAATGAATAAAACAGACACAAAGCCACAAAAGACAGAACAATGGGAAAGAAGACAACAGCAGATGAGAGATATCAGTGAAACCTTGGAGGCCGCAAAGCAGGTGGCCACCTGCTTAAAAAAACAAAAGTTAGCAGACCATAAGACGTTGAACCCAAGCGCTTGCAGTAAGGAGAGGTGAATACAGCGGGTGGGGGGATCGGGGAGGGGACACGGGGAAGACAGCTAGGTCAAGCCTCACCACTGTGGGAGCACTTGAGCGCTGGAAGCATCGGGAACCTCTGAAGGTGGGATGAAGGGTGAGGCTAAAAACGGGGGCCTGCTGGTTGTGAGTTTTTAAAATGACCAGCTGGGTCCCCAGATCTCCTTTGCCACCTGGAGCATCCAGGAACCTTCCTCACCACCCTTGCATCCTCAACCCTACCCTCCAACACAAAGTACATTCCCTGCAGACAGTGCACCAGAGAGAATCTGCAAGGTGCCGTTCTGGTACAGGAAAATTAAGCCATATCCCCTCCCCACCTCCTCCTCCAATCAGCTTCCAGAAGACTGCCAGCAGCCAGGCAATGATGCTCCGAGGCAGGAGAAAATTCTTCTCTGCAGAACTGACCGTTCTAAGAAAAGTATCCTGTAGCTACTGACATTTTGGTGCTCCTTGATAAAACAGCCAGGACCAAGCTTACGGTGAAGCCTCACCAGTCACCAAGCCCTACCAGGCACTTAAGTGTTTTTGTTTGTTTTTTTTAACGCACACAACATAGTTTATTTATTTTCAATTAATTTAATTTATTTATTTATTTTTGGCTGCATTGGGTCTTCATTGGTGCGCACTGGCTTTCTCTAGTTGTGGCGAGCGGGGGCTTCTCTTTGCAGTGGCTTCTCTTGTTGCAGAACTTCATAGCAGCCTTATTCGCAATAGCCCCAAATTGGAAACAATTCCAATGTGCCTTCAATGGGTGAATGGTTACACAACCTCAGGTACATCTGTACCATGAACTACAACTCAGCAATTAGAAAAATATACTGTTTCTCGCAACTTGGATGGGTCTCAAGGGAAAGCCAATCTCGAAATGTTGCATACAGTATGATTTGATTTATATGACATTCTTGAAATAACAAAATTATAGAGACGGAGAACAGATTAGTGGTTGCCAACAGTTAGGGATGGGGGTGTTTCTGTAAAGGAGCAGCACTAGGGAGCCTTGTGGTGATGGGACAGTTTTGTATCTTCATTGTGATGGTGGTGACAAGAATCTACACGTCATAAAATTGCACAGAACTAAGCACACACACACACACACATAAATCAGTGCATAAAAACTGATGAAATTGAATAAAGGCTGTGAATTGTACCAAAGTCAATTTCCTGGTTTTGATATTGTACCTCAGGTGTGAAAGATGTTACCATTGAAGAAGACCGGATGAAACGCACACAAAACCTTTTTTGCAACTTCCTGTGAATTTTTCATTGTTTCAAAATTAAAAGTTAAAAAAATACAGTACGATGGATTGCCATTTCACTATTAAGAATTACGATGCAAATAGCCACATAAAAGAGGAGCACAGCATACCATTGAGAGGAAAGAACAGGTTAAAAATAACACATATAATATAACACATATAAATAAATAAATAAATAAAAGAGAATAAAGACTTCGGAGTCATAGAGTGCTGGGTTCTTATTTATTTGGCTATTAGGTTATTTACTTGGCTGTGTTACCTTGGGCAATTCACTTACCCTCTCAGAGCCTCAGCGACTAAAGGAAAAGATTTGGGGGGACAAAGGAAACCACTGAATGAAACCATTTGGAATGTTTCAGGTGAGAAAACTGAGAACCCGAGAGTGTAGGAAAGACCCCCTCACAGTACGAAGGGGGAAACTGAGGCCCAGACAGTGATGTGGATTTGACCTCCAGGGTCTGGACCCTAAGACGGGGTCCCCAGGCCCTTGGCCATGCTTCTGCCAGCCATACACAGAGGGAAGAGGAGCTTAACCCCACCCTGCAACTGGGGAAATTAAGGCCAAAGCAGAAGTGACACCCTCCCCACCAAGCACCCAAAGAGAAGCTGTGGTTTCCACCCCCTTTCCCAGGAGCAACCACAATCTTCACTTCTGCTTGCAACCTCCAACATCCCCCGCCTCATCTTTTCAGAGAGACCACCACTCACCATTACCTCACACCTTCAGCCATCTCCATCTTTTTGCGATTTGCTATTTGGGGTCCTCTAGAAAACAGAAATCCCTTACCTGACTCTCAAGAAGGTTCCATTGACCGTGGCAAAACTGAATACCACACAAGGGTTTTCCCGGGGTTCTTCAGCAGGCCAGTGGGCAGCTGAAACGCAAACCCAGACTCCAAGTCAAGTGCTCTCTCCCACAATGCGCTGCAGCCTCCTAAAGATGGCCTGGTGGCTGAGTTGCTGCATGGATGAGGCGACAAGTGGAGAGCAGAACAGAGCCTTCAGAAGATGTAAATTCGATAACTAGTTCCAGTATTCAGCACTTGAGGTCTGACCTTAGGCAAGGAACTTGACCTTTCTGTGCTTCAGGTTTTCTCATCTGTAAAATGAGGCCAAGGTCATCTATTTCCCAGGGAGAGAGACTCAGACAACCATTTCCATGATCCACACTCCAGGGAATCTAAGGCTCTGACCCAAGGTTGCCAGCCAGGACTACACTCGGCGGGAGAGCTCGGAAGCCCTGCCTTCCTATCCAGAGCTGGCTGTGCCCACCCTCTCCCCAACAGCACCAGGCTCCACTGGGCCACTGCATTCCTGGATAGGGCCCCGCCTGCCCCTCCCAGCAACTGCTCTTGCCAACCAAAGGCTGAAGTCCCTACTTCTGGCCTCCCCCTGGCCTGGGTGAAAAGTGAACCTGTGGTCTCTGCAGGAAAGTCCTGACAGGTGCCATTATCAGCCCCATTTCACAGGCAGGGAAAAGGAGGCTCCACCAGCACCCAACAGGGGGTCTGTGACCCAGCCAGGTCCAGAGCCTTTGCCTGAGAACACACTGTCCCCAGGCTCCCTTCCAGGTCACTCAGAGGAACCGCATCTGCTCTGATTCGCCCAACATAAACTCTGTGCCAGGCCCTCACCCCTGTCACCTGAGGTGCAGGTTACTGGACTAGCCCCATTTTACAGATGAGGAAACTCAGGTGCAGAAAAGCAAAGTTCAATAACTTGCACCAGTCCACATGGGGTAGGGGGGTGGGGGGGATAAATATTTGAACCCAGCACCCAACCACTCCTTAATTTAAATGCCTTTTTTCAAAAACATAGATCTGTACATTCCTGAGATTTGGGGTTGTCATCAGGGGCCCAGGAACTGGTGAAGGGAATGAAGGTGAGTCCCCACCTTGCGGCTCCACGGATGTCACCAGTCCAGCAACCACCCAGGTAGGGGTGTGCCCAGTGCCTGCTAGGGAACCCAAGGGTCAGGACAGAATCTGGAGGGAGTGGGGCATGGAAAGACCCAGACCGAGGGGCTGACCTGTGCAGCTGCTGTTGTCTCACCGCCGTCTCGCCGCCTTCTGCACGAAGAAGGGGAAGTTGGGGACCTCTGTGCTGCGGGCAGGCGACCTCCCTGCCCCTGCACTGCTCTCTGCTCTCTTCACCCAACAGCTGCACTGCACGCTCCCATTTCCCTTCTTCTGTCACTGGAAGAAGGCTATTTGTTACTTCTGAGCTGATAGCCACTCCCAGCTCACCCCTTGATCTCACCCCCTCAGGGCCTGCAGCACTTCCTTCGGGCAGCTGCACATTTGCAGAGATGCTGGGCGTCCGTGGGGAGAGGGAGGAGGGCTGGCCAATGTGGCATCCAGCGGGGTCCAAGACCCACTCAGCTCTGTGCCCTTGGACAAGAGACGTCACCTTTCTTGGCCTCAGTTTCCCCTTGTGTAGGAAAGGGAGAATGATCCCTGCCTGACCTAACGATCAATGAGATGGATGATGGCAAGGACCTCAGGCAAGGGCTGGGTCACGCTGCCTGGGTTCAAATCCCAGGCCCACCATTTCCTGGCTGGGTAACTTTGGGCACGTGACGGAAATTCTCTGAACCTCAGTTTCCCCTCTGTAAAATGGAGACAATGACAGTACCACTTCATGGGGTGGTGTGGGGCTTATCAAGGGTAATGCTGCAGAGTCAGCGGAAGTGCTCCGTGAAGCCCTCAGGTTTCACAGATGGGGTGCCTGAGGCCTTGGGAGGACAAGAGTTACCCAGTGCAGAGCCCTTTGGAGAAAGGGCTCACTGGGAGCAGAGCTCAGAAAACATGGCCAGAACTGTGAGGCTGGAAGGCCGGCCAGCTTCTCCTTGAGCCAGGGGTCTGGACCAGCCTGTCCTACATCAGTCACCTCGTCCACAGAACCCTAAGCAACAGGGGGAAGTGTCTGTGTGTGTTGGTGGGGAGACAGGGTGCTCTCTTTTGCCAGGGCCCCAGCCAGACTCCCTGGGAAAATTCTGACTCAAGAATGTGCTTTTCTACCCCCAGGGCTGTGATGGGGATGCAGCAACAGGGAGAAAGAAGCAGGTCCCAACATGGTCTCCCTCTTCTCTGCCCCAACACTGGAGGCCTTGCTGTATCTGCTCAAGCACAGCCCACAGGTAGCTCAGGTGGCCTCTGTGCGGGGAAGGAGGGGAGCTGCTCCTTGCAGGGCAGGGAGATTTAGGGGAGGCGCAGGCCCACCCCAGCTGCAGTGCAAAGACTTTGCAGGGACACTGTGTGTCTGTGCCCTGACCACTCGGCCACACTCCTGCTGGGTGACTTAGACAAACTCTTGCCCTCCTCCACACTTTGGTTTTCTGTGGCCATGATGAAGCCCTTGACCTCTAGGCCCTTCCTTCCTTTCCAAGGTCTCCTGGCCACCTCTAGGGTTACAACACCAGCAGCTGCTCTCAGGGCCCAGGAGGAAGCCCTGCTCACCCCAAAAGCCCCTCTATTTTCCATCCTGGATCTGTGCTAGCCTTACTATGCACCGCCTCAATTGGGGGTGCCAGTTACATAACCCTGCCCTCCAGATCCTGGAACTCACTGCCAAGACACTCCCCAGCTCAAAAGCCAGCAGTGGCTCCCATTGTCTTCACGGTCTAGCCCCATCCAACTTCTACTTCCAGCCAGTTCGGGATGTGCTTGCCATGTTCATCCCCATCTCCCTGCTCTGTTCCTGCTCTGACACACACATACCTGGGTGGCACGCTAGCTCCTCTCCATCCCTTAGGGCCCAGTCCTGCCTACTCTGGGAAGCCTTTTCTGACTCCAATTCCTCTATAAAACATTCCAGATGCTTCCGCTTTAGGAGGTGTGTCAGGTCCTTGTTCAGTCCCCCTGGCAGGGAGGAAGGCAAGCCACTTCCCACTCCCCAGCCTGGGAGAGCCACACCCCAGCCCTAGTGAAGTGTCTCTCCACATGGGGGCTGCTCCCCCGGTGATCTGTGAGAGGGCAGTAAGTGGCACCCCGGACAGGCCTTTAGATAAACTACTGAGTCACACCATGAAAAAGTCATTTACTTTTCAGTCTTTCTCGATCCCGGTGGCAACCAGAAGCGCCCATGTAGAACTAAATTGTCTCTAACCTCTTTCTACCACTGCCTTCTGTCCTTTTGATTTTCATTCTTCAAACTTCTATTGGACATAGAAAACAAGACACCTGATTTTTAGTGATTTTTTATGGTGGCAAAATATGCAAGAAATTTACCATTTTAGCCATTTTTAAGTATACGGTTCAGTGGCATTAAGTACATTCATATTGCAACCATGGCCACCTTTCATCTTCAGAGTTTTTCCACCTCCAGAAACTGAAACGCTGCACCCATTAAACGCTAACTCCCCATTCCCCACTCCCTACAGCCCCTAGTAACCACCACTCTACTTTCTGTCTCTGTTTGGCTCTAGGAACCTCATTTAAACGGAATCATACAATATTTGTCCTTTTGTGACTGGCTTGTTTCACTTAACATGATGTCCTTATGGTCAATCCATGCTGTAGCATATGTCAGAATTTCCTTTCTTCTTAAGGCTGAATAATATTCCTTTGAATGTATAGAGCACATTTTGTTTATCCATTCATCCACCGACAGACACTTGGGTTGCTTCTACCTTCTGGGTATTATGAATAATGCTCCTATGAACATGGGTGTACAAATTGTATCCCTTTTTAACAGAGAGAAAGTTTCTAGCTAGACTAGACTGATGATGTTGTTTATTTACATGATGTTTATTTTTATGACTTTCTTCTAGTTACAGCACCTGATAACACATTTCCTATTTAGCCTAAAATACACGTCTGTCCTGAAAAAAGTGAAATGATTTAAAGAAAAACACTAAGTAAATAATAGCACAAGTGCTATATGTTGATGGCAAAAAGTGGCGGCAGAGACACAGGCCAGAGAACTGCGGAAGTGTGGGAAATACTAACACAAGCCTCAATCAAAACCCTCCTGTGCTAAATTGGGGAAAGAAACCCCTCAGGGGCCACTGGGAGGCTGACACCAGATTAGCGCTGCATCCAGAAGACTGCCAGGAGGGGTGGTTTTAGCAACAGGAATGAGAATGGGAAAACTGAAAGTCAGATCTGGGCTCTGAGACCTCCCAGCCGTGTGACCTGAGTCTGTCACCGGGCTTCTGATCTGAGGATCACATTTCTCACTGTGAGATGGTGGTAACAACACCCAGCTCATAGGAGGGCTATAAGACTGAGTTAATTCATGTGAACTCCCAAGCCTATGGTCAACACACAGCTAGGGTCTATGAGCGGGCAGTTCTCACCTCACCCCCTGCAAGAGACACCCCAGGACAGTATATTTATTTCTTTTCTTGAGAGAGAGCCCTATTGTGATGATGTTATAATTGGAGCTTAGGTTCATCATCAACTCAGCCTCCTCCACCTTCACTATCTGTATCCCCACCTCCAGAAAACTCTGGTAAAGAACTCTAGACTCTTGGTCATGGCTGTCCTTACTGGCTGTGAAACTTTGGGTAAGGCTGAGCCAAGAGCCTCAATGAGCATTTCCCCAAGTTTAAAATGGGGATGTTCCAGTCCTCTGAGTACTCAATATCTGAATCTCTCAGGTCCAAAATACACACAGTAAGCAAAGGCCAGCCACTGCAACATTTACAGGTTAGTTCCCTCTCAACCACCACATATCCCCACCCAAATCAGTCCCTAGCTGACTGTCAGATGCTATTAACATTTAACCACGCAAATACAAAGCAAATGGTTATGAGTGAAACTGCAAATCTTGCAAAAAGCGTGAGATTTCATGAAGTTGATGGAAGTGATGCCGTGGAAATGGAGCAGCAGCTGACCACAGAGGAAGAGAACTTCTGTAAGAGAAATGACCAAGAACTTCCAGAGAGAACTGTTTGACTATCAAAGGATTCACAGTGAGCCTTGGGAGTGAAACCCCAAATACTTCTGCAAAAACTGATCCTCTTGCTGCAAAGAGCCAATACTTTGTTCATTCTAACGCATGCATGATTGCAACCATAATCTAAATACAGGCATACCTTGGAGATATTTCAGGTTCGGTTCCAAGTCACCACAGTAAATCAAATATTGCAGTAAGTCGAGTCACACGAATTTTTTGGTTTCCCAGTGCCTGTAAAAGTTATGTTTACACTATACTGTAGTCTAGTAAGTGTTCAATAGCATTATGTCTAAAAAAATCTTTTTAACTTAAAAATCTTTATTGCTAAAAAATGCTAACCATCATCTGAGCTTTCAGCAAGTCATAACCTTTTTGCTGGTGGAAGGTCTGAAATATTTTGAGGGTTATCAAACGGTGACACAGAGACTCGAATTAAGCACATGCCGTTGGTGCCAACAGACTCGCTCTAGACAGGGTTGCCACAAACCTTCAATTTGTTAAAACAAAACATCTTGTGAAGGGCAATAAAAAGAGATGTGTCTCTACTGTTAATTACCGGTTCAAACTAATTTATCTTCTTCATTTTTAGTTTCTTTTCCCATGTAAAGTCCCAATACAGCAATATACCTCTCTGAACTTCTGGTCCTCTTTTTAGACGGATTCACCTCAGTGGCCTTCCAGCGGACAGGATGTGGTAAGAACAGGGCCGCCAGGCGCCCGCCTCCCCATCTCGCCAAAACCGAAAACACTCACTCGCAAGGGAGGAAGTCCCAAAGTGGCAGGGCGCACGCAAGGGCCCCAGAAGGTAATTGCCCGGGACCGCCCCGTCAACTGCAGCCCTACCCTTCGCAGGAAGTACCCTGGCACATCAGAGAAAACCTCCGCCCGGCGGGCCAAGTGCCCCATCACACTTCTCAACACGCGCGAGGTTACTCTGGCCAACCCTTCTGTTGTACAAAGGGAAAACTGAGGCCGGATGAGGGGCAGGGACTTGCTCCTCCACGTCCACTCGGTGGCAGAGCTGGCACTGGGAAGAATGCAGGTAACAAAAGTGAACACTTGGTAAACACGCTCCACGTGCTGAGCCCGGGACAGGCGGTGCCCACTTCAGCTGCTGGGCGCCTAGTATGTCACTGGCGCAAGGAGAAACCTGAGGCGGGAAAGCCGAGCCCCGCGGGCGCCCCCAGACCATGCCTTCCTTCCCCCCTACTCTCGGCCCCCATGCTGGGGTGGGGCCTATGTCGGGGTCCGGCACGCTCTGTGCTGATCCCGCCGGCTCGGCCCGCGCCCCTCGCCCCAAAGTTAGGTTTGGGTCCCCCACCCCACCAACTAGGACGGCCAGGGTCAGAGCCAGTCCGCAACCCGCCGGGGCCCCACCGCCCCCGCCCCGCCGACTCCTCTCCCTCCCCTCCCCCCGGGAGGGAGGAGGAGACTCCGCGGCCCTCCCTCGGCCCTCCCGGCGGCGGCCGCAGCAAGCCCCGTGCCCGCTCCGCCCATCCGCGGCGGGTCGGACGTCCGGAGCCCGCGGGTCCCCGGCCGAGGTGAGCGGGGCCGCCAATGCAGGAGACCGAAAGCCACTGCGTCCCGGGAACTCCCTCCAGGCCGCGAACTTTCCGCGGGAGGGAAGGGGTTAAGTTGGGGGCGTGTTGGAGTACAGGAGAGAAGCTGGGGCTCTCGCATCCGCAGCAACCCCCAGACTCGGAGCAGAACTTCCTAGCCCCCTCCCCGGGTTCCCCCACCTCCTGGGGCCCGGGCCTCGGGAGTGAAGGGGCTGCGGGAGTTGGGGTAAGGCAGGGCCGCCCTCGGAATGCACTGGGCCGGGGCCGGACGGGAGGGGGGCGCCAGCGGGCGGGGGCGGAATTTGGAACTCTCCCGGGGGACCCAACGTGGTCACCATGGCGAGTGCGGGATGGACGGGCGGCGCGGTCCAATCGGAGCGCGGCGCCACTGCCCCAGGCCTGCGGCGGCTGCCAATAAGGGACCGCGTGGTGGGGTGGGCGGGACCGCGTCTCGAGGGGCCGGGAGACCCTCCTTCCTTAGCCCGCCGCTCGGGTGAGCTGGGAGGCTGGGGAGGGGGCAAGGAAGAGAGGTCTAAGGCGGCTAGCGGTCGTGGGAGGGCAGAAGGGGAATTTCTGGAAGGAGTAGGGGCAGGTGGAACGACGGCTCAGTGCTAGGAGAAGGGAGTGGGCCTCGGTTGACCCACCGTTCTGATTGTACGAACGACTGGTGTCCGGCAAGCCCGTTCCCCATCCGGGGCTTCACTTTTTCTGTCTTAAGTGTCGGTTATGTAGGGCTGTTGTGGAGCTTGGATTAGTTCGTATTGGCGCAGATTTTTCCCACTTGTTGGACAAAGCTTTTAGGTATCTTGTTAGTGCCTCTCCCCATCCTACAAGTAAGGAAACAGCCTCAGAGAGGGCACGGACTTGCAGATAGCACACAGCATAACAGAGGCAGAGATGAGACTCGTGGGAAGTCTGCTGTACAAGAGTGAATAGTTCAAGGAGTTGCTCAGAGGCCCGCGGCAGGGGTCCGCCCCCATGAAAGGCTCCAATCCTCTGCCAGCTATGTTTGGCCACTTGGCCTGATGACTGAGGACCCCACTGTGTAGGTGGTCCCAGGGGCATCTTGCTCCTCAGGTGATCACGACCCAAGAGGGGAGGCATCCCGTCCCAGCATTCTAGCACCCCACCCCCAGCCCTACTTTGCTGCTGGTCCTCTATGTGGATGTGGACCAGTAGCTGTACCTCTGGGTCTCAGTTGGCCCATTTATAAAGAAGGGAGTTCTGATCGGTGATTTAGGATATCTGTGGCTCCTCGATATGAGATGGGGGTACCTGGGAACAGGCCAGGGGTGGCCACCCCCTCGGGCTCCGTTTCAACCTGCAGGCTCCCTCCCTCCTTCTCAGTCCTCTCCTGGAGGTCCAGTGACTGGAGCGTGGGCAGCAGGTCAGAGGGACAGGCGCCCACAGTTTGTGGGCTGACCAGCCTTGGACCCTGCACTTATCCAATCAGGCCGTCCTTTGTGGTTTCCTGCCGGGCTCTGCTCCCTGCCCACAGCCAGGCCTGTGGCCACACGCCAGCCCTAGAGCCCCACCTGAAAGGTTCTGGGAAAACATAGAGGGTTTCTGAGCTAGAGGGAAGAGTAGGGCCACCAGGCGCACCGGCCCCAATCCCCTAAACTGAGCCCCATCTAGGCCTCAGCATTGCTTACTCTCCTCACTAGATATGAGTCATCTAAACATGCTAAGGGCGAAACACAAAGTTGTTCCCCTGTGAGTCAGGCTTCCTCAGATAAAATGCCTGATCCTTGACCTGGCCATGAGATGACCTCTCACTGTGACCTTGGCCTCAGACAGACTCTGACACTTACCTGGCTCAGAGCCTGGCCACAAAGTGACTCCTGATCCTTAGGATGGCTCAACCCTCCCAGGTTATAGGCAACCCTTAACTGTTCATTTTCCATCCATCAACCTGGGAAGCATTTATGCAGCATCTGGGCCCTGTGCTGACAGCCAGCGAGACCAAGATGCCCTTGTGGACTTCACAGTGTGGCAATTGCTGAAGAACAGGGAGGTGCCAGTGCTTTGGGAGCACTAACATACTCTGTATACAAGGTCAGGGAAGGCTACCCAGAGGAGACGTATCCCAAAGTAGGTCTTAAAGGATGCATAGGAGTTTGCTGCTGGAGAAAGAAAGGAGAAACAAACGTTCCAAACAGGTCCATGAGCAGCAGGAACCGCTGGTCACTTTGTGTAGACAGGGCTGGTGAGGGCCTAGCCTGAGGCAAATATCAGATCAAAACATTATGGTTTCTGTCCTATGAGTGGCCAGCCGCTGCCTGGAGCAGTGAGGATGGCTGCAGGGATGGGGTTCAGGGGCTCTGAGTCCCGCGTGGCCCCGCTGCCCAGCTCAGGGGATGTGAAGTCATGGTTCAGCCTTCTGCTCTCCACCCCACCAGTCAACTTGGAGTAAATCTTGTATGCAGGGCCTGTCCTAGTGGCTCTGGGTGGCGCAAATGTCCTACCTGGGTTGGGGGAAGCCTGGACTGCAAGAAGAGAGAGGGCAGCTGGCCAGGTCTGGCTGCGGAAGGTTATGGGGCTCTGCTCCCGGGCAGAGAGTGAGGCTGGGGGGGGCCAAGGTGTTTCCTGGAGGGGTAGAACTGAGCTTGAAGCGTGGGTGGGTTTAGAGGCTGAGGGGGGCATCCCAAGTGGGGGAATAGCCTGGGCACAAACCCTGAGGATTCAAGCAGGAATAGACCCGTCTGGCTGGTGGGAGGCAAGAGAGGGGAGGATGGGTGGGAAAGGCTCTCTGAGCCTGTGGAGGCTGGTCCCTCCTCCACCTAATCCTTGGGAGGTGGTGACACCCTGCAGAAATCAGGAGGCCACCCCACACATATCTGCGCAACCCTGGGGAAGAAGGAGCTGAGCCTGGTGGGGTAGGGCAGCTGGAGCCTGTCTCTACAACCGCAAGCTGAACCTCTGTGTGGCATCAGCTCTCGGTGAGTGTGTACGTTACCAGGGCTTGGTGTGTGTGTGTGTGTGTGTGTGTCCGTCCATGTCCCCAAGGCTGTGTTGTGTGAGTGGGGTGGGGGTAGGGGTGAGGGGAGGCGTTGCTGGGCAGAGTCTAGCTGCCCTTGAGTGTGTGTGCAGGGCTCCTGGTGTGCTGGGGAGTAGGCTTCTCCAGAAAACCGACCTTGGGCTCCCACCCCCGTGCCTTTACATGTGCGCGCACACACACCCTTCAGGGGACCCTGGGCCTGCAGGAGGGAAGGTGGGAGGGCTGTTCAGAGCCCCTCTGTCCCCACTGCTCCCCGCCACCAGCCCCCGGGAGGGGCCGGGCCAGGCTCCTGGGGAGGGGAACAGGAGCTGAGTCTGGAGCCCACCCCTGCCTTTAGTGTGGGCGCCTGGAAGCCATTAGGGGCCGGGGTGGCGCCTGCCCTGCCCCTGCGCGACAGGCTTGGGATTCCTGGAAGGACTGGGCCACCGCTCCCTGCCAAGCCCCGTGCCAGGCCTGGCAGCTCCCAGAGTGTCAGAGAGAATGTGTCAGTGCGCCCCCGCCCCCGCCCCCCTCTCAGTTTAGGGGCTGCAGGACAGGCCCAGCAGACAGGGGCCCGGCCCTGAGCACCCCCTCCTCACCACCCCCCATCCCCCATTCCCAGCACAGCTCTGGTGGGGCTGCCTGGGCTGCCTGCCGGGCTGGCACTCGGGTTTCCTGCCTCCTTCCCCTACCCCGTAGGCTCTCACATTGTTTTTCTTTTCCAAGAGCTTCTCCATGTGGAGCTGGGCCAGGAAAATGGGGCGAGGAGGAGTGTGCGTGTCCGTGTATGTGTTCGTGTGTGTGTGCTTGTCTTAGGGGTGAATATGTATCTTTGCATGTCCCTGTGTATCTATCTTTGTGGGCATGTATATGTCTTCAGGTGTGTCTGTAACTGTATCTACAAGGGAGCGTCTCTCTGTGCATACATACAGTTGTGTGTGCATATGGGGCCATTTCTGAGTGTGCGTGTGTCTGCCCGTGTCTCTGTGTCTATATTTACATGTATGGGATTGCTTGTGTGTCTGCAGTTGTGTGTCTGGGTGTGCACATGTCTGTGAATGCACATGGAATCTAGGCCAGCCACCTCATTGCACAGTTGGAGAGAGTGAGTCACAGTGGGCACTCAGCCTTCCAGGGATCCCGTGGGGAGTCAGGGGTGTACAGGGACCTGGAACCTAGGTCTGTATGGCTGTGTCTGTGTACATAACTTTGTGCAGTTGTTACTGGGGTTGATACATGCATGTTTGTGTGTCTGGAACTATGGGTGGTGACAAGGCATCACCAGTTACTCATATGTCCCAAACTTGGATGATTAAAATGCAAATTCCCAGCCCCACACCTACTGAACATGATTCTCTGGGGGGTGAGGCCCAGGAACTGCATTTTAAGCAAGTGTCCAGGTGAATCTGAAAGACTCCTTGATCTAGAAGCGCTGGCCTCCCTCACCTCTCACCCCAGTTCTACAGGCGGAGAAACTGAGGCCCAGTACATGGGGCAGTGGTTTACATGAGGTTGGTGACAGAGCTGGGCCCAGAACTGGTGCCTGGTGAAGGCAGACAGTAAACAAACAGCAAATGCACTAGAGAAATATAGTAGGATCACTGATCAATGCTGAGGAACTATGACACTGATGGTCATGAATTGAAACTGACACTGGTCCACACAGTGGTGTAAAACCTGCGATGCCTGGTTATACGGGTGAGGGCAGGAGCAGGCAGAGCGGTGGAGGCGACCAGGGTTGGTGTTACCTGCGAGACAAGAACAGGTGAGACAGCTGGGGCACTCAGGGCATTTGTGAGGACGAGGTTGCGACCGTGGCACGTAGCAAGGAGAGAAGGGACGGGGTGGGCAGTGGGGACAGTGAACAGGCAAGGCGATCGGTAGGCTGTAGCTCCTTTGGAGATTGAAGAATTTTTGGTGTTGGATCCCTAGAGGGAGTGAGCTTGGAACTGACTCTTGAGAGAGGTCACAGCTATTGGTAATGACAAAGGTTGTGGCCACTGGCATGATCAGGTTTGTGTTTTAATTTTTTTAATATAAATTTATTTATTTACTTTTGGCTGCGTTGGGTCTTCGTTGCTGCACAGGCTTCTCATTGCAGACTGCTTCTCATTGCAGTCTCTTGTCGCGGAGCACGGGCTCTAGGCGCGCAGGCTTCAGTAGTTGCGGCACGTGGGCTCAGTAGTTGTGGCTCACGGGCTCTAGAGCAGAGGCTCAGTAGTTGTGGAGCACGGGCTTAGTTGCTCCGCGGCATGTGGGATCTTCCTGGACCAGGGCTCGAACCCGTGTCCCCTGCATTGGCAGCGGATTCTTAACCAGTGCGCCACCAGAGAAGTCCCAGGTTTGTGTTTTTAAAAACTCACTCTGGCTGCTGCTCTTGAGAATGGATTTGAAGGAGGCAAAAGGGGGCAGGGGGTTGGGGCAGGGAGGGCAGTGGCTGCAGTCTCCCAGGTGGGAGATGATGGTGGTGGCCTTGACAGGTTAGTGGCTGAGGAGGAAGAAGGTGGATAGATCCACGTGATGTGTGGCAGACAGACTGACATGACTTGGAGGTGGGGAGAAAGCAGATTCCAGGATGTTCCCACAGCGTGAAGGAGTAAGGAAATGCTCTTCTCCCAGAGGGGACATCCAGAAGGAGGATCCAGTAGTGGGGAGAGTGGAGACAGTGAATCCCATCCGACCAAGCTGAGTCTGAGTTGTCTGAGGGACATGCTGGTGGTTTGGGCGATTCTGGAGGGCAGCCTGGGGTGGAGAGAGAGATTCAGGGTTATTGAGGACATGGCGAGATGGCTCAGGCAGGGGCAGCCAGAGAGGAGAAGGGGGCAAGGACTGGATGACACCAGCACTCCAGGGAAGGTGATGGGGAACAACTGGAGAAGAGGTGGAAAACCCGGAGAACACCCTGGGAGAGAGCGATGCAAGAAGGGAGGGATGGAAGGTGCCCAGAGCTAGAGAGGGCACACCTGGGAGGGCTAGGATGTGCCCAGTGGGTAGGGCAGGGGAGCCGGAAGCCAGCCTGGCAAGGCCTGATGAGAGAGAGAGAGGGAGGTGGACAGGGTGGAGACAGCAAGTGTGGACCCCTCTGGATGGGCCTTGAAAGGGAGGAGACAGAGAAGTGAGGTGAGAGTGTCAGGAGAGACTTTAGCAGGTGGGGAAGGCCCCCTGGAGAGGCATCATTGGCAGGGGTGGGAGAAGCTGGATGTGGGAGGACTTTGACCCAAGGAGGGAGAGCCCCTCTGTCCTCTTAGGGGCAGAGAGGAGGGGGCCGTGGGGCTTGGGGCAGGACAGGGAGGGAGTGCCAGCCTGACAGCTTCTCTTTTCACTGCAAACTCTGACATTAGATCACCTGCCAAGAGTGAGGGGCTTAGAGGCCAGAGGAGGGTGAAGAGGTGACACAGAGCGTTGGCCAGACAGTGTTGGGACACTGTTCCGGATTGCTGAGAGCCCCACCAGCAGTGCCCTGGTGGGTCCCGGAAAAAAGGAAGAGATGGCAATCAGGGCAGGGCCTTAGGGGCCGGGGTGAGGATCTGTGGGACAGGCCCAGCTGGATGGGGAAGGAAGTACGAGATGCCCCGAGGGGCTGCTCCTGGGGGTCAGCACAGAGCTACATGGAGGGAGAGTGTGGCAGGTTGGGGATAGAGAGGGGCATGTGTCTCACTTATTTTAAAGGGGACGTGGCCCATGAACAGCAGAGCTCAGCGGCAGGCATGGGGGGCACCTCACCACACCGCACCGCCACCACCTAGACACCGGCTTATTTCTATCGTACGACCAGAGCGTGCAGGTGTTCACCAGACCTGCCCCAGTGTTTGCATTTGGACTTCTGGGTGCTGTATCTGGATTAACTCCAGGGCTTAACTTTGCTGAGCCTCCCTTTCCTCTTCAGTAAATGTCTATAATTTCCCTCAAGTCTGTTGAGAGGATAGTTCACATAGCCATGGTGCCTGGGCCTCCATAAATGTCACTGTCATTGTCATCAGTGCTGGGACAAAGACCAGGAGGCAGCCCCTGCCCTCAGCAAACTCACAGCCTGGGGTCAGGATGGGGAGCACACAGGGACACAGATAAGTGGTACAGTGAGATTGGCTAGTGGAGACATGGGCTGGGGCTGACCACCTGGCCTGAGGGGGTCCGGGAAAACTTCTTGAAGAAGGTGATATCTCAGATAAGTTTTAAGGATGAGAAGCGTTAGCCCAGTGCAGGAAGAGGCTGGGAGGGGACTCCTGGCGGCAGAGCCAGCATGGAAGCATGCAGCATTCCGGGTGGAGAGAGAATAGTATACGCCATTCGCTGTGTGAGATGGGACCTGAAGGTCAGGGACAGCAGATCAAGGTTTCAGATCAGCTGCAGCTGCTGCAGGGTGAAGGGACTCAAGGGGGGAGTCTGGAGGCCAGTGAGGAAGCGGTTGCAGGCCCTTGCTCACCATTCCAGCCTCACTGGGGCTTCTGGAGGTGACCATTTTCAGTCCTCCCACCTTTGCCCATGCTGTTCCCTCTGCCGGTTACTCCCTTCCCATGGCTGAGCTTAAGGATATGGACGGATGGTAGCCACCTCCTAATAATGGTTGTGTTCTCCCACAGGTTGGAGGAGGCATCCCCCGCCCCGTGGCCGGGAGAGCAGCGGGTAGCAGTGGCCATCATGCACAGTGGTATCGCGTACGTCGCGCGCGCCCCGCGCCGCCTCTGAGTCTGGGAGTTCCAGCCCAGGGCCCGAGAGCCTGCTCGCCCCCGCGGCCACACCATGAGCCACGGGCCGAGCCCCCGGCTGGCCGAGTCCCCGCAGCTGTCCAAAGGCAGCCTCCTGACCATCTTGGGCAGCCCGTCGCCCGAGCGCATGGGGCCGGCCGACTCGCTGCCGCCCACGCCGCCGAGCGGCACGCCCTCGCCCGGTCCGCCTCCTGCTCTGCCGCTGCCGCCGGCGCCCGCGCTGCTGGCCGACGGGGACTGGGAGAGCCGTGAGGAGCTGCGGCTGCGGGAGTTGGAGGAGGCGCGCGCGCGGGCGGCGCAGATGGAGAAGACCATGCGCTGGTGGTCGGACTGCACGGCCAACTGGCGCGAGAAATGGAGCAAGGTGCGCGCCGAGCGCAACCGCGCGCGCGAGGAGGTGCGCCAGCTGCGCCAGCGTCTCGACGCGCTCACCAAGGAGCTGGCGGGCGCGCGGCGCGAGCGCCAGGAGGCGCAGGGCGAGTGCGAGGCGCGGGGCCGCGAACTGGCGCGGCTGCGGGGCGCCCGGGGGGTCATGGACAGGACGCCTGACGGTCCCGAGACCGAGCCAGAGAGGGAGCAGGAGCCAGTGCGCGACGTCGGGTCGGAGAGACCCACGGGCAGCCAGGTGCGCGGCGGGGGGGCGGGGCTGCTGGGCGGGGCCTTCGCGCTGGATTTTAGAAGTGGGAGGGGCTGATTGACTCGGGCAGAAGAGGTGGCCGCTTGGCTTAGAAAGAGGGGTAGTAAGGGCCGGGCCCGCAGGGAGGTTTCACTTCTTCAGGGGGTCAGGCTCTGCACTGCAGGGCCCCAGGTTACCTCCTTTCCAGAGACCGCCCGCAGGGCAGAGAGTCCCCGGTTCTGGTGGTCCCTCCACTCCCACACCTGAGTAGTCAACAGAACCAAGAAATCATCCTCTTTGAGCAGGAGCAGGTTCTAAGCACTTACCTGGAAGACATCCATTAGTAGCAGAGCTGAATCCATTCATTCGTTCGATTTGAATTTAGGGGAAGGGGGAGACATTTATAAGAGGTGTCAATCAAAGCTTAGGGGTGGGGGGTTATCCGGGCAGTGGGAGCACAGAGGAGGTCCCAGATCCAGGCTTTGAGGAGGGGGCTGCACAGAAGCTTTTCTGGAAGCAGTCCATTTAAGCTGAGACTAGGAGGATGCGGAGGAATTGGCTGTGAAAAGTGCAGGAATGCATTCCAGGTGATGGAAATTCTGTGCAAAAACCTAGAGGCTGAGAGTGCCTGGTGAGTTTGGGAAATGGCATCCATGGTTCGATGGGCACCTCCACAGGGCGCTAGGCTATGCACAAGCATTGTCTGCTTAATTCTCAGAGCAGCCCCAGGAAGTATTTCCTTTACCAACGAGAACACTGAGGCGTTGAGAAGTTAAGTACCAATGGCTCCCAGCTGGTGACTAGAGTCACTGGGAGTTGCCCCCAAGTGAACTCCAGAGCCCATGGTGATAGTAATCAGTACATCTGGAATATTAATGGTGTGTGCGGAGGGCAGCCTCCCCTGAACCAGCAGGCCTGTCACCAGAAGGCCATCTAGGGATAGAGTCCAGCCTCAGGTTGCTCCCAGCTCCGTCCCCAGGCAGGCCAGCTCCTCTAGCTAAGATTCTTGGTTGCCCCCTCTCCTCTCCTGCCTGTGGGCTAGAGTGGGCACTGCTGCCTCCTGGTGGCTGAAGCCCCTCTCTCCCAGGCCTGCATGGTGTTTGCAGTTGGGGTTCATTGCTTTTCTTCGGGGCAGGGAATGAGAGCCCCTGTATACCAGCCAGCCTCACGGCACTATTCCTGTTCTCTCCTTCTTCTGGTTATGAGTCACAGTCGACGGGGTGGCAGGTACCAGCGGTGGGAGCTCTGGAGTTGCAGTCTGAGTTTGCTCTCCAGCCCAGCCCTGTCCTCTGTGACCCACAGCAAGTCCCTTCTTCCCTCCTTGTTTCCTCATTTGTGAATTGGAGCTTTGGACCAGGTGGCATCAGAGGCCCCCACCCAGACAGTCTGAGATACAGGAGGAGTAGAATCTCACTCCTCAGGGGGGCCTCAGGGCCACCGTCCCAGTCTAGATAGGGAAACCAAGGGCCAGTCAGGGAAGGGGCTGGCCCAGCCTCATCTGGAAAGGCTGTGGGAAAAGCCAGGCTGTAACAGAGGCCATGGGCATCTTGGGTCTGTAGTCAGAGGCAGGGAGGGGGCAGACAAGGGCAGAGGGGAAGGGGAGCCTGGCAGGGAGGAAGAGGCCTCAGAGTTGAGTTAATAATCCCTCGCTGCTTCCTATCTGGGAGCTGGTTCCGCTCGCAGAGGCCACCCACCTTCCTATGCATCTTTTGCCACTTCACTTATCGTGTTGCAGGTGTTTGCACCTGAAAAACGGGATCTTCGAGTGGGAATTCCTTTTGAGGGAGTCTAGTCTTTATTCGTTGTAGGAAATCCCTGCTTCTACATACCTTCACACCAGTGTCCCACCAAATGTTTGCATACTTCCACTGACAGGGAGCTTACCACCTATTCTGGGGACTCTTCCAGGATTCAGGGAACCTTAGTGGCTGACTCTGTGTGCACTTTTAGGCAGTGCAGGGAGAGGGTGTGTCCCTCCCTCTCCAGGGGTGGAGAAGCAGGCAGCAGAAGAGGAAACTGGGATCCAGAAGCACTGTGTGACTTGCCCAAGGTTACCCACCAAGCTGATGCCAGACCCTGGGCCTAGGAGAGGCCACGATGAAGGCCAAGGGGGTGAGGACTCAGCGACCACTGACCCCGCCTCCACCTTGGACCCCACAGGAGCTGGAGCTGGTGGAGGGCCTGCTGAAGAGCAGACCAGAGGAGCCCGAGGGCTGCTGGGAGGCACGCAGCGTAGGGGCCGGGGCCTCACGGGGCAGCTCGGGCCGCCAGGAGCGTAGCCGACTGCCCTGGGAGGACACCGCCACCATCGAGGAGGATGCCTCCAAGTTGACTGCCCTGCGGCTACGGCTGGATGAGTCCCAGAAGGTGCTGCTCAAGGAGCGAGAGTAAGTCCCGGGAGGCAGGCAGGGGCCGGGGGCCGGGCCAGGCCACTCCAGGGCGTCCTCAGAATCACAGAGTGAAAATCCGTGTCTCAGAAGGTGAGATTCACTGAAGCGGAATGGTCCTGTTTCAGTCTTGGGACTTTAGAACAGTGGTGCTCTGCCCAAGGACACAGTGTGAGGGTTTTTATTATTATTATTATTATTAATTCAAATAATACGTGTTGGGCATCGGGGTCAGGCTCTGCTCAGCAGTGAGGATACAGCCATCAGTAAGACCAGAAGTCCCTGCCTTCATGGGCGGAGGGTGCCGTGGGCAAAAATAAAAGCAGGGAAGAAGGGATAGGGAGATTGGGGGGTTGCAGCTGGGAATTTGGCTTTGGACGTGTTGAGTTTGAGATGGCACGGAGGCAGTTGGGGACATGAATGAATCTGGAGTTTGTGAGACGGGTCTGGGCTGGAGGTAAAAACGCAAGAGTCATCGACAAGTAGATGATACTGAAAGCCGTGAGCTGGGGTGAGAGTGGATAGGGAGGTGGCCAGAGGATGGGGCCCTGAAGCTGACCAAGTTTAGAAGAGGGAAACAGCAAAGGAGACAGGAGAAGAGAGCCAGTGGCGGGCAGAGAAAGCAGGAGAAACTGTGTCACGGAGGAGGGAGTGATCAGCTAGTCAAGTAGGAAGAGGACTGAGCACTGACCAGTGGATTTAGGACGTGGAGGTCACCAGTTACCTTGATCGGGGCACAAGCCCGATTATGATGAATATTTTGTAACACCCTCTTTTCTGTCCAGAAACTAAACACAAAGATAGTTTAACTTAATTACACACAGAAGTCTTTTAAAAATCAACATAATGCCCTTGTGAAGATAGAGGCAGAGATAAGCCAGGGAACACCAGAAATTGTCAGCAAACCACCAGAAGCCAGGGGAGAGGCATAGAACAGATTTCCCCTCACACCCCTCACGTGGAACCAACCCTGCCAACACCTTGGTCTTAGATTGGAGCCTCCAGAACTATGAGACAATACGTTTCTTTTAAAGCAAAACAAACAAAAATCAACCTATTGTACAAACTGAAATGTAAAGAAATACTAGACTTCCAGAACAGGAGACCAGCACGGTGTGGGGTTGGTCGTAAAGCACTGTGTGCTGGGGCCAGATACCACGCTTGTTACCCACAGCGCCTCCTTCATGTTCAGGACAGAGTGCAGGGTGGGGGTCACGAGAACACGTGGGACTGCCACCCAGTGCTGATGACAAGACGGGACCCGTCCTTCAGAGAGTCACTGGACAGTGTTTCCCAGCTTTTCCAACTGCAAAGCTGTGTGTTCAAACCAAGCCTACATAAAACAGATAGGAAGAAATGGGGGTCTCATTTGGCACATGAGCCCAGGGCCCAGTGCCCTGGAGGCCCGGTCACTCCACACTGGGAGCTGGGCACCTGTAGCTGTGCAGAGGGTGGAGCTCCAGAAGAAATGCAAACAGGGTGCCTGCCGCAGAGTGGGGCGCCAGGGCCTTGAATGCAGACGCAAGCACTTTGGACATGGGATTGACAGGTGCAGACTACATAGGAGGACTCAGCGGAGGGCCCCAGTGGACTCACCCCCATTTATCCCTCCCTCTCCCCTCCCCAGGGATAAAATGGCACTGAGCAGGAACATTGAGAAGCTGGAGGGGGAGCTCAGCCAGTGGAAGATCAAGTATGAGGAGCTGAGCAAGACCAAGCAGGAGATGCTCAAGCAAGTGAGTCCTGGAGACCACAGGGGCTTCCTGGAGGAAGCAGTGCTGCACTGTTGAATTTCAGCAGAGGGAATGGAAGAAAGAAGGGCATTCATTCATTCACTGTCAAGCACCAGCCATGTGCCATGCAGTGTTCTGAGTACTGGGGCAGGCAATGTCCTTACCTTTAGGAGCTCACCTTAGGGGGGGCCGTGGTGAGGGAGACCAACAGTAAGCAGGTAGATAAGTTCAGAAGGTGTGAAAGAGTCAAAACACAATCAGAGAAATGAGGTGGTGGGTCATTGAAAGAAAGGCTTCTCCAAGAGGGTGACATTTGAGGCAAGAGCTAAAGTGATTAGAAGAAGCCACCCTTGAGAGGAGATGGGGCACAGTTCCTGGCAGAAGGTACAGCAAATGCAAAGGTCCTGAGGCCAGAACAAGCCTCGTGTGTTCAGGAAATAGAGGCCAGTGTGGCTGGAGGATAGTAACTGAGAGATGAGATTGCAAGGGGAGCTAAATCCCATAGGCCTTGTAGACCAAGATGAAGGGGAGGAGTCTGGGCGCTCGCTGGGCACATAGTGGGTGCAGAATCTCGCTGGAGCCTCACAGCAGCCAAGACATCTGGGTCCCGATGCCCCCATCTTACAAATGAGGAGATTGACGCTCAGCTGGCAGAGAGGGGATTCCACCACTGCGTTCTGGGGACTCAGGGCAGGCAGGGCCCAGGCTGGGCTTCCCTTACTGCTTCCTGTGCAGGCCCTGATGGCCACCAGGGGGCGCAGCCACCCACGGAAAGCTGGGCTGGATCCCTACTTTTCCGGAAGGCGTGAGGTTCACAGACCTCAGAGCCTGAAACTGTCCTGGAAAACCTGTCTTTAAGTAGAATCTCTTTAAGGAATCTCCTAAAATAGAGCTTCCCAGACGTCACCCTCATCCTCCTGAGTCAGCATCTTTGGGGGTTGGGTCCAAGAATCTGTCTTTTTAATCTTTTCAAATTGTGTAATCTTTTGAAGAAAAGTGAGTAAGACAACCGTGCAGATTTACAGATACATAATTATAAAGATTCTCATTTGTATCAGGCTCTCTTCCCTCAACATTCCATATTTAAGGCTCATGCATGCCGTTGCAAAGAGCATTCATCTGGCAGTTTTCCCTGCTATACAACAGTGAATCTGCACTATTTTAAAAGCACCCCAGGTGCTTCTCATGTGACCAACCCCACACCCACAGGCAGACCCGGATTCAGATCCACTGGGTGCGTTCAGCCTGTGTTCACTGCCCTGGGCCCAGGCCATACAGGGATACGAAGGCGGGCAGACAGACACGCTGTCTGTCCTCCCAAGCTCACATTCTTGGGGGGACAGGCGTGTGTGTGGAGAAGTACCCCTTCTAGGCAGGGAGGACAGGAGAGGCCTCCCTGAGGAGGGAGCATTTAGGCCAAGACCTGAGAATGAGAAAAGTCAGCCCTTCAAGATACCTCTGAACGGGGGCACCAGGCAGAGGGAACCACACGTGTGAAGCCTGCAGTGGACAGGAACTTGTGTATTTGAGGACTAGGGAGGAGGCCGAGGTGCCCAAAGCACAGAGAGCTCAAGGGAGAGAGGTGGGAGATGCGGTTGAGGGGAGACAGGTAGGGGTCCAATCGTGCAGGGCTTTATGGGACCATAGGGAGGGGTCAGTTTTTATTTTTTTTTAAAAATTTTTATTATTTATTTATTTATTTTGGCTGCATTGGGTCTTCGTTGCTGCGCACGGGCTTTCTCTAGTTGTGGTGAGTGGGGGCTACTCTTCGTTGCGGTGCACGGGCTTCTCATTGCAGTGGTTTCTCTTGTTGCAGAGCGCGGTCTCTAGGTGCACGGGCTTCAGTAGTTGTGGCTGGCGGGCTCTAGAGCGCAGGCTCAGTAGTTGTGGCACGTGGGTTCAGTAGTTGCGGCATGTGGGATCTTCCTGGACCGGGGCACGAACCCGCGTCCCCTGCATCGTCAGGCGGACTCTCAACCACTGCACCACCAGGGAAGCCCGGTTTATCTTTTTTCAAAGCTCCTCCTGGGCTGTTGTGGTGGAAAATGGGTTGACTGGGGAGATGAGGGGCAAGAGTGGACACTGGGAGGCTAGATGGTAATGAGATAAGAGGTGAGAGATGTTAGAAGAGGAAGAAGTGGTCAAATTTGGGGTCTGTTCTAGTTACCTGGTGGCCCATTTGGGCACCACCCCAGGCTCCTTGCTGAGCCCTTATGACCAGTGCCCACCCACCAGGGCCGGTGGTCCTCACCTCACCAGGCTGTGCTGTGTCATGCAGCTCAGCATCCTGAAGGAGGCCCACCAGGACGAGCTGGGCCGCATGTCCGAAGACCTGGAGGACGAGCTGGGTGCACGCTCCAGCATGGACAGGAAGATGGCGGAGCTGAGGGGCGAGGTGAGGCCACTGGGAGCGCCTGGGGCTCGGGGGACCAGGGGCCCTGCCACCATCAGTCATTCACGAAGAAGAGGGCAGGAACCAGGCCTGTACACTAAGGGGGAACCAGCCACACCCCGAGGGTGCTCCAGTCTGCAGGGGGTGGGCCTCTCTCCCACACAGAGACTAGAAGCGCCCTCACATCCTGCACACCGTGAAATAAGCCCGGGTTAATTATAGCCGCTGCAGCTGGACCTGCTTCCTGGAGCCAAAAAAACGGCTGCAGGAGGAGGTGGGGAGGGGGAGCCTCCAGCTCTGGCCTTCCGCACCCCCTCCCTGTGGACCCCTCCCCCTGTCCTGCCCTGTTGCAGATGGAGCGGCTGCAGGCGGAGAACGCAGCCGAGTGGGGTCGCCGTGAGCGGCTGGAGACAGAGAAGCTGGGCCTAGAGCGTGAGAACAAGAAGCTGCGGGCACAGGTCGGGGACCTGGAGGAGGCGCTGGCCCGGCGGCGGCGGCAGACAGCCAGCGCGCTGGACTGCGACCTGCGGGCCAGCCAGGCCGCGCTCTTCGAGAAGAACAAGGTGGGGCAGTGGGTGGCGCGGCCAGGGCTGGGGCAGAGGGCCTCCTGGGTGTCCAGCTCCACCCCGCAGGGGGCCAGGGACCGTTGAAGTAACAACTACGGACAGAGGTCGTAGTCGCCACAGCCGCGGCTCCTGCCGGGCGCCTGCTGTGGGCCAGGCTAAGTGATATCATAGTAGCTGCATTTATGGGGCACCACTGTGGGCCAGGCCCTGTGCCGGTGCTTTTTGTCCATGATATCACTTAATCCTCTCAACAGCCCTTTTATTAACCCAACAAATGTTTACTGAGCACCGTGTGTAAGCCTTGTTCTAGGTGCTGGGGACACAGCAGTGAACGGACAGGAGGGACGTGGCCTCCCCTCGTGGAGCTGGTGGCTCAGGGCGATGCAGGTGTTTTTCCCTCCCTTACACACTCACGCTGGTCACACAGCTCCGTGGCTGGGCAGGAAGAGGGAAGAGGGAATACCAGGGGACCTGGCTTAGGCCCAGGTCATGGGGAGACTTCCCTGAGGCAGTGACGTTTGAGCCCAGGTCTCAAGCGAAAGCAGGTGTTGACTGGTAGTGAACTGATTCCGGGAGAGGATTCGGAAATACTGTGAATGAACGTCCCATGGCGACAGGGACATGGAACTTTGGAGGAGCAGGGTGGCCGGTGTGCCTGGAGGGCAGTGGGCAAGAAGGACGTGGTAGGTGAGGCAGGAGCTCAGGGCCACCTTTGAAGAGTAAGAGGTAGGTGCAAGCAGGTTGTGGTTCTCAGCGCTCACTGGCTGCTGTGTGGAAGGCGGATAGGAAGGCAAGCCGGTGGGGAGTCTGTCGCCGTTTCCTGGGGCAGCGGGAGATGATGGCGGCCAGGACCAGGCTCAGGTTGGTGGAGATGGAACAAAGAGGATGGATTCAAGAGACCTTTAGGTAGTTCCTGTCCCCATTTCATGGATGCGAAAACTGAGGCTCAGAGAAATCACAGAGCTCAGGGGTGGGCAGCTCCTCTCCTGGCTGCTCATCCCCTTCCCAGCCACTCTGGCTTCTGATCTCTTTTCTTCCGACACCCACTCCCCATCTTAGCTCATCTCCAGACCCAGGGCTTTAATGCCATTTACACACCAAAGAATCCCGACTTCACCCCTCCCCAGAAAACATGACTCAGCTCAGGTAGGCTGCTGGACACCTCCATGTCATGTCCCGCCGGCGCCCCAGAGTTACATGTCCAGAGTGGAGCCACCAGTTCCACCCACCTCTTCCCTCATTGCCCCGCATGCCTTCTCACCTCACTAGACGGCACCTGTAGCCTCCAGCTGCTCAGCCAGCTCTAGTACTGGTATTTTAGTCAGCAGGTGGAGAGATTCCGGGCAAGAGAGACTCCGGCACCCCTAGAACTGCCTGACCTCATGGAACTCCCTCGCACGAGCCCTCCCCCAATCTCTGCTCCCCTGCAGGAGCTGGCAGACCTGAAGCATGTGCACAGCAAGCTGAAGAAGCAATTCCAGGAGAAGGTGGCGGAGCTGGCACACGCCAACCGGCGGGTGGAACAGCACGAGGCAGAGGTGAAGAAGCTGCGGCTGCGGGTGGAGGAGCTCAAGAAGGAGCTGGCCCAGGCTGAGGACGAGGTGAGCGCCTGCTGGGGCCCAAAGCACAGCCTGCAGACCTCAGCTGGGGGAGGTGGGAGTGGGGCTGCAGGGCCTTCCCATGTCGGTCCGTGCTGGGTCCCCTGGCACAAGCCTGACTCTCAAGAGGGACCCAGGATAGAGCAGGTGGGTGGGTGACAGATGGTGTGTGGGTAGGAGGATGGGAAGAAAAATGGACAGACAAGGTGGATAAGTGGTTGAATAGATTAATGGATGGATGAGTGGGTGGATATGGAGTTGGTTAAATAGAAGGACAGAAGGATAACTCCATGGATGGATGAACAGATGGATGAGGAAATAGGTGGGCAGATGGATGGGAGAGGGAGAGAGGATAGATGGATGAGATGTAACAGCAGATGTCTGATGGGTGATTGGTTGGATGGATGGATATATGGAAAGATGGATGACTGAGTGGATAGTGGAAAGATGGACAGACAGCTGACTGGGTCAGTGGGTGGAAGAATGAATGAAGAGGGAAAGAAGGACAGAAGGATGGAAGGACACAAGGGTAGGGTGAATGGGTGTCTGAAGAGATTAACGAACGGTGAGTGATGGGTACCTCCATGAGCAGAAGGATATTCCCATGGATGAATGATCAGATGGACAGGTTCATAGGGTAGGTAGGTTGATGGGTGGGTCAGTAGCTTGGGGCGTTAGGGGATGGGGAGGTTTGGAAGGGAGGGGCAACAGGAAAGAAGAGAAGTGAAAGGGATGTTTCCCTGGAGGAGGTAGGCCTCAAAGGAGCGACAGGAATTGCTCTTGGGGAAGGTCATTCCCACAGAGGAACAGCAGGAGTGGCTGGTCCCAAGCAGATGGCGGGGCAGAGGCTGGCGCAGCCCTGGGTGACTCCCACGCTCTTGGCCCTGCTCACCCCCCAGTTGGACGAGGCCCACAACCAGGCACGTAAGCTGCAGCGGTCACTGGACGAGCAGACGGAGCAAAGCGAGAACCTGCAAGTGCAGCTGGAGCACGTGCAGTCCAGGTGGGCCCAGCGTGCAGCCCCTCCGGGGGAGGACTCCTGGCTGGGGCTCAGAAACAGGGCAGAAGCGCTTCCAGCCGAGGGAAGCCAAGGGTCAGGGGTCAGGGTTGGAGCCCTGAGTGGGGCTAGTGGGGAAGACAGAGAAGGAAGAGATCTGGACGTCCTGGGGCCAGAATCCTGTCCCCTCCAGGCAGGAAGGGCCAGGGCCAGGAAACCGGGGAAGGGAGTGCAGGAAGTAAGACCAGCTGGGAGCCTTGGAATTGTGTCGTGTGTCCAGAGGATAGGAGGGGCGGCCAAAGAGGTCAGGCCCAACGTGGGGCAGCAGGGAGGGACAGTGGGTCTGGGGAGTCTTTGATAAGAAGAATGAGCAGGCTGGGGTGATCCTGAAGGACTGGAGGGCAGGGAACCACGGAGGAGCCCCGGCCTTGATGGTAGCCCCGACCTCCTCATCTGTAGACAGGACCCATCAGCCTCAGTGAGGGAGGACCAGAAGGTCTGGGGGACCCACCCAGCACACTCTGCATCCCTCTGCTGCCTCCCTCTCCATCACAACACCCTGTGAATGGCTCTCTCCCCCGACTCCCCTCAGAGACATGAGATGACAGATAATATCTAGTCCAAGCCCCTCCCCATTTCAGAAGCCCCCACCTGAGACTGAGTCTTCCTGTGCCGCGCCTGGGGCAGGCCCGTACCTGCGTCCTCTTATTTCATGGAATAGACAGAGCCCAGGCTCTGCAGCAGGCTGCCTGGGTGGTTGGGAATTCTGGCTCTGCACTTAGTAGCCGTGTCATTTGGGGCCACTTACTTGACCTCTCTTGGTCAGTTTGCTCATCTGTAAAATGGGGCTGATAACAGTTTTTATTACCTCTTGGTTGTGGGAATTAAATGAGCTGATCTATGCTTATAAAAGTACCTGGCACATAATAGATGCTAAATATTAGTGGAGCTTTTGTATTTGGGTCAGATATTGTGCTATAAGAATCATGCTCCTATGAGAGAAGGAAAGGGAGAGATTTTTTTTCCTAGGGGGCTGGCAGACGAGGAAACTAAGGCACGAGAGGGTAAGTCCTTCCACAGCTACACAGCTAGTGGGTGGTCAGGCCAGATCACCGCCCCCCGCCATCTGCCGCCTGAGCCCTCATTTGCAGAGCATGTACTGTGTGTGCTGAGTTTCTGTGGCTTAGAGTACAAGCTGTGGGAGGCAGACCTGTCAGCTGTGTGACCTGGCCAGCCGAGCCTCAGTTTCCCCAGCTGCCTGGGATGCTGCCTGTAAAGTGTTGTTCAGGGGCCCAGGCATGAGCCCAAGTCAGGCTCAGTGTCTGGCCAGCTCTGCCCCGCCCCCCCACCCCGCCCCCCCCAACCCCGGCCCCACCCAGCACACACCCCTCCAAAGGCCGCCTAGCCTCAGGGCTCTCCCGCAGTCTTGGCCACGTTCTCTGGGAGCCATAAACTCCCAGAGTGGGCAGGCAGGCTCTGCCCAGCCTCTCAAGTGCTTCCATCGGGGAGGGCGGGGCTGCCCGGGACCGCTGCCTCATTTTATTTTCCAACTTTTCGTGCTTTAATGTTCCGGGGACAGCTCACTAAATCACAGTGCAGTAATGGAGGCCCCCGCCTGTGCCCCTCCCTGCCGTGTTAATAATTCATGCCTTCCAGTAAGATGCAGCCTGGGCGGCTACTCCGCTGGGGGTGGGGGGCAGGGGAGCCAAGGGAAAGGGGGGATGGGCATTTCCGCCACCAGCTCCTCTTAGAGGGAAGTTTGCCTGGTAAATTTTGGCTTTAGGAATTTTACTGTGGGGAAGAGCTAGAGTGGAGCGCTTTCTCACTGACATTGAGGATGTGGGGGACTCAGAACCCACACCCCCAAACTCTCTCCCTGTGGGCTCTGGAGCCTGGCTTGGGTTTGAATCCCAGCAGCCTGACCTTGAGCCGCGGCTTCGCCTCTCTGAGCCCCTGGCCCACTCCATAGCCAGCCAATCAGCTCAGAGCCCAGCACCTGTCACTGCTGTCTGTGGGACTTCGGGCACATTACTCAACTGCTTTGTGCCTCAGTTTCCTTGTCTGTAAAATGGGGGTGACAGAAGCACCTCCCTCATTTCAGGGGCTTCCGGGAGGATGAAGTGAGGTGAGGTAATGTTTGTAAAAGGCCCAGTCTGGTGCCTGGCAGCAGGGAAGCGCAAGGGGCGGCTTAGCTGCTGTAGCACCAGCTGATCAGGCTCATCCCTGACCCGCCTGTCACCCCACCCCGCAGGCTCCGAAGGCAGCAGCAGAACGCCCCCCTCTTTGGAAAGATCCGCAGCGCTCGCTTTGGCGCCGAGGAGGCGGGGGACGGAGCCAGCGACCTGGACGAGGATGAGGACCTGCAGATCCAGGTGGCCTAGAGCTCCCAGGGCTGGGCAGGACTGGCCAGCAGCCCGGGCCCCCGGGTGCCCAGGCTGACCCGCCACTTGAACTGATGCAGCTACCTGTGCTCGCTCTGGGAGCAGACCACGGTCCCTGCCACAGATGACTTCCTTCTCTCCCACAGTGGGCATCGGTGGTCCCACCTTACCTACACTCTGTGAAAGGGAAGCCATGGCCTATGTTTTATATATATATATATATAATATATATATATGTGTGTGTGTGTGTGTGTGTGTGTGTATATATATATATATATATATATATGCCTGGGGTCCTTGGACCCATTTGGTTTTATAGACACAGGACCACTCTGAGGCCCACTCTAGGTGCCGCCCCCCCACGACCTTCTTGCAGGGGGAGCGGGTGTCAAAGGAGGGCTGTTGGGGCCTCCACCCAGGCTGCCTCTCTGGGCCCTAGGGGTTGGGCGGGGGCTGTGGCTGTTCATAGTACAATGTGATAAACCCAGTCTTTTGTAATAAATGGAGTTCAGGTTCTCGGGCTGGAGTCCTGAGAGTGTGGCAGATGTGGGCACGCAGTGTGGGGGACAGACAGGATCAGCCTACCCCTGGCACCGAACCTGAGCTCAGGAATATTGATATTAAGTCACTTGAGTGACTTAATAAATGAATGAACGTGAGAAAGAATGAATGAATGAACACTGGAACTGCTGAATGGTCTGGAATCCAGCTCCTTTGAGGGGAAGGAAAAGGGATGGCGCATGTCAAATCTGGAGGAGACTTCAGTTCTGGCACCGGATGAATTCAAATCTCTGCTCTGCCTCTTACTGGCTGTGCAACCTTGGGGAAGTTAATTGCCCTCTCTGAGCCTTGGTTTCTCCATCTATAAATTAGATGTCTCATAGAGCCATCAGGAGAATTCGGTGAGTTCATCTGGAGCTCAGTAAAGGTTAGTTATAATTGAAATACTTGAAGGTATGCCCTGGAGAGGGGGGCTTTGCCAGCTGGGTTCTGCCGTAAGGGATGAAGTTCAGACAACTGACTGGTGTGTGTTTACCCAGAGGTAGGTATGAACACAACAAATAATCCTTTTATCATTCCCCTAGTCCTGCTCTAGGTAGTGAAATTATAGGTAATCTTATTTTTGATACTTAATTTCTAAACCTTCTATAACCAGCCAATTTATATTAAATCTGGTGGAAAAGGTTATTAAAAACACAATAGCATATATTTTTGAATCTTCACAAGTTGAGGTGGCATTTGAGACACCTGCCCTCGATGGGAGTTTTACATGAATTCTTGGCACCAGGGCCTGCTTTCTGCAGGAGGGGGCCCTCTCAGAACTGTTCTAGCACGCGGGCCGTGGCGAGTTCCCTGTGTTCAGAGGTGAGTACGGAGAGGCTGGGCTTGGATCAGGGGCCTGGCACCAAAGAGGAGTTAAATTCAATTGATAGAAAAAAAAAATTCAATTGATAGAAGAGCTCCCTGCCCCGGAGTGGGCAGCTGCACTAAAGGACTTCTTTCTTGTTGTGGCCCAGTCTGAGGGACCCCTGGGGCCATGGTGCTGGGACCCAGTGGATGCCACAAGCCCTGGGGGCTGAGAGGAGGGGAGAGACAGGCCCATGAGCCCAGCAGGGGGTAATATGGGCACCAAACATGTCATGTCCCCTGTTGCCAAACCTAAGCTAACCATGCTGGAGAGGTGGGGGTTGCTGTCATGGCAAAGAGGCCCATGTCCCTTCCTGTGCCCTGAGCGGGAGAGGAGGGAGTGGGCAAGACCCAGCCACCGGGATCCACACCGCCACCCACCCCCGTGGGCCTTTCGTCACAAGCCAGGGCCAGCAGAAAAGGGAAAAGGCGCTGGGGGAAGAGGACCATTTCCTGCCGGGGGGGCGCGGGGGGTTCTTTCTGTTTTCTCTCTCGAACAGGAAGCAGGCCCTAGAAGAGGCTGAAAGTGCTGCCCTTTGACCCCCAGGAGCCAGGATCCAGGCACTCACTGACAGCAGCCCTGAGAGCCGCCCCTGGGCCCCCAGGCGGACCTGCCATTCCCAGACACAGAGCAGAGCGTCCGGCACAGCAGGCTCTCCCAGACTCCCTGGCACCTCCAGCGAGATAGTGTGGGGCAGGGGCCCCATTATAGCCCCTGTCTGTGGGCGGGGCCGCTCCTGAGAACATCAGAGAGGAGAGGGTCTGGCCTTCCGCCTCCAGTGTACAAGGGAGACCAGAAGCCTTGGGAGGGAAGCACAGCCGCAGGCAAAGGGCTGGAAGATTCCCTGGGCCTGGAACTCTCGCTGCCTCCCTGCTCACAGCCCTTCCTTCCTGGTGGTCGTGAGAGCAACATCTGCCAACAGGAGCATCAGCTTTGGCTCCCGCGATGCTTTAAAAGCTGTATTTAATGCATTGCTAATGTTAATAATGGGAGGTTTTCTCATAAAAAATGTGGGTGTCCCCCTCTTGAGAAATCAGCGCCTCAGACCACGCTGGGCTCGCACTCCTGCGTGGCTGCAGCTGCAGGGCTGAGAGGCAGGTGCTCTCCGGAAGGGGGCACAGCCACCCGGTGAGCCACAGTCCCCACCGCTCCCTGCAGCCTTACCTGCACCCTCCTCGTCTCTATTACCGCCTGGCCCCCGAGGCATGTGAGTGCCCTTCCTCTGGCCTAGTCCAGTCTTTCTTTGAACAGGTGAGGAAATTGAATGGCTGAGAGGGGCGGCACTGGCCAAAGTCAGTGTGAAGTATAGCCAGGCCAAGTATACGTGTCATTCTCGGGATCAGAACTCCTGCAGGCTTCTTGTCACCACAGGGGTGACTGCCGAGAACAGGTAACATGTATTGAGCCATGCCATGTGCTTTACAGTCTTGTGAGGCAGGCACTCCCGTGGTCATCTCTCTTGACACCAAGGATGCAGAGGCTCGGAGGAAGCAGGTGACTACCCCAAGGCCACACAGCTGGTTGGTGGTCACCCTGGCATTCCAGGTCAGGCAACCTGAGGCCAGAGCCCACACTCCTGGTTACGCCCCCCTTCCCCCAGCCCTCCAAGGCAAGGCCCTGGATGGTGCAGCCCCTGCCCTCGGCAGCCCCACCCCACTCAGCAGACCCTGCAGCTCCAGCCATGTTGAACTCCCTTCCTACCACCCAGAATTGCCCCTTCCCTGTCAGAGTCCCACCAGCCCCTCAAAGCTCAGCCCACTTGGTTCATTCTTAGAGTGTTGGTGGGTTGTGTACCTGTCTGCTTCTCCCACCCCACCAGATGCTCCTGGAGGGCAGAGAATCCTTCCAGCAGCCAGCACAGTGCCCTAGGCCTAGAGAACATCTTTAAGGGAGGGGAAGAAGGATGGCTGGATGGCTGGATGGATGAGACGGTGGAAGGCTGAAGCCAGAAGCACCGCCCACCCCTGACTCCAGCTTCACTGCAGTACCTGCAGGACCAGGCCTAGGTATCTTTCTGCTGGTCAGCTGAGAAGTCTCCGAGGCACTGAAAGCCACAGCAGTCCAGGGGCAGCAGTGCCAGGGCCTCTTCTCACAGGCCTGGAGTGCCCGGACAAGCTGCAGAACCTGCTGGGCCAGACACTGCCCCACCCGGCCCCTCCTCCCCCTGCAGCATGAGGCTGGGGCCCCTGGAGTATGTCCTCTGAAGGCTTGGCCTCCCCTTGCTCTCCAGCCAAGTTTGTTTTGCCCCTACCAGCCAGCCCCTAGGGATCCCTGCCTGGAAATTTATGCCCAGGAGTGAGTCCCCATGCCCCAGCACTTCAGGCAAGCTTGGCTTCTAGATCCAGCTACTTTTTGATTGGCTGTGTGTCTTCTGGCAATCTCCTATCCCTCTCTGGGCTTTCATTTCCTTATCTATAAAATGGGGACAGTAGCAACTGGATTCTCCAGACATAGTATAACTTCACTGTTAGTAGTACTTTTCTGGCTTTGCTTAGGGTCTGCATCGTCTCCCAAGACCCTAGCTCCCTGACTGCCTGGGGGCCCACCAGCCACCCTGGGCACCCCTCTGGGGCAGTGGGTGGTGGGCTGGAGACAGAGGCAGCACCCAGGAACCAGCTGTAGCTCTTAGCCCGCTGCTCCCACCACTACCACCACCCAGCTCCTCTGCCTACTAATTGCAGGGTTGCAAGATGCCAGCTGCCTCCCAGGCCCCAGGTGGGTGCCTCCCAGTGGATCAAGGGCTCCCTGGAAGGCCTCCCAGTTCTCCTCCAGCCCCACAGACCCAGCTGCGCTGGGGTGGTCTCCACGGTGCTCAGACTCTCCTCTCCTGCTCTGGGAGGGGCCCAGAAAAGATGTAAACATAAAGCCTTCCTCAGGCTTTCGCATTTCCCAGGCTTCCCCCACACCAGAGAGGAGCATCCTGGGTCCCCCACCCCCGCTCAAGAACTAGCCATGGCTCCCCACTGCTGGACCAATAAAGTCTCGCTCCACATCCTGGTCCATGGTGGGTTTCAGACTTGCCCTTAAGCACGTTCCCCAGTGGCCTTGGTCTCAGGTCCCTGTTGCTCTAGGATGAAGTCCAGACAGGCCCCTCTCTCCCGCCCCCACTGGCTTCCCCAGCATCCTCTCCATGCCTGCCCCACGGCTGGAGTACCAGTGGCGTGGTCAGACAGGATGGCAGCACCACAGGGACTGGGGCGTTCCTCATCTGCTTGCACCGGGACCTCAAGCTCTGAAGGCAGGGGCCCCGCCTATGGGACCCTGAATCCCCTCCCCAACCCCACCACCAGGAAAGGAGGGGGAGTAGCATTCAAAGCACATGCACTGCCACCGGAGGTGGACCATGGCAGGATGAGGAAACCGAGGCCCAGAGAGGGAAGGAACCAGCCAGTAAATCACAGAACCAGGGTTCGAATTCGGGCAACTCCTAAGACCAGGTGTTCTCGGCTACAGCACTCAGCCCAGGTCTGAGCCTGGTTCAAAGCAGATGCTCTGTGACTGTTCAGGGAAAGGAGAGGGGGAGGGGAGAGTAAGGTAATAATGGTGTGAACCGCTGTCACCAAGCCCTCTTCTCTTGAGATCACTCAAGGTTCTTTCTCACCCAGCCCCTGACTTGAGGCTCTAACTTAGGCAGGTCTGAGATGGGACGCTCGTTACCTAGACGAGTTAAACTGAGGTACAGAGAGCCAAGTGGCTTATGCAGGGGCACCCAGCAACTACGTGTGAGGAATCTCCAGCTTATTTTAATAGGCTCATAATCGTTTACTCCTTTGATCTCCATTCTAATAACGAGAGCAGTCAAAGAGCTGTGGATTCTGACCCCTAACTAAGCATCACCTACCTGAGCCTCCGTTTCCACGTATGTAACACGGGGTGCCGTGGGGATTAGAAAGGACATTTGTCAAGCCCCTAGCATGGGCTTCAGCTCCCAGCGCTACTGTTGTTTGTCCACCTTTGTCCAAGGACACCCATCATATCTGTGTGGAAGACCAGTTGTCCAGGCGGGAAACGTGCCCTTGTCCACACTGGGGTGGGGTCCTCTGTCCAGGATCTGCCTCTGCCTGTCTGCCCTGCCACACTCAGCTGTCCCTGCTCTCCATCCCATCTCAGAAACCACCTGATCACCTTCCCAGCCGCCCAGGTATCCTAATTCCAGGACGGAATGGGGTTTAGGCGGTAACACTGGGAGAACAAAGGCATCTTTGTCTGTTCTTGGACCACCACCCCCTTCCAACCAACCCGCCCCATTGGCTGATAAACTGGAGTTAGGTGTGTAACAAAATCTCTTGGGAATTTGTCTGGTTGGGAGTCCCTTACCAGATAAAATTTATCTGATCCCCCAGTCCCCAAAGGGTAAACTGAGGAAGCCGCCAAGCTAAGGGGGAAAGGGTAGGGTCAGAAAAAAGAGGACCCCCGCCAGGCAGTCCGCCTCTGTTACCTCTCTGGATGCTCATGACACCCCAGTGAGGTGACCCCAGGTATCATCCCACCTTATAAGTGAGAAAACCAAAGTTGAGACCCTCAGGAGCTCCGTGAATCCGGGCCGTTGTTCTCTAGCAAGGATGCTGGTAACCACCGCCCAGCAGCTCCTGGTGTACTTTAACTGTAACTCACGCCCCTGCTCTGGCCTCCGGGGCCCTTGCAGGTCTGGATGGTGTCTGTGCACGGCTTCATCTACCACTCTCTCCCCATCGCTTACCATCCAGACCACTGGCCTCCTTTCTACTCTAAAACCCCAAGTCCGTTTCTGCCTCTGGGCCTCCGGGCACGCTCTTTCTTCTGCCTGCGTATCCTCCCCTAGCTTCACGAGCTACATAGATGTTCCCTCTCCTGTGTCCATGAACCTCCTTCTCAGTCCCTTGACGTCGATTTTTCCAGATGGTTTCTCCTGTAATTACCGATTTACTCACCTGGCTGGTGCTGACTTGCTAGCCTGTGGGTTCCCTAAGGCCTAGGATTTGGTTCTTACTAGTCACGTTCGTACCCCCGACACCAATGCCTGCCACATAGCAGGAGCTCACTAAACTTCGATGAATGAATGAATGAGTGAATGGGTGAATGAGTGCCCATGCTCCCTCCCAGGCCCCTGCTCTGGGCTCCCCAAGGCCAGTCCCAGAGGCTCAGGTCAGTCCAAGGCAGCAAAGAGATGTAGTTATAAACCAGGGCAGGCAAATGGACTGTGCAAAGTTTTTTGAGAGGAAACTCAAAGATACAGTGCTATTAAAAATTGATATTTCAATGAGATAATCCCTCTCCTAGGCTTTTAATTGATTGTCTAAAAAGCCTTCCTCTGTTGTTGTGCTTCTTTGTTTGCAGGGACCATTAATTTTTTTATGGACAATCAAACCCGGATAGACTGGAAGGGCCACCACACAACTGATTCAAAAACAGTCACCAAGGCGCCAGGGACACCCATCTGGGGGTCAACCAGGAGAGGTGATGTGGCCGTGGAGTTGGCTCTGGATTTGGGGAAGAGGAGAAGCCCCTGCACGTCCCGGGCATGCACGCGTGCGCGCGCGCGCGCACACACACACACACTCTCCCCCTCTCTCTCTCTCTCTCTCTCTCTCTCTCTCTCTCTCTCTCTCTCTCTCTCTCTCTCTCTCTCTCTCTCTCTCTCTCTTACACTTGCCCCTGGCTCAGTGAAGGGAGGAGAAACAGAAGATGAGGGCCCCAAGGGTGGGGGCAATGGCTGTGGGGGGAAGCCCTGCTCTGGGAGTTGGGATCCCTGGGTTCCCTCCCCCACCCCCGTGCCACTAGTGGCTGGTTCCCCACCATTCCTGGCCTCTGTTCCCCCATCTGTCCCTTGCAGGGTGGGGCTAGAAGCAGACAGGGAAGAGAAGGTGAGTGACTAGTTGGGACCTCCAGCTTCTGCTGTTTCACCTCTCTGAGCCTCTGTTTCCTCGTCTGTCCAGTGGAGTGTCACTGGCACCAGGTTCAAGGTGGGGACTCTGAGGGCCGTACAGAGAGCCAGGAAGGGCTGCTGGTGCTCACACTGTTGTTAATCTCAGCATTCTTCTCCTGGCCCTCAGGTCCGCACCCCTCTCCCCTGAGGCTGACTTTGACCACCTCCTTCCTCCTCCCTCCGGGATGGCTCTGAATCGGCCTCCACGCTCTGCTGCAAGGATTGTGGCTGTAGAGGTGTTCTGTGAGCACCTGTCTGCCTGGCCTCTGGCCAGATCTGCTTCTCTCCCGACCCCAGCCATCCACTCCATCAGCCTGACAGGCAGCCTCAGTGAGACCCCAGAGGGCCCCCAGCTGTAGAGCATCAAGCCGAGGCTGGGCTGGGCTGGCCGGGCCCCTGGCCCTTTCTTTTTTTTTTTTTTTTTTTTTAACATCTTTATTGGGGTATAATTACTTTACAATGGTGTGTTAGTTTCTGCTTTATAACAAAGTGAATCAGTTATACATATACATATGTCCCCATATCTCTTCCCTCTTGCGTCTCCCTCCCTCCCACCCTCCCTATCCCACCCCTCCAGGCTGTCACAAAGCACCGAGCCAATATCCCTGTGCCATGCGGCTGCTTCCCACTAGCTATATACCTTACTACGTTTGTTAGTGTGTATATGTCCATGACTCTCTCTCGCCCCGTCACAGCTCACCCTTCCCCCTCCCCATAACCTCAAGTCCGTTCTCTAGGAGGTCTGTGTCTTTATTCCTGCCTTACCCCTAGGTTCTTCATGACATTTTTTTTTCTTAAATTCCATATATATGTGTTAGCATACTGTATTTGTCTTTTTCTTTCTGACTTACTTCACTGTGTATGACAGACTCTAGGTCTATCCACCTCATTACAAATAGCTCAATTTCGTTTCTTTTTATGGCTGAGTAATATTCCATTGTATATATGTGCCACATCTTCTTTATCCATTCATCCGATGATGGGCACTTAGGTTGTTTCCATCTCCGGGCTATTGTAAATAGAGCTGCGATGAACATTTTGGTACATGACTCTTTTTGAATTTCGGTTTTCTCAGGGTATATGCCCAGTAGTGGGATTGCTGGGTCATATGGTAGTTCTATTTGTAGTTTTTTAAGGAATCTCCATACTGTTCTCCATAGTGGCTGAACCAATTCACATTCCCACCAGCAGTGCAAGAGGGTTCCCTTTTCTCCACACCCTCTCCAGCATTTATTGTTTCTAGATTTTTGATGATGGCCATTCTGACTGGTGTGAGATGATATCTCATTGTAGTTTTGATTTGCATTTCTCTAATGATTAATGATGTTGAGCATTCTTTCATGTGTTTGTTGGCAGTCTGTATATCTTCTTTGGAGAAATGTCTATTTAGGTCTTCTGCCCATTTTTGGATTGGGTTGTTTGTTTTTTTGTTGTTGAGCTGCATGAGCTGCTTGTAAATTTTGGAGATTAATCCTTTGTCGGTTGCTTCATTTGCAAATATTTTCTCCCATTCTGAGGGTTGTCTTTTGGTCTTGTTTATGGTTTCCTTTGCTGTGCAAAAGCTTTGAAGTTTCATTAGGTCCCATTTGTTTATTTTTGTTTTTATTTCCATTACTCTAGGGGGTGGGTCAGAAAGAATCTTGCTGTGATTTATGTCATAGAGTGTTCTGCCTATGTTTTCCTCTAATAGTTTGATAGTTTCTGGCCTTATATTTAGGTCTTTAATCCATTTTGAGCTTATTTTTGTGTATGGGCTGGCCCTTTCTTAAGTGCCTTGCCCATGAGCCGGCCTCCCTCACTCCCTCTCTGCTGCTCCATGCTCCTGACACCTCTTTTCTGGAAGGGAGAGACTGGCCAAGTAGGGCCATCTTCCTGGGTGTGTGGCTTGTGCAGTCACACAGGGCCTCGTACTTTGAAGGACCTTGTGTTTGGTTTAATGCTCTGTTGTCGGTGTCTTGAAATTACTAATAATTTTACAAGGAGTCCCACATTTTCGTTTTGCACCAGGCCCGGTAAATTTTGTAGCTGGTGTTGCTGTCAAGGGACAGACCTGCTTCAGGAAATGGCCAGAGGGTGGGTCCCCAGAGCAGAGCCCCTACCTTTAACCATCACTCGTCCCATCCAGAGGACTGGCCTTATCCCTCATCTTCCCTTCCTCACGTTCCCCAGATCCCCCAGCTCAGAAGCCCTGTGGCTCCCATCTCCTCCCTATGGGGGCTCTGAGCGGGGAATGACTTCTCCAGGCATCTCTACGGGAGGGGATTCTAGGGAGGGTGTCTTTTCTACGGGGAAAGCAAAGGGGCTCTCAAATCCATATGTTCCCTCCAGACTGGTACCACTTTCGTCAAGTGGAAGCATGGAAACCACAGAACAGATGAGACATGAATTCATTTAAACGATCTGTAGAATTCATAATAGCCCTCAGTCACCATGGTTTTTTTTTTTCTCCAGGCAACAGATATTAAAGGTACAACGGCTTTGACCTTTTATAGGTGTTGGAACATTTTCCTCCATCAATGTGCATCCTTAGATGGTAAAAGGGTAGAAATCCCTGCAGAGCAAACTGGCAAAATGCAGCTAAAACAAAGACGGGTCACTTTTAGAAACCTGTCCTAAGGAAGGCTGTAAGCCTGTGTAATATAGAAGCGTGGGTACTAGTATTTAGCCACACAGCGCTCATTGTGGCGTTGTTTACAAGAGCAAAAACAGAGACAGCTAAACAGCCGGTGGTCAGGGGCTGGTGAAATTCATGACAGCACATTTCTCCAGGGGGATGCCGGACAGTCAGCAAGATGAAGCTCGTTAAAGAAAAGGGAGTGAGTAAAAAATCAGATCTGAATATAGCATACAATGCCGGCTTGGTTTTCTCTCCGTTTGTGTGGAAGAACTGACACCACAATGTTAGTGTCGGGGTCGTTATTTTTCTTCTTTTTTATCCCTGACTCTCCTGGCTCCTGGTGGCCAGTCGCCAAGGAGTCAGGGACACGACTTTCTGAGGATCTCTTTTATCTGTCCCTTGCCATCACCCTTTCTCACTACCTAAGTCAGACCACCTCTCTCCTGTAAGACTTGCCTTCGCTTCCTGTCTTGCTCCCCACAATTCCATTGAGACCCCTCCATGTATTCTCTAAGGGCAGCCAGAAGGATTTTTGCAAAATGCAAATTGGATCCTATCCCCTTCCCCGTTTAAAACCCTTGACTAGCTCCCTATTACTCTTAAGATGGAGACCAAACCCTTGAACTGGCCGTCAAGACTCTGCATAGCCAGCCTCACTGAGCACCGTGCATCCCCATCTTCCTCTGCATTCCAGCCACTCGGGCCTCCTCCCACGCTCTTATACAGGGCAGGCTCTCTTCAGCCAAAGGACCTTTGCACATGGCAGTTCCCCCAACTCAGAACACTCTGCCATCCCTCTCCACCACATTAACACACCCTTTTGCTTTCACCTTAAGAATCACTTCCTCAGTAAAAGCCTTCCCAGGCAGGTCAGGTGCTGCCCATACCTCTTCCAGCACCCTGTAGCCCCTTTCCCTCTCTGCCCTCATGAGTTGCACCTGCAACTGTGGAGTTCTTAGATCCACGCCTATCGCTTTTACTAGACTAAGAACTCCTGAGAGGCAGGCTGTTCTTGTCGACCACCGTGTCCCCAGTGCCCAGCGCCTGGCACAGAGTTAAGTGCTCAGATGTTTGTTGAATGAATCAGCGAATCCATGAGGGAGGGAAGGCTGACCTGACCACGCGGCCTCCCTTTACTGCTGGCTGCCATGCCTGTCCAGGGAACAGCTTGTCAGTCCTGCTAGTAGCATATGACACATGTGCTCAGGATGGCAGCCCAGAGAGAACTGCCTAGAGAGAGCCATGTGCTGGGAGATGGGGCTGGAATGTCACCTCCTTCCTGAGAGCTGCTCTCTGCATCCATCGGAAATTGCCCCTTGCCCAGCCTCCTTGGAAGGAAGCAGAGGGAGCAAGGGGGCCCCACCTCCTTCTTCTCCACCCCCCTCTTAGTTAGTCCCCTTTGATGTGAAGGTTCCTGGGGAGGCTGGTTTGTGTCACTGTCCAGCTGAGGGAGGGAGACAGATCAGGGCCTCATCTTGACTGGCGAACTGGCCCAGATCTCAGTGCTCCTGTACAGCAAGTGGAGGGGCGCCAGCCTGTCACCGACAACATTTGAAAAGAACTCACCAATCTGATGGCTACGGTAAGGTTGCCTGGGATTCTGGGGATTCCTCCCAGCTCCAGATTTCATCTCCTCTGGCTCTGGCTCTGTCAAACCTGCCCTTTTCCCAAGAGCAGACCTGGGGGTATGGGAGGAGTGAGGACTTTGCTGGAGGCCCCCCTGGGAGACCAGCATGGACAAGGATCCCCATCCTTCTAGGTTATGTCAAGGCCCCAAAAAACAGAGACTTCATGGTCTCCAGTTCAAGTCCGGGCATGGCTACATCATCGTGGACAAATTCTTTTTTTTTTTTTTTTTTTGCGGTACGCGGGCCTCTCACTGTTGTGGCCTCTCCTGTTGCGGAGCACAGGCTCCGGATGTGCAGGCTCAGTGGCCATGGCTCACGGGCCCAGCTACTCCGCGGCTTGTGGGATCTTCCCGGACTGGGGCACGAACCCGTGTCCCCTGCATCGTCAGGTGGACTCTCAACCACTGCGCCACCAGGGAAGCCCCTGGACAAATTCTTCTACTTACTGGGCTTCAGTTTTTCTACCTGTGCAATGAGGATTGCGACATCTACTCGAGGTTGCTGCAATGAGGTTCAGTAAGCTCGGATGGCATTTCCCCAGGTGTGGACTCACACCACCATGGCCAGTAGAATGATGGGAGTCACACTCCACACACTCCACCATGGGATCGTGCTACGCATAAACGATTCTGTGTTCATTTTTCTTTTCATCCTCTGACAGTTTCAAGAAGGTCTCAGACAGGTGGAAGTGTAGGTTCAGCGTTTATCTAACACTTGCTAAACTCCTTTTTAACAAAAGCCTTGGAGTTAGCTTTCTAGGCAGCAGTGTTAGCCAGCACACATTTAATGCATTTGTTTTATTTTTCAAGGTATTTTATTTATGTAGTTTGCTCTTGAAGCAAATAGAAAAATGTGAGGTGATTTAAAGAAAGGCACTGAGCAAATAATAGCACAGGAGACGCTTGAATCTGGGAAAAATCACGAAGTGGCTAGGGCTTGGGAAATATTGTTCCAGCACAGGCGAAAGTACTTTGGGTGAAAATACTTTGAAAACTGTCAAGTGATGTACAAACAGGAGTGTGGGCGAGGGACCAGAAGGGTCAACACCAGAGAAGGGCTTTGGGTTTCCTGGGGGTAAATCTTGGGCCTGAGTATATTATTAATGATTCAAAACCCAGTAACGGGTGATAATAGCTCTCCCTCCATTCTATACACCAGGCACTGGGGAGATGCTTCCACCGATGCTATTTTACCTAACTCTCATTGTTCCCATTTTAGGGGGAGGAAATTGAGGCTCCAAATGGTGAAGGGTCTTGCAGCACATCTGGGATCGACCCCCACGTGCTTCCCTGCCTCTGTCCTGAGTGAGGATTTTCAAGTACCCCCTCCCAGCGGGACGCCTGGGACAGGCCCTGAGGCCTGGGCTGCGCTCAGCACGGGAGAGGTAATATATCGGGGTGTAACTCCTCACAGAGCACTGTCCCCACACCCTCCCCGCCAAAAGAGTCCCATTGGAGGGTGGAGGTTATGGGAGGAGTAATCACTTGTTAGACTTGGCACTTCTTAGACTTGGCACTGAAAGCACAATCCATAAAAGGAACAATAATAATTTGGACTTCATTGAACTTAAATTTTACTTTGTGAAAGACCCTGTTAAGCGGATGAAAAGACAAGCTACAGACTGGGAGAAAATATTTGTAAACCACAAAAGGTGCTTTACATATTCGCCGAGTCCCAGCCCGAACCGATTTGTAAATCCACAAAAGGACTAGTATCCGGAATATATAAAGAACTCTCAAAACTCAACAATAAAAAGGCAAATTATCAAATTAGAACATGGGCAAAAGACATGAGCAAACATTTCACTGAAGAAGATACACAGATGGCAAATAAGCACATGAAAAGATGTTCAACATTAGCCAGCAGGGAAATGCGAATTAAAGCCACAATGAGATATCCCTACACACTTATCAGAATGGCTTGAAAAAAAAAAAAAGAAAAGTGATAACAACAGCAAATGCTGGCAAGGATGTGAAGAAATAAGGTCATCATACATTGCTGGTGGGAATGTAAAACGATACAGCCACTCTGGAAAACAGAGTGGCAGTTTTTAAACTAAACATACAATTACCATATGACCCAGTAGTTGCACTCCTAGACATTTATCCCAGAGCGGTAAAGATTTATGTTCACACAAAAACCTATACATGAATGATTATAGCAGCTTTATTCATCACAGTCAAAAACTGGAAACAACCCAGACACCCTTCAGTGAGTGTGCAAAATAAACTGTGGCACATACGTTCCGTGGAATACTATTTGGCAGTGAAAAGGACAGAGTAATGATACTTGCAACAGCTTGGATGGATCGCCAAAGGATTATGCTGAGTGAAAAAAAAAGCCAGTCCCCAAAGATTATGTACTTATGATTCTAATTTTAAAACGTTCTGGAAATGACCAAACTATAGAAATAGAGAACAGATTAGTGGTTGCCAGGGGTTAAGGAGGGGTGAGAGGGGGAGGGAAGTGAGTTTGGCTATAAAAGGGCAACAGGAGGGATCTTGTGTGATGGAAATGTTCTGTATCTTGACTGTTTCAATGTCAACGTGCTCGTTGTGATATTGTACTCAGTTTTGCAAGATGTCACATTGGGGAAACTGGGTAAAGTCTCATGGATTCTCTCCGTATTACAACTTACAACTGCATGTGAATCTTCAAATATCTCAAAATAAAAAGTTTAATTAAAAAAAATTTGGATGACAAGACTGCAGACAGAGAGTGGATTGGGCAAAAATTAGGAGAATGAGAGAATGAAGAAGTTTCAGAAACCCCACTCCAGACAAGATGATTTTTTATTATGAACACTCTTTTGGTGCTTGCTGTTGGCCAAAACTCCTCCAAAGGTTACTGGTGGTGAAAAGACTTTGCTGTGATGGATCAAGTGCTGGGGGCTTTATGAGCTGTGGTTTGAAGCAAAGCAGGTGGGCTCAAATTTGGAAGGTGCATGGGGGAGGTCAGGAGGTCAAGACCCAGGCCAGCTTGGCTGGCAGGGACAGGTCGAGCACGTCCACCTCCTCCCCTGGCCGCGTAAGACTGGTTAGCTCAAGCCCACGGCAGAGGCTGCTGGGAGTCCCTGGGGCTCCCTTGGTGGCCACGGCATGACAGTGACCTCTCTGGGAAATATTCAGGGGAAGAGAAACAGCCCCCTAAGAAGTTCCGTGGGCAAGACTAGGCCAGGCTGAGGCCCAGTGTCTAGGAGGCAGGGGCATGGACTCCATGGGTGAGTGCTGTGGTCCTTGGGCCCTAGATAGCTTGGAGGAAGCTTCTCTAGAGTGGGGTTTCCTTTGAGGAAACCTGGACAAGGGTTGGACTGGGAGGCATTTTCATTTTTTAGGATTTCAGTTGTTTAGGTGTGGCTTTTTTTTAGTTTTGTATATTTGGTGTAAAGCAGTGGTTAGGGTGCATTAGAATCACGTAGGGGCTTGTTAAAACGCAGATTTCTGGGCACCACTAGAGATTCTGATTTTGCAGGTCTGGGCTGGGGCAGGGAATTTGCATTTCTAACAAGTTTCAAAGTGATGCTGATGCTGACCCTTCACTTTGCAAACCACTGGTGTGGAAGGGTGCAGACAAGAAAACCAGTAGGGTGACACAGTCCCTCCTGTGGGGAGGCCCTAGGCAAAGTCCTCATCCCTGCCTGGCACAGCTGGGGAGGCCTGTGGTTTGTGATTCCAGCAGGGCCATGACAGGACACCTGCGCAGGACTGAGGGGCAGTGAGGAGAGTGTGTGTGCTCGGAGGTGATGGAGGGCAACGGGGCTGGCACTTGAGGGCAAAGTCTCGGGGTGTGGGGGGGAGGTAGGATGGGAGTACTGGGTGTTTTGAGGGCGGTGAGGAGGCCAGGGGAGGAAGGGGAGGCTGCAGACTGCTAGGGGAGCTGACAGGCTAGGAGAGAGGCGCGCACGAAGCTTCAGGATTGTGCGGGGGTGGGTGGGGCGATAAGGATGTCACTGGGGGTCCTGGCTAGGCTGTGGACGGCCCCGGAAGTCCTGTAGGGGATAGGGGAGCAGTGGATGTGTGTATGATTCCTGTAGAAGTTGTCGGGGTGGTGGTTGAGATCTGGAGGCTGGGAGCTGATGTCGTGTTCAGCTTTCAGGGGCTGAGAGGCGAAGTGAGATTGGAATCTGGGGCCCAGGCAGGGGCGGTGAGGCTGAGCCGGGGTACCGAGGGCTACCTGAAGGGGCCGCGGAGGCGAGCTGGGGATGGGGACGGGGGTTGGTTGGGGGACGGGGAGGGAAAGGAAGCCGGGACGGAAGCGCTTGTCCCTCGGCTCGGAGGAATACGGCGGGGGCGGGCCGCCCAGGGTGGGAGTGCCGCGCCGTAGGGGCGGGGCGGGGCGGGGCGGGGCGGAGTGGCTGGAGCCGGGCTGCAGGGCAGCGCCGCCGAGTCCCAACCCGAACCGAGCTGGGCGGCTGCACCTCCCTCGCAGTCCCCACCCGGCGCCGGGCGCCGCCGCCGCTGCCGCCGCCGCCCCGCCGGCCGCGCCGTGACGCGGGCATGAGTCTGGCCCGCCGCCCGCCGAGCCAGCGCCCCCAGCAGGGGCCGCGGCGCCCAGGTAACTAGGGGGGCGCGAGGAGGGGAGGGACCTTAGGCCGCGCTGGAACTCTCGAGACCCTCGGCTACTCCAGCCTGAGAACTCTCCAAGCCCGTGGGACCTTCCTACCCTGTGGGGGGCCTCAGGGGTCCACCTCCAAAAGCCAGCCCGGCCCCTGAAAACTACCCCCTGAGCTCCACCTACCCCCAGCTCTCCTCTCCAGGGGAGCCCAGGTCGGGGCCTGACCTCACGCCTACCCCACACTCACTCATCGGAGGAGCCCAGGTCCCTGTACTCCCTGGCCCTGGGCCTGCCATCCCGAAGAGGCATAACCCAGCGCATCACAGCCCCCATCCTCCTCCCACCCTTCCTGCTCCCATGGCCCATGCTCTCTCAAACCCCACCCCCAAATTCCAACACTTTCTCCATCTGCCCCCGTACTGCCCACCCTACCTGCAAATGGTTCCTACCCTACAACTTAAAGGAGGAGCCAGCTGCCTCCTTTCCTTGATTCTTCTTCCCTGGTCCTGGGGTCCTGTCCACTTTCTCTCCCAGGACACCCAAAGCCCTGCTTCCAGTTAAATGCTTTCTGTCACTGCAGAGGTGTACGAGCGGAGCCTGTGCACCTGGGTGATGTGGGCAGAGCAGGGCCTCTGTTCAGTCTCCCTGTCCCCAGCCGTGGGTGCGTGGCAGTTGCCAGGAGACTTGGATGGAGCGTTTCAGGTGTAGGGGGCTGAGAGTCAAGGGCAGTGACAAGCCTGGCAGGGTTCACAGCAGCAGTTCGAGGCTGGGCTTATTTATTTAGTGCAGATTCCTTTCTTGCCCCTTTTAGGGGATGTGGCTCCAGTGCAGGCCATTCCTGTTCCCCACCTGGGATGGGTCTCAGGAGCTGTGTCCCCTCCCGCCCAGTTGCCTGCCCCTCTGAGCCTGGGCACTGGCTACTTCTAGCTCTTCCCTCTCAGGCAGGGCAGCAGAGCTGGGCATGACCTCATCCAACAACCGAGGCCAAGGTGGGGCCACCTGGCCAGGCCTGGACACAGTGTCAGCAGTGCTGTCTTCTCCCGGGATCAGCTTTGAACCAAACCGTGGGTCTGGGGCCCAGGGAGGTGGGAACCCACTGCTGCTCACACGTCTCTGGAAGTTGAGCTGGGTCTGACCAGGTGGATATTGATGGTGGTGGGAGAAAGGATGAGGAGAACAAGTCCTGGAAATAATTATGTTTTCAGTCCCCAAATACCGAGCACCTACGCCACACTAGGCACCATTCTAGGTGCTGGGATGGAGCCATTAACTAGACAGACACAGGCTAGCCATCAGGAAGCTGATGTTCTAGGGCGCTGTAGGAGACAGAGAGTGGCCGAGTAGCAAATCAGCAGATGAAGAGGCAAACCCTATAGTGATATAGGGGGACAGTAAAACTGGGTGTTGCGATAGAGGCTGATTGGGGAGCTCCTTTGGCCAGCATGGTCTGTGAAGACCTCTCTGAAGTGACGGTCTTTGAGCTGAGACCTGAATGATGCAGTAGAATGAACCTTGGACCATCTGAGGGAATAGAGTTTTAGGCAGGGAACAGCAAGTGCGGTGATCCTGCGTGGGTAGGAGTTAGGCATGTTGAAGAACAGAAAGAAGGCCAGCCCCGGGGGAGATGAGGCTGGACGGGTGGACAGGCAACCTGGAGAGAGCGGAGTGGCAGTGGTGTGGAGACACAGCACCACTTTCCTAACTGGAGGGCTGTTCAGATGTCCTCTCCTCCCGCCAGTCTTCTCTGCCCAGTTCTTTTTTTTTTTAATAATTAATTCATTATTTATTTTTGGGTGCATTGGGTCTTCGTTGCTGTGTGCGGCTTTCTCTAGTTGCGGCGAGCGGGGGCTACTCTTCGTTGCGGTGCGCGGGCTTCTCATTGCGGTGGCTTCTCTTGTTGTGGAGCACGGGCTCTAGGCGCATGGGCTTCAGTAGTTGTGGCTCGTGGGCTCTAGAGCGCAGGCTCAGTAATTGTGGCTCATGGGCTTATTTGCTCCACAGCATGTGTGATCTTCCTGGACCAGGGCTCGAACCCGTGTCCCCAGCATTGGCAGGCGGATTCTTAACCACTGCGCCACCAGTGAACCCCCACCCCGTTGGTTTTTGATCTGTCTTTGCCACCCATCTTGGGACCTGCAGTGTTTCAGGTGGTGGTTGCTTGTGGGGATTTGCATAGGTGGAGGTCAGGGGTGGGGCCGTCTGGGGAGGGGATGACCTCCTCCTGGCCCCTGATAATAATCACACAGGGGTAGAGAAGACCAGGCAGGTGATGCGAAATGACCCTCACGCCAGAGAGAATCCCGCCAATGGGATCTTTGCGGGGGTTGGAGACAGCGAGCCGTCAGTGAGACGGTGTCCAAGTGTCCAGGTAGGGCTGTCCCTGAAGCCCTGATAAGATCCGATCTGTCATGGGGTGGGGAGGCCCAGCCAGGCAGGCAGCCGCTCCTGCTCAGTCATTGGTTGCCAACAGCAGCGGGTAGCGTTTGTTCTGGAGCCAAAGCCTCCAGGCAGAATCGAGGTGCAGGGAGGGGTGCTTAGACGGCTGCCACATAGGGCAGGTGAGCAGGGGGCCGCTCCCCACCCCTCTGCTGGGCACCAGGGAGTCTCATGCCCCCTCCGCACAGGACACCTGCCCTTCCTGGGAGAGGGGGGCTCCTCCTCTTTCTGGAGGAGCCAGCGGTGGCCTGGTCCAGGGCGGGGACGATCTCTGGTTGAGCAGCTGCTTCGATGCCAGGTTGGGAGGAGGAACGGGGGTCCCTGCTCCCTACCGCAGTGCTGAGGGGGCTGCTGGGCATCCTGCGTAGCCCCTCTGGGTGCTCAGAGCCAACCTTGCACACCTGAGACCACAGGCCCTCTCCAGTTATCAGGGCCTTTTCCCCTGCTCTAGGCTCGTGAGAGGCAGAGCTGGTGGTTGTTCAGGAGTGATGGGGAAAGTGGCCCCAGGTGCAGCAGGGCGGGGGCTGCCTTCCCAGTTCCTGGCCTGCTGAGCTCAGCTGCTCTCCGTCCCTTGATGCCGCATTGGGTCCGCACAGGCTCAGCCTGGGGGCCATTTCTGTTGCTTAACACAGTGCAGTCCCTTTGGGGCATGGGTTGGCTCTGGGTGCCCCCTCTCACCTTGTCCCCATTGCCCATCAAATCTGTGAGTCTACCTATTGGCTCTTCCCCCTCTCTCCCTCCTCCCCAGCTCCCCTTTGCTCTACCACTTTGGGCCCCAGCGTGGGTCTTGCTCTTGCATATTCATTAGGGACTGAGTAAGGTCAGCACCACCTGTGACTCCAGGCCAGTGTGGGCTCCCAGGCCCTTTGACACCCAGGCTTCCCCTGGAAGGTTGCTCTTCCCAGTGGTTTGTCTCTGTGGGTTTATTGCTAGGGCATGGGGTGTGGGACTGTGGACAGACATGGCACAGGTGCTCCTGAGAGCTTGGTGATGGCAGTCACTCAAGGGGTGCTGCTGAGAAGGTAACTGGTGGAGCCAGGAAGGAGCAGGCCTGCACTGGGCAGGTGGAAGGCTGAGTTAGGGTGCTTTCACAGCCCTCGGCTGGGCAGCAGCTCTCGCAATAAAAACAGCCCTTGGGGTTTTCAAGGCAGAAGCTCTGGGTCCAACGTGGGCAGGCAGGTGCCTCATAGATTCATTTCCTCATTTAAAATAGGTGGATTTATCCTCATTTTTTTTTTTAACTGATGGGGAAATTGAGGCGCTGAGGAGTTAAATGGCTTACGCGGGACCACCTGCCAGTTCGATTCATGTTCCTGGCTGGGCCACGTCTATGGCTGCCTTGGATGAACCCAGGGGCCTCGCTGTAGGTGTGTTCTGAAAGGGGCCTTCCACGCTGTGGCCCCTCAGCCAGCAGCCAGCCAGCTGGCACCTTGGAGGGGACTTTTACGGAGCTGGTCCTCGCTGTGGGGACAAGGCAGCCCCAGCTGGTAGAGGCAGAGCTGGGAAAACTTACTCTTCTTTGAGTGCCAGCACCCAGGTATGGCAAGGATGTTGGGGGTCAGTACTAGGGAGGGTACCCCACGCTAGACCTTATAGGAGGAAAGCAGACCACTTGGGTGTGGAAGGGTCTTGGCCCCCAGGGAGCTGGGAGAGAGCGAGTTGATGGGCAGGGAGGCCACTGAGGGGTGCTGAAGAGGCTCTTGGGGTACAAGGGGCATAGGGAGCACTACCGTCTGTCCCTCTGCCTGTTTTCGTGTGCTCACTGGGGTAGTCACATCTATTCCTTGTTAGGGACTCGACAGGCCTCCAGAAGATTAATTAATGCCAAGCTGCTGGCAGCTCCAGCAGGATGCTTGCCCCAGGGCCCTGTCCTGGCAGCACAGATGCCCAGCTGACCCCAGAAATACTGCTCCATTCCCACCCAGCAATCCTGGAGACACGGGGGGCCATGTTGCTGGCACAGCCCTGCCTCTGAGCCTGGATGGCAGAGAAGGCTTAGGTGGTGGCAGGCCGCCAGAGCCATGTGGCAGGGCATTCCACCCGCAGGCCTGCCTCCATCTCCCACTCTGGAACTTATTTGTCCCTGGCTGAACCATGGGCTTGCTGTGTGACCTTGGCCGTGCTGCTTATCCCCTCTGGGCAGCTTTCTTTTCCCCAGCTGTAAAATGGTGTAGAATGGATGTTGGACTGGGTCATCACTGAGACACCTCCCCCCTAAGTCTGAGTCTTCGTTATCTGGTAATCTGCCTGATTCTGAGAGCCCCTGACGGCACCCCTTTTCCCGATGCATATTGGCTGCCCCTGGGTGCCCCTCAGTGTGGTCCAGCTTTGTCCTCTGCCCCAAGCCCAGGTGATTGCTAGTTCTCCATGTAATTAACTCCTGCCTATGCTCAGGATGTGGGGCACCGCAAGTCCTGGCCAGACCCAGTGCCCTCACAGACCAGCCTGACCTTCCCAGCGCCAGGGCGAGGTGACTGCTTCCACAGTGGCCACCTCCAGCCTGCCCAGCACATTCCTCAGGCTTATCTGAGAGCCCGCCCCACTGGACTCTGCCCTCCCACCCAGGAAGCAGCACCCAGACGAGCTGCTGAAGAGTTCCAGGGGCAGAGAGCAGGGCCTGAGTGGGCTTGAGGTGACGATTCTCAGCCTCTTGCCTGGAGCTGAGGAGAACCAGGTATAGAACGGGGTGGGGCAGAGGGATTGGGGGGTCTGCTGAGACTGACAAGGGAAGTTGTCTAACCTCGGGGAGCATGGGTCCCAGAATCTGTGCCATCTCCCAAGAGCCCCATCTCTGGGAAGGCTTTCCCGTGTGGAGCCTCCTGTGCACAGGAGGGGGGCCTGCTCTAAGTCTACCCCTAAGTTGTAGCAGGAGATAGGGCCCGACAGCAGCTCGGGGCCACCTCCTTTCCTCTGCCCGCACCTCCACAGCAGGAGCCGGAGCCAGTCCTCCCAGGAAGGGGTTAACCGCCAGCCCCAGCCGTGAGGGAGGGGACTGGGCTGGACCATTTTCCTCGTAGCAGCCTCCACCTCGGTTTTCCTGAATGGTTCTGTCGTCCTGGGGTGGGGAGGGAAGGGAAGGAAGAAGGGCGGGCTGAGGGAGGAAGGGAGGGAGGAGTGTGGGAAGAGGAAGGAAGAAAGAGCGAGACAGCCAGGGGAAGAGAAAGATGTCACTGTGTAATCTCCCTGTCAGTTTTACTTCCAGCAGGCTCCGGGCGAAAGAGCTGCTAAAACAATGCTGAGGCAGCCCCGACGGAGTATCTCGAACAGGTGATCGGAGGAGCCGGGAAACCGAGGCCACCTGGGCATCCCTCCCCTCGCCTGGGCCGGCCAGAGCCTCAAAGACGGTGGAGAAACCATGGCGACCAATTTCAACGACATCGTCAAGCAGGGCTACGTGAAGATGAAGAGCAGGAAGCTCGGGGTGAGCCACCTCCAGGGGGCCCTGCCAAGGAACTTGGGCTGGCGCCTGGTGGCGTGTCCGGGGTGTGCGGCTGCCCGCCTGTGGCCCGGCATCGTGCATTGCTGGTCTCGAGGCTTCTGGCCAGCGGGCTGCCCAGCATGTGCCTGGGCCCGGCTCTGCCTGCTGCAGCTCCCGCCCCAGCCGGGCTGGCTGGCTGGCATCCCAGCGGCTGGGCCAGCGGTGGCAGCCGATGGGCAGGCGGCTCCCCTGCTATTGTTGAAGTTGTCGCCAGGGCAGCGGCTGGAAATGCCGGGCTGTGTCCGAGCTGAGACCGGTTTCTCACTTCCCCTTGCCATCACCTCCTCGTTTCCTTCCTCCCCTCTCCTGGCCTCTTTGCTTTTAAGTACCTCATCTCCCCTGCTTCCCATTGCTTTCTGTGTACGGGCGTTTATTTATTTATCTTTGGTGGTTGCTTTTCCAGTTAAAAAAAGCATTTGAGAAGGAGAGTGGTTGGTTGCTGGGGGGAGGGCAGTGGTGGGAGGGGTGCAGAAGCCGGTGTTTACGTGGTTTATGAGAGAGAACCTGGCTGGGCTGGATGGCCCGTGGCACTGGGACAGGCTGCTTTCCTCCCAGGTGTTGGAGGTGGCTGGGGGCTTGGAGGGCCTGTGGAGATGAGGCCTCAGACACACCTCTGCTGGGTGTGCACCCTCTCCCACCCCGTACGGCTGGAAACCGCCCAAAAGGCATGAGCAGGGGCCCCGGGGACCAATTTAATAATCTTGGTGAGATTGTCCCGAGAGCGGGCTTTATTCCCGGACCCTCCTCCCTCCTCCAGTGAGGGGTCTCCCCAGTAGAAAGAAAACCCTGGCGACTGAGGTGGCCCAAGTCTTGTGTTTTACCTGGGTCCCCTGCCCTTCCGTTCCCCCCTCCCCCATGGCCTTGATGGGGTGGGGGGATCCGACCGCTCAAGGCTTCCTGGCTCAGCTGAGTGGGGTGGGGGAGGAGCAGGGCTCTGATACTCAGCTTCCCTGCCTGCGAACCAGACAGAGCAGGACTGGCCTTGGAGCAGGGCGGTTCCTGCACCTCCTTCCCCTCCTGTGCCCTCAACCCCCAGGGCCCCTGCGGGAGGCTCTTCTGTCCCGGCAGGAGGCGGCCGCTTAGCTGGTGGGCATGTTTGGGGTCTTAACTGGATTTGGACTGTATCCCAACCTGGGCCGTGGTGGCCATCGGCCACCTTGTTCGTGCCCTGAGAGAAGGATGGAACCCACTTTGCGCACAGAACAAGGAGAAGAACTAAGGCTGAGGTGGGGAGGCAAGGGGGTGGGGGCCCAGGTTCTAGTGTGGTGACTCGTTCCTGAGGGCCCAGACCTGTCAGGTCCCCAGGAGCCAGCTGGGCTGCGACCCTGTCCAGAGCAGAGCTTCCCAGGAAGGCAAGCCACTTGGGGTGGCCGCTTGGGCTCAGAACCAGGCCTGTTCCAGGGGCAGGCCTGGGAACCCATGGTGGGCACAGTCAGGGGGACGGTTTAGGGGCTGGGGCGTGGCCAGGCCTGGTCTGGAATCGCTCGCACTCAGGGAACCCGGCTTCCCCCTGCAGACCTGCCGTGAGGGGCTGCGGCCACCCAGCTGCTCTTGTCCCGGGGCAGCCATTCTTGCCTCAGCCCACAGAGGCGAGGCGGTAAGGGGTGGAAGAGATCAGGAGCAGATCGTCCTACCTGCCAGGGCTTTCCTCCCAAGGCAGAGCTCTGGCAGAGTGTTTCTGAAGCGCTGATCAAAGACCTATGAGAAGTGGGGAAGGAGGGCTCTTGAGCGCAGTGGCTCCCTGGGGCTGTGTGTGTGCGTGCTGCGTGTGCGTGCTGCATGTGTGTGTGTGTGTGTGTGTGTCCTGTAACCAGGCAACCGGAGTGCTCAGGCCCCCAGGACTTCTGCCCCTGCCTCTGCAGACAGCATGGAGCCCATCCTGGCAGGGCATATCTGGGTCGGCAGCATTCCTGCATTCATCCATCAATCCATCCATTCATTCACGGTCCCTTCATATTATCATTCACTTGTTCAGCAGAGGTCTGTTAACGAAGCGACTGGGATGTGAGGATTCTGAGAATAAAATATAGTCTCTGCCCTAAAGGAGCTCCCCAGCTGAGAGCTGAGGCCTGCTGGGGTTTAGGTGGATAGACCAGGGGCTGAGCCAGGGTCATGGGGGCAGGGACAGACATGTCTCCTAGTCTCAGGGGCCAGAAATAGCCTGGTTGTGAGTAGCTTCTTGGGATGGGGACTGCCTGAGCCCACCGCACCCCAGGATCCTGCCTGCCGAGGACCTGGTACCCACACAGCAGGGCAGAGAAGGGGAGGGGGCTTGAGCCTGTGGCCCAGAGGCCCCTTCGCCTCCTCTGCTCTGGGCCCCTCAGTCTCCCCACTGTTTGCCAGTGAGAGGAGCACTGGAGATTCCCGGGGAATGGCTCTGCCAGGCTTCTGGAGTGCTTGCTGAAAGAGGAGGTACATCCCAGCCAGACTTTGGGCTGGAAGAGAGCCTAAGGTGGGAGGGAGGGGGCCATGGGAGGAAGAGTCAGCAGCCCAGGCAGGTGGCTAGGGCCACCCCTTTGTGGGGGGTTGTCTGACAAGCCAGCTTGCCCCTTAGCCCCGGAGAGTGGTTGGCTTCCTGCTCCCTGGCTCTTGCCTCTTGGATGGAGTCCGTGAAGCTACAGAGAATTGGGGTGGATTTAGGTACGGGCAGTGGTTGGGACAAGGAGGGAACCTTGCCCGGGAAGGCACCGTGCTCTGGGGTAACCCCAGTTTCTTGGCTCTGCCCCTTGATCTCTGAGAGCCTCTGGTTTCCCAGCTGGAACAGGGAACTAACCCTGATTCCCTACACTCCAGGGTTGGTCAGAGAATGAGAAGAGAGGGTTAGTGAAAGGTCCTAGAGACAAGAGGGGGTGTTACCCACATCAAGAGCCCTCCCCCGGCTCTAAGAACAAGGGCCACGGTGCTTTGCAGGCTGGGACCGGGCAAGGGCCTAATCCCTGTCCCCGCAGCACTGCCTCTGTCGTGGCGGGTGCTCCTGGGGCCCTGGGCAGAACCTTAGCGCAGCGGGCTCCCAGGACAGCCCTGGTTCTAGGCAGCCTGTTTTAAATACCAGCTCTACCATTCATTAGCTGTTACTCAATTTTGGGGTGCCTCATTCCCTGTCTAATAAAGTGGAGATGATAACAGAAGCGACCTCAAGAGTGACCCTGAGATTAAATGTGAAGAGTGCTAATAACAAGAAGTACAAATAGGAAGCACTCCATGAATGTTGGCGACTTACGTTACACCCAGAGCTGAGCTCAGTAAACAGTAACTCAGGAGCACCCTTTATGGGACAGCCTTTCAGAGCCAGCCAAGAAACGACTGACTTTTCAATTCGGGGAGGGTCCTCTTCCCCAGGGCAGGGTGTCATGCTGGTGTCAGCTGTCCCCAGATCTCTTGGGCCTGAGCTCCCTGGAAGGCTGTGCGGCACTGCCCGCTGTGGTAGGCAGGGGTAACTCCAGGGTCACCGGCTGCCTTGGGGGTGGTCCGGGGTCTGATCCCCCTGCCATCTTGTCCCACAGATCTACCGGAGGTGCTGGCTGGTGTTCCGGAAATCCTCCAGCAAGGGGCCCCAGCGGCTGGAGAAGTATCCAGATGAGAAGTCAGTGTGCCTCCGAGGCTGCCCCAAGGTTAGGGGGCCCGGGCCCTAGCTCTCCCAACCTGTAAGCAGCGAGGATTTGTTCAGAGTCCTGAGGGCCAAGAGGACCCTCCTGGGGGTGGCAGAGCCGTGGGGGATGCAGAGGGAGGTGCTTCAACCTGGCCGAGTACCTTGTGGATGCTGTTCCAGGTGACAGAGATCAGCAACGTCAAGTGTGTCACACGGCTCCCCAAGGAGACCAAGAGACAAGCAGTGGCCATCATATTCACCGACGACTCGGCACGTACCTTCACCTGTGACTCAGGTGAGGGGATGCGGCTGCAGGCTGTGGGCTGGTCAAGGTCCACTGCCTGGGTATGATGTGTGGGTGGAGGGCACCTTTGAGGGAGCAGCCCCAGGGTGAGGTGGGGCAGGCACGCAGAACCCACTGGCCTTGCCCTCTCTGCCTGGCGGGGTGGGGTAACTCCGGCTGAAGCACATGGGGTGGGTTGCTGTGGGCCCCTGAGCTGGCGGCACGAAGAGGGACTATCTTCTCCAGAGCTGGAGGCAGAGGAGTGGTACAAGACTCTGTCTGTGGAGTGCCTGGGGTCGAGGCTCAACGACATCAGTCTGGGAGAGCCGGACCTCCTGGCCCCAGGAGTGCAGTGCGAGCAGACAGGTGAGGCCTGGCGCTGGCACGGGGTGGGGGTGAGAGGGAGACCCCCCCCCAGGCCCCCCACAAAGCTCCAGGCCCACTTGTCCACTCCCATCCAGATCGCTTCAACGTCTTCCTGCTGCCCTGCCCCAACCTGGATGTGTATGGCGAGTGCAAGCTGCAGATCACCCACGAGAACATCTACCTCTGGGACATACACAACCCCCGCGTGAAGCTCGTCTCGTGGCCCCTCTGCTCCCTGCGCCGCTATGGCCGGGATGCCACACGCTTTACCTTCGAGGCTGGCCGGTAGGACCCACTCGCCTCCCCGCCGTCCCACCGCGGTCATGATGGTAGCTGCCATTCACTGTGTCGGGCACTGTGCTGGAAGCTTAAGTTATTTATCAGCACAGCATGCTGACGGGGAACCCATTTTACAGATGAAGAAATTGAGACTCACAGCAGGTAGGTCAAGTGAAGCTGTTTACCAAGTCAGACTGCTCAGGCTCTGATCAGACGCTGGCACTGGCATTGACTAGCTCTGTGATTGTGGACCCGAGTCTCAGTTTCCTCCTCTGTCAAATAGGGGATAATAAAAGTACCTAACCTCATAGACTGGGTTACGGTAAGGACTGGGTATAGCTTGCCTAGACTCAAGTTCTGTATAATCCACTGTGTAACTTTCGTCGTTCCCTTCTGAATGCCTCAGTTTCCTCATCTGTAAAATGGCTTGAGAAAAATTATAATAACGAGGAAACTGTAGTAGCACACAGACCAGAGTGGGGTGGTGGGGAAAACGGAATGGATTAATCCTTGTAAAGCATATAGACCCCCACCTGACACACAGAAAATGCTCAGCGTGTTTGAGCTGGGTGGTCAGACCCTCAGATGACAGCCCTGCCTGTTCCCAGACGAGAGCCTGACTGCATGTGCACACACATGGGGTCATACCCACCACCTGGCTCTCGGTGCTACTTGTGTCCCCAGGATGTGTGACGCTGGGGAAGGGCTCTACACCTTCCAGACGCAGGATGGGGAACAGATTTACCAGCGGGTCCACAGTGCCACCCTGGCCATCGCCGAGCAGCACAAGAGGGTCCTGCTGGAAATGGAGAAGAACGTGAGGGTGAGGCAGTGCGTGTCTCGGTCCAGGGTAGGGGGAGGCTGGCGGGCGGGCCGGGGGCCGGGAGAGTGGCAGCTGTCTCCAGCTGGTGTGTCCAGGAGAGGCAGGCAGGGTCTTGGGCTGGCTGCTCTGGGCTTAGCCACTGACCCTTCTCTGCCCCACAGCTGCTGAACAAGGGCACGGAACATTACTCATACCCCTGCACGCCCACAACCATGCTGCCCCGCAGTGCCTACTGGCACCACATCACCGGTTCCCAGAACATCGCTGAGGCCTCCAGCTATGCCGGTGAGTCACTGCTGGGCCCCACCCGCACCGGCCAGGAGGCTCTGTGGAGGACAAGGCATGTTGGGCAGGGGCCTTCTGTCCCGGGCCCAAGGCCTCAGCCTGCCTGTGTGTCCACAGGTGAGGGGTATGGGACGGCCCAGGCCAGCTCAGAAACGGACCTCCTCAACAGATTCATCCTGCTAAAGCCAAAGCCCAGCCAGGGGGGCAGCAGCGAGGCCAAGGCCCCTTCCCAGTGACGGCAGAGCTGGCACACAGATGACCACTGGGGCTGCCTGTAGCGCATCACGGATGGCATGGAGGGGCTGTGGGCCAAGAGCCTGGGGAAAGGGAGCAAGCGGTCCCTTCTTTGCCCCCGAGGGTGAGACTGGACCAAGGCAAAGGGCTGGCCATGCCACCTGAGCATGTGTGAGGGGCTGGAGCTACCATGGGACTATATACTGTTAATGATTTTAATATATATGGCTTATGATGTATTCTGTATTAATAAGATTCCCCCTCTGACCCTCCCTGCCACCACATACACAGTTTTTAATCCCATGACCAGGCCACAGTCAAGGCTGTTTTGAATGTGAGGGCAGCGGTTTCCCTGTCCCCCATGGTACCAGCCCTCCTGCTGCCAGGACCTGAGCTGCCAGGGCCAGAGGAGGGAGACACTCCACACTCCCGGCTGCCGCGCTGGCTGCTGGCTTTTCCCAAGCAGCCCAGGGGCGGAGACAGCAGGTGGCTTCTCAGTTCCTCTGGGCCTAGAGTGGCACAGGAAGGATCCGAACTTACACTGTGCCACTTGGTAGCCTTGCACTTGGAGTTTTCAGCAGAGGTGACGTCTGGTTGACACCTCAGGTGAAAAATCTGGCTTGAAAATGGTTTCTGCCCAGACTCCTTCATGCTTAGCAGGCTGAGGAGACGCCCTGGGGGTGGGGGGTGCTGGTTACCTCGCCCAGGGAGGACAGCCAGTCCCGGGCTCTTTCCTGCCCTCGGGCCAGGCCGGCCGCACAGGAGGACTGCGGTGAGGGGGAGTGGGGAAGCGCCCTGCTGCCCGCTCTCAGTGACCGGCGTGGGCAGTGCTCCCACAGAGGGAGCCCCTCTGCCCTGTCTGGCCTCCCTCCGGCAGCCAAAGTACTCAGAAGCTGGTCAGAGACCGCCCCATTTCCTCCTCCACATGGTGCTGAGGCTCCCTGCTGAAATGCAATTAAAGCAACTGATTTTCTAGTGCTGGTATTTACTGACGACCGTGCAGAAGGGCTATCTTTTTACTCACATCAAACCTTTAGTTGCGTGTGTGTTGGGTTGTTTTTAATATTTTAGGGTTCTGATTTGAGGGAACAGACCTTCTTGTAAATAACCATTATTCAAGTCGTGGCAGGAGGATGCTAAAGCAAGAGGCCCCCTCCGACAGAGCACTGGAGCCCGGGAGGTGGCCACAGCCCGCTCAGCTCTGACCCTGACCCAGGGAATGACCACCTAGAGGAATAAGCTAGCCTGAGGAAGGGAGCCCAAAGGCCACGGAGGGGAGGCAGAGCTGGCTGGCTTGGTTAGTGGCACGATGACGCATGAAGGCGATTACGTACGTTTTGCTCTTTATTGCCAAAAATAAAAACTTTAAAAGACAACTACTGTTAATAAATAACCCTTCCTTTTTGTACTAGATCTCTGGTTTTCTCCAGGCTTCTCCTGCCTGGCTGCCTAATGAACTGCTTTGGGTATGTTCCTACCTATAGGGCTAAGTGGTCAAGGCCAGACCTCCATGAAGGCCCTTGCCCTCCCCCACAAATTAAATAGCCTGGCCATTGTTGGTGATGTTCAAAACTCATGGGTAGAGAACAAAATACAAGGCTTACTGGCGGGAAGAGGGGGATAGCCTGGGCCTAACACTACTCTCACAGGATTCTCAAATTAGGGACACTTGGGAATTTGAGTGAAGAACCAATAGACTGGCCGGCGCAGGGACTGGAAGGGCTGGCAGGAGCCTGAGTAGGGTCCTAGATTCAGCGCTAACACAGAAGCCTAAGGTGCAACAGTGAACATTCCAACTTGTGAACAGAAAGGATTTGAAGTAAAGAACTGAAATACCCAGAAGATGAGAGTTCAGCTCAGTGGTTCTCAACAGGGGAATGCCGTGGCCCCCTGAGGCACACTGAATACAGGGCAGAAGGGATGTTCCGGGCAGCACTACTGCCCATCAGCAGGCAGGGCCGGGGACGCTAAATGTCTGGGAAGGGACCGTCCTGCCTCCAACAGCAGTGCTGGCCCTGGTAATCTGTGACTGCGCAAGGCTGGGATGGACCTACCCTTCCCCGCTGCTACCTTTCTAATTGGTACTGAAGACTTGCCAGGAAGCTTGAGCAACAGCTGTCCAGTCCCCAGGAGCCAAGATCTGGAGTCTCAGGAGAGACCTAAAATTCAACTGCTGTTCTGCTGAAACAGGTGAGCTGCAGCTAGTTTATGGTCAGGACGTCACTCTGGATCTCGTGGCTTAACTGGGTCTGTAAATCACTCAGCTTCTTCTTTAATCCAGACAGGGCTGACAGGACAATGGTTTCAGGGCGCAGAGAGCCACAGGACTCCACGTTGTAGTAAAACCTGAGAGGCAAGAGTCTGGTGAGAGCCCTCCATGAGGCTCTCATGAGCTATGGACACAGGCCCGCCTCCCTCCTGGGTCCTGACTCCTTTCTCCCCATGAACTCGACCTTGCCCCAGGGTTGACCTCCATCCAACCTCTTACAAACAGTGGTCCCAGGGCACTTTGCAGGACCTCGAGGAGGCCACGGCTACCTCAGAACAATATCTCAAAACACCTGTGTATGGATGTGTTCTACACTGGGGGTAAGAGAACGATAAGTAAGCATGTCACCTGCTCCAGCACTTTCATGTTCGTCACTAGAAGGCTCTGGTCACTTTGGGGCCCTAGGTTTGATCCTAGGTTGATCTTTCTTTGGGAGCTGAAAAATCAGACTAGGAACAGTCTGGATAACTGGAGGGCCCCCCTTCCCCCAGCGACCAAAGGGGGATGATAATCTGCCTGGATGTGCACATACGGTGGGTGCAGCAGTTACTAGCCCCTCCTCAGCTGAGGGGAACTGGGATGGGCGGGAAAGGGCCTCCCTAACTCAGAGGCTGCATCAGAACTGTACGTCCTTACACACGTTACCTTCAAGTGCCAGACCGGGCTCTTACCTCTCCGGCTTGCCGTTGGGGTCGTAGGGCGCCTGTGACTCATCCTCGTCCAGCTCCGAGTACTCACTCTTTGGCCTGAGATCAAACACAGATCAGCACGGGTTGCTACTGCCGCTTTGAGGGCACCTGTGTCTCACAGTGAGGCTGCCCCATCTCGGTCACCAGGAGCCATTTCCACACCCGCCCGCCCTGCCTGCCTTCGCTCCCAGCAGGAACATACCACTCCTCCGGCTTGGGGTACACCGTGTGCCTCAGGGCATTGTCGGGATCGTATTCAAAAGCCACGCCTGCAGTCGGGTTCCACTTGGCGTGTTCCTTGCCAAAGCCCTTTTTGGCGTAGGCTCGAAGCCTCAGCTCCTGGCCCTTTCTCAGCTTGACGATGAGAATGTCTGTGGGGAGATGTGAGTCAGTCGAGGGCCAGCAGAGGCACAGCTCTCCACAGTCCGACCTGCAGCGCCACTGAAGGGCCGGGCAGCGCGAGAGCCTGGGTCTGGTGTCCGCCCCTCGGGCCCTTACCATCCTGCTCCACGTAGTCGTTGGGGTCATTATCTCGGCTCCGGGATGTCACCTGTAGGGGCCCAGACAGAGGCACTTATTAGCTGCTGCGCATCTCCCCACGCACCCCTTCTGGCACCCACCTTCCGGCACCTCCAGACCGCAACCTGCCGAGCCGAGGAAAGGATACCTGAGGAGGAGGTGGCAGAAGTGTCCACTAGGACCCAGTCTGTGCTGCTTACTGGCCTCTAACCCTTACCTCATGGCTCTGTGACAACCTCCCCAGTCAAAACAGTACCATGGCCTTTAAAAGGGTCCTTAGTGGACAGGGCCCACAGCACCAGTGCTTCTGCCCACACTGGCAAGAGTCCAGAATTATTAGCACTTCTAGGCATCAAGCTTAGGTTAAGGCAGAAGGTAACACAGGGAAAGTCGGTGTCTTATAAGAATCCACCCCGATCTGGCCCACTTGGAGCCAGGAGAGCAAAGGTCCTGGGTAGGGAGGGCGTTCCTGACCGGAATGACCCGGGGGCTGTTGGAGATGAGGTCTCGAGACGTGACGTGACGCGTCTGGTCTTCGTTGCACCGCACGTCGAGGGTGAACTCCACCGAGCACTCGGGGCAGAACTCTTCACACGTACAGTCCTGAGGCAGGAAGAGAGGCAGGAGTGAGTCTGCGGAGAGATGGCGAATCCTGGCTTGGCTCCCCGCTTCTAATACCCTGTTCCTTAAGGTTCTTCATCTGGGAGAGGGTGGATCACAGCCTCCAGGCTCTCGTGGGCTGTGTCCATCTGCCCACCACTCAGGCTGCTCAAGGGCAGGCGCATCCCAGCTCAGAGACCGCCTATACGCTGGCGTCCACGTGTCCTTCCCACCCCTCGCTGCCAGGCCACCACTGGGAGACACACTAACATCTCACCCTGGCTCCGGAGCGCTCTTCCTCAGAGAACCAAGGCGGTAAGAAGGAAGAGGCTTTCACACTGCATAGTTCAGCGTCCCCTGAGCTAAGTGGACTAGCCTGGGAATGCAATTGCCATTTAAAATAAAACAATCCAGGGAACAATAGAAAAAAGTACATTTTAAATTCCAGACTACTGACCTTTTCTTTAAAAATTTCATACGGAAACTTTTTCACAAAAGCAGAGAAGAGTGTGAGAGACTGCCACAATGTAAGCATCACTTGGCTTCAATAATTCTCACATTTGCCATTCTTTAAACTGATTCTTGAAACACTCCCGTATTAGAGATTAGCTGCTACCGTTTAACTTCAGGCAAGACAAGAGTTAACTAGAATGTAATCAAGCAAACTGTTCTCCCCCTCACGCCAGTGAGGAAAATCCAACCTATTTTCGATGTTTTCAAGACAATGAGGAAGATCTAGGGGCCATACCTGGATAGTCTGCAATCATACACAGGTGAGACAGGAAGGCAACCTAGACCCTTGAGACTGAATCACTCACAAATATGAAATTAAAGAAGCAAAATGTAATGGAAGACAAAAATATGAAAAGGTACTTAACCTCAAAAAAAAAAATAATGAAAAGAGAGGAGTCTGTTCAAGAGATCAAGAGACTAAAGAGGTATAACAACTGAATGCAATGCATGAATGACAGACCCACAAACAAAAAACAATTAAGGGGAATTCCCTGGCGGTCCAGTGCTTAGGACTCCTCGCTTTCACTGCCAAGGGCGCGGGTTCAATCCCTGGTCAGGGAACTAAGATCCCGCAAGCTGCGTGGTGCAGCCAAACAAAAAAACCGTTAAGGACATTTTGAGGATAACTAGGAAAATCTGAATTTAGACTGTAGATAGATAGTACAAATCATGGCTAATTTTCCTAGGCATGATAAGTGCGGCTATGTAGGAAAATATCCTTATTTTTAGGACATGCATGCTGATGTAGCTCGGGGGAGAAATGTCATGATTTCTGCAACGTTCTTTCAGATCGTTCAGCAAAAATCACATCTGTATGAAACACAAAGCAAATGTAGCAAAATATCAACAACTGGAAATTACAGGTGAAAAGACAATGAGTATTTATTCTACTTTTCACTTTTCTGAAGATTTTCAGGAAAAAAACCCCAAAAAAATCCATACCATCTTTGCTCAGTAAATGCAATACTAGAAACAAATTTAACGGAAGGAACTGTTAGGTCATGGGGGATGCATATCTTTATATAAGATACTGACTAACTGGTCTTCAACTGGTTGTACAACTGTCTTCACCAATATATGTGATGTTTTATTTCTTAAAAACAGACTCTGGAGACATGGAGCAAAATGGTGAAATGTTAGAATGTGACAACCGGTTTGGTGGGAGCATGCCTATTTGTTATATTAGCTCCACACTTTGCTGTGTGCTTGAACAGTTCTTTTAAAAAACACATATAAATTTACAAAATATATCAAATTAGCCACCATAAAAATGACATGCCCTCGGGAATATTAGAAAATGGGCTGATTCAGGATCACCTACAGCCATCAAGAAGGAATAGTCTCAAGCTGTTACCTAATGCAGCTCTGCTGAAAGGATGCAGGTAACCTAATCCTGTCCTACACTCTCCCTAGTTCTAAGTCTGTTAACGTGTCATGGAAGTGCAAACCTGGCCCTAGAGGCAGGGAGCCGTGTTGAACTAGCAGAACTTACGGGGTGAGGCACAGACCTGCAGACACCAGTACCCCAGTCACTCAGGTGCTGCTCGGTGGGACAGCTCTCACTCCCTCTGCTCCTTCTCCTCACCCTCTAACCTCTGTCGACTTCCTTTAGCCTCCTAGGCCCCTGTCCCTGGGAAGAGATGCTCTGGAAAGCAGAGTCTGAAGAGGAACAGCCCCACCCGTTCCGAATAATTGGGCATCCAGGAGTATGCCCCCTCTTATGTGGCTGGCTAATGAGACTCCCCGATGCCCCTTGAGACTAATCAATCTGAGGTCCATCAGAACCAAAGACCAATCAATGCCTGCTTTGGGCTCTAGACAACATCTCCACATTGTCTTTCTAAAAGCTGAAAGCAAGATGTCGGGAAAAATCCCTGTAAGAACTAAAGTTCCCTGCCTCCCCCCACTCCCGACCTTCCATCCAAGCACACAGCATACCCGGGAGTACTGCAGCTTGTCCACAATGTCGTCACTCGTGAGGGGAATTAATCCTGGAAGACAGAAAAGCACATTAAAGAAGGCCAAGGGGCCAAGCCAAAAGGAGAACCCAGAAGTCACCCTGGGAGTGAGGAGGCTTTCTCCTCTGACACCGGCACAGCCCCCTCCCTTTAACTCTCCAAACTCAGCACTCACCAAGCCTGTGAGCAATGAACTCATCGTGAAGGACTGAGGAATTGGCATCAATCTGAACCCAGTCAATTGCTAAAGAATGAAGGAAGCAGAAAAGGAGACATGCAGTTTAGCCACCACATTTATCTAAAGACTTAAGAGCAATGGTTCTCCAGATTTAAAAATCATCTAATGCTTATGAAATTGCAGAGGCCTGGCCAGGCTGCCAGACTCTGATTTCACAGCTCTGGAGTGGGGACCAGGAAGCTGCATTTTAACAAGAACCACACACACCACACCCTGCTTCCCTGCTCAGGTGGATCTGATGCAGAGAGTTCCCTGTACCACCGAAAAAACACTGACTTATTAGAGAATACCACGGGAGTGGGAACGTGTTTCTTTGAGCTGATTATTTCTGTGGGAAGCACTTAAATCTGCTATTCATGCCAACACCAAATCCAAGAGCACTTGAAAGTCAGACAAACCTCACAGAAGTAACACAGACTTATGGTCCACATCTCATTTTATGATATAGTGACCAGATTACTCAGATTACTCAAGTTAATACTTTATTATCACTCAACCAACTAATGCTTACAGAATCCTTTAATGAGCGAGGCATACTAAGTATACAACCCAATCCCTACCAGCAATGAGCTAGTAGAATGGTAAGAACTGTACCTGTCACACACGCCTGACTTAAACACACATTCACTCATTCATTCACAAATAAACATCTGCACATAAACAATTAAATTCATTAATCAAATGGCACTGCAGCCCAACTGCCCAATGAGGGGCATGGACACTAGGTACGGAGGTCAGAAGAGGACCAGACATGACCTAGCCCCAACCTGCTTTGTCCTATGCTTCCTATTGCTTCCTCAACCCAAGCCAAATAAGGACCATGAGCCATGCTTCTCTGCCTCTGCGTCTTTCCTCCCACCAGCATGCCCTTAACCTCTCCTGTGCAGCTGAAAATCCTGAGCCTCCTATAAACCAAGCCTTGCCTGCCCTCCATGATACAGAGAGGAACACTGTCCCTGTAAGCTCCTCCCTCCCAGAACTCTGTCCAGACTTCTCTTAAGACACCTGTCATATTTTGCCTTGTGTTATATTTGTGTGTCTTGTCTCTACCTCATGCTTCAAAAATCCCTTGGGGCAGGGTCTTCAGATGTCTTAACTTCTGTATTCCTAGCTGGGGCCTGGAATGCAGCAGGTGCTCAATATTATTTGTGGGAAAAGTGGCACTTAGAATGTCAGGGCTGCATCCTAAAGCACAAGTCCCTCATTTTACTCGTGATGGAACTAAGGCCCCGGGACATGGAGTGATCAGGCAGAGAAGGAGGACCAGCCCTCCAAGCTCTGAGTTGAAAAAGTCTCTGGGGGTGGTAATGGTGGAAAAACTATAACGTTCTCTTCTTTACCAAGCATTTGGCCTGCTTATTTCCTTAGGCGTCTGCACGCTTGATGCAGCAACTATAACCCAAACTCTCTGGGCTGACACTCAGAAGATATTTGTAGTGTATCTGTAAACGTGTAGAACGCCTAGTGCAGAATGGCTGGAACCAAAGCAGAAACAGATTCTCCCTCTTCTAGGCACCAAGGGCCCTGTAGCTATGCTTCTCCTTAATTGATCCAAAAGTCTGTCTTGCATTTGGGTTGTCTGTGAATTCATCTTTCTCCTGCAACTTCACTGTGAGCCTTTGGAGGGCAGGAACCCTGTACTTTACAGCTCTGCGTTCCCAGTGCCTAGCACCACTGCCTGGTGCTTATATGCTCCCTAAATACAGTTGACGGAACAGATTCACATCTACCGGTAGTAGACACTCACTGAACACAATGCACAGAGATTACCTCCTTAATACTTGACATCATCCTGATAACTACCATTAGTGTCCGAACGTTAGAGAGGAAACTGCAGCACACAGTTTAATAACTTGCCCAAATTTCACAGAGACAGTAAGTGAAAACAGTATTCAAACCCAAGTCCACAGACTCCTGAACCCGTGCTCTCCACCAACGCACGTGGAAGAGTGGAACTAAATAGCCCAGGGAGGTGACCAGAGTGGCCCAGGGCCAAGGGCACAGAGACCAGTCAAGTCTGCAGCATTACTGTTCTCTCAGCGCCCCCATCCCCGGCCCAAACCAAGGCTGGAGGCAGGAGCGCCAAGGTATGGGGAGGGTTGGGGGGGAGACCTGGTGGCCCTGGCAACAAGGCGGGGGTCGCTTACCTATTATGGGCACCTCAGCGATGAAGACCCTCCGGATAGAATTTGCCACCCTGAGGAATGAAAACCAAGCGGCGTGTGGGCACCGCAGCCTCGACAGGCCTTCCCCGCGACCCACGGTTCCCAAAGCGAAAGCCCTGGTCTGGAAAGATGACCCCCGCCCCACCTAGGCTGGGGCCCGCGGCTCTCCAGAGCCGCCAGCCTCTTCCCTCAGAAGCCTTACGCCAGGTCCGTATTCTCGATGATGAACTTGACATTCTCGTCGGTGAGCTCCGTGATCCGCACGGTAGGCTGGTTGGCATACGGCATCGCGCCCCACCACTCTCTCGGCCTCCCGCGTCGGCTGTACTGCGCCTGCGCCAACGCCGCCACCGGAAGTCGGTCGGCGCGGCCTTGCCACTTCGGCGGAGAGGCGCTCAGAGCGCCACCTGCTGCTCGGAGGCCCAAAGTTTTTTCCACCCCCGCCCCCTTCTCTAAAGGGCACCAGGTTCAACCATTTGGAGGGCGATTTGGCAAAACATGCACACGCGCTTGACTCAACCATAACACTTCTAGGAATTCATACTGCAGAAGTACTTGCAGTAGTAAGCAAAGATACATCTACAAGGACGTTCACTGCAGCAGTCTGTAGCAGAAGATAAAACTACTTGCCCATTGACAGAGACCTGATTAAATATACAAACATAGGAATACAGTAACGTTTTTTAAAAGAATGAAGTCTGTACATTTATGGAAGAATAAAAGTACAGTCGGTCCTCCGTATCCAAGGGTTTTGAATCCGTGTATTCAACCAACTGAAGATCAAAAAAAAAAAAAATTCCATAAAGTTCCAAAAAAGCAAATTTGCTGTATGCCCAGCAACTATTTATATAGCATTTACATTGTATTTACAACTATTTACATAGCATTAAACATTGTATTAGGTATTATAAGTAATCTAGAAATAATTTAAATTATATGGGAGGACATGTGTAGGTCATATGCAAATACTACACCATTTCACATAAGGGACTTGGGCATTCACAGGTTTTGGTGGGGAGCAGGTATCCCACGGATACCGAGGGATGAACGCACACTTTAGCAAAGTATACTTGAACAATAGGTTTATACCCTTTCCCTTCCACACCCCAAGTCTGGATCATGCACTTCTGAAACTGCAAGAAGATACAATGCTCTTTAATGTATTGATATCATCTACAGTTCTGTGTAGCTGCAGTGAGTAGGTATGAGTTCTTCATCTCTGCATCTCCAGTGCCTGGCAGTGTGCATCTCATAGGTTGAACATTCAATAAAGAATTACCAAAGTCCCCTAAACAGCCTAGAGAGAGGTTAGAGTGGGCTTCAAAAAGGTGGCAGTAGCTTTTTTTTTTTTTTGGCCGAGCCGTGTGGCTTGTGGGATCTTAGTTCCCCAACCAGGGATCCAACCCATGCCCCCTGCAGTGGAAGCACAGAGTCCTAACCACTGGACCGCCAGGGAATTCCCAGGTGGCAGCAGCTTATACAGAGAAGCCCTAAAATAGAACTTGGCAGGGGACAACATTTAGGGGGCAGAAGAAGAGTAATCAGAGGAGATGAGGAGGAGTTTGCCTTAGCAAGGAGTAACACCTCCTCCTGAGACAGAGGGGAAGAGCATTGAGGGGGCCCTTGCTACACAGCCTGTGTCATCTCAGTAAATTAAGAATTAAAGTAGTCTTCTGAGTATAAGACAGATCCTATAAAGGAGAGAATGGAATGAAATTTGGAATAGCTACTGCAGGGAACTTGACAGGATGTCGAGGTAAAGGAATTAGAGAGGTGCAGAAAGGGCCCAGAGGAAGGTACACAAGAAGAGACTGGAAATTCCTACTAGCTTATTACTCCCCCCATCATTCAGTCTACTTGGGTAGGAGACAGCAAAGCAGAAGACAGATGCTGTGCGATGCTGTATGTACCAAAATGTTGAAGCTCTAACCCCTAATGTGAGGATGTTTGGAAATGGGGCTCTTTGTGAGGTCATGAGGGTAGGACTCTCATGATGAGATTAGTGCCCTTATAAGAACAGGGAGAGACATCAGAGCTTGTTCTCTCTCTGTCATGTGAGAATACAGGGAGAAGGCGGTCATCTGCAAGTCAGGAAGAAAGTTCTAAGAACCAAGTTGGCTGGCACCTTGATCTTGGGCTTCCAGCTTCTAGAACTGTGCCATATTTCATCACAGCAGCCTGGGAAGACTAATGAAACAGAGTTAACCGGACTGAAAAAGGAAGCCCAGACAGTGTAGAGGCTGAGAGAACTAGTAAAGCTAAAGACTGTGCCACTGAAATAGTTAGTGACAGACAGGAGTCAAAGGAGCTAATGGTGAGGGGGAAAAGGCCGCTGCCATCCACATTTTACTGATGGGAAGCCTGGGCCCACAGATGCAGAGCTGTCCTAACTGCTCAGTAGTATTAGGCAGCACCAGGACCAGAACTCAGGTCTCCTGGCTGCTAGTTTCAAGCCTTTTCCACAACACTGTTGTCTCACTCTGGCGTCTTGGATACCTGCCATGGTCTATATGGAAACTACCTACACAACAGGAAATTGCTTCAAACATATTTATTATAATTTTTACAGACTCTAAGTTCATGAATAGTCCTGCAACGCATGCTGGTGTAACTCAACACAGGGCCTGGAATCACACCTCTGGCCAGGCTGGGCAGTACCATCCAGCACGCACCTGTCTCAGGTGAGGCAGCTTGCGAGGGGGTTTCCAGTGCAGCATCTCAGGACACCAGAGAAGGAAAGGGCAGCATGGTTCCCTCTGGGTGCACAGGCCTGTGCTGTGCTGTGGATGAGCTACCACCTGGGGTGGCTTCAGACCCTGACTCTGACCTGGGAGCCCGAGAGAGCATTTCTAGGCAGGTTAAGACATGATCAAGGTGCCTGAGAGACGAGGACAGGGGCGTGCTGGGTTTCTGTGGCTTGAATGCTTGATTGAGTGCTGCAATGCAGAAAGGCATCAGGAGGCCGGGCCCGGTGTTAGGAACTGAAAAAGTGGCCCAACCCTGGGCTACAACTGTATCTATCCTCCAGTGCCCTGTGGTTTCCAGGTGGCTGTGGTAGTGTGTAGAGGCCTTCGGTGTTCTCTCGTTAACGCCCTGTTTCATGGACGGCACCTCATACGTTTCAAAGCCCTTTAAATATATCCTCGGGTATTCTTCTGGGCACTCTAGCTTACACCCTTTCTTGCTCACCGGCGCTGGTTTAGACCTGTCAAATTCTTGAGCTGACAAAGGGATGGAAACAGAGAGTGATGAGACCTTGCCCTGACCCTAGAACTCCAATGGGAAAGACTGAGATTTCCAAGGCAGCATGCATGGCTATGATGCAGAGATCTGACATACCAGGGTCCCGGGAGTGAGCACCGTTTCCTGATGCCAGTAAAAAATAGAAGTGGGGTACTTGGGATCTAGAGATTGGGACTGAACCACTGTCAGTCTTATTATTAGCTTTCCAGTTTAAGGCTACAAAACTACTTGGGGTCAGTGACACACGTGAGAATGGATGGGCAGGGATGAGCTGGGCAGTACTCACTGTCACCGCTGCGCCCATGAGTCCTTGCACCAGTGCCTCTCCGGTGGACTTTACCTAGAAGGAGTCAGAGTCAGGTTCTCTCAGGCCCCCACAACTAGCTCAAAGGTGAGACAGGTAGGACAAATCAGTAGGCCTATTAGCCCCGACAGGTAGAGTCAAGAGGGCTCTGTGTACTGGAGGAAGAGCCCATGGACAACACAATCACAAATGGGCCAAGTGTGGCTTTCGGGGTAGGCCCTGGGGACTGTCAGCTGAAGTCAAAGGGGAGCAAGAGAACAGACAAGTGACCAGTGCGGCCCAAGGAAGACAGTGTGCCTAGTGAGGAGGCTTCCCAAATGCCTAGCCCCCAGCTACCTGCTTGGCAGTGTGGCCCACGTTCATTGCGTCGTTAATTCGGTTTTCCAGGAAGTGCCAAGTGTCCTCAAAGTCTGGGGAGGAGTCCTGCATCATCACCAGCTCTGTCGTGTTGTAGATGCCAGCCAACACTGCTCGGCGGGTGTACCAGTTAAACTGCAAAGAAACCCATCAGAGAGGTGGGTCACCACTATTGCTGCAGGTTGGGGGAAGTCTGGGTAGTTCCTACCCAAAGCCACTGGCACTCCTGGGCTTCCTCCTGATTTCTTCTTTTCCTCACAGATACACATGGCCCTCTAGACAAGACTGCTGTTCCCAAACTAGGCTGGGTGTCAGAATCACCTGGGAGGTTAAACATGCAAGCTACTGGGCCCAACATCTTAGAGTCAAGAGGTCTGAAATAAGTGCCGGGGTCTGGATGTTTCATAAGCGCCCCACGTGATTTTGCTACATCCACTCGGCTTTGGAAACGCCAGTGAAAAGCCTAAGTCTCAGGACATCGAAGTTCCAGGGAGGCCCTGTGGTCAGGCAGTAATGACCAAACCTTCGCGTGTTCATCAGTGAAGTGAGGGCTGAGACAGCATCACGGACAGACTGGAATACCTAGGAAGAGCTGAGAGTTCAAGTCCTTCAGCAACTTCTGACTGTCCTGGCGAACCACTCTTTAGAGCCCTAGCTCGGCTGCTTTGTGTTTTATCCCTCTGATTTCTTAGCTTTCTAATTTCATTTTCCTACCATCTCTGTTGGTGGTATATTCCCACACGATGGAAGTTTATTAAAGCACTTTGTTATAACTGTGGTGGGAGCATCTTTTTCGCCTCCCATCCTGGATTCCACAAAGTACCATCACACATTAATTTCCTTTATGAAGGTATATATATATATTTTTTTAATTTCCTACCAGAAATATGGTAGCACTAACAAGTCAGATTCTTTCCTGGTGCCTGTTTAAAGGCTTATTGATCTCTTAGCGAAGCAAGCCAACATGGACTACAGGGAGAGAGTTTCTTTTTAAAGCAACGAGTGTCTCCATGGCATTCTTTTTTTTTTTTTTTTTAATCAGTCTCATAAAAGACACACACTGAGAAAGTCTGCTACGGAATCTAAATCATAGAAGACTGAGGGGGAAATGATTATAAAATGGCAATCCAATCACAAGGCCCTCTGATGCCTTGTCACCAGTCTAGTGGGGGAAGGAATACCAATGGCTCATGGCTACGGCACTGGTCCCTGAATGAAGATGACCTAGATCCCACCGTGGCTTGTGGAGGGACCCTCCTCATACCTTAGCCTCCCCTTTCCAAGATGGGAATGACACTGTAGTCCCGTGAAGGATTTGTTATCAAAGAAGTTTCACAAACTTCCTGAGGAAATGCTTAATCCAAGCGTTGCCAGTAGCCTGCGGGCCTGCAGAGAGCACTCACGTCAGTGGACTGGTCCCCAGCGTAATGCCACATGTCATCCACCATGCTGGTGAGCAGGCCCAGGCTGGCCGGGATGTTGTGAGGGAGCAGAAGGATGCTGAGCGCCTGAGGAGAGACGGCAGAGGAGTGGGACTGCACACCGGCAGTGGCGGGCTCAGGTGGCTAGTGCCTCACCTCCCCCTGGAGGTACGGAAGGGGGCCTGCCCGGCCCTCCTTCTGAGACTCACCATCTCCACCCATTCGTGTGAGCTCCTGGCGTCTAATGCTCCCGACTACAGCTAATGGGAGCCGGGGCAGATCCGACCCTCAGCTGACCCAGTCAGATTCTCAATCCCTAGCATGTGGACTTGGGAATGCAGACAGCCAGCTCTAGACTGGTGGCTTTGAGTACTGAGAGCACCCCATTCTGTAACATGGAGGAAGAAGCAGGGATAGCTGGGGAGTCTGGGGGTGGAATTTGAGGTGGAAAGGGTCAAGCTGGAGATCTGAAACCAAGCGTGGTGAGCATGGGCAGGGGATGGGACTTGACTCTGGACTGTACTCCCTCACTCCCGCCCACAACTGAAATTACATGCTCAGCCGTCTCCCAGCTGGGCAGAGGACACTAGATGATCCGTGGGCCCTCTCAGTGCTGATGTGCTTTGAGTTCTTAACTGAGAGAATGGCCTGCACTGTGACACACTTTGAAACAGGAAAAAAGGACCTTTAGAAAAGGGGAGTGGGAAGCCCTTGGAATGAATACTCCAATTCTCTAAGCATCACACTGACATACTGAAAAGAAGTCCCAGTTCCCTGAGATCTAGAACGCGACAGGCCTGTTAATGATGATGGCCAGTAAAATCTTCTGACTTTTCTAATCCCCTTCATGGATTCCTCCTCATTGAAGACCTGGTGGCACACTCGGGCCACTAAGACCCCACCCAGGACGTGATCTAGGACCCACGCCACCCACGTTTCCAGGAACTGAGACACAGATGGCTCAGAGGTCCTCTCTTCGGCTCTCGCAAATCTGAAACCTAGCTCCACCAATTGCACTGCGAATCCCTAGTTTTGTGGAGATTAATGAGCTGACTTCTGAACCGTGTGCCAGACCCTCCAAGTGAAGGTGCCGAGGATCATAAACACGAATACTTTCTGCCCTGGGGCCTGGATGTGGACTCTGTACCCGAGGCCAGTGCTCAATGTACGGGATCAGCATTCTCAGTCTGGTTTCCACAGCATCCCTCAGGAACTCGTCTGTTTTCCTCTTCCTGGAAGAGGGAAAAGAAAACACTGTGTTTCTGGATCAAAGGCATGGGCTCGGTGCTACACCGTTTACTCAGCCCTAGTGGGGAGGGCCCCACCAGCTCCTGATGAGACAGGCAGCTGCGTTTCAGTCCCAGCAGAGCAGCAGGGCTGCTCAGTGCTGCCCTCTTGGCTCTGCTTGGATTGGCCTCCTGGGGACAGCTAGTGGCGCCTAAGCTCCTTGAACCTTAGCTGCCACCCCGAGCAATGACGCCATGGGACTTACTCTGCCTGGCCCAGCTGTACCAGCTTCTGCTCCTCTTCCAGCACACGGGTGAGCCGAGAGTTGCACTGGGTCACAAAATGCAGTATCAGTTCACTGCCATCATTCCCAAACATGTTGGCAGCCGCACTGGAGAGACCCAGAGACTACAAAGGGGGAGAGGGAAAACGGGAAAGTGGCGGGTAGGTGGAGTGGACATTTGCCGCCTGTTCATCACTAGGGCCTCCTCTTCTAGTAACAGCAGCTTGGTTCTCAGTGGGACACCCCACTCTTCATTCTTGTCCGTGTGATCTGGGAGAAGCTGACCACCGGTCCCTCCACACTCCATCAAGCCCCTGGGTGTGATGCAAAGCAGGGGATCCAGACCTAAATAAGTGGAGTTCACAGCAACTAGTTCAGGAATGTGCACGTGAACAAATCCAGCCCTACGAGGCCGCCTCCACACTTTTGCTAGTACCGATGGGAAAGAAGTACCCTCTTTCCTCTGGGGCTGCTGAGCCATTTTTAGTCCTGCATGGGAAGCCCCTGCTGAGAATGAAGCTCACAGAGAAGAAAGCAAAGCAGATATGCTGTAGAGACAGTTCCCAGCAGCAACAATCTAAGAACACCGAGCCAGAGCTACTTCCAGACCTTTCTGTTATTAAATGAGCCAAACACTCCCTTTCTTGCTTGAGCCAGTTGAGTTTGAGTTCTGACACTTGTAACCTAGAGTTGTAACTATTATAAAAAGGGGCTTGGGAAGAGCGCTCATAACTCTCTTCCTCAACAACTCACTTAACCTAAGCCTCTTGGAAAGTAGGTCTCTCAGTTGTTTAAAAAAAAAAGTCTCACAAACTTTTTTTTTTTTTTTTTTGCGCCACACCGCAGCATGTGGGATTTTAGTTCCCCGACCAGGGATCCAACCCGCGTCCCCTGCATTGAAGACACAGTCTTAACCACTGGACTGCCAGGAAAGTCCCTCACAAACTTTTCCTGATGAGTTGTCAAAGAGTTAACAAAGCCACAGAGATCCTTTACTATTCCTCACACACAGGACTCATTGAGCAGCTACTGGAGGGAGAACCCTGACAGCAGCAGGGACAGAGGGCAGAAAAGGAACCCAAAAAACCATTAACTCTAAATTCCCACCATTGGGAAAGTGCCTCTCTTTTGGTGGGAGTACACGGCCGTTTTGGAGGGCAGCTTGGCAATACTCACCTCAACACCAGAGCCGCAGGAGCATCAGTACTAAGGGTGACCGTGCTCCCTGTGTGCCTGGTGCCTGGCTGAGCGCATTAAATACACGACCTTGCTGCAGCCCCACAGCAACGCCAGCAGGTGGGTATTACCATCATCCACATTTTACAGAAACCAGGGCTTAAAGCTCTTAACCACCAGGCTATGCTGCCTCTAACATGTATGTAACAGGAACCTCGAAAACATACACACTCCCTGGGCCAGTTGTTGAGCTACTGTCTCTCAGCTCCAAACCTGCCCTTCCTCTGCAAGCCACACTTCTGGCTCCATGTTAGGTCCGCTGATAGGGTCTCTAGAGGGAGACTGCAAGGCTGGAGGAGGAGGAAGGGCCTGGCTCCTCGCGGTTTACTTCTCGTCTGCTAGCGGTCTGTGTGAGCAGCGCCCTCCTTCACCACCGCAGCAGTTCTGTCCAGTGGCAGCAGCTGAACCCAGTCTGCAGTATTCTCAACAGGTGCAGACCCAGTTTCATCGAGCCACCATCCTCTCCCAGCCCTCCCAGCCGCTCTGCCATTTCCCCAACCCCAGAGGCCAAGTGCCAGCCCCAAAGGACCCTTCCTCCAAGGTCAGCGACACCAGCACCCGCTGAGGAGCGTGTCCTCCGGAGACGTGGGGGTTTCACCGCCACAGGGACTCTCCTTCAAGCTCCTAGCTGTAATCATTCCAGCTCTTCCCTTTGTTTCCTTAGCCCCTGGGATGACAGCTCCTCCCTGCAGGTGCTACCTCTACCATACCTTAGTGTTCTTTTATCCTTTCAGTTACCTGGTTACCAATTTCACATCTAGTTAACAATTCTTTGTGTTAAATTCTCTCTATTTGAGTAACCGGTGTGATTTCTTCTGATTGATGCACTCCCTGAAAGACCAACTCCACTTCTCAGAATTTGTCCTAAAGAAACCAACCAGAAATGTACTTAAATCTGTCGTACAAATAGGCTTACAATATTAAAAAAATTGGAAACAACCCAAATGTTTATCAGTTGAGTTCAAGTAAATGCAATAGGTATTATGCAGCCGTATGAATGGAGATATGCAGAGTGAAAAAAGCATATGAAAAAGAGTGAAAAATTTAACCATAGAATATTCAATAGAATCAGATTTTTCCAAACAATCCTGTTACATTTCTGTCCTCCCCTGGTTCCACACCTTTCTGTAATGATTCTCTCAAACCTTCTCTGCTACCTCCGAACCTCTGTCTCCTCCCACTGTTTCCTAACTTCACGATCAGGAGACAACCACACCTACGTTACAGAGAAAACAGAAGCCATTCCCTGGGAACTCCTTAAAGGTTCTTCTAGAAACTAAGCCTGCAGCTGTCTTCTCCAACTTTGCCCCTAATACATCGAAGGCTAGTCTTTCCACCTGTCTTCCGGATTTCATAATCCTTGCCTTCAAGGAACCTCACGTTTTTTATTTTGCCACTTTCTCTTGTATCTTCACCGTCACCGGTGTTTCTGTGCCCTCCTGCCAGTATTCAAACATGCTCATCAAACTTCCATCCCACTTCCCCTGCTTAGTATACTAGCTCTCTTCTCCCCCTCGCAGCCAAACACCTCTGCACTTCCTGACCTCTACTCACTCCTCAACCCACCAGTTATTTTGGACCTGTACTCCCTTCAAACGGCTGCCGCTGCAGTCACCAATGTCTAGTTGCCTCATCCACATTCTCCCGCTTTGCCTCCAGCGCAGGCTCCTCTACCTCAGTCTTCTTTGCCACTCCACCCTGTTCCACCCCACCCTTAAATGTCAGTGGTCCCTGAGGACCTAGACTCCTCCCTCTTTTCACATGACACTCTAGGCACATTCATGCCACCCTAGGCAATCTCACTCACTTCCATGGTTTAATGACCACATACATATGTGGATTATGCCCCAACATATACTCTAGTGCAGGCAGCTCCTCCAGTTTCAGGCCTGTATGCTTGAGGTCCCCCGTTGGCCGACCCAAAGACCCCTCAAATTCAACAAAGCTCAAGACTGTACCCATGGGGCTTCCCTGGTGGCGCAGTGGTTGAGAGTCCGCCTGCCGATGCAGGGGACACGGGTTCGTGCCCCGGTCCGGGAAGATCCCACATGCCGCGGAGCGGCTGGGCCTGTGAGCCATGGCCGCTGAGTCTGCGTGTCTGGAGCCTGTGCTCCACAACGGGCGGGGCCGCAGCGGTGAGAGGCCCACGTACAGCAAAAAAAAAAAAAAGAAAGAAAGAAAAAAAGGCTGTACCCATGGGCCTTCCTCAAACCTGGCTCTTCAGTGGCCTTAATCTAAGAAAACGGCGCCACCATGTACCCACGCATGCAAACCGGCAGGCAGCTCTGGTGGCATTTTGTCACTCCCTCCTATGTCATTCTCTCACCAAATCTACCCACTTGTCTCCACGTTCACTGCTCCTGCTCTAGGTCAGAAAGCCCTCATCTCTCCTGGATGACGAGCAGCCGCTCCCAGTGACTCTCTGACTCCAATACTTTTTCATCCAGCAGCCAAAGTGATGGTTTTGAAATGTCACATTGAATTCTATACCTCCAATTATTCTTAGAATAAAAGAAGGCCTAACTCTTCAACATGACCTTTGGACCTTGCCTGATGTGGCCTCAACCGACCCTTCCCCAGCCTCACTCAGCTCAGACCTCTTCCTGATTCGCGGCATGATGGTTTTCTTCGGTTCCTCTAATGTGCAGGCTTCTTTCCACTCTGCACATGCTGTGTCTCTGTCTGGACTTGTCCATCCCCCACGCCACCAAATCAGGTAAAGCCTTCTCATTCCTCAGCTCTCAGTTCCAAAGCCTTTCCTCACCACGTTCTCACCCCACCCCGAGTTAGATTCAGTCCCTCCACTGCATGTCACAATAGCACATTTTCCTGATAGCCCTTACCACGTTTTATAAATATGTATTTGTATATATGTGATTAACGTCACTAGACTGGAAGCTCAACAAGGGCAGAACTTTGCCCACCCTGACTACTATGATGTCCCTAGGACCTAGCACACTCTCTGTTCAATAAATATTTAAAGAGTGAATGATTAATAAATGAAAGGGGTTTTTTTCTAATTTGAAAGATCAAAATGTTGATCTTTGTTATCTTTTTTATATTTGTCTGTACTGTTCAAAGCTTTCACAGTGAGCACACAGTGGAATCATATAGTATACGCATTCCACTTATGTGACTTCTGTTACCATACGTGCTCTCAGGAGAGTGAGAGAAGACAAGAGAAATAACAGTTAAATTTTAAAAAAGCAGCAAAGTTGCCCACTGTCCCATTTCAGGAGCAGATATCTCACATGCTTGGGGTGGGAGATGTGAATCTGCAATTCCATCAGTCTCCATCCTCACAGACCTTTCATAGGATGGTATGTGGCTATGCTTGATGATTCTGCACAATGAGGCCTAAACATGAGCCTATGGCTTAATCTAAAGGAGCAGGCTGCTCCACTGCAGGAGGAAACACCGATTATTAGACTTACATAGAAAAATGAGGTGTGCTGGTCTCCAAGGTGGTGCCTTCTTGGGAGTTTTCAAACACCACATTTTGTCAATTCTAGGATCTCCATTTTTTTTCATTTTAAACAATCAGTGTGAATCATAAATTGATGATGCGTCACAGTTTAACAGACAGCATTTTTCTTTTTTAGTGATGCATAAAATAATGGCGCTTCTTACAACCAATGGCATCTTAGAGTCAATGAAATACGGCAGGTTTTTTTTTTTTTGCGGTACACGGGCCTCTCACTGTTGTGGCCTCTCACGCTGCGGAGCACAGGCTCCGGACGTGCAGGCTCAGAGGCCATGGCTTACGGGCCCAGCCGCTCCGCGGCATGTGGGATCCTCCCGGACCGGGGCACGAACCCGTGTCCCCTGCATCGGCAGGCGGACTCTCAACCACTGCCCCACCAGGGAAGCCCGGGAAGCCCCTGGCAGTTTTGATCATAGGCTATTCTTGTCTAATGAGCTGCCTTTAGAACCTAACTGCCAAGAACCAACTCCACGGTATATTCTTTTTATATTAAAAAATAATTAAAAAACAAAGCCATTTCTACCCTATTGGGGAAAAACAAACAACACAGAACCAGAAAATCATATAGCAGTGAGGAGCTCTGGGGCTCTGAGCTGGGCTGGAAGAAAGCCCTCTGCTCTGGCTGCTGTGATTCCCTCCTGGCTGATCTTGGTCAGGCTGCCCCGCCCGCACCCATACACACCTTGGCTCCTTCTGCAATTGCCTCTGCTGTCCACCCGTGGGCGGGCACACACTCCAGGGCCGCCGTCAGGATGCGCTGCTGCAGCTGCTCCTCACTCTCGTAGTCCTCCTCCTCCTCACCACCCTGGTCTGTGTACCTGAGACCCAAATGCAAGAGAGACATGGGGACGGAGCCCGGCACACCTCACCTCACCTCACCGCCTGCTGCCTGGCATGCAACAGGTGCCTGGCCAGAAACCACAGGCTCTGTGCCTCCTCTCAGCACGTGTTGAGAGGACATATACTTATGTGACGGTATCAGCATTTGAATGCCAACAGAGCAAAAATCATATCATCCTTCGCCTCCCATAGAGTCACTGAGAGAAAGGAACCATGAGCGAGGAGGTCAGGTGATAGGAAGGTGCATGCTGTCACAGCACCCTGGATTTCCCAGTTTATAGCCTTACCACATTGTTTCTTTATCTGGATTTGTACCAAACTGTAACTCCATTGAGGAAAGGGACAACGGTTACGTTATTCACAGGGCCTGGCACAAAGTAGATCCTCAAACAATATTTGTTGAATTGAAATGAAAACTACTTTCATTGGGAGACCAGAAAAATGACTGGGAACACTCCAATTTCAGAGCCAGAGGAACTTCTCAGCGGCAGGATTAAGTAAAGACGAAACATCTAACGGAGATGTAAATTATTATTTCCTTTCTGGAGGGCAATTTGGCCTCACATGTGTAACGAAATGTAAACTGTGCATATCCTTTGACTCAGCGCTCCCACTGCTGAGAGAATCATCTACTTTATCACATTATTTTTCATACCAGTGAAGGAAATCTAAATATCCATCAATAAAAGACAGGTCAAATAAATTTTGGTACTGCCGTTTGCTGGAATACTATCAACCATTAAAATAATATAGATTGTGAAATGACATTATAAACGTACTATTGAGTGAACAAACAGGTTCTGGAACAGCATGTATAGTGCACAGTGTAATTAATCATTTATAATATATACAGGGTTATATACGAAATACGTTAGAGAAAAGGATATTCACAAAGAGTTATCTCTGGGTTTGCGATTTCTGATAATCTTTTTACTTTTGTGAACTCCTTTGTATTATTTAGAATGGTTTAGAAGGTACAGGCACCGTTTTCATAAAACAAACAAACAACAGGTTCCTTTCAAAGATAAGGTTGAAAATGATGAAAGCTGTGAAGGGAACAGAGAGGCTAGAGGAAGGAGAAGCACAGATTCACCCAAGCACGCAAAGTGGTCAGAAATGGGTGGACTGGCGTTCTACTGCCTACCTGGGGGGTGAACGAGAAGACTCCTGACTGGGTTCTTCTGTGCCCTGTGTCTCAGAATGTTGCTGAGAAAAAGAGGGGGGAGGTTGCTGCTCCTGCTGATCTGAAGACCTCAGCTGTGTAGCTGAAGCGTGGAAGGCACGTGGCACCAGGGCTGGTCGGCAGCGGGACACTGAAACAAACTGAGCTGGTCAGCCAGGGACACTCACCAGAGAAGACCCTTTGAGACCCAGAGTGGTACGAGGGATGGGGAGGAAGAAAAGCAGAGGAAAACCAGAACCACACAAAATTCTTGGGTAAACTGGGAACCTTTCGACATGATGTGGTGGCGAAAGCAGGAACCAGGAAACGGAAGACCTGTCTTCTAGACATGTTTCCATCATTTGTTAGCTGTGTGTTAATGGGCAAACCATTTCACCCCAATGAGCACGACTTTAAAATATGCAAATTAAGAGAAATAATCTCTACTTACTCAATGGGAGTGTTGCGAGGCCCAAACAAAAAAATGAAAGTGACTTGAAAACATTATGTATTTATATATCATGGCAAGAGCACTGGACTATAAATTAGAAGGTCTGAGTACTGACTCCCTAGTGGTTATGTGGCGTCTCTGTTTTCTCATCTGCAATATTGCAACACCCATTTACTTTAGGAAAGGGGTTTTGAAAAGTACAGTACTGTATTTCCTAAGCAAAGGCTCATACTATTTTCTTTCCCAGTATTTTACTATAAAAAAAAATTCAAACATACAAGCAAGTGGAAAGAATTGTGGCATGAACACCTGTGTATCCATCACACTCTGCATACATCAAGCCATCTTATTTATTTATTTTGGCCACGCCACACGGCGTGTGGGATCTTAGTTCCCCAACCATGGATTGAACCTGGGTCTCAGCAGTGAAAGCACCGAGGCCTAACCACTGGACAGCCAGGGAATTCCCCAATCCATCTTATTTTTTGATGCATTTGTTGCAGACTTCAGAATTCTTTATCTTTAAACATTTCAACATGCACATCATTAACTAGAGTTCAATATTTATTGAATATTTACTGTTCTTTTATTGAGGTGATATTTACATTCAATGAAATGCACAAATCTTAAATGGGCCAATTCTGAGTTTTGACAAATGTATACACCTGCCTAACTTGAACCCCTATCTAGAGATTAACATCACCCCAGAAAGTTCCCTCTTATTCCTTCCCAGTTATTCCCCACCCACACTATGCTGAATTTTTCATTCTAGTCTTGCCTGTCCTAGAATTTCATCTAAATAGAATCATACTGTGTATCCTGTGTATGTATAAGACTTCTTTTGCTTAGAATACTTTTTAGATTGATTCATATTTCTGAGAAAATCAGGAGGTTGTTACTTTTTACTGCTGAGTAGCATTCCACTAAGAAACACTATTCTATTGAACACCTGGGCTGTTGGCTATTATAAAGGTGCTATGAATATACTTGTTCAAACCTTTTTGTGGACATTTTGCTTTCATTTCTGTTGAGTAAATACCTCGAAGTACATTTTCTGGGTCATAGGCATTACTTTTACTGAACATATTTAGTTTGGAGCTTTGTATAGAAACAACAAAACAGCACTCATTTTAAAGAAAATCTGTGGACCAAATCAGGAAAAAATGATTTTTAAAAGAAACAGCACCTATGTGTGAAAATATCAATTATTTTAGCATAGGTACAGAAAAAAACGGACCAAATATTCAGAAAACTTCGAAAAGGACCTGGGAGGTCCCAAAGCAATATTGCAGAACCACTGCAGTCCACGAGAAGATTTTAGGTGAAATACAGGAGAATATTATTTCATTAGTTATATATTTATGTTAATATGTTAATTCATACGTTCTATTTGTGGAAGATGACATTGGTTTTCCATTTATGGTAGTGATATAAAGCTTCCTAAGAAAACGTCTATATTTTTACGAAATCAGACGTATAAACAAAAATACTGACTATATGGTGGCAAAAGTGGTACGAGGATACTGAAGAATTACTGAAGAGGTGGGGAAATGACTGACTTGGGAAAAAGCAGACTAGGCGCTCTCTGTGTCTGTTTCCCGGGATCAGGGCCCAGGGACTTGACAATGGAGTTAAGAGACTGGGTACAAGTGTGCCAGTCTGCAACCGACCGAGCTGTGTGACCTTGGGCACCCACAGCCCTCTCTCGGGCTGCGTCAACTCCATGAAATGGGAGTGACAGACCCTTCCCTGATGCTCTCGCTCCTCACAGGTCGAGAATGGGGTCAGAAGCCAGCCAGGCGGCCACTTCAAGCCCGAGGCGCCGGCGCGAGCCGCTATGCCCTTCACCTCACCTTGCTCTCGAGCCGCCACGAGGCTTCTTCCGCCCCTCACCCAGCCCAGATCGGCTTCGCGCCCCCTCCCCTTCCCTCCCCGTTCCCGGGATCGGCCGCCCTCTCACCGGGGAGGCACCGCAGCTGCAGAAGCCTCCACCCCGCCCGGCCGAGCGCGCCAGACACCCTCGCTGCCATCTTGGAAGCGGGCACGCTGCCTACAGCGACGCGCCGTATAGCACCGAGTCAGCTGCATGGCCACTTCCGCCCTCCCCGCGCAGCGGGAGCTTCGTCCTCTCGCGAGAGGCGCGAGGTGCGGAGCCGGCCGATGCTGAGAAGCCGGGAGCGAGACCCGGGCGGCAGGTGAGCGATCACCAGGTGGTCCGAGAGCCCGACCTTCCCCAACGCCCCCGTTCCGGCCCACCCTCTGCCCCATGTCCTCTCATTTCCCATCCCCAGCCTCGTCCTTCGGCGGAAACGTGGCTATGGCCACCTCCCTGAGGACCACAGCGGGCTTTCGCCCGGGGGAAGCCGGTGTGAGGGGTCGGGCCCGCCGTGCCTCGTCCCGGTCTCCTGGCGTGGTGGCTTCTGCCCTTCCCGAGCTGCCTTATCTCCCGCGCTGCCGGACCCGGCCTGAGGCCCTGGGGGACAGCGCTGAGCTGGGGTCCGGGAGACCGGAGTCTGAGACCCGGTTCTGCTAGTAGCCAGATGTTGTGACCTTGACTCTCACTCCCTCTTCGCAAACATCAGGGAAGCTTAAGTTTCCGTCTTTGGGGGTACCTGGACCCCCCAGGTTGTAATTTTGAAACTTTGACTTCCCTGAACCTCCAAAGTGTTGAGTTGATATAATTGAGTATTCCCAAACTTGCCGGATTGGAAAAAACATCAGGACACTTGTTAATAAATCGGATACCGAGGTCTTTCTCCTGGAGAGTTGATTCAGTACATCTGGAATCTTATTTAGCCCTGGAATCTTATTTTAACAAATGCCCCCGGGTGATTTGGACGATCTGCAAGTTTGGGAAAGGCTGGTGGCCTTTATTCTGACATTGAGTGCCAAGCTCTGCGTGACTCAGGGAGGTCATGGACTAGTCACTGAGCAGATATGTAAATGCGAGGCGCCTCACTGGGAAACCTATCACCAGGGAAGGCTTCATAATAGTCGGAAGAAGTAAATGGTTTGGGGATGAGGGATAACCAACAGCTGGAGCTAAGCATGCCGTTCTGTAAGTTTTGTGCAGTTAGACCCTTGTCTTTGTATTTTTGCACACTCCTTATCAACCTTTTCAGAACCTCTTACTCTCCCCTGCGTGAGTGTGGGGGAAGCCTCCCCCTAAGCCAAAACTACTCCCCAAATGTTAAAATTTCAGATCCATATTTCTGGATTTCAGTAAAGCACTACTGATCTCTCCATGAGGTTTTGTTTTCTGAGTTCTGTCCACTTATCTTCGAATGAATCTTTCCTGTGGAAAATCTAGCACTTGGATATCCTTCCTGAAACCCTTAAGTTTGACACACACCTAATTGCCTGGAGACAAAGTCTTCTATTTTTTTTCCTTTGAGTTTACTGTTTCCTTGCAGATTGTCACCTTTTTTTCTGTGTGTGTGTGTGTGTGTGTGTGTGTGTGTGTGCGCGCGCGCGCGCGCATGCGCGCGCAAGTGCACGCGCTTCGGTCAGTTCATTTTAACTAAATTTTTCTTTCTGTTAACTGTCAGTATTCTTAGAATTTTTTATGCATTTGACTTAAAAGGATTTGATCCTTGGTTTGAACTGATACCCAAACTTCAATCTTATTTATTTTCTTTTGGCCCTCTTCATCCATCAAAGGAGCCTAATGCCTCAGGATTTGATGCTTACTGGGTGCCTTAAAAATAAAGAAGTGCATCTCCAGAAGTTGTTCTCAGACATCTGCTTTCACTACCTGCCCACAACATTTTAGAAGGGCTGTGGGCATGTGTGTGCAGCAGTCAGAGTTGGAGAGATGCTTAACAAGTCCAGTGACGTGACAATGACTTCTATTCCACCTCTTTTTATTTATGAAACTGGGCTCTGAGTCACACTTCTAAGTATGTTGACTTAGGTGCCAGACATTATTTCCTTGTTTTTTTAGAAAAGACATTGACAACAACATAAAACTCTGATGATGAATAGTATCACACTTTGGCTTTTAGATATTTAAAAGAACATTGTGTCCCATTTTATTTGGAAAACGCTGACTGAAAGTGGTGGCTGTGTCTTTTTGAGAGTTAATGTTTAATAAATGTATTTTATGAGTTCCCTGTTACCATAGAAGATTAGTTTGGGGGGATATGGAAAACAAAGCACTTTCCATTCTTCTAATTTACAGACACAATCCCACTGGAGTACTGTATAAGATGGCATAAAGTGCAGCTCTTATGTTGTATAACTTTAACAATAAAAAAGGAGCTTCACATTTCTCCCTGGGGTGTCCTCCCAGCAGGTATGGCTGAGGAGGAAGAACAAGATTTTATAGGACTGTTTGAAGCAAAGGCAAATAAACTGGCCACAGAGAAGTGGAGGCTCAGAGTTCTCTTAGAACATTATTTTATTGAGCTCTGTGTGCCAGGTCCTGCTGAGTACATTGCATATTTTTATCTTCTCATTTACTTCTTGCAGCAGCCTTGCAAAATATAAGATTATTCTCCCTACTTTATTAATGAGAAAAGAGGCTAATCACTGATCCATTGTCATGTAGCTAATAAATAGAAGATCTAGTGATAGGTAGAACCCCAGTTCATCCGTATTCGAAACCTGTGCTCTCTGAAACTCTGCCTGATAAATTGGGAGATTGGGATTGACATATATACACTAATATGTATAAAATGGATAACTAATAAGAACCTGCTGTATAAAAAAATAAAATTCAAAAAAATAAAAATGAAAAAATAAAACCCTGCCTCCATTAAGGTTGCTGAAAAGGTCTCAACATCTGGCTTTTTGTGTTTCTCTAGTTAATGAGTAGTCTTTGGCCCCTCGGTTCTTCCATGAGGATTTTTCTGTGAGTACAGTGCAAGGTTGTAGTGGGAAGGGAACTTCTCATCTCTTTCTATTGTCCCAAGGGAGAGCCTGTTCCAACATCATTCTAGAAGGAGATCATTTATTTCTTATAACTTCATACCCAGCAATCCATATTCCTATCTTCCCCAGCTGGTTCTTAAATGTGAGATTCATCCAGAGTTGTTCACTTGAAAGATTTGTAAGGGTTCTTCCTCAACATGTTACAGTTGAAAGCTTAAAGTTTCAGTTCTTGATTGTGTGCTTTTTAGGGATTTAAAAACCACAATTCAATGACTAAGGAATCCTGTTTATCTGATAACACTTGGCATCCTTTTACCACGGCGTGCAGTCAGGTCAGGATAATAAAGAGGGCATTCCACAGGGAAGGAACCAGATAAAAAGCATGATAGAGTGAAAATGCCAAGATTTTTCATACAACAAGGAAGGATTCACTTTGGGGAGGTGGGAGATACAGGTGGAGCCAGATTACGGAGCACCTGAATCCAGAAGACTGAAGAGTTTTGACTTTGCTCTAGAAAATAAAAGCCTTAGGAAACGAGCAACAAAATCAAAATACTACAGTATTTAAGGATGACTGGCTGACCTAGGCATGTTTTGTAGGCTGAGGAGCAAATCATTTGAAGGGAACATTTTTTTTTAAAGATTCTGCACTCAGATTGCTTCACATGTCTTTTTTTTTTCTTTAAGATTTATTTATTTATTTGGCTGCGCTGGGTCTTTAGTTGCAGCATGTGGGATCTTCGTTGCAGCATGCGGGATCTTTAGTTGTGGCATACGGAGACTTTAGTTGTGGCATGCGGGATCTAGTTCCCTGACCAGGGATCAGACCAGGCCCCCTGCGTTGGGAGCACGGAATCTTAACTGCTGGACCACCAGGGAAGTCCCTGAAGGGAACATTTTTAAAGAAGGAAGAGTGTGTAGGCCTGACTTAAACTTGGTCCCGGAGTGTCTGTGGTGGCATAATTGTCACTGGGTTAGCCACCTCTGCAGAATACAGAAGTATTCGGCTTAAGACCCATCTGTGTGTGATCCCTCTCCCGCAGCTTTAGTCTCATGTCGTTTGGTAGAGCTGTCTGAAGCCAGGGACTTGGAGTCATTAATGTTTAAGAAAGAAATGGGGAACTGAGTAGACTGCTATCTCCTGACCTGATTGCATCGTGAGGACATTCTATACTCATCTGAGTATCAAGTCAAAGAGAAAGTTGACCCCGGCAGGAGGAAATTTCCGTAGGTTTAAAGCATGGGTTTTACAGTCATATAGACTTGGATTCAGATCCCAGCTTTTACTTTTTCCACACAACACTTACTAGTCGTGTGACCTGGGCAAAGTCAACAGCCTGTTTCCTGACTGTAAAATGGGAGTAATATCTAGTTTAAGGTTGTACTGAGGTTCAATTGAGATAATGTAGGTAAAATGCTTTGAAGAGTCTGGCTAATGTTAATTGTTAGAGATAGAGGTAGTAGATACTATTGATCAATGCAGAGTCAATAGAATTGAATTTTCATATCTTGATGAATGGGAAAATATCATTATTCAGTTTGCTAAATTTACATATGTTGTCTCTTTTTAAAAAATACACTAAGCTTGTGGTTGGGTTATATCAGCCAATTTATTTGCCTCCCTTGCTGAGTCATACTTCTGCCTAATTAATGTCCTGTGTGTTTTACATTCTGTTCAAGCTGAGTTGTCTCATACCAAAGAGAAAAGAATATTTGTGCCTTCAACCTCCTTACTTGACCGCCCAGTCAGGATTCTCACCAAGGAAGCCACCTGCCATATTTGGAAATGTTGGGGTTATGAAACCTTGGGATAATGGGTTTATTTATTCACACTCTGGTATCTACAGTGAGTTTTTCTAATGTGGTCAGCATTCCCTGGTGGGAGGTCAGAATTAGGTTGCAATTCTAATCACATTTGGTGGTACTCCATGGATTGAATTGCGTTTTGTCTCTGCTCACTCTTGACTCTCCTTTGGCCCATAGCTTTTAGGTCCACAGCACTGCAGGAATGGCAGATTTTGGAATCTCAGCTGGCCACTTTGTGGCAGTGGTCTGGGATAAGTCATCTCCGATGGAGGCTCTAAAAGATCTGGTGGATAAGCTTCAAGCCTTAACTGGCGATGAGGGCCGAGTGTCTGTGGAAAACATCAACCAGCTGTTGCAGTGTAAGTACCTACCCAGGTTGTCTCACAGGGAGGGCGGTTTTGATGGCAGTGCTACATTTCTTGTCGTTCCTTGATAGCTGGGTTTTTTTTGTTTGTTTTTCTTTTTTAAATAAATTTATTTATTTATTTTTGGCTGTGCTAGGTCTTTGTTGCTGCACGCGGGCTTTCTCTAGTTGCTGTGAGCGGGGACTACTCTTCATTGCGGTGCACGTGCTTCTCATTGTGGTGGCTTCTCTTATCGCGGAGCACGGGCTCTAGGCACACGGGCTTCAGTAGTTGTGGCTTGCGGGCTCTAGAGCGCAGGCTCAGTAATTATGGCGCACAGGCTTAGTTGCTCTGCGGCATGTGGGATCTTCCTGGACCAGGGCTCAAACCCATGTCCCCTGCATTGGCAGGTGGAGTCTCAACCACTGTGCCACCAGGGAAGCCCAATAGCTGAGGTTTTTTTTGGGGGGGTGGCACATGATAGTAGTTTTTTCAGTTGAGATACAGTGGACTTAGGAGTATAGTTGATGATTTGTATAAGTAAGTTCTTATTTCTTATTAGATGTTCCACATTTTTTAAAAAAGCTTGGTTTTCGTCCACCTTCCTTTTTTACTTTTTCCCCTGAGCATACAAAAGGAGATGAAGTTAGTAAGACTGAGGGAGAGCAGGGCAGCAGTGTCCTTGCCCCTCTTGCTAGTAACGGTGGTATAATAGCATTTGCTGAACAGGTAGGTGTTTATTCTACAAGGCCACGCATGTAACCTTTGTGGGGACTTGGGAGGGATTGGGAGATTCTGGGGCCAAGGTGATTGTTGATTAGAGTCTTCCTTCTTTTCAGCTGCCCACAAAGAATCTAGCTTTGACATTATTTTGTCGGGTATAGTTCCTGGAAGCACCACTCTGCACAGTGCTGAGATTTTGGCTGAGATGGCCCGGATCCTTCGGCCTAGTGGATGTCTTTTTCTCAAAGAGCCGGTAGAGACAGCTGTAGGTAAGGAAATTTTCACCTGAAAGACTAGAGTTTAACAGGGTTGAATCTTTAGGTATGTTTACCGCATCTCTTTGAGAAGGAGGTATAATTTGGAGATCAACAGTCCCGTACTGAACCTTATCCTTAGGGATAAGGGATGAATTATTGTAAAACTCTGAACCAGCACATCTGAATAAATTGTGATATTTGACCCATTAGGTAGTAAAATAGAAGGAAACTGCTCATCTGAAAATGGCTGGATCCTTCAACAGGTGAATGCTTAAACTGGTACATCCACACCATGGAAAACTATGCAGCACTAAAAAAAGAACAAACTATTGCCACGTGCAACAACTTGGATGAATCTCAGAGGAATCATGCTGAGTGAAAGAAATCCAATCTCAAAAGCTTAGAGGCTGTATGATTCTGTTCATATAACATTCTTGAAATAACAAAATTATAGTGACAGAGAACAGGTTGGCCATCGTCGGGGTTAGGAATGGGAGGAAGGGGGTACGTGAGGCTGTAAAGGGAGTGGTGTGAGGGTTCCTTGTGGTGATGAAGACTACGCACACACACACACAAGTGTATGTAAAACTGGTGAAATCTGGATAAGCTCTGTGGACTATCAGTGACAACTTCCTGGTCTTCATATTATATGATAGTTGTGTAAGATATTATCGTGGAGAGAAGAGGTGAAGGGTCCTTGAGACCTCCCTGAACATTTTTTTTTAACTTCCTATGCATCTATAGTTATTTCAAACTAAAAAGTTAAAAAAATAGTGACCAGAAGTCTGAGAGTGATGAGCTAAGTATTGATTCATGTGAAAGTAAAGATAGAATCCAAGAAATAAAAACCTCTTTTTTGCTCAGTGGTAAAGCTGTCAGAATCATTCTAGATTTTTAGCCTTTTTTTAAAAAATTTTTTATTTATTTCTTTATGGCTGTGTTGGGTCTTCGTTTCTGTGCAAGGACTTTCTCTAGTTGTGGCAAGCAGGGGCCACTCTTCATCACGGTGCGCGGGCCTCTCACTATCGTGGCCTGTCCCGTTGCGGAGCACAAGCTCCAGACGTGCAGGCTCAGTACTTGTGGCTCACAGGCCCAGTCGCTCCGCGGCATGTGGGATCCTCCCGGACCAGGGCTCGAACCCGTGTCACCTGCATTGGCAGGCAGATTCTCAACCACTGCGCCACCAGGGAAGCCCGATTTTTAGCATTTTTAACTAGACTTTCTATCAAAATGTGATGACTTATTTCATCAAATAATAGAAATAAAAGTATCTTGAGGGCTTCCCTGGTGGCGCAGTGGTTGAGAGTCCGCCTGCCGATGCAGGGGACACGGGTTCGTGCCCCAGTCCAGGAAGATCCCAGATGCCACGGAGCGGCTGGGCCCTTGAGCCATGGCCGCTGAGCCTGCACGTCTGGAGCCTGTGCTCCGCAATGGGAGAGGCCACAACAGTGAGAGGCCCGCGTACCACAAAAAAAAAAAAAAAAAAAAGTATTTTGAAATGTGTAAAGGCATTTATGTGGAAATATAAGCTTGTGATGTTAATAGCAGCTATAGCCTTCTTTGGGATGTAAACCTTGGGTGACTAAACACAGTGTCTGTCGGAACTATACAGAGATACTTGTATACTTTACAGTTTCTCAGCCTCTTGGTCATTATCCAACAGCCCCTGGAAGGTTAGGTTTTTCAAAGAAACAGAGAGTGATATGAAGCAATAATAATGGAATTATTATATGACACTTAAGAGCATCAGTAAGAGCGCTTTGAACAACCAAAAGGAGTTGTCCAATTAAAATATTATCACTAAAATATATATACATTGAACAGAATAGGTATATACATTGAACAGAAACTAATTGTTTTAGTGCCTGCTGACCTGAATAGCAGAGAGCCTTTATTATTTTTCTTGCTTTGACCTATAAAGCTATTAACTGGGGTTTTCCTCTTAGCAGTTAACAATAGCAAAGTGAAGACGGCATCTAAGCTGTGTTCAGCCCTGACTCTTTCTGGTCTTGTGGAAGTAAAAGAGGTATGTTTGTAGACGACCTTCTTTGCTGGGAATTTAAGCCTTGGGTGACTAAACCCAGTATCTCTTTTGTCAGACGATACAGAGAGAATCTGGGAGAAATAACAACCCTGAAGGTGAGGTGATCAGTGTCACTCAACTAGGAAACAAGTTGGGAAGGGCTCTGCATGGGAGAAACCAGATGCCTCGAAGGACGAAACCTCTGAAATCAATCTCCTCTGAAGAGACTCAGCTTGGGCCCATGTGGGTTGGGACGTATTTTGGTCTCAGTACTAGTGGTGACCACTGAGGCAGGGAGAGAGCGACACATCTCTTAGTGGACACGAATCTTAGGCCAAAGTGAAGGGCAGTTGCCTGTATTTTCCTCAGCTTTTGGGTGGGAGGCTAGAATAGGTTGGAGCGGGAAATCCTTTTCTGACAATTCATTAGAAATATTAACATTAAATAGAGGTATTTATGGTTCTACATTATTCTCCAATGCTGAAATTTCCTTGTGTGAGAGGTGTTATACCACGATAGCTGTTATACCATTGATCTGTACATGACCTAGGGCCTCAGTTTCTTCACGCCTACCCTTTCTTATTTTTCTTTTTAGTTAAAGTTCTTCCATTTTTTATTCCAAAATATGGGATGTTCATAAAAATTCAGTTAAGGCTGAAGAATATAAAGTGACATCTCAGGCCTTGCTTACACTTTCCTCCCCAGAGGGAGCCACCAATACATTTTTGGTGTGGCTGTTCGGACTTCTTTTTATGTATTTACAAGTGTGTTTTGTGTGTGTGTATACACATTTTTAAATGTAAACAAGGTCATATGTATACAGTGTTCAGTCACTAGCTCTTTTCCCCACCTTTAGCTGTCTTCGACATTATCCACCTCAGTGTATTGACCCACTTCCTTACTAATGATGGAACGGCGTTCAGTGCTCTAGATGGACTGTGGTTTATGTAGCAGTTCCATAATTGTCGGACGTAGAGGCGGCACCCCCAGCTTCTTCCCAAGGAACATAGAAAGCATTTCCCTCCCCCTGTGGTTCTCTTTCTCTACTGTGTATTTCATTTCTAGCATCTTTACTGTGGGCATGCTCCCCCGCCACAGGCTTCGATTCCATTCGACAGCCTCTTCAACATGTCCGATTCATCTTGATAATCATAATCATTACAATCTCCACAATGCCTCGCACAGTGCCTTGTACCTAATAGACAGATATTTGATAAAACTCTCCAAGGGGCAGGCTCAACATAAACATGTAGACAGAAGTTACACTCCAGGGTCCTGATCAGTGAGAAACTGAACGTGAGGCACGAGGCAATGTCTGTGATCTCCTGCTGTCGTGTGCTTACTACAGATGTGAGCATTTGACACCTGTGAGGGGGACATAGTACACCATCATACTGTAGAAGAAGTGTGGCCTAATCCTCTGATATCTTGAATTTCAGCTGCAGCGTAAGTTCTTGAGCCCTGAGGAGATTCAGTCTGTCCGAGAACACCTGGGTTACCACAGTGACAGCCTACTCTCTGTGCAGATCACAGGAAAAAAGCCCAATTTTGAAGTGGGTTCTTCTAGTCAACTTAAGCTTTCTACTACCAAGAAGTCTTCCGGTGAGACTGGCCTAGGGACATTGTTCTGTCTGAGTGGGCCTGAAAAGCCTTATTAAAAACTGAGCCAGAGATCGGAATGAGGTGGTGATATCTTCAGAGGATCATTCCCTTCCTTAATTTCCCTCATTTCCAAATGGAAGAATGCTTAATGTACTGTTGTTCTGGGCATATTCGGATCCAAAACTGAAATGATGCATAGATATTACCTAGTTCAGCCCCTTCTTCTGCACCAGAGGACACTGAGGTCTCCAGATTCTAGAGGTCAGACTCCCGTAGCTTCATTAGTTGATGAAGTCTTTCCAGACCCCAGAATTATGACATTTACCCTCAGAAGACCTCACAGTGACAGTCATGGCGGATAAGCGTGTGCTATTCCCCTTCCCATGTGTCCTTTTCTCTGTGCCACTGAATGCAGCTTTTCTTTGAGGATCTTAAGACACTTATAAAAATATCTCCTCTGAGAAGATTGCACTCCACCCTTTGTCACCATTCTCACCCTTCCTATCACTATTTTTTAATGCCTGAGTTGAGAAAAATTGTCCTAGCTGTGAGGTATGCAAAAATTTACAGGTACATTCACACTGCTCTGTTTTGACTGTCCAGCCTAAATCTTCAAGAAATCCTTTAACGTCCTAACCTTTGGCGTCTCTGTTCCAGAATGGGTAGGAGCAGCTTACATGACCTGCCCTGTGGGAGATCTGAGCATCCAGTGTGACAGTGATCTCTGGGGGGTGCACTTCCCCCCAAGGCCCATTCGTGGACTGGCCCACACTGAATCCTCAGCTCTTTGGGGCCCAGAGAGAGAATCAGGAGATGTGATTTGCTACTGATTTGTTGTTACACCGCCGCCACCAGCTCTCGAACCCATTTTCTTGTCTGTAACAGGTCTACATGTGACTGGAGCTTTGCTATTTATAATGCTTTTTGGTACAGTTTCTTGTTTAATATTCAAATCTCCTGCAGTGGGAGATTCCCTAATAGGGAATCCTATTAGCCCCATGTTCTAGGGATGGGAACTAAGAGAAGGAGGAGAAAGCAATATGGAGTGGAAGTTAAAAGCGTTAGGTAGACTCTGTCTATACTTGTGTTATTTGTGGCTGTGTGTAACTCTAAGTATCTAAACCTCTTTCCTCATTTATAAAATTAGGATGACGAGAACTTTCCTCGTAAGGTGGTGAGCAGGACTAAATTAGATCATGTGTGTAAAATGTTTAATGTAGTATCTGGCACAAAGCTTAACAAATGATGGCTTTTATTGCCATAAAGTGATGGGTTCCTCTCATGCCTTTCTAAGTGGCAGAGCTGGGCCTTGAACCCAGGTCTTTTGACCGCCGGCCCAGTGTGTTCCCTGCACAGCCTCAGTAGTTTGTTCCCAGCTGCTTTTCTGGAGCTTGTTTTCTTTCATTGGTTGGATTCAGGGAAGCCTGCTATGGACCCTGCAGCTGCCAAGCTCTGGACCCTCTCGGCCAACGATATGGAGGATGAGAGCGTGGTGAGTCAGCACTGTGGTCACCTGATTGCTTTCTTTTAGGCCCCACTTTGGGTGGGAATGTTGTTGTTTGGAGCGGCCTTTCTGGGTTTATAGGTGTGAAAGCATTTAAAGCCCAGCCTTGTGGCTGTGCCTGCCACTGGCATTTTTTGACTCTGAAGGAAACTCCACATTAGTGGCATTTTAAATTTCTTTTTCAGCATCCTTCCCCCCGCAGATTTTCTTGTTCTCACTTCATGTGATGTATTAAAGACTCTTGTGGGCATGCGTAAACCTGAAAAGAGTTTGTCAACTAAAATATTTTTTGGCTCCTTCGTCTGGGCAAGTCACCAAATGCTCACTGTCTTAACAGTAATGCTCTTCCAACTCAGATCAATGCTTTCTGTAATAAAGTTCTTCATTCCTACAACTATTGAAGTTAGAGTGGTAAGCAAACTAGGCGACGGTTTGTGCCCTCACAGAGCTTACAGATTAACTGCCTACACGTTTATCGAAGAATTACACAAGTGTATATATCATTATCTGCCTTTTCCTCTGGAATTATATAGAAAATATTCCATTCCCTTTTCTCACACGACAGCCCTTTATATATTCGCATAAATATAACACTTCTCTCTTTGTTCTTCCTGCCCCCTCCCTCCCTGCCCTCCACACACATGTTCTCTGCACATCGTAAATGAGTCCCCAGCCCCCTCACAGCCTAACACAGCTTCTGTGCACGTAGTGTACTCACTGTGTGGTCAGCTTGGGCGTGATGATCAAGCCCGGGTAGGATGATGGGTGCCTTCTACATAGATGGGCGAACTGCTGCTGTGGACTGTGGCCACTTCACCTGTTCCTTAGCAGAGACCATGACTGTGTCATTAATGGCTTCGAACATTCTCCAGGATCTCATTGACTCAGATGAACTGCTGGATCCAGAAGATATGAAGAAGCCAGACCCAGCTTCCTTGCGGGCTGCTTCCTGTGGGGAAGGGAAAAAGAGGAAGGCCTGCAAGAACTGGTAAGCCTTGGGGTGAGAAGAGGCTGCCAGCGGCTTCTGATTATCAAGGAATCGCTGTACTTTACAATTACTAAAACATGTTTTATTGTAAAATGTATCAGACGGTTAGAAGAGTATGCTAAATAAGTACATTTTAAAGAACAATAAAATGAACACCCATGTACTGCTCACCCAGCTGAAGAACCAGGAACATGACTTGTTCCTTAGAAGTCGCCTCTGCGTGCTCCCTCAGCTGCATCTCCCTCCCTCTCCTTACAAGAGGCTACCATTCTCCCAAATTTGTGCTAACCTCTCCTGGCTTTTTCGATAGTTTACTGTCTATGTGTGAATCTCCAAACAATACATCATTGAATTGTGGAGCCCAAACCTGACTAGGCCAGGAAAGGTCAATACTCCATATCTGTGAAGGCTCCCAGGGAAAAGGTCTGTCAAGGATTTGGAGTTTCTGGGTGGTGGCAGGTCCCGCTCATCAGCTGCTAACTTTCCCCCAGCACCTGTGGCCTCGCAGAAGAACTGGAAAAAGAGAAGCTGAGGGACCAGATAAGCTCCCAGCCCAAGTCGGCTTGTGGAAACGTGAGTATCTGGTTGATTACTCAGTATTCACAAAGGCCTAAACTAAACACAGACCAGCTCCAGCTCTACAGAGTTCACTGCCCAAGTATTTTAATAATAGGTGAACATGCGAGAACGTGTCTCTAGGTAGTAATGGGAAGAGGGGTTATCTCCTGAGGGTGGGTAGCACGCTCATGCCCGTAGGGGAGGCACCTGTCATTTCTTATTGTTGGCCCCTTTCTTTCTGCTTCACATTAGGCCTGATGCTACTCAGCCATTTGCTGAGTGTGGCTGTGATGTGAACTGCTGAGAATATAGAAGTATGTCCACCTAAGGAACTTCTCTAGACTTTTGTCTTTCATGAAATCAGAGATCTTAAAGACTCTTAGTATTTGGATCCCAGTTGGACCTACAAATGTACGCAGTCGTTCTCTTCAGGCCGCTGTGGCCATACTATGAAGTTTGGGATCCCTTCCTCCTGGCCTGTGTCTCTGGGAGAGCTGACACTTGGCTTCCCTGTATGATGGTCTCTTCTTTCAACAGTGTTACCTGGGTGATGCTTTCCGCTGCGCCAGCTGCCCCTACCTTGGGATGCCGGCCTTCAGACCTGGGGAGAAGGTGCTCCTGAGCGACAGCAGCCTCAATGATGCCTAGGGGAGGGCCCGGCCTGAGACACACCTGCTCCTCCGCCAGCTCCTGCCCCTTCCATCCCACCACGTGGTTCCTCCCGCCTCCTCTCGATTGGCTCACTCTGGCTTAGGTCCATTGCGGAGAGGGTGCTCAGTGGACAGAGTGGAGCTGGCTGGGAGCAGTGGTGTGGAGTGCTGCTGCAGATCAAGACCACGGTATCCCGGGGCCCTGTTACCCTGAGTGGGGACCTCCTTCACCCAGTGTTAGGTGAACGGGGCACATCCCAAATAGGCCCCTCTCGCCAGGTCAAAATGCTGACATTTCGTAACACTCTCCAAGCCCGCCATCCTTGAGTATTAACACTGTGACAGAGCGGGCCCCACCCCATTCTAAGCTCCGCAGTAGTGCCACGGCTTATCTTCCAGAGTTGGTGGTGTATTCACCATGCAGTTTTCTTGGTGACAAGAGGCAAGTGTCTCATGACCTCAGAGCACCAAGAGAATCACTCCTTGGTTGCTGTGATCATATCCAGTGTCCCTCTGCCCCCTCCAGTCCTACCCCCATCCCTGTTTTATTGTGTTGCATCTGTGCCCTACTGTCATTTCTGTTAATCTCCAGGTATTAAACTTACGTACTAATGTATATTCACTGTGAAGAGGGGATATGTCTCTATGTGTGTGTGTGTGTGTGTGTGTGTGTGTGTGTGTGTGTGTGTGTACATGTGATGTCTGACACAGCCATCCAAGCTCACCTGGGACCACAAAACTCTTTTCTGGAAAGGCTGAGTCACACCACATGGGGCCAGTCCTGCACTTAGAGATCAGGGCCTCTCTCCATCTACTTTAGGAGAGTCCAGGTTGGTAGCATTTAGAGAGAAGCAGGACACAAGTCTGACCCAAACCTCTGAGCAGCAGACACTTTGTTCTTCTTGTTCTTCACCAACGCAGACTTGGAATGGATCTTGCCAAATAGAGAGATCATGTGGATTTAAGAGACCTGGGTTTTTCTATTTTGACAATAAAGAAAAGTGTTCATTGGTATTTGTCCTTGAAACTTGACTTGATCCTCTAAGTTTGCTTTTGCTTATCCTGGTCCCTGCTGGTGGATTTTAGTTATGGGTGTGGCTTGACTCTGAAGCCCCTGTGGTAGGCTGAGTTCTAAGATGACACCCCAATGCCTCACACTTTTGTGTAATGCCCTGCCCTTGAGTTTGAGCAGGACCTGTGAGTATGATGGGACATCACTACTGTGATTAGACTACCTTGTGTGGCAGACGTGAAGGGATTTGCAGATGTAGTTAAAAGTCCCTCATGGAACCCTCAAACACTGTTGGCAGGGATATAAATTGGTGCAGCCACTGTGGAAAACAGTGTGGAGGTTTCTCAAAAAACTAAATATATAATTACCATATGACCCAGCAATTCTCCTGGGTATATAGCCAAAAAACCAAAAACACTAATTCAAAAAGATACATGCACTAGCCATGCATTAGAATCACCTGGATAGCTTCTCCCTCCCCAGAAAACAACAGAAACACCATTGCCTGGGATCCCTCCTTTCCAAAGACCAATTAAGCCAATCTTTTGGAATAGGGCTGCAGGTGCCAGCGTTTTGGCAAAGCTTTCCCAGGTAAGTGCCTCCAAAGTTGAGAGCCACTGCCCTGGAGAAATTCTTCGACACATGCACCAGAAGACAAGCTAAAAAATGTTTAAAGCAGCACTGTTTGTAATAGCAAGAATCTGGAAATAATCCAAGTGGCCATTACCAAGAGGATGGGTGAAGGGGTTGGTCGTCACACGGGGGAAAATGATGAGTTGTAGCTGTCTGTGCACATCAGCGGGGAAGAATCTCAGAGAACAGGGAGCCGCAAAAGCAAGTCACGGGAGAGCATGTGTATGAGATATGTTACATTTACATAAAGTTCAAGAGTTTAAAAACATACAAGATGCATCAACATATTGTTAGGGATGTGCGCGTACGTGCATATGTAGTATGTATATACACACATGTGACAAATGAAAGAAAATCAAGGAGAATGATGAACACTCAATTCAGGAGCGTAGATGTCTCCGGAGGCTGATGGGAGGAGGACAACAGGGAGGGGGATGGGGACTTCAGAGCAGCAGGAAGGTTCTATTTAGTAAGCTGGATGGTAGGTATACAGGTGTTTATTTTTTATTGGTTTGTCTACCTTACATATACATTATGTTGTTTTGTTTTGTTTTGTTTTGTTTGCGGTACGCGGGCCTCTCACTGTTGTGGCCTCTCCTGTTGTGGAGCACAGGCTCCGGACGCGCAGGCTTAGCGGCCATGACACGGGCCCAGCCGCTCCGCGGCATGTGGGATCTTCCCGGACCAGGGCAGGAACCTGTGTCCCCTGCATTGGCAGGCGGAATCTCAACCACTGCGCCACCAGGGAAGCCCCATACATTATGTATTTTGTATTGATAAGAAATTTCATTTTTAAAAAACCAGGGAAACCCACACATAAAACTCTGGGTCTTAAGGAAAATGCCCACTAGCCTGGAACAAAGTCCCATGCCTCCCTGACAGGAACCTCCAGGAAATATTTGGCCCAGTTAACGTCTCATTCAAAATTATAAAACGAACCAACACAAATGATAATAATAACAACAGTAACAGCAACAGAGAACATTGCCACTGAGCAGATAAATATTGCCTGTGACCAAAATTTTTACTACAAATTACACAAATGTATAAAATATATCAAAGAGATACAAGAGCTCAAGGAAAGGATGAATGAGGCAGAGAGAGAGAGAGAGCCGTGATGGAAACGTGCACTGGCAGAGCCGAGGCAAGAAGTGAAAAAAATAACATCCTCGATATGAAGTCAATATTGGAAATAACACTAGGAGAATGGACAGGGCTAAAAACAGGGACAGGAATAAAAGACCAACCAAATGAAATGGAAATAAAGAGGGAGAAAGGATCAGTGGGAAAATGATTAGGCACAGAAGGTAGAAGAAACACCAATAAGGAATCAGAATGAATTTTTTAAAGATGTAATTCAAGACCTTTTCCAGAAATAAAGCAAGAGTTGATCCATAGATTGATGAAAACAAAAAAAGATACAGAACGTTCAATACTAAACGTAATACTTTTGTTTGCTAGCATTTCTAGTCCCAGAACCCGCGCGTGCAGAGGGCTGAGCATCGCAAGGGAGCCTTGTTAATGCTTAGGGTCCCTTACCGTGAAAGCCGTGTGATACTCTCTGTAAACAAGCAGAACAAACCTTGTTGTTTTGAGTCCAGAAATGTTTCTAGTTTGTGCTTGTTTGTGTTATCCTCTCTGCTCCTTCAGTCTTTCTCTGCTTCCTTGCTGTCCCGTTGCAGTGACAGACTTGCGGGGTAGGGACAGTGCAGCTCTGCAGGCAGCCCTTCACCCCTCTCGCTACACAGTGGGGACTGAACGCTCCACTCCAACCTTACTGGCCTCAGACCTCACCTTCTTTTGTCACTTCTGGGTGGTCAACTTGTGGTCTGTTCACCACCATCCAGCATAAGAGGCCTTTACCTCTGCAAAGCCCTGTGATGATCTGAAAGCTGTATTTAGACTCAGCTGGGCTCAGAAGTGCTCAGAAGCCCCTCCCTCCCTTCCTTCTTTTCTCTTTCTCTCTCTTTTTTTTAACAATTAATTAAACTTTTCTTTCTTTTATATTATGACAGATTTCAGATACAGAGAACTACAGATACAATACAACAGACAACCGGGTTTGCCATATTTTGATTCAGATCACTCTATTTAATAGGTGAAATGTCACAGCTGTGTCATCCCTTTCCCCTCCCTACCCTCCTCAAAGGTGTTCTCCATCCTGAGGTCATATATCACACCTGTGCCTACGTTTATATTACTCTGCAGAAAAGAGGTTGTATGAAATGCGTCCCTTTTCTTTTTTTTGAGGTGAAATTTGAATAACATTAACCATTTTAAAGTGAAAAATTCAGTGGCATTCAGTGTATTCACAAGGTTGTGCAACAACTGATTCTGTCTAGTTCCAAACATTTTCATCACCCCCAAAGGAAACCGTGTACCCTTTTAGCAGGCTGCCCTATGCCCCTGCCTCTGGTGACAACCGACCTGCATTCTGTCTCTATGGATTTGCCTCTTCTGAGCATTCCATGTAAATGGAATCACACAATATGTGACCTTTTGTGTCTGGCTTCTCTCAGCATGTGTTCAAAGCTCATCCACATTGTAGCAAGTACCAGTACTTCGCTCTTTTCTATGGCAGAATAATATTCTGTTGTGTGGACATACACTATTTATCCATCCATCCACTGATGGACACTTGGGCTGTTTCCACCTTTGGCTTTGGTGAATAGCACTGCTATAAACGGGTGTGTCCATGTGCTGAACACGTCCTTTTAAGGCTTACTTCTCAACAAGGCCCCAGCCCCTTTGCTTGTCTGAGTGTCTCATCCCTGCAGTGTGCGTGGTGGTTTTGGAGAAGGGGTCATGGCAATTCAATTATGGGGAAACTGCAGGTTTTCGAAGACTCTGCTCCCCTAAGGGCAATGTGAGAGGCAGGACGGCAGCAGACTAAGCCCCATTCTCTAACTGGCTACACCCTAAAGCAGGTTAGAGAAGGGTTCGATTTCATCATTCCATGGAGAAACAGGCCCAGGAAGGTGAAGCGATCGTGTCAAAAACCCACAGCCAGGGCTTCCCTGGTGGCGCTGTGGTTGAGAGTCCGCCTGCCAATGCAGGGGACACGGGTTCGAGCCGCGGTCCGGGAAGATCCCACATGCCGCGGCGCGGCTAGGCCCGTGAGCCATGGCCGCTGAGCCTGCGCGTCCGGAGCCTGTGCTCTGCAACGGGAGACGCCCCAACAGTGAGAGGCCCGTGTACCGCAAAAAAACCCCAAAAAAACCCTACAACCAGTCAGTGGCAAAGCCGAGACAGAACAGGTCCCTGATCCTCTTCTGTTAAAATGTACCCATGATGCAGCCACTATGGAAAACAGTATGGAGGCTCCTCAGAAAACTGAAAATAGAATTACCGTACGATCCAGCAATCCTACTCGTGGGCATGTATCTGGAAAAAACTATAATTCAGAAAGGTACATGCACCCCTATATTCATAGCAGCACTATTTACAATAGCTAAGACATGGAAACAACCTAAATGTCCATCGATAGATGAATGGGTAAAGAAGATGTGGTACATATATACAATGGAATACTACTCAGCCACAAAAAAGAATGAAATAAGGGGTTTCCCTGGTGGTGCAGTGGTTAAGAATCCGCCTGCCACTGCAGGGGACACGGGTTCGAGCCCTGGTCCGGGAAGATCCCACATGCCACGGAGCAACTAAGCCTGTGCGTCACAACTACTGAGCCTGCGCTCTAGAGCCCATGAGCCACAACTACTGAGCCCGCATGCCACATCTATTGAAGCCTGTGCACCTAGAGACTGTGCTCCACAACAAGAGAAGCCACCACAATGAGGAGCCCACGCACCACAACGAAGAGTAGCCTCCGCTTGCCGCAACTAGAGGAAGCCCGTGCGCACAACAAAGACCCAAAACAGCCAAAATTAAATAAATTAATTAATTTAAAAAAATATGAAATAAGGCCATTTGCAGCAACATGGATGCAACTAGAGATTATCATACTAAGTGAAGTAAGCCAGACAAATACCACATGATGTCACTTATATGTGGAATCTAAAATATGACAAAAATGAACCTATCTACGAAGCAGAAACAGGCATAGAGAACAGACTTGTGGTTGTCAAGGGAGAGGGGGCATGGGGGAGGGATGGATTGCGAGCTTGGGGTTAGTAGATGCAAACTATTACATAAAGAATGGATGGACAACAAGGTCCTGCTGTATACCACAGGGAACTATATTCAATGTCCTGGGATAAACCATAATGGAAAAGAATATAAAAAAGAATGTATGTATATGTATAACTGAGTCACTTTGCTGTACAGCAGAAATTAACTCAACATTGTAAATCAACTGTATGTCAATAAAAATAAATAAATAAAATGAACCCATGGGATTTAAATGTATGTAGGTGACTGAATGCCACTAAAGAAGAATTTATTACTTACATTTCCCAAGAGAAGGGGCCATGCCACACCACGCAGGGCAGAAGGAGACGCGAGGGGAAAGCCGAGGCCACAACCCTTATTGGGTTTCTGTAGAAAAAGCAAGGCAGGGCAGGGTCAGCAATTGAGGACTGGCCTGTGGGAGTCATTCCAGCGGGCTTTGGGGCGTGGGCGCTGTCCCTCATTGTCTGGTACCCGGCCCTGGGTGATTTGGGGAAATATTCATTTGGGGAGTGAGTTATATAAAGGAAGTGGTTGGGGGATTCAGGATTGGTTGGAGAGTTTGCAATATGATTTTTGCATGCCTTCGAAAGCTGGATCACAGGGGAGGTGTAACTTGTGATGAATGGATGCCAAGTAGACAAATACAGAATCTAAGAAGACACGGTGAGAACACCCCTGGCGCACTGCTCTCAGCACTGCCCACGTTGCATCTGGAATTAGTGGCCCTGCAATTCCCAGCAGTGGTTTTCCTTCTTCCTCTTCATCTCGCTAACCCCTGGCAGCGTCGTTGGTGGTTTCCTTGCCTCTGCTCCCTTAGGAGAAGGGCTGGCCAACCGCAGACACTCTGACCCTAGGCCCTGAGCAGCTACAGTCGGATGTAGGTGACCCCAGCCCCTGGGGCCAGCACTGAGGCCAGGGACCTGGTGGTCAGGGACATCAATCAGGCTCAATCTTTATTGGGAGCTGGAGCGCCCTCTGGTGGGAAACCGAAGAGCAGCGCAATTCAAAATTCCACTTCAATGCCGGGCTTGAAGCCCAGTTATGTTATCAGGGCACCGCTCCTCTGGGAGCTTCTTTCTTGACGTGCCCGTCATGGGATTCACCCAGGGGCTTGTTGATGAAAATATATATATCAAATTTCCACTATGCACAAAGCACTTTTCCCCCCTTATAAATGAGTCAGTAAGTACCGAGTTGCCTGATTCAAATACCTGCCCCAAGGAGTTCATCATCGAGTCAAACATGCAAGTAACTACATTTACCGGGGACAATGTGGTAAAGCTGAGGTGAGAGCAGGGAGCTTATGGAGGACACAGAGTGGGGCATCAACTGCAACCAAGGAGACCAGGGAGGGCTTCTTGAGGGAGGCAGCATTTGAGCTGAGCTCTGAAGGGGGACTGGATTTCAGATGTGGAGGAGGCGAAGCTCTTTTCAGACGGAAGGAACAATGAGAGACCAGCGCCCCTCCCTACCGTTCTGTGTTCTCTGGTTCCTACCCTGTCCTCTTTCTTCCTATCTCCCTACTAGCCTGTCATGGGGAGTCTCCCAGTCACGAGTCCTTAAAATGGCTTCTTCCCAGGGGAACATGGTAGCTGGTCCCATCTCCTGCATCTTGCCCCACCCACATTGCACCCTGACTCTGCTAGTAGACACTTGGATTCTGAATCCTGCATTTTGTTGCCAGTCCTGACTCCACCTCTCCCCCTCTGAGGGACCTTTAAGCCAACCCCCTGCTCGGTCACTCTCAGGGCCTCCCCCCGGGTAACCCCTTACCTCCTCATCGTCCTCCACTTATCCGAGTTCACAATATGGGCCTCTGAGGAATATTTCACTTTCATATTTCACTAGGAAAAAAAGGTTCTGATTCTTTTAAGGCAAGTTTTCAATGCACTGGATTACATGCATGTTCTCTGAGTGTCTTTCTGGCAGGGCGAGGGATCTGGGCCCCAGCCCTTGTTCTCCTTTGCTGTCCCAGGGGCTCCCCCTTGCCTCCCCCTATTCTGAGATCACCTTTTTCTCACCCTTCACCCCATGTATCCAGATGACATTTTTCCACAAAGAATTCAGACTAGGCTGCCCCAAGGACTCTGGATCCAAGGCAGCTGTTCAAGGGATACTCCTTGGGACCAGGGCAGGGAAAGAGCCCACCTGTGGCTGAGGAGACCCTGGGGTCACAGAGAAGTTCACAGTTCATCACCATCATCAGCCTTATTAGTAGTAGTAGCAGTACTGCTGCTGTTTTCTTCTTGTGCCTCTCCGAAAGTGGGCTTGGCTCTGACATCTGCCCTGCAATAATACAACTGGCCACAGGGGAGCAGCAGAAGGCATAAGCTTTACCTGAAAATAACTCACTTGCAGCCCCGCCAAACAACACAGGTCACAGAATCCTAGGAGAGAAGGACCCATTGCGCCTGCTCCCAGACTTAGTCCCAGAGAGAGAAGCCACAGCCTACAGCTGGTCAGGAGGGTGAGGCAGAACTAGAATCCGAAGACCCTAACTTCCCCCAGCCCCCCACGGCTCCAGTCCTGAGCTGCGCCTCGACAGAGGGGTCTGCGGATGGGTCCTGGTCCACATCCTTCTGAGCACTATGGGGTCCCCAGTGAGACTCACTGAGCTCCCAGCCTAACGGACGAGTCAGGACTACAGACCCACACAGGAGTCGACAGGAGAACAACCCCCTCGGGCTGCCCCAGAGTCCCTGAAAGCGGGAGGAATCAGAGCAAGAGAGAGAATGGGGGTAGCTGTTCTCAGGGACAGTTTCCTGGAGGCTGGCTTGGGCTGAGGCTGGGTGAGATGTCACCTGGTAGGGCAGGGCTCACAATTCAGGTCGGCAGGAACCACGGGGCCAGGCTGGGGCGGGAGGCGAGGGCTGGGGGCAGCGGGGATGAGCGGGCTGTGGGGTGAGGCTCGGGATGAGGTGGAGCAGCTCGGCCCTGGGAGCCGGCCTGGGGTTGGAGCCGGAAGAGGGAGCTGGGCGCAGGTGGAGCTGGTCTTGCAAAGACTGTCCGGGCGGGGCTGGCTGGGCTCGAGGGTGGGTGGGGGCTGGGAGGTGGGTGAGATGGGGAAGGGGCTGTGGGAGCCCCCGGGCCAGGGAGCTCCCCAGCACTTGACAGAACCCTGGCCTGCGGAAGAATTCTAGAACCATTTGTGGAATTGGATCAAATGCGTAAGGCGAAGCGTGTCCTCAGCTCCGCATCAGCTGGGGTGTCACGGAGGAGAATGGGGCAGGCCTGGGAGGGCTCCATGGGCAGATAAGATGGGAGAGAATCCAGACGGCCCTTCCCAGGTCCCCCTCCTGCCTGCGTGCAGCAGAGGGGAGAACCTGCTGGCCTCTTGTCACCCCTGCCCTGCTCGCCCCACAGACCCCCCTCAGCCCTACCCCTGCCCAGGCCTCCCCTCTTTAAGGTGGTCTGCACACTCGAAGCCTCATTTTCCCTCTCCGACCTGGACAGAGTGAGACTAGATGTTCTCTGCGGGCCCTTCCAGGGCGACAGGCCAGAGTGGACAGAACACACTGACCCAGACTGGGGGAGAAAAACTTTAATCAGAGAAGGGGACAGCGGCCTCTTTGTCCTTGTAAGGCCTCCACTGGACCCAGGGAGCTCGGGGTTGGGGTAGTGAACGTGGAGGCGGGAAGACTCCAGGTGGGCCAGGGAGAAGTCAGGCCGGCGGGGCGGCCAGGTCACATGACTTCGTGGTGTTTTGCAGGTACTTGACTGCCTTCTTCACCCACCTGTCCTTGGGGTCTGAACAGATGGATCTGCCGTGGAGAGTCACCAGCCTACACAGAGGGAGAAAACCGCGCGGGCGCTCAGGGCAGGAAGGCCTTCCAGAGCCCCGGGACCAGCCTCGCCCTGCACTGACGAGGACCCTGAGCCCGCAAGAGGGGCAGAAACTTGTCTGAAGTCACCCAGGGCATCAGCGGCAGCTCTGAGACACCCGGCTCTGTCCTCGGTGATTCCTGACCCTCCCAGGGTTCCTGCCAGGCCTGGCCCTCCCAGGGAGCCGGGGCCGCACGACTTTGCCCGCCCCCGTCCTCAGACCGCCTGTACCCACCTAGGCCTGGGAACGAGGGGTGCCCGGGAGGGGCCCAGTGCTCAGGGCTCAAGCCCAGGGCCTGCGAAGTGACCACATGGGCCGCTGACTGCCCATGTGATATGGGGCTGTCCCATCTCTCTCAGGGCCTCAGTTTCCCCATAAATCAATGAAGAGCTTAGACCTCACAGCCTGGGGCCCTTTGGGGGCTCGCAGTGTCGGGTACGGGGGCTGCCCTGAGGAGCGGGACCAGGGGGTCAAGGGACGAAGGCCCTGCTCTCTCCTCTCCGCTCCCCAGTGGCCCTTCTGGGAGCTCCAGGCTCTGCCTTCTCCCACACTCAGCTCCCAGGACAGGGGCAGGGTGGGGACAGGCAGACTCACACGATGGCATCCCTGGGACAGTCCTCTGGGGTCCGGTACCACCTCACCAGCTTCCTGAAAGGAATGGCTCCTTTGAAGTACTCCCGGCAGCACTCCCTGCCCACATTGGTTGCTCGAGCTGCGGGGGAAACAAAGCAGCAGCAGGTGTGTCTGCGGCTGTCTGCGTGGGGAGGGCGTGTGCATGGCTATGGCTGTGGTTGTGGCGGAGGCTCTGTGAGGGTCTGCACGTGTGTGTGTGTGTGTGCGTGTGTGTCTGGAGCCGAGTCTGTGTGTGCATATCTGCATGTGTGTTGGTGTGCCTGTGTGTGTCTGTGGTATCGGGGTGGATCCGTGTGTGTGTGTGTATTTCTGCATGTGTGTGTCTGTGTGGTTGGGAAGGGTCTGTAATTGTATTTCTGTGTAGGGCGTATGTGAGGGGTCTGCACATGTGTCTGTGTGTGTCTGTGTGTGTCAGTGCATGCACGATTGTGTGCATGAGGTCCTGTGTGTGCTTTGGGGGGCCCTTTGAGTTTGTGTGTCTGTCTGTTCACGTGTCTGTGTATGTTTGGGAGGGTTTGTGTATGCATGTCTGTGTGTGTGCCTATGAGTGTGTGTCTGTATGTGTGCATACTTGTGTGTGTGAGATCTCTGTGTGTGTGCATGTGTGTATCTGCATGTGTTTGGGGAGCCTGTGCATGTATGTGTGTGTCTGCATGTGTGTGCATCCGTGTGTGCTCACACTCAGACCAGCCCCGAATCACCAAATGTTGACTCTGGGCCAGGCTCTGGGCTGAGCCTTTGCTACCGCTGCCCCTTCAGCCCTCAAGCACACCTGGAGACAGGTGCTGTCACTACCCCATTCTACAGATGAGAAAGTGGAGGTCTGGGGTGTGAACACACTTTACTGGGACTCAGTGTCCTCATCTTTGCACAAGAAAAAATATCCAACACTTGCTAACTGGCAAGCTGGTAATCTGTGACCACAATTAAGGCCACGACAGAGTGTTTTCTAGGAAGGCTCTGACTGTCCTCTGACCACTTCGGGGGTGGAACTTGGTTTGACTAACACGGAGCTGACCAGGCCCAGCGTTTTATGAAGTGAGAGTGAACGTGCAGCCAACTATGAAGATCACCCCATTAAGATAAGCCCGAAGACAGCAGCTGTGTCACCATGTCACCACACAGGGCGCTAACCAGCTTTATTTCTGAAGTAGCAATCTTATCTCAGTCTTCCTTTCCCAACTGAGTATAAAAATCTCTTTTTTCACCTGCTCTGGGAACCAATTCTCCTGCCTTTATGCTGATCCTCTCATTGTATATAAGACCCATTACTAAAATAGACTCTAACAAATACTTGTGAGAATTCTTCCTTTTCCACTGTCAAAACACAACCACAGTCACTGCCTCACAACATTTGCAGTGTGAGATATGCAAGTACTTTGTTCCTCAGAAGCTGAGCCCCAAGTCCTGGGGCATCCGCATCCTCATCTCCATCATTTTCCTTTGAATGCCTCCCTCAAAATCCTATTGCTGGAGCTTCCCTGGTGGCGCGGTGGTTGAGAGTTCGGCTGCCGATGCAGGGGACGCGGGTTCGTGCAGCGGTCCGGGAAGATCCCACATGCCGCGGAGCGGCTGCGCCCCTGAGCCATGGCTGCTGAGCCTGCGCGTCCGGAGCCTGTGCTCCGCGACGGGAGAGGCCACAGCAGTGAGAGGCCCGCGTACCGCAAAAAAAAAAAAAAAAAAAATCCTATTGCTGCCGGCCTCTCGCATCTTTGTAGGAATAAGTGGGGTGTAGGAATAATGTGTGTGGCCAGCTGCTGTAGTCTCAGGTCCCCCACTCCTCCTTGCCCAGTGTCCCTTCCTCCTGCTGCCTCTGATCTGCTCTCACCTGCATGGGTGTCCTGCAGGGAAGCCCCCAGGAGGAGCGCGGCCAGGAGCAGCATCTTCAGGGAGGTCATGGTACCGGGAGCCCAGGAGAAGGTCTCTGTGTGTGGGTCTCTTTGCTCAGGGGAGACCAGGATGAGCACAAGTGCGGAGGTGACCTATTTAACCTCTTTGGGGATCTTGCCCCACCTCCTGTCACCTCCCCCCACATCCTTCCCTAGACCCATGGAGTTCGACGCATTTGAGGTGATTCGGCAGAAGTCCAGTCTTGGAATATTTGCGGCTTTCCAGAGAATAGACACTCAGCTGGGGACAGAGGTGGGTTATGTGTCCGGGGGCCATGACACACTTCTCCTTTCACAGGGGACATTTCTTGGTTCCTCAATTAGCAGAACCAAAAAGCCTCCATCCTAAGCTGCGTGCACCCCTGCTCTGAGGCTGGCAAGCCTCCTTCATGCACGGCGCCCTGGGTTGGGGGACAGCCAGGCAGGGGCCAAGAAAGGCTGCTTAACCTGGGCCCGGAGGAGCTTCAGGGTGCCAGGAAGGCCTCCTCAGGCGGTCGGCAGGCTGCACGGGCACACGGTGTCTCTCTGCAGGGGGAGCTCCGGCTCATTCTGAGAAAGGTCTGAGGCCCAGACAGACTTGGTTGTGGGTCCTTCCCTAAGCTGGGCCCTGGACCCCAGAAGGCCAGAGCCCAGCAGGTTTGAATCACCATGTAGTCCCAATCTGTAGAGATTGGGAAGCCAAGTTCCCTTCTGGCTCCTAGAAGAGCCAAGTGTGCATTGGGCATGTGGTCAGGGTCCAGTCCCAGCCAGGCCCTGAGCAGAATTTCCATGAACCCCATGGGCCACAGCATCCCTGCATCAGGTCAGTCTCCTGGCCATCAGAGAAAATGGCCAACAGTCTGCTCAGGGCTCCCCCCGAACCAGATTATGGGAGTCCCTTAGCTAGAAGGAGAGTCCCATGCCCACCTCCACGGGCTGCATCTCACCAGGGCCACCCTGGACTTCGATTCTGACACATGGGGTCTAGGCCTGACTCCACCCTGTCCCTGAGCTACCAGAGGCAGCTCAGAATGACACCCACCCACCCCTGCAACAGGGTGTCTGGTGCATCTGACCCTCTCACAGTCAGCTCTGTGTTAATCACTGAGCCATTATTACCATTTCATTTCCAGTGATGAAAACAACAGCAGGTGCTGTTGTTTTTGTTTTGTTTTGTTTTTGTTTCTAATTGAAGTATAATTGACCTATAACACTATGTTAGTTCTAATAGTACAACATAGCGTTTCAATATTTCTATACATTATGAAATCACCAAAGGTATTTATTACAATATTATTACAACATTATTACAACATTATTACAACATTATTGACTATATTCCCCAGGCTGTACATTTCATTCCAGTGACGCATTTATTTTGCAACCTGGAAGTTCGTACCTCTTCATCTCCCTCACCTGTCTCACTCATCCCCCTGCCCCTCTCCCCTCTAGCCATCACCTGTTTGTTCTCTGTGTCTATGAGTCTGTTTCTGTTTTGCTCTGTTTGTTCATTTGTTTTTTGGATTCCACATGTGAGTGAAATCATATGGTATTTGTCTTTCGCCATCTGACTTATTTCACTTGGTATAATACCTTCTAGGTCCATTCATGTTGTCACAAATGGCAAGATTTCATTCTTTTTTATTTCATTCTTTTTTATATGTATATATATACCACATCTTCTTTATCCATTCATCTATTGATGGGCACTTAGGTTGCTTCCATATCTTGGCTGTTATGAATAATGCTGCAATAAGCATAGGGGTGCATATATCTTTTCAAATTAGTGTTTTTGTTTTCTTTAGATAAATACCCAGGAGTAGAATTGTTGGATTCCATGGTAGTTTTATTTTTAATTATTTGAAGAACCTCCATAATGTTTTCCACAGTAGCTGCACCCACTTACATTCCCACCAACAGTGCACAAGGCTTCCCTTTCCTTCACACCCTCACCGATACTTGTTACTTGTTGTCTTGTTGATTATAACCGTTCTGAGCTGTGAGGTGATAGCTCATGTGGTTTTGATTTGCATTTCCCTGATGATGAGTGACACTGAGCATCGTTTTCATGTGCCGGTTGGCCATTTGTGTGTCTCCTTTGGAAAATGTCCATTCAGTTCCTCTACCCATTTTTTAATCAGGTTGGTTTTTGTTTGTTTGTTCATGTTTTTGATGTTGAGTTGTATGAGTTCTTTGTATATTTTGGGTGTTAACCCCTTATCAGATATGTCATTTGCAAATATAATCTCCCATTCAGTAGACTGCCTTTTTGTTTTGTTGATAGTTTCCTTTGCTGTGCCAAAGCTTTTCAGTTTGGTGTAGTTCCGTTTGTTTATTTTTGATTTTGTTACCCTTGCCTGAGGAGACCTATCCAAAAACAATATTACTGAGACCAACATCAAAGAGTGTACTACCTATGTTCTCTTTTTTATTTTTTTTAAACAGTATATATGGTATATTTTATAAAACTGTACATTAAAAATGTAATCTACGCACACAGATAAAAAGTACAGGTTATATGCCAATACTGGTTATTTCTCAGTTCATGAGAGCATGAACTGAGCCTATGTTCTCTTCTAGGAGTTTTATGGTTTTAAGTCTTACATTTAAGTCTTTAATCTATTTTGAGCTTATTTTTGTATAGGATGTGAGAAAGTAGTCCAGTCTGACTTTTTTTGCATGTAGTCGTTCAGCTTTCCCAACACCATTTATTGAAGAGGCTGTCTTTTCCCCATTGTGTATTCTTACCTCCTTTGTTGCAGATTAATTGCCCATGTAAGTGTGGGCTTATTTCTGGGCTCTCTATTCTGTTCTATTGATCTATGTGTTTTTGTGCAGTACCATACTGTTCTGATTACTTCAGCTTTGTAGGGTAGGTTAAAATCAGGCACTGTTTGTTAAAACCTGGAACAGTGCTCAGACTATAACCTCATCAGCCCTCACGGCTCACCTGTGAAAGGAAACCATGACACTGGAGTAGATCATAGGAGGAGGCCATGTGCTCTTCCTCCTCCCCGAGGGCCACCTCCCACAGGCTGGGCTGCTTCAGTTTTTGGTTGGGGGAGTCCTCCTGTCTATGGTAGAACCACCCTGTGGGTGGAATGCTCTGTCGTGTCCTTGCTGTGTGACCTCAGGAAGCTCGCAGACCCTCTCGGGACCTCAGTTTCATTTCCTATAGGGGGACTCAGGAGGCCCCACCAAGACTGTAGGTCTGAGAAAGATGGGGTCCTCCCTTAGTGGAGGACAATTTGTCTGCTTCTCTTAAGGTCACATCGCCTGCCAGAGACCCCTAACCCCACCCACTCCTCAAGCCACAGCCCAGGAGGGTTTTCTGCCCCCAGCCTGTCCTGCTGGCCGTTCCTTCTATCCCTGGGGCAGGTTTCCATTTGCACATGCAGTGGAGCAGAGGGGAGGGGAGTGGCATCTTCCTGTCTGTGCACATCTTTGGCGCCAGCTTCCTACAGATGAGGGGGCAACCTGTACCTCCCACAGAGGAGTGCCCGGCAGCCCCCTTCCTGCTGAGTCAGAAGAGAACAGGCCCAGCTGGGGAAGGGGTGCTGGTGCCCTCAGCCACCCTGGCTGGGAGGGGAAGCTCTGGCCTGGAGACAGAAAGGAAACACAAAAGCCCAGAGGTGCTCAGGGAGGGCCTGTGTCCTGGAAGACGCAGAGGGGGCATGTCTGCTGCTGCAGCCCCTCCTGGATGGAAGTCTCTGCATCCTCTCTGCTCCCCATGCCCTCTGCCTAGTGGCTTCTACCCCCTGTCTTGTGGACACTCCGCCTCCCACAGGGGCTCTTTTCTGTTGGACAACAGTAAACTGTTACGACAATGATTAGCAGCCTTACTAAAAGTGAGGCCGCCCCAGCACCCACTGCTGGGGAAACTCCCTGAGTGGGTTTTGAGTTTCCCTTGTTTTGCCACAGACTCAGAACTTTTCTCTGGAAGAACCCAAGTTCCCCTGTCTCTTCTAGGGAACAGGTTACAAGAACAGGAGCAGAGGGTTCTGGACTAGCTCTGGGCTGGCGCAGCCTGCCTAGCTGGGGACGGGGAACAGAGCAGCAAATGTGTCAGGGAGCCCCTGCCATGTGCCCAGCACTGTGCCAGGGGCTATGGGGCGGGCAGAGGCCAGATGTCACCCTTGCCCTTGGGGGAGTTCGCAGGAAGTGAGCATGGAGAAACAAGGCCTGGCCTCACAGGGGAATGTGCAGGTGAGGTAAAGGGCTGCAGGGCCTGGGTGCGGGGAGAGGTCGGCCACCTTGGAGGCCACAAGGAGGCTGCAGCCAGTGAGCTGGGCCGGGCAGGTGGGAGGACTCATACCAAGAGGAGGGGTGGGCATTTCACATGAGGGGAGCACGGAGCAAAGGTGCAGAGATAAATGGGGGAAACAGCAGGGAACCCTAGTGGGGAAGACGGCCTGGATGTGACACCGGGACAGTAAACTCCGTGGCGACAGGAGCATGTCTGCCTTCTCTACCATCGTGTGTGTCCCCAGCGCCAAGCACAGTGCCTGCCATACAGCGGCTCGCCACGAGCCTTGACTGAGTGAGTACAGGACGGAAAGGCAGGTTGGTGACACGGCGTAGGAACCGGGGCCGGGAGGGATGAGTGCATCTCTCAGCCTAACTTGCAAGAGACAGAGGAGACCAGGGACATTTTTGAGGTGCTTTCCTCACCAGGGATTAACCCACTTATTCCTCTTTGGTTCTCCCAGCTGCGAAACAAACTCCAAGGGACCTTCCGGATGAGTGTCCTGGAGGGTGGGCCTGTGATAAGGGTCTCAAAAGGCCTTTATGGTGCTATGTGGACTCGAAGGTCTGTCAGGGGGATCAGGAATGCGCCCTGGAAGAGGGAGAGGGAGGGAAGCCGAGAGGGGCCGCAGGGGAGGGGGCGCTCCAGATGGAGGGAGGGGGCCGGCACAGGCAGAGAAGCAGGCCAGATACAGGCCTGTTAAGAGAACAGCATCAAAGGGGAATTGCATCGGAGCGGGAGGAAGTGGCGAAGCTTCCAGAGGTCTCAACACCTCTGCCCCAAGCCGCCCAGACACCCTCCCACCCCTCCTGCCCCAGCCCTGACACTGCTGCCACGAGGAGTCCCTCGAGGGTAAAACCAGCTAGAGGGGTCAACATGCCCCACCCCAGATTTAGCTTGAAGGAGCCGGACCAGCCTGATTCCAGGTTCCTTTCAGGTGAAGGAGGGAGGGAGGGAGGGTTCCTGGCCCACCCCTGGCTCTACCACGGGCTGGGTGGGAACCGGGGATGCTGCTGTCACACACCCCAAAACTTAGCCCCAAGTCACCGAGCAGGGACCGGGTTGCTGGGGTGTGGAAGCTCTTTATCATCTTCAAATTGCACAGTTGTCACTGGGGCAGCAAAGTTGTCACCGTGGGTCACACCCATGTCAGCTGAGGCCCAGGGTCTCCTGCAGGAGATGGAGTGTTTTGTCTACTCAGCTCCATCCTCTGGCAGCTGAAGCCAGATTCGTCCTGCCCTGCCCTGCCCATGGGGGCTGAGGTGTGCAGGTCCCCAAAGTTATCTCCATCCTCCAATCCCAAGATATGTCCCACTCCCCTGCCCTGAGGGCCTGATGTACTCACTGATGCACTGATGTCCTGACAGGTTGTTCCTGACAGGTTGTGGGTCTGCTTGGTTCCTCAGGTCAGAAACGCAAGGGTCATCCCTGCCCTGGGGTCTTCCCCCACTCCCCTCCTACTGAGTCGGCCACCTAGACATGTCTTGAATCCACCTCCTTCTCACCATCCACATGGCCACCGCTGCATCTCTCTGCTGGGCCACGGTCCCACACTCATCTCCCCACTCCCAGCCTTGCCCTCCAGTCCATCTTCTCTAAAGCCCAGTGATCTTCCCTAAACACAAACCTTAGCAAGGCTCTCCCCTTGCAAAACCCTTCATTACCCTCAGGATGAGGTCCAGATTCCCACCGACTTCTCAGCCTCAACTTTTTTTTTTTTTTCGCGGTACGCTGGCCTCTCACCGCCGTGGCCTCTCCCGTCGAGGAGCACAGGCTCCGGACGCGCAGGCTCAGCGGCCATGGCTCACGGGCCCAGCCGCTCCGCGGCATGTGGGATCTTCCCGGACCACGGCACGAACCCGCGTCCCCTGCATCGGCAGGTGGGCTCTCAACCACTGTGCCACCGGGGAAGCCCTCTCAGCCTCAACTTTTGTGCTCAGCCCTGCCACCTACCATGTCACTTTTTTCCAGCCACATCGATGTTTTTTCAGTTCCTTGAAAATGCCAGGCTCTCACTGACACTACTCAAGCCTTTGCACAGCCTGTCCCCTGCTTTCCATCTAGAACACTCTCTCTGCTCCCCACACCCCACACCCTACCCTCCTTCAGATCACAGCTTAAACTCTCACTTCCTTCCTTCAGCTCCAATTTCCCTTTGTGTCCTCATAAGTCACTGACTTTCCCACTACGCTTTCTTTCCATTGCATTGTGATGGCTGGTTTATTGCTGTGAACTCCTTGAAAACAGGATCTCTCTTTTTTTTTTTTAACATCTTTATTGGAGTATAATTGCTTTACATTGTTGTGTTAGTTTCTGCTGTATAATAAAGTGAATCAGCTATACGTATACATATATCCCCATATCCCCTCCCTCTTGCGTCTCCCTCCCACCCTCCCTATCCCACCCCTCTAGGTGGTCACAAAGCACCGAGCTGATCTCCCTGTGTTACGGAGCTTCCTTCAGCTTGTACCTCCAGGACTAGCACCCAGTAAGTACTCTATAAGATATGTTTATTGAATTGATGAAGAGGTGGATGGTTGGGTGGATGGGTGAATGGGTGGACGAATGAGGGATGGATGGATGGACACTTACACATTTCTGAAGTACAGCTTGGGCCCAGCTTCCATTCTATCCTAGTGGTTCCTTCACCTCAGAACAAGCGACTTTCTTTTTTTTTGGCTGTATTGGGTCTCTGTCGCTGCGTGTGGGCTTTTTTCTCTAGTTGCAGTGAGCTGGGGCTACTCTTCGTTGCGGTGCGCGGGCTTCTCATTGCGGTGTGTGGGCTTCTCATTGCGGTGGCTTCTCTTGTTGCGGAGCACGGGCTCTAGGCACATGGGCTCAGTAGTTGTGGCTCGCGGGCTCTAGAGCGCAGGCTCAGCAGTTGTGGCGCACGGGCTTAGTTGCTCCGCGGCATGTGGGATCTTCCCGGACCAGGGCTCGAACCTGTGTCCCCTGCATTGGCAGGCGGATTCTTAACCACTGCACCGCCAGGGAAGTCCCAAGGACAAGTGATTTTTGATCTAGTGTGTCCCACCAGTTCATGAGATACACCTGAATCCTTCTGTCATGGATGAGGTGGAGGAACCCAACCAAGGCACTCTTTGATTCTGTTTCCATCTAGTTCACAGCTTCCTTGTGGGTTGTGGCCATTTCCTGCCTCTTGCCAAACCTAAATTTCTTCAACTGTGGCTTTGATCTCATCCCTTCTTCGTCCCAGAAGGGCCTTCTTCCTTCCATTACGCTGCCACGTCCTGGCTTCTCACAGTCTCCTGCCCCATGGTCCCCTTCCCCTCTGCTCACGACATGATCCCATTTCTCTGCTTCCATAAAACCTCTCCTTGCCCCCAACTCCCCTCTCTCCTAAACCCCAGCACACTGTCCTCCTATTTCCCCCTTTTATTCAGCACCAAACTTCTCCTATGTGTGGTCTACACCTCCCACTACCAATTTCCTCTCGACCCACGTGTGATTTAATTCTTAGACTGTGGCTTCTGGCACTGACACTCTGCGGAAGCGACTCTCTCTGGGCCTCTCAACATCCCCCCCCTTCCATGGCCACTCCTTGAACTTCCCATCCCCTCACAGAGGGCAGTGTGGGGCAGTGGTTACCAGCAGGTGCTCTGGAAGCATTGTCTACAGCCCCAGTCCTTCATCTATCTGTCCCTGGTTGTGTGACCCAAGAGCAAGACTATGAACCTCACTGTCCCCATTTGTAAAGAGGGGACGGTTGGTAGACTCTCCCTCACGGTATTACTGGGAAAATGAACTGAGATGATGTATGTAAAGTTCTTCGTCCCCAGCTGGTCTGATGAGTCTCCTTGTCATCACCGAGAACCCACTTCCCTTCTTGACATTCCTCCCCATGGGATTTGACACATGGTTCCTGCCTGGGCTCTCTGTGGGCTCCTCTCAGTAACACCCCTGAGCTCTCACCACAGGTTGGGCGAGGTTCTTAGAAGTTATGTTTATGGGGGAGTGGACGCATGGATTAATGGACGGGTTTGCTTTGTCCTCACAACAGCCCTAGGAGGTAAGAGCTATTATTATCTACATTCTACAGATGAGGAAAATGGGGGCCAACCACGGTGGTTAAGAAACTGGTCCATTTCAGAAAGAGAAAAACAAATACCATATGCTAACAAATATATATATAGAATCTAAAAAAAAAAAAAATCGTTCTGAAGAACCTAGGGGCCAGACAGGAATAAAGACGCAGACATAGAGAATAGACTTGAGGACACGGAGGGGCAGGGAAGGGTAAGCTGGGATGAAGTGAGAGAGTGGAATGGACGTATGTACACTACCAAATGTAAAATAGATAGCTAGTGGGAAGCAGCCACATAGCACAGGGAGATCAGCTCGGTGCTTTCTGACCACCTAGAGGGGTGGGATAGGGAGGGTGGGAGGGAGATGCAAGAGGGAGGAGATATGGGGATATACGTGTATGTATAGCTGATTCACTTTGTTGTACAGCAGAAACTAACACACCATTGTAAAGCAATTATACCCCAATAAAGATGTTAAAAAATTAATTAATTTTTTAAAAAAAGAAAAAGAAACTGTTCCAAGGGCACAGAGCTAGCCTGTGGCAGAAGCCTGCCCGGGGCTCTGTCCTAGGGTGTGTTTTCACCTCAAGCAACCCTTTCTCCCTCCCTTATGTCTCCACTCAGGCCTTTGATCTTGGGATGAATGCTTCCTAAATCTCTGTCAAGCCTCTGCCAGTGACAGATCAAACACACACCCCTGGACTCCACCCCATCCTCTGGCTTCCTCTTGCCTGCACTGTCAGATGCCTTAGCTCTCTCTGCCTTGCAGTCTAGACGGCTCTGTGCAGGTCTGTCACCCACACTGGACTGAGCTCCAGAGAGGAAGAAAGCTGTCCCCTCACGGTTCACTCAGCCTCAAGGACCAGAAAGGCAGAACCAAGTTCCCTTTTTACCAACTTCCCTTTTTTCTGTTCAAGCCAATATCATTCCCTACCTCCCCATCTGCCTCACTGGTCTGAAACTTTGCCCTCGACTCATTCCTCGCCTCCAGCCCCCACATTGCATCAGGCACAGACTCTGCTCAGCGATGTCGTCAGGCAACGCTCAGCTTTCTCACTTCCTCTTCATTCCCACTGGCTCCACACGAATCCTTCACACCCAGACTGTATCAACAATTTCCAATCCTATTTCCTCCTCTCTGGTCCTCTAGATGCCACCCACCTGCATGCTTATGTCTGATAGGTCTTTCTCAAGGGCTACTGCCCCCCCCTCAAGAACCATTGATGGCTCCCTGCTTCCTTCTGCCTCCACTAGAAACTCTTCAGGCCAGTCTTTAAGCCCTACTGTCAATCTGGTCCATCCCTCCCTAGTCAGTCTCATCTCAGGGATCCCCAGGGTTCACCTTATATTCTGTGCCTGGGTTTGCGTCTCCTGTCCTCTGCTTTTCTAGATTACCCACCCACTTCTCCGCAAACCAATTTCTATCCGTTTCTCATATCTGGCATGCCATGACGGATTAAGCAAGGGGGTCAATGTGGAGCCGAGGGGCTGGGAACAAACACAGTCAGGTAACCCGGGTTTGAATTCAGCTCTGCCATCAGCAAGTTGGGGGATTTCAAGCAAGTCATTTCCTTCTGAGCCTAGGTTCCACATCTATAAAGTGAAAATAATAATAGTAACTGCATTAGAAGTTTTGAGTTCACGTCAACTGCCTTAGCGCCTATCTCTGGCAAATAGTACGTGTTCCTGACTTTAAATATCATCTCTATGCCAATGACTCCCAAATTCCTCCCGCCAACTCCAGACTTGTGTGTCAGCTGCCTACTCAACGTGTCAAACAGATGTCGCAAACCGCCAAGTCCAAAACTGAATTCCCCATTCCCATTCACTCCCACACCTGCTCCTCCTCTGTGCTTTGCCAGCCCCTTCCGTCCGGTTACTTGGCCAGAAACCTGGCTGCCATCCTTGACGCCTCTTTCTCTCACCCCCCCCCACTTCCCATCTGTCCGGTGATCGCCTGGCTCTGACTCCAGAATCCATCCAGAGCCTGTCATCTCTCCCCTGGATTCCTACACTGCCTCCTGCCGTCTCCCCACCTCCATCCTTGCTCCCTACAATCTACTGTCAGCACAGCTGCCACAGGGAACGTGAGTGTCCTCTGATCAGAGCATCCCCATGGATTTCCATCGCACTCAGAGGAGACACCAAGGACCCCACAGCAGCTACAAGGCCTCGTGTGCTCTGCACCCATCCCTACCCTGCTAACGTTGGCATGTTCTTTCCCTGGATACCTGCATGCTTTGTTCCTTCACCTCCTTCAAATTTTACTTAAATGTCACTTTTCAGTGAGGTCTACCCTATTTAAAACTGCAACCCACCCCCACCTCTTCCTCTGCTCTATTTTTTCTTTTTCTTTTTGCTGTAATACTTACCACCCTCAAACATACTATACCACTGACTTACCTATTCTGCCTGCTGTTCGTTGCCTGTCTCCTACCCGTATCCCCTTACCCCCATCCCCACTGGAATGTAAGTTCCACGGGACAAAGGCCTTTCAGTCTTTGTCTGAAGCATACCCCCTGGCACACAGTGGGCCATATTCTACATACTGGTAGAATTCAGTGAGTGGACCAATAATGGCTGACATTGTTCCGGGGGCAGAGTACAGGAGCACTTCTCATGGAGTCTCACTCTTACCGGTGATGGACTTGTCTCAATCTCTCTCGTGCCTGGGCTTTAGCACTCCATCTGGGCTCCCGCTCCAGCCCTGTAAAACAGTTCCTTTTATTCACGCTAGAGTCCAACTCTCTCTTTCCGGGGAGCATGTGTCCCAGTTTCCAAGTTATTTCACAGGCAGGTCTTTGGTCTCTTGACATCACTGGGACAATCCCAGGCTGTGCTGCCGAGTGACCGGTTCAAGGCACTTAGCCCTCGGGGAGCAATGACGGATCTTTGGTTCGGATGTCAGAAGTCTGCAGCCAGCCTGGCGGGGTGGGGGTCCTTCTTATCTAATCTGACCCTCGTGCTCCCAAGAAAGGTTTGTTCAGCACCAGGGTCAGCGCTCAGAGCCCAGCGTCCTGGAAGGAGAACACGGCACCCTTGCTAAGGAGCCTGCCTGGTGGATCTGGCCTCTTTGAAAGTCTAGGGCTTTCCCCGCATTCCTGTCCAATCTCAGCCACTGCAGACAAGCCAACAGAGACAAGAGCAGCGGCGTTGGGCCATCTGACACGTGGCACAGTCCTACGTGGATCATGGCTCCCCCAGTGAGGGCAGAGGGGGTGTGGCCACTTCTGAGCAGGGTCCAGACCTGGGAAGTATGAGCCCGCAGAGGAGGCTAAGGCGCTGTTCCCTTTCCAGAGAGAAGCCGGCGCCTCAGCAGCCCTCCGGGCCCAGCCAGGTGGGTTGTGGCTTGTCCTACCACACACGGGGCTTTCCCCTCAACCTCACTTGCTTGAGCATCTCCCTCCTTCCTGCCTTGCCTCCGTCCCATCAACTCTCCAGACTCATGTTTTTTTGGTTTGTTTGTTTGTTTTTTTAGATGAAACTAAAACTATCTAATCTAACTCCAAAAATAATTTGGTATTTTTATTGGGATCACATTGAATGTATAGATGTCTTTAGGGAGCTGAGTATCTGTACCATCTACTCCTTGAAGTTTTTCTTAGCCTGTCCGACCTCTCCTCCCCCAGTCACCTCCTGTGGGGTACAGGCTGGGGAGCAGGGTGACAGGCTGTCTCCGATGTCTGAGGTTGGGCTCATTAAGGACGTGCTCTCAGGGGAGATGGGGAGGAGTGTGGGAATGAGGGCAGGGAAGGGATGGAAGCCCAGAGAAGGTGTGATGTCAGGCACGGTCCCCCAGGGAGTTTCTGCCTGGCCCCGCAGGGGCTCTAAAGTGAGAATTAGAAGTAAAAGCAGCCGAAGGGAGTGGGGCTCTGGGCGGGACACCAGCACCATTAACCATAGCCATGAACCCACCACCAGGTAAGAGTCAATATTACTGCTCACGGCGGCCCCGTGTGCCTCTCCTAATCCATCCCTCTACGCATTAGAGAAAACTGAACCGGGCATCCATTAGTCCCACGCGTTTCTTCATAGTTTACTAATAGGTGTATGTCCCTAAACAATATATAGCACTGTTCATGCATGTTTTTATGCTTCATATTAACACTGTCATATTGTATCTGTACTTTCACATTTTGCAGTGTTGAACTTGAGAGGCATGTGTGTTGACAGGTATCAATGTATTTCTTTCTTTTTATATTGTATGCTGTCCCATACAATAACTACACTACAATTGACAAAAAGGAGAGTGGGGTCTCTGGAGCTGGACTGCCTGCTGGCTTGGTCAAGGTAAGTTCCCTTAATCAGTCTGTGCCTCAGCACTTCCATCTAGAAAATGGGGCTCCTATTAGTAGGACATCATCTGAAACCTGAGGAAGGGATTTAAATGAGAAAATTTGGGGGCTTCCCTGGTGGCGCAGTGGTTGAGAGTCCGCCTGCCGATGCAGGGGACGCGGGTTCGTGCCCCGGTCCGGGAAGATCCCACATGCCGCGGAGCGGCTGGGCCCGTGAGCCATGGCCGCTGAGCCTGCGCGTCCGGAGCCTGTGCTCCTCGACGGGAGAGGCCACGGCGGTGAGAGGCCCGCGTACCGCAAAAAAAAAAAAAAAAAAAGAATCCACCTGCCAATGCAGGGGACACGGGTTTGAGCCCTGGTCCGGGAAGATCCCACATGCTGCGGAGCATCTAATCCCGTGCGCCACGACTACTGAGCCCGCGCGCCTAGAGCCTGTGCTCCGCAACGAAGAGAAGCCTCCGCTCGCCGCAACTAGAAAAAGACTGTGCACAGCAACGAAGACCCAGTGCAGCCAAAAATAAATAAAAAAAATAAATAAATGAGAAAATTCATTCGAAGGCACACAGTGGTGTGTGACAGGGACAGTGAACCTCCCGAGGAGGAGGAGGCTAGTGTCCTATTCATCGGTGTCTCTGGCCGTAAATGAACGACTTCTCCTCCTTCCCCTGCTCCCCTTCCCACCCAGGGACCCCTCGGCTTCTGCTCCTGACACCCTGGAAAGAGGACCCGGGCCTACGTACCTGGCCTCTCAGTGTTCACGCCGACAGGACTTCAGCTCCATCATGTTGATGGCAGTCATGATGATATATAAAAACGAGGAAGCAGGCTGCACGGGGACAGTGAGAACCAGGGCTGGGGAGGAGAAGGGAAGACCCAGGAAAGTGGCCAGGCCAGGCAGAGGCGCCCACGCTGAGACCCTTGAGATCCCAGGATGCTAGGTTCTCCCTCCACCTGCTCGCCCCTCTGTGCGTTTGGGTGACAATCAGAGCCTTGACCCAGTCCAGGCTTCCCAGGGGTCCTTGCTGGGCCTAAGGAGCAATTTCTTGACCAGGACGAGATGGCGGAGGGTCAGAGAGTTTCCGGGGTGACTTGAACACATTTTCACAGAAGGCCACTTTCAGTCTCTGACATCCCTTTGAGGCAGTTAAATATTTTCACCAGGAAATGCCTTGAAATGCACCTCCCCGCCATGGATGGGCGGGCTTTGAATAAATCAGAAAGGGGTGTGGCACAGGCACCAGGTCAGAGAGGGCCAATGGACACAGACAGCTGTGGGCCCTGGCCCTTCCCCTCTTTCTCTTCTTCCAGGACCTGTGGGGGTCACTGAGGCACAAAGGGAACACGACACACACATGCCTGCTCTCACGGGTCTTACGGAAGCACCATGAAACAAGCTGGGTCACATGAGGGATACAATGGGCGCAGGTGAGGTGAGTACCCGTGGCAGGGAGCCTTCGTTAAGCTAAGTCAGGGAAGGCCTCCTGGAGGAAGTGACATCTAAGCTGAGACCAAAGGGTGAGTAGGAGTTGGCAAGGGCAACAGTGAAGGGGGAAGTTATTCCAGGAAGAGAGAATAGCCAGTGCAATGGCTCAGAGGTATGAGAGAGAAGATTGACTTGAGGATGTAAAAAAAAACAAAACAAAATGTGTGCCAAAGGTGATGTGGGGGAGTAGAGTGAGAACGGGGGAACCGGCATCAGGGGAAATGAGCCTGGAGCCAGCGGGCCAGTTGAAATCTTCTAGGAAAACGAAGACACGGAACATGCACTTGTCAGTCCCTAGAACTATGCTCGATTTCTGTGCCAACAGGCCTAGGTTACACTGGTTGGGCTTCTGGGCTTAGGAGGTACGTGAAAGACTGATTAATGAAGATCATCTGGTAAACAGCCAGTGCTCAATCATTTTAATATTCTTCACTCTGTTTCCTTCCTTGTCTGCTGCGGTGATCACCAGCGTACCTGAGTCATTAGAACTCCCGAGTATCAATGTATCTCAAAGCAACTACAAAACCCTTCTCCTTTCCAGCTCCACTCAGTGAGAATCCCAGATAAATCCATTAACAGCTGGTGGGCTAAGGATGAACTTCATCCCGTCTGCCAAGAGAGCAAGTGAAGGGCTTCCCTGGTGGCGCAGTGGTTGAGAGTCCGCCTGCCGATGCAGGGGACACGGGTTCGTGCCCCGGTCCGGGAGGATCCTGCGTGCCGCGGAGCGGCTGGGCCCGTGAGCCATGGCCGCTGAGCCTGCGCGTCTGGAGCCTGTGCTCTGCGACGGGAGAGGCCACAGCGGTGAGAGGCCGGCGTACCGCAAAAAAAAAAAAAAAAAAAAAAAGAGAGAGCAAGTGAAGACAGGTGAGCTCGATAACGGAAAGCTTGTTTACCCCAGTTAAGGGAATGGTTCGAGCCTTTTAACAGCATCATGCACATTACTGACAAGTCATTCCTACTTAGACCAAGTAATATATTTCTTCTTCCTGATTGCTGCATCAGTCAGGATAGGCTAGGTTATGTTGCAATGACAAATAGCCTCAAACTCTCAGTGGTTTAAAACCACAAAGCTTTGTTTCTTCCACATAGATCTGCTGGGGCTCTTTCTCTGGCTGGAGGTTCTAAGTCATCCTCACTCTGGGACCCAGGGTAACGCACATGTCATCTTCTGGAATATTGCCAAGTTCTGGACCCAAGGAACTAAAAGTTCTGAAGGCTCTCTCACTGATAATTAAATGTTTGAATCTGGTTTGACAAACCCTTCTCCCACTGCCAGTTCAGAACTGGTCCTGTGGCATCTCACCAACGCCAAGGCGGCAAGAAGAGCAGCGCTCTTGAATGCCTAGGGGCAGTAAGCCAGAACGACTCAGAGAGACTGATGCTGAAACTAACTTCCCATCCTGTCCAAGTCTAAGATTCAGACGTCTTGCTAGTCTGCTTCTAATTACTTGGGGTTCATGAGTTTTGACCTTGCCAAGTTCAAAAGCAATTTAGAGGAAAAAAGTTACACCAATTTGAACAGCATCTATCAGCTTAGGGAAAAAATTATGCAAATTACAAATGATTTTTATCTGCTTGCTGACACTATAACATGTCTTCATCTTTACCGAAAACCAGGAAGACTGCTTTTCTTTATACACATCCTATAATGCTATAGTCTTGTTTGGGTAACCAATAGCAAAAGTGAATAGAAATAGGATGTTTCGAACCCTTTGGAAACATCTAGCGCCTGATCATAGATTCTAATTTACCAAGAGCTCACTACGGGCACGTCATTTTTCTAAGTGTTCAGCAAGGATTATCTTATGACATCTTCCCCTACGAGGAGAGTTGTTATTATTCCTATTCTACAGAGGAGAAAAATCAAAGCCCGGAAAGGTTAAGCAACTTGCCTAAAGTCATACAGCCAAAGATCACCATGTTACATTACACTCCTGTATGGATAAAAAACAAGAGGCTCATTATAAATAATTCTGTTCTGTCGTCTGGGGGCAACAGATCCCTTGAAGGTAAGAGGGGGCATCTCTTCCAAAACATTCCCTGCTTTGGAATTCTCCTAGGTTCAGAGGCATCAACATCACCAGCTGATCTGGTGAGATTAATGAGATCCTGCGTGGGTCTGGCCGCTGAAGTTTGCAGTCATCTGGGGAAAGCCAGCCTAGCCCTAGATCTCTACTTTAATCCCAGTAGCGGAAACATTATTTATCCAGGAAAGCACATGACTGAGAAGAAGTAAATGGGGCCCGGGGTGGTCTCCTGAGCTATTAGTCGCACAGGGGCACACACACACACACACACACACACACACACACACACACACACACACACACACTCAGATGCCTATTATTCAGCCTCCTGCTGGAAATTCCCAGCCATTTGTGTCTGTGTTTTTCTGTCTGGCCTCACCCTTTTGGGGAATGTACAGAGAACAAAGGAGAGCGAAAGGGGAATAACAACAAAGGGCAGAGGGTGAGAAGAATGCAGGTAGCTACCACCCAAAGGACTCTGCAAACCTGGGAGGGGTGGGGGTGGGCTGGCCTGGTGCAGAGGGCTCTAAAACTTTGGCTAGGAGCCAAATCCCCTAATTTGGAAGGCAGGGCAGTGGGGGAGGGGGAGAGGAGGGGAGGAGGGGGAAGGGGCCACTGCTTGAAGATTCCCAGCTCTCCCACCCCTGCAGTCTGAATTCAGCAGGGCTGAAGCGGGGCTCGGGAGTCTGTACTTTTGACAATCTGTGGCTCACGCTTTCAGACATAGTGATTAAGATTGAAGTCCCGGAGAAAGACTTCAGGTCCTATTCCAGCTTTGCTGCTTACAAGCTGTGTGACCTTGGGCAAGTCACGTACGCTTTGAAAGCCTTACCCTCGTCATTTGTAAGGTGGGAGCCCTGGTACGTAAAGAACCTAGTATATTGCCTGGCACATGGTAAACATTAAATAAACAATGGCTATTTTAATAATAATAATTTTTTATTATTATATCTCAGAGCCCTGATTGCTCTATCCAAGATTTCAGAGGCCTCCAAGTCTCTATGAAACTCTGCACGAATTGTGAGGCATCGCTTCAGCTAAAGTTTAGCTCTGTAACTGAAAGAGAAAATAAAACACAAACACCCCAGCGCCCCTAGGGAGGTGCTCTGGACTGAGGGAGAATAAAATTTCCCCACTCTCCATCCTCTTCTGGCACATGAAGAGTTCCTTATCTGAGAATGTGATGAAAAGACAGGGACAAGCATTTTCATTTCAAAGCCTCCGTTGGTGTCTCATGTTGCTGAAAGGGTGGTATTCGGGGAGAGGCTGTGGGGCTGTGACTTTGCCTCCAAGCTCCTTCCTGGGGGTGGGAATGGGCAGAAGCAGGAGGGACTGGACTTGGGGTGGAACGGGAGAGCTACTGCCCACTGCTAAGGGCAGTACTAGAATTTGCAGGGTCTTCCCTGGCGGTCCAGTGGTTAAGACTCCGCTTCCATTGCAGGGGGCGTGGATTTGATCTCTGCCTGGGGAATCCTGCATGCCGCGCAGGCTGCAGCCAAAAAAATAAATAAATAAACAGAACGTGCAGCTGGCGCAGAGGCAGCGATCTCAGATTCTTGCAGGAAGCTCAAACGCAAACGTCTATGGGGCTTGGCAGGTAGGAAAATGAGGGAAGCAATGTGTAAGAAAAATCATGTGCCCTTCATATTCTGTCTTTCCTTGTCCTACTTTTGATGAAGACTTGGGCTCAGAGAAAAATATCCTTAGTATAAGAAAAACAAGAGAACGGTGATGATAAATGGCCACTGACATGGCCACAGGGTCCAGACCACCAAGAGGTGGAAAGGATGGTAGAGAACTGGGGGTTCTCAGCCTGGCCTGCCCCCTCTCAAGGGGCAGCCACTGCTCAGGCCCTGCCCACTGTCATCCTGGGGGTTAAACCACCACGTGGGACCAGACCTTCTGAATCACCTGAGAGAACATAGAAAAGTGAGCTGGTGTGTGTAATTTCCTGATTTTTATTTATTTATTTTGCGGTACGCGGGCCTCTCACTGTTGTGGCCTCTCCCGTTGCGGAGCACAGACTCCGGAAGCGCAGGCTCAGCGGCCATGGCTCACGGGCCCAGCCGCTCCGTGGCATGTGGGATCTTCCCGGACCGCGGCACGAACCCGTGTCCCCTGCATCAGCAGGCGGACTCTCAACCACTGCGCCACCAGGGAAACCCAATTTCCTGATTTTTAAATGTTGCCTCTAATTTTTAAAAATACCATGTAGACATCGAATCTAAGATGGCTTTGATTGCAAAACATTCTGATATTTAATAAACGACTAATAAAGAACAAAAGACCTGTCAATTAAACTGTGATGAGTCATTGATTGTAGGACAAATCCCAATTCCAAAGATGTCACAATGTGAAAAAAAAATGTGCCTCTAAGAATCCTTGAAATACTGTATAATAATAAGCTGGGCTTGGCCTTTGGCACCTTGTACAGTTTCCAACCTACACAACTGTACAGAGCAGCTCTTATGATGCCACCTCGGGCACTGGAGGTTTATACTTGGGTCATATCAATGAACACCCGAGTCCCTTGAGGAGTAATCCCTCTCTGATCTTCATCTGGACCAGCAATGAGTCAAGGCAGTAAAGAGGAAAATGTGGCCCAGATTGTTCCTGTGGGTCACTAGATCACTAATGGTGATACCAAGGCCCCCAAGATGGTGGCTTAGTAGACATGGGCCAGGGGTGGGGTGGTGGTTCATAAGGGATTCTGATTCCTGCCAGGGATGGGAGCCACCAGAAGTCTCACACCTGATTTTATACATGGCCCAATGTCACATACCTGGGCAGAGCAGAGCCAGGCCAGAGACTCAACCCTCCCCAGCCCCGTTCCCAGTGCCCCCTTCTCCTGCTGACTGTCAAGATCCTGCCCCTCTGCCCCACGGGTCCCCAGTACTTCTCCAGAGAGTCTTTTGTTTGTTTGTTTCTTTGTTTTGGCCACACAGCTTGGCATGCGGGAACTCAGCTCCTGGACCAGGGATTGACCCATGCCCCCTGCAGTGGAAGCGCGGAATCTTAACCACTGGACCACCAGGGAAGTCCCGCTTTCCCAGAGAGCCTTGGCCTCTCCTTTGTTCCATCCTCCGGAGGCTCTGGTCCTGAGCCTGCCCTAGGAAAAGCAACTTTATTTGATTCACAAGACTTTTCAATTTTATTAGTAAAATACAAAATGGCACAGACATTGGTGACAGTGTTGGAAAAGCAAAGGGATCAATCAACTCCTTCTGAAGTCCTCCCCAAATTGTCTTTGTACCTGTCCTGCTTGGCGGAGCTCACAAAATCCGTGGAAGGGGGACACGCTGTCCCCAGCTGCTTTCTCACAGAGGGGAGCCCCTTCACGGGTGCCCGTCCCTTGAAGGCTCCCAGGCCAGAGAAGCCCCCAAAAGTGCATTCAGATCCGCTGTCTTCCTCTCTGAGCTGTCAGAGTGCCACCAACCGGAGCCAGGCCCAAACATCCTGTGCCATGACCTGCAGGGGAGTGCAGGAGAGCCAGGCCGGCAGGGAAACACGGCTTCCCTCTCTGTGGACCGGAGCCCTGGGTGCTTCCTCTCAGCACCTGTCTACAAAGGAGCATGCCACCTGTACCTGGGGGAAGCCTAGCCCATGGGACACCCCTCTGGTGGAGGGCAAAGAACGCCATCAGAGACAATCGGAGGGAGGTGGGGAGCTGCCGCCAGGGACCTGAGAGACCTGCAGGTCCGGCTCTGACTGCGGGGTGCTGGCGGGCCCGGTGAGCCTTCGGCCCCATCCAGGCCTGCCCCGAGTCTTCAGTGCCAAAAAGAGAACCTCTGACTTCATGCCCACAGCTCCCCTCCCCTGCCGGTCCCTCCCCACAAGACAGAGTCCCTTTCAGAAGTAAACACGGGAACCTCAGCTTTCTCTGGTGGATTCTGATCTCATGGAAATTCCTGGCCCTGCCTGCGGGGCAGACGAAGGTGAGGGGAGAAGAAATCAGAGTGCAGAGGACAGTGTTTTCAGGGCGCGAGAGGTGGAAGAGGACCCAGGCCGCAGGAAAGAAAGAGAAAATGCCTGACTCGGGTCCCTAACGAAGAAGCGAAGGAGCCGCAGCCGCTCCCTGGCTCCTTTCTCGGAGCCTGCAGGCCTCCCCTCCTTCTTCAGCCTGTCACTCGTCTCAAAGCCAGCGGGGCCGGAGGGGGGGCCTTCAAAGTTGGTCTCTGCGCCTCAAGTACCCCAGCCTAGCCCCCGCCAGGGGGCCCACACTGCTGACAACGGGGCAGGACCTCCAGGTCCCAGCGTCCATGGAAGTGCCGGTCTCATCGATTGGCAGAGACCATTTCCTCTGATGAAGGTTGAGAGGCTGCCCCCGGGGTCTGCAGAAAGGGGTCTCTGGATCAACTAGTGATGCCTGCCAGGGCTACAGGCTATTGCCACATATGTGCTGTCCCTCTCCCCTTTCACACGTGGGAAACCAGAGATATGAATGCCTTGATGGGTTGCTGGTGGGCCTGGGACTAGACCCCCCTGACCTTCACGCTCGTAGTCAATGCTCCTTCACAGCACAGACAGGGCAAGGCAGCGGGTGGGAATCAAAACCACTGGATAACTTCATTTCCCATTCCCATGATGCCTACCTGAGGGCAGATCCTTCGCCGGGATCAGTCCCAGGAAACACCACACTAGCCTCATGCAAGAAAAGACAGGCCCCCGGCTGGGGCATGGGGTCTATACAGGGGCAGGGGAGCTAGCACCGCAGGTGGCCGGGGTGACTGGCAACCACAGCGGGACCGAGAGACACGATGAGGTCTGAGGGAGTGGGGAGAAGGGGCCTGGCCTAAGCCTCGTTGGTAAGAAGGGATGACTGTGGTACCCGCAGGGGTATGGGTCAGAGGGGCCGGGCGTTCAATAAATAATTGTTCACTGGGGCTGGCACGGTATCTAAGGGACCCTCTAACCAGCCAACAGCAGAGGGGAGTTTTCTGACTTGGGACATTGGAGCGAGTTGTGGAGGCCACCCCCTCGGTCCGCAGTAGGTCAAGGATGGTCAAGGGTGGCCTCCAGGAGCTGGGGGCAGTTCCGCCCAGAGGATCCCACCTCCTCACTCCAGTCATTCCAGCTTGGGCCAGACTCTTGGGTGAGGGTGAGTGTGAGGATGGGGGACCCCAGGCAGCTGAGTTGAACAACTGGATGCAGGCAGGTGGGCAGCTCATACTGGCACCAGGACGTACGAGTTACTGCCACAGCTCCGGGGGACGTAGCGAAGCCCCTCCACCATGTCTCCTGCCATCTTGCGGGGGCAGCCCTGAAGGCTCTGGTAGGCAAACATGGCCACCCCCAGGCAGAAGAGGAGACCGAGGAAGGCCAACAGCCCCACTGCCTGCCTTCGGGTGGCTGCCTGGGAGTCGGGGATGGGAGTGACGAGGACACCCAGCCTCTGGGGATCCATGGTGGCGTGAATGGGCTCCTTGGCCTTGGGGGTCCAGCTGCCAGAGGCCAGTGGATCCGTGCTGGGGACCCCTTCAGAGGATACAGGGACCACGAAGACATCGGACACGCTGCCGAGCCCCATGACAGCATCCGTGTGAGCTGAAGTGGGACCCAATTCTTTGGACCCTAGAGAGTTCTCTGGCGTGGGGTCCTGTCCCTTGATCCACCCAGGTTGGCCTTCGGACCCAGTGTTGTTCTCTGGGACTGTGTGTGAAATAGTGAGGGCCTGGGTGGAGGGGGCCTGGGTGGAGGGGGCCTGGGTGGAGGGGGCCTGGGTGGGGAGGGTCTGGGTGGAGGGGGTCTGGGTGGAGGGGGCCTGGGTGGAGGGGGCCTGGGTGGAGGGGGCCTGGGTGGAGGGGGCCTCAGAGGCTTTCCCGTCAGCCTCGAGGTCTGCCCCAGGTTGGTAGGCGGTAGAGCTCTGCCAAGACGTGGTGGTGGTGACGGCAGGCTTGTTGAAAAGCTCAGTTGTCTCGGGCCCTCCATCCGGAGTCTTTGAAATGGAGGGGGACCTGGTCCCCCTGGAATCAGCCACTACTGGTGGCAGCTCTGGGGAAGTCCCGAAGGCCCTCTGTGCCTCCTGGCTACTGCTTTCGCTTGTGAATTTGGTCTCTGAGGCCTCAGACCAGTCCATCCCCCTGGTGACTGGGCTGGTCCTGGGCTCACCCACGCCGATTTGCTTCTCGAATGTGCCGCCATTTGGAGCCCGAGCAGCAGCCTTGCGGTCTAGATGCTCCATGGCTTTCTGGACCCATTTCTCCTGCGGGTCAGCACAGAATAACTTTTCCTTCATGGTCTTCAGGCTGCAAGGAAGGAAGACGAGGGACCCAGTGATGCCCAGATGCCATGCGGAGTAGGGGTATCACGCACATGCACTGCAGGTGAGCAGACCTGGCTAGAAACCCTGCCCCCACCACTTACTAGCTGGGAGCTACGAGTTCTTAGCTGGGGCAGCTCAGCTTATGGAACTTCCGTGTTCTCACCTGAGAACAGGAAAGAGAGTCCTACCTTCCGCGGGGTGACCAACCATCCCAGAAAAACTGGGACTGAGGGCGTTCTCAAGATGCGGGTCTTTTTGTGAAAATTCCAGCAAACTGGGACAAGTGGGTCACCCTACTTCTGTGTTATTGTAGAAGATGAAAATGATGTAAAGCCCCTGGTTCAGAGTAGGAGATCAGCAAAATAATAACAATGTTAATAATAATGTCATTAACATGAAGGTGGGGGCTGTGGGCTGCAAGTTTTCTGATTGGGAGAAGATGTCACCGGTGTTCTCTGGCAAGCTTGGTGGTGGGGCCTCCTCACTCTGGAAAGGACTCGATGTCATAACGTCCTCTTCCTCCTCTCCCTCGGTTGCAGGCTGCCCTCCGGACCTCTACCCTCTTCTCCTAGTGTGTATCCTCAGACTGAAAGGGCCCCTAGGGAGCTCCGACCCTATATATGGTGGCCCTGCTGGGACCCTGAGCGCCATCCAAATCTTGAACTTCCTTTGAAGCTGCGTGTGGCCGGTTTACTACCGAGACCACAGCTCAGAGCTGGCGGGGACCCTTGCTCCACGCCATGACCTGTGCTAGGCATTTTGCCTGGTTAAACTTCACACCCATCCTGTAAGATGGCTACCACGTGCACCCCCATTTTACAGATGAGAAAACCAAGGCTCAGAGAGGTAATGTAAATGTGCCTGGCTCCAGTATGCTAGGAAGCCAGAGAGGTCCAGAAAGCAAGCGTGACCCTGTAGGCCCCACAGGTGCAGTGCTGCCCTAGTGCCATCATTCCCTCTCTGGAGCGTCCCACTTCTCCTTCGCTTACAAAATAGAAGCATATACGTGGGGGAGTCTGGGGGAAGCGAGTCTTGACAGGTGAGCAGAGAGGTCAGGCAGTAGCAGACATGCTCCTCTTAGTAACAATCAGTGGGGAGGAAGTACAACTTCCTTTAGCTGAGACCCTACTTCAAAGGCCCACTGGCCATTTCCTGTTGCCAGGACTCAGGGTCTGGTTGAGTCTGGCTGAGGCCGCTTTAAGACCCAAAGGTCAGTCCTGGGGAAAGGCCTCAGGGCTGGGCGATTGGCAGTACCCAAGAAGGATCCCAGAGGAGCAAGCAGCCACCATGGCCAGGGATCCCAATAGCCAGAGGGGAAGCTGGCTTGGCTTGACCCCTCCCCAAAGTCTCAGAGGGATTCTATTTCCCCATCTGTCCAATGGTGATAAGAACCTTGGCCTCTCCTATTGCCAGCAGCTTCTGGGCACCCTGCCAAGCACTTTAGTTTCATTATCTCTTTTCAGCTTCCGCAAACTACCCATTTTACAGATAAGGAAACTAAAGCGCAGAGGGTAGGCAACATGACCAGGGCCACCCAGTCTGTAAGTGATGAAGCCAGGATTTGTACCAGATCTGTTGGCGTCTGGAGCCTGCACATTCAGAGCACCGTGTTTTCATCCCCCATGAAATCCAGCAGGTTCGAGGGCTGCATAAACACCCTTTGGCCCAGAAGGAATCATCACCCTGGGTGGCATCTCCAGGCCACGGCTGTTCAGGAAGCCACAGCTCATCTTTGCCCTCACAGATAGTAAGATTGGCGAGGAGGCTAGCAGGTCAGGAGCAAGAGAAGAGCCCAGCTTTGGGTGACAGGATGTGGACACGAATTAGCGGAGGCCAGGGAACCACCCCCGGGGCCTGAAAGGAACTCAGAGGCCAAGAGAGCAGTACCTACATGATGGCACGTTTGCCGCATGATTCTTGATTTCGTTGGTAGTGAACTAGACGAGCCACGGGGATCTCCGAGGTCATTTTGCCGCACGTGATGTTACACTTCTTCACACCGTGGTGCTGTCCTGAGCCCACAGAGGCCCCCAGTCAGCAGGACTGTCCATGGGCATCTGGCTTCCCAGCCCCACGCCAGCTTGTCCCCGCCACGCACCCCCCAAACCAGAACCGATGCCCCACACCCTTGACCTCAGCCCCCTGTCCCCGGCCACACCTCTCTATGCCTCAGTTTCCCCACCTGTAAAATAGAGACAGCAATAGAACCTACCTCAGAGGGTTGCTGTAAGGTGATGAAAATGAATTCTTACTTATAAAGCTCTTATTGCCTGGCACATTGTGTTTAATTTTAAAAATGAAATCGCTATAGTTGGTTCACCCAGGGGAGAGGAGTGTGAGACTGACAAGGATCTGCCTGAGGTCACACAGCCAGCAAGTGATGGAACAGGCTCTCCTGCCCGGCCTGGCTCTCGGCCCTTCTGGGCCCAGGGCGCTGCCCTTCCCCCCACCATGCTTTTACTCCAGTAAAGTCACCTGCTCAGCTATCGCCCCCTCCCAACCATATCCCATCCGTCCCTCTCAGCCTGATCCATACTTGTGGATTTCCACAACCTCTGGGACACACCCAGACCTCGGTCCATCCACAGCCCACGTGTATACCCTATGACACACGCGTACACTCATAGCAACAAACACAATGACACATATATATATGCCCCCCACCCCCCAAAAAAACACATAAAGGCATACATGCAACCAGGCACACATAGCGGATAATACAATTTGTTAAATATATAAGTACAACCACCTTCTAAGGAGTGTGCTGAGTAAGTGATCCTTTGTTCTGCCATTAAGAGCCAGGATGATTTTGGAAGCACTTTCTCGGGAGGAACGCAATGGGCCATTTGGATTCCCAGGGCAAGCTGGGAGCAGGCGTAAGGAGGAGGAATGGAGATGCGTTGTACATGGAGTGGGGACAGAGTGAGATGGGCGGGGGCCTGCAGATGCCTGCGTCCCACGTGGAGCCAGACAGAAACCCCAGGACAGAATGACGGTGACCCAACAGATAGCTGAGAACCCAGACATTTTATATAAACATTTGAAGTGGTTTGCATTGCATTTCCACCTTCCCCTAAAATCTCCAGCAAAATTTACTCTGTTTGCTGTAAGCTCTAGAGGGGTATGCAAAAAATGAGGAAGAACCTGAGTGTCAGATCCGGGTCAAGGTCATATGCCACCGAAGCATGACCTTAGAGGGTTTTGCAAAAATCTAGAGGCCAGGACTTCCAGGGCAGTGGAGCTGAGGGAACAAACTAATTTAGCTCTGCAGAGCTAGGGAGGCCCCAGGTGACCCCCCCGGGGTTCCACCAAACCACACACAGCTCACACACAAATACTTATGTGTGTGGACACGCAAACCAAATACAGGCGTGCACACACACCTTCTAGAATCTGCCACCCCTTCTCTCATCATTTCCCCTGCCTCGGCCCACCCTGCTTTGTGGGAAAGAGGGTGCAGGGCTTGCAGGGTGAGGCTGGGCCATCAGGGGGCAGCAGTAGTAGCCCCGAGGTGGGCGGCGGGCTCCCTGCCGCTGGTCCCTGAGTCACCGGTAGCCCTTTCTCTCTGAGGAAACAGGATGTGAAAGGCGTTTTATCACCCTCCTTCTCCCACAATGGGACCTCAGAGTGACTCAGCTGCAGCCCCCCCAGGTCCTGTTGAGTAGAGCCAGGAGCCGGCCCCTGGACTGGTGTGGCAGGTGACTTCCAGAGGAATTCCCAGAAAAATGGTGCCCCCGGATGGCCTGGACCCGGGAGAGGCTGTCCAGCGGACAGGAGGGATAAGCTCGGGCAGGTTAATTTGCTCTTCTGACTTGCTTCCACTGCCCACCCCCAGGGCTTAAAGAGCCACAGAGGCGGCCTGTCCTAAATTCTCCGCCCTCTGCCGTGGTGCCTGAATGGCCCCGGCCAGGCTCTGTTCTTGGTTCTGCTTGAGCAGGTTGTGTAACTAACTGGGGGGTCTTTTCTTCTCAGAGCTGAAATTTTCTTTTCTGTAACTGGAGATAATGCCTCCACCAGCCAGTCATCTATTACCTGTCATATGAGTGTCAGGAGGACAGGGACCTTGTACGTCCTGGTGTCACAGTGTTTCCCAGCATCCAGCATAAAGTAGATATAAATATTCATCGAAGGAAATAATGTCTCAATCTACTTATCCCTTCACATACCTCCCCATCCATCTATCCATCCATCCATTTATCTGCCACCCCCTTGTCAATCCCCTACGCATTCCCTGCCACCCACCTGTCTACCTCCCATCCATCTCCACTCACCCTGATCCATCAGTCTATCTGTGCCCCACTCACCCACGTATCAGCTGTCCATCCCCTACGCATCCTCCGCCCCCTTCATCTCCCCACCCCTCCATCTCTCACCAGCCCACTCACACATCTTTCATTATCCATCCATTCATCCATCCACTTCCTGATTCAGGCAACACTTGTCTGAATTACTTTTGAGTATCTGCAAAGACCCAGACCCTCTTGTCCTTAACCCTGAGCTCCTTCTCCCGAAGGTGCTGGTGCTGAGCTTGAAGAGAGCACCTCAATCCCAATAAATGCTATCAGATCACCATGTTTACGCAGTCAATCAACAAATGCCGACCTGGCTCTTGCCAGGCCCTGTGAGGAGTAGAGGGAAGAACAAGGCCCATCTCTGCCCTCAGAAGTCTCCCAGCCTGATGGACAGCTAAGACATAACCACAAAGTATCAGAGCTTTTCTTAGTAGAACACCTACTGTGTTTTGGACCTTATGCTCAGCACACACACATCTGCTCTCATTAATTCTTGCAAAGGGATGATTTTTATCCCCATTCTAAAGATGCAGAAGCTGAGAATCAGAGAGGTTTAATGACTTGCCCAAAGCCACACAGCTGCTTAGTGGCAGATCTGGTTTTCCTCCCAGCCCCTAGACATCCACTGTTCTGGGCTGCCTTAAACACCAGGTAAAAACACCGTGTTCCAGAACAGACCCCAAATGTGCCAGGGTTTACAGGAGGGAGAGACCACTTCCAGCTGCAAGTGATCAGGAGACGTTTCTTAGAGGAGGTGTACATTAGGCTGGACCTCAAGGACTGTTTGGAGGATTACAGGCAGGAAAAGATGGGAATGTTCTGGGTATTTGGGTGGTAGAGAAGGCTTGAGCCATTGCTCAGCTGTGTGTCCTGGACGAGTGATTGAGGTTCTCCGAGCCTCCATTCCCTCACCTGTAAAATGGACATGATAACACCTGCTTTGCAGGATAGTTATGAGAATGAAGCTTTAAAAATACCTGGACCCTTAGAGCAGGGTTTTCTCAACAGCAGACACCACTGACATCCTGGACCACATAATTCTTTGTTATGGAGGCTGTTCTGTGAGGACATTTGGCATCGTCCCTGGCCTCTATGTACTAGGTGCCCGAGCACCCCCCAACCAAAATGTAACAACCAAAACTGTGTCCAGAAATTGCAAAATGTCCCCTTGGAGGCCGAATCCCGCACTGAGGAGTGCTGCCCTGGAGACACCCATGCGTCCCCGCCCAGCTCCCTCAACGCCCCCTTCTTCCCTGACCCACTACTTGAAACCTCAACACCTTCCCCACCACCCCCGACTCCCTGCTTTTTTAAATCACAGCGCTTTTTTCCTTCGAACAGACCAAATCTGTTTATTTTGAGGACTGTCTGTCTTCTCCAGTTGATGCTCAGCACGCCGAGGGCTGGGATCTCTGGCAGTTGTATTCACTGATGTGGCCCCAGCACCTAGCATTGTGCCTGACACGTAGTAGGTGCTTGGCCAGTGATGAATCAACAAAATGCACAAGGAAGCGCTTTGTGACATATGAGATCCTAACCAACGGAGACACAGAGGAATTTTAATTTAAGTTCGACTTGGGCCTGGACCTGACCTGGATTTATCCTCCCCTGCCTTCCCCCCACCCACACCCTAACCAGGGGGGCAGACGACAGCAGCTTAATTCAGATTTTTTTTTCTCTCTTTCTTGCTGGAGCTTGAGTGGGAGTGAATGCGTCAGTGCTTGGGGAGAAAAATTCTCTGCTCTGACTTCTATCTGCAGGTTTGTTATATAAAGCAGAGGAACCTCTTGCCTGACACAGCCCTGCAAACCCACATTTGGGAACTGACGCCGCCACCCTGCACCAGCCAGGGCAGTAGCCACGAAGACCCCAGCCCCCTTCCGGGCCTCTGTGGCTTGTGGACAACTCCCTAGTCCTGCAGGGGTTCCCAGGGGCTCTCTCAGAGGCACAAATGTCAGTGTGGCTAAGGACTTCCAAGATGAGCCCGGCCAAGTGCCCAGTCTTAAAGGAGGAGAAACTGAGGCTCAGAAAGGTTGAAATATGTGAGTACGTCCCAGCAAAACCAGTGACCAAGATTAGGGCAGGAACTCGATGATTCTGAAGCCTCGGGCTGCTGGACAGAGCATCCAGAGTGCCCCCAGGATCCCCTCTCCATCCTAACATAGAAGGCCTCCACCCCCAGCTTCGTATAAGTAATCCCTCCTCCTCCCACTTTCAAAGCGTCCTCATAGACATTAGAGCCTCACCACGTGGAGGCAATAGCTATATTTAAACGTGCAGCAGCTGGGACCAAAGAAGGTAAGACCCCACTCAGGGTCAGGGCTATGGCAAAGCAACCTCCATCGGAGTCCACGTCTTCCAGTACCCACTATCCCCAAACCCCTCAGAGCTCAGTGTTCTAGCCCAGGAAGCAGGAGGGCCAGCGGCACGAGGCCCGCACCACACCACCCACCTGCTCTCTGCCCCACTGGTGGGTTTTCCCCAAATAGAGGGACTCGGGGGACAGTTTGCTCCACGGAGGTGCTCTGGAAGCTGGAGACCGGTTCTCATTTTCCCAGCCTGGCTGTGTGCCCTAAGGCAGCCTCCCACCCTCTCTGAGCCCCAACCTGCCGGATGGCCCGGGTATTCCCTGAGGATGGGGCTGACTCAAACGGTCTTGAAGGCAGTGTGATGCACAGATGTGGTGAGCATGCATCCACACTCTCTCCTGCACCCGGTCTTACCCTCTCCTGCCCTACTTGCTGGCTGTGCATGCTCAGGCCAGTTTCTAAACCTCTTTGGGCCTCCATCTTACTCATGTCGGGTGGGACGGATACATCATGCCTTATCAGGTCCCAGGCTCCAGAAAGCAAGTGACTGGAGGTGCAAACATTTCTAAGCTATGCTGGTAGGAGAAAGGCAGTATCATGGGGGAGACACAGGCAGAGGGACTGGGGGCTACAGGCCAGAGGAACAGTGATGAGCCAAATTCATGAGCTGCAATGACCTTGACCTCCACTGGTCCTGGGCCCCCTACTCCTGGGAAGGACTTGAAATCAGGGCAGGAGAAAGTCCCAGCTGTGGCTTAGCCCAGGGCCAAGCTGAGACTCAGGAGTCAGGGCTGTGCAGGGAGACCGGCCCACAGTCTGCCAGGGCTCCCACCCCAGCGCCCACCAAGAGCATCCTCGGGCTTCCCACAGCCCCACCTCCTGGCACCCCTCCACACCCGGCATCTTGTGCTGCCCCCACCACCTCTCTGTGCTGCCATGCTGTCGCCACCTTGCTCACTGGGCCAGGCAGGGACAGTCTCCGGAGATGGTAAATCTTTCCAGCCGGAGCGGCAGCCCTGAGTCCGGGACCACCAGCAGGGAGATGCCCAGCCCCCTCCGGCATATCAGTCAGGAAGGGGCTGCCACGGATCTCAGCCTTACCCGGGCAGGGTCCGGGGGTCCTCATGGAGGCCTGAGGGGCAGAAGTGGGGCTGGGGGCTCCCCAACTCCGCTTATGCCTGAGTCCACCACACTCACCAGCCAGCAGCACGATCAGATGGCAGAGGGCAGTCAAACGGAGCAGCCACGAGAGAGGTGGAAGAGCCATGGTCGAGGGGGTCCGGGGGTGCCGGCGCAGGCGGTGGGGGCCCTCGTCGGGGCTCGGTGCTGTCCCCTCGCTGCCTGAGCTCTGCCGCGGTTTATAACCGGGCTCCACTGCCTCTGCCTCGCTCGCCCCCACAGGCAGCAGGCAGGCGGTGGGAGGGGAGAGGAAGGGAGCGAGTACAGCGACTGAATTCCTTAGCATGTTGCCAAGGAGCTGAGTCGGCTCCCAGGCTCTGGGTGAGGGCTCCTGGTGGGGGTAATGGGCTGGCTTCTCATACGGGGACCCGCCTGCGAGGCTGGACGAAGCCTGCTAGGGTTCAAAGGGCTTCCCCTCCTCCCATCTGCTGGGACCACCTTCCTACTGGGAGCTGGCACACGTCCTAGGGTCTGACCTGGGGTCCTAGCTCCTAAGTGGGCAGTAAACCAAAGGACAGAAGACTAGAGAATGCTGGCTGCGGGCAAGCCAGGAGGACACAGGGCCCGTCAGTCTGGGTCTGACGAAGTCTCCTTTGTTCTGGGAGGTAGCTCTCCCACGCCAAGAAGGACCTCCAGCCCTTACCTCTTAAAGCCCCAACGCCTGGGGGACCTTGTTCATCGAAGTATCCTCCGAGCCCAGCATGCAGCCTGGCGCACAGTAGGGGCTGCGCACAGCAAATGCCTGCCGAAAGAATGATCCAGCCCAACTTCATAGGGACAAATGGGCAAACTGAAGCCCAGAGAGGGGGCAGAATCATGCCAGGCCATAGAGGTCATCAGAGCAGAGAACCACCTCCCGCTGTCACAGAGAAGAGTAGACGTGAGCAGGGCGTGGGCAGTTCAGGCAGGACACAGGCAAGAGCCCCGGCCTCCCTGCTTCCAGCCCCGCTACCTGTCGTTTCCTCATTTGCACCCACTCCCATAGCTGGCTCTGGCCCTCTGTGAGCCCACGGGAAAAACACGGTTGCCAGCCTCACCCCTGGTAACTCAGGGCCTCTCGGTTGGTCCTTAACTCAATAGCATGCTTGAAAAAGTCCGGCCCCTCACGGGGGCTCCATCTGTACAAGGAGGGAGTTGGGCTTATCCACTGAGGAGGGAGCTGCGCAGCTCTGACTTTCTGGGTTCTCTCTTTGTTAGAGGTGGTGACAACAGGACCAGGCATGATCGGCCATCAGCTCCCACCAAACTGGTATAAGGGCTTGCTGGTATAAATGGGTGCAGCACAGCTGCTTTCATGGCTGCTTTCCCTGCAGGCAGTGGCAGTAATGCCCAAGACTCTGGAAGAGTCTAACAGGAGCCTAGCCCAGTCTGGGACAGGAGTTAACTGTGAACCCACTCCCGTCTAGGCAAGTCTGGGCTGCCAGCCAGAGCAAAACCAGTTTGTGAGGCACTGTTGCAGGCTACGGAGCCAATTGGTCTAGGCTGGGCTGGGTGGAGGGGTCACAGCTCCCAAGGCCAGGGTACCTGTCTCTCACCCAAGCACAGTAAAGCTGCCTACGGTGTGGAGCTAAGAGCCTGGACCCTCCTTGACAGGGAGGAACACCCCTGGCACTCGCCAATGTCCGCTCAGGCTCGGAGAATCTGTCGCAGCCCATGCAGATACGAAGCTAGTAACCTTCACATCCCTCGGTGTATAGCTGTTGAGGCCCAGAGGCGGACAAGAAGGGAAATAAACTGAGGTCCGAGGCTTTCTGTTCTGCCCAAGTAGGAGCAGATGAAGAAAAGGGGGAGGAGAAAGAGGAGGGGGAGGGCCAGGGATAGGGGACAAGTGGGAGGAGGAAGGGGGAGAAATAGGGAGGAGGGAAGGGGGAGAGGGGAGAGGCGAGAGGCAAGTCCTGGGAAGCCCCACACTTCATAAAGGACAAGACCCGGGTTGGGCCAGGTATTTGGGGGTAAAGACCCTTGTTCCCTTGGCCCCAGACTATGCTCCAAAGAAGGATTTAGAAAGCAAGGGCTTTGGGATCAGATGATCCTGGCTCTGCCACTATCTCTGCGTGATCTTGGGCGGCTTCCCTGCCTCTCTGAGTTCACACTTACTCTGAGATAGGTACTGTTTTAAGTGCTTTGTATGACTCATTCAGGAAATCATGACAACAAACCCAGGTGTAAGCAAAATACCATTATCGTGGTCCATTTTATGGATGGGGAAACTGAGGCATGCAGAAGTTAAGGAATTTTCTGAGGATCACCAGCCAGGAAGTGGGGGAGCTGGATTTGCCCCAGCCAGCTGGCTCTGGAGTCTGAGCTCCTGATCACCAGACTACACCACCTCCCTCCATCCCCACTTCGTGGAATGCTGTGAGAATTGAGTTTGTGCCCTTAAGGTGCCGGTTCAGAGCCTGGCACGAAACAGGTGCCAAAACACAGATATAACACTGTTTTTCTTTGTTCAGCCCTTGGGAACGTCCTCTATCTTCTACTGGTCCAGCTTTCCCTCCCATAAAATTGGAATGGTCACCCCACCTATCTCATCAGGGTGTTAAGAACTGAGTTTAGATTCAATTCAGACACAGGAGCCAGGCTTTTAGGTTGGTGGGACCTGGAGACAAACATGACTCCACCACTTATGAGGGGTATCACTTTGGGCAAGTGACTTAACCTCTCTGAGCCTCAGCTTCCCCTTCTGTAAAATGGGATGCTAAAGCCACCTCATCAAATCACTCCCTGGGGGAGTTCATAAAACTAAGGACTTTCAGAGTGCCTGGCACACAGAAACCATTGGTGTTTGTTATTCAGCCCTGATGTGTGCCTGGCACTGTGGTGGGACAGTGTTGGTGGGGGAGCATAGGCAAATAAGCCAAAGTCTTTGCCCCAAGGAACCCCAGCTCACTGGGAGGTAGAAGATGCAAATCTTACCAGGGATTCGAAGGCTACAGGTTTTAGGGAGGGAGAGAAGCCTTTGTTCTTGTCTGGGAATCAAGGAAGGCAGGAATGAGAGACGATATTTCAATCAGAAGATGGACAGAGGGACTTCCCTGGTGGCGCAGTGGTTGAGAGTTCTCCAGCCAATGCAGGGGACACGGGTTCGATCACTGGTCTGGGAGGATCCCACATGCTGTGGAGCAACGAACCCCGTGCGCCACAGCTACTGAGCCTGCGGTCTAGAGCCTGCGAGCCACAGCTACTGAGCCTGCGTGCCGCAACTACAGAAGCCTGTGCGCCTAGAGCCCGTGCTCTGCAGCAAGAGAAGCCACCACAGTGAGAAGCATGTACACCGCTTGCTGCAACTAGAGAAAGCCCGTGTGCAACAACAAAGACCCAACACAGCCAAAAATAGATAAATAAAATAAATTTATTTTAAAAAAAAGATGGGCAGAATTTTGCTTTTTTTTTTTACATTATCGTTTTGAAAAATCTGTAAACAATAAAGAAGAAATGAAACAAAGAGCTTTCCTATCTCTACCAGCAAGATTCAATGATTAGCATTTTTTCATATTTGCTTCATCTTTCTTCTTTTTTTTTTTTTTGCTAAGCCATCTCAGAGTAAATTATGGATGCCTGATACTTTGCCCCTTGAACTCTTCAGCATGTACCCCCATTGTATAGACACCGTCTTACATAAATAGAATACTATTATCCCACCTAACAAAGCTAACAATGATTCCTATGTCTTATAATATTTAGTTAATATTCAAATTTCTCCAATTATCTCAAAATGTATTTTAAGTTTCTTCTCCTTCCCTCCCTTTTTCTCTCTCCTCCTTCTTTCCTATCTATCTATCTACCTATTTATCTATCCATACATATCTATCTATCTATCTATCTATTGAACCAGGGTCCAATCTAGGTTCATGCATTGCGTGTGGTCATTTCTATTTATTGTACGATAGACCTCCTTTACATTTTTCATGACATTGACTTTCTGAAGAGTCAGGAGCATTGTCTCACATGCTGTTCTCATTCTTTTTTTTTTTTTTTTTTACGGTACACGGGCCTCTCACTGTTGTGGCCTCTCCCATTGCAGAGCACAGGCTCCGGATGCACAGGCCCAGTGGCCATGGCTCACTGGGCCCAGCTGCTCTGCAGCATGTGGGATCCTCCCGGACCGGGGCACGAACTCGTGTCCCCTGCATCGGCAGGCGGACTCTCGACCACTGCGCTACCAGGGAAGCCTTCATTCTTAATTTATTGAATTGTTTCATTGTGATGTCATCTAATTTGTTCCTTTACCTTATGTATTTCCTGTAAACTGGAAGTTAGATCTAGAGGCCCGTAGAGCTTGGCTACAAATCCTTGGTAAGAATTCATTATGAGTAATACTTTGTACACCATCACATCCACCACGATGGACAGGTTATTCCACTATTCTTGAGAGATTGATGGTCGACCGCTAGATCTCTCCACTGCAGAAGTGTTATTCCCTTTGTGATTCATAGGTAACTTGCCATATGCAGACAGGCAGGATTTTGACCGACCATTCCAGGCAGAGGGAAAACTTAACCAAGGTGGAAAGCACAGGACTTATGCAGGGGTTGGGGAACGGTCCAATGCCATTGGTTCTGAGGAAGGAGTGGGCCAGGAGGCTGCAGCTGGACACTTTGAAGCTGGAGTGAGGAAAGAGAATGCTGTTCACGGGCAAAGGGGAGCTGGGGATCTTCTGAGCTGAGGAGTAACTAGAGCTGCACTGGGCAGCAGGCAAGTAGGTTCTCTCAGAGTCGGTGGGATGGTAGGGATGGGGGTCTTCCCACCCATACCTGTGCAGGCCCACAGATGGCTGGGGCCCTGCATGGGTGTCCCACAGAGCAGGGAGCCTGTGTCGTTCTTGTGGAACATGAGAGATTCCCCCAGCATTGGAAGCAGAACAGAAACAACATGGGGATCCGGGTGGGGAGCCCTGGGCACCCCTGTGGGGTCCCAGGATGGTAGGAGGAATGTGGTGGCCAGTGCGGTGGTCATCTCCAGGGCCCCTTGGGAACAGCCTTCCCTGCCCCAGCCAGTCCTGCCCAGCTCACCTTTTGTGACCAGTAAAGAGGGCTACCCGCATGCACCGGGCGTTTCCCCCCTCTGTGCACATGCCTGGCCACACCCTCTTTTTTAGTGTGGTAAAATACACATAGCGTAAAAATTAACATTTTAACCACTTCTAAGTGTTCAGTTGAGTGGCACTAAGTACGTTCACATTGCTGTGCAACCATCACCACAATCCATCTCCAGAACTTTCTCAACTTGCAAAACTGAAACTCTGGAGCTGCTAAACAGTAACTCCCATTTCCTCCTGCCCCGGCTGCTGGAAACCACCATTCTGCTTTCTGTTTCTATGCATTTGACTCCTCTAAGAACCATACAGCATTTGTCTTTTTGTGACTGACTTATTTCATTTATCACGATGTCTTCAAAGTTCATCCCTGTTGTAGCAGGTGTCAAAATTTCCTTCCTTTTAAGGTGGAATTATATTCCATTGTACGGATAGACCACATGTTGCTTATGCATCCATCCATCGATGGACACTTGGGTTGTTTCCACCTTCTGACTATTTCAGAAAATGTTGCAATGAATACGGATGTACAAATATCTGCTCCTGTCCCTGCTTTCAATTCTTTTGTGTGTATGCCCAGAGGTGGGATTTCTGGATATGGTAGTTCTATGTTTAATTTTTTGAGAAAGAGTCACAGTGTTTTCTACAGCAACTGTACCATTTTACATTCCCATCACCAATGCACGAGGGTTCCAATTTCCCTACACTCTTACCAACCTTGTTGTTGTTTTTTTTTATAATAGCCATCTTAATGAGTATGAAGTGGTATCTCATTGTGGTTTTGATTTGCATTTCCCTAACGATTAGTGTTGTTAAGCATCTTTTCATGTGTTGGGTGGGAAGAAATTTTCCTCTACACTTCTAGGTTCTCCTGGCTGGTCTAAGAATTAAAGTGACATGAGACTGATTAACAGGAGAAAATCAAACAAAAGTTTAATAACTTGTATATATGGGAGAGGCCCAGGAAAACGGAGTAACTTGCCAAAATGGCTGAAACCTTCACGTTAAATACTATCTTCAGCTAAAGACAAGAGGTCGCTGGGGGTAGTGGTTTGGGACTTCAAAGGGGAGGAAGACGATCCACAGGGAGATAGAAAAGCAAATGTTTGGTAAATAAATGTTTGCTGGGTCATGCAGAGACAACGGGACACAGAGTGGACCCTGATCTCTAGATGCTGCCGAGTCCTCCCCACCACAGTGAGCCCCATATTCTTTGCAGATACCTCTGGCGATAGCTCTGTAACTGTGACCAGTCCTTTATCTAAATTCTTTCGGGCAGTTAAGGTGGGAGTAACAAGGAAAACTTCCCGAGTCTTCTGTTTCTTAAAAATAATCAGCCTAAGTTAGTCCTCATGCCAAAGAGACACATTCTGGGGTGGCAAACATTGCTGCCCTACAATGCGCTTGTTAACCAGTTGAATATCTTCTTCGGAGAGCTGTCCATCCTAGTCTTTGCCCATTTTGTTATTGGGCTGTCTGTACCTCCTTATGAGATTCTCACAACTACATGCACCATGTGCTTTTATTGCCCCCTATTCACAGAGGGAGAAATTGAGGCTCAGAGGGACCAAGTAACTTGTTCCAGACACGCAGCCAGTGAAAATTCCTATATCTGTCTGAATCCGTGACCTGTGCCCTTCATCATGCTTCTCCATGCCTCCCAGACAATGTTCTAGGTGTCTGTAGCTTCAACCCTGGAAATCCCACTGTGAGAGCCAGATCCAAAGGGGCCCAAAGGCCACTTGTGCCAAGATGTCCATGGAACGGTATGCACACCGAGGAAATAATGAAGATGCAACAAGGGCAGAGGAGTCCTTTTTTTGTTATTGCTGTTTTGGCAGAGTGAGCTGTGTCCAGGAACTTCAGGGAAGCAGGCCCATTTGAGGGTCCAGGGAAGTTAGCGCCAGATGAACTGGGTTTGAAGTGTTCCCCAAACCCACTCCCTCTTCCTCCTGGACACACAGCTTGGTTGCACTTCCCAGCATCCCTTGCTGTCAGGGTGGTCATGTGACTAAGTTCTGCCAATGGCACGTGGGCAGAAGTGATGAGCCCCTCTTCCTGGCCCAGCTCATAAAAAACCTTCCCACAAGCCTCTATTCTCTTTTCTCATCTGCTGGATGATGGAGAGGAGACCTGGTCCTGGAGGTGGGCAGGGCCATGAGAAGGAAGCAGCCTGGGTCCTTGAATGACCACATGGATGGAAGGTCGCCCACAGACCAGGAATGCCTGATAAGACTTCGTGTGAGAAGAAAAAAACTTCTATGGAGTTGAGCCACTGAGATTTGGGGGCTTGTTTTTTGCAAGAAGTAGCATTTCCTGACTGATATACTCTCCTCTGCCTCTGTGTCCACCCTTGAAGTGGGAAGGTTGAGATTGGGTTATTGAACGAATGGATGAATATGGTGCTCAAAGATCTAGACTTGAGGACTGAATGAATGATTTCATCAGCTCCTGCTGACAAGTGGTCCCAGGGTGGACAAATGTGTGGGGTTCCCTGCTGGCACCTGCTCAGCTACTTCCCAGGTCCTCATGTCTAGCTGGGATTTCCCACCTTCTCACAGGGTGACCTTGGGCAAGCCAGCTCACATATCAACGTCAAGGTCCTCCCCACTGGGAGAGAGGGGCCATGCGTCCCCTGCCCCACTTCACAGGAGCAGCACATGCCAAGGAACAAAACAGACATTGTTGTAGAGGATTTATTTTCCAGAAGGCTTGAGGGGCAAGGGCAAGGGCAGGACAGGAGTGGAGGGAGATCCCAGAAAAATTGAAGGCCCTGTGCATGGGCAGTGGGCAGGTTAACACTTCTGGTGCCTATAGTGGGCAAATGACCTTGGGTTCCCGGTGGGACACAAGCCCTGGAAGACACTGAGTTTCATGGCCGGCAAAGCCACATTTTCTGTGACTTGGATCTGAGCCCCACAGCAATCCCATAAGGTAGGTATTCTCATTCTCAGGTGAGGCTCAGAGAGGTTAGATGGTCTCCTCAGGGTCACACAGCAACAACCACCCTGCCATACTATACCAGGCTCCCTCCGAAAGGAACAAGCACAGATACCTGGGGAAGCTGTGGTCCTCAAAGAGGTGTAGATAAGTCCTAAGTCCCAGTCCTTAGCCTGGCCCCAGCCACCTGAGAACAACCTCCATCCAAGGCTCTTTCAGTTAACTATACCCCACACATTCACTCCAAGGACCAGGAAATCTCTACCTTGTCCCCCTCCCACACATTTCTTAAAATTCTTCCAGTCATCCATTGGGCCTTTTAAGCATTTGCCCTCTTTTCTTATACATATATAACTAGAGCTTATGATAGCAAGCCAAGGGTACTCATTCACCCCATAGCAGGAATTTGGTTGTCAGCCATTTGGGGAAGGAGGAAGAGGAAATTCGGGACTCTGAAGAGGTCAGGCCTGGATGTTGGAGAAGCAGTAAAAACCCAAGGGAGGCAAGAAGGTTAAAGAGGTAACATGGGGAAGAAAGGTGAATCTGGGTAAATTTGAGGCTTCCTAATGAACCCCGCCAGCCCTTCTCTAGATGACCTTGAGTCTCTGTATTGATGTGTCAGAGCCCTTGAGAGGTGGGAGACGGACATTACTTTTATTGATTCAACCTGCAGCCTCTTATTGAGCCCTGATTCGGAGCCAGGCCCTGTGCTCTGTGCCAGAAGCCGGGAGACAAAAGTAACTCAGGTGTGGATACTGGTCCAGCTGGTGCTGCTGGAGGACAAGCTCCCAGTTCCCGAGAATTCTGGGTAGACTGTGATCAGGGCTGTTAAAAGGGGACAGAGGGCCAGGGGAAGTCTAAAAATGACTCAATTACTGGCTGCTTAGGTTGAGTGATGCCCTGGAGGGCTGGTGGGGTTGGACATGTGCAGAGGATGGGGAGACATTCTGGGTGTCAGGAGCAGCTCGGGAAAAGAGCCAGAAGTGGAAATGTATGACATGGGTTTGGGAGAACAGGGAGCCGGAGTCCAACATGCATGGAGGGAAATGAGGCAGGGCTGGAGGCAAAGGATAAGACCCAGATCTGGAGGGCAGGGATGCCAGGCTCAGGAGCTCTGACCTCAGCCTAGGGCAAAGGGGAGCCATGGAAGGATTTTGAGCAGGGGACTGACTGACCAGGACTGTGGACCCTCTGGCTTTGGTGGGGCAGAGGATGGGTTGGAAGGGTAAGTGGGGAGATGAGAGTGACAGTGGGAGGCTTGACTGGGAGTGACAGCTGCAGACATCAAGATCAGGGACCGCTGAGAGGGTTGTTGGTACCGCTGAGAGGGTGTCGGGGAGCAGCTGTAACAGCAGGGAGGTGGGGCTCCATGAGCCTTCCTGGAGGAGCCAAGGCCACGGTCATCAGGGCAGGGCCTGCCTCATTGGTCCAGCCTCTGGAGAATTTTCTTCACCCAGGGCAGTCTGGGATCAGCACAGATCTCTCGGTCCCTCACGGTTAGCAAGCTGGAAGGCGGAAACACCAGGGAGACAAGGAGGTGCCATTAGCATGCAGCAAGGATGCCACAGCCCCGCTGCAGAACCTTAGCAATTATGAGACACCCGCTGTAGGCAAACACATTTCTTAAGACGGAGAGGGGGAGATAAGCAGCAAGGACTTCCCATACCTTCAGCCCCAGCCATGAGTGCCAGGGCAGGCCAGGAAATAGAATGCCCAGGAGTCCCATAATCTTTGCTGACATTGCCTTGGGAGAGAGTATTGGGTAGTAGCCAAGAGCATGAACTTTGGAGACAGCCTATCCGGATTAGAATTCTAGCTCTGCCACATGTTAGCAAGCCCCTTAACTTCTCTGAACCTCAGTTTCCACATCTGTAAAACGGGCATGATAATTCTGGTCCAACCTCATAGGAATTTGATGACGATATGATGAGTTAATATAAACTGGAGTGCTCAGAACAGTGCACAGCAGACAGTAGGTGATATATAATTGTGCCAGGACCTGGCCTGAACTTTTAACATTGATTTCCTTAATAAGTCCTTACAACAACCCTATGAGCCTCCAATATTCTATCTACTTAATAGCTGAAGAAAGCGAGGCCCAATGGGGTAAAGCAACTTGTCTAAGTGCCAGAGCTGGTAAGACCTGACTCATCGTGCTCGCTGTGAACGAGCATCCCCACCCAGGCCCCTCTGAGAGACCTGAGCACAGAGAGGAGAGGTGAACAATAGCCCAAGACCACATGGCAGTAGTGGGCTAAGGCTTCCACTTTTGCCAGAGCTGCAACAAACACCCCTGATCTGCGTGCACACACACACACACACACACACGCACCTCCAGATGACCAATAAACAGAAAGAACAAAGAAGGCAGCAAAGCAGTGTTGATCTTGGCCACGTGGACAGCCTGCCCTGGCTGCTTTGTGACACTGGACAAGGCTCAGACCCTCTCTGAGCTTTGATCTTCTCATTCATTGAGCCACATTCTTTCTAGAATCCCTTCTGGCTCGAGATCCAATAATCACATGTGTACCGTCTCTCACTGAGTATCTGTTATATGTCAGGCGTTGAGCAGTACACCTCCCACTTACTATTATTCTGCCCTGTGATGCTTGAGGGGCCCCGTAACTCGCTGTGCACATTTATGCACCTGTAAAAAGGGGACTGTAGGGGCTTCCCTGGTGGCGCAGTAGTTGAGAGTCTGCCTGCCGATGCAGGGGACACGGGTTCGTGCCCCGGTCTGGGAAGATCCCACATGCTGCGGAGCGGCTGGGCCCGTGAGCCATGGCCGCTGAGCCTGCGCGTCCGGAGCCTGTGCTCCGCAATGGGAGAGGCCACAACAGTGAGAGGCCCGCGTACCGCAAAAAAAAAAAAAAAGGGGGACTGTAACAGTACCTGGGACTGTAACAGTACCTACTACATAGGGTTGCTTGAAGGATTAAATGAGTTAATGTTTATAAAGCGTCTATAACAGTGCCTAGCACTTACCAAGCACTCTCTACATGTTTGATTAAAAAAATAAATGAAAGTGATCACTCCCGCTATACTGATTGGGAAACTGAGGCCCAGTATTGAAGTGACCAGAACTGTGGCAGGCCTTCCTGTTTCAGCCTTCTTGTACTTTACCCACAGACCCCTCTGAGGGACGGAAGATGAGTGAGAAGGATTCAGATGAGAAGATGACAGGGCCCCAAAGGGAGTCATAAATCCCCAAGCTCAAACACCCCCCACTCTGTGGTTTGGCAGGCAGCAGCCAGAGGGGCTGCCCCAGAAAGGACAGGTCCCGTCACCCAGCCAGGGGCAGGGGCAGGGGGAGGGGCAGGGGCGGGGGCAGGCTCCAGGCCGAGGAAAAGGAAGCAAAGAAGCAAAGGAGAATGAGAACCTTAGGAGAAAGCCCTAAACGAGGACCCAGGAGTCCTGGTTCCAGCCTGGGCAACCTTGAGCAAGTCACTTCTCCCCTCACCCCGCCCCAAGCCTGTTTCTCCATCTGTAAAATGGAAAGAATAGCACCTCCTTATAGGATCATTGTGAGAATTAAACAGTCATGCTCAGAACAGTGCCTGGCCCTGAGGAAGCACTTAGTGTCAGCTCTTAATATGCTCCTGGTAAGAATAGGCTGCCTCAAGTAACTGACTCCCAGGGCACTGGGATCCAAGATGCTTCTGATGGGAGCATCTTTGCTGACTCAGCGGAACCAGGCATACTGCCCGTACCCTGAACCCTATGCTCTATGGCAGCTCTGCACTACCTATGTGCCTTGCCGGGGTGGAGCGGCACCCTCTGCATCCTCAGAACCTGGCACGCTGCCTGGCACATAAGAGGTGCCTGAGAATATCTGTTGAATGATAACGTGATATTTTTCTTGGTCCACCCAAGCCTCAGCTGAGCCGTCTAGTTCGGCCAAGTGCTCCCAGCTGACATCTGGCTGCATTCCTCCATCCCTGAGTGCACCTGCAGCCTCCCAGGCCCCACCCGTCAAGCTCTCCAAGGTCTTGTCTCCCCGGCTTCCTACTCACACCACGCCAGGCCTCCGGCAGGACTCCGAAGTCCAGTAGTAATATTTCACCAGACGCAGGGGCAGGGGGTGACGGATGTAGTCCCGGCAGCAGATGCTGTCCTCCACGTTGGCACCGTAGGGGCCTGGGGGAGAAGGGTGCTCAGAGGAGTCACAGGCTGCTCTCCCTTGGCCCAAACCTCTGACCCAGCTTTTCTGTTATCACGTGGAAGGTTGGTGTCCAGAGGATTCTGGGCCCTCAAAGTCCCCACTCTTGGGGCCTCTGAGAAGCCGCTGAGTGCCCAAAGTCTACACTCTGCTTTGGTCAGCTCAAGGGAGAGGGATTCAGAATGACCGAGCATCAACAATGCCCTAAGCTCTAGATGGGACCAGACACGCTGAACAGGAAGGAGCCTTAGAACCTTGTTACTCAAGTTGAGGTCTGTGGACCCACACCATCAGCATCACCTAGGAGCTTGTCGGAAAAGCTCGGTGCCTAGTCCCAGCCCTGCTGAACCAGGTGGACACTTTGAAGAACTTCCCAGGTAACCTGAGAACGTCCCTTCAGCTCACATCTACCCTAATCCCCTTCATGGTGCAAATGGTGAGGCTGAGGTCCAGAGATGGGGGAGGACTTGCCCAGATCACACAGCATGACCCTGGAGAGTCAGGACAAGGGCTCAGGCAGAGTCCAGGCATGGAAGCCCGGGTTCGAGTCTCACTCTGCCGTGAGTCACTTAACATCTGAGACCTGATTTCCTCCTCAGACCCAGAGGGTAATAATAGTACCTACCCTATGGGGCCTGTCATGCAGGGAAGGTGTTCAGGAACCCCAATAACTGAGCAGTGTTGTTCCTAGCTCCCAGACTCCCAGTCCAGTTCTCATTCCCCTGCCCATCATAGGGCAGAAGAGTGTACATTGGGATGGAAAGAGAAATCAGGAACCCAGTGTTGAGGGCAGGTTCTGGAGAAAAATGGGGCGGTGAGAGGGCAGGACTGGTTTTCCAAGGGAACATCTATTACCGTTGCTCCTGCCTTTACCCACCCCAGCTGGCCTCCTTCAGTGGCTCCTTCTTCACATCCCAAGGCCCTACCCTTGAGTTCTCTGGAGTAGGAGACGCTGGGCCATGCCCACTACAACCCCGAGCCCAGCTGAGATAGATCCTAGACTCCAAGCCTTCAAGACTATCCATCTAACAGATGTATAAACTGAGGTCCAGAGAAGCAATGGGACTAGCCCAAGAGCCAGCGGCAGATTGGAGTCTTCTGCTCTCAGTTCAGTGCTCTTTCTACCACATGAGGATGATACTCCAGTATCTGACCTTGACCTCTGCAGAGAGCCCTCCCTCTTCCCAGCCTCACCTGCCTCTGTTGCTTGAAGTATCATAGCAAGGAGGATGAGGGCAGCCAGGAGTGGGGTCTGCAGGCTGGCCATACTTTCGTCCTGTGTGTCCCAGCTCAGGTGTCTACAATCGCCAAAGGACAGGAAGCTCTGGTATTTAAACGCTTGCTACACCCACAAGTCTCAGACACTCTTAGTCACCAGTGAGCCCAGAATCTCTGACATTCACGTTATGAAAGAAGAACTCCCACTTCCTCCAGAGAGAAGGAAATTCTCTGTGGCCAGGAACCACTCAAAGGGGACCCCCACCCTGACCTCCCCTCTGGGTCCCAAGAGACTTGCAAAATCCCCCTTGAGCTGGGCCTCTTGGAGGCCTGTTCTCCCTGGGGTCTGCTGGCTGTGTGGCCTTGGCCATGTCTCTGGATGTCTCTGGGACTGAGTTTACCCATCTAGAAATGGGAGAGATGGTTTTGCAGTCCTACGTATTTACCCCAGTGGTTGTTTGTAAATCAAGTGAGAATGTGGACAGGAGCCAAATAGCCCTGAACCCTCACCTGGAACTGAGGCCCATCTTGATGAAGGGTGACCTTCATCACTGATCGGTCTTCAAAGGGAGAAGCCTATGAAGCCATTGGGTTAGTTTCTCTGCCCCATCACCGGTGTCCTCTAGGGCTTCTCACAAAGTCTCAGCTTGGGCCAGTTCATGGTCCACTCAACAGCTATAAAGAGCTTCCACACATTTCCATCTTGCCTGTCCTTCCTCCGCAGCTGTCTCCACGCTCTTCCTCACCCAGCCCCTTCTCAATCTACCGCCGTGTCCCACTGATTCTACTACCTCAGTCTGTCTCGGATCTGTCCACTTATCTCCATCCCCATTGTCCCTGCCCAGTCCAGGCCACCTGCACCTCAGGCTCAGATGCTGGCCCCTCATTCCCCTATCCACACTGCAGTGACCAGAGTGAGTAGCCCGGATTCAAAGCTGCACATGCCTCTCTCCTGCTTCAAAACCCTGCTGTGGCCCCCTGAACCCATGCCCCTGACTGTGGCCTTCAAGGCCTCCATTCCAGACACGACCCCATCACCTCTGCCCAGCTGGTCTCACTCCCCTGAGGAATCACATCCACAGTCCTCAGAGTTTTTCAAAGAGGTCTGTGCTTGTCCCTGGCCGTGAATGCCCTTGCCACTTCTCTACCGCGTAAACTCCTACTCGTGCATCAGGAGCCATTTGAAATGTCACCTTCTAGGTAAACACACCCCCTCAGGACTCCAAAATTCTCTGAGGTGACCTAGAACGTGGACTTGAACAGACTACATCAGGTTTTCTCTTTCTCAATCTCCTCCCAGAAGCCAAACTCCAAGCTCTTAGAAGGTGGGGTCTCCCTTTATTTGTCTTGGCATTCCAGGGTCTACCAAGAGTGGGGTACATGGTGGGTGCTCAGAACACATCTAATGGAAGAAGAAACCCGGGCTCAGAGGAAGAGGGGCCTTGCCTGTAAGTAGATAAGCCATCCTGGAGTTCAGGACTCAGCACTCCATTTGTAGAGGGATCCATCCACTCATTCATTCTTTCATTCATTCAACAAATATTTATTGAGCCCTTGGTCGACAGAATAATGAACCGCCCCAAAATGTCCATATCTAATTCCCCAAACTTGTGAACATGTGACCTTACCTGGTAAAAAGGACTTTGCAGGTGTGTTGAAGTTAAGGCCCTTAAAACAGAGTCTTCCTTGGGACTTTCTTGGTGGCCCAGTGGGTAAGACTCTGTGCTCCCAATGCAAGAGGCCCGGGTTCGATCCCTGGTCGGGGAATTAGATCCCACATGCATGCCACAACTAAGAGTCTGCATGCTGCAACTAAGAAGACCGCATGCCGCAACTAAAGATCCCACATGCCGCTACGAAGATCCCATGTGCCGCAGCTAAGACCCGGAGCAGCCAAAATAAATAAATATTAAAACAAAAACAAAAACAGAGGGACTTCCTGGATTCTCTGGATGGACCCAAAGCAATCACAGGGTCATTATAAGAGGGGCCAGCGAGTGGGTCAGATTCAGACAGGAGATGAGATGACAGAAGCGGAAGTCCAAATGATGTGACGCTATGTGCCCGAGAAGGTGGGAAACGCAAGGAAACAGATTCTCCCCTAGAGCTTCCAGAAGGAACACAGCCCTGCCGACACCTCAGTTTTACTCCACTGAGGCTGATTTAGAACTTCTGACCTGCTGAACTGTAAGCTAATAAATTGGTGTATTAAACCACCAAGTCATTTGTTACAGAAGCAAGAGGAGAGTAATACAAGCACCTGCCACGTGCCAGGTACACTGCCAGGATCTGGGGACACAGAGTGAATAGGTCCCTGCTCTCATGTTTACCTTGGAGACAGACAATAAACAGGCAAAAAAACACACAAAAAAACAAAACCAAATAAGGTAATGTCAGGCTGTGGTGAGTGCCGCGAATAAAATGAAACAGAGAAAAATAGACAGTGACTGTGGGGAAGCAGGTTTGGGGAGTCAGGAGAAGACTCTATGAGGGCTGACAGGCAAGCTGAAATTCAGAAGATACTAAGAAACCTGCCAGGGAGGAAGGGGCAAGGGCAAAGGGTGAGAGGCCTGAGCAGCTGGGGCAGAGTGGGTCAGGGAGCAGGGGGCAGCCAGATGGGAGGGGCTGCATGCAGGGCCAGGCAGGGCCTGTTCAGCTGCAGTTCCTATGAGCCTCCTGATGGATGTGCATTGAAGGTGCACAGCATCGCCTTGGAAGACCTCTTGTCAAAAGGCGTTACCCAGGGCTTCCCTGGTGGCGCAGTGTTTGGGAGTCCGCCTGCCGATGCAGGAGACACAGGTTCCTGCCCCGGTCCCGGAAGATCCCACATGTCGCGGAGCGGCTGGGCCCGTGAGCCACGGCCGCTGAGCCTGCGCGTCCGGAGCCTGTGCTCCGCAACGAGAGAAGCCACAACAGTGAGAGACCCGCGTACCGCGAAAAAAAAAAAAAAAAGGCGTTACCCAAAGCCAGTCACAGAAGGACAAATATTGCATGCTTACAACTCTGTGCGGTTCCTAGAGGAATCAGATTCATAGAGACAGAAACTAGAATGGTGGTTACCAGGGGCTGGAGGGCGGAGGGAATGGGGAGTTAGTTTTGTGGGGTTTTTTTTTTATAAACTTATTTATGTTTGGCTGCGTTGGGTCTTCGTTGTTGCGTGCAGGCTTTCTCTAGTTGAGGTGAGCGGGGGCTACTCTTCGTTGTGGTGCATGGGCTTCTCATTGCAGTGGCTTCTCTGGTTGCAGAGCACGGGCTCTAGGAGTGCAGGCTTCGGTAGTTGTGGCACACGGGCTCGGTAGTTGTGGTTCGTGGGCTCTGGAGCACAGGCTCAGTAGTTGTGGCACCCAGGCTTAGTAGCTGTGGCGCACGGGCTTAGTTGCTCTGCGGCATATGGGATCTTCCCAGACCAGGGCTCGAACCCGTGTCCCCTGCACTGGTAGGTGGATTCTTAACCACTGCGCCACCAGGGAAGCCCCAGGGAGTTAGTTTTTAATGGATACAGAGTTTTGGTTTGGGAAGACGGAAGAGTTCTGGAGATGGATGGTGATGATGTTGCACAACAATATGAATGTATTTAATGCCACTGAACTGTACACTTAAAAATTATTAAAATGGTAAATTTTACATTATGTATATATTATCAGTTAAACTACTCTCTGGTCCAATGATCACGATCCTTGGTATTCACCCAAAGGAGTTGAAAACTTATGTCCTCACAAAAGCCTATATTATAGCAGCTTTATTCACAACTGCCAAAACTTAGGAGCAACCAAGATGTCCTTCAGTAGGTGAACAGATAAAATGTGGTATATTCAGACAATGGAATTATTATTCACGGCTGAAAAGAAAAGAGCTATCAAGCCAGGGAAAGACATAGAGGAACCTTAAATGCATGTTACTAAGTGAGAGAAGCCAATCTGAAAAGGCCACAAACTCTATGACTCCAACTATATGACCTTTTGGAAAAGGCAAAGCTATGGAGGCAGTAAAAAGATCAGCGGTTACCAGGGCTTAGAGGGAAGAAAAGATGAGGAGGTGGAGCACAGAGGATTTTTAGGGCAGTGAACATACTCTGTATAAGACCACAATGATGGATACACATCATTATATTTTTGTCCAAACCCATAAACTACACAACACCAGGAGAGAATAAACCATAATATAAACTATGGACTTTGGGTGATTTAGATGTGTCAAAGTAGGTTCATCATTTGTCACAAAGGTACACTCAGGTGGGGGAGGTTAATAGTGAGGGAGGCCACGCCTGTCTGTGGGCAGGAAGCATGTGGGAAATCTCTGTACCTTCCTCTCAATTTTGCTGTGAACCTGAAACCGCTCTAAAAAATTAAGTCTTGAAAGAAAAAAGAAAAGAAAAGGTGTAACGCAGAATCTAATCAAGCCTCTAGTCCTAACTTCCAGTTTACAAGAAATACAGGGGCTAGAGGAAGGTGAGCCATCCCGCAAGAAAACAGACAGCTCCAGAAGGTGGGGCCTTCCGGGTCTCCTACAAGACGACCATGTGGAGATCAACAAATAGTCAATGTTCTTTTTTTAAAAATGTGGATTAGGGACATTGAAGATTAAAAGAGATTGAAGAGACATAACAGCCAAATATGTGCAATAGGTAGATTTTGATTGAATCCTAATTTTGAAAACAGTTATAAAAGACCTTTGGGGGACAAATGAGGAAATTTAAATATTAGATGCTATTAGGGCTTTATTGTTGATTTTCTTAGGTATCATAAAGATTTTAAAGGTGTGTGAGAGAATGTCCTTGTTCGTAAGAGATGCACTAGAAGTATTTAGGGGTGAAGTTCATGATGACCCTACTTTCAAAGTTCAGGTTAGAGGAAATATATATGTGTGTATATATGTGTGCATGTGCATATACATACGTATATGCATGTATGTATCGCCTATATATGTGCACGTGTATACGTGTGTATATGCATACATGTATGTGTGTATTGTATACATGTGAGTGTGTGTATGCACACGTGTGGGTTGTGTGTACATATGTATGTGCAAATGTGTTGTACGCATGTACATGTATGTATGTGTATAGGTATATCATAGCCCAGAAAGAGAAAGGGAAAGACAAAGCAAACATGGCAAGATGTTAACAATGTTGCAGTGAAGTAGTGAATCATGGAACTGCTCTAACAACTTTCCTGAACATTTTAAATGTTTCATAACAAAAGCATGGGGAGAAAAGAAAAAAAAAATTTTTTTAAATGTGGAAATCATCTTGTAAAAATGGGTTGTCACTGGAGGACTGCGAGTGAGAGACAGAGAACCGGCCTGACGGTTCTTCATCTGCACTCGGGGTTTCCTTACACGGGGCCCTCGTGGAGGCCCCTCCAGGGAGTGGGCCCAGGGTCTCCCCCCTGGAGAGCACCTGCAACCCCAGGGACTCGGCAGGGCCCCAAGGCTTTCCTGCTGGCTCAGCCTCTGCTACCCAGCACCCCATTTCCCTGGGGCTTGGAAAGATGGTAAGCCACACGTGCAGCCATCAGGCCTTTGCTCCCCCAGGGCCCTTGGCCTCCCTGGTGCAGAAGAGGCAGGTACTGCGTTCAAGGAGCCCTGAGTTCCCAGGCAGGGCTCAAAGGACCAGCTTTCAAAGAAAGGAAAGGGGAGTTTCTCTCCCGGGGCTGACGGCGGGGAATCACGGGCAGTTGCCAATGAAGGGGATGTTTTCCCTCCTCGTCAAGAGGTTGATGATGCCCTATCCTTCTGTCCTTCTACAGCACTGGCAATGCATGGGAAGCTCCCAGATCAAATCCTCTTTCCCCTAAACTTCCTTCTTCTTTTATTGAAATTAATTTTTGTTTATTAAAAAATACGTGAAGGTGGAAACAACCCAAGTGTCCATCGATGGATGAATGGAAAAACAAAATGTGATAGACACACACACATTGGAATATTATTCACCTTAAAAAGGAAGAAAATTGTGACATATGTTACAACATGGATGAACCTTGAGGACATTATGCTAAGTGAAATAAGCCCGTCACAGAAAGAAAAATACTGTATGATTCCTAGAGGCTTCTGTGAGGTACCTAGAGGTAGTCACATTCATAGGGATCAACAGTAGAATGCTGGTTGCCAGGGGCTGGGGGAGGAGGGAATGGGGAGTTATTGTTTGATGGGATAGAGTTTCACTTTGGGAAGATGAAAAAGTTCTGGAGATGGAATGTGGTGATGGTAGCACAACAATGTGAATATACTTAATGTCACTGAACTGTACACTTTAAAACAATTTAAATGGTAAAGCTTATGTTATGTATATATTACCTCTATAAACATACACTTAATTACATGTAAATGTGGATTTACAGAAATGCATAGCTTATATCTGGAAAGATACACAAACAATTCATTACATTAGTTGCCCTTAAGGAGGGAAACGGGGTAGTGGTTGGGGGCAGCTGCTCAGAGGAGGAAAGACTTATTTTCCACCAAATACCTTTTTGAATGATTTGAAATTATTTTCCATATGCATGACTGACCAATTCAAAAAGATAAAAATTTAAATTCATACAGCCAGAAAAAAGGGTAGACTGCAAAGTAATTTTCTCACCTCTGACCTCCCAACCACATTTCATTTCCCCTTCTCAGAGGCAAACAAGCTTAATGATTTCTTATTTTTCCTTCCTAAACAGTCTATGCAAGCACATATATAAAGGCATTCCTTTGAAAGAAATGGGGGAAAGGAAGGGTTCTTTCCAGTGACCATCTGGTTTTTCACTGTATGGATCTACCAAAATTCATATAGCTGGTCCCCTGATGGATGGATGTTTGGGGATTTTCCAGTCTTTTGCATTTACATAAAAATGCCGAAATAACCTTCCCTGAACCTACTCATGAGGGAGAATGCAACTGGTGGATAAATTCCTAGAAGTAGTGTCTGGGCTTTTGCTTCCACTGAGAGGCAAAGAGAAAGCCCCTGCCCTGAATAGCTGCCTCAGAGCTTCCTCTTTTCAGCAAAGGTGAGGGGCCCCAGGAGAGAGCTCCACGTGGGGCTGGGAGGACCACCCCAGGCTCCTGACTTCTGAGCAGCTAGGAGCCAAAGTTTTCTAGGGGACATCCTGCCATCCATCTACTTGGCAGGGAGGAGATCAGCACCCCAAGTTGTCCCACAAATGGAAGGAAGGATGAGCACTTTTATCTGAGGGCCTGGGCCAGACAGGTGGACTCTGAGGCAACGGGGAAATCCTGGGATGGAGAGAGAGGGGTGGGGAGGAAGAAGTAAAAGACTTTGGGGTTAATTGGCCACAGTGGCAACCACTACAGTAATAGGAGGAAGAAGAAGGAGGAGGAAGGGGAGGTGAAGAAGAAGGAGAAGAAGAAGAAGAAGAAAAGACGACAGCAGCCCATTGGTACTTACTGAGCGCCAGATGTACTGTGTCTTGTGTTTTACACCAACTATCTCATCATCTTCCCACAGCAACACTTAGAAGCGGCCACCATCATCATCGTCATTTTTCAGAGAAGGAAGCTGAGACTTAGATTCCACACCCAGTGAGTGGTGGAGCCTGAATCTGTGCTCAGGTCTGATGCCAGAGTCCAGGTGCACAGTGGCCACTCATCGTTGCAGCCACGATCAGACTAGGAATAGAGGCACCCGCGAGAGTAACAAGCCCCGTCAGACGGGCTCGTTAGATCGACTGAGAGTCCATCTCAGGTGGGTGCAGCCGGGGTTACTGTAAGTCCCCTCAGATGAGGAACCAAGGCTCAGAGAATAGAAGTCATCTGCTGGGACCACACTGGATTGGATCCTAGGTTTTTTGGGTTTGTTTTGCTTTTTGGCCGCGCTGCACGCAGGATCTTAGTTCTCTGACCAAGGATCGAACACACGCCCCCTGCAGTGGAAGCGCACAGTCTTAACCATTGGACCACCAGGGAAGTCCCCGGTTTTGTTTTTTAATTGAGATATAATTCACATACTATGAAATTCACCCTTGTAAAGGATGTATATAATTCAGTGGTTTTTAATATATTCACAAGGTGTATGTCCATTTCCGCTATCTAAATCCAAAACATTTTCATCACCTCAAAAAGAAACACAGTACCCATTAGCAGTCACTTTCCATTTCCCCCTCTCCCCAGACCCTGACAACCACTAGTCTACTTTCTGTCTCTGTGAGTTTGCCTTTTGTGGACATTTCATATAGACAGAATCATGCAGTAGGCGGTATTTTGTGTCTTTCTTTCACTTAATCTGTTTTCAAGGTTCATCCATATTGTGGCATGTGTCAGTACTTCATTCGTTTTTATGACTGAATAATATTTCCTTATGGATACATCATATTCTGTTTATCCATTTATCCACTGATGGCCATTTGAGTTGTTTCTACCTTTTGGCTGTTACGAGTAATGCTGCTATAAACATCTGTGTACAGATTTTTCTGTGAACATATGTTTTCAACTATTTTGAGTATATAAGTAGGAATAGAATTTCTAGGTCATACGGTAATTCTATGTTTAAATTTTTGAGGACCTGCCAGACTATTTCCAAGGAGGATCTACCATTTTATGCTCCCATCAACAATGTATGAGGGTTCCTATTTTTCAATTTTCTTGCCAACTCTTGTTATTGTCTGCCTTTTTGGTTATAGCCATCCTGGTGGGTATAAAGTGGGATGTCATTGTGGTTATTTGTGTGTGTGTGTGTGTGTTTGTGGACCTCTCACTGTTGTGGCCTCTCCTGTTGCGGAGCACAGGCTCTGGACATGCAGGCTCAGTGGCCATGGCTCACGGGCCTAGCCGCTCCGCGGCATGTGGGATCTTCCCGGACCAGGGCATGAACCCGTGTCCCCTGTATCGGCAGGTGGACTCTCAACCACTGCGCCACCAGGGAAGCCCAGTCATTGTGGTTTTGATTCACATTTTCCTAATGACTAATGATGTTGAGCATCTTATATGCATATTGGCCATTTGTATATCTTCTTCAGAAAAATGTCTATTCATATCCTTTGCCCATTTTTAAGTTGGGTTGCTTATATTTTTGTTGTTGTGTTGTAGCAGTTTTTTATGTATCCTGATAGATCCTTATTTTCTCCGGCCTGTCTTTTTTTTTTTTAATTAATTAATTTTTTTTTTGGCGGTGTCAGGCCTTTGTTGCCGCGTGTAGGCTTTCTCTAGCTGTGGCGCGCGGGGGCTACTCTTTGTTTATGTGCGCGGGCTTCTCACTGCAATGGCTTCTCTTGTTGCGGAGCACGGGTTCTAGGTGCGCGGGCTTCAGTAGTTGTGGCACGCGGGCTCAGTAGTTGTGGCCCGCGGGCTCTAGAGCTCAGGCTCAGTAGTTGTGGTTCATGGTCTTAGTTGCTCCGCGGCCTGTGGGGTCTTCCCAGACCAGGGCTTGAACCCGTGTCCCCTGCATTGGCAGGCGGATTCTTAACCACTGTATCACCAGGGAAATCCCTGGCTTGTCTTTTTACTTTATTGATAGTGTTCTTTGGAGCACAAAAGTTTTAAATTTTGATGACATCAATTTATTTTTTCTTTGGTTACTTGTGCCCTAGGTGTCATATATAAGAAACCATTTCCTAAGGCAAGGGCATGAAGATTCATCCTTATGTTTTCTTCTAAGAGTTTTATAGTTTTAGCTCTTACATTTCCATTTTTGATTCAATTGGGGGTAATTTTTGTATCTTATGTGAGGTAGGGGTCCAACTTCATTCTTTGCATGTAGCTATCCAGTCCCAGTATCATTTGCTGAATAGACCCTTCTTTCTCCATTGAATTGTCTTGGCACCCTTGTTGAAAATCAATTGCCCCTAAATGTATGATGTCATTTCTGGACTCTCAGTTCTAATCCACTGATCTGTTTGTCCATCCTGGTGCCAGTACTACACTGTTTTGATCACCATACTTTATAATAATACACTCAGGTTCTTTTTTCTTTTCAAGTGAAATCTTTCAAACATACAAAAAATTAAAATAAATCTGAGAACCCACAACCTAGATTTAACAGCAGTTGATATTTTGCTGTGTTTTGTTTCAGCATTTTTTTTTTCATTAAGAAGTAAAATATTTTAGATACAACCAAAGCTATTTTACTCCCACCCCCACCCACCTCCCCTCCCTCTGTCTCCATGGGTAACCACAAAACCATCACTCTGAAGCTGCTGGGGGTCCTTCCTTGGATACCATTATCCTATTATAGCCTTATAATATATTATAGCATTGTTTTGTGGGTCTTAATATTTTATGTAAGTAGCATCGTACTGAATGTAACCTTTTACAACTTGCTTATTTCATTCAAGTTTATGTTCGTGAGATTTTTTTCCATGTTGATCCATGTGGACCTAGTACATTCATTTTCACTGTTGTGAAAATGAACTAGCTCTATTTTGAACCAATCGATTGTTTATTTATCCATTCCCCTGGCAGCGGACATTTAGGTTGTTTCCAGACGTTGACTATTACTGAGAGTTCTGTAATGAATGGACACCCTTGCCTGTGTCTTCCTGTTCTCTTCATCTTTTTGCTCACGTTTTTGCTCTAAGCTGGGTTCTCTCCTGAGGACTCTGCTTCCCCTGTGGATTCTGCTTCCCTTGCAGCTTTCTTAGCAGTCGCTGTTCTCTCCCTGAGGACCGTCATACCACAAGACTGGGATAGGATAGGCATCCTCTTTGCTCTTCATAGCTACTTCCAAGCCAGCCATTCTTCCTCTCTTCTCCCTAAAACCCCCAGATTCTTTGACATGCATGTCACCAGAGTCTCCATCCATTACCTACCCCTTGTGGCAGCCATGTACACCCCTAGTCACTCCCTCTCCTTCACTGATAATTTTAGCTCCCAGCTCATGGTCATTCCCTCTAGCATGATTCTGTCATAGACATAACCAGCCTCTCAGTTCTATGACCATCTCTCCTCCAATAAGCTTATCCTCCACCTACCTCAGCCCCTCACTTCCAAGGTCACATCTTGACCATATCATAACCAGTAACTGCAGTTGCATAATCTCAGTTTCACACACCCCACTCTCTAACTACCATCATCTCTCAGCCCAGCTCATCATTTTGAGTATCCAATTTCAACTATCCTTCCACCGTACCCAAACTGATCCTATCTCTTTTCCCCACTCAGGTCCTTGCTTCTCTCCTAATTCAACTCAACTTCCCTGGTCTTTCATTACAAGCATCATTTACCTATACCCTCAACTCTCTTGCCCAAATAACTTCAACTCCCATTCTTGCTACCTCCTGACAAATCCAAGACCAGGTGGAAACCCAACTCTTCACCCACTGCGCCTGCACCAGTGCAGCTGAACATGGCTGGAGAGAAGTAACCAGTCATGCTAACTGAAAATTCAAGATCACTAATCTCTTGAGGTCCTTCCATACTGCCTCAAAGTCCTGCTACGTCTTCCTGGCTTGTTTGCTTTCCCATTCTCCTACACTATTTCATTCTTTCTTCTCTCCACTCAAACCTTTGACCCCTTTTCCTTGATCGTCACTCTCAACTGATGACCCTGATTCCTATTTCCCTGAGAAAAGAGAAGTTACCAGAAGAACACACCCACCTGCAACTACTGCATCTACCCATGGACATGCATCTTCCTTGCTCCTGACTAATCTCCTCTCCTACTCAAGGACATCATTCCTCAGTTCTCCCATTCTTTCCTGCATCATCAATTTCCCCCTCTCTACTGTATCATTCTCATCTGCGTGCAACATACCCTTATTTCCCCCATCTTAAGAAAACAGTGCCTTGACCACACATCCACCTCCAGATACTGCACTTTTATAGTAAAACTCAAAAGAATACTCTATACTTGCTGTCTCCAATTCCCCTTGTCCCCTTGTCCCCTCTCCATTCCTATTCTGATTCCAAAGATTCCTTTGGAATCCCCTGTGATGGCAGATTCATGAGAGGAAGATCCACTTCAGAGAGGGGAGGGGGAGATGGAGCTCTGGAGCACACTGTATTTTGAAGGTATTGACAGAGACATAAGAAAATATCTTTGGTTTATGGGGGATGGAGAAATTGTTAAACATGTGAAGGATATAAAATGTCTTTTGTGGTTAAAAAAACTGTTGGAATTAGGTAAACTAACATGTATTAGATGATGGAACACTAGATGCTGTAACAGACAAACCCCAAATTACATAATGGCTCAGACATGATAAAAGTTGACTTCCCACCACACAGAGTCCAGAATGGGTATTCCTGATTAATGGGGCAGCTTTTCCCTTAGTGATGATTCAGGGACCCAGGCTCCTTCCCTCTGTGTCTCTACTATTGTTAACAGGTTACTGTGCTCATCTGCAGGAAGCCAAGGAAGGGAAAATAGAGCAGGGCATGAAGCATGGGAGGATTTTATGGTCCAGACCTGGATGTTGGGGGGCATCAGCTCTGCTAACATTCCATTGACCAGAATTCAGACACATGGCCTCATTTAACCTCAGGAAAGGCTGAGAAACTATCTAGCTGGCTGCCCAAGAAGAAAAGGAAACAAGCTTGATGAAGAGTCAGCTAGTCTTTGCAAATGATGGAAGTCTCCAAGGGCTTCCAGTGAACAGGCAAGAAAAAGATGATTCAATCTCCAGCACCTTATCCTGAATGAACAGCTTGCTCTGGCCTGGATTCAGAGAGGAAGTCCCATTGTGAAACCACATTTGCTTTTTTCTAGGAAGAAATCTCTTAGAAAAACAAACAATTCTAACATTCCATTTATCTCTTCTGCCATTTGATATGTTTTGTGGGTTTCCAATTTGGTTTTTTAGTGTTCCATGAAAACAAGAGGTACCTTAAAGCCTGTAGGGTGTGACTAGAGCGGCTATACCCTAAGACTTGGACACTGGCATGGCTCCACTTCCAACTGGCAGCAAAAGCTTGACTACCAAGCCTCGTGCTCCTGGGGCTCAGGATCCAGTTCTGTGAAACGGGGATTAGTAACGCTTGCCACTGCCATGCTGTTGGGGAATCAAAGACCTGCTCGTTCTCTGCTCCAAATGATCCTCACAACAGCCCTTTGGAGTTAAAAGGGCATGAATGGCCATTGCTCATTTCACAGATGGGGAAAGTCTGAGCTGGAGAGGTGACATGACTGGCCCAGGAAAACCCCAATTCACAGTCCCTAGACAAGAGGTGGTGGCTTGTGATTTGTTTTCCCTGTTGCCTGGTGATCTCTTCAAAAAGGGGGGACTACAGAGAAGGAGAGGGGGAACTAAGGGCATCTGGAATCCCCAGAAGCCTTCAGGTAGGAGGATGACCTAAATTAGTATTGATTCCCTGGCCAATAGCTGCCTGTTTGAGGAGAGGATCCTCCAGGAGGAACCATGAAGGAAAGAGACCCTCCTTTTGCATTCTTTTATTCTGAGTTGCATGTAGTTACTGCCCCGGGTATGCTGTATTTACTGCATGGGTCTGTACCCCTTATCTGGAAAGGGAGAATGATTTAAAAAAATAAGCGACGAAATGTTAACCATGAATCAGGGTGATGGGAATACAGGAATGCTTCATACTATTTTTGCAAGATTGCTGTAAGTTTGAAATTACTTCAAAACAAAAAGTAAAAAATAAATCAGAAGATTATAAGCACCTAGAAGCCCCCTCATGACCTCTTCCAATCACTACCTCCTCAAGGGAAGCCACAATTCTGACTCCTAATATCTAGACCAGTTTTTCTGAGTCACGTAGAAATCATTCTTTTGTGTCTGACTTCTTTCATTCAAAACTGTGTTTATGAGATTTAGCCATGTTGTTGCCTTTTTTCAGCTCACTCATTCTCGTTCCTTTATAGCATTCCATTGTAAGAATTTATCATATAGGGGTGGGACTTCCAGAATGACTGAGAACCTCTGAAAACGCTCACCCGAAAAGTACAATGATAAAACTATGCAAAATGACCCAAAGCAACCATTTGAAAACTGGAAATTTATCAAAATCATATGTGGTAGGCAGAATAATGGCCTCCCAAAGATGTTCATGTCCTAATCCCTGGAACCTCTGAATATGTTGTTCTATGGCAAGCGGGAATTAAGACTGAGGATGGAATTAAGCTTGTTAATCGGCTGACCATAAAATAAAGAGACAATCCTGAGTTACCTGAGTAGGCCCAGTGTAATTGCAATGGTTCCTTAAATGTGGAAGAGGAAAGCAGTGTAAGAAAGACTTGACTGGTCCATTACTGGCTTTGAAGATGGAAGAGGACCACAAGCCATGGAATGTGGGCAGCCTCTAGAAGATGGAAAAGGCAAAGAAATGGATTCTCCTCTAGGGCCTCCAGAAGGAAGGCAGCCCTGTTGACACCTTGATTTTAATGAGACCCATTTTATAGTTCTGACCCACAGAACTGTAAGATAATAATTTTTATAATTTTAAGCCACTAAGTTTGTGATAATTTGATATAGAAGCAATAAAAAACTAATACATCATACAAGAAATTGAGAAATGTTTACTCAAGAAAATCTACTGAATCCTAGTAAGAAGATATGAGTCTGTGGTGTTCAGCCTGAGGCTGTGCCTATCTTTCTCCTCCCCTCAGCTTCATAGTATAGAAAGGGGTGGCTTTACTGGCTCAGGGTTCAGAAAATTCCATGCCCAGAGGCATTATCGAAAATAATAGTGGTCTCAGTGCCACACAATCAGAGAGGCAAATAGCAAAGCTAGCCTGAGGTCTCAATACTGGCTGGGAAAAGCAATAGACCAACAGACCAGCCAGAAGTTTAACAGGGAGGTCTGGGGAATGAGACAAGCCAAAGTTCTTCTCAGTAAGATTCGACTTATCTCTGATAGTCTGCAGGCTATGTGCATGTGAAAGTCTGCACACATCTCAGAAGATATTGGAGAAGGTTCTAGTGAGCTACTCAGCATGATCTTAATATTTGGCCTTGCAAACACAGGAGTTAAAATCTGGAGTAGACTTGTAAACTAGCTGCACCCCGAAAACACAAACAGATCATTCAGCAAAGGGTAGAAACCTTACTGGCTCAAGATGTTTAAGCACAACTTCTGACCAGCCATTGGCTAACAATCAAGGAATGCTGACCCTAGTACCAGGTTTAAAAATAAAAAAACAAGAATAAAAAATAACTGAGCAGAGACATCAGCAGTCACACGCTCTGGGGGAAACAAAATCTATAGAATTAGTCCAGACAAGTTACCAAAAAAAGAAACAAACAACAATCAACAGCCCCAGTGGTGGGGAAAGGGTAACAGGATCCAGAGTTGGTGCAATATATGATCTAAAACAGCTAGCTATTAACAAAAAATTACAAGACACGCAAATAAACAAACAAAAAAAGTGACCCATACCTAAGAAACAAAACAGTCAATAGAAATTTTCTTTGGGGGGATCCAGATGTTAGAATTAGAAGACAGAGTTGTCAAAGCTGCTATTGTAAACATATTCAAAGACCTAAAAGAGACCAAGTTTAAAGAATTAAAGGAAAATATTGGGACAAAGACTTATCAAATAGAAAATAACAATGAAGACAAAGAAATTATTTTTTTTTAAAAAAAAGAAGAAGAACCAGTAGGATCTGTAAAGTGTAATAACTAAAATGAAAATTTCACTAGAGGGGCTCAAAATCAAAATTGAGCTGGCAGAATAAAGAATCCGTGAACTTAAGGACAGATCAGTATGTTATCCAATCTGAATAATGCAAGAAAAAATGAAGAAAAATGAACAGAATTTCAGAAATCTGTGGGACACCATCAATAGTAACAACATATGTTCAGTGGGCATTTCAGAAGGAGAGGAGAGAGGGCTTCCCAGGTGGCGCAGTGGTTAAGAATCTGCCTGTCAATGCAGGGGACACAGGTTCAAGTCCTGGTCCGGGAAGATCCCACATTCTGTGGAGCAACTAAGCCTGTGCGCCACAACTACTGAGCCTGCAGTCTACAGCCTGTGAGCCACAACTACTGAGCCTGCATGCTGCAACTACTGAAGCCCATGTGCCTAGAGCCCGTGCTCCACAACAAGAGAAACCACTGCAATGAGAAGCCTGTGCACCGCAAAGAAGAGTAGCCCCTGCTCGCTGCAACTAGAGAAAGCCTGCACACAGCAACAAAGACCCAGTGCAGCCAAAAATAAATAAAATTTAAAAATAAATTTTAAAAAATCATGATAAAAGTGTACTGTTGGGCTTATGACATACAAAGATGTAATATATGTAACAGTAATAGCGTGAAGGAGGGAGGTGAGTTATACTGGTGTAAGGAAAGTACGCTAGGAATTACCCTGAATTCACAGGAAGAAATGAAGACTACCAGAAATCATAAATATGTAAGTTAATTTAAAACCATTATAAATATATATTTTCTCTTTTCTTCTCTTAACTTCTTTGAAAGGCATAAGACTATGTAAAGAAATAATTATAACACTATACTGTTAGGTTTATAACACATATATATAGACATATATATGACAATTATAGCACAAGGGAGGGGGGAGATTCACAACTAGACACATCACAGTAAAACTGTAGAAAGACAAAGAAGGAATCTTGAGAGTAGCAAGAGAAAAACAGTTCATCTCATACATATGATCCTCTAAGATGAACAGCTGACTTCTCATCAGAAACCGTGGATGCCAGAAGGCCGAAGGATAACACATTCAAAGTGCTGAAGGAAAAAGACTGTCAACCAAGAATTCCCTATCCAGCAAAGCTGTCCTGCAAAACAAATTACAAATAAAAGCATTCCTATATAAACAGAAACAGTGAATTTGTCACGAGCAGACATGCCCTACAAGAAATACTAAAGTAAATTCTGCAAACTGAAATAAAAGGACCTAAGACAGTAAGTCAAATCCACAAAAGAAATAAAGAGCACCAGTAAAGGTAACTACACAGGTAAATATAAAAGACAGTATAAATTTTTTTTGTTTATAACTCTTTTCTTCTCTCATCTGATTTAGAAACCTGCATGAAGCGATAATTGTCAAACTGGGTTGATAGATTTAAAATGTATAAAGATGTAATTTATATGAAAATAATAACACGAAGGAGAGGGGAGGGATTGAAGCAAAGGTTTTGTGTATTACTGAAATTAAATTGAGAGTAATGCAAATTAGATGCTTCTAAATTAAGATTAATTGTACAACCATTATAAACATATATTCACCTAACAATACTCCAAAATACATGAATCAAAAATTGACAGAATCCAAGGGATAATTCAACAATAATAGAGACTTCAATTGTCCCATTTTCAATAATTAATATAAATATGTAGAAGATCAATAAGAATATAGAAGACTTGAACAACACTATAAAAAAACTGGACCTTACCAACATCTATAGAACATTCTAACCCAACAATAGCAGAATAAACATTCTTCTCAAGTGTACATAGAACATTCTTCAGGATATACCATATGTTAAGCCATAAAACAAGCCTCAATGAATTTTAAAAGACTGAAATGATCCAAAGTATGTTTTCCAACCACAATTGAATAAACTAACAGAAGGAATTTTGGGAAATTCAGAAATACATGAAAATTAAACAACAAACTCCTAGATAACCAGTGAGTAAAAAAGAAGCCACAGATGAAATTAGAAAGTACTTTGAGTTGAATAAAAACAAAACACAAAACATCAAAACTTAGGGAATACAGCTAAGACAGTGCATAGAGGGAAATTTACAGCTCTAAATGCCTATATTTAAAAAGGAGAATGATCTCAAATAACCTTAACTTCCATCATGAGAAACTAATTTAAAAAAAGATCAAACTAAATCCAAAGCAAGCTGCAGGGATGAAATAGTACAGATTAAAGTGGAAATAAACAGAAAAACAACAGAGAAAATCAATGAAACCAAATGTTGGTTCTTTGAAAATATCAACAAAACTGACAAAACTTTAGTTAGACTCAAGGAGAAAAGACACAAATTAACAAAATCAGGAATGAAACAGGAGATATTACTACCTAGAAAATATTATGGGTAACTGTATGACAACAAATTAGATAAACTAGATGAAATGGACAAATTCCTAGAAAGACAAAAACTACCAAAACTGACTAAGAAAGAAATAGAAAGTCTGAACAGATATATAACAAGCCGAAAGACTGGATTAGTAATCAAAATTTTCCCACAAAGTAGAGGCCAAGCTCAGATAGCTTCACTAGTGAATTCTGACAAAAGTTTAAGGAAGAATTAACACCAATCCTTCTCTAACTTCCAAAAATAGGAGGGAATACTTCCCAACTTATTCTATTGAGATAGGCTGGGACTTGGGACCCGGCACCTGGAACCCTTCACTGGAGTCCTTGTACCTGGATAAATGTCTACTCGAGAATACAAAAAAACTATAAGGGACTAAAAATAACTGCATGCATGTGCAGGTAGGGCAAATTATGAATAGGATACAAAAAGGCCAAAACCAGCTGCCGTTTCTGCCAAGAGCAAAAGCAGGGTACTCTGTGTGATCCCTGCACACAGCACCACCAAGGGGGTGGGCAGCCCACCTAAGCCATCCCTCCAGCCCAACCCACCAATCCACCCCTTACACTCACCCCATTTAAGGAATCAGCCTGCTCTCCTCAGAGAGAAAGCAAGGGCACCTGTTTCTTGTTTTCACTCCCTCCTGCTGCAGCCAGAGCCCAATAAAGCCTTGCCTGAATTTCTCATCTGGCCTCTTGTCAATTTCTATTGATTGAAGAGTCCAAGCACCTGGGTCAGTAACACTGGGAGGCCAATATTATTACTCTGATACCAAAACCGGAAAAAGTGATCACAAAAAAGAAAACTAAGGAAAACAAAAACAAACAAACAAAACTAGGAAAACCAACATCCCTTATGAATCTAAATGCAAAAATTCTATTAAATAAAAAATGAGCAAACCAAAATCCAGCAAAATATAAAAAGGATTAACTATGATCGAGTGGAATTTATCTCCGGAATACATGGCTGGTTTAACATACAAAAAACAATCAATGCAATATGCCATATTAATAGAATAAAGGACAAAAACCACATGATCATCTCAATAGACCCAGAAAAAGAATTTGACAAAATTCCATACCTTTTTTTTTTTTTTTTTTTTTTTTTGTGGTACGTGGGCCTCTCACTGCTGTGGCCTCTCCCGTTGCGGAGCACAGGCTCCGGACGCGCAGGCTCAGCGGCCATGGCTCACGGGCCCAGCCGCTCCGCGGCATGTGGGATCTTCCCGGACTGGGGCACGAACCCGTGTCCCCTGCATCGGCAGGCGGACTCTCAACCACTGCGCCACCAGGGAAGCCCCCATACCCTTTAATGATAAAAAAAATACTCAACTAACTAAAAGTGGAAAGGAACTTCCTCAATCTGATAAAGGGCATCTATGAAAAACCCACAGCCAACACATACGTAATGGTGAAAAACCAAATGCTTTCCCCCTGAGATCCGGAGCAAGACAAGGATTTCTGCTCTAGTCACTTTAAGTCAATATTTTATTGGAGCAACAAAGAGAAATAAGAGGCATCCATACCGAAAGGGAAGAAGTAAACTATCCCTACTTGCACATGTCATGATCCTATGTACAGAAAATTCTCAGGGATTACAAAAACAAAAGCAAAAACAAATAAACAAACAGAACCACAAAACCCTAGTAGAAACAACAGTAGTACAGTTGATTGCAGAGTAGAAGACCAATATACAAAAATCACCTGTATTTCTGTACACTTATGAACAGTTCCATTCACAACAGTATCAAAAGAATAAAATACTTTGGAATAAATTTAACAAATGTGGGGCAAGATTTGAAAACTGAAAATTATGTCTTTGCCAAGAGTAATAGAAATCTAAATAAACAGAGAGACATTCTGTGTTTATGGATTGGAAGACTCATTATCTACAGGAAATTCTCTTCTATTTGATCAGCAGATCCAACTCGATCCTTATCAAAGTCCAAGCAAGTGGTGGAGGGATGAACTGGGAGATTGGGATTGACATATATACACTAATATGTATAAAATAGGTAACTAATGAGAACCTGCTGTATAGCACAGGGAACTCCACTTTGCTGTACAGTAGAAACTAACACAACATTGTAAAACAACTATACCCCAATTAAAAAATAAAAATCCAAGCAAGTCTTTTTCTTTTCCACAGAGATTGACTAGCTGTTTCTAAAGTTTATATTAAAAGGCAAAGGGCCTTGAATAACAAAAACAATCTTGAAAAAGAATAACAAAGTTAGAGGACGTAACTTCCCAATTTCAAAACTTACTATAAACTACAGTAATAAAGAGAATGTGGGGCTGAATAAGGATAGACGTATAGATCAACGACACAGAAATAAACCCTTACATTTACGGTTAATTGATTTGCAACCAAGGAGCCAAGAGACAACGAGATACCTACACACAAAAGAATGAAGTTGGACCCCCTACATCACACCATTCACAAAATTTAACTCAAAATGGATCAGAGACCTAAATGTAGAGTTAAAACTATAAAACTCTTAGGATGAAATCTTTGTGACCTTGGATTAGGCAAAGCTTTTGTCACCGGCAAAGCCGGAAAAATAAGATTGAATCTAGGTGATAAGGTCTAATTTCTTCTGTGCTTAGTCTACTTTCCCTTGCCTGTAGGGGACCAGGTACAGAGGTCTTGCACCTAATACCACGGATGAGAGTTTCCATCGCAGAACCACTAAGCCCAGCACCCCAACTTGGCAGGGCCGTGTGCAGGGACGCTGCACGTGGCACTGCGATCTGGAGCGTGAGCAACATGCCTGCGCCAGACCTGCAAGAACCCCGCCCCCTCTCCACTTGACAAGAACCCTGTAAAGCGGCCCCGCCCACGGCCTTGCTGGAGGGGGGTAGCGCGAACTCGAGAGCCAGAGCTTGCACCTGTCCATTCTTTGATTTGACCAAAGAATAAAACTTTCCTTTGCTTTAAAACCAAACTTGGTCTCGTTCTATTGGTGCAAGCAACACGGGGCAGGAGGACCCTTTTTGAGGCTCGACTCGAAAGGGTCGGCAGCCGTTTCTTAGATGCAACAACAAAAGCGTGATCCATAAAATTTTAAATTAATAAATTGAATTTCATTAAAATGTAAAACTGTATGAATCACCATTAAGAAAATCTAATCACTACATGAAAATATTTGTAAATTACCTATCTGCTTAAAGATGTGTACCCAAAATACAAAGAACCTTTTACAGAACACGACTAAGAACACAAGTAATCCAATTTAAAAATAGGCAAAGGAACTAAATAGACATCTCACCAAAGAAGCTATATGAATATCCAATAAGCATATGATAAGATGTTCTACACTTAGTCATTAGAGAAATGTAAACCACAATAAGATACCATTTCATACCACAAGAATGACTAGAATAAAAAAAAGGATAGGACTTCCCTGGTGGCACAGTGGTTGAGAGTCTGCCTGCCGATGCAGGGGATGTGGGTTCGTGCCCCGGTCCGGGAAGATCCCACATCCCGCGGAGCGCCCGTGAGCCATGGCCGCTGAGCCTGCGCGTCCGGAGCCTGTTGGCTCCGCAACGGGAGAGGCCACAGCAGTGAGAGGCCCGCATACCGGGAAAAAAAAAAAAAAAAAACTATCCTGGAAACAAACAATCCTAAAATATTTATGGGACTACAAAAGACCTCAAATAGCCAAAACAATCTTGAGAAAGAAGAGCAAAGCTGAAAGCGTTATGATCCTTGATTTCAAACCACATTACAGGGACTTCCCTGGTGGTCCACTGCTTGAGACTCCATGCTTCCACAGCAGGGGGCACGGTTCAATCCCTGGTCAGGGAACTAAGGTCCCACATGCTGCGTGGCCAAAAAATAACAAAAACAAAAACAAAATAAACACATTACGAAGAATGAAGTCTTGCCTTGAGGGCCTCATGCTAAGTGAAATAAGTCAGACAGAGAAAGACAAATACTGTTAAATGTCACTTACATGTGGAATTAAAAATAAAAAACAAGTTTATGAATACAGGGAACTGGTTGCCAGAGGAGGCAGGTAGGGGTGGGCAAAATGGGTAAAGGGGGTCAAAAGGTAGAAACTTCCAGTTATAAAATCAAAAGTCATGGGGATCCAATGTACAGCATGACTATAGTTAATAACACTGTATTGCATATTTGAAAGCTGCTAAGAGAGTCAATCAATCTTAAAAGTTCTCGTCACACACACCAAAAAGTTGTAACTATTCATGGTGACAGAAGATGTTAACTAGATTTATTGTGATGATCATTTCACAATATATACAAATATTGAATCATTATGTTCTACACCTGAAATAGAATGCTGTATGTCAATTATACCTCAATAAATTTTTTTAATTTAAAAAATTAGTTTATTATTAAATGTTTAGAGAAGAAAATGTCTCAAATGATTATGGAAAAACATTATTACAATAACATTAAAAAAGAAAAAACAAAAAAATAATAATTTGCAAGAAAATTGTAGACATCATGACACTCTATTCTTTTTTTTTTAATACTCAGTAAGTCATGCATGCAATGATTGTATAACAAACCCGTAGCACTATTGTTTCCAAGGCTACCTTGAAGCTGCAAATAGCCTAGCTTTCAAACAGGAAAAGGAGGTATCTTCCTTTCTGAGTCCTTGTGAAGACTCTTCCCACATTAGATTTATATAGATGTTTCTCACAAGCTACGTGAAAGAAATTTTAGGCACAGCGTTCTTTCAGTGAAAGAAAGCTATACTCATTGGGTCATGCATGCAGTGAATTGTATAACAGACCTGTAGCACTATTGTTTTTAAAGCTGCTTTGAAGGTGGGAAAAGCCTAGCTTTCAAACAGGGACAGGATGTATCTTCCTTTCCATCTGCATGTAAAGGTTTCTTCCTGCATTAGATACATAGATGTTTGTTACACGCTATATGAAAGAAATTTTAGGTAGAGTATTCTTTCAGTGAGAGGAAGTTATACTCAGTGATGACACTACATTCTTAAATATTTCAAACATGTATCTTCTTTCAAGAATAAAGACATTCTATATATATGCAAAAAAAAGGATTTTTTTCTACTGGAATTGCCTTAAATCTATAGATCAATTTGGAGAAATGAGAAGTAGACTCTTTATAATCCTGAGTCTTTCAATCTATGGTCATGGTATATTCCTCCATTCATTTAGCTTTTCTGTAAGGTTTTTTCAAAAATAGTTTGTGGTTTTCAATGAAGAGGTCTTGTACAACTTTTATTAGATTTCTTTCTACGTTTCAAATTATTTATAGTACTGTATAACATTTAAAATTTTCCATTAAAAATTTTTAATCATCTCATCTTTAAATTTTTTTTTTTTTTTTTTTTTTGCGGTACGCGGGCCTCTCACTGTTGTGGCCTCTCCTGCTGCAGAGCACAGGCTCCGGACGCGCAGGCTCAGCAGCCATGGCTCACGGGCCCAGCCGCTCCACGGCATGTGGGATCTTCCCGGACCGGGGCACGAACCCCGTGTCCCCTGCATCGGCAGGCGGACTCCCAACCACTGCGCCACCAGGGAAGCCCTCATCTTTAAATTTAAGTATCTATTTGTATGTTGCTTGTTTATCGAAATGTAATTAACCTTTGTATTAACCTTGGATGCAGAAACCATGCTAAATATCCTTATCAATTCCAAGAGCTAGTGTGTAGATCCTTTTGGAAAGTTCTCTGTACTCAATCATGTCGTGAGTAATGATAGCTTTTTTTTTTCCTTTCTAATTCTTATGCCTTTTATTTCTTGACTTATTGCACTGGCTACCACTCTAGTACAATGTTAAAGAGAAGTGGTGAGAGTGATCTAAATCACTTGCCCAGTATACTATCCTAATTGTAGTAAAAAGGGGAGCTGGGGCTATATGTACATATATGCTTAAAATCTTTGGATCTTTCTGAAAGATATACTAAAAACTGGTAACCTATCACTAAGGCAGCAAGTGTTGGGACCAGGGGTTAAATCTAGAGCCAATGGTAGCCACCCCAGACCTGCCCCAGGCTTGCTCTGGAATGGAGGAATAACCTGTCTCATTAGATTTTAAAACCCACAGAGCAGAATCACAGTCAAATTCTCACACCAGGAAGAGAGGCCCAAATGGGATGCAGGAATGGGGGCTTTCACCGTTGTTTAGAAGGGAAAGTGGCCCAGAGAAAAGACTCTTCCCTCTAACTATGTTTTCTGGGCAATTCATGGTCCTGCTTTCCTAGTGCTTTCTCTTGGGACTTTTCATCAGCACCATAGAAACTCTCAAATCACAAATCAACGTTGAAGTTATTGTTGAAGAAACAGGCAAGAGTAGTTACCTCTGGGAAAAGTAACTGGGGGTCAGGGGACAGGGAGAGAGGTTTGTTTTTTACTGTTATACCATGTACGTGTGTTATGGACTGAATGTTTGTGTCCCCCCCAAATTCATATGCTGAAATCTAATCCCCAGTGTGATGTTGGAGGCAGGGCCTTAGGGAGATACTTAGGTCTTGAGGGTGGAGCCCTCATGAATGGGATGAGCGTCCTTATAAGAAGCCTGAAAGCTAGTTCACTCCCTTTTTCCACCATGGGAGGATACAATGAGAAGTCAGCAGTCTACAGCCCGGAAGAGGGTCCTCACCAGGATGGACCATGCTGGCACAATGATCTTGAACTTTCAGCCTCTAAAACTGTAAGAAATAAACTTCTGTTGTTGGTAAGCCACCCGGTTCACATTATTTTGTAACAGCAGCCCAGCTGACTAAGATAACATGTAATACTGATTCAAAAACAAATTTAGTATTTATTTACCTTATAATAAATAACTCAATTAGATGTTAAATCACTCAGTTGAAAAGCCGAATTTTGGGAAAACACCCCTCTCGGAGAGTGTGGGGCTGTCAGCCCCTCTCCCCAAACCCCACTGTGCTTCTGACATGGAGAAGAGAGGGGCACAGAAGCCAAGACTTCCTCGGCTTCTGCGGAACAGCAGTGAGCAGGGGCCACAGCAGGGAGGGATGTGAGGACAGGGTGCCACGGCTGACCTAGGGGGACTGAGCAGCCACAGAAAAAGACACAGAGACCCAGAGAGAAGCTGAACCGCAGAGACGGCAGAGTGCCTGGCACAGAAAACAGGAGTTCCTGTTCCTGAGTGGGGAGGACCCCCAAGGCATCCTTAGAGACACTCCCATCACTTCAAGCCCTGTTTCCTGTGTGTCCCTGTGACATACCCCACCCGAGGAGTCATGAGCATGTCCTGTTCCTCCAAGACACTGGCTCAGGTGGGGCTCTTCCATTGACCCTTGAGTCGTCTTGGGAAGGCGGCTGCCTCTTCCGGCACCACACCCCCCCACCGGCTGGTCAAGGCGGGCTGGTGACTCCGGAGGCCTCCCGCCTGCCCCAGACCAGAGGAGGGGGCTGAACGGCTCCAGACAGCCCCAGTGCTGCCCTGCGCTCCCCCACTCTTCCCCACCCCAGTTGTTTCTGGATATTCCATGTCCCTGCGTGGGAGGCCCAGGCAAATTCTTTCTGTGTTTATGAATGGCCGTAAATCTGTGACATCCCTCCGCAGCTGACCAGTCCCGTAAGAGTTTTCCGGAGCCCTTAGGCAAGAGGGCCCCTGCGTGGGGTTGGGGGGTATCTCTCTGCTCCATCTGGAGCAGCCCCCCCTTCCTATACTCCCACCTTCCCAGAGGATCCCCTCCTCTCTCATGTCCTAACCCCTGCGGCTGGATCCCAATCGACAGCTGGGACTTTCCAAAAGCTCCACTAGGCCTATTCCCAGAATCTCCGCCTCTCCAGGCCACCCATCAGGGATCTTGAATACTGGGTGAGGTGAGGAGAAGGTTTCTTGGCGCCCCAAAAGCAGAGGAAAGAGCCCTGGACCACCACACTGGAATTCTCCCTGAACCCAATTACCGCGTTGTTAATAGAAGTTGAGAATATGTGCCTCGCTCTCTTTTATGTGGATTAATTTATTTAATCCTCACAAAAACGCTTTGAGATGGGTACTACTGTTTTCCCCATTTTACAGAGAAGGAAACAGGCACCAGGAGTTTAGAATGCTTGCCAAGGTCCACAGCTGTAAGTGACAGAGCCAGGATTCAAACCTAAGTAGTTTGAGCCCAAAATCTCGGCCTTCTAGGCTTCCCTGGTGGCGCAGTTGTTGAGAGTCCGCCTGCCGATGCAGGGGACGCGGGTTCGTGCCCTGGTCCGGGAAGATCCCACATGCCGCGGAGCGGCTGGGCCCGTGAGCCATGGCCGCTGAGCCTGCGCGTCCGGAGCCTGTGCTCCGCAACGGGAGAGGCCGCAGCAGTGAGAGGCCCGCGTACCGCAAAAAAAAAAAAAAAAAAAAATCTCGGCCTTCAACTCATACATTCTACTGCCTCTCACAGTCCCTGGGCACGATCCCACCTCTGAGCTTTTGGTCATGCTGTTCCCTCCTTCTGGAATGCTTCCTCCCTTCTCCACCTGGCAAAACGTACCCTTCCGTGCCCACACAAGTGCTTTCCCTGATACATTCCCTCTCCTCCTCTCTCCCCCACTAGACAGAATTGCACGGCATCCTCCTCTGGGCCACCAGGCTGCCGCTTCTTTCCACCATGGGGTGGACACGCCACAAGGTCTTTGCCCAGTCGTGACGTCACTCCCCACTGAGCCACGAACATTTCCAGGGAGGGTGTGGGCTTTGTCCATCTTGATGTCGCCAGCCTCGCACACAACAGACCTCTCCAAGAGTTGTTCAGTGTTCCAGACAGGGCTGGCCTCAGCCTCCGACTTTCTGCGGGACTTTGGATAAATCACTGCCCTTCTCTGGTCTCTCTCAGGAGTGAGATTTTTCTCTGTTCCTCAGCTGCTGAACGCCCCATCTCTCCCTGGCAGAGAAATCACCTGGGGACCTTTTCTCCACACTCTATGGGAGAGAAACCAGGAGCTGCTAGTTGGGTCAGCCCGAGGTTCTGGGATCTCAGGCTGGACTTGTCCCAGAGGAAAGTCTGAGTCACCTTCCTGTCTACGGATGGTGCCTGGTTGCTTTCTCTTGGATGATGAAGGTCCAGGAAATGTCCAGACCCCTCCATCCAAACCCCCACTCCTCTTGTCCAGGCCCGAGGAGAAGGGTCATCCAGTTACAGCACCCCACTGATAATAATAACTGTTACTAGGTATCATACAACACCGCCCCCCATTCATTCTCAGTGCTGTGCATTCCCAAGCCTGGGAGGCAGAGCACTGGGATGGTTAGGACAACAGGCTGGGGTCGGGCCAGAGCTCCAGCTCCAGGGCTTCCACACCTTCTGAGCCTCAGTTCCCCCAACTGTAAAATGGGTCAAGTGCCTTTCCTCAATGGGTCGGAGCTATGAAGAATATATGCGTGAGCCGTACAGTGCCTGGCACGTAGCTACGGCTCAACGCCTGGCTTAGGCCACTGTATGGATCAGAAGATCTGTGAGCAACCTGGGGGCACCTCCCTGCCCCCGGCACCCTGTACATAATAAATATCCAAAAGAGCGAAGGAAATGTCCCCTTTTCTGCTCTGCCCTGGTGGCTGTGTGCCTTTGGGCACTCTGCTTTTCCTCTCTGGGCCCAGCTTCTTTGGGGGTTGACGTGAAGCTGTCTAGGCTTACACTTGAATATCAACACCCAAGGGAGTGGTAGGTCACATTAGGGACCGTGCGGTCGGCAGAGTCCGCCTCGTATGATTTCTGTCTCCAATGCTAACTAGCTGTGTAACACAGGGTACTTCCTTGACCTCCCTAAGTCTCAGTTTCCTTATCTGTAAAATGCGTAAAATGTGTCCAGTTTCTCCCTTCCCCTCAGTGTTGTTTTGAAACTTCAGTGCATGAAGACTGCTTGGCACAGACCCGGAACATTGTAAATGCTCAATTAATTAAAGATGATTTGAGTGAAAGGAGGAAGTGGTGGGGACCGGGGAAGGATGGTTGTAAATCACGAGTTGTGGGAACCTAGAAAGGCAGCAACAAATTCCAGCTGGTGAGGCGTAGAGAGGAGCTCCTTGGGGAAGATGAACCTGGAGGCCCAGAGAGGGAAGGTGACCTACCCAATGCTACACAGCTGTTGTGGCAGTACTGGAAGGGGGCTCAGTAGATTTGGTCCCAGTTTGGGCTGGGAGGCAGCGATCTGTGACAGGGGCAGGCATTGTCTCGCAGATGACCCCCGGGGAAGGCGGGTGCTGTTTTCTAGTGTGTACTTGGGAAGCTGTGATTTCCTCTCTTCCTTCTGAGAACCAAGGGCTGTTAAACAAATCTTGGTCTAAGCTCTATTTCGCTCAGTGAATTTGTTTAAAATAATATCTCTGAGTGGAAACAGTTCATCCCTGACGATTTCACCCTCCAACTTGAGGAACACTCCCCAGACTGTGAGGCAAGACGGGGTTCTAGAGCTCTCTGGGCCTCAGTTTCCCCTTCTGTAAAATGACCAGATTCTATAGGCATTCGTGTACTCTTGCAAACAACCACCAAGATATATTGTTAAATGCTGGGGTCAGGGGGGGAACGGAGCAGAGTGTAAAGGAAACCACAGCATCGGGAGGGGAAGGAGAGGAAATACCTATATGTATCTGCTTGTATGTGCAAAGATGTCCCGGACGGCTGCATGAGGAACTGGGAACAGGGGTTGCCTCTGGGGAAGAAAACTGGGGTCAGGGATGAGAGGAAAGTGTTTCACTGCTTATTCTTTTGTACCTTTTGAAAGTCAAATTATGTAAATGTAATGCCTGTTAAAAAAATGTTTAAATACGCAATGTGAAAAAAAAATTAAGTTTTGGAAGTCAGCGTTTCGGGATTTTTAAAAATTATGTAACAGAGGGCTTCCCTGGTGGCGCAGAGGTTGAGAATCCGCCTGCTAATGCAGGGGACACGGGTTCGAGCTGTGGTCTGGGAAGATCCCACGTGCCGCGGAGCGACTGGGCTCGTGAGCCACAACTACTGAGCCTGCGCATCTGGAGCCTGTGCTCCGCAACAAGAGAGGCTGTGACAGTGAGAGGCCCCCACACCGTGATGAAGAGTGGCCCCCGCTCGCCGCAACTAGTGAAAGCCCTCGCACAGAAACGAAGACCCTACACAGCCAAATATAAATAAATAAAAATTTTAAAAAATTATATAACAGTGACTGCAGTTTTTATTTCCTTTTCACATGCTAAGCTTTGAAGAAGAAAATCCCTAGTGGCAGGCTCTCTGGCCAGAGACTTCCTGATACCAGCGACAGGAGGAAGCAGGAGAACAAAGAGGAAAAAAGGATATGGTTCCAAAATTCAAACCTTACTTTGAAAGGTACAAAATGGAAAGTGAAATCCTTCCCTTTCCCTCCCCAGACATAACCTCTGATAATAGCTTTTTGTGATTCATTGTGGGGAGGAGGGGGACCTAAAAAAATAAAAATAAAAGGAGGGAAAAGAAAACAGACATTGTGAAAGGCAAGTTTCCATTTAATTTAACCCTTAAGTCTGTTTCTACATGTGATTTTGTCCTGTTTCTCTGGGCACCGGGGTGGGCCCCACTCTTCTTGGCCAAGAATGCAAGTCGGGAGGCTTCCCAGAAGCAGCATTCCTGTCTTCTCCAAGTTAGGCAGTGACATCCCTAGCTGGCTCCTGGGGAAAGGGAGACCACCCAGAGCCTGCCTGGTCTGAGGATCTGACCCTGGCAAATAACCTCACACCCAGCCATGTCCACCATGGTCATCTGTCCGCAGAACAACAAGCATCACCCCAGCCAGACTGAGAAAGGTGGTAAAGGTTTCCAGAGCACAGATGCCTTTTCCTAACATCTCCACCATAAAAATCATACATGCTCTTGGTAAGAAATTCCAAGAGCACAGAGAATGGAACCTCTTTTCTCATTTCCTCTCCCCAGAGGGAGCTGAGTTACCTTGGCCCAGAGTGGTCTGTAGGTCAGCCCTGGGAGGCAGTGAGGGTAATGATGCCCATTCTACAGATGAGGAAACTGAGGCTTGGAAAGAAGGAGAGACTACTGAGGACACAGCTGAAAGGTGGCGAAGTTGGGATTTGAACTTGGCTCTCCTGCCCCCAAGTCTTCAAATTTCCACAAGCTTCCAATGGTGTAAGTGCTAAATGGCTCCATCCCGAGTTTATAGTGCTTCTTTGCCCCATCTCTTGTCACGCATACACACAAAACACCTTCACACACAGCACACACACATGACTAACTCAGCCACACAAAAATGCCCCAGATACATGTACATACACTGGCCCGGTGGGGTGCCCACACTCCCTTAGACACACAGCCATCTCTAAACCAGCATACACATTCACACATTTAATCATACATGTGCACACCTCAGACACATATACATCCTCACTCCCAGAGACACACGCTTCTACACACCCACAGACACAGACACGAGGACATGCCCTGTTGCCACCCAACTCCCCTCATACCCTCTGTCAGAGCCTCCCCCTCAGAGAGGCCACAGTCCCCTTCTCAGCTGAGCTGTCCACAGAAGTTCTGCCCTCTCTGCCCAGCTGAATTCCAGCTGCTGTCTTCTAGACCACATTTTGTGCCAGCGGATGTCACTTGTCCCCAGCCACAGCTGGGCCCCCCACCTCCCCACCCTTCCCCTCTGGCCAAGATTCCAAGGCAGCAGAATTCTAAGGCTCCTGTTCTCCGCTTGCAGCCCCGGTGCCTCATGGAATTTTGGTGAAGAACCTCGCGGTTCACCACTCCCACCTCCTGAGGTTTACATGCACACATATCTTGAAGGGGACCTCGGCTGGGAGATAAAAACCCCAACCCTAGGTGGAAGCCCAGCCCTAACCCTCACTCCAACCCCGGTGATCTTCATCTTCTCCAGCTGCTCCATTTGTAGAATGTTTCCAAATCCCTTGCCTCAGTTTCCCCCAATAGTCCTCATGCAATAAGGAAGAACCTTTGTATTCGAAGTTAATCACCAAAGGGATGTTGCCTGTAAGCTTAAAGTATACACAATGGCCCACCTCTGGGAACCCTGCCTCCCAGAAAATGAGTGGTAAGCTGAAGTACCTTTGTTTAGCTCGCAGGAACCATCCTGACCAGGCCCACCTGTGAATGGCTGCAGGGAGGGAGAAATTACCACCACCCCTCCAGAGTCTGGCTGGAACCAGGGCTTTACCCCTTCCCCTTTTGTATAAAAGAAGCCTGAGTTCTAACTTGAGGAAGATGGTTCTTTGGGACACTAGTCCACAACTTCTCCATCTGCTGGCTTTCCAAATAAAGTCATTACCCCTTCCCCCAACAGCTCGTCTCTTAATTTATTGGCCTGTCATGTGGTGAGCAGTATGATGAGCTCAGGCTCAGTAACACGCAAGAGGATGGAAACATGTACGTTCAGTCTGACTCGAAGCTCTCCTATAAATGTGGCTTCTTAACGCACCAGAGCCTGGGATGAACCTCATGAAAACGCCCTCCTACTCCCACACCTACTTGGGGTCCTCAGGGCTGGGGCAGAGTGGGCACTCAGCCAGGAGGCTGAGTAGGAAGGTGGAGAGAGGAAGGTTCCTCTCTTCTGCAGCCTGACGTTAACTGGGAGAGACTTGTGTCCCTTGAAATGTAATTTCGAAGATTCGAGCACAAGAACTGAGATCCTTATTTGGGGTGCTAAATAAGGGGGGGTTAAACTCTGAATTTAGGATTTATTTGCTCAATTAACAAGTATTTCCAGGGTGCCTACCTACAAGATGCCAGGCGCTGGGGATCAGTGGTGATTCTCAGTGGCCTGAGAATCTCACACACACACACACACACACACACACACACACACTCACGTGTGCCATGCTGAGGGCTCTGGTGCAGACGGGGGAGCTGACCCAGGCTGGAGGCCAGCTTCCCCAGGAAGGGGTTGTCCAATAGACAGCTAAGGGCTGTAAAGATGCGGAGCCCTTCAGCAACACAAACGTTTTGTGACCGCCTGACCTAGAAAAATATTGCATCAGACTGTGTCCCATTTTTGTGGGGAGCTTGATAAACTAAGATACTTGCTCTATATCTCTGTGGAAACCTTTGGAGAACAAACGAGACATCAGTAATGCTCTTTTTTTCCGAATGAAAAGTAATTTTCAGGGCTTTTTTTCTTTTGCATTGCAAAAGGTGAATTGGGGGGACATGGCTCCCCCAGGATGTCTCTGGCTGGGGGACAGAGCACCCTGATTTTGTACTACTCAGTGATGCCCTACTGGGACTCAGTGAGTCCACCTGTCACTTTTCCAGGCCCCTGCTGGCATGTCCTCTGTTGAGGTCCAAGGACATGAGTATGTTTTCTAGGAGCTGGATGCCAGCAGGCACAGAAAAGGACTGCAGGAAACAGGCCTAGAGAAAACCGAAAGCATTAGGCGTAATGGAAAGATCAGAGGGAAACTGGGAGCTATTTGAGGATGAGAGAATTTCCAAAGGAAATGCTGAAACTCTGAGTGGCTCCATGCTGGTGGGAAAGGCCTGCAGATTCTGCTCCTGTCCCTCCCCAGAATTAGGGCCCTTCTCTCCCTCCTTGGAAGTCCCAGTTTGATGGGCAAAATTGACGGCCCATCTTTTTTTTTTTTTTTAATCTTTCGGCCACGCTGCACAGTATGTGGGATCTTAGCTCCCTGACCAGAGATGGAACCCACACCCCCTGCATTGGCAGTGGGGAGTCTTAACCGCTGGACCACCAGGAAATTCCCTTGACGGCCCATCTTAACCCTCAAGGCTCACCTATTCCACCCTCGTTTCTCCTGAGACCCCTCTCCTGTTAGTCCCACGTTCAGGCCTTTGCTCATGCTGTGCCCTGACCTGGAATGCCTTCCCCTTCCTCTCAACCCCTGCAAAGCTAGACCTAATCTTTTGTGCCCACCTTCTTCAGGAAGCCTTCTCCTCCTTGGTATCTTTGGGGTTTTTTTTGTTTGTTTGGTACGCGGGCCTCTCACTGTTTGTGGCCTCTCCCGTCGCGGAGCACAGGCTCCGGACGCGCAGGCTCAGCGGCCATGGCTCACGGGCCCAGCCGCTCCGCGGCATGTAGGATCTTCCCAGACCGGGGCACGAACCCGCGTCCCCTGCATCGGCAGGCGGACTCTCAGCCACTGCGCCAGCAGGAAAGCCCCTCCTCCTCGGTATCTTTGGAGTGCTTTTCTGGTGGGGATGCCTCATTATTTGCGTAGGCTCTGATCTCTTGCTTCCTGATATTTTACAGGTGGGTCATCAAGGCCAGCACTGTCCAACAGAAGCATAACACAAGCCACATACACAAGTAAAATTTTCTACTAGCAACATCGAAAAAGAAAATAGAAACAGATGACATTCATTTTAACAATATGTTTTAACACAACATAGCCAAAGTATTATCACTTTAACATATCAATATTAAAAGTTAATAAGAAAATAGAGTTGACCCTTGAACGACATGGAGGTTAGGGGTGCTGACCTTCCCCACGGTCAAAAATCCGTGTATAGGGCTTCCCTGGTGGCGCAGACTTTACCGCCTCAGCCAGCTGAGCCCCACACCCACTTTCTCTTCTCCAAGAGTTCCCTCTTGCCAGACTCTCATTGGACCAACTGGAATCATGTGTTCATTTCTGAACCAATCACTGTGTAGCTAGGTGAATGGAACTGACTGATTGGTCAGACCTGAGTCACAAGCCTATTTCCCCCCAACATGGTAGGAGAGTAGAGTCCACTTCACGTGACCTGCCTGGACAGAGAGTGGGGTAGGGGTTGTTTCCAATGGAAAATCAGGGGGCTGGTACCAGAAGAGCGGGGTGGGGAGCGGGAGAGGGAGAGGTGAGTGGTGGGAGTGGGAGGTGGCCAGAGCAGGGGTGGGATTGAATCAGAAGGGGCTCCCAAAGAGTAGTGGAGCATCAGGTCAAAGAGGAAAGCCATAATGTGGTCCTGCGGAAATGTTTAACATCTTTGATGACTTGCATCGCACCTGCCCATGACGACGGACGACAACCTTTGTGCTGGAGCCAGCCGGTAGGTTGGTGGACTGCAGGAATCGGGAGTGGGGAGGGGCCAGGGTGGCGGTGGGGACTCAGGGCAGCCCTGTTTAGCAATTGGTACAGCAGTACTTTACTCCGTCGACAGGGCTGTGGTCACAGGGAGGGAACCAGGGTAATAACCTGAGTTATCCCTAGACCTCAGACACCACGTCCCGCTTCACCCCTGCACTGAGTACTCAGCCCACCCTGAGAGAAAGCCCTGGGCTTGTGGAGCCCTGAGCAGAACACCAAAACGTTTTAGCCAAAAGAGGCAGAGCGGATGGGGCCTGCGAGAGGTCTGGAGGTCCCTGAGCCCCAGATGGACAAAAGGAACTGATGTGTCAATGCAGAGAGCTGGGCGTGTGAGTCTGAGCTGAAGCCTCAGGGGAAGGCAAGGAGTCATAAATGGTCTCACCTGAGGAAGCTTCCTGAGCTCCACCTGAGACGGACAGAAAACTGACTTGAAGAGCCCAGGGAATTGACCCGCCCATCCGTCCATCCATCCATTTGTCCGTTCATCCACTCATGCAGTACTTATGTATCAAGTTCCTGCTACGTGACAGGTACTGTACTATCTGCTGGGAATACCTGGTGAACAAGATGGCCACGGTTCCTGACTTCACAAGAGCACAGAGCCTAGTGGGAGAGAAACGTGATCATCAAATAAGCCAGTGAATAAGCACAGTAACTTTGCATCTGTCAGAAGGAGGCCAGATTGAAAGTGAGTGGGAGGTGGGGTGAGGGGCTATTTTCACCCTGGGGCTGACCTGGGGATGATGAAAGGAGCCAGCCCTGCATGAGCTGGGGGAAGATGGCTCTGCATGGAGGAAACAGAAAGCGAAAAGGCCCCGAGGAGGAATGTGCTTTGTGGATTGAAGGAACAGAAAGATGTGGGCAGGGAGCTGGAAGTGGGAGATGAGGCTGGAGAGGGGAGCAAAGCTGGCTCAAAGGGGGCAGTCAGGATATTACGGTTGTCGGGATGGCCCTATAGACACTACTTCTGCAAAGTCAGTTTGACAGGTGGGCACTTGCTCCACAATATTCAGCAGGTGCAAGAAATGGTACACTGGGGACAAACAGCAATGTAGGTGATGGTGTGAGACAGCACCGTCAAGCTGGGAACTGGGGAGATGGCCAAGACTGACCCCAAGGCCGTGCAGGATCTCACTTCGGTGGTGCAGACACCTCTGCAACAGATGCAAGATAAATTTCAGACCATGTCCGACCAGATCATTGGAAGAATTGATGACATGAGCAGTCGCATGGATGACCTGGAGAAAAATATCACAGACCTCATGACACAGGCTGGGGTGGAAGAGCTGGACGGTGAAAACAAGATCCCTGCCACACAGAAGAGCTGAAGGTTGCTCATCTGCACTGGAATCTGGAACAACCTTTTTACAAGCCAAGAGAAGACGATGGTCTACTACTATGTGTCGACAGGTTTTATATTATAAAGTGTGCATTCTTCTTACCATATACTATAGAGTTAATTTATAGAGTGATTTCCCTCCCGTGCCCCCCACGTTTCCTGAACACGGTAACTTCATATCTTGGACCTTGGTCACTTGTGCTATTAAACACTAATACTTTGGCAGTCCCTGGGGGGGAAAAAGGAAGAAATGGTACATTGCTTTATTTTTCTAGGCTAACATTTAAAGCATTTATTCTATTCCAGGAACTCTAAATGTTGAGCATGTATTAACTCTTCAATCTATACAACCCTTTGAGGCAGATACTATTCCTAAATTCATTTTACAGATTGGGAAACTGAGGAACAGAGGGACAGAGAGGCTAAGTAACTCCCGATGGTCACAGAACTAGCAGAAACAAGATTTCAACTCAGGTGTTTCCAGAATCCACACACTGAGATGCTCAGCCATGCTGCCTCAAGTCAAAATTGCCTCTACACCTCTTGCTTATCAGAGTGGCGTGCTACAGAGTCTCCCCCATTCCTGGGGTTCTCTTTCTAGGGTGATCAAAGGCCTTGGGGGCATGATAAAAAGTCTACAGAACTTGGAAGTGAGCTTCTGGCCTTTGGTCCATTCTGGTCACCACTGTCCACATGATCCATTCAAAATCAGGGAACTGGGTTGCCCAACTCTCCACACCAAGGGGGGATCTGAGGTCTTTGGCTCTGGCTCCAGAGGGACCAAGCAGTTCCTATCCCACCCCATCAGAGATCCACACCTGCTTCATCCGCTTCACCCCTGAGGTCCCCCCTCAGTGCATCAGGATGCCCAAACCAGGCCTTGGCAGGGATCCACTACTGGCGCCTGATGGCTTCTGTCCCTGAACCTTGGCCAAGGAAATCAGAGCCTGAGGCACAAAAGCTTGGCCTTGCCACTTGGACTGGCTTGCTGGGAAAAGCCTACCCTTTCTTTTAAGTCTCCTCCAATAATGAAAACAACTAAAATTAACGTCTCCAAATCCAGCGTGCCACCTTAGTTGGCAAGCCCTCATGGCTTTTGCTTTTAAAAAGAAACAATGTAAATAAAGTACCTGTCACAGTTCTAGGCTCAGAATAGTCCTAGGCTCAGAATAGTTCTCAAGAAGGAGTATTGAAAAAAAGAGTATTAAGCCAGAAAAATCAGGTTCCACTTATCATGTGTGTGACTCTGGGTAAGTTACTTTGGCCTCTCTGAGCCTCATTTTCCTCATCTGTAAATGGAGGTAATGATATTCGGTGTTGTGGTGATGTTATGAACATTAAGTGAAATAATGGATGTAAAGGAGGCATTTGCTAAAACTCAGCTTCCTGCCACTCTTTTCCCAAGCAGAGGTGGGTATGTGTGCCAAGGTCACAGGGATGCTAGGATTCCCCCTTTCAGGCCCCTGGGCTGGCTGAGCACCAGGTCCCCACAGGGACTGACTCCATCTGTCCCTATTAGGGCTGAGCAGTTCCGTGCCGGGACTTCCCCAGTTGCTGGTAGACTTTCCAGGCTGAGCTCAGGGGACTTTCCTCTTCCAACCTGGACAAATGCCCAGAGTGGAAAATGAGTGAGGTCTGTCCCTTGAGGATCCATCGTTGGTGTCTAGGCTGCTGATAAGGGGGAAATGGAACAAACAGGAATAGTGGTCCTTTCCCATTTTTGGTCTTGGGGGTCTGAAGCTGGAATGGGATCCCGAAATGGCTTCCTCCATGCCACAGATCTGGCACCTGAAAGGTGTCAGGGGAGGACAGCTGACCATCCACCCAAACGCAGGAGGTAGGGCTGAGTGGGGCCTCAGCACCTCCATCCAATGAGCACTTTCTCCCAGCCAGGCCAGGAGGGGAGCAGGCAGAGAGGGTCTGGCTTGGGCTCCAGCTCTGGGCTTGCCACTGTTTTCTTACCTCTAAAACGATGCGCCCATAGAAAGGTTGGTGGTGTACGGCATGAGGGGAGGGTTCCAGAGGTGGAGAGCACAGGGCTTCTGCCCCAAAGAGGATGTTGGCAAATCACTCAGCCTGTGTGAGCCTGAGCTCCCTGGAGTAGGAGTAGGAAGCAGCTCCTGCCCACAGCACTGATCTCAAAGGGCAGTTGTGAGCATCGGATAACCTCTATGATCTTGGTGACTTTCTGTTGCATCCCTGCATCCCCTCTCTCCACATTCGCGCGCGCGCGCACGCGCGCACACACACACACACACACACACACACACACACACACACACACATCCCCCAGCCACATCCTGAATCTTGAAGTTGACCACCTTTTGCATCTCCACTTCCCTGGTCCAGCCACCATCATCTCTCATCCTCCTTTCCATGGCCTTCTCCCTGGACTCTTGATTTTTCTCTTGCCTCTCATGTCCTTTCTCCTACAGCAGCCAAAGGGATCATTTTGAAAGGCCAACTGAATCATGTCACTCGCCTGCTTTTAAACACTCCAGTGACTCCAACACACACAGAAGAAAAGCCAAACTCCTCTTCCTGGCATCCCAGCCATGTGTGATATGGACTTCAGCCTCCTGCCACCCATACCCTTGCCCCATTGGCCTTGCTGCCCCTCCAACAGACCGCAGCCCCTCCCTGACTCAGGACCTTTGCACTGGCTATGCCTCCCACCTGGAACACTGCTACTCCCGGCTTTGACTGTACTCGTCTCTCCCTTTGGAACTCATTGTCACCTCCTCTGAGAGTGGCCCTCCCTGACCACCCTTCCTATGAGAGCCCCTAGTCACTCTTTTTTTTTCTTTTCATACATCTTTATTGGAGTATAATTGCTTTACAATGTTGTGTTAGTTTCTGCTGTACAACAAAGTGAATCAGCTATAAGATATATCCCCATAACCCCATCTCCCCTCCCTATCGCACCCCTCTAGGTCATCACAAAGCACTGAGCTGTAGCTATCTGTTTTACATTTGGTAGTGTATATATGTCAGTGCTACTCTCTCACTTCGTCCCAGCTTCCCCTTCCCCCACTGTGTCCTCAAGTCCGTTCTCTACGTCTGTATCTTTATTCTTGCCCTGCCACTAGGTCCATCAGTACCATTTTTTATGGTGGGAGCCCCTAGTCACTTTTTTTTTTTTTGGTGGGGAGGCTGCGTTGGGTCTTTGTTGCTGCACAGGCTTTCTCTAGTTGTGGTGAGCGGGGAGCTACTCTTCACTGGGGTGCGCGGGCTTCTCATTTCAGTGGCGCCTCTTATTGGGGACCACAGGCTCTAGGCGCGCAGGCTTCAGCAGTTGCAGCACGTGGGCCCTAGAGCGCTTGGGCTTCAATAGTAGCATCATGCAAACTCAGTAGTTGTGGCTCATGGGCTCCGCCGCATGTGGGATCTTCCTCGACCAGTGATCGAACCCATGTTCCCTGCATTGGCAGGCAGATTTTAACCACTGCGCCACCAGGGAAGTCCCCCTAGTCACCCTTGATCACTATTAAAAGAGACTTTTTTTAAGGTAAAATCGTGATTCTCACATAATTATAAAATGAACACAAGTCAAAGATTTCATCTAACTCAGTAATTTGTGGGGAAACCAGTAAGATGTTACAACCGACTCAAAGGACATACATATATTTGCAATCACAAATGGATTTATAATACAGATGTAAAAATGGTCAATATCCACAGGGCAGTAATTAATTGCATTCCACTCCAACAAAATCCACTTGCATTTCCGTGAATAAGAATCATTTGTATATAGAAGTAATGAAAGGTGCAGGCCCTTGAGAATCAGCCAGCCAGGACTGGTGCCCCAAACAGGACACCCAGTTATCTTTCTTGGCCTATTTCAAAGTCTCTTGCAAGTTTCCTGGCAACCTCTTTCTTGCACTTAGCAGAACCTTTAACCTTTTCTTTCTTTTTCTTTTTCTTTCTTTTTTTTTTTTTTTTTTTGCCATTTTACCTTTCACGTATTTCTTATCTTTCTCCCTTCGCCCCAGGCTTGAATGTGTCTTAAGGGCGGAAATTCTGTTTTGTATGCAAGCCTCCCCGAAATCCCGTGGAGAAAGGTACCCTCGCGACCTGAGGTCTTCTGGTCCCTGGGCAGAGCCAGCGCGTGGGTAAGTCTGGGGCTAGGGAGGAGACGTGAATCACGAAATGACGCACTGCGGGAAGGAGGAGGCGAGGGACGGATTAATCCGGGGACGTTCCCTGCACGCCAACTGCGTGCCAAGCAAGGTTTGCGAACTAGGAACACGGTCAGGAAAAAGGGTGGATCCGGCTGTGCCGCTGCAGGACTCGGTGTAACCTGGAGCCTGAGTGAATGAGTTAAACACACATCGGAACAGGCAAGAGGGCATGTATGCAGAAATGCAAGGGTACTTACAGATATGCAAGAATCAAAGCTGATGTGATTAGTAAATGCATGAATGCAGAATGAATGCCTGTCGGCGGCACGAACGCACACGGGTCGAAGTAATAGTCCTCGGTCTCTCCGCCGTTCAGTGTCCACCACACCGCGCGCGCCCTCTGCCGCTGCCCAGGCGCCTAGTTCTGCACCTTCTCGTTCCGTCTCGCTCCTCCCCTTCGAGTCAACGCCAGTATCTAGCTCCTCCCAACGCAGGGAGGAGAACAAGACAGTTCCCGTGGTTCGGTACGCATGCGCACACTAGAGCCAATTTTGAAGGGGACTGCTCGGAGAGACGTATGCCAGTAGTCAGGATGGCCGAGCGGTCTAAGGCGCTGCGTTCAGGTCGCAGTCTCCCCTGGAGGCGTGGGTTCGAATCCCACTTCTGACAAACCTACAGTTTTCTTTCTTTTTTTTTTTTGCTTTTCACGTAAAGTGGCACATCAAATAGGTAATACTATTAATCTTTTTACGAAACAAGTATTTCCTTTTTAAAAGGTGTTTTTTTTCTTAATGATATTTATTTGACTTTTGGAATGTAAAAGAGAAAGATCCGATCTGAAACCGCAAAGGCACTCTCCTTAGACCCTGGAACAGGAAAAGAGAAAAAGGAGAAGATTGTCAGAAGTGGGATTCGAACCCACGCCTCCAGGGGAGACTGCGACCTGAACGCAGCGCCTTAGACCGCTCGGCCATCCTGACTCTTGCAAGCGTTTTTGTGGCATCTTTTTTAGTGCACTGTATGGTGCGACGCGGTTTGGGAATTATCCAAATAATTTTGAGGTCCCTGGTAGCTCCAGATCCAACCACACAGCCCCTCGTCATCCGCAATCAATAACCACCCGCGTTGCCAAGATTTACCGTTATCCTTAATCTGGTTCAGTCTTTTTATGACTTACATGTTTTAAATGGAAACACTAGCCTGAACTGAAAATGAAAATTAGTTTCTCTTGCCATCAATAGAAAATAACTATAAAAATAAATACTATGGAAATGAAACTATATTATTAAATTCTAGTCACTTGCCAACGCTCGGAACCTGAAGTTTTGACATTATTTTTAATGACAAATACTATCGAAAGGGTCGAGACTATTGTTGAGCCCCTGGGGGAAGTGAGTAGGGGGTCTACATGATTCTTTTTGGAAGGGGGTGTGCTCGGTTATGGACTTTGCCATGGGCTCCTCCATGGATGGGAAGACACGGGCAATGGGATCCCATTCCACAAGTGTTTAGCTGAAGTCTCATCAAGAGAAAGTTGGCTTTTATACCTTTTTGTAAACTGGCCAAGGACAAAGCTGGAGGATGTTAAACGTGGAGGAGAGATAATTTATGTCTGTAAAAGCCTCATGTGTACAAGGGATTTAGATTGTGTCTGTTGATCCTTGCTCCAAGAACTGGGGCTTGAGGTGGGCATGCAATGGGTGGGAGGTTACCACGGAGGAAGGTTTCCACAGAAGAAAGAGCTTGCTGGAAAGAAAACAGGGTGCCTGTGTAGATAGTGATATCCCCATCATTGGAGGCATTCAAGACGAGGCTGGACATTCACTGGCAGAAAAACTGGTAAAGGGATTTGACAGTGCCTGTTTCTTATTGCTGCTGTAACAAATTACTACTAACTTAGAGACTTAAAACCACACCATTTATTATCTTATAGTTCTGGAGGTCAACACTGTGTTCCTTCTGGAGTCTCTAGGGGATATCCATTTCCTTTCCTTTTCCAGCTTCTAAAGACCACCACATTCCTTGGCTCATATCCCCACATCACTCCACCTTCTGCTTCTGTCTTCACGATGCCTTCTCTGACTCTGACCCTCCTGTCTAACCTCTTATTCTCACTTAACGCAAGTTTGTGTGCCCAAAGCACAGTGAGGCCAAACACACCTGAACATCAGAGTTTGGAGCAGAGAAAGACTTATTGCCAGGGCCATGCAAGGAGAACGGGTGGCTTGTGCTCAAAAGGCCGGAACTCCCCCATGGGTTTCAGGGAAGAAGGTTTTATACGGAAATTTGGGAGGCGGGGGGGGGAGGGCTGCAGGGTGTGTAACCTTCCTTTAGTTGGCGGTGAGGTAACAGTGTGGTGTTCTAAGAATCTCAATCATCAGCCTTCCGGTTCCACCCAGTCTGGGGTCCCAGTGCTTGTACTGAGCCTGAAGTTACCATCCTCTACCTGGGCAGGGGCCTTAGTTCCTATAGAAGAACTCAGAGATGTATGTCAGGTTTTCCTTACGTCCCCCCAGGAGGAACCAGGAGCAGGCCCCATGGCTGCACTATCGTTTCTTTCTGTATTCCCTCACTCTACTTACTAATTGAATCTGCCCTTTGGAACTCAGAGAAGGTATTGGAGGTGGAAACCTTTTTCCCACAAACAAGAGATGGGGAGTACAGAAAGGCCTTTGTACTTGGGAAGGCCCCACAGGGTCCTGTACAGTTTCAATTCTTCCTTTTCTTTGATACTCCTCAGTCTTCAGGGGAACAGATGTTGAATAGAGAGGTTAATCATAAACTTGGTAGAGGAACTTGGTTTTAGGGGAACTTGGTTTCATGATAAAGATGCTTGTATTTACACTGGGTCCATCCTGATAATCCAGAGTAATCTCCCTGTTTCAAAATACTTAATTTAGCCATATCTGCACAATCCCTTTAATCATGTAAAGTAATATATTCACAGGCTTCAGAAATTGGAGGTAATTATCTTTGGTGAGGCAGCCTTTGTGTGTTTGAGGGGGGAAGAGGCAGGGTGAGAGAGAGACTTGTATATTTAAATTTTTGTATCATGTGCGTATATTCTCTGGTCAAAAATAAATATGATTTCACCAGGTGATCAAGGTCAACATCAATAGTGATAAGTCAGATTGATAGTTTGTCAGATTGATTTGATGTGCCCTTAAATGGCACTTGGCCCCTGTAGACTTCCTCCCCAAAACACAATTACTCTGAGTCTAATCATGAGAAACATCAGACAAATCCCAATTTAAGAGCATTCTACAAAATACCTGAGTAGTGCTTCTCAAAACTAGCAAGGTCATCAAACACGAGGAAAGTCTAAGAAACTGTCACAGGTAAGCGTAAGAAAAGACATCACTAGTAAATATAATCTGGTATCCTGGATAGGATCCTGGAACAGTAAAAGGACATTAGGGGAAAACTGAAAAAATCTGAATGAGGTATGGACCTTAATAATAATGTATCAATGTTGGCTCATTAATTATGATAAATATACCATACTATAACTGAGCAGGACTCTAAGGGGCCTTCCCAGGACAGACCCCTCCCCCATATCCTCTGCTTTAGCTCCTCTCTGAAGTACATAGATAATAGTATCTGGTACACATTTCCTGAGTTGTTTTACTGATGCTAAAACCACCACCAAATGGAAGAAATTAACTACTTGATGATCATGAGCATGTAGCCCCCAGACCTATCGGCACCTAAGGATTGATAATGTTAATCCCTGTGACATCACCCTGTTACCTCACCATAAACCAATCAGAGAATTGTGCACGAGCTGATTGCATAACCTGGGACACCCCATCCTCACTTTGCTTTTAAAGCTGCCTCACTGAAACCCATTGGGGAAATTCAGGCTTTCTGAGCATTAGCTGCTCTGGGCTCCTTGCTTGGCGTCCTGCAATAAACGCTGCACTTTCCTTCACCACAACCCACGGTCAGTAGATTGGCTTTACTGCACACGGGTGAGCAGACACAAGTTTGGTTCAGTAGCACTACTAATGCAAGATATTAATAACAGAGGAAAGTGCGTGTGGGGTATAAGTGAACTCTCTGTACTCTTTGCAATAATTCTGTAAATCTGAAACTATTCTGAAAAGTTTAAAACTCTTAAAAATAATACAATTTCATAGATTATATATTAATAAAACATAAACTGTAAAATATATAACTACATTGTTTATACATTTATATTATATATAAAATTATTTATTTAAAAAATATATATAACAAAATGTGTCTATAAAGTCTCAGAGGCCATAAAAAATCTGGATCTGTGATTATCTCTGGATGGATGGTGGTATTTATTGTGATTTTTTTCTCATCAGTTACCTGCATTTGATATTTGTATAATGAACATAGATGACTTGGGTAATTCTTTTTTAATTAAAAAACTGTCAGGGAAAAAAAAAAAACTGTCAGGAAAAATTGGAGAAGGCTTTGGAAAAGGCAAAAAGATTCTTGGATGTTCTTTCAAAGGAATATTAGGTGTTGTCTACAGCTGTGCTGTCTAACACAGAAGCCACTAACCACGTGTAGCTACCGAGCACTTGAGACGTTTTGCAATCTTGGTATGAAAAAAAGAATGCAAAATATCTCAGTAATAATGTTTACATGTTTAAATGATAATATTTTGAATATATTGGGTTAAATGTGATATATTATTTTTAATTGTTTAAAATTCAGTTCATAAGTATGCAAACAAATCTTGTCTGGTAAAATGGAATTGATTCCGTCTTCGGCAGGGGCCAGTTTTGCATTTATTAGCAAATTCATTTCAGCATTCCTGACTATGAGAGATATGTACATATATATATATATGCATATATGTGTGTGTACTACGCAGTTCACTGGTATTAACTACACATATTGTACAAACATCACCACCGTCCTTCTCCAGTACTCTTTTCATCTTGCAAAACTGAGACTCTATACCCATTAAACAATAACCCTCCATTCCCTCCTCCCCCAACCCTTGGCAACCACCATTCTACTTTTTTTTTTTTTTTTTTTTGCCACACCACGCAGCTTGCAGGATCTTAGTTAGTTCCCCAACCAGGGATTGAACCTGTGCAGCCTGGCAGTGAAATCATGGAGTGCTAACCACTGGACCACCAGGGAATTCCCTATCTATTCATTTGATTACTCTAGGTACCTCATATAAGTGGAATCATATAATACTTGTCCTTTTGTGACTGACCTATTTCATTTAGGATGTCTTCAAGGTTTATCCATGTTGTAGCATGTGTCAGAATTTCCTTCCTTTTTAAGGCTGAATAATATTCCATTGTACATATATACTACATTTTGCTATCCATTCACCCATCAGTAAACACTTGGGTTGCTTCCATGTTTTAACTATTGTGAATAATGCTGCTATGAGCATGGCTGTATAAATATCTCTTCAAGATCCTGCTTTCAATTCTCTTGCATATAGTGTACCCAGAAGTAGAATCTCTGGATCATATGGTAATTCTATTTTTATTTCTTTGAGGAACTGCCATACTGTTTCCACTGCACAATGTTTTTTGCATTTTACTTTAAAAATGTATCCTTTGGGCTTCCCTGGTGGCTCAGTGGTTGAGAATCTGCCTGCCGATGCAGGGGACGCGGGTTCGTGCCCCGGTCCGGGAAGATCCCACATGCCGTGGAGCGGCTAGGCCCGTGAGCCATGGCCAAAAAAAAAAAAAAAAAATGTATCCTTTAACAAAACGTTCTCAACATCCAGGAGGAGAATAGAAGGATGACCCATCTACAGATGGATACTTAACTACAACATCTACAGAACATCGTATATAATTAGGATATGCCAATTTCCTGTTGAGCAAAGGAGGAGAAAAAGAAAAATCGGGGCAGTGGTGGGGGTGATGGAGATGGTGAAGCTTGGTGTCCTAGAGAAGAGGTTTCAGGAAGGGTCCTGGAACTGTGGGCATGGGTGGGAAGGGCCAAGGGAGGATGGAAGATGGAGGCAGTTCCCAGAAGCAGGGCCCTGGGCCAGAGTGGGGTGAGGGACAGTGTTGATGCCCCTATGGCTATAGCTGGATCTTGCACCATTGGAAGGGAGGCTGAAGAAACTGACAGTGTTCCTTCTTCTAGTGGTTGCTTCTCATATGTCACCTCCTCCAGGAAGCCTTCCCTGATACTTCTTTCCTTTGACTAGGTATTTTGGCTTCCTCTATGTTCCCACAACTCCCGGGCTGACCCCTCACAGCACTGGAATTGGAATGGCCTCTCTAGGTGTCTTCCTGCCCCTGAGGCTGAGCTCTTCAAAAAGGCAGAGATTGCAAGTCTCATTTGCCCATGAATTCCCAGGGCCTAGGACACAAAAATGTGGAGAAGGAGCTAACTGAGTACACGCTGAATAATGAATGAATGATACAACAGGATGGGGAGGGCCAGGGGGCAGGAATTCCTGGAAATGCCACTCCAGACCTCCTCGTGCATCTGGCACATGGACAGCATGGAGTCAGTCCACCCAAGCCCTGGCCTGGCCATCTCTCTCAGGAACATGAGTTGTGGATCCCTGAACAAATAGTTAATCTTGATGTCCTCTCTCTGGAGCTCTGACCTCCCATCCCACACAAGCTCTGTCCCAATCCTAATGGGCTGAAGGGGCCAGGCAGGGAAAATGACCAAACCGTGTGACCAACCTATGCCTCATTCTGGGCAAATCAGTAACTGGCCCAGAGGTTGGCAGGCTCATGCCAGCATCCCACCCACTCTGTCCATACTTCAGCTGCATCTCTCAACACAGAGACTTGCTCACAAAGGCCATCAGCCCACACCAGTCTGCATGCCCAGCCTTCGCTCTTGTACATCCACCTAGAACACCTCCTTCTCAAATGGCTCTTTTCAAGGCTCTGTTCAAATGGCACCTCCGCCCTGAAGGCCTCACGTCTTCTCCTACCCCAGGAGGTTCAGGCCTGGCGGCATTGCATAGACTGGCGTTTGCCTAGAAGTAATAGAGCCCCCTCTCCCTAAAGCTGTCGCTCTGTGATCTTCATGCGCACCCAGTTGCAGCCTGCTCCTCGGATGCACCCCCAGGGGGATGCGCAGTGAGTGACAAGAGGAGCCACCTGGCCCCTGGTCACGTTGCTCATGTACATCTTGAGCTAACTCTCATCCGTCTCTGAGATGGACAGACGTTCCAGCAGTGCCAGGAGGGCATTGGACAAGATCACTCTTCCCCAAACTTCAGGCATTTATTACCCTATTTTCCCCTATCTACATATCACTGTGCACCTAAAAAAATTTTTTAATTAGTTATTATTAGTATTATTATTTTTTTTTTGGCTGCGCAACATGTGGGATCTTAGTTCCCCGACCAGGGATCGCACCTGGGCCCTTGGCAGTCCTAACCACTGGCCCACGAGGGAATTCCCTGTACACTTAAAATTTTTTTTCTTTAATTGTGATAAGATACATATAACAAAATTTACCATTTGTAAGTGTACGGTTCTATGGCATTCACTGCTATGCAACCATCACCACATTCCATCTCCAGAATTTTTTCATCTTCTCCAACTGAAACTCTGTCCCATCAAACCATAACTCCCCATTCCTCTCTTCCTGAAGTCCCTGGCAATCAACATTCCATTTTCTCTTTCTATGGGTTTGACTGCTTTTCTTTCTTTCTTTCTTTCTTTTTAAATATTTATTTATTTATTTGGCTTCATTGGGTCTTAGTTGCAGCACACAGGCTTCTCTCTAGTTGTGGCACACGCGTTAGTTCCCCGACCAGGGATCGAACCCACTTCCCCTGCATTGGGAGGTGGATTCTTAACCACTGGACCACCAAGGAAGTCCCTGTTTTGTTTTTTGATAGCAGCCATCCTAATAAATGTGGGGTGATATCTCACTGTGGTTTTGATTTGCATTTCCTTAATGATTAGTGGTGTTGAGCATCTTTTCGTATGCTTGTTGGCCATTTGTATATCTTCTTTGGAGAAATGTCTATTCAAGTCCTTTGGCCATTTTTAAAATCAGTTTTGTTGTTATTGTTATTGAGTTGTAGGGGTTCTTTATATGTTCTGGAAGTTAGCCTCTTTTTAGATTTAGATATATGATTGGTAAATATTTTCTCCCTTAGGTTGCCTTTTCACTCTATTTAACTGTGTCCTTTGATGCAGGAAGTTTTCATTTTGATGTAATACAATTTATCTATTTTCACTTTTGTTGCTTGTGTTTTTGGTGTCAAATCCTAGAAATCATTGCCAAACCCAACATCATGAAGCTTTTTTTTTTTTTTGGCTACGTTGGGCCTTCGTTGCTGCGGGTGGGCTTTCTCTAGTTGCATCAAGCGGGGGCTACTATTCGTTGCGGTGCACGGGCTTCTCATCGCGGTGGCTTCTCTTGTTGCGGAGCACGGGCTCTCGAGCGCAGGCTTCAGTAATTGTGGCTCGCGGGCTCTAGAGCGGAGACTCACGCAGTAGTTGTGGTGCACGGGCTTATTGCTCCTCAGCATGTGGGATCTTCCCGGACCAGGGCTCGAACTTGTGTCCGCTGCATTGGCAGGCGGATTCTTAACCACTGCACCACCAGGGAAGCCCATGAAGCGTTTTCCCCTATGTTTCCTTCTATGAGTTTTATAGTTCTAGGTCTTATGTTTAAGTCTTTGATCCATTTTGAGTTAATTTTCATATATAGTATAAAGCAAGGGTCCAATTTTATTTTCTGTATGTGGATATCCAGTTTTCCCAACACCATTTGTTAAAAGATTGTCCTTTCCCCAGTGAATGGTCTTGACACCTTTGTCAAAAATCATTTGACTGTGTAAGGGGTTTTACACACTTTTTGAAAATTAAATATTTTCTTTAAGTGGACTCATTTTAACTGTAATAAATGTGTTTTTTGAAGAAACTTACAAAGACTTCTCTGGCAGCCCAGTCATTAAGACCTCGCACTTCCACTGCAAGGGACATGGGTTCGATCCTTGGTCGGGGAATTAAGATCCCGCAAGCTGCGCAGGGTGGCCAGAAAAAAAAAGATTAACAAAATTAGATGTTAAAGATATATTAGCACCAAAAAAGTCTTTCTCCTTGGCATAATCAGATTGAAAGTGAAATTAAAAACAAAGGACTCCTAATGAAGCATTTGAAGTATTTGATGACTACCCCTGGGCCATCAAAAATCATCTCACATCCCACACAAAGGTCTTTTCCAGGGGGATGCACTGCCCTCAGATCTTAAAGGGGATTCTTGTCAGTGATCCCCATTCCCCGAGCCTTTGCCACCCCTGTTTGGTACATTCTGGGCTGGGGTGGAGATGGCAATAGATTGAAAGCTGCTCTGGCCTCCACCTCCTGCTGGGGCTGGATGACAGAAGAGAGGGTAAGAAGGGGCAGAAGCGGATGGGGAGGCTGGAAATGGGAGGGGGATACTCAGGCAGGACTGCCTCTCTCAGGATCACTGCTGGGGATGAGAAGCTGTAGATGCTAGTTCTGCTGTTGCCTCTAATTCACTGGGTAAGTCACTGCCCTCTACAAATGAGTAAAACCAGTTGGTGAACAGCCTCTTTGGAAAAATGGTGCAGCCACTTTCAAAAACAGTTCTGCAATGTCTTATAAAGTTAATGATACACATACCACAGGATCCAGAAATTCTACTCCTAGATACATACCCAAGAGAAATAAAAACATGTTCACACAAAAAACCTGCATAGCAGTTTTATTCATAGCCGTCCAAACTGGAAAGAACCCAAATGTTCATCAACCAGTGAAAGGACGAAGAAATTGTGGTATATCAATACAATGGAATACATTTCTTTCTTTTTTTTTTTTTTTGCGGTATGCGGGCCTCTCACTCTGCTCCGGACGCGCAGGCTCAGCGGCCATGGCTCACGGACCCAGCCGCTCCGCGGCATGTGGGATCTTCCCGGACCGGGGCACGAACCCATGTCCCCTGCATCGGCAGGCAGACTCTCAACCACTGCGCCACCAGGGAAGCCCCATGGAATACATTTCTTAATAAAAGGAAACAATCTACCTGTATGCTCATCAACATAGATGTGTCAATGAAAAGTTAATTAATAGTCAATCTAAGAAAGAAATAGAATATTTCATCCAAGCCAATCTGAGGATATAACTAGGCAGATAGCCTTTCCAAAAGCTCTGAGGACTGACTGTTCCACCTGTTAGAGGTCAAAGCAGAGTTATATACATTTTTGAGACAAAGGGTTATGCATCACATTACGTATTGACAGTTTACACAATCGAGATCTGCATGTACAAAGCAAGTAGTGGGTCATTGTGACCCCTTACAAGATTAAGAAGGAATGTTATCTCCTATAGAGGTCTGGTTAATGCAGACACACAATACACACTAAAAGGGAGGGAGGAGAAACATACGAAAAAACATTTTGTATTTAAATTTGTCTTGTCTTGCCATAAAATATGAATTTCATTTCATCAGATGAATTTCAAAAGCTTTATGTTACACAAAAGAGCTTTTCACAAAAGACAACTGTATAAGTTTCCTCTTGCTGCTGTGACAAATTATCACAAATTCAGTGGTCTAAAACAACACATTTATTCTATTGTAGATCTGGAGTCTAAAATGAGCCTTAAGGGGCTAAATCAAAGTGTCAGCAAGGCTGGTTGCTTCTGGAGGCTTTAGGGAGAATTTGTTCCTTGCCTCTTCCACTTCTAAAAGCTACCGGCATTCCTTGGCTCCTGACTGCATCCTGTCAATCTCTATTTCTGTGCTCACATTACTGTTATCAAATCTCCCTCTGCCTCACTCTTATAAAGACATCTGTAGTTACATTTAGGGCCCACTCAGATAATCCGGGATAATCTCCTCATCTCGAAGTCTTTAATCACATCTGCAAAATCCCTATTTCCATAACAGGTAACGTTCACAGGTTCCAGGGATTAGGATGGAACATCTTGGCCTGCCACAAGTATATCATGTAAGATTCTATATGACATTCTGGAAAAGGCAAAACAACAATGACAGAAAACAGGTCAGCGGTTGCCTGGGGCCAGGGTGGAGGTCACAAAGGAACTTTTTGAGGTGATCAAAATGTTCTATATTTTAATTTTGGTCGTGGTTACATGACTGTCACATTTATCAAAATGCCACAGAGTGGGAGAAACAAAGTAGGAGAAAACAATAGCAACATACAAAAGTGACAATGGGGAGAGGGGATCCAACATATAAAAGGAGCTCCAAAAATTAAAAAACAACAACACAAACTGGGCTGCAACATTGGAGGGAGTACAGTACTCCACAAGACCGCTGTCACTTCTGACACAACTGCAGGGTTCGGGGGAGTCCCAAAACCACCCTCAGGTTCAATAATTCATTAGCTAGAAGGCCTCACAGAATGTGCTGCAAGCTGTTATACTCACAGTTACAGTATGTTACAGATAAAGAACACAGATTAAAATCAGACATGCGGTGATGGAAATGTTCTGGAATTAGACGGTGGTGATGATTCATTATAGGGAATACACTAAAACCACTGAATTGTATACTTTTTTAAAGGGTGATTTTTAAGTTCCAAAAGTGGAATGTCTGTTGTCCTCTCCCCAGGGAGTCACGGACTCCATGCATTACTTTCCCAGCACTGATGTGTGACAGTGTACATGGAGTACTGCCAACCAGGTAAACTCACCAGCTGCCTTGGTGGCCGGAGCCCTCCTTGGGATTTCATCACCTGGCCACGGTTGAGCTCAGTGTCCAACTCCTCCAGGTGGAGCTGCTTGAGCTGATGGACAGTGCCTCCACCCTAAGCAAAGATGTTTCTATCAGGCATGACGGTCCAAAGGTTTAGAGATTACCTCTCAGAAACTGAGGAAAAATGGCCAGACCACCCTTTGGGCAAATTTAATTCTTCACTACACAAAGGCAAATGATTCAAACCTTAAATTCACAGAAAAGGAAATATGAAAGGCCAATATTCAGCCACACTAGCTAAGTATTAGGAAATACAAATGGAAACAATGAGATTTTTTTTATTTTTTAAGCTCACTACATATGACCATAGGGGCATGCAAATAGTTAAGCTCACTTACTCTTTTTTTTTTTTTAATATTTATTTTTTTATTATTTTTGGCTGAGTTGGGTCTTAGTTGTTGTGTACAGGCTTAGTTACCCAACAGCATGTGGGAATCTTAGTTCCCAGACTAGGGTTCAAACCCATATCCCCTGCATTAGAAGGCGGATTCTTAACCACTGGACCACAAGCGAAGTCCCATAAACTCACTTACTCTTAATGAGGATGTCAAAAATATGGTCTTTTGGAGCAATTTGGAAGTATCTCTTTAAAAAAAAAACCTGCAAATACCCTCAATCCAGTGGTTCTGCTTTGAAGACTGGAGTTATGTGTGTACAGAGACGCATAAATAAGAAGGCTTATATAATATTGAAACCTCATAACTCAGATGGGATTCGAACCCAGCCAAAACTCAGATTAGGACTTGAACCCATGGGCTGGGACTTGAACCTACTGTCTTTTGAGATCACACACCTGGTTTCAGGACTTAACGAAGCTCAGGTTCTTTATGTCTCAGCGCAGAAGGAATTCAGGGAGAGGTAAAGTGATAGGTAAGAAGTGTATTTATTTAGAGAGATACATATTCCATAGACAGAATGCGGTCTGTCTCAAAAGGCAAGAGCAGCTCCAAAATATGGAGTGGTTAGTTTTCATGGGCTGTGTAATTTCATAGGCCAACAGGTGGGAGGATTATTCCAACTATTTTGGAGAAGGGGCGGGGATTTCCAGGATTTGGGCCACCTCCCACTTATTGGCCTTTTATGGTTAGCCTCGGAATTGTTCTGGCTCCTGTGGGTGTGTCATTTAGCATATGCTAATGATTATAATGAGTGTATAATGAGGGTCAGGGTCTACTGGAAATCAAATCTTCCGCCATCTTGGGACTAATCAGTTCTAACCAGTTTTTGTCATATCCTCAATGGCTATGTCATTCTTTTAAAGCTTGTGTCCTGCCCCTTTCCTCCTGTTTCAATATTACTTGTAATGAGGAACTGTTGGAAACCACTTACCTTTTTACCAATAAGGGAAGGGATAATGTAATAGCCCTTCCATGAAATATTATACGACATATAAAAAGAATTAGGTCAGTCTTCAGGTGCTGTCATGGAGAAATTTCCAAGATATGTTAAGTGAAAAAATCAAGTTTCAATGTATACAGTATAATCCCATTTTTTTGTAAAAATGTTTAAAAGTTACAAACAAAGCAAGTCTCTATATTTCCATATATTGTATGGTAGTGAATAACTTTACGTCCCTCCTCAAATACTCCAAAGTCTTTCCTGCCTCAGGGCCTTTGCATGTATGGTAGTTTTCTCAGCCTGGAATGCTCTTTTCCTGTCTGATTCTTAGGCATCCTTCAAGTCTCTGCTTAAATGTTTACACTTTCCCTGACCCAGCTATCTAAACGACACCCCCAAATCTCAATTATTCTTTCCCATGGCATCTTGCTTTTTCTTGTAGTAATATCATCACAATCTGTAATTATCTATTTATCTGTGCATTTGTATATCTAGAGGCGGTCTCCCCCATCAGATTCCTTGAGGGTAGGGTCTCTGCTTGGACGGCTCTCAGGGCTGTCCCCAGTGCCTGGCGCACCCAAGGTGCACACTAAACATCTGCTCAGTGCCAGAACCCCACAGCCTCACCAGCATGCTCCATCCCCACCCCAAGGGACAGCAGGCCCAGTACACAGCAGGGGCTTGGCCAGAGTAGGGAGCCTTCGTAGAATTAAGGAGAGGTGAGACAGGACAGGTGCTGCAGGTGATCTGTGTGGAGATGGCCTGCACAGACCCGAGGAGGGGGGACTAGCTCTGGGAACGGACAGACCCTCTCCTCCTCATCCCCAGCTGGCTCCCCCCCCATCCCAAGAGCCCAGGGTGACAGTGGGAGCTCTGGGTGGGCATCAGGTTCCAGCCTGGGGACAGGTTCCTTCCCACTTTTTCTGACTGGGGACGAGTGAAGTTGGTTTGGAAGAAAAGGTCGAAGGAAAAAACAATACAGTGATTGAGTCTTGCTCGCTGCCATTTGAAAGGAATGAAAGTGGGATTAACCAAAAACACAAAATCCAAACCCAAACCAAAACATCCTACTGTTTTAGAATCTGCCTCAGAAACAATGATCTTACTGTTTTCCGTGACACTGTAAAATTAAGGGTTTACCCAACAGCCTTGCTCTGCACTTGGGCTCACACAGTCTGCAGAGAGGCTGGGCTCTGGGTAATGATTTGGCAGCTGCCAAGAAGCACTCCTCATTCCCTGAGTATCTGCTGGATGTGTGGGGTGGAGAAGAGGGTCTCAGGTGCATTGGGGGTGGGGAGTGGGCGTTGAACCTCCAGCTGAGTAAATATCAAAGGGCACCTTATCTGAGAGGTCATCTTTGACCACTCTGTCTAAAAGTTGCCTCCTGGTCATCTCTGTCACACTCCTCTGTTTTATTTATTTATTGTTTTATGTTTTGGCCACACCACGTGGCATCTTATTTCAAAGACCAAGGATCGAACCCGCCCCCAGCAGTGAAAGCGGTGAGTCCTAACCACTGGACCGCCAGGGAATTCCCTGTTTTATTTTAGTTACAGGATTTGTCACTACCTGAACTTATTTTTTCTCTCCAGTTTATTGCGTGTTACCCCCAGTAGAAAGCGGGATCCAAGAAGGCCTTGAGTGGTTTTTTGCTTGCTGTATTCACATGGCCTGGGGTAGGGTCTGACATATAGTAAGGTCTCAGCAATCATTGGTTGATGAATAAATGAATCAATTATCTGTGCAGGTCGATATGGCCTGAGGGATGTGTGTGTGTTTCAGGGTGCAAGTGGAGCAACGAAACCGTAAGTCCAACATCATCTCCCACCTTCTGACACCTTCACCGCCATCCCCCACCCCTGGCGTGGCAGGAGCTTTCCGTGCAGTATTTCATTTATTTTGCACAGCGGCTCTGTGGAGTGAGGTCCATTTATATCCCTATTATTGCAGACGAGGAAACTGAGGCTCAGCGATCTTCTAAGTTACTGCTCAATCAGTTCAGAAGAGAAAACCACATCAACTGAGTCATAAAAGGGCCTCCCCCTTCCACGCACACCCACAATTTATCCAGACCCTCCCCTCCAGGATGCTCGGTCACCCGGGACTCCTTGGGAGTCTCTGCACAGGGATGACGATCCCGCTTTACGGGGAGACTTCAGAGAGGGGCAAAGGCTCGTCCAAGGGCACACAGCGCCAGAGAGGCATTCGGCAGGGAGCCGGTAGTTGCCCGCTCTGCTAGCGGCCGCCAGTTTATCCCGAGGCTCGGAAGCTAAGGGTGAGGAGGGAGCGAAGGAGCGGTCAAAGCTGCCGCGAATGCGGGGGATATTGTCAGCAGGCGGCTTTCCCGGGGAGAGAAACTGGAGGCTATCTAGGCTGGTTCTGGTGGGGCCATCTCATTGACCACGGCCTCAGTTTCCGCGTCAAAGAGATGGCGACTTGATGTGGCTCCGGGATGGACCGGCGGGCGGTGTGCGAAGGGTTAAAGGGGAGGGTTTCGTGGAGAGGGCGGGGCCGGGATTCCGGCCGCACCTGGCGGCTCCGGACTGCTCGCCCAGACGCCGCACGTAGCCCCGGGAGCCGAATCGCGAGCGCGAGTCTCCTCGGAGGAGCCGCGCAGAAGCCGGCACCCGCCGCGGGGAGGGGCGGCGACGGCGGCGGGAGCAACCTGTGGAGGCGAGCGGAGCCGCCATGGCTGAATTCCCGTCTAAAGTGAGCACGCGGACCAGCAGCCCGGCGCAGGGAGGCGGCGCCGCGGTTTCGGCGCTGCGCCCAGACCTGGGCTTCGTGCGCTCCAGCCTCGGGGCGCTGATGCTGCTGCAGTTGGTGAGCGCGCGCTTGGGGCCTGGGGTCCGGGGCCGGGGGGTGGCGGGGTGTCCCGGGGGGCCAGGAGGGGTCGGGGGCTCTAGAGCTGCCCTTTTTGCTTGCTTCTCGCACACCCCCAACTCAGGTTCACATGCGCCCCGATGCGCCGTGCCTTCCTCGGGGGCGCCTCTAGGACGGACGCCCCCGAGATCACCCTGGAACCCTCTCACCCCGAGACGTCCTAGTTGCCGTCTCTTCGAGCACACACAAGGTGCACCAATGTCAGAGTGCCCACCTCAGCGCCCCATCACTCCCTCCCAAGTGGTCACCAAGAGCTCACCCACAGAAGCTCTCACAAAAGCCACAATCACTGCGCGCCACTCTCTCTCTCTCTGTTTCCCCGTCTCTGGCTCTCCCTCTGCCAGGACTAAGCCCCCAGCCCTCCAGCACCAGCCTGAGGCAAAGTTCACTCTCATCTGACCCTCTGCCAAGCTCCCAGCGGCTCCCCGTGGCTGCACCCCAGAGCACTCCTCGTCTAACCGAGCGGGCACATCCGGTCCAGCACAGACCCTTCGGCAGGGCCCTATGGGCTCCCGCGCGGGAGCCCGGCCCTTCTGGCTTCCACTGGGTAACCTGCCGGTTTCCGGCCGGTTTGACGGGCCCCTTGGGGCCGAGATACCGCGCCCAGCGCTGGGGGAGGGATTTGTGGGAAGCCAGAGGCAGGACACCTCTATATCCAATACCCTTTGTAGACCCCAGCCGAGGCCGATCGATGGGAACACCCCTCCCCCCACACAGCAATTTCAGGCTTGAAGGTGTTAGCTTTCTCCCCATGGTACCCTCTGGTGCGAGTCGGGAAGCTGGGGGCTGCCCTGTGGGAGGGGCTTGGTGCGTTTTCAGAGGACATGGGGGGAATTGGAGGTGGGCCAAGATCCATTTTGCATTAGGGCACCTCCTGCTGTCCCACTGCTGGGTCCTAGCTAGGCTGCCAGGTTTAGGACCGAAGGCAGTTTCCGAGACCAAACCTCCCTCCTTACCGCAGGTGAGCATTCTTCCCCCTGGGCCAGATGTCTCTTTCAGAATTCCTCAAATCTCTTCCTGTGGGGCCCCTCCCCCACCTCAGCCTCAGACTCTCTCGGAGGTTTAAAATGTAGATCTTGGTCCCCACCCCCGGGAAAAATGTGGAATTGGAATCTCAGTCACTACAGCCCAGAAATCTACATTTTTAACTTCTCTCTGAGCAGTCTGGCAGATTCTTTGTGAAGGGGAGGGGCGGGGCGGGGCGGGGGAGAGGTCCCGACTGGGGCCTGATTTAAATCTGCAGGTAGGAAAAGCCTGTCCGGAGTGCTGCTGAGCGCTAGGCTCCCGGGTGGTTGTGAAGGGTACAGCAGCCAAGCAGGAAGGGAGTCCCAGTCCCAGGGGTGGGAAAGGGCAGAGGAGAGGGATGATCAATTCTGAGTCCAGGGAGGCTCATGGAGGACAGGTGACTTTTGAGCAGGGACTTCACTGAAATCTGAGGCCGAGGTAGGGAAAGGGTGTTCAAAGGGCGGGCCACTGTGCGGGGCAAGCCTTGGGGCTGGGGAAGTGGAAGGGAAGTGGGGAGAGTAGCCAGCAGGTTGGTTTAGCCAGTGTAGGGGAGGAAGAAATTTTCCTCTACCTGTCTAGTTCTTCCGGCTGGTCTAAGAGTTAAATTGACATGAGAGAGATTAACAGGAGAAAATCAAAGTTTAATCACATGTACACATGGGAAAGACCCAGAAAAACTGAGAAACTCCCCAAATGGCCAAATCCCTCCCCTTAAACACCATCTTCAGCTAAAGACACAAGAGGATGTTGAGGATGGGGAGCGAGTTATGGGAGGTGAGCAGGAAAAGCACAGTAAACAATTGTGATTCAGATTTAAGTCGTTACTTTTTCCAATGATACGTTTCTAGAGATTTGGTCCACCTCTTGGTACCGTGAGGGAGACACCCTTACAGATGGAGATTTCCCTTACACATGTAAATGTTTCTTACAAAAGGGTAAGAAACCTTGGTTTTCAGTTTTTCCCATGTCTGCTGTTTCTTAGATCAGCAGCTTAAAATTATTATGCCAAGAGATGAATTTTGGGGTGGCAAGTTTTGCTCCCCTACACTGGAGCTGAAGCACTTGTTTCTGGGTGGCCGGAAGCGGAAGGCTTGAATACCTTGCGAGAAGTGGTGACCATGTTCTGTTCACAGCCTTAGGGGGTGTGGAACAGCAGAGGGGTCCCTGCTGGGCTGAGCAGGATGAGGCTGCCTGGTGGGTCCCCAGGGTTAGCTCCCGGTAGACAGGACCTGAGCATCAGCCCCTTTTGCATTTGAACAATGAAACTTGGAATAAGGGGAACTAGAGGAAGGTCCTGCTGTGCCTGCAAGGACTGGGGTAGCTTCCTGTGGCAGAGGCTTGTGTCTCTGATTTGGGGGTCCCCGTGGGCTGAGCATCTGGGTCCCATCGTGCAAATGTAGACACTGAGCTGTCCATGGAATGCAGGACTGGCCTGGAGAGCTGTGGTGGAGCTTGGCACTTAGACTCCCAGGGACTGAGTGTGAGTGGGATGGCCTCCTTCTGCCCTCCCTGCAGTGCTTTTGGGGCCCGGGGAAAGGGGGACAAGGGTCTCCCTTCAGAGTTCTGAAGACCTGCACCTTTTAGTGCCTTCACCAATTGGCTTGTGGGAGAAGCTGCTTCCTGAACTGTTTCTCTGGCAACGGACAGTTCCACTGGGTCTGAGACAAGGAGGGTTCCACTCAACAGGCACCCCGTCTTCTGGGAAGCCATCATAGCTCCCATCACTCAGGTGCAAACTAAGCTCCAGGCCTTCTGGCAAGAGCTTCATATTCTCTTATTCTCCACTTTTCAGGTGAGGAAACTGAGGCTTAGGGGTCAGTTCTCTGCCCAAGAGCTCACAGAGTGATAGAGCTGGGATCTAAGCCCTGAGTGGCCTGACTTTTCTGACCCGTGCTCTATTACCACACTCTTCTGGGCTCCTACTGGGCACTGGATGTGGTGCTGTTGTGGGAGTGATGGAGACCCCAGGCTCAGGGCCTGCTGTCCAGAAGCTCTTTGTCTGTGAGCTCAAAGGATGAGCTACCTGTGGAGGGATCAGGGAAGGCTGCCTGGAGGAGGCAGTACACGAGAAGGTGAAAGCTAATTCTCCATCAGACCCTTTTGTTTCCCAGGATCTGGTGAAGAGTTCCAGATGTGGGAGGAGGGCGGTGGGAAGGGAAGGAAGAAAGGCCCCAGCTTCTTGAGAAGATGTGTTCTTTGTTTATTTTAGTATTAAATGTGTCCTGAAGAACCAACCTCAGTGTTCACTGATTTATCGCTCCCCCAACCCCATCTAGCTCCAGAAAGAACATGAGATGGAATATGATATCAAGTCACATATGATGGAAGAGTTAACGTAATATATTTTTAAAAGTTGGTGGTGTATGTGTGGGTTGGGTAGGGATTGACTTAAAGAGAGCTAAAAGGGGATCCTGAATCTGTCGCAAGTTTAAGGCTGTCAATTCTTTGTTGAGTTTCCTAGCAGCCTAGGCAAAAAGGGAAACATGAATTTATGCAGATAGCATCTAAAAATGGAAGCAGGCAAGTTTGATCTAGAGACAGCTCTTGGTCATTAAAAACCTGGAAGCTTTTTTTTTTTTTAATACAGCAGGTTCTTATTAGTTATCTATTTTATACATATTAGTGTATATATGTCAATCCCAATCTCCCAATTCATCACATGTGGGAGGTAGGGTGCTTTGGACGGGAAGGAGAGGAAATTCAGGAAGGGGAACTCATCAGGGGCCAGGGCCACTAGGGAAGGCTTCCTAATGGAAGTGGGCCCTGAAGGGTTTAGTTATGTGGAAGGGGTAGTAAGGAGGTGCAGAGCAGATGAACCTTGGAATACCTCGTATAAAGGCCCAGCAGTCAGAAGGCATCCTTGAGGCTCAGGACATAGAAACCATATGAATGGCCTGTGTCGGTAGGGCAGTTGTGTTTGGCACCTTTTATCCTTCCCTCTTGCCCTATCTCCTGGGATTGGGGGTGGTCACATGATTCCCAGTTGGCAGATGAATAAGCAGATCAGAAGCCTCACCTGCCACTTGATCACAGTGATCCGTGGGTGCTGGTGAGAGGATTGGTGGAAGCAGAGAGCCTTGGGTTCAAATCCTGGCTCTGTCATCTTGGGCAAGTTCCCTAATATCCCTGAGCCTCAGTTTCCTTGTCTGTGAAATGGTGATGGTGGGATTGTGAGGAATGTGGAAGCTGATGCCTGCAAAGGGCTTAGCGCTGTATATGTTAGAACGAAGGGCAGTTAGGATTCACAGGGTCATAGAATCCTAGGCCTCTTATACTTGCTCCCAAAGGCCCCTCGGTGTGTCCTCAACATGAGCTTGCATTCTTCCAGGGACAGGGAGCTCAGTCCCTCTAAAGGCTACCTGCTCCATCCTTGTGCACCTGGGAGTGTGAGAAAGTTTTTCCTTGTGGTATTCCTGACTCTCTCCAGCCCCACAAGGCATGGCAGCCCCTTTTCAGGTTGGAGGCAGGGCAGAGGCTGAAAGTCAGCCCTTCAGGTTGGCTAGACAGGGTTGTTGGGATCTGCGAGGTGTGAGCAGAGGTTGGCCATATTGGGATCACAGTGTTGGGGACTCACAGGGTTTTCCATAGCACTGAGTTTCATGGGTTCAGCCTCCTTAGGGCAGCATTCCCCGCCCTGCATGCTACCCACCTTCCTTCCTACTCCACTGTACCCAGCAAAACAATGCCTGTATTGTTAGCTCCGCCTACCCGCCCCACTTTGTGGCTAGGAGAGTGTCGAGTGTTTGGAATCAATTTATAATTATGTAACAATATATGGACACATTATCCTTAAAAAGCAAAAACCTATTACAGGTAAGGCTAAAGTTATTCTTGGATCCCCTACCCCTCTCCCCAAGGGAACTGCTGTGTTGGGGTGTTTCTAGTTCTTTTTCCTGTGCATTTTAAAAAACATTGATGGTTTTATTCTGTATCCTTTGTTCGGTTGCTTTTCTCACACCCAAGGCACCTGCATCTCTTCATGTTATGCAGAGCTGTCTGCCTCCTTCCTGTTTCGGGCTATCCCAGGATGTCACGGTAGGGCCCGAGCTCATTTAGCCATTTCTCTATTGATGGGCCTGTTTTTATTCCTTGAAAAAATTATACAGACCTACGGCAAAAATGTTCCAGCAGTCCAAAGCGTTATCAATGAAAATGTAATCTCTCATCCCAGTCGGGACACTCCTCCCATCCCCATCCCCCGCCCTTGCCCGAGGCATCATGGGTGTGGCATTCCAGGGTGAGTCAGTGCAGGTATTTCTACACATGACCCCTATCAAAACACAGGTAGGCGCACTCTGCCTGTGCCCCGCCATGCTTTTACCCCCTTGGCAATACACCTAGGGATGTTCTGTATCATTGCACATAGAGCTACACGTATCTTTCTCTTTTTAATCTTTTATTTCCTTAATTTCTTTAATAGGTAATGTATTTACAACAGTCTAGAATAAGACAGAGTGGGAAAGAACACAGTGAAAAATCTCTGTCCCCTTTGGTTAGAGTTGACCTCCCCCATGCCCATTCTTCTCCGTTTCCTGTGTAGCATTTTAGGCTTTCTTTAAGGAGATCTGCAAATGTGGCTATAGGTCCCCACCTCTCCCCACTTTACTCCAGGGCTGTAGGCTATACACATCCTTCTGCACTTTTCCTTTTTCACTTAAAAGCGTGTCATGGAGGTCCTTTCGTCTCAGTACCTGAAGCGTGATCGCTTCTCTTGTGGCTTCTGTAGCAGCCCATCCCGCAGCTGTGGTGTGAGTTGTGTGGCCCGTCCCTTTGTTGACAGACACTTGGGTTTCCACTCTTGCTGTTCCACACTGTCACGGTGAATGATCTTGCCCAAGCCACTGGGCGCATCTGTATGGTACATTTCTGGAAGGGGGACCGCTGGCTCAGGTTATGTGTGTTAGTGATTTTGTTAGAGATTGTCAGATGCCCTCCATAGGGGTCACATTTGTGCCCCTCAGTGAGCCTTCTCGTAGAGTGCCTGTTCCCTACAGCTCCCATCTGACAGGCGAAATGGCAGGTCAGGGTAGCATTGTTTTGCATTTCTCTTATGAGTTAGGTTAAAGAACCTCACTTTTTTTTTTTTTTTTTTTTTTTTTTGCGGTACGCGGGCCTCTCACTGTTGTGGCCTCTCCCGTTGTGGAGCACAGGCTCCGGACTTGCAGGCTCAGCGGCCATGGCTCACGGGCCCAGCCGCTCCACGGCATGTGGGATCTTCCTGGACCGGGGCACGAACCCATGTCCTCTGCATCGGCAGGCGGACTCTCAACCACTGCGCCACCAGGGAAGCCTAAGAACCTCACTTTTAAAAATATGTTTAAGAGCCATTTGCATTTCCTTGTATGTTTGCTTCTTTCCACATTCTATTAAGTTGTTGGTCTTTGCCCTGTCAATTGCTAGGAGTGCTAGATGATTTGCAAATATTTTTTCCCTAGTTTGTTTTTTGACTTTGCTCAGGGTATTTTTTTGTTTGTTTTTTTATGGTGTTTTTTGTTTGCTTGTTTGTCTTGTTTTGTTTTTGCTCAGAAAGACTTATTTTTATGTGGCCGAATTTCTTGTTTTCTTTCCTTTCCCTTTTTTCTTTCTGGCTTCTGGAAACTGTCAGAGTTAGGACTTTCCCACTTCGAGGTAATAAAGAAAGTCTCCCATGTAGGGCTTGGAAAGTGTTGTATCATCCACAGTCAATCACAGTCCTGTTGTATCATCCACAGTCAATCACAGTCCTGGAAGATTGCTGGAGGAGACAGCCTCATCTGGGTCCTAAAGTGTCTTTAGTGCCTTTCCAACACTTTTTAAATTTAAATCTGGAGCTCTGGATCCTGGGAAGACAACTGTATCTATCTGGGATGTATTAATGTTGTTCATTTTTGTTGTATTTAATTTTATAGTTAGCTTCTATTGTGGTAGATAATGCAGGTTTTCTACTTTTTAGTGATTTAAAAGTTTCTTCTTAAAATTCTTATTTGTGTGATAAATCCACATTCATCAATGAGGACTAGTTAAATAAATTATGATACATTTATGCAGTGGCATACGATACAGTTAGTAAAAAGATAACTTCTTACCCCTCAACGAAAACAATAAGGCAGCTCTGTATGTGTGTAATGATGGACAGTCTCCAGGCTGTATGGTTAAGTGCAAAATGCAAGGTGAAGGGCTTCTCTGGTGGCGCAGTGGTTGAGAGTCCGCCTGCCGATGCAGGGGACGTGGGTTCGTGCCCCAGTCCGGGAAGATCCCACATGCCGCGGAGCGGCTGGGCCCGTGAGCCATGGACGCTGGGCCTGCGCGTCCGGAGCCTGTGCTCTGCAACAGGGGAGGCCACATTGGTGAGAGGCCCGCGTATCGCAAAAAAAAAAAAAAAAAAAAAATGCAAAGTGAAAACCCGTGTGTGTAGAATACTGTTGTTTGTCTGGAAGAAATACACACAGGCTATATAAATATACACACTCGCCTATCTGAAGTGTATGTGTGTGCATGCATGCCTAGGTAGTCTTCGGCAAGACACTTGAGAAATCACTCTTGGTTGCCCCCAGGGAAGAAATTGAGTATCAGGGGAAGAGGGAGACATGCTAAAAGCACCATTTTGTTACCTATCATGTCATATATATCATGCATTTTAAAAATAGAATAACTTATCAAAAAAATCTTTCAAATAAATGAAAATAGTGGGTAAAACAATAGGACAGGTCATTTATGGGCGCAGCAAAAGCTATGAAAATGGCACTCGAAGTCTCCCTCAGGCCCAAAGAGGGGAAGGCACTTTCCCAGGATCACAGAGCAGCAAGCAATGGCTTTGAGTTCAGCGTTACTGGCTGGGTGACCTTTTCTTAACCATCTGTAAGTGGAAAGAGGTGAGGGCTGCGGAGCTGTCCACGTGTGGTGGATGCTCTCAGTTTCTGTTGGAGTATCAGGGCCAGGTGTTGGTTGCTCCTTTTCAGCTGGTGAGTTGTTTGTGGTGGAACTCAGTGAGGATTATGCCCTGATTTCCTGCTCTTAGATGGTCTGAGGGAGCTGCAGGGGGTCCTGCCCTGGTCCCTGTGGCGATTTGGAACCTGAGTGTTGGGGGAGAGCCTGTTTTCCTTGGCAGTCCAGTGAGCCCAGCCCTGGATATAAACTGGTCCTTTGCTGTTGGGCTGAGTTGGCCCCTCCTGTTTGCCCAAGGGGTGGGAGGACAGGGTGGTACCACAGGGTCTCACGGAGACGTGAGAGCAGGAAGGCCGGGGCTGAAGGTCAGGCAGGGCCCAGCTGCTAGGGAACAGACCTGGGGCTGTTCTGGGATGTTTGAGTTTCATTCAGGTAGGAGCGGAGAGGTCAGATACCAGATGATCTGCCAGCCTGTATGAGATTAGCCAGATGGGGTCACTTGTCTGTCCTCGAAGTTTAGATGGGGTGGGGCTTGCTCAGTGTCACCCCAAACATTAGTGACAGAGTCAGGACTAGAGCTAGTGTCTGAGGAAGGAAGTCCAGGGAATAAGGAAGACCCTCACTTTAGGTGCCCCTCCCCCCAGCCCTGTTCCTCAGCAGGTAGAGAGGCCAGGCCTCATGGGGCTAATGAAGTTCATACGCTCCCCGCAGCCAGCTCTCTCTGGAGGGCCAACGGCCGGACGGGGACCTGCCTGGGGTGCTGAGAACATAAGATTCTGTCATCCCTCTCCACCTAGGGTTCAAGGACTGCCCCTGCCCCTTCTCTGCTCCCGCCTCCAGGGCAGTGATGCTCCCTGCAAACAAATTAGTCTCCAGGGAGTGTCCCTACCTCCTGGAATTTGGAGTTCTGTCCTCTTCTGGGCGTCTCTATCTACTGGGTCACAGAACTGTCCCCACCCTTACAGTGCATGACCTTGGGCCACGTCCATCTCTTCCGAGAGCTTTGCTTTCCTCATCTGTGAAATGGGCCAAGTGCTACTTGAGAGAGTTGGGCTTCCTGGGAGTGAAGCGCTGACGGGGGCTGGATTTGGACTTGACCTGGGCTTTCAAGGGGACTAAGGCCTTCCTGGGAAAGCTCTGTGTCGCCGTAAGGGTCTTAGTGCTGGGGAGGCACCGGTTGACTTTCTGGGGAGGACCAGGAGACCCCCAAGGGAGGAAGGTGAGCAGGTCTTAATTTCTGGAACCTCACCCAGGGGGTGCGTTGCTGCTGGCTCTGGGAGCCGGGGAAGGCCTCGCGGATGCCTTGGGGATGCGTCTCTGTCGAGGGGACCTGCTTAGTCTCTGGCCCCAGAGTGCAGAGTGGGAACCAGCAAGGGGGTAGGCAGGAGGCAGCTTGAGCTTCATGTTGGGAAGATTTTTCTGGAACCCTGAGAGAGACCCCAAAGGCAGAGTGGTGGCAGTGGGCTCCTTGACGTGCAGGCTGCACACAGGGGCCGGAGGTCCTCATGAGGGGCTCTGGGGGCACCGGGGCCATGGGGCCAGAAGTCTCTTTCGTCTCTAGCTCTGAGACTCAGGGACTCAGGAATAACAAGCAGTGTGATAAAGGCTGCATTTGGAAAGCCCTGGAGGTGAACCAGGCCCTGAGCCAGTGTTCCCATCCTCCTCCTCCATGGCAGCCCAGGCTGGGAGCGGGGTGCTTGTGGGTGGGGACCCTGGTTGCCTGGCTCCCTGCTGCACTTCCGGGGCCTATAACAGTGCCTGGCAGAGAGCGGGCCCTCGGGAGAATTTGTTCAATGACTCGATTTGGTAACTCACGTGCCTGCTTTTCAGGTAACAAAAGGGAGGCTTGGCCGAGTTAAATACCACCCCGGACCGGGTCACTTGGCTCGGGCTGGGTTCTGAATGCCCTCGCACCTCCTGTAGAGCTGGGGTGTGATGGCCTAGGATTCTCGAAAGCTCGTAGTGTACAGAGCGGGAATTCCAAGGAGCCTTTCCCTAGAGCCCAGCCCCTCTGCACAGGGAGGAAGGAGGTGGTGTGTGGAGTTGTTGTGGCCACGCAGGCACCCGGAGCCTCTGTCCCCTGCGCCTTTGTCTCCTGGGACACAATGGGTGGCTTTTTGTCCCCATAAAGTCCCTTTCACTGTAGGGAGAAGGGCCAGGGCGGGGGTGGAGTATGGGCCTGGTCAGGCCAAGTTCTGAGTGTCCTCAGCTGCCCAGATGTGTCCCTGTGAGGGGGAACCCCGGGAAGGGTTCACGTGGTCCCCTGGACCTCAGTTTTCTGGATGGTGCAGTGGGGAGAAGGGAGTCCTGGGGGCTCTTGGATGGACCCTGCCCTCAGATTGTTTCTAAAACATTTGGTTTCATCGCCAATGTTTAAAAAGCTGAAGATTTCACGTAGAAATTCGGATTTCTAACGTCTCCTGGAAAATCAGAAGTTCTTGGGACTGCCCTGGTGGTCCAGTGGTTAAGACTCTGAGCTTCCAGTACAGGGGGGCACGTGTTCAATCCCTGGCTGGGGAACTAAGCTCTGGCAGGCTGCTCTCGGCTCCACAGACCTCCCCTGCCCACCTTAGTCACTTCTGTGACCTGTGTGCCTTGACGGCTGCTGAGTTTAAAACCCTAATGTCAGCCTCCAGGCACTGAGGTTTTGTCCCCCGCGTGGACGCTGCGGTGTGGGGTTTACTCCCTCTAAGCTGTCAAACAGCCCTCCTAGCCACTCACAACTTCTACAACTTTTCACTTTTTCCTTTACAGTATTTTACTTGCATGACACACCTATGAGGTGACCAGGAGAGGTGTACTTGTCCAACCGCCTCACGTGTCAGATGAAGAAACAAACCAGAAAGGTTAGGTGCCTCTTCTAAGACCACACGCCAAATCTACAAGGGTCTAACTCAGCCCAGGAGGTGGAGAGGATTAAAAGGAGAGTTGGCGTGACCATCTTTGGGCGGGAGAGGAGTTAGCCAAGTGCTCATGGGATTGGTGGAGTCCCTCCAGTAAGTACAAGGGAGGGAAGGCTGTGGGCCCCCCTGGAGGAGCCCTGTGTTGAGGAGTGTCAGGCCTCAGACTTAGGGGATCCTTGGAGAACACTGAGCAGACCTCCCTGCTCCCATTGTACAGGGGGGAAGACTGAGGTCTAAAGGGGTGAAGTGTTCTGCCCAGGGACCTTTAGCCTGTGAGGAGTGGAGGGAGTGTAGCTGCAGGAGGTGTCCTGGGGGGTGGCTGGACTGGGTTCTGCTCCCTACCACCTGCGCACCTCCCTTTCTTTGGATAAGCCCAGCTGCCTTATCTGGAAGGTGGGCGGGGCCCCACTGGCTGAGGACCCTTATCTGCCAGGAACTGTGCCTGGTGCTTATTAGATGCATTATTTTTCCAAGGCCTCACACCCCTAGGAACTGCACACACTATTACTACTGCAGGAAACCAGCCACAGAGAATGGATCGGGAAACCCACGTTCTAACCTCTCAGAGTGATAACATTAGAGCACGGAGGGTGTTAAGCCTATGTTGGGCATCGGTCTAAGTACCTTACATATATTACTTCATTTACATCTACCCTGTGAGGTAGGCACATTTTGAATATAAGGACACTGAGGCACAGAGTGGTTCAGCAACTTGCCCGAGGTCACACAGCTAGTAAGTTGGCAGGGCCAGAGCTTGAACCCAGGGAGTTAATAGACCACCTTTCCATTAGAGTTAATGCCAACACCTCCCAGTTAAATCAGATCATAACAGCCATTCGTAGACTCAAAGAGTAGCTAAGAAAGATGTATTCGTTTCCTACAGCTGCCATAACAAAATGCCACAAACTAGGTCGCCTAAAAAACATAACAAGGGGCTTCCCTGGTGGCGCAGTGGTTGAGAGTCCGCCTGCCGATGCAGGGGACACGGGTTCGTGCCCCGGTCCGGGAAGATCCCACATGCTGCGAAGCGGCTGGGCCCGTGAGCCTGTGCTTTGCAACGGGAGAGGCCACAACAGTGAGAGGCCCACGTACCACAAAAAAAAAAACACACAAAAAAACCCCACCAAAAAACAGAGGGACTTCCTTGGCGGTCCAGTGGTTAAAGACTCCATGCTTCCACTGCAGGGGGGCATGGGTTTGATCCCATGTAAGCTCCCACATGCCACGTGGTGTGGCTAAAAATAAAACAAGAATTTATTGTCTCACAGTATTAGAAGTTCAAAATCAAGGTGCTGGCAAGGTTGGTTCCTTCTGGAGGCACTGAAGGAGAGTCTGTTCCATGCCTCTCTCCTAGCTTCTGGTGGTTGCCAGCAATCCTTTGTGTTCCTTGGCTTGGAGACACGTCACTCTAATCTCTGCCTCCATCTTCACATGGTGTTCTCCCTCTGTGTCTCTTTGTCCAGTTTCCCTCTTATAAGAACTCCAGTCCCTGGATTGGGGCCCACCCTAACTGAGGAATGCCTCTTGGTCAGGCATTTGTGACTAATTCCTCTCCTCTCTGGCCCTGCAGGTGCTTTTAACAAAAATATCTCTGTTATCCAGTCGTTGAGAAATTTTTGTTTGGAGGTGCAAAGGTCCTGGGGCATGTGTGAATGAGACCTTTTTTTCCTTATATTTCTTGAATGTGACCTTTTTGACAGCCATCATTTAAAGAGAAAACCCCTAATCAGAAATCTTTAGGTTTTCAGGAAGACAGGGTTTGTTTGTTTTTTTCCTTCAAGATTTCCAGACCTTTCTCTTTGTTTATCTGCAGTGCATGCCTGAGGAGGTGTTGCTGGGGCCTCAGAGAGTTTGGAAGGACCAAGGGGATGAGGTTTGGTTCTGTGTATGTGTATGTGTGTGTGTCTGTCTTTAAGAGTAAGACACACAGATATATGTGTAGACCCCCATGGAGAAACATGGGGACAGATGAACACATAGGCAAGAGACAGGGACCCCCGGAGGTAAAGGCACAGAGTTCTGTTCTTCGTCACATGGCTCCCTCCCTTCACCTCTCGCATGCTCACATGTCCTAGTGAGATCTTTCTTGGCCTTATTTTCCTTCTCAGCTGGATTTTCCCCCACAGCACATATCCTGCGTTTCCCTCATGTATTGGGTTTTTAGCTGCTACCCGCCCCGCTGTCCCCCGCCAGGAGAGCAGGGCTTTTCATGTTTTGGCTCACACACACAGTGGTAGGTGCTCAACAGATATTTGTTGAATGAGTGAACTCAGAGGGATGCACACGGCAAGGCCTGTGGTCAGAGAGGGTGTCAGAATTGCACGAGGGCCTGGGTGAAGCCCTGTGTGCAGGTGGCAGAGTTGGGGCCTCCTGCCTTGCTCTCCACCCTCGTCACCCTACTGCCCTCCCCCTGCACAGTGGGGTTTACTGTTCTGTACTGGACTATAAGACAAGTCCTCTGGCCTCTTCCAGCTAGACTGTGGGTCCACAGCAGGAGGGAGGGGTCCAGCAGTTCCTGCAGCTTCTGGAGATGAGGCCTGGGCCCAGCTCCCCATGCAGGGCCACCCCGGCCAGCAGAGGGTCAACACATGTAGGGGTGCCCTGTCCTGGGCTGGGGCACTTCCTGTAGATTCTTGGGGCTGGGGTGAGGGGACGGGAAAAACCAGTCTGTCTGGTTGAGGTGGGGGAGGGCAGAAACCAAGGCGGCTCCCTGGGCAGCAAGGCCAGAAGGAACCAGAAATTCCCACTGCTTATGCAGCAGCTTTGTCTCTCAGGCTGCGCTTGCTGATCCGGAAATCAGGGCTGGGCAGGAGGGCGAGGCAGAGACCAGAGAGCTGGATGCCTGCGGGGCCTCCCCCCCTGGGAGCCAGCGAAGTGTCCTCATTTTTTATACATCACTAAGTAACTCTCAGTAGCCCAGGGTCCAGAGAACGACAGATCTGGGTTCACTCCTGCCCTGCCCTTTCCCCACGGGTGGCCGTAGATGACTCATTTTCCTCTGAGCTCCTGTTTGGAAAGTGGGGATAATACATAATACTGACTAATGAGAGGGTTTGGGGAAGTCAGTGAAATAAAAGGGAAGGTGCTTACCTGAGGCCTGGCACACAGCTGGAGGGCATTATGTGGTTACTGTGACCAAGCCCATGAGTAATACACCAACAATTGATAAGTGTACATTAGTGTAAACCCAGATCGATCCTTTCTTGATTTTTCAGTTCACCGCATTTTCTAACTTCCTTTCAGATAGTTGGAACCAGGCAACACGATGGCATGGAGGCCTGTAAGGACCCTGCTTTAAGTGAGGAGATAATTGTCTGCCCCTGACACGCTCAGTCCTCCCCTGGGAGGGTCCTGCGTCCTGCTTTGGGAGTGTCTGTCCTCCTTTGTAACAGTGACCCTCCCCCAGCCCTGGGGGCTCTTGCCTGCCGATGTGTCTGTTTCAGGCAGGGTGTCCTAAGGTTGGGTGGTTGGGGGGCTGTGCTGAGACACCCGCACTCTGGGTCCTCATGGGTCAGGGCTGTGCCCCCAGCGGTGTGACTGCCCTCAAGGCCCTGTTACCTGTCCCACCTTCCTCGCCTGCAAACTGGGCCCCATGGGCCACCCAGCCTGTTGGTGGTGGCTAGAGGAGAGCACTAGAGGCTAGAGGTAGGGCAGGGGAGACTGGCAGGGTGCAGTGTGGGGTGGGCGTCCCTGGGGTCTCACCCCCCCACCCCGGAATGGGAGGAGGAGCAGGTGCAAAAATCTGGAGAGAGGGGGGAGTGGGCGCTTTCCCGAGTCTCCCACTCCCACCCCTGGGTGGAGGGAGGCAGGGCTGGGAGCACATTGACCGATTCACCCCTGCGTCCTCTTGTGACACACAGCACCTGTCGGGGGCAGGGGTCTGACCTCTGTTTCCTGGATAAGGAAACAGAGGCCAGTTACCTCTTGAGCATGTGTTTATCGAGCAGGTCTATGCGCCAGGCACTGCCGGGCACTGGAGACACAGCGATGACCAAAGAAGGATTCCTCGGGGGCCTGCGTTCTAGCAGGCGGACTCGAGTTGCCCTGGTGAGCCGCACAGAGCGGGAAGGCACTTGCCTGGTGTCCCATAGCCCAGGCAGGATGAAATCCCAGCTCCTGACTCCTAAGCCCAGGGCTCCACCTCTCACTTCCAGGTGGTGGGGAGAAAGGAAAGTCGTCACAGGGGCTGCTGGACGCCCGGCCTCATCTAGGCTTATTCCTGCCCTGACCCCACAGGTGTAGGGGGATCGATACAGAAACTTCCCTTTTGGTCCTTGGCAGGGGTGCTTCGGTGGGGTGCCTGGCAGGCACCCATTCTGGCTGCTCTGGGGTGAGTGACAGCTCTCCCGTGTCTGGTCTAGGAGCTTGTGGCGGGGGGACTTTCTATCCCCCAAACCAGCAGCAGAGGTGGGTTTCGCTCCTGAGCCACTTCCCTGTGATCCAACTGATGGCTGGCTCATCCTTGAGACGGTGGCAAGGTCACTGGGAGCCTTGCTGTCACACACTGTCCATGGGAAGAAGAGTGACAGCTTTCTCTGTGTCTTCATCAGCAAAGCAGCCTTTTTCCACAGCCCCCCAGTTGATCCTCCCTCCCTCAGCGGCCAGTCCCGAGGCCTGCTGCCGGCCAGGGATTCTGGAGAATGCCCTTGTGGTGAAGGAGGACGTGCTGGCCTGTGGGGTCTCAGCCAGCAGGGAAGGGGCCAGGAGAGGCTTGGGGGAGGCTAGGATGGCCACAAGTGAGGTACCACCCTGCCAAGTTCCCCACGAGGCCATGAGGGGTTCAGCCAACCTACCCGTGTAAAATTCCCTGCAGCACAGCGTCCCCAGCTGGAATTGTTCGTTTATGTATACAAACCCCCATGGGTCCTGAACCTATGAGGTAGGTATGCTCTTTATACTCATGTGACAGGTGATGTGTCCAGAGCACAGAGTGGTTGTGAGCTTACCCAGTGTCACACAGCTGGTAAGGGGAGTGCGTTTTAAATCAGGCAGTTGGCTCCGGAGGCCATGCTGTCAGCCGCTACACACACTACAGGGATGTTGGGGCTCACCCTGCCACATAGGAATGGCGTGATAGGTCCTTTTGCTTTTCTGAGGCCCAGTTTCACCTGTAAGGTGGGGATGGTAACACCTGTATTGAGGCGCAATTAGGAGAGTCGGAGAAGCTGGGGGTGGAAGGGGCTTGGTAGGGCATCAGGCAGAGGTCACCGTACCTCTGGGACTCTGTGCTTGTGTGTCCCTCCTTCAGGGATGTGCTGGTGACTTCATCTTTCTTTCAGAGGCTTTTACTAAGTTCCTGACCAAGCTCGGGTCCTGTACTGGGTGCTGAGATGCATCTATGAATGGGACAGTCATTGTCTTGCCCGTGGGGAACTGGGCAAGCTTGGGACACCACCCCTCCGGGGCTGCAGGGGTCTCACCCTGGAGGCAGCAGGGTGGAAGGCACTGCTGCTGTGGCTTCCAGTCTGGGGAAGGAAATAGAATTACAGTCTTGGGTGGTGGGTGCCTGGGGGGCCATGTGAGCACAGAAGAGAGTTCTGGAACCCAGACTGGAGGAGCAGGGAAGGTGCCCTGGAGCACATAACATTTCAGCTGAGATCTGAAAGGAGTACGTTACCAGGCAAGGGCTTGGTATGTATTGGTATGCAGTAGGAGCCAAATAAATTTTTCTTGGGCAAATGAGAAATGTGTCCTGCAGAGGGCGCCCCATGGCAAAGGCCTGGAAGCCTCTGGTCTGTGGCCTCCAGCCTGAGCGCTGGGGGCTCTGGGAGACGCTGGCCCTGTCTCGCTCCCTCCAGGTGCTGGGGCTGCTGGTGTGGGCCCTGATTGCCGACACCTCGTACCACCTGTACCCGGCCTATGGCTGGGTGATGTTTGTCGCTGTCTTCCTCTGGCTGGTGACAATCGTCTTCTTCATCCTCTACCTGTTTCAGCTGCACATGAAGCTATACATGGTGCCTTGGCCGCTGGTGGTGAGTCTGGGTAGGAACCCTGGGGGTGGGTCCAGGGTGACCCCTCTGCCTCTGGGTGTAGCTGTGACAATGCAGCCTTCCCTAAATGAGAAGTGGCAGGTGGGGGTTGGCTGAAGTCCTCGCTGGCCTGTAGCTCTGGGTCGGGGAGGGAGGATTGGTGGTTCAGGTGTCCAGTTTTTCTGAGCACTGAGAGCCATGAATCCAGGAGGACTTAGGCTTGACTTTCTCCCACGAAGGGAGTAGAAGTGAGGGGCTGTTGAATGGAGAGACTGGAGGCCATTTGGGATCTTGAAAGTATTTTTCCTTTTGGGGGGCAGTGGGGATTTGCATCTGTGTGTTCTGACTGGCAGCCCTGGGCCTGGAGGTTGGGCTGAGCTGGCAGGAATCACCGAGGCTGGGCCCGGTGTGTGCAGGGCTCAACGTGCCATCTCACCCCCCGCACCCCGCTGTCTGCAGGGTGAGGCCCCTGCAGCCTGGCAGAGGATGGTGTCCCGGGTTGCCCGGGTCAGTCTCCTTAGGACACAGAGCTGTGAGTGTCCATAGGAAGTACCCTGGCCAGACACAGAGAAAGCTGCTAGGGCTTTTTTCTCTGACCCGGAAAACCCCTGCAGCTGGGGTCTGAGGCTTTCAGTGAGCAGAGAGAGGCAAGAGAGGCACATGATTGTAAGACAAGCAAAGCTGGGACTAGGCAGCATTGTTTGCAATTCAATGACTTTTGAAGCTGAGGAAACGTGAGTCATCCTCAAGACAGACCGTGTTTGTTAGATCTTGACATCACTGGCAGGAGCCAGGTGGTGTTTGCGGCGGGCACTGGGCTTGGAGGGAAGATCCTGGCATGAGGAGGGGGCGGCCTGACTTCCTGGCTAGGGTCCAGCCCCTGCCTCGTGTCCTAGGAGCCTTGAAGAAAGACATCCCCGGAGATGGAGGGGCCTTGGTGTCTCTTAGCACAGATCTGGGGCCCAGCCACAGCTGCTGATGGAAGGAGGCTCCTTTCCCAGGCCATGATGGCAAGGCAGTGTCTCACCCTCCTAGAGGAGGCTGAATTATGATTGCCAAATTGGGCTTTTCTGGGATAGGGGCTACAAGCCCCCTTCCGGGCACAGGTAAGAGGCGTGGGTCAAAAAGGTCAGGAGGGGTTCTGGAGAACCCGCACCCATCTGTCCATAGGAAGCCGCCTCTACTCAGCTCTGTTGTTAGTGGGAGTGCAAGTGCCAAATCTTGATATTTTAAGATTGAAAGTTTTATATGCAATCTTAAAGTTTTCGTATGAAATCAAATTTAAAACGTAATATTTTTAAAAAATCTATGGGATGAGCCAAACATGCCTGAGGGCCACCAGTTTGCGATCTCTGCTAAGTGTCAACTGGCTCCGGGGGCCAAGCGCTGGGGGAATGGGACCTGGGCCTGGTTGTCAGCCCAGGACCCTTCCTTGCCAGCCTGGCTTAGGGGTCCTCACCCTGGCATTTGACATGGGGCCTAGAGCCTAGGATGTGGCCGAAAGGCAGACATAGGTTCGTCCCACTAAGGGCAGAGAGGGACGTGAGGCACCACCACCCACGCCCCCGCCGCTCGGGTCAGCCTCAGAGCCAAGTCCTCGGACAACAGGGAGGGCCGGGCCTGGCTGGGAGCCAACACAAGCAGGCCCCGGGTTCAGCTGGTGCACTCAGAGACAGGCTTGGTTTGGTCTCTTGCCATCAGGAATGGGTTTTGCCTTGTGGAACTGTTGCTGTCCTGACCAGGTCACTTTAGCAGCCCCTCCACAACCCGCCCGCCGCCCCCCCCCCCCCCCGCCATCTCTCGGCCTTCGGTATGTCTACGTTCCCTGCTCATATGGCCTCCAGGCTGACCCTGTGTAGACCGCTGTCTCTTGAGGCCTTTTTAGAGGGAAAGACCCACGTGTCTCCATCCTTGAGCCCCAGCCCCTGTTCTGGCTACTAAAGGGATGTGCTCGTGGGGACCAGGAGGTTCCACAGTTACCGGAAGTGTCTCACGTCTTAAGACTTCTCTCCCCCACCTACCCCCAGTTAATGATATTTAATGTGGGCGCCACTGTTCTCTACATCACGGCCTTCATCACCTGCTCTGCTTCGGTTGAACTGACGTCCCTGAAGGGCACCCGGCAGTACAACCAGCGTGCAGCTGCCTCCGTGAGTATGGTTCCCTGGGGCACCCTCGGCAGTTACAGGGGAGACGGGCCAAAGCAAGGTCTGGGCCCCTGGACTCTCACTGCTCCCTGGTCCCAGGCCAGGCACCTGCCACGTGCTGAATTACCCTCCTCTCAGTGGGCTCAGTTTTCCATAATTAACAGCAAAACCCCGAGGAACCAGAATGCTTGGGAAATACCTGGGTGGCACAAATGAAGTTTGGGTTAATGCTGCTGTAAATCAGTCGTGCTGCAATGATTTAGGGTCATAGGTCCCCTTGGAGAATCTGTTGAAAGCGCTCTATCCTCCCCCCTGGAGAAAGGCACGCACAAAAACCTTTCGGTTTAAACCATCTGGGAGATCCTCAGGCTCTCCCATGCAGCTCAAACTCGGGCTCCACGTCAGGTAGCCAGTGAAGTATGAGTGAGCACGCCTCACCCACGAGCCCCTGCAGGCACTTCCTCACTGTCCTTCCACTCCCTCAGTGGGGAGGGGGACAGGGACTGCCAGTCCTTTCGACAGACCAGGAAACTGAGGCTAAGAGAGGTGAAGGGACACCACTAAACTGAGTCCTGGGTAGGGCGGGAGTTAGACCAGGACTTGGGTCTCCTCATTCTTTCTGGTGAGGATGGTTTTGAAATCTGTGAACTCAGTCACCAGGATAGAGACATGGAAATTCTGAACGTGGCCTTAGGTGCTAGTGTAGGGATACCTATGAATTGATTCCAGAAAAACTCCTAGGGTAGCTGAACATTGCCTTTTTAAAACTAAATCCCTGAAATGTGTCTATAAAGTAGCTCCTACCCCTTGGTGACTCTTAGCACACTGTCCAGTTAGCCCTCAATCTAAGACACACCTGGCTTGTGTGGTTAATGGTTCCCCACTAGAATATAAAGTTGGCACCCCAGAACCTGGTACCCATCAGCCCCCACGGTGGTTAAATGGGTGTATGGTTAAGGAGGAGGTGGTGTGGCTCCAGAGCAGCTCATTCTGGTTGAGGGGCCCCGGGTTTCACTGTCTGCATCTACCTTCCTGGTGCTTGTATCACTGTCATAGCCCCCAGCCCCGTGTGCCGTGCTGCAGACAGACTCACCTCTGCTGTCTTCTCTTTCAGTTCTTTTCGTGTTTAGTGATGATTGCCTATGGAGTGAGCGCTTTCTTCAGCTTCCAGGCCTGGCGAGGAGTAGGCAGCAATGCAGCCACCAGTCAGATGGCTGGCGGCTATGCCTAAACCATTGGTGCCATGGGCCACCCTGGGCCTGAAGGCTGTAGCCTGGTCCCTGTGCAGGTGGCCCCGCAAGCCCGAAGCCTGAGCCCTGCATGGAGTCAGCCCGGAAGGGACTACACTTGCTCTTCTCTGCTCATCAGACTCCTTGGGCTCACCCCACACTCCCAAGGAATCAGGATCCTTCCTCTGGCAGGCGCATGGGCTGGAAGAGAGGCCAACAGCCAAGACCTCTCCATCCTCCATATTCAGCAGAAGGTGATGGGGGATACAGGACTCTCTCTGCTTTGTCTTTAGGACTTCGGTGTCCAAGGCTGGGAGCCAGCCTTCTCATTGGCACTAAATACACTAACAATGACTCCAGACTTGCAGCCCACCATAGAATATGCCTAACAAGCAGCAATTATTTATCTCTGTTTTTGTTCTGGGAAGCTGAGCAAATTCATGAAACCGTTCTGATTCCTTAAAACATAATCCTGGCCTGACCCTCCGCCAAGCTAGCACGTCACTTGTAGGGAAACATGTCGAAAGAGGGTTATGATGCTGACAGCATGGTCTTCCTTTCCTACATTTCAGACATACCAGTTATTTTAAACAAATCAGTTTTAAGTGACTTCTCAATGATGAAAAGCTTATCCAGGTTTCCCTCCCTTTCCCAAGCCTTGTTTGTAGTTTTCCCTTTGGGAAAAGCTAACATCAATGCCGACTGCCTCCTTGACACTGTTAATCAGGCACCTGGGACATGAGGGAGGGAGGGAGGTAAAGCAAGGCCTTGCTAGTGAGTTGTCCTGTGCTTGGTGGCGACTTTGTTGTTTTTGTTTTTTTACAAAAATAAAGATGAAAGAACTTATTTTGAAAAGATGTTGGGGAATCACGGTTATAGATGCTTATAAACTCCAGGTAGCTGCAGCATAAGTCAGTACAGTCAGCCCTCCATATCCGTGGGTTTCACATCTGAGGATTCAACCAATCAGTTGATATGCAGGGTCAGCTGTATTCAAAATACTCGCCATTTTACATAAGGGACTTGAGCACAGATGCTCAAGTCCCTTAAGCATCTGTGGGTTTTGGTATCCCCAGCGGTCCTGGAACCAGTGCCCCACGGATACCAAGGGACAACCGTACAAAGGTTCCAAATGCCTATTTAAAGGCAGTTCCAGTCCTGGAGTCCCTCAGCACCACCAGCCACTTCTTTGACCTGAGGTAGGATGACCAACTTCCTGCCTGCTTTGCTGGGACAGCCCCGTTTATGCCGCTTGTCATGGCATAAATTTAATAGCACCCCTTTTTATTCTGAAAAGGGTCTCAGTTTAACAGTAAATCATTTAGTCATCTTGATGAACTTAAGATTGCCATAATGTCACCTACCTTGACAGTTTGTGAACAGTAAATCATTTAGTCATCTTGATGAACTTAAGATTGCCATAATGTCGCCTACCTTGACAGTTTGTGAAGTTCAGAGATCAGATAATCCAAGTGCCTGATGCGCGGAGCTGCTACAGACAGTAGAGAGAGGGGAGAGCGGCAAAGAGGGGGAGTCCTTCTGAACTTATTTTCCCACCACAGCGCAACATGCTCTGAATAATGAGCCACAGGCATTTCTGGGCACCCCTTGGTCCTGTCTTAAAAAACTGGGAACAATGAAAATGTAACTAGATTCAAACAGTTGCAGATGAGCTGCTCCATTGCGAAGGGTGGGGGGGGAGGACTAAGTCTGATACCCATGTCCCATTTGGGTCCCAGGCCTAGTTTGTGCCTGTTGTCCTGGTGTGAGTTAATAGCATCCCTTTTTACTCTCCAGTGTCTCAGAGTTTGAATAACAAATTATAGTCATTCTAGAATTAAGCCATAAAAGGATAGTTTTAAGGAAGACCAACCGATTTTCTTTTGAGGCTTAAGAGAAAACAAAATCCTTGGCAAGTCTTACCAGGTTTCTGACACCCTAAAACACAGCCTATTTTGGTGGAGATGTTAACACTCTTTGTCAAACAACTACCTGTTGGTTCAGGCCAATGCATCCCCCAGTCCTTAGCCCCTGGCCCTGCAGTTTGGGTGAACAGTGCTTCCCATGGCTGAGGAGGCCTAAGCAATAGGAGGAGGCAAATGTCTCCTGAGGCTAGGTCTGCACGTGGGGCCTTCTCATCCCAACCATCCCTGAGCCCCTCTGAAGGTGGGACATGATGAGCTAAGTTCCTGAGCAGACCGGAGAGAGTTCTAGTTTGTTTTAAAAAAATCAGAAAGCCTGTTTTCTAATGTGAAGCTACAACAGACGTGCCTGCTTTTTTTCTGAGTGGAAAAGGATGAAAAAGAACCATTTGCCTTTTTTGTTCACTTTTCATAATTTCATCTTTGTCCACCTGCCTTTTCTCAGCCAGACTGAATAGAGGGATTCTTCATCAAGTGCTTCCAACATGCCTGGCCTGCGATGGGCAGTCCCGTTTATAAAAAGAGCAAGAAGGGTAGGCAAGGCCAGGAGACGAAGTGTTTTAAAGGACTTCGTCTTGAAAGACCAAAGTACTGATAACCTGATGGCAGCAGCAATAGTAAAGAAGGGATGACTCATTTAGAATGATGGTTTTTGTTTTTTTCAAAACACCTGAAATTTTACTCATGGTACAAAAGTATTTAATAAGCGCCACGTTGGTACAGAAAAACGCACAGCCTACAGCTAGCTCATCCTTTAAAACCAGAACAGCCAAGTGAAAAGTCAGTAGAGAGTCTTATTTTTACTTTAAAAATAAAAAAAGCAACAAAAAAACAACTAAGGTATACATTGGGAATTGAACTACTATAGTTTTTCTTTCTAGAGAGGTGACATCCATGTTTTCTGGTCAGTAATGTTCTATCAAACATTGTACTAAACCAGTGTACTAAATCCAAGCAGACAGATGACCAGTAAAGCTGTTTGCTACCTCCTACTGAGCTAGACCAGTGGAACACTATCTTGGTAGGATTATTTTGACAGCAAGAAGGAAGTGCACAGCCCCTACCCCAACAGAAAACCTAAGGAGCTGTTCTACATAGAAAGGGTTTTAAGCAAACCTGCACAAATACTAACATGCTCTAAGAAAAGGAAACCTTTTAGACCACTTCCAGCATACATTCATTGGTGCCCAGTAAAACAGGAACACCAATATGGAAAGCATTTTTGCTTTCATAGCACTAACAGCTAAAAAGCACACAGCAATATAATACTTTGATCTTGAAGTGGGTAATCATGGAAGTTCCAAGATTATATCCACTAGGTTAGCCTGAGTATTCATTTATAAAAATGTTTTCAAAAACACATAAATGAGAGTTATAGAAACAATGGGACTACATCAGGACCAGTAGAAGACAGTAAAGTGATACAAGGACTGTACGTGTAAGACTAGGAACTGATTTTCACAAGTACCTTTTTAGGTAAAGGACAACTCTCTAAGTCGATTCCTACCTCCAAGACTAGCTGTGATAGTAGGAGTTTCAGAAATCTTGAGATGGGTACCTAGCTTGAGTTAAACCCTAGATAAATACTCCCAGTCAAAAACCCCACTGAGGCTGCAGGACTGAAACTCTGACCCATATAAAAAGCTGTGAGTGCACAAAAAGCCTGGTGGGAGGGCTTCCCTGGTGGCGCAGTGGTTGAGAGTCCGCCTGCCGATGCAGGGGACACGGGTTCGTGCCCTGGTCCGGGAAGATCCCACATGCTGCGGAGCGGCTGGGCCCATGACCCATGGCCGCTGAGCCTGTGCATCCGAAGCCTGTGCTCCGCAACGCGAGAGGCCACAGCAGTGAGAGGCCCGCGTACCGCAAAAAAAAAAAAAATGCCTGGTGGGACATGCAAGGCCTGCTGGGCCAAGAGAGTTGGTGATGGTGGGTTCTTCCAACAAGGACACACCAACACATATGCTGGGGAAGTGCCCCCCAGGTGGAATGCTGGACTTGGGCTTGGTGCAGGAGCCAGACTCAGAAGCTCCTGAAAGAGGTGTCTACTCAGGGCGGAGTACTAGGGTTACTGAAGACAAGCACGTGTCCCAGGAAGGTCGGGTCATTTTCTTCTGACCCATCAATACTTAACATTAACAAAGAGTTGCAGAACAGAGTCAGTGATTCCAAGATGTATTCTTCAGACAACATCAGCCAAAGCCTCTCCCAGTCTATTGGGCTGGTGATGTCTAGAAAGATCCCATTACCTGGAGGTGGGACCTAGGGCCGCAGATTGTTCTGGGAAGCTGTCATAGAAGATGATTTGCACAATGAAGTCACCACTAAACCGCTGCTTAAGTCCAGTCCCCGGCCTTCTTTTTCCTACATGAGAAGAGAGCAACTTTAAGAGGCAAGAGACAAAAAAAAGTCCTTTCTAGCTCATAACAGGGAAGGAAGTGTTCAGGGTGGGCCACCAGGGAGCACACAGGAAGAGGGAGTGATTTTGCATTTTTATTCAGAGCTGGTCACTCTTTAAAAATGCACCTCTTGGGGACTTCTCTGGCAGTCCAGTGGTTAAGACTCCACGCTTCCACTGCAGGGGGCACGGGTTCGATCCCTGGTCCCTTGGTTGGGGAACTAAGATCCCACATGCCACGAGGCGCAGCCAAAAAAACGAAAAAATGACCTCTCTTCACTGAAAAACATTTCTTTTTCCTATTAAGAACCTGTACTCCAAGAAAAGCAAGGCAATCAGACCTGTTTTTTGGCTTTGTCCTTTTGATTATTTAGGAACCCTATAAGGTGCCTGGGACCTGTTTCACCAAAACCATGAGAATGTAATTCCTTGTTAAGGGTCCCAGGCCCCGGCCAGCAGAGGACAGCAGCTTGCTCTGCTGATACTGGCCAGTCTTACAGAGAGGAGCACAGGGGGTGGTTTGTGCTCGACAGGTCTACTTGGAACTTTCTAAGCAGTTCACTGTGACTAAACAGACAGAGGAACTTACTGCTCTATAGTCCAGAAACATTTCTTTAAAAGCCAGAAAATCTGTAAACGTGAGCAGCATGTCGAAAATGTCACCGGCCACTTCATCTTTATGGTGCCTGCAAAAGAAAAGGGGCTGCTTCATGAATGAATGATGATACAGACTGTCTCTTTGAGATTTCCCTCAAAGGTCTGGAGGGCCTCCCACCCAGGACCTAACCAAGTGCTCTAAAGCTTGATATTCAAGCACTGAGGAAAACAAGGGGGAGGGTGTTCTTTCAGAGTTGAGGGTAAAAAGACGTAAGAAAGCAGAGTCAAGCTCAACTCACTGTAAAGTTGTAGTGAAAGCCGCCATGTTAAATCCAGGAATCCGCTCCAACAGCTGTTCTTCTATATACTTTTCTACCAAAGAAATCTAACAGTGGAAAGGATCTTGGTCAGACTGTGCTTTAAGAAAACAAAGCTTCTCTTCAGAAAGCCTGTCCTCCAGCCCTTTGAAAACATTTCCTAAGAGCCTATTCTGTGTGCCTGGCTCCCCGCGAGTGCTGGGAGAACCCAGAGAACCCAAACCCAAACCCAGCTCCTGTCCTCAGTGAGCACACCCCCTGTGCCCTGGCCCACCCGTGGGAGAGGCATTTGCAGGTAATTACGATGTAACAAGAGGAATGCTCCAAGGTGGGTAGGGATAGGGAGCAGAAGGGCTCCCACTCCCCACGGCGGGAAGGGAGGAGTGAAGTAAGTGGGGGCTTTTCTGCCTGGGTAGACAGAATCTGTGCGGAAAGAACATATAAAAAAGCACACAGTTGGAGGTAATCGCAGGTTCCTTAAAAGCTGAGGCTTGGCTTAAGAAACCTTCTTCGACTCTGCCACACTTCCATGTTAAGGGAAGAAAGTCCTGGAGGCTCAAACCTCTTCTCGGACCGATGAGATCATAACAGGAGGCTGCACGAGGCCTTGGCATAGGGCAAAGACCCAAGGGGTCAAGAGTCGAGGTCCCTGGGTTCTAGTCTTGGTTTTGCCACCAACTACTTAGTGATCTTGGTCTTGGTTTTCACTTTTATCAAACAGTCGTGCATACCTGGCTGGATTATGTAGTAGGAAAAAATAGTGTGTGAAAGCCCAAAAGGTCAAAAGTATGTAAGTGCAAGGTATGGTGAATCCACATACTGTAACTGAAAGCAGGATTATGATAAAGCCAAACATGTTTTAAAACAGAAGACGAAGTCATTAAATATTTGGAAAACAGCCCCAAGAACTGTGCAGAGGAAAACAACAGGAGGTGAAGACTAAATCAGATTCTAATTAGGCTTCCCGGCAGGGTGCTGATGGCAGATTAAGTTGAGCAGATTTCAACATCACTTGATCCTAAATTCATAATTTAAAGAAATCCTAATCTCCAGTAAGAGAAACAGGAATCCACTTACATATTCATTAAAAATAGGTGTGTAGGTGAGCTTATTCTCTTCTGTGTCTTCAAACTCCTGGTAGTACTTGTCCATGAAATTCCTCTGTAATAACTGGAACTCATCATCTGAACCGCAATAGGAAAAATGTACTCTTTTTAGTGGAGACTAAAAACCATTCTGATTTCTAAACAGGCAGGAAGAAATGTCAGCAGAACTGCTTTATGGATGGCCAGTCTCTAGGAGGGGAAAGCTGAAGGTGTTAACCGTACAGTTTCGCGGCATGAAGCGCCTTCACGCTGCTGTGCAACCACCACTATCCTCTAGTCCACTTTAACCAGGGTGGCTTGGGAACTCCACAAAGGGTTGTCTTAATATAATTTCAGCAGCAGTGGTGTAAACAGTGTAGTGATTAAATGCATGGGCTCTGATAGAGGCTAGACTACCTGGGTTCAAATCCCACCTCGGCCACTTACAACTGTGTGACCTTCGGCCTGTTACTTTATTTCTCTAAGCCCCAGTTTCTTCATTGGAAAAATGAGGATGATCAGAGTACCTATCCTGTAAGACTTGCTATGTGGAATTTAGATGAGAATTCATGTATAGAGATTGGTTCATAGCAAACATTAAGGTTTATGGTATTTAGGGTATTTTAACAACCAAACAGAATATAACTTCTAAAAATAAAAGGAAAGCTTCATAAATGACCTAGACTTTGGAATAAATACCCTGGGCTTTCCCACAGCACACAGGTTACTCATAGAGGCCAAAAGAAAGTATTCCTCAGCATTCCCCAGAAATCCTCAGATCCACATGGGATCTTAACAGTGAAACATTTGCATTTAGGAGTTAAGGGTATGAACCTTTACAGGACCCGAAGGTATAAAAACTTGGTCAATGATTTTTCACTAAACAAGGCTAAGAAATACAGCTAGTAACACCAAACAACAGTGTTCTTTTCCTAATTCTCAGAAAACTTAAAGTCAACAGACAAGATTTTCTCAAATTTTTCTCTCCCACATATTTGTCTTAAATGGTTGGTGCCTATTACTGCTTATTACTTAGCAGGACTTATGGATGCCAAAATGAATCCACAAATTCGAACTCAGAACCCAGCTGAAGTATGACATCTTGTTCCTCACGAACATGTGTGCTATGGCTATGGTATTTTTAAATTAATTAATTAATTAATTTTTGGCTGCGTTGGGTCTTCGCTGCTGTGTGCAGGCTTTCTCTGGTTGTGGCGAGCTGGGGGCTACTCTTCCTTGAGGTGCACAGGCTTCTCATTGCGGTGGCTTCTCTTGTTGCAGAGCACAGGCTCTAGGGCGCAGGCTTCAGTAGTTGTGGCTCGCGGGCTCAGCAGTTGTGACACACGGGCTTAGTTGCTCTGCGGCATGTGGGATCTTCTTGGACCAGGGCTCGAACCCGTGTTCCATGCACTGGTAGACAAAATTAACCACTGCGCCACCAGGGAAGTCCCAATGGCTATGGTATTACACTGTGATTTATATCACAAAATATTAAAACACAAGACTAAAAATTGATTTTACTCTCTGAAATAAACTAGGTTAATATTTTCTGAAGTTTTGCCAAGAGCCCCATAACTTCAAGGTGCCCCATTACCTGAATAAGTCCCTTCAGGGGACTGAATCTATGGTTACTAGTTACTTAAAGGAGTAGGGGCTGTAGCCTGTAAAGCAAAGCACAATAAGGCTTACTTTGTATTACAGTACGTTACATTAAACATTACATGCAGCTTCATGTTTTCTCTCTTTTTGAAAATTAACTCTCCAAATGGATTTCAACGTCCTTAAAAGCAAGGGCCTAAAACCTAAAAAGCACAGGCAAGGAAGCTTACCCATGATAATGTCTTCTAAATATCCAACCACAGCATCAAATTCTGCATCAGAGGCGGAAGAGCTGAAAAATACGCCTGGATTAGGAGCTGTTTCAGATTAATTCCTCTTTTTTTCAAAATGTATTATGGACATTTTCAAATAAACTTCCCATCAACTAGCTTTAAAAATTAATAATGATTACTGTCTAATTCAGCAATGCCACACAGAAGAAAACACATTTGACACATCTGTGACATCAAAGTTGAATGCAATGGCTCCACTTTCATAAAACATGATACGACCCAAGGACTTACAACAGGGACAAATAAAAGGGGCAAAGGCTCACAGCGGACATCTTAAGGCTCCTCGCATTTATTTCGTTGGGGTCCTACTCACCGCATTTTCGCTATCACCCCACACCAATCTGCTTGTGGGCGCGCGTAAACTTGGTGCGGTTAAGACACTGGCCGGGAAGGGGGGCAATTAGAACCCCTGGGGGTAGTGGTGGTGGTCTTCTGACCCGTGGTCGGGCCTCTGCAGCTCAAACTCGCCAGGTTTTGCTGACGACCAAGGATTGGAGGCGGGGGGGCATTGTGACAGAGGCGTGTATCATCGCATGACACCGCACTGCACTCCTGTCCTCCAGGGCTGAACCCCGCGGTCGCCGCGGCGGCAGAGCCGGCCGCGGGAACTGGGGCGGAGTCTTCTTGCTCTCCCACCCACACCGGGGATCCTGGTTTCGCAGGGCGGAGGCAGAGGCCGAGGCCAAGCGCCGGCAGCCCCGACCTTCAGCCTCCCGGGCTCGTGCGGCGTCACTCACAAGGACAGCGCGAAGCTCTCTTCCTCTAGAGCGTCCATCGCCGCCGCCGCGTCCATCGCCAACGCCGCATCCACCGCGCGCGGGGCAGCGGGCCCGCCGGGCTTCTACCCCGCCCGAGGCCCGGGAGCAGCCTCCGCTCTGCTCCGCAGAGCCCCAACCGGCATGGGGAAGGCCTCGCAGCCGAGGCCTCGGCCAGTTCACGGCCCAACCGAGTAGCGCCTGCGCACGACACCCCGGCCTCAGGCTCCCTGGCTGCTGCCACGCGCTAGCCGGGCCGCACTTAACTCGTCGCTGCCGCCTAGGGGGTCCCGGCGTCCGTTACCGCGCCCACTCCGCCTTCACCAAGGCCTCCGCGACCCTTCCGCCGCCTCGCGGCTCTCAGCAGCCAATCACAGGCGTGCGTTGCCAAACGCCAGGGGCGGGGCAAAGATAGGGAGAGGAAGTGAGGGAAAGGGATGGAGGGTCGCGAACGGAAGTCGGACCTCTTTGAGCAGGTCAGGGGCTCTCTCACGTATACTCACTCTGTGGGGTGATTAAATCTGACGTCGTCCCCATTTTGAAGAGGAAGGAATCCAAGCCCAGAGAGAGCCTTCATTTCCTCACTTGCAACTTGGAATGAATTACAAGATTTAAGATGAAGCTTCAGGTCGTTTAAAGCGGGTTTTAAGAGCACTGTAAATCGAAAATCTCTTGAGAGCCAATCCCTTAGCTTTTGAGCCAGATAATGAAGACCTCTGATTTGCGAGACAGTTACTCCCTCTCGTGGAAGGATCGCCCCACCGCAAGAAGTGGAGGTATTGTAATTTACATCATAAGTATAATATTCACATCAAAAAGATTATTCGGCACTAACTGGTTTCTTGGGTAATTAGGCAAGATAAAAGTTGACAGAACCACTTTGAGCAACTACATCAGGTGACTTTGCTCCAGGAAAAGTACCCCTCCAAAACTGACGAATTTTGCAAAAGGATACCCTAGATCTGTTTTCTCCTGATTGGATCACTAGACATTGTGTCTCTTCGGTTGCATTTTATTTTTTGGCCAAATGTCTGGTACATGTCTAGAGGAATTTTAGGTATGGCTTAAGTTTGATCTGTGGGTCAGATGGCCAGTCTGAATAAATTGACATTTTTGAATGGACATAAAATAGATATCAGTGGGATGTGGAACTAAAAATGGTTACCATGACACAGTTGTATCCAGAGTGAGATCAATTCTCAGAGGTACTACTTCTGCTTACCACCAAGTAGAAGGCAGGCATCCAGAAAGATTTGCTGAATAACTGGACGGAGTTCTGTAAGTCAAACACTGGTCACACAGCTCAAGGCAAACTCAGCAATTTCCTCATGACCTACTTTCTCTATAAACCACACTTACTTCTGCTGGACTAAATGAACTTGCCCACACGTTCTACTGCTAATACATATATGGGATCAGAGCAGAGGAGGAAACTTGATTTCATCTTTTCTGGTTATCTAATGCTGTTACGCCACCAGAAAACTTATTGGCTAAAAAAACTCAATTATTTTGCTCTCTAGTCTGCAATTTGGACAGGACTTGGTAGGGACAGCTAGTCTCTGTTCCACTTGGCATCAGTTAGGGTAGCTGGAATGGGGCTAGAGAAGCCTCTTCCAAGAAGCTTACTCATGTGGCTGGCAAATCAGTATTGGCTAGGGTAGCTCAGTTGTGGATGTTGAACAGAGGACCTGGGAGGTGGGAGGTGATCACCGTTCCTCTCCACATAGGTCTTCCCATGGATGCTTGGGTTTTCTCACACCATGGCAGCTAGGTCCAAGAGCAAATATTTCAAGAGACGGGACGTGGAAGCTGCCAGTCACTCAATGGCCTGGGACCAGAAACTGGCTCAGTATCCCTTCCACTGCATTCAGTTGTTCAAGCAAACATAGAGCCCACCCAGATTTAAGGGGAGGGGGCAGAAATTTCATTTATAGCTGGGAGGAATGTCAAAGAATTTGTGGCCCTCTTTAGTCCACGTCACCATCTCTGGCTCTAAGAACAAGTGGGAATAAAGAATAATAGGTATCCACCTATTCAGGCATGTGCCAGATACTGTGATACACATTTAAAAACACATTGTTTCCTTTTAAAATACTTGAAACCCTATGAGAAAACCCCCCAAAACTCTAAAAAGTATTATCTCCATTTTACATATTAGGAAACTAAGGCCTAGAAGTTAAGTACTTGCATACAGGTAATAGGCGGCATAGCGGGGTTGGAACCTGGGTCCGCCCCACTCCTAAGAGCCTAACCATCAAGTTATGTATGGTCCCAATCCCCGAGTTGTCAAATAATATTCCTGGAAATCAGAACATGATGTTTTTCTGCTGAAAACAGAATGGCGGACTTTTTGTAGAAAAATAGAAAATTCACTTGTATATATGAAATATTTTCCATTAATAATACTTTCTTCATTCATTTTGGGTTGGCATTAAGAATTGTTTTATGTGACTAAATAGCAAGAAAATGGACAATCTTGGAAACTGCTGATCTTAGTTTTCTTGGTTACATAATCAAGATGGTTGAAATTCATGCAAAAGGCATTTTCTGCTAATGAAATTGTTTTGGTTTCTGTGATTGAATCATCATTCCCTGGCATTCTGCAAATGGCACCATGACTTTATCCTGCTCTATCAATATCATTCAAAAAACACAGCAATTATTAAAATCTTTTTGGCTGGAACCCCGGGGTCATTTCCCCAATGACTCATTGCAGAAATTACTACAAATTACCTATTTTTCCATCTACTTTTTTCTCTCTCCACTGAATTTACAGACCACTTTTACCTCTCTGCTGGACTACTTAAAAGTCTCCCTACTGGTCATATTACTTCCATTTTTTGCTTGTTCTCTATACTGCCCCCCTTCCAACCCCACTCCAATTCCATTCTCCAAATAGAAGCCGAGCCACCTTTAAAACTTATTTATCAAAGCATACTTACATGCTTAAACTCCTTTGTTTTCTATTGCACTTAGGATAAAATACAAAATCCTGAACATGGCCTTCACGAGCAGTTCCCTGACCTCTCCAACCCTGGAGCATGCTTTTCTACCCACTCAGTTCCTACCTTACTAGTTCAAGGGACTTCCATCTGATCCTGGGGCCTACTGAGCTCCTTTCCTCCTTAGTTAAGGCCTTTGCCTATAATGTGTTCACCTAGCTACCCAGTCCTAGAAGCCTGTCCTCAGTCTCTCTGCCTGGCTATATCCCTAGGTTCTACTTCCTCCTTTAAGTTTTTTTTTTTGTAATGGATTTATGATTTCTTTTTATTTATTTAATTAATTTATTTTTGGCTGCGTTGGGTCTTCCTTGCTGCGCACAGGCTTTCTCTAGTTGCAGCAAGCGGGGGCTACTCTTTGTTGCGGTGCGCGGGCTTCTCATTGCGGTGGCCTCTCTTGTTGTGGCGCACGGGCTTAGTTGCTCCGTGGTATGTGGAATCTTCCCGGACCAGGGCTCGAACCCGTGTCCCCTGCACTGGCAGGCGGATTCTTAACCACTGTGACACCAGGGAAGTCCCTCCTCTAAGTTTTTACCAATATTACTCCTTCAGTGAGTTTTCTCCCTTTCCCCTCATCTAAATTAGGTTCCCCTTGTTCTTTCTCAAAGGCACCCTATTTTCTTTCAGGGCACCAAAAATTTATTACAATAAGGAAAAATATAGTTTTCTCCCCACTACCAGATGTCAGCTCCACGAACAGATCTGTTTTGTATACCGTATAGGTGCAGTGCCCAGAACATATTAGGTGTCCAATAAAGGTTTGCTGGATGAATAAGTGATTAACCTTATTTCTTAATTCTAATACTTGATTCTGTCCTACCCTGGAAAGTATAAACCTGAGAGTATAATATCTTGGAACCTTAGCAGCAGGCACCAATGAAAGTTGTGAAATCTTAGTCAAAAAAGGCAACAAATGTTTTATTTCTTCAATGCAAATTACTGTATTCACCACAAGCTAAAGAAGAGAACATATATATATATATATATATATATATATATATATTTATATATATTTTTGAATTTACGGAAGACTAAAGACATGGAAAAAATCCAGCACCCCAACAAGTACGGCCAGGAAGGAAATCAGGTCTGTAATAGGACAATTTAATGAACTACAAACAAGAAAGGGTGGCAAAGGAAGAAAAAAATGTGCATTGAATTTAAGACACTGTAAAACTCAGAAGACATATTTACTATTCAAGTATAAACTCAGTAAGGACTTGGCATAAATTGAAAGGCAGCTGCTGAGGTACACCATTATAAAATAAGTTCTATGAATTTACAATTCTACCTTCCAATTTTCTGGGAGAAAAAACCAAACTCTTGAAGGTCTTCACCAGAGACCCTGAGAGGGAATAACACTTTGGATGAAGACATAGTCAACAATCCATGATTGAATTTCCTATTCAAAAACATGTATTTATTTTAAACAATAGGAATACGTGCTCTCAGACTGACCTCTAAGAGTTTTTGAGACTACTGGTTCAAGAGTTGCAAAGTATATTACCTCCCAAAACAATACTGATTAAAAAAAATTTTTTTAAACAAAAAACAGAGAGACCTCATTTGATGGTAGCTTAAAAATACCCTAAATACCAAATTTTCTCCAGTCTAACATTGCGATTAATTTAAGAATTCCTCCTGCGTTGTTAAAACATTTTTTCCTCACAAAATGTGGGTACTGAAATTGGATAAAAACACCATGAATGTGAAAATACCACCAATTTTCTGCAGTTAAAAAAAACTAGAATGTTCTTTGGAATCACTGAAATATCAAAAATTTGGGTTTTTTCCTACAGTCTGTGCACCTTCTTTCAGGCCCTCCATGTTGCTTGTAGTATTGACCTGTGTGATTCTAGTTTCATAGATTCAAGTCTTGCAATATCCATGCTTAACACACCGGTGGCTCTCTGACCAATGGGAAGTTATGCTTAACCCAGAAACGCTGTCATTTACTTCTCCATAATGACTTCTGCCCAAAATAAAAACTTTAGAATATGAGACAAAACATCCTGTGTTAAACAATCAAATGAACCCAACCTGGAGAAATCCGGTGTGGTTTCAACACTCAGGAGGGCATTGTCTCCTATTGTTTCTCATGGAAGTACTGCAGGCCTAGCTGTTAGCATTCAGCTCTCCTTGGTCTTAAAAGGAATTTCTCAGGGCTGGCAAGTTGGGTTAGATTCTAGGAGAATTTTGTCTTTGACAAACTATCGTTTTTTAGCATAAAATCTGGCCATGGCTATAAGTTTCAATGTGCGTACAACTGATTTGAGAAATTTTTTTTCTTTGTTTTTCTTTTCAACATTGGCTGGAATTGAGTAGAAGTAAGTCCATGATGCCTCTTCACGTGTGTCATGAAATATGAGAAATCTGTCTGACTCTAGACACTATTTCTTTACGACACAATGGGCAGGTCTCCAGTTGCAAGGCACAATCCATGCACAGGTCACTGAGGAGAAAGACATAAATGCCAGTTAGGTCAGTGCTTCAAAAGGTCAGACTGACAATCTGCTGACTCCACCTAAAATGTTAACAAGCATGTTAACTGAAAGGGTAATAATCGCACATGGCTAAAACAAAAAGTAAATATATAAACAGCAAGTCTCTCTTCCATTTCTGATCCTCAATCTTCCTCTTCTGAGGAATAAGTTAAAAGTTCATGTGCATTCTTCCAGAAAGTCTATATGTACATAGCCTATACATACAGATGTGTATATGTAGGTAGAGATACAATGCTATTTTTTCCCAGACAGCTAGCCATCTATCCCAATATCATTTGCTGAATAGTCCTTCTCTCACCACAGATTTGACATGATGCCTTTATCATACGTTAAATTTTTCTTTGTAGTCAGTTCTATTTCTGGGCTTCTGTTCCATTGTTGTGTCATTCTTTTCATATACTGGGGCAAAACTATTAACCTTTCTTTAAGTATAGTTGATTTACATTATTGTATTAGTTTCAGGCGTACAACATAGTGATTAAAATTTTTTATAAATTATACTCCAATTAAAGCTAGGGACTTCCCTGGTGGTCCAGCGGTTAAGAATCTGCCTTCCAGTGCAAGGGACGCAGGTTTGATCCCTGGTCGGGGAACTAAGATCCCACATGCCACGGGGCAACTAAGCCCTAGCGCCGCAACTACTGATCCTGCTCCCCACAACTAGAAAGCCCCTGTACACTGCAACCACAGAGCCCTCACACTCTGGAGCCCGCACGCCACAACTAGAGAGAAGCCTGTGCACCAAAATGAAAGATCCTGCGTGCCTCAATTAAGACCAGACGCAGCCAAAAATAAATAAATAAATACATAAAAAAAAAGATATTGGCTATCGTCCCTGTGCTGGACAATATATCCTCATAGCTTATTTATTTTATACATAGTAGTTTGGACCTCTTAATCCCCTGCCCCTATCTAGCTCCCGCCCTCTTCCCACTGGTAACTGCTAGTTTGTTCTCTATATCTGTAAGTCTGTTTCTGTTTTGTTATATTCACTCGTTTGTTTTATTTTAGATTCCACATATAAGTGATAATATACAGTATTTGTCTTTCTTTGTCTGACTTATTTCACTAAGCCTAATACCTTCCTGGTCCATCCATGTTGTTGCAAATTTAACATTTATTTTAATATATTTTAAGATGTGGTAGGTAGGGTTGGTCCTCTCCATAACTCTTCTTTTTCAGAATTTTCTTGTCTTAGTATCATAAACTTTTAAGTTAGCATTTCTATTTCCAGAAAAAAAAAAAACAACCCCGAAAACCCATGTTGTCCTTTTTTTTTTTTTTTCGGTACGCGGGCCTCTCACTGTTGTGGCCTCTCCCATTGCGGAGCATAGGCTCCGGACGTGCAGGCTCAGCGGCCATGGCTCACAGGCCCAGCCGCTCCGCGGCATGTGGGATCTTCCCAGATCGAGGCACGAACCCGTGTCCCCTGCATTGGCAGGCGGACTCTCAACCAATGCGCCACCAGGGGAAGCCCCATGTTGTCCTTTTTATATGGACCAAATGAAACTTAGAGTTTAGGGAAAACTGTCACGTTTACGACACTAAGAGGTCTTCCTATCCAAGACCAGATCCAGTTATTCAAGTCTTCTTTACATTCCTTGGTAGTTTAAAAGTTTTCTTCAGATAGGCACCATATATTTCTTGGAATGTATTCTTAAGCTTTTTTTTTGTCTATTGTAAAAGGGACCTTCAAATATTTGTTCTAATTAGTTGTTATTTATATATAGAAAGCTATTGTTTTAAGTTATTTTTTGTAACCAGCTAGCTTATTCAATTGTCACAATGATTCTAATAGGCTTTTAGTCAATTCTCCTGATATCTACCTATGTAATCTATTATCTCCAAATGATGATTTTGCTCCTTTTTCCAGTTTTAATCCCTTTTCTCTTTCTTGTCTGTTTTAGCTTATACAGTGCAAGTCACAGTGGTGATAGCAGGCATCCTTGTCTTGTCTCCAGCATCTCTTGCAATGCTTCCAGTGTGACACCATTAAAAAGATGCTAGTGTTTGGCTGAGATATATACATCTTTTATATTGCTAAGGAAGTATCCATCCATTCTTATTTTATACGATTTTATTCCCTACATCCATTTCTGTTTTGCAGTATTCCATCCATTTGGGATGGATACTGAATTTTAACAAATACCTTTTCAGCATTTTTGGAGCAAGTGTTAATTCTTTGCTCCACTGTCCCTTGGCCTATTCGGGAAATTATATGAATTGATTTCCTATATTGTACTAACCTTGCATTCCTGAAATAAGCCCCCTTGGTTGTGTTGCTGGGTCCTATTTGGTAATAATTTATTTAGGATTTTTAGGTTTATATTCATAAGTTTTCTTTCCTTTTTTTTTAAGATTTTTTTTTATGTGGACCATTTTTAAAGTCTTTATTGGATCTGTTACAATATTGCTTCTGTCTTACGTTTTGGTTTTTTGGCCGTGAGGCATGTGGGATCTTAGCTTCCGGACCAGGGATCGAACCCGCACCCCCTACATTGGAAGGCAAAGTCTTAACCACTGGACCATGAGGGAAGTCCCACATAAGTTTTCTTTTTTTGTGTGTTTTGTCAGCTTTTCATATGATTACGATGCAGGCTTTGTAAAAAGAATATTGTAGTTTTCCTATTATCTCTGTGGTCTGGAGAAGTTTAAATAGAATCTATCTATTCCCTGAAAGTTTGAAAGAATTCACCTGTGAAACCATCTGGGCTTAGTGCTTTTAGTGGCAGAGGCAAAGGTAGCTTTGATAATCATCTCAATTTCTTCTACGGTAACAGGAATGCTTAGATTTTCAGTCTCTTCTAGGGGTTGGCTCATGTCATTCCATTTAGCCAGATTTCTCTTCTTAACCTCTACCCTTCTAAAATTGTTGTTGTTGCTGAAAGTGGAGCTAAATTTTCTTATAATTCTTTTATTTCCTCTTCCAACTCTGTTTTGGATATATCTAGTAAGGAGACTGGTCATACTTAAGATACCTGGTTCTAAGTTTTTAGATTTCAGCCCTCTTTCATGAGCCCTTATTGTGCACAAAACCACCAAGAAGGGCCAGAAAGCTCAGAGATGAATAAGCCCAGATCCTCAGGCACTCTGGGCTAGAGAGTTGATACAGAGGAATAATCACAGCTGGAGTCACGGTGCCTTTCTTTCAGAAGAGAGACTGGTATAGCTAGTGGTGAAATGAGATAAACTCACTGCATGTATGTCCCTTACCAGACAATTAGATAACAACCCATTTAATAAGATGGCAAATGTACAGAGGCAGAGTCAGGGGCTCAGGCTGAGTCAGACCTGGGGGAGACAAACTGGGGTCCATCACTCCAGGCTCTGGCCCCGTAGGCGACCTGCTAGCTAAAGCTATGTCAAGAGTAAGAGCAAGGCAGGGTATGGGATGTGATGAATTACAGGGAGCTGGCCTGGAACATCAGCATAGGTATTGCTCATATACAATCAGCACACAAGCCCGGGCCAGGCCAAGGCCAGCACACTGCCCAACTCCTCTTCCCCTTTCTAACCTTAGTTGGGATGGCCTTTTTAGGGACTGTCTTACTTGCTGCTCTTGCTGATGTCTTAGACACTCTGTTCTATAGGATCCAGGCTGCCCTTGTCTCATACAACTGAAATTTGGTTAGATGGCAGGGAGGTGCTGCCATCTCAATGCTTAGGAGGGTGAATAATAAGTAAATGAGAAGGCTCTAAAACTAAAAGGGATTTCCCAAGAGGCTCATAATTAGCATTAAACCTTTTACATTTTGTGAATAAAAACTGTTTAAACTATAGTGTTGAGTAAATGAAGTAAAACAAAAACAGGCCTTCCATATCAAGCAGCTTCTTCTATTTCAGGTACTTTCTGGAAGACAGCCATGTACTACTTGGCAAACTCTAATTCCTCATTCAGCCCACTTTGGATATTATAAACCTTGATGAACAGCTATGGAACTGGTAACACTGTAAAAAGCAATTCAGGAACAGGATGAAACTTTGTCTAATATAATGTACAAAAGAGGAAATGACCAAACAAACCCTCTTACCTGTGTCCACATGGCTTCAATTGTGTGTCTGCTACCTCATCGCAACACAGGGAGCAGCAGTTTTCCCGGATACTAACTTGCTTCAACAGAGCAAGACGCCTGTGCCTGAGTAGAAAACACAGTTTGAAACTCATTTTGTCAACAAATAAATGGGGCCTGTTAGCAGTGATGCATACGAAGTGCCTTGAAAATGCTCTGCACATGTGAGTCTACCATGTATTCCCTAAGCTTTGTTCAGTAAGGTTTTCACACAAGACATCTCATTTCAATCTTTCAATGATTTTCTAAAATAGAGAATGAAGGAGGCATGGTCATTCCCATTTTACAAAGAAAGGGGCAGGAAATGATTTGCATAAGGTCACAGACAAGGAAATGATTTGTATGGGTCAGACACAGTAAACAGATTCAGGAATCAAATTTAAGTCTTTTGGTTCTAAGTCCAGTGCTTTTTTTATTTTACCAGCAAATTAAAAAAAATTTTTTTGTTTACCTATCTATCTATCATCTATCTATCTATCTTGTCTATCTCGGCTGTGCCGGGTCTTAGTTTCGGCACTCGGAATTCTTGGTTACACCATGCATGCAGGATCTAGTTCCCTGACCAGGGATCGAACCCTGCATTGGGAGTGCGGAATCTTACCCACTGGACCACCAGGGAAGTCCCTACCAGCAAATTTTAACATTTTAAGTCACACACTCTAAGAGTTTGAGGAAACGCATAGAGCATTTCCCAAGAAAAATGCACACACACAATTTTCAACGTGTTTATGACAGCTCATCATAGCCACCCTGGAAGTCCAGACACCTTGGGTTAGAAGCCTCGCATTATACTTTCACTCAGCTTGGAATGGAAAAGCAGACATGCAGAACTGCTCTGCTGAAGGTACAGCCTGATGGATGGCCAAGAGAAACAGGAAACATTCGTTCAATTCACATAAGGCCTTATTATGTGCCAGGCACTGTTCCAAGCTTTGGAGATTCAGCAGTGAAGAGAGGACTAAAAAAATATCCCTGCCTTCAGAGAGTTTACACTCCAGTGGGGGGAAAACAGACAATAAATCAGATTAAAAAGTAAGATAGGCAGATTTTTAAATGCTAATGAGTAGTGTGAAGAAAAATAAAGCAGGGAGAAGAATAAGGAGTGTGTATGTGAGAGGCAGGGAGTTATAATTTTAAATACGGCAACTAGGGAAAATCTCACTAAGATGACATTTAAGTGAAGACATGAAGGGAGTGAGAGAGTGAGCTTGCGGGCATCTTGGAGAGAAATTGTGATTTATGATAAAAAATATATTTTGTTTACATCTGCATTCCTGGCACAGATTCCTAAAACCCTCGATGATTCATAAGTTAAGAGAGCTAGAAAGGTCTTTTGTTCTGTTAATGAGGCGGCTTTTAAAAAGCCCGCTAGGTACCTAAGGATGGGACTGGGAACCAACCAGGTGATTAGAAGGTTGGAACTTTTCAGTTCCCTCCTCTCTCCTCTGCCCCACCTCCTGGGATGGGAAGTGGGCTGGAGACTGAGTTCCATCATCAAAGGCCAATGATTTAATGAACCAGCCCTGTGTAATGAAGCCTCCCTACCAACCGAAAAGGACAAGGTTCAAAGAGTTTCAGGGCTGGTGAACAAGTGAGAGGCAGGGAGATTGGCATGCACAGATAGCCTGTTCCTGAGTTATATACTATTCTAATAAACCGGTAACCTAGTAAGAAGTAAACTGCTTTCCTGAGTTCTGTGGTGGCAGCTCTAGCAAATTAATCAAACCCAAGGAGGAGGTCATGGGAGCCTCCAATTTACAGCCACTTGGTCATAACCTGGACTTGTGACTGGCAGCTAAAGTGGGAGAAAAGGGCAGTCTTTGCAGGACTGAGTCCTTCACCAGTGGGATCTGATGCTATCTCCAGTTAGACAGTGTCAGAATTGAGTTAACTGCTCAGTGGTCCTGGAAAACACACATCAGAACATTCTAGTAGCAAGAAGCATTGCGACAGCAGAACATTCTAGTGCAAAGGCCCTGGGGCTACAATAGTAGACCTGGTATGTTTCAGGAGCAGCAAGGAGGCCAGGATGGCTGAAAGAGCAGGAGCATATGGGAGAGGGTCGGAGGTCAGAGAAGTAATGGAGGAGAGGAGGGGACAAATCGTATAGAGGATTTAAGCTTTTACCTTAAGTGAGAGGAAGCCACTAGAGTCTTTTCAGCACAGAAGTGCATGATCTGATTTATGTTGTAACAAAAACATTCTGGAGGCTGTGCTGAATAGACCGAAGGGAGTTAAGGCAGGAACAGGGAGACTACAGTTTAAGGGCAGGGCAAGAACAATCCAGGTGGAAAATGATGGAGGCTTCAACCATGGTGGTAGCAGGGAGAGGGATAAGAAGTAGTTGGATTTGGGATATATTCTGAAGGCACAGCCCACAGGATTTGCTGAGGGATCTGTCGTGGAAATGGCAGAAAATCATTCCCTGCCTTGTCAAGGATACTCTAGGATTACGGCCCGGGAAACTGGAATGACAATGGAGCTATTAACAGAGATGAGGGAAAACTGTAAGAGAAGCAGGTGGTCATGAGTGGATGACTTCTGTAGCTGAGAGGTGGGTACATGGTGCTTTATTGTACTATTCTTTTTTTTCTTTTGTGTGTATCTGAAGTTTTCCATAATAAAAAGTTTAAGAAGAAAAAAAAAGAATGAATAGAAGAAGAGATAGAGACAGAGAGGATTTACAATATAGAACAATTTACAAAATGCCAGATAGAAACAGGACCATGATCTCCTACCCTGAAGTCAGAAAAGAATACTATTTCTATGAGTAAAAAAGGACCCTTTCGCATTAAGGAGGCCACTCAGTCTCCAACAACTCCTGTCTTGGTGTCACTGTCACAAAAGCAAAGTCTAGTGTATTATAGGACTGCCCGAGCTTGTAACTGCTGTTCTTATTCAAGGCAGGCTGCACTTTGGGCGCGAAAGTGATGTGGTACCAAGAGAAGCTGCCCATAAAAGACGACTTTCCGACAGTTGGCGCCTACTGCCATCTGACTTTTGGAAAGTTTAATTCTGCAGGGGTGGTTAACTAAATGCTGAAGCACTTTTAACCAAGGCCAGCCTCCAGGGGAACTCTTAGATGGATGGATTGTACCTTTCAGGGCGTGTGTGAGAAGGCAGACTTGTTTATGGGCCGCATCCAAGAAGACAGGCTACATAAAAAAAATGATGGGGCATGACAGATGAGAAAGGTGTTACTTCACACTTCCACTAAGAGGAATCTGAAGTTCAGAATCCCTGTCAGGCACCAAGACAAGGTGAAAGGAAGTTCTAAGAATGAACTTCAGATCTCTGAGCCGGGATACAAGTGGCCCTTCTGTTCCTGAGATATTATGGAGGCTCTGCCACTGCAGGGCTGTCATCACTGTGTGACATTTTCTAGTTCATCTGGAAACTGCTGACTGAGCCACTCTCAAGCCTTGGGACACTGAGTCCAAGGTGAAGTACACTGCAGAAGGGCTCGTTACAAACCTGCGTTTTGAGCCAGAACAGGAGCTAGGATTACAACATTATGTTACAGATACCTTTAAGACCATAAAGGCCCAACACTGGCTATGCCATGGCCAGTGTGGTCTCTTTGACTGCAGATTCCTTACCTAGGCAAAATGATTTTCTCTTCAGCTGTTAGGAAGGCGTAGTCATTAAAAGTGCTAAATTTCACAGATGGTGGATATTTGAATGGTTTTGCTCCAAAATTGAACTCACATTGTTGATATGACATGAAACTAGCTGCAGCAAAAAATCCAGATCTACAAATAAAAATAAACAGAGGTCAAGAGAATTCATAAAAACAAAGTAAAGCTCTTACACAAAGTGGTGTTCAGAAAATGGGAATAAGTCATACCCGAGCAGAAAGAAGGGTGACATTCTGTTTATTAACCTAGACAGGACTGTGAACCAGAGAACATCCTGCTCTTACTTTCCTATATCAAACTCTGGGAGGGTTTTAGGTAAGATCAAATGGGTCTCCAATTACTTGAAATACAGTGATTTCTCATCACAACTGACTACATAAACGGACAAAGTTTTTTTTGTTTTGTTTTTTTTCTGGAGAAAAGTACATTCCATGCATCTGCTCAAATTTTTGACTGAGAGAAGGTACTTACACAGTAGATGAAAAGACTTGCTTCTCAGGAGGCAGCTGGTTGCCATTTAAAAAGAAAATCATTTGCTTTTCATTCAAATCTAACAGAAATCCTACTGTGTCTCCTAGAGGATAAAGTGAAACACTGTTAGGATATGGAGATTCTGCTGTCTCAGGGTTTTAATGTCACTGTATTAAGTCTGTTTTTATAGCCCTGTACTCAACATATTCATCATTTTTGCTTCTTCTGCAACTGATCTGACCCATTTACATCAATATTTGGATGTACCATTAAGAGGAAAATGCTGCCAATTAATCTATGAAAAGTCATCAATTGTAAGATGCATCCCAATTTCAAAGATGTGAAAATGTGGGGAAAATATGCATTTGGGGATCAGTAAAATATGGTAAGATCAAAATCATGAACTTTTTTGCCTCTCTGGTGAGAGTTAAAACTCTCTGAGAGGGAATTCCCCAGCAGTCCAATGGTTAGGACTCTGTGCTTTCACTGCCGAGGGCAAGGGTTCAATCCCTGGTCTGGGAACTAAGATCCTGCAAGCTGTGAGGCACAGCCAAAAAAACAAAACAAAACTAAACTGTCTGACATAACAACTGCCCCCAAACATGTTTTTTTTTTAAAGCATTCATATTCACTCATAAAGTTTTTGCTTTTTTTTTTTTTTTTGCGGTACATGGGCCTCTCACTGTTGTGGCCTCTCCCGCCGCGGAGCACAGGCTCCGGACGCACAGTCCCAGCGGCCATGGCTCATGGGTCCAGCCGCTCCGCGGCATGTAGGATCCTCCCGGACCACGGCACGAACCCATGTGCCCTGCATCAGCAGGCGGACTCTCAACCACTGCGCCACCAGGGAAGCCCAAGTTTTTGCTTTTTAAAATGTCAAAGGGACTTCCCTGGTGGCACAGTGGTTAAGAATCTGTCTGCCAACACAGGGGATATGGGTTCGATCCCTGGTTTGGGAACAGCCCACGTGCCACAACTACTGAAGCCTGTACGCCTAGAGCCTTTGCTCTGCAACAGGGAAGCCATCGCAATGAGAAGTGCACGCACCACAATGAAGAGTAGCTCCCGCTCACTGCAACTAGAGAAAGCCCGAACGCAACAAAAAAGACCCAATGCAGCCAAAAATAAATAAATAAAAAATAAATTTATAAAAATAAATAAATAGTCAAAGATAAATACATGAAATTATAAAGTAATGACAAGAAAAATTGACCCTCAGTGGTACTGGAGGAAAATCTGGCAATATATGGCAAAAGCCTTGAAATTCTGTATACCCTTTGCCAGAGAAGATTCATTTCTAAGGATTTATCCTGAGAAAATCCAGAATGGTTTATAATTTTTTTATAATAATAATTTTAAAAGGCAAAAATGTAACTTCCAACCTTGAGGCATTGATTAATATAGTACTATTATATAATGGAATATTGAAAAGCCATTAAAAACAATGTTATTTAATAACCTGGAAAGCTGTTCAAGGCATAGTAAGTGTAACAACAAAAAATATACACCATACACAAAAATAAACTCAAAATGGATTAAAGACCTAAATGTAATGCCGGATACTATAAAACTCTTAGGGGAAAACATGGGCAGAACACTTTTTCACATAAATCGCAGCAAGATCTTTTTTGATCCACCTCCTAGAGTAATGAAAATAAAAACAAACAAATGGGACCTAATTAAACTTAAAAGCTCTTGCACAGCAAAGGAAACCATAAACAAAATGAAAAGACAACCCTCAGAATGGGAGAAAATATTTGCAAACAAAGCAATCAACAAGGGATTAATCTCCGAAATATACAAACAGCTCGTGCAGCTCAATATCAAAAAAACAAAACAACCCAATTAAAAAATGGGTGGAAGATCTAAATCGACATTTCTCCAAAGAAGACATACACATGGCTAAAAAGCACATGAAAAGATGCTTTGGGCTTCCCTGGTGGCGCAGTGGTTGAGAGTCCGCCTGCCGATGCAGGGGACACGGGTTTCTGTCCCGGTCCAGGATGATCCCACATACTGCGGAGCGGCTGGGCCCGTTGGCCATGGCTGCTGAGCCTGTGCATCCGGAGCCTGTGCTCCGCAACGGGAGAGGCCAAAACAGTGAGAGGCCCGCGTACCGCAAAAAAAAAAAAAAAAAAAAAAGCTCAACATCACTAATTATTAGAGAAATGCAAATCAAAACTACAATGAAGTAAGAACTCACACCAGTTAGAACGGCCATCATCAAAAAATATACAAACAATAAATGTTGGAGAGGGTGGGGAGAAAAGGGAATCTTCCTACACTTTTGGTGGGAATGTAAATTGGTACAGGCACTATGAAGAACGGTATGGAGGTTCTATAAAAAACTAAAAATAGAGCTACCATATGATCCAGCAATCCCACTCCTGGGCATATATCAGGAGAAAACCATAATTTGAGAAGATACATGCATCCCAATGTTCACTGCAGCTCTATTTACAGTAGTCAGGACATGGAAACAACCTAAATGTCCATCAACAGAGGAATGGATAAAAAGGATGTGGTGCATATATACAATGTAATATTATTCAGCCATAAAAAAGAATGAAATAATGCCATTTGCAGCAACATGGATGGACCTAGAGATTGTCATACTGAGTGATGTAAGTCAGACAGAGAAAGACAAATATCACACGATATCGCTTATATGTGGAGTCTAAAGTAAGGGTACAAATGAACTTATCTACAAAACAGAAATAGAGTTATAGATGTAGAAAACAAACTTATGGTTACCAGGGGGTAAGGGCAGGGGAGGGACAAATTGGGAGATTGGGATTGACACATACACACTACTATATATAAAATAGATAACTAATAAGGACCTACTGTATAGCACAGGGAACTCTACTCAGTACTCTCTAATGGCCTATATGGGAAAAGAATCTAAAAAAGAGTGGATATATGTATATGTATAACTGATTTGCTTTGCTGTACATCTGAAACTAACACAACATTGTAAATCAACTATACTCCAATAAAAATTTTAAAAAAATGTTAAAGGTAAATTAATAAAAAAAATACATATCTATATATACACACCAGATTGTGTTTTAAAGAAATCTCTGGATGGAGGAATTACATGAGATTTTGGTTTCATTTGCTTTTTACCCCTATTTTCCAAATTTTATAATAAACTTAAGAAATCTTTTAAAAAATCATTTAAAAAACAAACAAGACAGTCTTTGCAGACAGTACCTCTATCTTAATGCTTTGTTAAATGAAGAAGTGTTGGGACTTCCCTGGTGGCGCAGTGGTTAAGAATCCGCCTGCCAATGCAGGGGACATGGGTTCGATCTCTGGTCAGGGAAGATCCCACATGCTGCAGAGCAACTAAACCAGTGTGCCACAAACTACTGAGTCTGCGGTCTAGAGCCCGCAAGCCACAACTACTGAGCCCACGTGCCACAACTACTGAAGCCCATGTGCTTAGAGCCCGTGCTCCGCAACAAGAGGAGCCACCACAATGAGAAGGCTGCGCGCACTGCAATGAAGAGTAGCCCCCGCTCACCGCAACTAGAGAAAGCCTGTGCGCAGCAACGAAGACCCAACACAGACAAAAATAAATAAATTTATAACGATAACAAAAAAATATCAGAAAAGTATTTTTTAAAAAAATGAAGAAGTGTTATGTTCCTTTAACCTGCAAACCCTTAAAATGAGGGCTTATGTGGGCTTTGCAGGTTTTTTCCTTTCCACACTATTAGTTAATTGAGAAGCTGTCCCCTCACAGCAAGGGTCAAATTCCTGCTCTCTTAGCATGCCTGAAAATTCAGTTTACATCTATAATGCTGATTGTGGCAGGAAACAGAGAGAGGGCAGCTTGGAGAAGAAGCTGGGCTATATCCCCCATCTAGCTCCAATGCTGGGAATAAAATTTTTCCGGAGGTTCCATCCCCTACCATATGACTCTATATCTTCAGAACAAGGCAGTGCACCAGGAGGCCCCTTGAGAATACTACCCTCTGGTGCAGTGGTGCTGAAGCAAGGAAGCCCTGTTTTCACTGTATTTAGTTGGGGGTAAACACTCACCTTAAATTTTTTGGTGTAAGTGTTTAACAAATCAACTGTGGCTCTAACTATGCTGTTTGAATCTTTCATTAATAAATGTTTTCATGGGTCTAGGGCATTTAATATTGCAAAGCAGTTGGGAAAAAAAACTGAATTGGGCAAAAAAGATCATGCTGTTGATAAGATATATTCTTGCTAAAATCCTAGAGCCTTGATTGAGAGTCCTGGCCCTGCAGCATCCTGAGCCTGATGTCTGGAGAAATGAGGCTGGGCAGAAGTGTTTGAGGCTAACAGTACTCAAGTCATCTTTAAAAGCTGCCCTAGAGAGCCCCGGAATGTGTCCACTGAATAGTGCCAATTCTCTGAAAATAACCTTATTTTATTGGCATTACAATTTCAGTGTCCTCAATATCTCCACGGCTGCTTTGATTTAAGACATATACCCAGAGAGGAAACTAGAATTCATATTAATCTTAAAATGATCATTTCCCCACTAAATTAAGAATTTTATAGTCTGAAATGTTTTGCTAAAGGAAGGGCTCCATCAGAGGTGAATATCAGGAGTACGGTTCACATCTATGGTAGGGGATACAAAAGCTAATATCCCTTTTCACATTTACTCTTTTTCCATTAAAAGATTTTAAAGCCTAACATAATAAATGCCTCATCATAACCAGATGTCTTAACCTAATTAATAAATTCATGATGAAGAGGAATGAATACCTTCTTTCCAGCAGGGGTGTTGGTGAGGCTTACTTCTGGCGTTGTACCAAATCAGCTGCCTGCAGCCATCGTATGCACAGGAGTATTCGTCGTCCCCAATGCCGTAGCCTTCCTGGAGGGAGAGAGGGCCCAGAAGATTAGCAAGGTTCTGCCTGCTGTGTTCCATTAACCTGGTGGCTAGAATTCTAAGCTTTTTGGATGAAGGGAGAGAGGCTACAGTTCTTGGAAGATACCAAAATTCTGACATAGAGTCAGAATAGAGTGTGACTTCACCAACAAATTTTTCCCAAGTTTCACATCTGTTAGTTCATTTAATTCTCATGAACCACCTTAAGGCTGGTGGTATTATATTCCATCTTAAGAGGAAATAAGGCTCAGAGAAGTCAACCAGCTTGCCCAAGGACATGTTACTAAAAAAGTCAAGTTTGGACCCTGGAATTTTCTGATTCCAAGGCTGGTGTGGGCAAACACCTTTCTTTCATGTAGTACACTTCAAAACACCCACATGCTCAGAGATTTCAAAACTGGAGACAACAGAAGGTTATAGTGGGTAATCAGCTAACAGGTATTCTGAGATATCTGAACATCACACAGGTCCTTGGCAGCTTCTTTTATTAGTTCCTGCCTTTTAATTATTTCACAATTATTTTATTGTTAACATAAAAGGGGAGGTGGGATCTTAAGAAATTATTTTGAGCACTTATAAGAAGAAAATAGAAAATACAGAGGAAACATGCAGATCTGACAACTGCTATCTTTAAGGCTCAATGGTGAAAGATTATAGTGGAGAAAGGCATTGAAAATGTGGGCTGAATCCAAGTAAGATCTCAGATCCTGGTGATGGTCTGCTTATTCTATGCGACAATGCAGTGAGGAGATAGATTGGAAAAAGGGCTCCAAGATGCTTCTTGACTACTCGGACCACAACATACTGAATTCAGATGAGTGTTCTCCAAAGTGAGGCTTCTGAATTAGCTTCTGAATGCACTATTCAGACTACTCAAGAGTTAAATGAGCTTGCATAAGTTCTCAGCCTAAGGCCGAGAAGATATTCACCAGTCTATTAGAAAAAACACCTTGCTATTCCTTTCAAAGCCTGAACAAATAAGTAAAAACTTACTTTTTATTTGTGGAGTGTTGGGGCATAGGCAAAAGGCAAGCAATTCTTTTCTATCTTTCCTTTCTAATGTCCTAGGAAGTCCTCCACTGAACACTTGAAAGAAATTCCTAGAAGATTCCCAGCCACCAAGAATTGGTTAAGAGCAGACTTTACCATGCAATGTCTTCTATGCCTGGATGAATTTCACAGTAATGTGGCATTTGGAGACAGAGGGGAAACTCTAATCGTTTTAACCACAGATCAACTTCTACAGGCTAAGAAGTAGGTGCCTCTGCTAAGCAGAGATACACTTTAAAAAGCCCTTTGAGCTCACATACCAAAGAGCAGTCCAGATGTACTACACCCTCTTTCAACGTGAAAACATTCCCAGCGGAACTATAACTATGGTCTCCATCAGCTGAGGCAGACAAATGAGAGAACAGTGTAGCTAGCTTGGTACTTGGGGTGATTATTTTGATCTGTATGTTCTGGTCACGTATACTTTAGTAATGGCAACATTAATAAAAACAAACAACAAAAAAGCATTTATCCACAGTTTGTTGTTTACAGAATATATTGACTCCTTCCCTATGTGGTGGACACCATCCTTTCTTCTGCTGTCCAGTATCCCTACTACTTCCTGCTATGGGAAATGTAATGAAGATACAATGTCCTGCCTCCTGCTCTGGAGATGGAGGGGTAAGATGTGACCTTGGCCAACCGGACCCTCCCATCAGACACCTAGTGTCTGTGACCCCACATGGAGGAATGGTTAGGACCTTTGTGGCAGCAGTGTTGGCATCCTAGTCCCTAAAACACTGGCTGTTGTACTTCCTGTGTCTTGGCCTCTGATGCTGCCTTGGAGCCTGTCTGGTTCTCAAACCCCTCAATAGTCTGGGAGCTCCCAATAGGCTTCCAAGTCATTCTTTTTCTGTTTAAGATAGCAGAGTCATTTTCTCCATGGCAAGAGGCTTCAACAGGGAAAGAAGCACGGGCTGCCTTGACCAGGGTTTGAATTCTTCGCCAGCAGTTGGAGGCTAGGTGACTTTGGGCAAGTTTCTAAATTAATTTCTTTGAACTTCATTCTCATCTCTAAATGGGAGAATAATACCTTCCCAAACTCTCAAAAAGATTAGAGATGAGTATGTGAAAGACCTGTCACATGGCAGATGCTCATGAAAAGGCAAAAGATATTTTAGATAAGTCAAAATGCACCCTTGGAGACTTGCTCCTCCTAAACCCCCATAAATATATACAAGATAACTATTCTCTAAGTGACCTGAACAAGAACTATCCTTTAGCTTCTCAGATTAATGATCTATGTCCAAGCCCAACACTTTGACCATCTTTTCAAAACCGAAGCCCAAGCAGTAGGAGTTAAAATAAGTCTATGAACAGACTTCAAAGTTTTAGAAACTGCATGTATTCTAGGAATGACTTATTCCATAAAACCACACCCTATCTGTACAGGCAAAAGGATTCAGAATCACCAGAACAATGTCCATGTGAAGCAAAGTTGTAAGTATGGCAACATCATTAAAATCCTACATTTGGGGAAAGATACATCAGACTTCACCAACCAGTACTTGAATCAGGGAAAAATGTTTCATTTTTGTTTTTTAAAGAAAGAAATTAAGTCTATCAAGCAATCTGGAGGGTAGGAAGATAGTATGTTAAGCCTCTTAACTTGAGAAGCCGAAGTTTTTGCAACTATATGGCAGAAATTAGTTTCACCCATCAGATAAAATGATCCAGCTTTATTGGCCACTAAAAAAAAACAATCTGCAACATTCAGTCTCAAATATACTACACTCAGACCTGTAGTGTGCTGCCAAATTAGGAGAGGCACATTTTATATCGAAGCTTTCTCCCGAGAGGATTCCACATTTCTTCTAGTTCCCAAACAAATCTTTACTTCCAAATGAGACTAGCGACTTCTCTGAGACTCTCTCAATTTTCAAATGCAAAGAACACAACTATTGTAGAATAGGAAGGGGACTGAATTCTAGTCCTAGTTTCTTTTTGTCCCAGTCTTAGTCTCAGTTTTCTCATCTGTGAAATGGAAACTGTGACAGTAAAAACTGTTGTGGGAATCGGATGATAGGCTCTAAAATGAAGGTGCTCTGGAAATTAAGATTTTTTTTTTAACTCCTAAAAAATCCTCTTGAGGACATCATTTGGGGCAGGCTGTCAGTGTAACTGATACTGTCTTCTTTAAATTAGTGCCCAAGTTGGGCACTAAAAGACTAACTGGCATCGTTCTCCAGACCCACTTACTTCTGACTACATGGTGTCACAAAAAAGCCCCATTCTTCCAGGTTTTAATTAAGGCCTAGAGGACTAGGAGGCGCCGCATCAGGGAAGGTTCCCAACAAAGCAATGGCAGACTGGGGTCCAGTTTTCCATCCTGGACAAAAATCCAGACCTGACCTCTCCCTGGGCCCTCTTCCTCCAATTTGTCTCTTTCCAGCAAGGAGTTTAGTAAAATGCCATGAACAATTCCAGGATGCTGTACAGCCTTGTTGAAAGGGCACTTTAGAAACTAGCTGTATGGGATGGGAGGCTATTATTTAGATTAACATAAAAAAAAAAAATCTAAGGGACTTTTCCCAGCTCAAAGGGTAAAAATCATATGTCCACAAAATATTCCTGATCAAAACTGGATTAATTCCAAACAGCTTATAATATGACTATGAGAGGAAAGCCGATTGGGTTGGGCATTAGAAGGGTATAAAGTGACAAGAAATTAACATTCGTAGGAAAGCGAAGAACCCCAACCTCTCACACCCAGGTAGAGGCAGCCCAATTCTGCTTCCTCTAGTGGACTTAATTTTCCCTTATAAATTACAGCTTTGTCTAGCAAAAGATAAATACTGAATACTGAAAACAAATGTGCCTACTAATTATAAGGTAAAAGTAAGAGGAGTCAAGACAACATTTAGTATTTTATGAAAGGAACAGAATTCCTACGAAGTTTCTAAAGCTTAAACGCAAGGTAAAAACCATCACTGGACCCAATATAAAAACTGAGCCAAACATGTGGCTGGGGCTGGAGCAGAGCCTAAAAAGAAAAAGAGGGGCTTCCCTGGTGGCACAGTGGTCAAGAATCCGCCTGCCAGTGCAGGGGACACGGGTTCAAGCCCTGGTCTGGGAAGATCCCACATGCCGTGGAGCAACTAAGCCTGCGCACCACAGCTACTGAGCCTGCGCTCTACAGCCTGCGAGCCACAACTATTGAAGCCTGTGCGCCACAACTACTGAAGCCCGTGTGCCACAACTACTGAAGCCCACACACCTAGAGCCTGTGCTCCACAGCAAGAGGAGCCACCCCAACGAAGAGTAGCGCCCCCCCGCTGCAACTAGAGAAAAGCCCACGCGCAGCAACAAAGACCCAATGCAGCCAAAAACAAAATAAATTAATTAATTAAAAAAAAAAAGAGGAAAAAGAGCACATCTAAACTCTGGGTGGAAGATTAACATGAACTTAAAACTTGAGGGGAAAAAAACAGCTGACGGGCAATTTCACCTGTGTTTTCCTATTTCTAAATCAGTTTAGAAAACCACTGTTAGGGATTTGGCACCATGTGATTCAGCCCAAGGAACGATTATTGTGCAAAACTATCTGAAAAATGAGTCTCCGCCACCCACTCGCCAAAAAAACTGCTGCTGCTCTCATCCACACAGGTCTCCAAGGTACTCACATGATTGAGAAACTTGCTGTCTCGTGTGGCCCAGCCGATCTGCATGACACCAGAAGTGACCACTGTTACTTCGTAGTACCACACCCCAGCATCCACACAAAAGGTGCAGCGCACACTTTCAAAAGAAGAGGCATCACAGCGAGCCTGGCAAAATCAAAGAGCATGGCAGTCCACCATCAATGCCTGAAGACCACCAGAGATAACCAACGGCTCAGAAGGTAGAATCTATTCTTCCTCATTAAAGCTCCTGGTGGACTACTGTCTTCTTCCCTGTGCATTCTCAGTGACAAAAAGTATAAAACCGAAGGAAGGACACTCTATTTTATAGTTTAATTTCCAGGGAGTTCCAGATTGAAAGGATTGGAAGACCTCAAAGTAAGAATTAGTGAAGGCTACTGGCTTCATTTTTAAGTACTTACAGAGCTTTGCTCTTATAGTAGAATCTTTTCCAAATGCATAAACATTGTACTTGTTAGGGAGGGAGATGAGGGAGAGAAGGATATTGAAGTGTATTAGATGGAGTACCTAAAAATAATCTGAAGCAGAAAACTACATAAAGCATTTGGCAAAAAGATGTAAGATCAAAGAACCTATTTGCAGCCATTCTTCAACGGCTCTTTAATCTTGACATGTCTAGTGCCTAACGGTACCTTCCTGTATATAAGCAGCTCTTTCATTAACCTTCACCCCCAAATCAGCAACATTTTCAACATAAAGGGAGAAGGTGAAGCTCTAGACTGAATACAATTGGTTATGCAGGGATTTAAAAAAAGGAAGGGCCGGGCTTCCCTGGTGGCGCAGTGGTTGAGAGTTCGCCTGCCAATGCAGGGGACACGGGTTCGTGCCCCGGTCCGGGAAGATCCCACGTGCCACGGAGCGGCTGGGTCCGTGGGCCGTGGCCGCTGGGCCTGTGCGTCCGGAGCCTGTACTCCGCAACGGGAGAGGCCACAACAGTAAGAGGCCCGCATACCGCAAAAAAAAACAACAAAAAAAAACAACAACAAAAAAAGGAAGGGCCTCTTTTAGAAACACTAGTCTTTGTACCTTTAACTGCATAAAATGGCAGAGATGAAAATCAGACATATTTAAACCAGTCAATAAACATTATAGCATGTACTATATGTATAGGACCATGTTAGATATGAAAGAATAAATAATATCCCAAACACGCTCTCTCCCACCACTTCTACCTCTAAACACTCTTTGCGTATGTAGAAAATTTCCATCTATTTTGCAAGGATTGCTTTTGTTCAGAACCAGGGCAGGAAAATGAGGACAAGATTTTCTCCCCAGAATGGTCCATCTATGGAAGCTTTACCTCCAAGCCATGAGGCGAGATCTTCAGGTACTCACTGACATCGTTGCTATTTAGCATGGCCTTAATGCTATTCAAGTCCACTTTCTCATAGGTCAGCTGCCTACCTTCTTTTAAAACTGCAAAAGAAAAAGTGGGCACATTTCTAAGGCAGGCTGTTGTGGAGAAAAAAGCTACTGTCATCGCTAGTTGCCATTCTAGTTAAGAAGTGGAGGTGCTCATAAATGGCAGAATTGATAGACTTATAACCTTAACTTTGCTGCTACACTGCCATATGAAGATTAATTAAGCAAATGCTAGTAAAAGCAGCACTGCTAGGTTTATATTTCTGTTCCCTATAGTCATTATTTTGCATGCAGCAAAATCCAAATGGTACTTTTTCAGAATTATTCTTTAACTGGCACTACACAGGCTGGGCACTGAGCTACTCCATAATGCTGCAGTGGGAGCAGAGGGGTCACATGTCCAACTGTGCTTTCGCACAGTGCTACCTGTGGGAGGGGGAGTGAGGATAGAGCAGTAATATAGTTTTAGTTCTTGCAGCTCTTGGAGGAGAAAAAGAAAAGTTGGGAGCAACTCTCACGGTATAGGTAAGACATGACTTGAGTTTTGAAGAGCAAAGTTGGGACAAAGAGAAGAGTAAAGAGGGAATTCCAAGTGAGGGGAACATGCCCAGGGGTAGGAATGATTGGGAACTGCTTGTAGGACAGTGAGAAGAGTTTGTGTTGGAAAGAGTTGATTAGACAGTAGCATCTGATTAATGGCCTAGATGCAGGAGGAAACAGGGGACCAGTAAAAGCTTTTGAACAGGAGAGTGCTGCAATTAGAAGCATTCCATCTAATAGTCTGAAGAGTCCCTAGACTCTTTACTTTACTGCTAGAATATAGCCAACCCACCAGTAGAGGACCTTATATGGAAAAACTCACACTCACTGTCACAAAATAAAGACCTGTGATCCTATTTAAGAAGTGGATTTGGAAATGAAAACAGGCATTTTAATACAGGACAACTCCTACTTACAGAGATTGTCTAAGCTCCACTGGGCACAGAAACCAACTTGACGTTTCAGATAATCAGGATCATCAGCCCAGGACTCTAACGTGACAAGCCGCTCACTAATACTGGATTCAGATATAGTCAATTTATTTTCACCTGTTGGGAAGACATAAACCTTAAATTAACCATGAAAGAGTAGGATGATTTGCTGGGTAGATTAATGGAGGGAAAGAGTGAGGAGAGACAATTAGAGAACCTGGAAACTATAATAATGACAAAGCCCAAGAGCTCTATTTTCTAGAAAGTAGCAATATGATCACTAAATTTTTAGCTATAAAAAGTGGGTAATCACGGTCACCAAGTTTTGATTCTTTATATATATATATATATATATATTTCTTTTTTAACATCTTTATTGGAGTATAATTGCTTTACAATGGTGTGTCAGTTTCTGCTGTATAACAAAGTGAATCAGCTATACGTATACATATATCCCCATATCCCCTCCCTCTTGCGTCTCCCTCCCACCCTCCCTATCCCACCCCTCTAGGTGGTCACAAAGCATCAAGCTGATCTCCCTGTGTTATGTGGCTGCTTCCCACTAGCTATCTGTTTTACATTTGGTAGTGTATATATGTCCATGCCACTCTCTCACTTCGTCCCAGCTTACCCTTCCCCCTCCCCGTGTCCTCAAGTCCATTCTCTACATCTGCGTCTTTATTCCTGTCCTGCCCCGAGGTTCTTCAGAACCATTAAGTTTTGATTCTTTAGGTGAGAAAACTCTTGCCTTTGTCACTGTTACATCTTACTGGCTTTGAGATGTTTACCCAGACAAATCAGAACGTATGCATGCTTCTTATCTATTTATTTGGCTGTGCCACACGGCTTGAGGGATCTTAGTTCCCCAACCGGGGACTGAACCTGGGGCCACGGCAGTGAACGCCCAGAATCCTAACCACCAGGCCACCAGGGAATTCCCCAGAATGTATGCATGTTTGATGGGGTTCAAAAGCATCAGCTCATCCAGTAACTATGAAAAATAAGATTTTTAACAAGCGATATAGATCATTAATGTAAGAAGTCACTATACCTACTTGTCTGTGCAAACTTTTCCAGTGCGATAAGTGCAAAAAGCATGACTGTGGGGTGGGACTGTAATTTCTGAAAGACAACAAAAGGTAAAAAAAAAAAAAAAAAAATCATTGCCCTGCAGAGATGGCAAGTTATCAATTTCCTCTTCTGACCCAATGTGTGCTAGATTTTTTTTTTGGAGCAGTAGGAGAAGTTTTACTCATTCAAGTCCATGATTATCCATTTGCTAATATTGTTAGTAATAAACCAAGATAGAGTCTCTTAAAACTTATATTATTTTCTTGAAGTTACCGTGTTCATTTATAGATATGGAAATTTCAAAAGTATCTTATTAAATGTACTATGTTATTTTACTTAGTATCATTTATATATTAAAGCTTTGTTAAATAAAATCATGCTGATTCTTATATTCCTTTAAGCAAGCCAAACAGAAGCCCAGAAATATAGCTAAAAATGGCTTTTTATTCAGAACCCTAAAAGGAGCCATTCATCACTACCAAGTTCCAAATTTATAAATAATGAAATTTACAACTTATGGCTTCATTTTCAACCTGTTCTCTGAAAGGAATTCTACAAATGCTGATGGTAGGTGGGATAGAGCAACAAGTGAGCTCTTTCAGTTACATTTAAGTTCATGTCACATGTGTTCACATTTGAAGGAAGGTCTAACTGCTTAACATCATATCTTCTCACAGCCATCCTTCCCCACAGCTATGCTAGGTGCCTGCAAAAGAGCTCTAGAACAACAGATGATTTCCACTCACTTTTCTGGTGCCCAACTGGGTTCTGCAGAGCTCATGTAACCATTGCCCTTCCCTGCTGCAAAGCCTGTTTAGCACCCTGCTTCTTGCCACATCCATCCTCATTCCCTCTGTCTGGTTTTTCAGGCCCTGAGCCCTCCCCACCTGGCTACTAAGTCTATGTCCTCCTGTCTCTGAACACTGTCTTCTGATCAGATAATTCTCTGTAATATGCTGGGAACATGGCCATTTCTGGCTCTGGGCTTCTGCCGGTGATGTGCCCTTAGCTAAGAAACCCATTTCTTCCTCCTGTGTGCACAAACAAATCCTAGCCCTGTGGTGTGACCCAGCTGAGGTCCCACCTTCATCAGGAAGTCTGCCTCCCATGACTCCCAGCCCCCTCCACCCGTTTCTCCCACCTCCCAACCACCTTCTCAGAACCCTTGGCACTTGGTCCGAAGGAAGCTATTTTGCCCTTGATCGTATCCTGTCATAAAATGGAGGCTAATTATCTTGTCTGAGTAGTTTTGTTCCCCTAACCAGGAAACTGCTTGAGGGCAAAGGACTGTTAGACTACTTCTGTATCCCTACAGTGCTTACTTAGCATAGTGTTAAGTGTTTTAAGTACATATCATATAGGTCCTGAAAAAAAGGGTCTTTCAGATTTTGAAATAAGGCCAACGCACAGTAGGCCTGAAAAATAACTTTAAAAAACATAGACCAGTCAAGACTGCAGTCAAGCAGTGTGAGAGATCCGATAGCACAGCCTTGGCAAACCACAAGCTGCACAGACGATATATCAAATACTCAACAATAGTTTTAAGAGCAGTAATGGTGGGGGGGATGGAGGAGCAGAGATTTATATACACTGGGAATCTGACCTCACAGTTTCCTGTTGGAATGCCGTGTAATTCTGTTTCCACTGCGGAGGTTCCTACTACCATTTGGCAGACTCTAAGGACGCACACAAAAAAAGCCAATCATAGCACCTATCTTATGACTAAATTTAAAACCAGACCAACTCAGCTGTTTTTGCTTGCAATAAATTCCTATCCTGCCCTTACTTTTTTTTAAACACAGGAAGGAATAGATAAACACTCAGGAAACACCTGCAAATAAAATTTATAGCTGATTCCATTCTCTGTGCCAGTGGCTAAGTGGGCAATTTTAGAAAAATGCACAATTCTAGATGACTAAGAATAACTAGCTTTGATGTCTCACTTACCAGACACTGTAGCAAATATTCCAGTATTCCTGGGCTAAGTAAACCTATACTTGCAGGACCTAGATGAATACAACAAACACTGGATATAATTAAATGTGTTACATTATTTTGAATTTGTAACTAATACCAATAAAATTGTAGAGCTCTTTTACAAAGTACTCTCATGTGCATTATCTTATTCAAACCTCCTGCTTAAGGCAGGGAATAGTACTATCCCCATTTCACAGTTGAGCAACTGAGCCCACTCCTGAGACACACTCCTGAAGTGACTTACTCCAGGGCACTTGGGGAGCACATGGTAGAGGTTGAACCAATACCCATGTTTTGATTTCTAATCCATTGTTTCTTCCACCATAAATGATGCAACTAGCTGGGTTATTCACCTATACTTTGATGTTAACTTTCGTAAAATGGGTAACATTCACAGACAAGTAAAAAATCTGCTTGTCTTCTCAGGAATTGCTCCAATTTAAAGTTCCTTTTCTTCCTCCCCTACCAAATATGTCTCTATTGCCTAGCTAAACTTTATAAAGTGTGTGTATATGTATATTACATATTACATACAATCTTTATCTTATGAGCTTAGCCTTTTCTCTTATTTTTAATTTTAAAGCAAATAAGGAAAACTTTTTCTTTTAAATTTCCCTCTGAAAGTCCTCAAAGCTAAATTAGTTTGCATTTACCTCTGTGGCCTTGAGTAATTTTTTTCCAGTTAGACCCTGCTGCTCAATTTTATTTTATTTTTTTAGAGACACGTCTTTGTGGTAAAGCAGGTTTGATCAAAGACCTGCAGTGCCATCTTCCCCTTGATGTTAAACAACTTAAGATCTTCCTTGATGGAGCTTCCCAGAGTTACCTGCTAGTTTCTCAGCCAAGCAGCCTAGGACTGCAGATGTGTTCCTGTGTTTGGCAGGATGACCTGAGTCCTGGCAAGCTACTTCTCCATTTAAGTTGAGAATTTCAGTCAATTTCTGGAGTGCATCCTAAAAACAAAAATGTACAAATGGATTTGATAAATGTATTACTTAGGTTTTTTTTCCTCAAGGTAATTCTTTGACACAAAAGCAATAACCATGTGTTAAATCAACTCAGAATGACCATACAAAAATGATACAAAATAGTCACAGGATACCATTATTTTTTTAATTTTTATTTTATTTATTTATTTACTTATTTATTTTTGTTTTTTGCGGTACACGGGCCTCTCACTGTGTGGCCTCTCCTGTTGCGGAGCACAGGCTCTGGACACACAGGCTCCGCGGCCAAGGCTCACAGGCCTAGCTGCTCCGCGGTATGTGGGATCCTCCCAGACCGGGGCACGAACCTGTGTCCCCTGCATCGGCAGGCGGACTCTCAACCACTGCGCCACCAGGGAAGCCCAGGATACCATTATTGATGAGAAATATTATTTGATCAACCTGAAAGTTTTCTTAAATGAATTGCTAGATTCCATTTCATTCAAAATGTACCAGTTGTATCAAATATATGCTATATACTCGAGTCGTTAAACAGACTAAGTCCACCCAAATGCCAGTATGATTGATAACAATAGGGCCTAGTGATACTAAAGTAAAGAGTTTCTTACAAAATTTTTTTTTATCAATCAAGAACAAATATCACCAGAATTTTAAAGGCAAAGACTTTAAAAGACTAGGCAAAGGTCAATTCACCAGTGACAAGGCCAAAGACTTTTCCCTCTGTCCATGTTTTCCATGTTAGGCCCAAATGTCTGAGGCTTTAAACAAATGAAAGATGCCAGAATCCAAAATTTTAAAAAAAGGATTCCATAGACCATATGGAATAAGGCAATGAAAGTTAGATACTTTCAGTCTACATAAGGGATAATCAAAGTTATGCCGATATTTAATATGTTTAAGACTCAAAAGTACTTTTGGTATAACAGTGTTTTCTCTTAATAGAAAATGTTTAAAAAACTTTTGTTATGAGGAAATTGTTTGGAGAGAGAGAAGAAAATCAGCTCAGCAACTGAACATTCTTTTCTAGTTTCAAAGATTGCCATTTCAGATATAAATGCTTCCAATTTTAACATTTTTAAAATTTTAAACTAAAGTTTTAGAGTAAGCTATTGACAGAAAGAGGATGTAGCAATTTGTTAGTAATAAAAAACAAGTTTACATAATGAAATTAACATTAAATAAAACAGACCCAAAATATATAAAAAGAAATGTATTATATCAAATGTTCTTTGTGGTCATTCATCCTGTGTTTAAGCGGAGATGTCAGTTTCATAAAAGATAAGTATTAACTTACTTTAGTGGGCAATGGACATTCATCTAGTAATAATGTTATAACAGCTGGTCCCAGTGGATCTTCCAATGGAATAACTCTAATTAAAGACTGGACAACGTCCAACCATCCTTCATCTAGGAGCAAATCAAGAAGATTATACGATGGAGCCATATTTTAAAAATGTGAATATATAACTTACAACACAAGATGACTTCACATTAAAATAGAAACACTCTTGGAAAACGGAAACATCCTATAGCTTTTAAGCAGCTAGTATTTGGCATGGACATGGTCATCAACTGCTAGTCATCACAGTAGAGACAAAGAATCCTAACTTACAGGAGTCTGGTGATTTGGGGGTATCTTTATTTGAACAACATTTAAGCTATGGTTCTGGGTTCTCAAATTATGATTAAATAGTTTCCAGCATCTTATTTATGACATAGGAGTTAACTGAGAAGATTAAGTATCTGAAACAGTTGGCTCTATTTTCAGAATGACATTTAGGAAATTGAGGGACAAAAAAATTATCCTCCCCATTCTAGAAGAGTTATAGTCGAAGATCTGTCAATGCCAAAAATAATTTTATTTTAATAATTTTAGTGAGATAAAACCATTACTGAAATATGCAGCATATACTCAGGATATAATACAGTGCTTATTAATTATTGTCCTTATACAAGAAAATTTCCATAGACTAGGGGTTTTTTTCTTCATCATATGTGTTAAGTATTTTTGAAGTCTTTTATTAAAAAAAAAAAAAGTGGCTACACTTCTTCATGATCATTAATTAGGAAGTATTTTAAAAAACTTTAAAAATACCTGTTTCTGCCATTTCGTGCAATGTAATCATTGAATAGGGAGGTTCCTGATCACTGAAAAACAAACATTCAAGACATCAAACTTGAAGAAATGAGACATGACAATTTCAAATAAAAGTTCAAACTGGAAGTGTGGGGGTAGGAAGAGAAAGAAATGTACATTAGTGAGCGTAGAGAAAGAGATGGAGGAGACAACCAGAGCTATAATCTATAAGGACAAACGCACACCACGTGTGCTCATTTCCAAGGTTACTATCTATGATGGCCCACAAATAAAATGGGCAAAAGGGCACATGAAAGGACCACCATGTAGCCTGAAGTCAAAGCATGGGACTAATACTGGAGCCCAGAGCCCACTTTCAGCTTTACCTCTAGTGGCCCAATGCCAATAGAGACAAGCCAGGGAGGACAACATCATCTTCCTCACATGTACCTCAAAGAATCACCAGGAATGGAGATGACAATCCCAAATGAGGACTTACAGAAGCAAGGGCCTATGTAACATCTTCATTTTTAAGTGTTCTTCTGGTAAATATCACTATGTGCTTAAACTTCATAAAATGGTGTTAGAAGAAAAAGAAACCAAACTTAAGCTACTTAATCTTCTAGTCACTGCTCTAAAATGGCATTTTCCCCTTAATTCAGTGGACTTTCAAACTGTGATCTCAGGAATCCAAAGAGGTGCTTTAGGGGAACCTTTTTTTTTTTTTTTTGCTGTATGTGGGCCTCTTACTGTTGTGGCCTCTCCTATTGCGGAACACAGGCTCCGGACACGCAGGCTCAGCGGCCATGGCTAACGGGCCCAGCCGCTCCGCGGCATGTGGGATCTTCCCAGACCAGACCAGGGCACGAACCCGTGTCCCCTACATTGTCAGGCGGACTCTCATCCACTGCGCCACCAGGGCCCCTAGGGGAACTTTTAATAATGAATGAAATATTTCCCATCAAACAATGATAATCTAATTATTTAAGGAGTATATTCACTGCTTATTTGTTTACATATCGTGGCTCTCTGTTTCACTGTGAAAAAAAACAAAAACAAAAATGATTGTCTTCAATCTTTTAATCCTCAGAATAACCTTGCAATATGCGAATTACTAAATTCATTTCAGGTACTCATTAGGTGCCTGTGTTTGACACATCCTGTGCCTTTTCATAATAAGGGAAAATTCTTATTTAAAAGAATTGTCTTAAATGATATAACTAACGGATACAAACGTTGCTCTGGGGCAATCTGGCAATAATGAAATTAAGTATGCATATACTCAACAATGCTAGAGAAGTTATTACACAGGTGCATATGAGGTTATTTGCTGCAATGCTATTTGTAGGATCAAAAAATTTAGAAGTAGTGACCTAAGTGACTGTCACCAGATTATATGATAACAAAATATAGTACTTTTGAGCATACAAAGGAATACTCTGTAGCAGTCAGAAGCAGTTGTAGCTTTATATACAGCAACATAGGTCTCAAATATAATGTTGAGAGAAGTTAAAACCAAACAGACTTCTCTGTTATGTAAAATTTAAAAATCATACACAAAACAATATTTATAAACTTCCTATACAGACATAAACAAACATATGCCAGGCATATTGGAAGAACATACCTTAAATTCAGTAGAATGATTACCTACTGATATTTGGAGGTGGGTGGTAAAAAGGACAATGGGATTAGGGAAGAAGGGCAAACGAATAAAAATATGACAAGATCAGTGACCAATAACGAATATGAGCACCTGAATTCTATACAGACACACTTAAAGGACATACACATCCCTACATTCAAAAAAACAAGATAAAATTCTTTGTGGAACAGAAATAGAGCAGAAACTTCTGGTGGAAGACAAAAGCTAAAGTCATAAGACTACTGGGCTCTGGGTCAAGAACTAGACAGAGGTCCAGGAGCTTTATGCCTGCAAGGCAGGTAATGGGGACCAAAACCCCACCGGTGCAAGTGATGGAGCAGACTCACCAAATAAAGTGGGAACAGGGTACTGCTCTCAGTGAAAGGAGTTGCAGAGCTCTGAATGATAATCTAAGCTGCAACCGGTATAAACCTGCAAGTCTCTGGTGACAGAAAAAGGCAGAGAAAGCCATGCAGCAGGACCTGGGCTTCTTACAGTAGGATGGGAACTCAGAACCACCACTTTTAGGTTCAGCTGTGGACTGAAGGTCCCTGAGACCCAGATGGAGACAACAAAGGTGACAGAGAGAAAGGGAGAAAAAGACAGGGAACACACACACACACACACACACACACACACACACACAGAGTGAGGAAAAAAACTTCCATCAGGAGGAGCCTGCAAATTAAAATTCCAAAGTCATGTGAATAACATTAATACCATTAGCAATCTGAGGGTAAAGTTACTACCAAAAAAAAAAAAAGCAAATAATCAAACTTCAAAATGATTTTAAAATAAGTGTATTTCAAGTGTATTTCCTATAGCAGGTCTCTCACTATGCCATTAAGAACTGTACTGTCCTCTCAAATCAAGGTCATCCTCTCCTAAGTAACAACGAGAGAGGAGAACAATAAATATAGGTCATTTTATAATTGTGATATCTGCATACACCCTTTTACATATATTCTTACTAAGCCCATCTGTCCTGTCTTTTATGTTTAGTTTTAATAGCCTTATAAACTTCGCAGGTTAAGAAATTCTTTTCTTTAGCAGTTTTAAAAAAATAAGCTATGTAACTATGTTTACAAACTGTCTGAACCCCGTTTTGCCATTATATTTTCCAACATGTCCCTTCATACTTGCTCTGCATCTGCCTAATTTTTCCATTCTCAGAAGAGTTTTAACTATAATTCAGTACAAACAGGTTTAAGGTAAAAGTTAGGCTGTTATTCAAGTGTACACTACTTGCCTCACATAAGTGGATTACGTGCTTTAGCAACAAGTTTTCTTATAATTTGTAATATTTTCCTGATGCTTGGAATTAAAGCTCCTTCTGCTTTGCCCCCACACTCTCTTAATCACCCTTTTAAAAAATACAGCAAAGTCTATTCTGTACCTGTTTTTCCAATGGGCTTAAGTAACACTGCTGTGGTTTACTTCCTTACTTGGGAAGGACAACTTTTCATTACAATTTCACAGCACGTTTTAAATGTCACTGTGAAGAAACTTTACATAACAGCTTCTAGACCCTTGCTTGAATTTAGAGGATGTAAATGGCATAGATTTATATTCAACAGATATTTCCCACAAACATATAAAGATTACATTAAATTAATTCAGGTACCAGAACTACTTCAAAGGCAGGTTTTAGTAAACTTAGGGAGGCCTTTCTGAATTGGTTATGGTGAATATTTGTAAGAACTACCTTCCCCCAGCATGCTCTATGGCAGATAGAAAAATATGCAATATAAATTTATTTCTATGAGGAAAAAAAAAATACCTCAGAATAATATGCACAGGTATACCTTGCTTTATGCTATACTTTCTCAGGAATAAACAAAACTGTGTTTTTATAAATGTGATTATCAAATATTTAGATACTTAAATATATACTAGCTGACCCTGAAGCAAAAAGAACCCAGATAGAACTTTTAAAAAAATACTGTCTTCTATTGAGCAATTGTTACATGCAAGGCACCGTACTAGATGCTTTATATATATTTTATCATGATAATCCTTGTAAGAAAGGTATTATTCTCCTTTTATAGATGAGGAATCTGAGGCTTAAAAGAAGTAATTTACTCAATGTCATGTAGCTAGTTAAGGGGCTGGCCTAGAATTTGAACCTTTGTCCACCATGCTTCTAAAACTTACTCCTAACTACTGTGCTATAGGGTTAAGTTAAAATATTTTTTTCAACTTGAACAATGCCCTTTAATTTCACTGTTATTCAATCTGGGATTTCGTACTTAGACAAAGCAGAGGGGAAAACAAAACGGGTACAGGTGTGTCCTGCAGTTTCTTTTAATTTACAAGCTTCCCAAATGGATCTAAGAGGGCCAACTGAGGGATAAAAAAGAGGGAGAAGGATGAAAACTCTCCTTGACTTAAGTCCTTCCATTGCCAACGGAAGTTGCATGCAGCTATGCTCTTGGTAAAACAACTCATCTTGAATCCCTGGTCAGTAGAGTAGATAGTCAAGCAAGATAAGAGTGAGTCTTCGTGAAACCATTACCTCTTGTAACTTCAACACAAACTCACTCCATACTGACTACGTTCCCTAATAAAGATCATAGCTTTAAATAGTGTTTTCTGCTACAGAAATGTTTACACATTTCCCGACAGATGTACATGTTAGCAAGTAAAAACATCAAACCTTATAATTTACTCTGCCATCAGAGGAGAAATAAAATATTCTCCCCTTGCCCTATGAGCAACAAGGCTTGGTGAATATATCCTAATGAACGGAAGAAGTCCAAAACTTATGGTTCCTGGCAGAAGGCTTTTCATTAGATAGGAGGTGACCGTGAGCCAGATACTTACTTATCTACAAGAGTCCGTATGACTGCCAGTGTGTCCAGCACTAGTCCGTCTACATTTTGTTTCTTTCTCCTTGGCTCGTGAGGTCCTCGGCCCCTCCTTGGTGGCCGAACAGGGTCCCGGGGTTGGCTCCTCATGTCAGCAGTGGGTACTGCACTGTCGGCCTGCTGCTGCTGGGTGTCAACGCTGTCTTCTGCTCCACTGTCGTCTCGGCAGATACAGGAATTACCCATGGTAGCAGTGGCACCTCTAGTCCCCAGGAAGCGGGCTATGTGCTCCTCAAGAGTCAACAGCAGACCCTGGCCAAGGCTTCTGCTCGCTAAGAACACAGCCCAACCAAAGATAATCATTTAGATAGTTTTCAGTTTTCCAAGTACTGTTGTCATAATCTGGATTTGAGGAACCTGCATCCTATTTGTTTTTAACAACTGAATGCTGAAGAAAGTTGCAGAGTTGATCTCCAACATTATCAATTACAAGGAATCCTGGTCATCCAGTGGCAGTTCTAAAAGAAAAAATGAAAAGGAAAATGAATAAAAGATTCTCGCCTACTCAATTACTCAAACTTTCCTACTTTGATATTATAGATATTAGGATTACAGTGAAGAATCATCTTTGGTTTTTTTATAGGTTTCTGACGCAAAGAGGTGTCTTTATATAAGAATTAACAACCAGTGGTTCCTTTCTATCATTATAGTATAAAGATGATTGCTAAACTATATCCTTGTAAACCACAGGAGTTACCATAGATTAAAAAAAAAAAACTCTATCGATACAGAAATACAAGAGAAGAATGTGTTCAACTGTTTTAAGGGCTCCTTTTGTGGATTAAAAAAAAGTCTCCTTTCTTAATTTAAGTGTATGAGAAATTTTAATATGTTTCAAATAAAAATATCTAATTACAGATGTTTGTCTATATGGGGAAGGATGGCTACATGTATATGTATGGCTGAGTCACTTTGCCGTACACCTGAAACTGTAACAATGTTGTTGATCTGCTATACTCCAATATAAAATAAAGTTTAAAAAAAGGACAGAAAAAAGTTATGATACCAACGTGATAGCACCCACTTTATAACAAGAATAATAAAAGGACAGAGTGTTCTGTTTTTTTTTTTTTTTGCGGTACACGGGCCTCTCACTGTTGTGGCCTCTCCCGTTGCGGAGCACAGGCTCCGGACACGCAGGCTTAGCAGCCAAGGCTCACGGGCCCAGCCGCTCCGTGGCACGTGGGATCTTCCCGGACCGGGGCACAAACCCGTGTCCCCTGCATCGGCAGGCGGACTCTCAACCACTGCGCCACCAGGGAAGCCCAGAGTGTTCTGTTTAAATTGCCCAAACTGCATAGATTTCCCATTTGGAGACACTCTTGAGAATTTACAGAAATCATATAAGTAGTTACAAAGTTTTTCTGTTATGTAAGCAAGACTCTGTTTTGGGGAAGGTAAATATATATCACAAGGTTACATTTTCACAATGATAAGTTTGTTGCACACAACTGCTACAAAGTTAAGAACAGGGATGCACCAATGATCTTTGTCTGAGCACCTCATATCGGGCACCAGGCTGGCACTGGGAAAATAAAGATGAACAAGATACAGTCCCCACCCTCCAGGAATTTATGGATGGCCATTCTCATCCCACACAGCATGTTTATCATAAAAAAAAAAAAAAAAGCCTAATGATAGAGCCAGCTCTTCATTAAGCTGAGGAAATCTGGTTACATGTAAAAAGAAGTAAAGATTTGGAAGCAGGAGACTAACGTGGGGCTGGTAGCAAAAAGTAAAAAATCATGCTGAGACCTGAAGACTAGGACCCATAAGGACACAAACAGACACATAAGGATTAGAGACTGGTAGTCTCTACTCAACATTTGGCTATTTATAATTACATCCTCATATCTTGAGCACTGGCTCAGAAATAGATATAAATAAAATAATTTAGTGGGATCAGAAACAAGAGAAAACTTATTTCTGTTATTTTGGACAGATTTGTAGTAAATTCTTTTAAATATTTGCCCAGTCTAATTACTGCTCATAGGGGAAAAATGGAAGGGAAAAAATATATATATAATATTTAATCTAATCTAATATGTAGAGAAGGGGAGGGACAGGGTAAGGGAGGGAGGGAAGAAGAGGAGAGAGGAGAGGCAATGGATAGACATTATCTCCCTCCAGACTACCAAGACAGCAATGGCTGAGCCAAGCAATATGACAGATGTTCCTGGTTCTCCCAACATAGTCAGGCTGTGTTCAAAATTTGGAGGTTGTACTTTAAAGGATGTGACTGAAGTATAGGTAGGAATATGATGCAGGGATTCAGCTGAAAATAACCTTTTAAAAGAGAACACAGTGGAAATTCCCTGGTGGTCTAGTGGTTAGGATTCGGCGCTTTCACTGCTGTGGCCCAGGTTCAATCCCTGGTCCGGGTTCAATCCTTGGTTGGGGGACTGAGATCCTGCAAGCCGTGTGGCACAGCCAAAAATAAATTAAAAATAAATAAATAAATGAAAGAGAACACATTCCAAAACAGCAAAGAGTGGAAGTAATACCATACCATTCCCATCACTGCAGGGGCCAGGGTATATAATTCCCTCCAGAGGGTAGATAACCAAGAGATTTCAATGCTTAAAAGGAGACAGAAATCAGAAATAACTCTTTTAAAGGGTCCTTGGTATAAATTTCTGTTGATCTTATAAATTATGCTGGTTTCTGAGAAAGACCAAAAAGCAACGTTTAAGAAGTGATGCTTTGGAACTTCCCTGGTGGTACAGTGGATAAGACTCCGTGCTCCCAATGCAAGGGGCTCGGGTTCAATCTCTGGTCAGGGAACTAGATCCCACATGCATGCTGCAACTAAGAGTTCGCATGCCACAACTAAGGAGCCTGAGAGCTGCAACTAAGACCCAGCACAACCAAATAAAATTAAAAAAAAAAAGTGGTAAAATCTCAGACAGCAAACATTAGGTTAAAAAAAAAAAGTGATGCGTTGGCCCTTCTCACAAGGAAGTTCACAGAGGAGGCACTGCTAGAACAATTTGGATGACAGGAGGTAAGAATCCAAGGTTTCTGGCAGGCCTGCCACTGGGCAGTAGCTTAGCTAATGTCACTTCCTTGAAATCTTAAATTATTAGATTAAAATTTTTTCATCCATTGATTTTTTAAAATTAATTTTTATTGGAGTATAGTTGCTTTACAACATCCATTGATTTTTTTTAACATCTTTATTGGAGTATAATTGCTTTACAATGGTGTTAGTTTCTGCTTTATAACAAAGTGAATCAGCTATACATATACATATATCCCCCATCTCCTCCCTCTTGCGTCTCCCTCCCACCCTCCCTATCCCACCTCTAGGTGGTTACAAAGCACTTAGCTGATCTCCCTGTGCTATGCGGCTGCTTCCCACTAGCTATTTTACATTTGGTGATTTTTAAAAAATAAAAAGTGAGAGGGAATTCGCTGGTGGTCCAGTGGCTAAGACTCTGTGCTTCCACTGCAGGGGGCACAGGTTCAATCTCTGGTCAGCGAACTAAGACCCCACATGCCGAAATGCGGCCCGAACAAGTAAACAAAACCAAAAAACATAAAAAGTGAATACATGTTCGTTTTATAGACCTAAATGCTGCAAAGGTCTTTTGCTCTTTTCTGAAAGGCTTTCTTCATAGCCCATTCCCTTCCTGGAGGTAACCCCTGCTAAAAGCTTCATGAATCTGTTTCCACACCTATTATTATGTACTTACGAACTGGCTTTAAAAAAATTAATTAGAACATCACCATATTTTCTATGATTTGCTTTTCCCCCCTTAACATCTTTCTATACCAGTATATATAAAACGACCTCATTCCGTTTAAGGCTGTACAGAAATCCATACTCTGGATTAACATAGTTTCTTAACCAATAGTCTATAAACGTCTGTGGCTAAGCCAGCTAATACTTTGCGGATGGCAGAATGTAGTGGTCCAAGATTTGATACAAGGGAACTCTACTTGGGAATGAACGCTCTATCTTCTGGGGAGGTGCTCTCAATGTTATCAGAGCAGGAGGGAATTCCACTGGCTTCTCTAAAGCTCCAGAACCTTTCCATGCAATCAGTATGGAAGTTGGGATGGACATGACATGCAAACAGTAGATTCAATCCAACATGACACATTAAATTGGAGAAGGCATACCTGAGGAAGGGAGACAAATCAGGTAGTAAAAATATCGGCAATGATTTGAGGATGTCAAGGTGAGATCAAGTCTCAGAAAACAAAGCCCTGAAGGGGAGAGAACAGGGGATCCTATAAAGTTACAGTTTAATGCTAACACTTGTAGAGCTATTTAGAATAATTAACAAGAAACAATGTTGGGAGTGATTGTGAGGAAAACAGTGGGTTAAAAATAAGTTTACAGACATTGAAAAACCAGTGGAAAAGTGTGAGTCATGATATATACATGATCTGTTAGGATACAACTAACTATCCACGTAAGGGGAATGAGATTCGTATCACAAGCCATATTTGAAAATTCCTAATGGATGAAATTTTTTAATTAAAAAATAAATGCATAAGAAAGAAAGAAAGGAAGGAAGGAAGGAAGTTTGTTGGATCTCAAATTCTTTTTTTTTTAAACATCTTTATTGGAGTATAATTGCTTTACAATGGTATGTTAGTTTCTGCTGTATAACAAAGTGAATCAGCTATATGTGTACATATATCCCCGTATCTCCTCCCTCTTGCGTGTCCCTCCCACCCATCCCTATCCCACCCCTCTAGGTGGTCACAAAGCACCGAGCTGATCTCCCTGTGCTATGCAGCTGCTTCCCACTAGCTATCTGTTTTACACTTGGTAGTGTATATATGTCCATGCCACTCTCTCACTTCCTCCCAGCTTACCCTTCCCCCCTCCCCGTGTCCTCATCAAATTCTTAAACTTTATTCTATCCAAATATTTTTGCTAAGGCTTATTTAAACTGAATGTAGAATAATTAAATCCATGCAGATTTCCATTTAGTATATTTCAAAGCAAATGGAAGATATCCAATAATACAGGTATTTCTAAAAATCTGACTAATTTGGAGGTGAGGAGAATTAAATGTAGTGGGAGTTTGTTTTGTTTTTGTTTTTTTTCTATTTCCAAATTGAACTCAAGTATAGTTCAGGTCAATTTTTTCCAAAAGAGTCATTTTCCTTAAATGACCTAGAAAATGATGTCAACTACAAAATTTGTCAGAGAAGGAAATGGAGTAAAAAAATACAAGTATTTTCAATATTTTAAAACCAAAGACTCTTTTGTAAGGACTATCTGTAAAGACCAGGTATAAATAAGTTAATTAGGGGGGAGAAGCCAGGAGGCATTTCAAAGCAAAGACTATGAAACATACAAGGAAAAAATAAGAGCTGTTATCTTTAATTTTTTTCTGAGGGTTACAGCCAAAAGCAGGACAAATAAGTGAACAAAGTGTATGATCTTTCAGATTTATTCAGCACTAAAAAATGTATAGCTTTTCATCTGGAAATGGCTGTCACTTATGACACTTCTCAGAGACTAAATTGTGAATACCTTAGGCAAAAGACTGGGTAGTGAAGCTAAACAATTACACTTTAGACAGCTTCATTTTATCTCATTCCAAAAAGCATTATGTGGCCCACTTTCCAAAGACCATTGTTTTAAGACAGGAACATTCAATGTACAGATCTTGTACAGGATGCCAGAGGCCACCTACAGTACAAGGGCACTGGCTTTGCAGTCACACAGTTTGGGCACAGGTCTCAGCCCTGCAATATTTCCAAATATGCATTCTAATTATCCTGACTACTGACACACTTTAAAACATGGAGGGCTTCCCTGGTGACGCAGTGGTTAAGAATCCGCCTGCCAACGCAGGGGACATGGGTTCGAGCCCTGGTCCATGAAGATCCCACATGCCGCGGAGCAACTAAGCCTGTGCGCCACAACTACTAAAGCCTGTGCACCTAGAGCCTGAGCTCTGCAACAAGCACTGCAATGCGAAGCCCACGCACCACAATGAAGAGCAGCCCCTGCTCACCACAACTAGAGAAAGCCCGCACACAGTAACGAAGACCCAACACAGGCAAAAATAAATAAATAAATTAATTAAAAAAACAAAACAAAAAACATGGAGATAGTAATAGTTCTTACACCTCATAGTAGTTCTATGAGGATTAAATGAAATAGTACATGTAAAATACATGGCACAGTGCCCAACATGTAAAATGGATCCCAAAATGCAATATATTATAAAATGAGCAGGTAGCTAATCAGAAGTAACCAGATAACCTGGGAGGTGGGGGCTCTGGAATCAGATCTGTCTTAATTAAGAGCACTAAGATAACTAACAAACTCATCTTTTATAGAACTCATCTACCCTGTACTGAAATAATTATTACTTATCTATACTTTTAGACAAAGAACCTTGGAAAAGATTGTAGCTTAATAATCCCAAAGGTGATGGGCATTAGAGTCACTTAGGTACTTCTTAAAATCCAAATTCCTCGTTCTACTCCAAATAGCCAGCATCTGAATTTCTAGGATGTGGCCCAAGCAAGTGTTTCCTTAAAAGCTCCCCAGGTGATTCTGATGGTGGCCAGGTCTGGAAATCACTGTGCTATAGAACCCAACACAGAAACTGGCACCGTAGGCAGGACTTCCTGACTGAACGAAGGGACAAATTGAAACACTAAAGGGTGATTCTTCTGGGGTAAAAAAGTTAATCTCCTTTTCCAGAAAAATGAACTGAGACTATCTTTGAACATAGTCTTTTGGTGAGGTTAGCCAAAATAACCATTAGGAAACAGTTACATCCATTAGTGATCATGTACAGTACATACTAACACAATGAAACAGCTCCCTGTATTTCCCACCACATCCATCCTATGAAGCATCATACTGGACCTAGACAGTACCCTGCTTATGGGTAATGTTATCCAAGGGTTGACAGACTGAATGGAATGGAAAATGAGTAAGACTAGAGATTATGTAAAGGCAACACATTTGTAATACCTATATACTTCACCTTAAGTTTGAAGACTACTTAGCATTAGATGGTCAAGTCAGTTTTGAAACCAAAAAAAAAAAGCTAGTCACGTAATTTAAATATATACAATTATCAGATTTGCAGCTGTGGCAATCATCAACTGATTTCATGATAGTGATACCACTGGATGCCATTGCTTAGTAGAAATATTTTTCTTGGGCTTCCCAGGTGGCACAGTGGTTAAGAATCCACCTGCCAATGCAGGGGACAAGGGTTCGAGCCCTGGTCCACGAAGATCCCACATGCTACAGAGTAACTAAGCTCGTGCGCCACAACTACTGAGCCTGCGTTCTAGAGCCCGCGAGCCACAACTACTGAAGCCTGGGCGCCTAGAGCCTGTGCTCCTCAACGAGAAGCCGCGCCCCGCAACGAAGAGTAGCACCTGCTCGCCGCAACTAGAGAAAGCCTGCAGGCAGCAACGAAGACCCAACACAGCCAAAAATAATAAATAAATAAAAATAAATAAATTTATTTAAAAAAAAGAAATACTTTTCTTACCATCTAAATGGTAATGCTTTTTAAATCATTACACTGTTCATGACTATTTTGCTAAAAGGGCATAATTACAAACCTTTCCTTTGCAAATCTACTTCTCTGAAGTGTAGTAATATTTATTTTTATCCTCCCCCTTTGAAAAAAGAAAGTAAAGACTATTCTTTCCATTTCTATATCATTTATGATTTATTAATTTTACATTTTATATGTTTTAAAGCCGCTCTGAGAGGGGGAAAAAACAAACTTGGGCTCTCAGTAAGTTTAGTGTTAAAGGAGTGAGGTCTGGTTCAAAAAACACAGACCTCTACCATCATAAACAGCTCACCACAGAGACATCTGCCAAATGGCCTAACCCTCTCTAACAAATGGTCCAGGAATCAATGATTCATCTCTTCAAATATTTGCTTGCATTCAACCATAATACAGCTCAGCGACTTTAAGAATACTTTCTTTTCTCTGAAAATAAGACTTCAGGATTGTGCTGCCAAGACAGGAGAGGCTGGTTAAATGAATGACCATAGGAAGAAAAACCAAACTTTGGGCATAAAATTACTATTGCTGTCATCTTTACCTCATTGTTCCAAAACAGTGGATGCAGGACTTTTTTCCAATCCACCACTCAAAGGCTAAATTGTATAGCATGAACAATAACAATATATAATACACTGGAAATATTAATGATTTTCTCTCCTTAGAAAATGTTTTGGATTTTTCCCCTAAGACAGTGAATGCATTACAAGTGATAGCTTCTAGTGTTCACTATGCCCCTCGGACATTTTATTATGAAAAATTTCAAACATATAGCAAAGGTGAATTTTACAGTGAACACCTATATACACAGCACCTAGATTCTACCATTTACATTTTACTATACTTGCTTTATCACATCTCTACACATCTCTATCCATCATCAATCCACCTATATTTTTGATGCATTTCAAAGGCATCAGTATACTTCCCCCTAAAAAATTCAGTATGCATATCACTAACTGGACTTCAATATGTTTTGAGGTTACATTTATATGTAATGAAATGTACAGGTCTTAAGCATGTATGTGCTGAACTTTGTCTAGTGCGTATACCTGTATAACTCAAACCCTATCAAGATAGGGAAACTCACCCAGAAATATATTTGCTTTTAAAATATCCTGCAGGACGCCCCAATGACCACAATTTTCTTGTATTTAAATGGGGAAAACTTGGAGGGCAACAAGATTCTTTGGTAGCAAAGTAGATAAGAACGGTGTATTGTATATCAAGACTACACTTGCCAGTTGAAACAGAAACCACCTAAAGACATTTTAACAAGAGCATTTTTTGTCTCTAGACTCTAAGGTATCTGATATTCAGGGGAAAGGGAAGTGAAAGATTGTGAAATATTTGGTTGGAACTTCACTTTTCCCCCAAAAGGAAAGGCAGCTCTGATAAGATATTTTTACATGTCGTCCAGGTGTCCAAAACTGTCTGCAGTGGCACTGGGCACTTGAGGTTTAAGTCACATAGAGTATTCTTATCCCCTGCATTGTAACCTTCAAGTTGTCTGGGAAAAGCACTGAATGATTCTGATATTTCTCTTATGCACTGAGGTTGGTTTAAGAAAGTACATCTTTGAGGTAAAAGTAGATAATTTTTCTGGTTGAACTGTTAGAGGAGTATTTATGGCTAGGACAGAGCAAGGGATTTCCAGAAGCAAATAACAGTAAAAAAGAGAGGGAAAAAAAAAAAAGAGAGAAATGAATAATCCCTGTCTGGTCTCAAAGTTTGAAAAATTTGCCTTGGACCCAAAAAGGAAATGCTAAGAAAGAACTGAGGTAAGTGCTAATGATGGCTACCACACAGAGGAGAAAAACAAATGTAATACTCCATGCTGTTTGGGATTTTCACCTCCAGGAGACCAAACAACAGGAAATAATATAGATGTGTCATTCAAACACATACATGATTAACAAATCTGAAGGAAAAGGACTTTTCTGTTATAGGAAACTCTTTGCTATTAAGAAAAGCAAACAAAATGTGTAAACAGTATGAATAGCAACATTTTCCTTAATGAGATCCACTTAAAGTGGTGTCTGAAAACACTCAATTGCACTCTCAACTGTATACCTACCAGAACCTAACAGGTATTCAATAAGCATTTTAAGTGAGTTTATTCTAAAATCTGTAAAGGGGATATATGTATATGTATAACTGATTCAGTCTGTTATAAAGCAGAAACTAACACACCGTTGTAAAGCAATTATACTCCAATAAAAATGTTAAAAAAATCTGTAAAAAAATATTTATCTCTTTGAGAAGCTGAGACAACATCACTCAATAAATATGAATCTAATGCTTATATGCCAGGCACAGAGCAAAGATGAAAAAAGGTCCCTCGTGCTCTTCTTAAAGGGATGAAGGACAGACAACACAGAGTGCCCAACCCATAATATAGCACCTGCCACAGAAGCCCATGCATATAGTGTCAGGTCCACTAGGAGGAGGCCTCTCGCTCCCCCATTCTTCCAGTGGAAAAGGAACTTAGTAACATTCAAGTATCTCCACAGGAGCAAGTTTTTAGGTGACTGTATAAATCAGCATTAGCAAAAGAGGAATGAAGGATTTATATTTGCACTGCAACACATTCATGTCTTAAATAAGCCAAAATATTGTTGGTACAAATATCCCTGACCACACAGTGAAAGGTTAACTGAAAGTCCATAAATTAAATTGCTAAAGATGAAGCTAACAGTAACTCTAATGAAAAATAAAGAGGAAACACGATGAAAAACCGAGATCAATTTGAGACAATACTGATGATGCATCCCAAATAAGCATCATCCCTTCCTGAATATTGTAGGAATCCCCATTCTGCATATGACATGTAAGAAGCTTTGCATTGGTGCCAAGTTTCCCATGACAGTACTTCCTGGAAGAAAAAGGTATTAGAGATAACAGTAAACTCAAATGTTGTGCCAGTTTTAGTTTATGAATATTATGTTTTAGTAATCCTCAATAATTTACTTGGCAGGTTATTAATAAGTAGCCTTTAGGCATAGGTAGGTATGAACAACTATGAAGCAATAAGAATTGAAAAAAAGGAGAGGGGCCAGGTAGGAGCCATACTTTGAGAATCATTGCATTAAAGGAGCACAGATGAGGAAACTTAATTCTTCAGGAAGTAGAAGGGGTAAGGAAAAAAAACTAACACTGAAACATTAAGCTGAGGTAATAATAAACCTGCCAAGTAAGGTATTTCAAAACCTTCTACTTGATGTATATATACATATATGAAATTATGCTTGGAAACTATAATTTCAAGCAATAAGAAAGCTACATACAGAGTTCATTCCTTAACAAACTTAAGGAGTGCATCAATCCTTTGCTGTCTCAAGTGCATTCTTAGTTTTCAAAAGCTTAGGGAGGGAGAAAGGGGAATATTCTCTAAGAGCTTATCACTATTTATTAGATAACTTTATCTCATTTAGCCTTGTATATATCATAGTTATCTACAGTTAAACATGCTTTTACATACTGAACCAGCAAGCATTCCCTTTTGGAATGGACACTGAGAATAAAATATAACAAATATGTACCTTTTTCTAATCATAAAGGTTGGCAAGAAAACTATATCAAAAGCCAACTTATTGAACAGATAAACCAAAGGGCACATATTCACTTTTTTGCATTCCTAAAAGTTGTGAAAGTCTCCTCCTAAGCTGGTGGCCCAAGTTATGGTATTTATTACTTCATAACTGTTCTGTTCTTTAATTTTCTAACTTGCATACCAGGAAAAAACTATCCAAATTCAATGGTAAATGCCTTGAAAAATGCCCAAGTATTTGAAGAGAAGCTAAATAGATACTTTACTACCCACCCTTCCCCGGCCATAACTCTTTTGAAATAGATTACCGTTGTTCTACCGTGGTTCCTGTCTGTGATGCCTAATGACTTTTCACTTACTTTTGCAACCCTGTGACGGTCACATCCTACTTTACAAGAATCCCACCACAAACCAGAAAATTTCCAATTTAAAGTAGCGTAATAGTGAGACTTCCCTGGTGGTGCAGTGGTTAAGAATCCACCTGCGGATGCAGGGGACACAGGTTCGATCCCTGGTCCGGGAAGATCCCACATGCCGCGGAGCAACTAAGCCTGCGTGCCACAACTACTGAGCCTGTGCTCTAGAGCCCGTGTGCCACAACTACTGAAGCCCGCGTGCCTAGAGCCTGTGCTCCACAGCAAGAGAAGCCACCTCAATGAGAAGCCCACACCCTGCAACAAAGAGTAGCCCCCGCTTGCCGCAATTAAGAGAGAAAAGACTGCACGCAGCAACGAAAACCCAACAACAGCCAAAAAAAAATATTAATTTAAAAAAACAGTAGCGTGATAGTGATTACCATCTCAAGAATTCCTAATAATTTTCAAACTATGTGGGTACTAGATTGTCCAAGAGAGTTGTATTTTAAAGAATTCAAAATGACTTCTCATTTCATTATAACAAATTACTTCATTATTAGGAAAAGCATAGGCAATTCCTGATAGACCGAATTAAGCTCATGAGTTGAAACAGACTGTAATAAATTCACTTTAGGAACACACAATGATTTTTTTTTTATTATACTCTTGCCAAAACATACTTCAAAGTTGTTGTTTTCCCCTATTCACTACAGAATAACATACTACTACATAAAATGCTAAGTTTTTATTTTCTCTTGATTCTTGGCCAATTTACTAACTGGAAAGTTATTTTGCTGACAAAGCAGAAAAAGTCCACATAGAGTATGCTGGAACACTTCCTACAGTCAATAACGTAAAAATAATCATGGAGCACAGAAATAATGAAAACAGCAAAAGCAGGACACAGACCTTAAGCAGTAGATCTGGACGACATGTACCCTGGGAACCAGAAAGCTCACAAAATCACCACAGTGATTTTTTCAAAAAAGACTCATGGAACATAAGATTAGAAAAACAGGAAGTTCAAGTCGGCTTTTTGTTTTTAAAAAAAAAACTTCAAAAATCACAAATTACTAAATATTTGTTAAACCAGCTCTAACAAATGCAACTAAACAAAAATTAGGAAAATGTCAGACATGGGCACAGTACGTATACCCTCACAGAGGGAGCTACAAGGCAAGATGTCACCCCAGGAAATGCAAACTATATATGGTGAAAAGTAGAAAAAACCACTGTGGAAGAGAAATATAAAAGCAATAGCTAATGCGCCTCATAATCTATAGTTTGGGGCTACTACAGGAAGGCATAGTATTCATGGAAAAAAGAGGAGGTCTCATTTATAAAATCACAACTGAGGGAGGAAACATGATATTCACTACCTGTAGACATCCAAAGGCCACAAATACATATATATGGGGAAAGGGGAGGTAGTTTACAATATTGAGATCAAATTACCTACAAGAAAATTTCAGCTGTCAGAAAAAAAAACTCCCGAAGGAAAAGATTATATCATAGGGTTATCTTCTGCCAGTACCATCAGAAGTTCAAAGTAAATTAAAACTCTGGGAGCAAAACTGGAAATCCCTCTACCCCCATCTAAGCAGGGGTTGAAATCATGGGTTTAAAATTATATGACCTACAAAGCTGTAAACCTTGAAGCTTTCGGTACAATATGACTTCCAGCACTCCATAGGTGATCAACAAGTGTATTAAATGCTAATCCCTTACATCTACATACTGCTTTACAGTTTAGAAAGTGCCTTCACTTTCATTTCTCAACAGCAACCCCTTCGATGGTAGAATCACAATACTTTACTTCCACACAGCTTGTAGTCTGTAAAGTACTTTCACACACTGTGTTATTTTACAGAAGAGACCCAAGGAGGTTAAGGAGGAGGAGATGGTAGGTAAGGGGCCTGGACAACCAAGGGACTCTATTCAGTCAGTTAAATAGACACTTCTAACCTTTAGAAGTTCAAAGTACAACACTCCAGGGGGAGCAACCTCATTCAGACAGCTATACAGGATAGAACGCCAGAGTCTCAGTGGACTATTTCTGCCTCTACCTCCGCCCCCCAAAGACAGGGAAACTGAGGTAGCAGGTAGAACAAAAGCCTGATCTAGAGTCACGCAGGGCGTGTTGGTGGGACAGACTTCCCTCACTCCACCTGCACTATACCCAGAAGCGGCTGAATCCTGTGTTTGAGAGGAAAACGTTTGCCATTCCCGCTTCCCTCTCACTATTCCCCACCCAGGCTTTCCTATGGATGGGGGTCTTCTCTTCCCGGAATCGCGCAGCAAATCCCCTCTCTCCAGGCCCTTACCCATTTGTCACATGGGGCCCCCGAGGTAGAACCCGCTAGCTCTGGCTCCCAACTCCTAGCCTCTCTCTCTGAGGCGTCTCTTGACCCTAAGGCACGTCTAAGCTTCCCCGGCTATGGTCTACCTCCCACTCGTGCCACCTAAACCTCAAACTCCACAAAAGGAAACCCTCCCCAAGCGTCCTCCCACCTACCTCCTCCACCCTGGGCACCCCTGAGGAGCACTCCTAAATATCAGCAGCCTCCCAGGAGCTACCTGCTTCTCACCTGGGCCCCTTTAGCCGCGGCCTCCTCAGAAAGGCGATCCCCAACAATCTCCTCGGTCAAGAACCCCCTAAAGGGGGAACACCCTCTTCCAGAAACCTCTCCGAGCGTCTTCAGCACGGGCCTCGCTGGAGGACCTCTGGGCTGTTTCCTGGGCTCTGCCCAACGCCACCCCCTCCCAGGCCCCTTCTCGGAACCTCCCCCGGCCCCAGTCCGGTCTCTCCGCCGCAGACTCGGGCAGCTGTTCCCCTCCCTCACGGACGTCTCCAGCCCTGGGATTCCCCCCGCTCCGCGTCCCCAGGGGCTTCCCGGAGCAGCGTGACTGGGCTGCGGCACTGACTTTCTCCAGCTCCCGGGCCCACCCGAGGGAGGAGGCGGCGGCGGCGACGGCGCAACTCCTTTGTGACAGGTCCGAGAGAGCGGTAAAGATGGACGCGAGGCCAAGGCGCTGCCATTACGTGCTGGGCCCACCCCCGCTTCGTACCGCCCAGGCCCTCCCTCAGTCCCCTAGGAAACGCCCCTTCCTCGGTGGCAATCCCTCTTCCTGAAAGCCAATCAGCTTTCAGGTAACACGTCACGTGACATCGCCACTCGGCCCGCCCCCCTGGAGGGAGCTGGCCAATCCCCTTGCTGACGTGTGAATGGCCCAATCAAGTCTCTTCTGCTAGCTTTCTAAGGACCGGATTTCCATCTGTCTCCTGCGGAGGAGGAGAGGTGCGGATTGGGTTACGCTGCCGGAAGGGGGGCGGAGCTCTGTTGTGGCGGTGAGGAAAAGGAAGCTCGGCGGGGTCGAAAGAAATATAAAAGCAAAGGCTATTTTCGTTCTTTCTTTCTGTTTTTACTTTCTTTCTGTTTCTTTTTCCTGAAGAGCGAGCGGCCCTTGCGGTGGCGTTTTGGGGTGGGCGCCGCCGAGGTGAGGGGGTCTCGCCTCCCGCACGCTGGTAGGTGAGTGCGGCCTGGGCCCTGGCCAGGCAGCGAGACCTGGGCTCCGGCTTCCTCGCTCCGGAGGTGAGGGGCTGCGTTTGATGGGAGGTTTAGGGCCAGGTCTGCCCTCAGTCCGCTCTCTCGCCCAGTGTTCTGAGTAACCGGGGACTGGGGCTTGCGGGGCCCAGCCTGAGGGAAGCCGAGGGAGCCCGCGAGAATGCCTTCAGGTCCTGTGGAGGAGGATGCCGACCCTTTCAAGGGGTCCTGGGACTTTGGGCCTCTAGTCGGCTCCCCTCTACCTTTTCTGTCAGGTGGGGCCACCCAGGCTCCAGGTGAGGAGCGGGCTCTATCCCAAACGTCTTGGAACGGCTCCAGGCTACTCGGGAGATGTGTGGGGTGCCTGGTTGGAAATGATTGAGTCACAGAATTAGTGCAGGAGGAGAAACATTTATTATGTACCATGTACCAGTAGATGTGCTCTGTGCATTTTCTTCTAATGGAAAACAAACCGGTGTGCTCATTTTGCAGAAAACTTAGGAAACTAAGACCGCGCGGGTTGAAGCGTCTTGTTTGAGAGTTGCTGGCCCAGGTGAATGTCAGTGCGCATGGCGGGAAAGGGGGAGTGCGCGTTCAGAGCACTGGTTCTTAAACTAGTACAAAACAAGAGCTTCTGCGGCCCTTTTAAAATGCATATTCTCGGACCCCACCCTAGATAGTCGGACTGGGGTGTTGGGTGGGACCCAGGAAGCCAAGTGCGGGTCTGGTGGTCAGAATTCCCAATGACCTATTGTGTACCAGCTGTTGGGTAAGATTTGTTGATAATTCATTCAGCTGTGTGCCTTATTGCTTTGTTAACAAGGACCCCGTTAAATGGTTTGGAAGGCACTGCTTTTGAAACACTTGAGAGGAATTAGTGTGTAGGGCCCCTTTTTGATAACAAGCAATTGAGCTGAGGTAAAGGCAGCTTGTACAGTCTTTCAAATAGAGCTCGAGGTTAACAATTTGTAAGGGTCTGAAAGCAGAGGCTACCCAATTATCTTTCTCACCTGAGGTCTTGGTGCCTCAGGTGAGAAATTCTTCGTGGTTGTAAGAAAGGAAGAATTATGTCAATACCATTTACTTGGTTAACAGTGTTTAGCTTCTAAGAATCTTGCTGTTTTGGTTAGAATCAAGCTGCTGCTTCAGAAATTGAAAACCATGTATCTGGTAAATGAAGTAATATAAGTGCATGGTTTAGCCATAGACTCAGTTGTGTGTAATTATGTCTTCGTGGCAGCTAAATTAAACAATTTCAGTGTGCTCACTGTTGATCACCTTTTGTACGTGCTTTGTCTTAATTCTCAAATATGATCTGTGTCACTTTTTACTATAGGATGTGTTTTACAGATTATTTTGTCCTTGTCTTTGGTTTTCTGCATTTTCATTATGATGTATGCAACTATGGATTTGTTTTTGTTCAGTTTGGTGTTTATTACACTTACTAATTTGTGGATTGGTGTCTTTCATTAGTTCTGTAAAATTCTCAGCCATTTTATATTCATGTATTGCTTCTGCCCCATTGTTTATCTTCCTTCTTTATTGATTTAACATAGACCTTTTCACTCTCTTCTTTATGCCTCTTACTCTTTTTATTTTTCTATACTATATTCTGGATAATTTCTTCTTTATTAATTCTTTCATAGGTTACTTCTAACCTGTTATTAAACTCATCTGTTGCAATCTTAAATTCAGTTATTGCATGTTTTAGTTACTGAAGTTTTATTTTTTTTTCTTTTCAAATGTGCCATGCCACTGTCTTACAGCTTCTTATTCTCTGCTATTAATTTTGAGGCTTGGTTTTTATTTCTTTAAACATGGTAAGCATAGTTGTTTTGTAATCTATATGTGTAAATTCCTTTGGGAATGTGAATTTCCTTTGAGTCTGTTTCTGTTACCCATTATTCTTGCTTTTTTTCTTACCAGTTCACCTTTACCTTCATGGTGTAGTTCTTTGGGGTACCAGATTAAGATGGAGAAAGAGGTGGTTGGTTATCAGACTCTGCACACCCTGGGTGGGCTCCCTGCTTTTGAGTTTTGCTTCGCAAGGGCACCAAAACAGTAACTTTCAATTTTCAAGATCAGAGAAATCCTTGGGATGAAAACCAGTTTGAATATTGGACTTAATCTGGTTTTCACCTTGTCTTGGGTTTTTGGCCAAGTTCTTTAGCATCTTGTTAGCTTTTCTATTTGTTTAAAAATTATTTTAAAAAATTCTTCCAGTTTTACTAATCATAGAGGTAGGGGATTGGTCTCAATTACCTAGCCCACTATTTCTGGAAATGAAGGGCCCCTTTGATTTTGATTTTAGAGTGTGAAATATGTCATTTCAGGCAAACTTGAGTTAAAGATTATTTTTCTTAATATATGTAAAACTTCCACCACTTTTCACTGTGCAGTGTCATAGCTGCAAAATTAAGCTTCCCCTGTGCTTTTTTCCTAGTCTTCCTTATCTAACTTCCATTCTCTGAGAGCATTTAACCTCATTCTATACTTCCTTAAATTGCTCATGTACCAACCTTCTCTCTTTTATTGAGTGCAAGTTCCTCACTTGCTAAAAAGTAGTGCCAGTTTACTACCTAGCACTGTGCCTTGCACATAATAGGTTCCCTGTAAAGATTTAGTTCAAAAATACAGCTGAAGGAGTTAGTGGGCCTTGTATGATTGGTGTAATGTAAAACCTTTTTTTTTCTTTTTTAAATTTGGCCTTAGGAGATACATAAAGCCTGGAGGGTGGGGGTGGGAAGGAGTATGATTTAGTGCGGTTTAGGTTCCAGAGTTAGCCCAGATCGTAAAATAGTGTGTAATCAAAGCTATCCTCGAAAAACTTTTAGGGAGGCACCATGTTGGATGTAGGTATACCAGTGCAGCAAAATTCCAGCATGGCCAGATTTTCCTCCGGCTTTGAAACAGATGCTGTTTTTCTTCCTTTGAGTCCCAGATGAAGTAGTTGGTTTGCATTTAGGAATGACAATGTGTAAAAAAAATATAACTAATACTAGAATCACACGTAGTGAGGGAAGTGTTTACACTCTGAGAGGCACACATGAATTGCGGAGCTGAGAATCAGCTAAGGGAACCAATATTTAAGTTCTCTCTTTTTTTCTTCCAGTGGATATAGATGAATTCAGGGTAAATGCACATATGATATTTTGTTCTTGTGCTGTGGAAAGATAAATGTATATTTAGGTTTTTTTTAACTTTTAACTTCATGTGTTTTTTAGATGCCTAGGCAACCAGAAGTTTACTTCAAATTGCTCTTTATAGTAAACATTCTAAATATGAATTACACTGCTTATGGTGTACCCTCATTTTGAGATTCTTTTGTCTCCTTTGCTAGTGGAGTAGGTTAAATAAGCCTCAGTGTTAGAAGAGTGACTAAGGATTACTTTGTCTAATAATAAGTGCTGACAAAGTGTTCTCTGTTAGTAGTTGTCATTCTCTGAAGTTTTATTTATTTATTTATTTATTTTTGGCTGAGTTGGGTCTTCGTTGCTGCCTGTGGGCTTTCTCTAGTTGCCGTGAGTGGGGGCTACTCTTGGTTGCGGTGCGCGGGCTTCTCATTGCTGTGGCTTCTCTGGTTGCAGAGCACGGGCTTTAGGCACGCGGGCTTCAGTAGTTGTGGCACGTGGGCTTAGTTGCTCCGTGGCATGTGGGATCTTCCCAGACCAGGGATAGAACCGTGTCCCCTGCCTTGGCAGGCGGATTCTTAACCACTGCGCCACCAGGGAAGTCCCTGAAGTTTTATAATACAGGGAAAGTTGGCTTGATCTAAACTGCTGTAGCTTGGTAGAAGTGTCTCCTGGCCAGAAAGCAGTCTTTATTTGGAATATTTTTGAGTTTGCCAGATGGCAAATTCCTTTTAGTTGCTGTCCTGCATTTTGAAATCCCATGTGACTTGAACATCAGGATAAAAATGTTGGAAGAGCAGTACTTAAATATATTTACTGACAGAAAGAAAGTGGATAGGCCTATCGTTTTTGCTCCCCAAAGGGAAGCCTTAGAACACTGTAACACAGAGATCTGATCCTCCCTGGTGTATTTTTACACGTACAGTGTATCTAATGTTAGAAATTAGGAGGGTATGGTGGCTAGTGATGTAAACACTTAGGTAGTCTGCCATCACAAAATTCAGTTCCATAGGAAACCAGATCTCATTAATTTGTATCATGGCACGAGCTAAATGGAATAATTTTCAGGTCAGCAATGGCAATTATTTTGGGAGCAGCAATGTAAGTTTTGTTTTTTAAAACTTGTATAGCATGGTATGTATGAGTCCATTCTGTCCCACCAACCTGGAAATTAAATACTACAGTCTCCAGTACAAATACAGTAGTGCAGTGTTTAACATTTACTTCAGCTTGAAATATAAGAACTTTGTTTCTTTGGCTGTCAAGCAAATTTGAAAACTCTTTGCATCAGTTTGAAACTTTTAAGTTGGGACAAAGTGATTTTGGCATGGTTTTGGTTTTCCATGAATTCCCTATTTGAAGAACTTAAATAATCCTTTTAAAAATAATGTAATGTTTAATTTGATAATTAAACTTGAGTCGCCATGCAGAAAAGCTATGTGGGTAAAGGAAAGTTGGCAGCATTTATTCTTTCTAAAATTAAACACAGTAAGGACAAAATAAGCATTCTCAATGTAAATCCTCTTCATCCCTAAATGAATTTTTATAATTAGATCCCCGGACCCCTGGGCTTTTGTTTGTTTGTGTTTTGTTTTAAATTATTTTAGCAAACAAAAGAGGAAAATAAGAGACTTGTGAAAATTTAGATAGGCTGTAGGAATTTGAAATAGACGCTTTAATTTCTGGTTTCTCTGTCTACTTCCAGAAGAAGGTAAGTTGTGGGTACTCATCACCTTTCTAATGCAGAATAAACAGTCAGTGAATGTTGGACTCTTCAGAGAAAAATGCTTTGTGTGGGAAATATTTATTGCTTAGTGTGAGAGCATTTTTTTAGTCAGTTGAAATTAAAGGAAAGTAGCAAGAGTTGTTTTTTTTTCAAAAATAAATTATTTATTTATTTTTGGCTGCGTTGGGTCGTCATCGCTGCGCACGGGCTTTCTGTAGTTGCAACGAGCAGGGGCTACTCTTCCTTGCGGTGCACGGGCTTCTCATTGTGGTGGCTTCTCTTGTTGAGGAGCACGGGCTCTAGGCACACGGGCTTCAGTAGTTGTGTCATGTGGGCTCAGTAGTTGTGGCTCGTGGGCTCTAGAGTGCAGGCTCAGTAGTTGTGGTGTATGGACTTAGTTGCTCCGTGGCATGTGGGATCTTCCCAGATAAGGGCCCAAACCCATGTCCCCTGCATCGGCAGGCAGATTCTTAACCACTGCACCACCGGGGAAGTCCCACAAGAGTTATTCTTAAAGAAGACGTCAGTTATCTAATATAGTAACGTGATGTAATCTTTGGTCTTGTGTTTCCTATTGCACAAGTTGTATAGTGTTTGAATAGAATTCCCTATGGGACAAAGACGCTTTGGTGAATATTTGTTTAATGACTACCATTTTCTATAATTTACATTGGACAGTATCTAAGAATATTCATGTGAGAGCATTCCTCCCTGCTCAAATTCTTCAAATCCTCTCCATGGTTGGTTTATTCAATAAGTATGTCTTTATATTTCATGTATGGCAGACACTGTGCTAATAAGCACTGTGAGTAAAAAGAGCTGTTGGAATAGTCATAAATGGTAAAACACAATGGGTAAGTGCTATAGTAGAGTAATAAATAGCTGGAATAGGGGCCAGAGGAGAAACAGGGAGACTAATGGAATGCTCTTGCAGTAGTTTATGCAAGATGAGGCCCTGCAAAGAAGAGATTAGAAAGGAAAGGACTCTTAAAGGAGAGGATGAATTAGAAAGAGATCATTATGAGGTAGAAATAACAGAACTTAGAGACTGGTGGCATGTAAGGGAAAAAGGAAAAAGGAGTCTAGATATATGCCCAGGTTTTCAGCCTGGGAAACTTGATTGATCCATATTTGTGCCCTTCATTACTGCCTCCTACCTGTACTGTTCACTTTGGTAATTCATTACATACACTATTGGTATTAACTAGTGCAAGAGTACTAACTCTTAAAGTTTATTTTCTTTATCACCCCATAGAATTTGGCACAGTGCTGGACACAGTTCAGCATTCAGCACAATGTTGAGTTTATTTAAATTGAATTAATAATAAACAGTAAAAGAGAGAACCACAGTAAAGGGGAAATATAGACTTACCAAATATGTATACATGTACATTTTCCCTAATTTCTGTTGTGGTCCCTTTCCCACTTCACATATCATGGTTGTTTATGTCACTGATTTATTCCTCCTGCACTCCTTGAGTGCAGACAGTATTTCTCTCACTCCCATAACCAGAGCTTAGCATAGCACTTTGTAGTAATGGCAAACCTTTCAAAGCATTTTTAAGCAGGTGCCAAACACTGTGCTAAGTGCTTTACATGAATTCTCTTGTTATCCTCACAAAAGCTTTATAAGTTGTGCAGTACTATTTTAATCCCCATTGGTGAGTACAATCTGTGGATTGGGAAACTAAGGCTCAGAGGAATTAAGTGACTTGTCCAGGATCATACAACTTGTAAGTGGCAGAACCGAGGTCTCTTGATCTCAGAGTCTATAGTCTTCATCATTACCTGTATCATTACCTCTTGTAAGGAGACTGCAACAGAAGGTATTTGTTATATATTGGTTGAATTAGATTAGGTTGTAGTGAAAGGTGTCTTGAAGTTAAGCTGACTTCTTGGCAATATTTATTGACAGTGAAGTTTTGAATTCTGAAAAGACAATATTTCTGGAGAAGAAATATTCTGAATATTATCCAGAATACTCAGGAGTATGACCACTTATTCATGAATATTTTCTGTACTTTAACCTCTCCTAATATAAAAATTAATTAGCCAGAGGGCCACTGGTGGCATTGAAGGCAAGAAGGGAACAACAGTAGTTGAAGTGCCAGGAAATGAGGACCTACAGAAGATGTGCAAATTGAAGAAAGAGATAAAGCAGTCTATGGTTTAGTCTTGGCCCTTTTAAACTCACAGAAATTTATTATAATTAGGTGTGTCCATCTAGTTTTATTTTGGGAATGAGGGAATGTCAGGATTATATTAGCTTTAAAGAATAGAGTTTTGGACTTCCCTGGTGGCGCAGTGGTTAAGAACCCGCCTGCCAATGCAGGGGACACCGGTTTGAGCCCTGGTCTGGGAAGATCCCACATGCCACGGAGCAGCTAAGCCTGTGCGCCACAACTATTGAGCCTGTGCTCTGGAGCCCACAAGCTACTAACTAACTAAATAAATTTATTTAAAAAACAAAATAAAGAACAGATTTTTTACAAGTGTTGATTAGTTTTTACTGTGTGAGTGTTTTCTCAGGAAGTCAACCCTTTGAGAGAAGTAGAGTTTCTCTGTCAAATTCTAAATCCATTGTCTTTAAATTTCCTTTTTTTGGTGTGTTTCTGCCTTGTTTTCATTTTCATTAGCCAACGGTGATCCTTGATTTTGTCCTTATTTATGAAAGATGGGGAAATAGCACAGGCTAAACTCTTTGGGTAGAAATTGAATTCTAACACTTTTTTAAAAAATCTTTATTTATTTATTTATTGGCTGCGTTGGGTCTTTGTTGCTGTGCGCAGGCTTTCTCTAGTTGCGGTGAGTAGGGGCTACTCTCCGTTGAGGTGCGCGGGCTTCTCATTGCAGTGGCTTCTCTTGTTGTAGAGCACGGGCTCTAGGCGTGCGGACTTCAGTAGTTGTGGCATTTGGGCTCAGTAGTTATGGCACACGGACTTAGTTGCTCCATGGCATGTGGGATCTTCCGGAACCAGGGATCGGACCCGTGTCCCCTGCCTTGGCAGGTGGATTCTTAACCACTGCGCCACCAGGGAAGTCCCGAATTCTAACACTTTTGAGAAAAAGATTGATGAAAAGGAGAGTAAGAATGTCTTGGAATCCCATAAATTTGTCTTTTCCCAAAAGTAATTGATAAATGTTGGGAAGATTCTTATTTTTCTAGAGTTTCCATTTCAAATCCAAACCCTTGTTTACATGTATCCTAAAGGCTTGTTTACATGTATCCTAAAGGCTCTGTCCCTTGAGTTTCAGGGATCTTTGTTAAAGTTAAGTGAAAGTAGGTTCTTCTTTTTCCAAAAAGTCAACAGGCTATGAAAATTAAATGGTTTTACTTCCTTAATTTTACATTATAAGAATAATCTTAAGAGTCTGAATTCTTATTTAGATTGAAGCATGTAAGATTCTAGGTTTTTATTTTGGCCTTTTAGAAGAGTTCTTTCAGTATTAATATTTTCATTTTTTAAGTGTAACGAGAGTGAAGAGATGCATTTAATGGCATACCAGTTGCGTTACCATATCCTAAAATTTATTTACCAGGTTTAAATCATATGCAATTCGTTAAGTTCACTGCTTTGAGACACTTTTTTCTCTATTTTATAAGATTAAAGGAACTAGAAATGTTTGACTTAGAAAAGTGACAAATTAGGAGGAAAATGGGAGTTGTCTTCAAACAACTGCAGCATTGTCATGTTGAAAAAGGGATTTGGCTCCTTTTGTGTAGTCCCAGTGGATTGAACCTGTGTGTGGAATTTATAGGGAGACAGATTTCAGTTCAGTTTAAGGAAGAACTATCCTACCAGTCAGATCTGCTCAGAGAGAGTCAGCTGCCTGGAAGGGAGTACAGTTTTAAAGTATGGGTTGGATGAAAATCTCCTGGGTATGGATGGTGGGTTCTGCTGTCAGATGGAGAATTGTTTGAGGTGGACTATAAGGACCCGTTGCACTCTGAATTATTTACCAGGAAATAAGGGTGAGAGGACAGCCAATTTAGGGTGAGAAAGGAGAGCTACAGCTAAGAGAGGGGACATTGAGGGCCCAATATGTCTCTCCCATCCATTAGAGTTCTACATAGTTGATGTTTCCTCTGCCAGAGAGATTTAAGAAAATGTTGGCTCTTGTTCCATAAGAGGTCATTATGCAGAACTTGAGGAATTTTTGGCATGGTCACAGAGACAGAACAATTCTGTCTGTAATGCTAAATCAAATGCTAAGTAATGCTAAATCAAAAGTGTCCAGGTTGTGGGCTTTAGGTGGGAACAACAGCTTCTGTCAATTGATTTGGTTTTCTTTCTAGTAAATTTAAAAATTTTCTCATTGTTTCGTTGAACTAAACTTCAACAGTAGGATTTAGGCGGAGACTATTCTTTTGTTCTGCATGTTTGGATTTATTTTCTCAGTTTCCATTTTCGTCTTTACTAGAGAAAAATGTTTCATGAACATTCTCAGCACTGGAATTTGATGTAGGAAGAAAGCTGAAATTGACATGTCCTTCTTCTCAAGGAGGATCCCTGGTTTCTGGGAAGGGGTATGGTGAAGTGGGTAAGAGTATGAATTTTTGCTCTCAGGCCTGGATTTGATTCTCAGCTCCACCATTCACCACCTTTATCACCTTAGACAAGTGACCTAACTTCTCTGGGCCTAAAGTGCGTAAAATGGTTGAGGTCATTGTGGGAATGAGAAAAAAGAAGGATGGAGGATAGAATCTTAAGTGGGGCAGATTTGGAGTTTACAGGGAGGAAGGTCAGGAAGAGATGAAAGAGGAGTCATTTTAGTAGAGTACAGAGGACATGGAACCTGAAGTGGGGAGATCTGGGTTCTTCTAGTCTTACTTTCTCCACTTGTGGTCTGTGTGCCTCTAGGCATATCACTTCTCTGCTGAACGGACTAGACTCATCTCTAAGGCTCCTTGAATATCCGAGTTTCTCCTTTTGGAATCTACTTGGAAATAAAAACAGGTGAATCAAGGTGGTGTAATATCCCTGAAACAGGAATTTCGAGAAGGAACAATGTCAGGGTGCCCAGGAGGCCAATTTGTCTATATTAGAGGGACAGAGACAAATCTGGAATGTAAGATTTACTGTGGCATATCATGAGAATTATTCCAGGTCCTCTGCTGAGTTTGTAGATAACATAGATGTTGATAAAACTACTTGATACATTAGGAAAATGTAATCATGTGCTTTCATCAATGACCTGTAAATTAAACTGCTTGAGGATTTCTCAATTCAAGGTTGAAAGGAGTTTTGAGGTAGTCTATTGCTGGGGGAGACAGAGCTCAATCTTCTTGTTTCTCTTTAGAATTTTAATTGCAGTTCTCACTCGAAATGGTTTTTTGTTTTTTGGTTTTTTTTGTAGACTGATTGTTCCATTATGGATGGAGGGGATGATGGTAACCTTGTTATCAAAAAGAGGTTTGTGTCTGAGGCAGAATTAGATGAACGGCGCAAAAGGAGGCAAGAAGAATGGGAGAAAGTTCGAAAACCTGAAGATCCAGAAGGTATAGAGGCTTGTAGACCTTTAATCCTTACAACCCTGCAAAGTGGGTATTAATGTCTTCGCTTTAGAGTAGAGAAAATGAGGCTCAAGGGAGCTATGTAAGGCCTCCATAGCTGGGAGCAGAACCAGGGTCCTCACATCTTTGCCCTTTCCACTCTGCGACACTGTCTTCCAGGAGATTCTGCTAGTCTATTCCATCTATTCAGGTGGATCCAGGATCTGAACAGCTGAGAATGCTGCTACCATGCAGGGTTTGGGTGGATCCCTCATCCAGTTAACTGTCTCAAGCCATGGGCCCTATTAACATTGATAGTTGGCTTTGAGAACTGCTGGCCCCTCTCTGAGGTCCAAAGGGAAGCTGTGGACTTTGTACTATTTTTGTGTTATCTTTGCCCTCAGATCATGCAGAGACTTGACTTTATCTTTAAAATCCTTTGTGATTCCAAAATAATATGAAAGGATTCTAAAGTATGTATTTTTCCCCTCCCTTTCTTTCAGAATGCCCAGAGGAGGTTTATGACCCTCGGTCTCTATATGAAAGGCTGCAGGAACAGAAAGATAGGAAGCAGCAGGAGTATGAAGAACAGTTCAAATTCAGTAAGCTTCAGAAAACACAGTGTCCAAGGGACTCTGCAGGGCCTTTTTGGTGCACTTTTGCCCTGTGAACACTTTTACTAACCAGCCATGAAATTGTCTTGATTATCTTTAGATAAAATTGTCTGTAGATGCTCATTTGGTGGAAAAGAGACAACTTTCTACCATCTAGACCACATTGAACATTTTTGTTTAGAACTCAAGATACCCATTTTAATTTATGCTAATATCTAGTAATGGGAGAGATGCCTTGGTTTTATGTCATGTTATCTATCCAAAAGCTTTGGTGTTTACAAATTCTTTCTTCTAATCCCCTGAAGTATCTGCTATTTATTTAAAAATAGGACAAGGAAAATTCTTATTTGACTATATTTTTCCTTTAGCCTGTTAAGTGTTCCTTGTTTAATTATTTCCTCAGAAAACATGGTAAGAGGCTTAGACGAAGATGAGACCAACTTCCTTGATGAGGTTTCTCGGCAGCAGGAACTAATAGAAAAGCAGCGAAGAGAAGAAGAACTGAAAGAACTGAAGGAATACAGAATATCCTTTGTACTTTGTTAGGAATGTATAAGGTGTCAGTTTCTCATCAACATCTATGCATTTTAGCTTCTTCATAAGTAGAATGAGGGTCTTCTGCCTGGTGATCTCTAGTTCCCTTTCAACACTGATGTTCCTAGGACCCTGAATAACTGGTAGTGATATGTAGAGTTATGTTGCGTGCAGGAATCTCTTGCAATCGAAAGTCCAGATCCTTTAGGATTAACTAAAGGCCTAAATCCTAATAGTCAGTACCAGGTTATTCTTGCCTTGTGATATTAGACTCTGAAACAGGTGGACGATGCAGTGAACCTCATCCAGGGGAGAAACTGGCTTCTACGTTTTAAAAGGAAATGTTTAGCAGCCCTCCTGTGTCCTTAGTAAGACCTTCCCTACAGATACAGCCTGGTTTGTCCCCATAGGTGGGTAGAGAAAGCATCCAAGAGAACTTTGCTTTGGTTCACTATTGCCTTTTTGGCATCCACTTGAATGTCTTAATAGACATGCCAAATGTAACTTGGCTGAATCAAAATTCTCAATTCCGTGCCTCATTACCCCGACCCTCATCACACCACCTCCCTCCCCACCCCCCCCAACTCCTAATCTCTTCTTTTTCTGGTCTTCCCAATCTCAGTAATGGTACTCCTATACCCCCAGGTGCCTGGGCCAAAAACTACCTCCAAAATGTACTCCAAATCCTGCATTTCTTGCTTTCTCTGCTGCCACTGCAGTCGTCGTAGACCTTCTCTGGGCTACTGTGACCATCTAATTGTCTCTGCTTCTGCTCTCCTCCCCCACAATCCATTCTCTAGACAATAGTCTGGGGAACTTTTGAAAACATACGTGGGATCATATCACTTTCCTGTTTGAAACACTAGTGGCTTCCTGTTGCATTTAGTCTTAAGTCTACATTCTTTACCAGGTCCTACAAGGCTCTGCATGATTTCGGCCAACCCACCACCCTGTTGTATCTTGAACTACTCTTCCTCCTGTTTACTATACTCCAGCCTACTGGCCTGCCTTATGTTCCTCTCATACTGAGCTCTGTGAGGCATTTGCTATTTCCTCAGCCTGGAATGCTCTGCCCTCAGAGTTTACAAGGCTGGCATTTCATGACACTTGGGTCTCAGCTCCATTACTCATAGAGCACCCCATCTAAAATTGTACCCACCCCCATCACTGACTATAATGTCATTTTTTTTTTTGCGGTATGCGGGCCTCTCACTGTTGTGGCCTCTCCCGTTGCGGAGCACAGGCTCCGGATGCACAGGCTCAGCGGCCATGGCTCACGGGCCCAGCCGCTCCGCGGCATGTGGGATCTTCCCGGACTGGGACACGAACCCGTGTCCCCTGCATTGGCAGGCGGACTCTCAACCACTGCGCCACCAGGGAAGCCCTGTAATGTCATTTTTTTAATGGTCTCTGTCACTACCTGAAAATCTTAATTTATATGCTTACTGGTTTATGTTGTTCTTTATTGCTGGAATATAAAGTAAGCTCCATAAGAACAAGGACTTGATCACCACTGAATTCTCCAGTGCATGGCATATAATAAGTTCTTAGTATATATGTGAATATATTAATGAATGACTCATAGGAGAGGTTAAAAGGGCCACCTTAGCTTTTTCCTTCTGTGAGAAAGCTAATTTGAGTATTTCATGCTTGTATGTTGAATAACCTCACTAGTGTGACTGAGCAGGCTTTACCTCTAAGATTGATAATATGACTGTGTGTATGTGCTAATTGGTATTTGTTGCAGAGAGTGTGCAGTAGGTTCCATTAAAAAGTTATGTAGGAAAAAATGTGGACAGATTCCCAGGGATTTGGTTTAAGACAAATTTGGTTTAAGGTGACTGACGGTGATCGAGATAAGGTGGCAGCGCGGTGCCGCAAAACCTGCTCTGAACTGGTAGCGAAAGACCTGGCTTCAAGTCCCAGTTCTTCTAGTGGAATTCTGGTATAACACTAAGTAAGATAGGAGTTGATGGAAAGTCACACCTCCATCCCAACTATAGGATTGAGCTTGATTTTTCTGAAGCTTCCCTCCCGAACTCTGTTCCGTGGTGACCCCAGGATGATATTATGCATTGATATATCTGAGATGGGCAGATATATGTATTGCATTGTTTCAGGCACCTGGCTTTTTCCTCTAAAGAAAAATATATTAATTACACTCTCATTTGAATTATGTCTTGTTTCATGTGCTTAATTTGGTAGGCAAGCAAATAAGACAGAGTGTCTCCCAAAGCAGCATTTTGGAGAGTATTGTTGGTGTGGTATGAGTGTGAGAGGCCTTTCGGTTTTCAATTCAAAGAGAAGAATGAACAGGGCAGCCATGAGGCAAAAGATACTTTTCTGTCCTGGTAACATTACAGCACAATATTGAAGAGGCTTCAGGGCTATTAGCTTTTTTTATGTATGTATATAAATTTATTTTGTTTATTTTTATCTTTGGCTGTGTTGGGTCTTCGTTGCTGTGCGCGGGCTTTCTCTAGTTGCAGAGAGTGGGGGCTTCTCATCGCCATGGCTTCTCTTGTTGCGGAGCACGGGCTCTAGGTGCGCAGGCTCAGTAGTTGTGGCGCACGGGCTTAGTTGCTTCGCGGCATGTGGGATCTTCCCAGACCAGAACTCGAATCCATGTCCCCTGCATTGGCAGGCGGATTCTTAACCACTGAGCCACCAGGGAAGCCCAGGGTATTGGTTTTTATTGGAAACTTGGAACGTTCTGACTGTCTAGAAAAACTGAAGCAAAGCAAGCCTTCCAACCCACTGACGTGCTAATCCCAAGCATGCATGTAGCCAGAGTCATGTTGAAATAGGAGTTGAAGGATTAGACATTTGTTTATTGAAGCTCTAAATCAGGAGCTGGTTCTTGGCTTTGCTTGGTTGCTATAAAATGATACATTTTGTAATGTGATACTTGTGAATACGAATAAGCTATGGTTTGTGCCAGTACAAACAACAGAACTCTTGTTTCTTTCAGGTTAGAGCAGCATTTATTAATATTATGTGTGTTGTAAAACAATGTGATTTTTTAAAAATGCTCATCTAATGCATTCTATGAGGTTTTTGAGATGTGTTTGTGTATTTAAAGCATTTTAGGGGGAGAGGGACTCAGGGGAAAAAAGGGCTTATGCTTTGGATATGGATCAAAAATATAACTACCACTTTGCTTCCTGCCCACCAAAAAAGAAGAGGTTGAGGGCTTTTCTTCACTTCAAAAGAATAGAAAGTTAAGTGTTGGTTTTTGTCTTTATCTTGGTATTATAAATGTGTGGTTTTGTTATATTTTTTCCATTTTTGTTTTATTTTTCAATATTTAATATTAATTTTCTTTGAGAGTTTCTATCCTTTAGTGATAGAGTTGTAGGTTACAATCACAGCATGCTCATTGTTTTTGGTATTCTGTACTAGAAAGATGAAATTTCTGTTTCTTTCATTTTTATTCTAAAAAATGAACATTTAGTATTAACATTATCAGTTTCCATGATGACCTTAAAAACATTAAATTGATGAAACTCAGAATAGTACTGAGCATTATGCATAATCTGTATTGAATATTAAAAATGTTTAAGATAGGGCTTCCCTGGTGGCGCAGTGGTTGAGAGTCCGCCTGCCGATGCAGGGGACACGGGTTCGTGCCCCGGTCTGGGAAGATCCCACATGCCGCAGAGCGGCTAGGCCCGTGAGCCATGGCCACTGAGCCTGCGCGTCCGGAGCCTGTGCTCTGCAATGGGAGAGGCCACAACAGTGAGAGGCTCGCATACCGCAAAAAAAAAAAAAAAAAAAAAAATGTTTAAGATAACTGGTGCCCATAAGAATCGAGTTAGTGTCTGAAGAGTGATCAGAATTAGAATTTCCTAATTTCTGGTACCCAATTTCTCCATTATTCAAAGATACAGGAATAGCTTAGACCATATACCCCTACCCCCACCCCTTTGGGCTGATAATACATACTTAGATATCTTGGGCGCTAGATGTCACTATTGTTCCAGCAAGGCATTACTGCATCTTAAGATGTTCCAATACATGTTTCAGTACTTATCTGTTGATTGATATGTTGTGGGAGAGCATGAAAAGGAAGGAGGGGAGGGGATTGGTGGAGAGAACAAAAGAAACTGGCAAAGCTTGAGGGCCAGAGATTGACATCAAGCATGAAAAAAGTATGTTACAAGTGAACTGGTTGCTTTATGCATTTAAAACAACTTTTCATCCTGTGTTGTGTTGCATATGCACAGGGGTTTCTCATTAAATCACCTTGAGAGTGTTTAAAACAGGTTCCTGGGCCTCTGGACGTCCTTATTCAGTAGGTTTGGGACAGGGGAGGGACTCTGTCTTTTAATGAGCCTTAAGGTGATTCTGATGTTGTCTTGCACCAGCAGAGTAGGAGTTAGTCTTCATGATGTCTAAAATTGAATGCCACTGGTAGTCATAGGACACTCCGTAAAATTTGATTTTTACCCTTGGGGGAAAAAGCAAATATTTTTATGTTTTCAGGGAAGCTACATTTTTTCTGTTGCATTCTTCAAGATCTTTGTTTTCTCCAGCAAGCATGATATTGGCCATGTCTTTGGTAATAGCAGGTTTTCTGGCCGTACTCAGATTTTCATTGAGAATCAAAAGGAAAAAGTTTGCTTCTCTGTATTATTTTGGGCTTGATTTGCTGTTTGATTGCTAGTCACCTTTATTTATTTTTAAAATATATATATATATTTTTGGCTGTGCCGGGTCTTAGTTGCGGCATGCAGGATCTGGTTCCCTGACGAGGGATCGAACCCGGGTCCCCTGCATTGGGAGTGCAGAGTCTTAACCACTGGACCATCAGGGAAGTCCCTTCATTTCTTTTTAAATCAGCTGGATTTGACTGGCAGAATAAGGAGGGGAGGGCATTTTTAAAATAAGTAGGTTGAACATTCCATGGCAGAGCTGAAGTGCTCACGGGTTATATCTGCCTTCCATCTCTTGATTTATCATTGTCCTGCTGTAGCTCTTCTTTTTGCTTAGTTTGACCCTTAACCTGTAACTCACAGTAATCTCAGCAAGGTTGGAATTTCTCAAGAAAACAAGAAGGAAGTGGAGAAGAAAGTGGCTGTGAAACCCACAGAAACCAAGACCAAGTTCTCCCAGGCAAAGCTGTTGGCAGGAGCTGTGAAGCATAAGAGGTCAGCCCGAATTCACACAACTTTAATCTCCTTCTGACTGTGTGCTTTGAAATGCCAGATTAATGGTAGCCAGAACAAAAGGTTACCTAAGCATAGGTCTTGGTGAAGTTCCTTTGGTGGTCTTACCTCTCTCTCCCCTACCAGATTTGGTGTCTTCTATAGCCTTTGACCCTTGTCTCTCTGTTCATTAAACATAATAGCTACTCTTCATTGGATGCCTGCCATGTGCCAGGCATTGTGTTAAGTACTTTCCATACATGATTTCTTTTATTCCTCTCAACAACTCTGTGAAGTACAGGTTCTTATTATCAGATGAAGAGACTGAGAATCTCAGAGGTTGAGAACCTTTGTCCAAGGTCACAAAGTAGTAGGAGAGGTGGAGTTCAGTACTTGAGCATCTGTTTCTAGGCAAACAAGGTAGCAAGTTCTATGGAAGGATTTATATAGGGTGTACTTAGATCATGGAGGAGGAATAACTGCCTGGAGGTGGATATATGTGCTCATGTTGGGGAAGTTAAGGCCTTAGAAAGAAGAGATTGACTAGGTAAGATAACTAGGGCTTTGACGGGCAGACGGGGAGAGCAGAACATCCCAGGAAGAGAGAAGAGCTGGGGCAAGGGCACAATGATCTATAAGAACATGGCAGCTGTGACAGGGTTACACACCTGGCTGGGGCTCTGCTTGTTTGGTGTGGGGTGGCAGCACTGCCTTGTTTGCTCCTCTCTTTTCAAGTCTTGAAATGGCACCAAAGTAATTAAATCTGGTCATTTCAATTTGACCAACTGTACCACAGGCAAAAGGATGTTAAGCTTAAGTGCAGACTATTAGGAAAATCAATATAGTATATTGGCAACCAGCCACATATTTTGAAGAAAGTGTGTTGATGCAGTTTTGTGGTTTGGCACACCTGTGTGCTGATGTTCCCAGGAACATTGCTAGGACTGTTGCTTACATGTAAAAATGTCATCGTGGTATAGCAGCCAAGGGGAGGAATATCAATAGCCTGAAAAGGGCCAGTTACCCCAGCCATGAATTATTCCTTTCAAGTTTTCATATAAGCTTTCTTGCTGGCCTAGTGTCTTTGAGGATTTGGATGTGGGTCAGTTGTACTGGGCTATACCAAGAAAGGGCTCTCTAGGCGGTCAGTTAGTTACCTCTCAGCAGTGTCTTGCTTCTAGCAGAATGTGTGTTGTAAGTAGCTCTCCGAGTCCTTAGATCAACTTTTATTAGATCATCCTTTATTGTTGTTTTGTGTAGCAAGGTGATAAATTAGTCTCCTGGGGCAGGAGTTCCTAATCTACCCAGCCTTGGGTTTATTAGAGTCACCTGGGAGTTTGTTAATACTGTAGATTGCGTCACACTAATTCTGTCTGGCTCAGTAAGTTTGGAGTGAGGTCTGGAAGTCTAATTTTTAAAGTTCCATGGATAATTCCGATGCTTGGTGAAAGTCTGATGCCTGATATATGTTATGAAGCATAGTAATAAAACAAGCCCCCCTGAACCCATCACCCAACTTAAGACCTAGAGCATTATCAACAATATGAGTCTGCCTCTGTGCTCCTCCCCATTCTGTCTCTGTGCCTTGACATCCTCACACCACTTTCCTATATCTAGTTTACCATTCTTTTGCCTCTCTCTTTTTTTTTTAAGACGATGTTGGGGGTAGGAGTTTATTAATTAATTAATTTATTTTTGCTGTGTTGGGTCTTCGTTTCTGTGCGAGGGCTTTCTCTAGTTGTGGCAGGCAGGGGCCACTCTTCATTGCGGTGTGTGGGCCTCTTTTGTTGCGGAGCACAGGCTCCAGACGCACAGGCTCAGTAGTTGTGGCTCACGGGCCTAGTTGCTCCGCGGCATGTGGGATCCTCCCAGACCAGGGCCCAAACCTGTGTCCCCTGCATTAGCAGGTAGATTCTCAACCACTGCGCCACCAAGGAAGCCCACCTTTCTTTACTCTTAGTAGTTTTGGGGTTTTTTTTGTTTTTTGCTACCTATATAGGTACCCATAAATAATATAATAGCTTGCTTGTTTTGAACTTTATAAAAAATGATTTCATGGGCTTCGCTGGTGGCTCAGTGGTTGGGGGTCTGCCTGCCGATGCAGGGGGCACGGGTTCGTGTCCCGGTCCAGGGAGGATCCCGCGTGCTGCGGAGCGACTGGGCCCGTGAGCCATGGCCGCTGGGCCTGCGCATCCGGAGCCTGTGCTCCGCGACGGGAGGGGTCATAGCGGTGAGAGGCCCGCGTACCGCAAAAAAAAAAAAAAAAAAAAAGATTTCATTATATACACACCACCTTCTGTGAATTTGGTTTTTCAATCAAATTGTTTCTCTGATTGAAACAGTTTTGTGTGTGTGTATGTATGTGTATGTATAGCTATAATTCATTCACTTTCACTGCTGTATAATAGTGCATTATTTGAGATTCCAAAATTTGTTCATTCTCCTGTGAATGAATGTTTGAATTATGACAAACGGTGCTGACAGGTCAAGGACATGCTTTGTTACATATGTACATCTGTTTCTCTAGAGCTGTGTGTCCAATATGTTAGTCCCTGGGCACCTGTGGCTATCTAAATTAATGAAAACTAAATGAAATTTAAAATCCAGTTCCCTAGCCACACTAGTCACATTTTATTTATTTATTTATTTATATTATTTTTGGCTGTTTTGGGTCCTCGTTTCTGTTCGAGGGCTTTCTCCAGTTGTGGCGAGCGGGGGCCACTCTTCATCGCGGTGCGCGGGTCTCTCACTGTTGCGGCCTCTCTTGTTGCGGAGCACAGGCTCCAGACGCACGCCTGCGCGTCAGTAGTTGTGGCTCACGGGTCTAGTTGCTCCGCGGCATGTGGGATCTTCCCAGACCAGGGCTCAAACCCATGTCCCCTGCATTGGCAGGCAGACTCTCAACCACTGCGCCACCAGGGAAGCCCCACACTAGTCACATTTTAAGTGTTAAATAGTTACATGTGGCTTGTTGCTGCCCTACTGGACAGCACAAATACAGCAATAAAGTGATTTATAAACTAGTATCTCCTTATGGTCTTAATTTGCATTCCCCTGTTAACAAATGTAGTTGACATATCATATGTTGATTTGCCATTCATGTGTCCTGTTGTGTGGAAGGTCTGTTCATTTATATTGCCATTTTTCTACTGCGTTATTTGTATTCTTCTTATTGATTCATAGGTTTTGTTTGTTTGTTTTTAAACGTAGTCTTGGTATTTTTTTTCTCCAGTTTATAGCTTATCTTTTTACTTTAAAGTGGTCAAATATATTTAATTTTAAGGTGGTCAGTTTTTAAAAATTGAGATATAATTGACATATAACACATTAATTTCAAGTGTACAACATAATGATTTGATAATATGAGATATATATATATAGTGAAATGATCCCCATAGTAAGTCTAGTTGACATCCATCACCACACATAGTTACACATTTTTTTTTCTTGTGATGAGAACTTCTAAGATCTGTTTTCTTAGCAACTTTCAAATATACAATATAACATCATTAACTATAGTCACCATGATGTACACTACATCCTCAGTACTTATTTATTTTATAACTGGAAGTTTGTACCTTTTGAAGGTGGTCCATTTTAAGGTGGTCAAATCCATTAATATTTTCTTTTTATGGTTAGAGCCTTTTATATTTTGTTCAAGAAATTCTTTCTACTCTGAGGTCGTAATATAGTTTTTCTTGTAAAAGTTTTAGAATTTTTGTCTTTCACATGTTAGTCTTTAAATCTGGAATTTTTCTTTTTTACTGTTACAGTGAAAAAATAAAGATTTTTCTAATGTTTCATTCCTGGTGATAAACCCAACTTGTCGTGATGTATTTTCTTTTCTTTCTTTTTTTTTCTTTTAAACTCTGCTGGATTTGGTTTGCTAATGTTTTGTATAGATTGTTGCATCTGGAATCATGATGGAGACTGGCCTGTATTTTTTTTTCCCCCTACTTTATCTGATTTTGATGTGTAGATTAAGCCTAGCTTCACAGAATGATTTAGGGAGTGTTCCTTCTTTTTCTGTTTTCTGGAGGAGTTTGTATAGGATAGTAGTGTTAATTTGTGGCAGTTTGGTAGAACTCTGTAAAATCACTTTGGTCCCTGTTTTTTTTTGTTGTTTTTTTTTTTTTTGCGGTACGCGGGCCTCTCACTGTTGTGGCCTCTCCTCTCCCGTTGCAGAGCACAGGCTCCGGACGCGCAGGCTCAGCGGCCATGGCTCACGGGCCCAGCCACTCCGTGGCATGTGGGATCTTCCCGGACCAGGGCACGAACCCGTGTCCGCTGCATCGGCAGGCGGACTATCAACCACTGCGCCACCAGGGAAGCCCGGTCCCTGTTCTTTTAACTTGTGATTATAGGACTATCTATGTTTTTCCATGTCTTTTTGAGTCAGTTTTATTATATTTTCTGGGAATTTGCTCATTTTGTCTTTTTTCAAGTGTGTTAGCTAAATTGTCAGTATTCCTTAGTTTTCTGATTGCTGTTCTGTCTGTAATTGTCCTTTTTTCATCCCAAATATTGATGAATTATACTTTTATTCTTATTTTCACTATTTTCATGAGAGGGTAGTCTCAGTTTTATTAGTCTTTTCAAAGATCTTTTGGGTTGGGCTTCACTGGTGGCGCAGTGGTTGAGAGTTCACCTGCCGATGCAGGGAACACGGGTTTGTGCCCCGGTCCAGGAAGATCCCATATGCCGCGGAGTGGCTAGGCCCGTGAGCCATGGCCACTGAGCCTGTGCGTCCAGAGCCTGTGCTCCGCAACGGGAGAGGCCACAACAGTGAGAGGCCTGTGCTCCGCAACAGGAGAGGCCACAACACTGAGAGCCCCGCATACCACAAAAAAATAAAAATAAAATAAAATAAAAAAATAAAAGATCTTTTGGATTTACTTCTTATTTTTTCTGTTTTATTAATTTTTGCTCTTTAATATCTTCTGCCTTCTTTGGAATATTCTTTACTTTCTTCAAACTTATACTTTTATTATTTCTGTTATAAATAACTGTCAGATACCATGCTAATTAATTTTCAGCTCATTTCAGTTATAAGCATCTAAAGCTATAATTTTTCCTCAGCTTTCATTGTATACAATTTTGTATTTCCAACTAAGTACTTTTAAATATCCATTATGATTTCTTTGTTGACTCATGAATTAGAAACATTTTTTTAAATTTCCAAACATATTGAGGTAACTTAACCATATTTCACTGGTTCTAAGATGAACCTGTTTCTCCCTCACATTTTAATACCTTATAATCAGTGGTGTCTTAGAGTCTATGAAATATAATCTTTATCTTTTGTTATCAATTTCTCCCTTAATTGCATTATGGTTTACATGTGCTGATTCTTTTGAAATTGCTTTAGACTAGGTTTGTGACCTATTCCTGAGATTAATTTTTGTGAATGTTCCAAGTTGAGGAAAATCTGTGTTTTGTAATTGTTCTGGGTTCTATGTAGGTACAACAAAACAAACTAATTGATTGTATTGTTCAAATCATCCGTTTCTTTACATATTTGTCTGCTTGTTCTATCAGTACTTGAGGGGAGTTTTTGAAATCTCCCACTATAGTAATGATTTCTTGATCTTTTTTCAGTCTGTTGAACATAGTATATTTTTAAGCTCTTTTAGAAGCATAGATGTTCAGGATTGTTCTTTCTTCATAGTGAATTAAACTTTGTTTCCTTATAAACTAACTTCCTTTATCCCTTATAATACTTTTGGTTTTAAAGTCTATTTCCTTAATATTAATATAGGTACCCCAGTCTTCTTTGGGTTAGTGTTTGCCGTGGTTAACTCTTTTTCCATTCCTTTACTTTCAGTCTTTCTGGGTCTTAAGTTGTTTGTTTTGCTTCTAAATTTTTAGGTGTGTCTCATGAATAGCTGATTTAAAATTTAGTCTGTTAAACTCTCTTTATAGGTAGGCTTGGATTTATTAGGATTTTTTATACAATTTCTGCTTTTTTTTAAAATTAATTAATTAATTTTTGGGCCATGCCACATGGCTTACGGGATCTCAGTTCCCCAACCAAGGATTGAACCTGGGCCGTGGCAGTGAAAGCCTAGAATCCTAACCATTAGGTCACCAGGGGACTCCCCAGGTTCTACTATCTTAATGTTATTTGTCTTTTTACTTAAAAATTTTTTTCCATGTATTCTTTTTATAAAAATTGATTACCATTTTAAAATCTTTTATTCATTTTCTTTTCTTTCTACTTGTTTGGATTTTTGTATTCTATTTCTATTCGTTTGGTGGCTTACCTTGCAATTTATCAAGAATACTTAGTAAAACCTAAAGTAAATAGCTATCTTACTTCCCTGCAAAATTATCCATGGACCTTAGAACTTTTAGCTACAGTCACGTTCTTCCTTCCTTACATGCTGTCCAGGACTTTAGCATGGTCATGTTTAACACCACAAATTAGATGCTGTTTTTTTATATAGACTGTTTGTTTAGATTTGTATTTACAAGTTTCTTTGTTCACCATCCCTTCCTTCTGGGATTAAGGCCTTCCTCCTGGGACCATTTCCTTCCTCTTTGGAGTGCTTTCTTTGTTCTTTTTTTTTTTGACTGTCCTAAATTTTTTATTTAGTAAGAATTTACAAACATTACTTAATATTAGTGGTAACAGTAGAGCTGGAGAGCATTGCGTCTTCTAGCTGCATGGCGAGAGAAGTACATTCTCTAGATATTCTTTTAGTGAAGGTCTTTTGGGTGACTTTCAGAATCTCTAGCCTGTCACTAAAGATATTTCCTTCAATCTTTAATAACTTAACTAAATTTTTGTCATATATAAATATGTCCAGGTATTCTTGAAGTCCATGTGTGGTTCTAACCAAGATGAATGATGACAACAAAGAATCTGATGTTTTGGTGATGCTTGAAGCTGTAATGCTTTACCCCTTGAATTGGTCAGAGGTTTAAATTATATTTATAACAATAATATAGCTGGAAGGAGATTAAGAACCTGAAATGAAGACTTTTCATTTCAGATCATCTCAGCTCCTTGAGGCTGCCTAAGACCCATATAAATAGTTATTGGAGCTCCTGATTCCCAAAGTTTGATCCCCAAGATTGGACCTAGCTCAAATCACCATATTTTTTTGTTACAGCTCAGAGAGTGGCAACAGTGTGAAAAGACTGAAATCGGACTCTGACCCAGATGACAAGAATCAAGGTGGGTGGCAGCTTTCATTTCGTTCTTCACTCATCATATACGTGAACCATGGTAAAAGGCTGGAATGCATTGTATCTGTGGAGGAATGCATGCATCTCTAAGCAAACCTACCTAAACTTACCAAACCGTTTTAGGCTGTGCAGGATTTAAACCTAGCAATATGTCAGCTGCCCTGCAAAGTAATATGTTAGAAACCAGTGGAACTGATAAGTGACAATTGTGTTGTCCCAGGAGCGCTTACAAAGCCAAAGCCCTGGTCATATCACCTCTACTCACAAAGTTTTTCTCTGTCTCCCTTAAATGTCAAGTTTCTTCATTTCACCTGGCTGGCTACCAGTGAGAGGTAGAATGCCTGGCTCCTGCTGCTGGTTGGATTGGATTGAACCGAGAGGCTACTAAATACAGTTTCCAGGAGTACACTTTCTTTGGTGGTTCCTTTTATGTGATCAGATCTGCTACTGTATTAAGTGGCACAAAGTTATAAGTGAAAGTGAGTGTTACTCAGGACTGAATCAAGGATAAGAAATTCAAGAGTGTTTTCAGTTCTTCTACTCCTGACTCCCTGTGGAATTGAGACTCTGAGCTGAACTCAAAGGGTCATCGATAAAACAGGGCTTACATTTATTTCTGTGTCACACACAAAAATGGATATTTTAAAATATATTTTTTCTTTCAAAAAAATGATTATTTAAAGAAGTATATCCACTGAACTCCAGTAATGGTGAGCTGTTGCTGATATCTTTTTCTCTAGAATTTACTTTTGAAAAAGATATTAAGCGAAGAGCCTCCCTTCTACCTGTATGTCCTCTTCCATCCAATTCTCCTTCCCAGTGGGAAATAGTATTATACATTTTTAATGTATATATGTATATATCCAGAGCTATTCTATGTATGTATAAGCAATTACACATATTCTCTTTTTTTAAAGTGTTTTATTATAGATAACTTAAAACATATTCAAATATTGAGATGAAAGTATAATGAACCCCATCATGTACCTTCAACAGTTTTTTAAAAATTAATTTATTTATTTTTGGCTGTGTTGGATCTTTGTTGCTACGCACGGGCTTTCTCTAGTTGCGGTGAGCGGGGGCTACTCTTCGTTGCAGTGCACGGGCTTCTCATTGCGGTGGCTTCTCTTGCTGTGGAGCATGGGCTCTAGGCACACAGGCTTCAGTAACTGTGGCACACAGGCTCAGTAGTTGTGGTTCATGGGCTTAGTTGCTCCATGGCATGTGGGATCTTCCCAAACCAGGGCTCGAACCCTTGTCCCCTGCATTGGCAGATGGATTCTTAACCACTGCGCCACCAGGGAAGTCCCAACAATTTTAAACACATGTTCAATCTTCTTTTTTTTAAAGAAAGTTTTATTTTTTATTATTATTATTTTTTGGCTGCGCTGCACAGCTTGTGGGTTCTTAGTTCCCCAACCAGGGATTGAACCCAGGCCATGGCAGTGAAAGTGCTGAGTCCTAACCACTGGACCGCCAGGGAATTCCCCGTCCAATCCTATTTCATTTAAATCTCCCAACTGTAGTATTTTGGGGCAAATCTCAGACATCAGATTATTTCATCTATAATTGTTCTGTATGTATCCCTAAAAAAATAAGGATTCTTTGTTTTTTTTAACATAATTGCACTACTATTATCCCACCTGAAATAATTACAATAATTACTAAATGTTATCAAGTATCAGATTAGTATTCATTTTCCTCAGTTTTCCCATACATTTTTTTTCTTAACAGTTGATTTTTGTTTTTAAGATTCAAATGCAACACTGTGATCACTTAATTGTTTTTTTAAATTGTATTGAAGTATAGTTGATTTATAATATTGTGTTAATTTCTTCTGTACAGCAAAGTGACTCAGTTATACATATATATTTATCATATTCTTTTCCATTATGGTTGGTCACAGGATATTGAATATAGTTCCCTGTACTATATAATAGGACCTTGTTGTTTATCCATGCTACATATTAATAGTTTGCCTCTGCTAATCCCAAACTCCCAATCCGTCCCTCCCCTATCCCGCCTTACCCTTGGCAACCACAAATCTGTTCTCTATATCTGAGTCTGTTGTTGTTTCATAGTTATGCTGATGTGTGCCATATCTTAGATTCCACATATAAGTAATATCATGTGGTGTTTGTCTTTCCCTTTCTGACTTACTTCACTTAGTACGATAATCTCTGGGTTCACCCATGTTGCTGCAAATGGCTTTATTTCATCTTTTTTTACGGCCAAGTAATATTCCATTGCGTGTGTGTGTGCGCGCGAGCACACACGCGCCACCATACTGTTTCCCATAGTGGCTGTACCAGTTTACATTCCCACCAACAGTGTAGGAAGGTTCCCTCTTCTCCACACCCTCTCCACCATTTGTTATTTGTAGACTTTTTTTTTTTTTGGCAGTACGCGGGCCCCTCCCTGCTGTGGCCTCTCCCGTTGTGGAGCACAGGCTCTGGACGCGTAGGCTCAGCGGCCATGGCTCACGGGCCCAGCTGCTCCGTGGCATGTGAGATCTTCCCGGACCGGGGCATGATCTCGTGTCCCCTGCATCAGCAGGCAGACTCTCAACCACTGCGCCACCAGAGAAGCCCTGTTATTTGTAGACTTTTTAATGATGGCTACTCTGACCAGTGTGAGGTGGTAACTCATTGTAGGTTTGATTTGTATTTCTCTAATAATTAGTGCTGTTGAGCATCTTTTCATGTCTGTATGTCTTCTTTGGAGAAATGTCTGTTTAAGTCTTCTGCCCATTTTTGGATTGGGTTGTTTTGTTGTTTGGTTGTGTGAGCTGTTTGTATATTTTGGTAATTAAGCCCTTGTCTGTCACATCATTTGCAAATATTTTCTCCCAGTCCATAGGTTGTCTTTTTGTTTTATTTATGGTTTCCTTTGCTGTGCAAAAGCTTATAAGTTTGATTAGGTCCCATTTTTTAATTTTTGCTTTTATTTCTATTGCCTGGGGAGGCTGACCTAAGAAAACATTGGTACGATTTATGTCAGAGAGTGTTTTGCCTGTGTTTTCTTCTAAGAGCTTTATGGTGTCTTGTCTTATATTTAATTCTTTAAGCCATTTTGAGTTTATTTTTGTGTATGGTGTGAGGGTGTGTTCTAACTTCGTTGGCTCTAGGCATGCGGGCTTCAGTAGTTGTGATGCACAGGCTCAGTAGTTGTGGCGTGTGGGTTTAGTTGCTCTGCAGCATGTGGGATCTTCCCGGACCAGGGCTCGAACCTGTGTCCCCTGCATTGGCAGGCGGATTCTCAACCACTGCACCACCAGCGAAGTCCCACATACTGATTTGAGTATGTTGAACCATCCCTGTGACCCTGGGATGAATCCAACTTGGTCGTGGTGTATGACCTTTTTTATGTGTTTTTGGATTTGGTTTGCTAATATTTTGTTGAGAATTTTTGTGTCTATATTCATCAAAGATATTCGCCTGGGGGCTTCCCTGGTGGTGCAGTGGTTGAGAATCTGCCTGCTAATGCAGGGGACACGGGTTCGAGCCCTGGTCTGGGAGGATCCCACATGCTGCGGAGCAACTAAGCCCGTGAGCCACAGCTACTCAGCCTGCGCATCTGGAGCCTGTGCTCCGCAAGAGGAGAGGCCGCGATAGTGAGAGGCCCGCGCACTGTGATGAAGAGTGGCCCCCACTTGCCACAACTGGAGAAAGCCCTCGCACAGAAATGAAGACCCAACACAGCCCCAAATAAATAAATAAATAAAAATTTTTTAAAAATCAGAGAGAACATTTCCCAAAAAAAAGATATTCGCCTGTAATTTTCTTTTTTTGTAGTGTCTTTGTCTGGTTTTGGTATCCAGGTGACGGTGGCTTCATAGAATGTCACCTCATTGGGAGTGTTCCTTCCTCTTCAGTTTTTTGGGAGAGTTTGAGAATGATTGCTATAAGTTCTTTGTATGTTTGGTAGAATTTCCCAGTGCAGCCATCTGGTCCTGGACTTTTGTTTGTAGGGATTTTTTCTTTATTACAGATTTTATTTCATTTCTAGTGACTGGTCTGCTCAAGTTATCTGTTTCTTCTTGATTCAGTTTTGGTGGCCTGTATGTTTGTAGGAAAGTTGAACATTTCTTCAAGGTTGTCAGATTTGTTGGCATATAATTGTTCACAGTATTCTCTTATGGTTTGTTGCACTTCTGTGATATCTGTTGTGATTTCTCTGCTTTCACTTCTTATTTTGTTTATTTGGGTCTTCTCTCTTTTCTTCTTGTCGAGTGTGACCAGAGGTTTGTCAATTTTGTTTACCCGTTCAAAGAACCAGCTCTTGGTTTTATTGATTTTTTTCTATTGTTTTTTTAACTTCTATTTTATTTATTTCCTCTCTGATCTTTCTTATCTCCTTCCTTCTGCTGACTTTAGGTTTTGTTTGTTCTTCTTTTTTTTCTAATTCTTTTAGGTGGTGGACTATGGTGTTTATTTGAGATTTTTCTTGTTTCCTAAAGAAGGCCCCTATATTGCTATGAACTTCCTTCTGAGAACTGCTTTTGCTGCATCCCATGGATTTTGTATGGTTGTGTTTTCATTGTCATTTGCCTCAAGGTATTGTTAAATTTCTTCTTTGCTTTCATTGTTGATCCATTGGTTTTTTTAGTAGCATGTTGTTTAGTCTCTACGTAATTGTTTTTTTGTTTTGTTTTGTTTTTGTTTCTTTTTCAGTGGTTGATTTTTGGTTTCATGCTATTGTGGTCAGAAAAGATGCTTGAAATAATTTCTGTACTCTTAAATTTGTTTAGGCTTGTTTTGTGCCCAAGTCAACCCTAGAGAATGTTCCATGTGCACTTCAAAAGAATGTGTGTTCTGCTTTTTTGGGATGTAATGTCCTGAATATATCAATTAAGTCTAACTGTTCTATCATTTAGGATCTCTGTTGTTTTATTGATTTTTTTGTCTTGAAGATCTGTCCATTGATATGAGTGGGGTGTTAAAGTCTCCTACTATTGTTGTATTCCTGTCAGTTTCTCCCTTTATGTCTGTTAGTATATGTATTTTGGTGCTCCTATGTTGGGTACATATATTTTGAAAAGTATAATATCCTCTCCTTTTATTGATCCTTTTATCATTATGTAGTGTCCTTCTTTATCTTTGTCTTAAAGTCTATTTTGTCTGAGTATTGTGACCCCCGCTATCTCGTCATTTCTGTTTGCACAAAAGATGTTTTTCCATGCCCTCACTTTTAATCTGTGTGTGTCCTTTGCCCTGAAGTGTGTCCCTTGTAAGCAGCATATTGTAGGCTCTTGGTTTTTTTATCCAATCTGCCACTCTGTGCCTTTTTAAAAAATTTTTTAAAATTTAATTTATATTTTTATACAGCAGGTTCTTATTAGTCATCAGTTTCATACACATCAGTATATACATGTCAGTCCCAATCACCCAATTCATCACACCACCATTCTGACCCCCCTGCGGCTTTCCCCCCTTGGTGTCCATACGTTTGTTCTCTACATCTGTGTCACAACTTCTGCCCTGCAAACCGGTTCATCTGTACCATTTTTCTAGGTTCCACATACATGCGTTAATATACGATATTTGTTTTTCTCTTTCTGACTTACTTCACTGTGTATGACAGTCTCCAGGTCCATCCACGTCTCAACAAATGACCCAATTTCGTTCCTTTTTATGGCTGAGTAATATTCCATTGTATATATGTGCCACATCTTCTTTATCCATTTGTCTGTCGATGGGCATTTAGGTTGCTTCCATGACCTGGCTATTGTAAATACTGCTGCAATGAACATTGGGGTGCATGTGTCTTTTTGAATTATAGTTTTCTCTGGGTATATGCCCAGTAGTGGGATTGCTGGATCATATGGTAATTCTATTTTTAGTTTTTTAAGGAACCTCCATACTGTTCTCCATAGTGGCTGTATCAATTTACATTCCCACCAACAGTGCAAGAGGGTTCCCTTTTCTCCACACCCTCTCCAGCATTTGTTGTTTGTAGATTTTCTGATGATACCCATTCTACCCATGCTTTTGCTGCATCCCATAGGTTTTGGATCGTCGTGTTTTCATTGTCATTTGTCTCTAGGTTTTTTTTTTTTTTTTTTTTTTTTTTTGCGGTACGCGGGCCTCTCACTGTTGTGGCCTCTCCCGTTGCGGAGCACAGGCTCCGGACGCGCAGGCTCAGCGGCCATGGCTCACGGGCCCAGCTGCTCCGCGGCATGTGGGATCCTCCCGGACCGGGGCACGAACCCGCATCCCCTGCATTGGCAGGCGGACTCTCAACCACTGCGCCACCAGGGAAGCCCCCATGTCTCTAGGTATTTTTTGATTTCCTCTTTGATTTCTTAAGTGATCTCTTGGTTATTTAGTAACGTATTGTTTAGCCTCCATGTGTTTGTGTTTTTTACGGTTTTTTCCCTGTAATTCATTTCTAATCTCATAGCGTTGTGGTCAGAAAAGATGGTTGATATGATTTCAATTTTCTTAAATTTACTGAGGCTTGATTTGTGACCCAAGACGTGATCTATCCTGGAGAATGTTCTGTGTGCACTTGAGAAGAAAGTGTAATCAGCTGTTTTTGGATGGAATGTTCTATAAATATCAATTAAACCTATCTGGTCTATTGTGTCATTTAAAGCTTCTGTTTCCTTATTTTCATTTTGAATGATCTGTCCATTGGTATAAGTAAGGTGTTAAAAGTCCCCCACCGTTATTGTGTTATTGTTGATTTCCTCTTTTACAGCCGTTAGCAGTTGCCTTATATATTGAGGTGCTCCTATGTTGGGTGCATATATATTTATAATTGTTATATCTTCTTTTTGGATTGATCCCTTGATCATTATGCAGTGTCCTTCCTTGTCTCTTGTAACATTCTTTATTTTAAAGTCTATTTTATCCGACGAGTATTGCTACTCCAGCTTTCTTTTGATTTCCATTTGCATGGAATATCTTTTTCCATCCACTCACTTTCAGTCTGTATGTGTCCCTAAGTCTGAAGTAGGTCTCTTGTAGACAGCATATATATGGGTCTTGTTTTTGTATCCATTCAGCAAATCTGTCTTTTGGTGGGAGCATTTAATCCTTTCACGTTTAAGGTAATTATTGATATGTATGTTCCTATGACCATTTTCTTAATTGTTTTGGTTTGTGTGTGTGTGTGTGTGTGTGTGGTATGCGGGCCTTTCACTGTTGTGGCCTCTCCCACTGCAGAGCACAGGCTCCAGACACGCAGGCCCAGTGGCCATGGCTCATGGGCCCAGCCGCTCCGTGGCACATGGGATCCTCCCGGACAGGGGCACGAACCTGCGTCCCCTGCATCGGCAGGCAGACTCTCAACCACCGCGCCACCAGGGAAGCGCCTTGGGTTAGTTTTATAGGTCCTTTTCTTCTCTTGTGTTTCCCACTTACAGAAGTTCCTTTAGCATTTGTTGTAGAGCTGGTTTGGTGGTGCTGAATTCTCTTAACTTTTGCTTGTCTGTAAAGCTTTTGATTTCTCCATCGAATCTGAATGAGATCCTTGCTGGCTAGAGTAATCTTGGTTGTAGGTTCTTTCCTTTCATCACTTTAAGTATATCATGCCACTCCCTTCTGGCTTGTAGAGTTTCTGTTGCGAAATCACCTGTTAACGTTTTGGGAGTTCCCTTGTATGTTATTTGTCGTTTTTCCCTAGCTGTTTTCAATAATTTTTCTTTGTCTTTAATTTTTGCCAATTTGATTACTGTGTGTCTCGGCATGTTTGTCCTTGGATTTATTCTGTATGGGACTCGCTGCACTTCCTGGACTTGGGTGGCTATTTCCTTTCCCGTGTTAGGGAAGTTTTCGACTATAATCTCTTCAGATATTTTCTCAGGTCCTTTCTCTCTCTCTTCTCCTTCTGGGACCCCTGTAATGCGAATGTTGTTACGTTTAATGTTGTCCCAGAGGTCTCTTGGCTGTCTTCATTTCTTTTCATTCTTTTTTTCTTTATTCTGTTCCGCAGCAGTGAGTTCCACCATTCTGTCTTCCAGGTCACTTATCCGTTCTTCTACCTCAGTTATTCTGCTATTGATTCCTTCTAGTGTAGTTTTCATTTCAGTTATTGTATTGTTCATCTCTGTTTGTTTGTTCTTTAATTCTTCTAGGTGTTTGTTAAACATTTCTTGCATCTTCTTGATCTTTGCCTCCATTGTTTTTCCGAGGTCCTGGATCATCTTCACTATCATTATTCTGAATTCTTTTTCTGGAAGGTTGCCTATCTCCACTTCATTTAGTTGTTTTCCTGGGGTTTTATCTTGTTCCTTCATCTGGTACATAGCCCTCTGCCTTTTCATCTTGTCTATCTTTCTGTGAATGTGGTTTTTGTTCCACAGGCTGCAGGATTGTAGTTCTTCTTGTTTCTGCTGTCTGCCCTCTGGTGGATGAGGCTATCTGAGAGGCTTGTGCAGGTTTCCTGATGGGAGGGACTGGTGGTGGGTAGAGCTGACTGTTGCTCTGGTGGGCAGAGCTCAGTAAAACTTTAATCTGCTTGACTGCTGATGGGTGGGGCTGGGTTCCCTCCCTGTTGGTTGTTTGGCCTGAGGCAACCCAGCACTGGAGCCTACCTGGGCTCTTTGGTGGGGATAATGGCCGACTCTGGGAGGGCTCACGCCAAGGAGTACTTCCCAGAACTTCTGCTGCCAGTATTCTTGTCCCCGTGGTGAGCCACAGCCACCCCCCGCCTCTGCAGAAGACCCTCCAACACTAGCAGGTGGGTCTGGTTCATTCTCCCCTGGGTTCACTGCTCCTTCCCCTACTACTTTGTGTGTGCCCTCGAAGAGTGGAGTCTCTGTTTCCCCCAGTCGTGTCCAAGTCCTGCAATCAAATCCCACTGGCCTTCAAAGTCTGATTCTCTAGGAATTCCTTCTCCCGTTGCTGGCCCCCCAGGTTGGGAAGTCTGACGTGGGGCTCAGAACCTTCACTCCAGTGGGTGGACTTCTGTGGTATAAGTGTTCTCCAGTCTGTGAGTCACCCACCTAGCAGTTATGGGATTTGATTTTACTGTGATTGCACCCCTCCTCCCATCTCATTGTGGCTTCTCCTTTGTCTTTGGATATGGGGTATCTTTTTTGGTGAGTTCCAGTGTCTTCCTGTCGATGATTGTCCAGCAGTTAGTTGTGATTCTGGTGTTCTCACAAGAGAGAGTGAGCGCATGTCCTTCTATTCTGCCATCTTGGTTCAGGCTCCCTTATTTATTTTCAGTTTGGATGATCACTATGTCTTTTGATTGGAGAATTTAGTCCATTGACATTTAAGATAATTAATGATAGATATGTATTCATTGCCATTTTAAACCTTGTCTTCCTGTTGATTTTAAAATTCTTCTTTGTCTCTTTTTGTTTTTCCTTTTGTGGTTTGGTGATTTTCTTTCGTATTATGCTTCTGTTCTTTTTGGTTTTTGTGAATCTATTGTATGTTTTTGATTTGTGGTTGCCCTGTTTTTCAAGTATGTTAACCCCTTCGTATGTCTACTTGCTTTAGACCGGTAGATAGGCCCAAACACATTCTAGAAAAAAAAAAAAATCTACATTTTCTTACTCTCCTCCCCCACATATTATGATTTTAATGTCCCCTTTTGCATCTTCATGTTCATCCTTTTGCTGTTCATTGTGGTTATCATCACTTTCACAGAAATTTTGTTTTTTTTTTTTAATCTGTGTACTGTCTTATTTATGTGATTTACTTTCCAATTGTGATTTTCTCTTTCCTATAGATTCTTACTACTTTCTATTTAGAGAAGACCTTTCAATATTTCCTTTAGGATAATGTCAGTATTGCTGTATTCTTTTAGTTTTTACTTGTCTGGGAAATTCTTTGTCTCTCCCTCTGTTCTAAATGATAATCTTTCTGGGTAGAGTATCCTAGGTTGCAGATTTTTCCCTTTCAGGGCTTTGAATATATCTTGCCATTCCCTTCTGGCCTGCAATGTTTCTGTAGAGAAATCAGCTGGTACCCTTATGGGTGTTCCCTTGTGATTCTTTGTTTTTCTCTTGCTGCCTTTAGAATCATCTCTTTAACTTTTGCCATTTTTATTACAATACATCTTGGTGTAGGTCTGTTTGGGTTTACCTTGTTCAGGATCCTCTATGCTTTCTGTATCTGGATATCTGTTTCCTTCTTCAGGTTTGGGAAGTTTTCAGCTGTAATTTCTTCATTTTCAATCCCCTTTTCTGTTTCTTCTTCTTATGGGATCCCTATTATGCATAGATTGACATGCTTTATATTATCCCATAGGTCTCTTATATTGCTTTCATTTTTTTTCATTTGGGTTTTTGTCTGCTGTTCTAATTAGGTGATTTCCGTTATTCTATCTTCTAGATCACTTATTCGTTCTTCTGCATTATTCATTCTACTATTCATAGCCTTTCAGCTTTCATCTCTTCAAATGAATTCTCTGATTTTTCTTGGCTTCTCCTTATAGTTTCTAGTTCCTTTTTACAGTAATCTACATTTCTATTGATAGCCTTTCTTAATTCCTTCAGTATTTTCATTATCTTCTTTTTGAACTTGGTGTGTATTAGACTGAAGATGTCTGTTTAATTGTTTATTCTTTCATGGGAATTCTCTTGATCTTTTAATTGGGAGTGGTTCCCCTGCTTCTTCATTTTACTTATATTTCTCTTGCTCTATGAGTTTAGGAGAAACAATTATCTACTGTGGTCTTAGAGGGCTATTTTTAAGTGGGAACATCCCCGTATAGCCTCTGTGGGTTTAATATTTTTTGGTGTGAGGGCTGCTTTTAGTATGGATGCTTGCCACCTCTTTTCTCAGTGTATGCAGGCCATTATCCCCTTGCTAGGAGGTGTGACTGATGCTGTGGTAATTAGAGCCTGCACTGGCTATTGAGCGGGCCTCCTCTTTGCTCTGTGGTTGTCACTGCCCTGTCCAGGGTAGGGCCTGCTCCCTAGTTGTTGGAGTAGAAGCCCCCAGCTCCATTTCTGAGCTGTGTTTCTGATCTGTGGTGTGAGGTAGGCGGGATTGGAGTGCTTCCACTGGGAGAGGAGCCACTGAGTATTCCTCCGCTGGAGCCATTCACCTGTGAGTGTGCTCTGTTTTGTCACCTTTCATCCGTTGTGTGGGCTCACAGAGTACACTGTTGTTGGCACTGCCCTAGGCCCCACCTCAGTTGTGGGTATGCCGGCAGTTGGCCCTGGTGCCTCTCAGACTTTGTTTTCACAAGACCACTAGTGCAGATCCACTGAAGTCGTGTCCCAGGACTGCAGTAGTTGCACGCCTTGACCTGCTGTGGGAGCTATGGAAGCAGCTCAGACCCCTGTGTGTACGCGCCCTCAAAGCCCATAGCTGCTAAGGCCAGACCTGTCCCAGCCACAGGAGCACCAGCTGTCCGTTCAGATGTTCCGCAGGCACTGAATTCACAAAGCCGGCAGTGTAGGTGTAAATCTGCGGTTTGCACGGCCGTGGGGAGAGATTTCAGCTCTGCTTCCTAAGTTGCACGACCCCTGGGGCTCAGCTGTAATTTCAGCCCCACCTCTGCGTGTGGGCAACCCACTGGCATCTGTTCCCAAGACCACTGAGGCAGCGGCCGGAGCTTGCAAGCCTGCTCTGGTGGGAGGGGGCCGGAGCAGCTTTAATGCCTGAGCTGGCCTGGGGTGGGGCCCCGCATGGAGCCCAAGGAAGCAGCAGACGGCAGGTGGGGAAAGAGGCTGCAATGTTGGCCCCACCCCTTCCTTTTGCATGCCACATAACAATCGCGCTTCGCTTCTCTGGCAGCCCAGGGTTCTGCCACCAACACTCCTGGTTGCAACACCCCACACTCCAGCCCCTTCAGGCTGTCTCCACACAGCCAACAGCAGTCTTCTCCCCAGGTCTGTCCTCTAAACCCCGTGTTCCAGCACCCATCCCCTGCCCATACCAGTGGACATGCCTTTCAGGCTGGGGTGTGCAGAGTGGTGACACAGACTGTGTAGGTCTCTCTCTGTCCTGCCTGCCACTAACTAGTTGTTGCGCTCTCCTTCTGAGCCTCTGAAGCTTCTTTTTTTGTCCCAGCTGATCTCCCCACCCATGAGGGGACTTCCCAGGGTGTGGGAACCTCTGCTTTCCTTCAGCTCCCTCCCAGGGGTGCCAGACCCGTCGTACTCTCTCTCTCTCTCTTTTTTTTTCCTTTTGTCCTACCTGGTTACATGGAGATCTTTTTTGTCCTTTCAGGTGTTTGAGGTCTTCTGCTAGTGTTCAGTAGGTGATCTATGAGAATTGTTCCATTTGTAGATGTATTCTTGATATATTTGCAGGAAGAGCTTGAGTTCTACATCCTGCTACTCCACCATTTTTATTCCAATCCGACAATTGGTTTTTTTTAAAAGTAGTATCCAAGGAAGGATTAGACATTGTATTTGGCTTATATGGCTTAAAAAAAAAGATTGAGATATAATCCACATACCATAAAATTCACCCTTTTAAAGGATGCAGTTCAGTGGTTTTTAATATGTTCAGAAGAATGTGTATTTATCACCACTATCTAATTCCAGAACATTTTCATCACTGCAAAAAGAAGCTCCGTGACCATTAGCAGTTATTCCCCATTCTTCCCCATTCTTCCCTCTCCACAGCCACTAGCAACCACCAGTCAACTTCTGTCTCTATGGATTTGCCTTTTCTGGACATTTTTTATAAATGAAATCATGCAATATAGGGCCTTTTGTGTCTGACTTCTTTTCACGTAACAATGTTTTCATAGTTCATGTTGTGGCATGTATCAGTGCTTTTTACAGCTGAATAATATCCCATTTTATGGTATGCTACCTTTTTGTCCGCTCATCAGTTGATGAACAGTTGGGTTGTTTCCACATTTGGGCTGTTACAAACCATGCTGCTGTGAACATTCATGTCCAAGTTTTTGTGTTAAAAACTGTTTTCAGTTCTCTTGGGTATATACCTAAGAGTGGAATTGCTGGGTCATACAGTAAATCTATGTTTAACTTTTTGAGGAACAGCCACACTGTTTTCCACTGTAGCTGCACCATTTTTATATTCTACCAGCAGTATATGAGGGTTTCAGTTTCTTTACATCCTTATCAACAGTTGTTACTGTGTTTTTTATATCCATCCATTGGGTGTGAAGTGATACTTTATTGTGGTTCTGATTGGGGTTTCCCTAATGACTAATGATGTTGGCATTGTGTACTTAATGGCCATTTTTTTTATCTTCTTTAGAGAAATATCTACTCATATCCTGAGCCTACTTTAAAATTGGGTTATTTGTCTTTTTAGTTTTGAGTTGTAAGTGTTCTTTATATGTTATGGATGCTAGACACTTGTCAGATGATTTATAAATATTGTCTCTCTGTGGGTTGTACTTTCACTTTCTTGATAGTGTTCTTTGGAGCACAAAAGTTTTACATTTTGATGACATCAATTTATTTTTTCTTTGGTTGCTTGTACTTTAAATGTCATATCTAAGAAACAGTTGCCTAATTCATGGTCATGAAGATTTACGCTTACATTTTTTTCAAAGAGTTTTATAGTTTTAACTCTTACATTTTGATCTTTGACCCATTTTGTGTTAATTTTTTGACTCAATAATTTGTTGAAAGGACTGTATTTTCTCCCACTGAATTGTCATGACACTTTGTTGAAAATCAGTTGAACAGCATGTTTGGGTTTATTTCTGGACTAACTTTTCTCTTCCATTGATTTGTATGTCTATCCTTATGCCATCACCACACAGTTTTGTTTTTGTTTGTTTTTGTTTTGTTTTATTTTTGGGCCATACTGCACGGCTTGTGGGATCTTAGTTCCCTGACCAGAGATTGAACCCAGGCCCTGGGCAGTGAGAGCATGGAGTCCTAACCACGGGACTGCCAGGGAATTCCCTACCACACAGTTTTGATCATTCTAGTTTTGTAGTAAGTTTTGAAACCAGGAAGTATCAGTCCTCCAAGTTTGTTCTTTTTCAATATTGTTTTGCTATTTGAGGTCCCTTGCATTTCCATATGAATTTTGGGATGAACTTGTCAATTCAGGCAGCTGGGATTTTGATAGGGATTGCTTGAATCTGTAGATCAGTTTGGGAATATTGCCATTTTATGGCATCTTAACAGTAGGCTAATCTGCCTTTTCAGTCTCATCTAACCTATGGGTTCTTCCTCTTTCTTAATTTATTTTTTGTTTCATGTATATTTTACTTGTGAAGAAACTGGGCCTCTGCCCTGTGGAGTTTCCTGCACTCTAGATTTTGCTAATTGCATCCCCATGGGATTCCTTTATATCCTGTGTTTCCTATAAAATGGTAATTAGGTCTAGAGCTTGGTCAATTCACGTTGATTTTTTGGCAAGATTTACTTAATATGTTGTTTTGCATTTCCTATCATCATTTTTTTTTTTTTTTTTTTTTTTTGCGGTACATGGGCCTCTCACTATTGTGGCCTCTCCCGTTGCGGAGCACAGGCTCCAGACACACAGGCTCAGCGGCCATGGCTCATGGGCCTAGCTGCTCCGCGGCATGTGGGATCTTCCCGGACCCGGGCATGAACCCGTGTCCCCTGCATCGGCAGGTGGACTCTCAACCGCTGCGCCACCATGGAAGCCCCATCATCATTATTTTAATTAACATACTCTTCTGTTCATTGCTTACTTACCTTGGGAATCATAGCATACCTGTGCATAAAGAGCTTCTTCATTCCTTTTTAAGGCTGTGTAGTAATCCATTGTATGGTTGTACCATAGTATATTTATTTTGTTTTTTATTGATGAACATTTAGATTGTTTCCATTCTTTCTCTATTATGATGTTTCATTAAATAACCCTGTACATGGATCATTGTTCACATTTGTAATATGTCAGGTTAAATACTTAGAAGGAGAATTATTGAGTCAGATATACATTTGTAACTTAGAAAAATATTGCCAAATTTGCCTCCTACACTGGAAGGCAAAGTCTTAACCACTGGACTGCCAGGGAAGTCCCAGTTAACTGCTTTTGGAATGAAATTTGTTTGAGTTGCAATCTCTTTTCTTTCTTGAAACTTCCTAGATAATTGGGAGATTTGGTCCTTTTGCTTAAACTCTGCTAATGCTCCTGTTGTCCAGATTCCTTGGGTTACATTTCTGTGGCTGGCTTCCATCCTTCCCTTAGGCTGGCTCTAGTCCTCCAGAGGTACTCAGAACTTGATCTTTCTTTTCTAAGATAGACCCTAAAATTCAATTCACCCTTGAAGTACTTAATAAAAGGACACATTTCACTGAGTAACTTCACATAAATTACTTTTCTGAGTAACTGATTCATACCCTTATGATATCGGTTTTTTTTGTTTTTTTTTTAAACAACCCGATTTTTCTCACAGAATACTGAAAGTATCCTTGTATGTGTGAAAATAGTAATACAATGAATGTTCAGGTAAATGAATGGTTTTTAATTTGATGTTATGTCCCAAATTTTCACATTTCCCCCACCCCCACTCCCACCCCTAAAATTTAGCCATTTGCAGTGAAACTCTGTTATGCATTTTCCTGCATTCTCACACATTGTGAATGTTGGCCTGCTCTGTGCCAGGCCGTCTGCTCTATGCCCAGGGGATGGGATAGAGAAGAAGGAGCCCTTGTCCTCCAGAGGCTTATAGTCTGAGGAGAATATGGATAAGGAGAAGATAGCCATTAGGACTGTCAGTCTTCTACAGCCTTCCTGGCTATAATACAGGGATTACAGAGGTAAGAGGGGCTGGTCCTTCTGAATTGAATGTCCTAGGATACTCTTTGAATTGTGGCATTTGGCTTTCTTAACAGTTGTCTAAATAGGTAGTTATATGTACCTAATAGTAAATTGAAAAGGGACACAAGAGTGTGGAATAAAAAGTTAAGTTTTCCCTGGTCCTCAGCCACTCAGTTGCTCTCCCCAGAGCAGCCACTGTTACCAGTTTTTAATGTATTTTTTCATACATTATCATGCATATTTAATGTCCCCCCCCAGATTATAACTTGTACTCACCCTTGCCTTTTTCATTTAACACATGGTATCTTAGAGATCATTCAATACCATTACACACAGAGATGCTTTATTCTTCTTAATGGCTGAATACTAGTCCATTACACTGGTCCTCTATTAATGAACCTTTTGGTTTCTACTGTCAACAGTGCTGCATGAACATCATTTAAGTGTGAAGGACTTAGCCGAATTATCCTACGTTCCCTCAGCAACATATATAGATGCCTACTCCTCCTTATATTGTTTATTCTTCTATGTTTAAAAGTCATTTGTTTCTTTTTCTGTGAACTATTCGTGTCTTCTGTCTACTTTTCTGTTCAGTTGTTGGTTTGTTATTGGTTTTGGAAGAACTCTTTATATCGTAAAGAAATTAGCTTTTGTGATACTTATTGTAAATATTTGCCTGTTTTCTTGTAGCCTTGTTACCTCTTGTAGCCTCTGCAATCATTGTGAGCTCTCACTTTCCTACATCTCCATGTTTTCACATTACTTATCTATAGCAGCTTCCTTCCCTTATTAGTACTTCCTGTATAAGCAAATGAACTACGTATACTGGCTGTTGGAGATCTCTCTTTGCTTCTCAGTGATATTTTTTGCTTACTCCTGATTTCATATACTTGGAACCATGTATCCTTTTCACATTTACATGAAGTGTTAGGGGTTTGTTAAGGCAAAACCCTAGAAGGTAATATGCTTGTCAGCCTGATACAGTGTTTGAACTCCAACCCTTACTCTGCGGTGAGCTCTGGGATCATTTTAATACATTATCTTTTGATTCAAATTTAGTTTAATGTTTTCTACTCTAAGTGGCCTTTAACCTTAGCTGGGTTTTGGACCTCCCTCATCAGCAAAATGGGGGATATCTATATACCAGGTTGTTGTAGTGATTAAATGAGGCTGGAAACAGGGAAGAAAAAGGGGTGGAGGAGAGTTCTTAACTTTTCCTCTAACCTTCAAGTCCTGTGTTTTCTAGGTTGAGGCTTTCTGCATGGAGCTGCTGCTGTGACTCTGGGTTTTCTGGGGCAAAAAGAGCCCCAGCTACTTGGTGATATTCTGCATGGTCTTAAAATGTTCTCTGCTGTGGCTTCAGTTTTCTGAGTTGTAAACGAGGAACATTAATATGAGGATGGCAGGGCTTCCCTGATGGCACAGTGGTTGAGAGTCCGCCTGCCCATGCAGGGGACACGGCTTCGTGCCCCGGTCTGGGAAGATCCCACGTGCCCCGGAGCGGCTGGGCCCGTGAGCCATGGCCGCTAAGCCTGCGTGTCCGGAGCCTGTGCTCCACAACGGGAGAGGCCACAGCAGTGAGAGGCCCGCGTACCACAAAAAAAAAAAAAAAAAATGAGGATGGCGATAGTGTTGACTACATAGGGTTGTTTTGAGGCTTCCAACATAAAGCCCTCTACACATGGAAAGCACACCATCACCTTTGGAAAAGGGTGATGAAGTAACAGTCCTGCCTCCTTTTTTGCAGAAGCCCCTTCCTGCGTGTCTCTTGGAAGCACATCTCTGAGTGGTCCCTCCATCCACTGCCCCTCCGCTGCCGTCTGTATCGGCATCCTCCCAGGTTTGGGTGCCTACTCTGGGAGCAGCGACTCTGAGTCCAGCTCAGACAGCGAAGGCACCATCAACGCCACTGGCAAGATCGTCTCCTCCATCTTCCGAACCAACACCTTCCTCGAGGCCCCCTAGTTCCTCTGTTCTTACCGCAGGGAGCTCCTCCCCAAGAATAGACTGGACAGTTTATTCTGCCTACAGGCATTACCTCCCACAGAAAAGTCCTTTGCCTGCTCCCTGTGCACACCGTGACATTTTTAACCTCATCTAAAAATGTGCCAGAATCCACTTGTGGCCCGACTTGTGTTTGTTTTCTTTTTCTACTCCAGTATGGATGCCCAAACCTGTCCCACAGCCTCTGTCCTCACTGTTGTAGTAGGGCAGAGGTCAGGGCCCAGCAGAAATTCCACTAAGAATGCCCTGGGAAGACAGGTACCAAGCGGCTTGCAAAGGGTTTGGGTTCTGTTGCTTTCTTGTTTTTTGTTTCTTTTTTTTTTTCTTTCCCAACGCCACAAAGAAGCAAGGACAGTTATTGAACAGGTATCATTTAAAACATTCTATTCTAGACGAAGGCGCCGTTTGACTATACTGTGTTGTGGAGTGTGCAGGGGGGAGAGAAGGTCCCAGGTGATGGAATGGCGCACTGCCCTGGAACTAACCTATTCTTGATGTTGTGTGACTAAGTAAAGGTTCTAAACTACATCTGCAGGGGGTGTCACTTAACACTCATGGTTCATTGTGAAGTTTTCCCTTACCCTTGGCTATTCCATCTCCCTCCACCTAATCCCATTTAAGACTCTAAACCTTAGAGAAACAAACATAGGCCTTATTTTGTTGTAGCCAGAGATCAGAAGTGCTGGTAGGTGTGTGGATGAGGTGACTTATTTCTGGCAGCTCCTGGAATTCTAATATGGCAAGCCAGGGGGACCCACCTGCATATTCTGGCTCTAACCTGTTGAGGCCCCTCTCTGTTGGCTACATTTCTAGTTGTGGCCTCTAACTATGGAAGCTGTTTCTAGACTAAAGGTGCTACGCTTGTCCTTTCCTCTGCTTTGACCTGCTGCCCTTCCTGCTCTTCCCTTCCCATACAGAGCAGCCAAGACCCAGACATGCTGCTCCACCTCCATCCCCTAAAGGGAGGCAGGGAAGGGCAGGGGGAGACAAGGTGTGGAGGCCCTGAGGACAGAGGTAGGCCATGAGCTTTTAACAACAACAAAAAGCTGTAGGCTCCCCTGCTTCAGAAGAGTGAGCCTGTACGGTTCTTTCCTCCGCTGGGTTCCTACGTCAATTGTTTCTACTTCCTTGGGTGTGAGACGGAGAGACACACACAGAATGTGTTGACACTGTGATGCTGGCAGGCAGAGAAGCTACTCAGTTTTAACGTGGGCACAGAGGCCCCTGGATCTCCTCCAAACCCACTCCTTTTCCCTCCCAAAGCAGTGACACTCTGGTGCCCGCTGGCAGATGGTGACTTCCCTTCACCCATAACCGATGGCTTGTGAATTCTTTTTCCTTTTCAGAGCTACTCTGTGCTAATTGTTCCTGACTGTCAGTACAGGCACATCAGCTCCATCCTTACAAACAAGACGTTGAGGTAAAACTGTGTAGGCACCTTCTGCTCCTCTGCTTCGTTGTTCTGCAATTGTGCTGTTGCTATTACAGCCCGTACCCAGAGCAACGTCAGATCATTTCAGGAGGCAGACCGAGGAACCAAAGTCACCATTTTTATGTGGTTTGACTTTTGGGTTTCTTTTGGCCGCACCATACAGCATGCGGGATCTTAGTTCCCTGACCCCAGGGATCGAACTCATGCCCCCTGCAGTGGGAGCGCAGAGTCTTAACAACTGGGCCGCCAGGGAAGTCGCTGGTTTGACTTTTAAGAGGCCATTACTATACCTCATTGCCTCTGTCGATGTTGGGAGAAGTTGACAAAGGGTTGCAGGGATTAAAAACCTATATTAATTTGAAAGCTAATAAACCTGTCAGAGAATAAGATCTTGCTTTTCTTATACGGGATCTTGTGCTCCCACCTCCGTCCCCATCTACTGTAACAGCTAGATTGTGTCAAGGAGGTTGAGACTCATCAGACTGAGATTTCTGCTCTTGGTATCTCAGAAAAAGTTGAGAATCACCAGTGATCATTTCATCTTTCACCGTACCTGTTAGCAGAGAGCCCTAGAGCTGAGGCACAGGTTCTGTAGAAACCATGAACAGCAAAGCAGGTCTCCCAGTGGAGGAAGTCTGGTCTCCCAGTAGAAGAAGTCACCTTGGAAAACATCTAGTGTAGACTGTGTGTTTCAAACCCAAAGAAGAATAGGAAAACCTGGGATGGAAGGAAACACTGCTTTAAATCACAAGATGCAGCTCTCCTGCCTTAATAGATAATTGGGATTTTATAACTAGGTAATAAGGGATAAAAACAAGGTTTGGGGTGGTTTCTTAAAACCTGCTTGCGTTGTCCTGAGTGGTAGTCTTCTTACAACTTTGAACCGTGTGAGGGAGAAAGCTTGTCTCTGAGGAATCCTATTGCCAGCTCTATCTGGATTATCTAGCTTGTGTCATACCACGGCCTCTCTCTCAAGCACTTCCTGCTAGCATCTACCTTTGGCCCTGTCACCCACCTGGGTGGGGAGGAAGGGAGCATGAAATCCACAGCATCTGTTTTTCCATCTATAAAAAGCAGGGAGGGCAATGTGACTGGACCCACAGAGCTGGCTGGTGACCTGTTTATGTCTGCCTTCCCTGGGCCCAGACCCAGGAGGAGAGAAAGCTGGCTTCTCAAACACAGAGTTGGGAAGGCATTCTAGACTTTTTCAGGAGCATTCTAGACTGAAAGCCCCTAACTAGGAGTGGTTTAGGCTAGTCTCTTGGGTCCTCATTTCTTTCTATCTCGTGGGTTCTTCCCTTCTGGCTACCCCTCAGGAATCTCAACTCGGTTCCCCCTTCTGTGGCTACACCACAGTGGCTATGAGCTTGGAGCCAGACATTTACTAGCTGGATCACTTGGGCAAAGTCCTTAACCTCTCCAGGCCTCTGTTTCCTCCTCAGTAGATAGGAATCAGGACACCAACTTCCTAGTGAGGGTGAAAGAGGATCTATAAGAGCTACTTGATGTGGTATCTGATGCTCAGAAAATGGTAACCATCCTCATTAGTACTGTTACCCTCAGCCTCCCCCATTTCTGGGTAGATCGTCTAGAGCTTCTGTGGTGTTTATGGCAGGTTTATCCATCCTACTGGCATTTCTCAGTTGCAGGTAGAACACTGACATGATGATGGGTTGGATCTGGTCATCAGAGCTCCAACCACCAGCTTCTGCTGTGTGCTTCCCTCTTAGCTAAATGTTAATTGCTCAGGCACACCCAGTTCCTTGGCTCGGGTGTCCTAACCGTGGGTATGTAGCTCAGCTGTCGTCTTAAGCCCCTCCAGAAAAACAAAAAGGAGAGAGAGCTCAGCGGCAGTGCACCATCACTTGGACTTGAATCTTTCTTGATTTCTTGGCGTGCCCAGCCCACTTACACGTAACAGTATGGAATGCAAGTTCTGCTTGGTGGGAGGCTAGATCTTGGCAACACTTTCATAGTGTTGAACACAAGAAGCCAGTTGCCCATTTATGCCTTAGTGATGCTGGCAAGGGCTGATATTTTGCTCCCTTACCTGCTGGAGCAATGGTTTAGGGAAAGAGGGAGCGTCATAGCACTAATAGGCAGAAGGTGGCCCAGCATCAGTTTCACAGAGCCGTGGGCAGCACAACCCAGAGACAACCTCCACTGTGAGCTTTAGCCATCAGCTGGGCATCTACCTCACTGTTTCAGACATGGTCATGCACATCATTATCCCTTATGTCGGTTTGTTTATCGGTGAGCATTTACTGAGGGCCCACTATGGACGAGCCAGGCACTGTTTGAGATGTTTGCAGACTGTAGTGTCTTTCATCCTGAAAAAAAGTCCTGTGAAACAGCCCTTCTCTACATTTTATAGAGGAAACCGAAATTCACAGTGATTCACTGACTTGCCCAAGGTCACACAGGTAAGTATCAGAACCAGAATTTTAATTTGAGCCTTTATTTCTAAGTCGGGTTTTCTGTGGTTTCAATGAAACTTTAAAACAAATGCCGGTGCCCACGCCTCAGTGGAGGTGATTCACGGGTAAAGGAGCCTTTTAGTCAGATTTCCAAGTTCACTTTTCATCCTACTGTCCATGTGCAAGAACCAAATAGCAGCACCAAGGCTTGGTTTGTTTTTATTGAAATACAGTTGACATATAACGTTAGTTTCAGGTGTACAATGTAATTATTAAATAATTGTATATATTGTGAAATGATCCATCACCACACATAGTTACCAAAACATATTTTTCTTATGAAAATTTTTGAGATCTACTCAGCAACTTTCAAATATACAATCTGCTATTATTAACTATAGTCACCATGCTGCACATTACATCCCCAGGATTTAACTTATCTTGGTTTGTTTTTTAAGTGGTGGTTTGCCTGGTCAGGAGTTCAGGACATTCCTTTCCCTGGTGAACTCAAACCAGCTGGGAGTGGAAGGCTTGTTTGACTGATCCACCCAACCTCAGGCAGAGAAGGGGGAAGAAAGATGGCTGGGTCTGCTCCCTCATGCAGCTGTGAAGTGGGGGCTGCCGGCACCACACTGAGGTAGGTGGTCCATAGGAGTTGGAGCATTTATGATGGGCCCTGATGCAAGGCAGGGAGTCTACCTTAACCCGGCCCAGTAGATGTCAGTCTCCATAGCTTCACCAATCTGGTAAATTATTCCCATGGGGGGGTGTAAGGGAGAGGTCTGCATCAGGTGTCGCCCCAATACACCCATCCCCTGAGGGGCTAAGGAGGGGATGTGGGGCTGGGAGGAGAAGGCTGTTCCACTATAGAGGCCTCTGGTCGATCAGAACTTGACAGATTCCCCCAGGCTGAGTTGGATACAAACTTCCCTGGATCTGACATCCAGCTAGACACTTCAGCTACGAAACGGGAGGGTAAAGGAAGCAGTCACGTGTTATTTCAACCATCACGCAGTCTTGCAGCTATCCTGAGCAAGGGCTGGGTGTGAACCAGAGGAGGCAGACGCGCTGGTCCTGGGTTTCTACCCACAGTGCCGAGCTGGCCTCTGGGCTTCTGTGCTGTGATTTCCCAAAGGTCCCTGAGGAAATCACGGCTCCCTGCAGTCCTGCAGCCCTCTCAGGAGAAGTGAAGGTGTCCCTCGAGGATATTTCAGCTGGCTTTTGGTGGCCACGGAATCAGAAGAGGATTGGAAGCCTAGGATACAGATGTCCCTCGCTTGCTCCCACCAGATAAACACCGACTCCTGAGCTTACCAGGCACCTGGAGCTAGGAACTTCCCTGGCGCACCAGCCAGGTCTAGCAGACCACTGGTAAGAATTGCTGACCTGGGAGAGTAGGTCGAGATGTCTGACTGCCCAGTTTCATTGGAGGGGAAGGACAAAGTCAGCAGCAGGTTGAGCAGAAGACTCCCCCATAGTCACGGGAAGACATTCAGTGCAGTGGAACAAGTGTGGGCTCTGTGGAGTTGGCCAGACATGGAGCTGAGTTCTGGCTCTGCCTCTAATAGATTCAGTTAGCCTCTCTGCTTGTTTCCTCATCTCTGAAATGGTCACAGGCAGGGGCTGGTGGAAAGGTTCAAGATTATGCCTGTAATGTGCTTATTAATATGAATGTGAGTTGTTGGTTGCACATGAGCCTGTGGCAAAGGGGCTGACTGGAGCTCTAAGGAGGAAGTAGACAAAAGAGAAAGATGTGTTCTTTGGAGGAGAGAAGGGAACAGGCCAGACGGCTGGGGTTTCAGAGATGCGTCACCTAGCTGGTTTCGTGAGGTTGGGCCCAAGCCCAGGGTGGGGTGTGTGATAGAAACCAACGGCTGCTGCAGCAGGGACAGAAGCAGCCCTGTTTAGCATCCTAAAGCCAAAGAGGCTTTCACATGCTGCAGACCACAGGGTGTACTCCAGTGCCTGAGAGACCTGCAGGAGGAGCACATGGGTGGCAGCGACTGCCACTGCTGTGGTGGAGTGGGGTACATAAGACAGCGTGGACCACGAGGAAGAAGGGTGGGGCACCGTGTGCTGTTGGCTGGGCCAGCATGGGCTCTGCTGGGGCCTAGAAGGCTGGGGAAGGACCGTGCATTTCATTGCCCCACAGATATTTATTGAGCAAGTATGATGTGCCAAATTCTGTGCCAGTTTAACAGCTGCATTACTGTTTGTGTGGAATGCATGTCCCCAAGTAGAAGTGATTATACCAATTTCACAGGCTTGCTGGGGGGAAGGGGTTTTCATGTTTCCTTTCCCAGATCAGTGAGCCCATCAGGTCCCAGCTGAGGAAGGAGCTGACACAGGGACATCTGAAACTCCTTTATTACCCTGAGTATAACAAGTAGAACACGATCACAGTATTAAAAAACAGAGTAGGAATTAGGTGCAGGCTACCACACAGCATGCACCAGGGGGACACATTCCTTTGAGTCTGCAGCTAGTTACTTGGAAAAAGCCAGTTATGATTGTAAAAATTTTATTCTCTTTAATAACAATTCCACTAAAATTATACAAAGTACATTCAATACTTAAGAGTGGCAAGGGTGGGGAGAGGAGGAGAGGAAGCCGGTTTGGCCTGGAAGTATCATCAATCGACTCCAATAAAGGAAGCCCAGCTGGGCTGCAGGAAGTTGGGGGTGTGGAGGTCCAGTTGTAGAAAATAAAAATGTGGATCAGTTTAAAAGAAAAAAAAAAGGCCACCCACAAGGAAGCAGGGTGAGCGTGCATGTTCCTGGGGAGGGTGGGAGGCCCAGCCGGCATGCTGCTGCTGGGTGGGGGCTGGCACTCAGGCAGGCTCCGAGTTGGTGGGGGGCAGGTTTTTATGCTTGAAATACTGAACAACTTGTTGGGGCAGCTCTGCCAGCACAGCTTTCGCCAAGGTCTCTTTTGCCGCCTGCAGGGTAGGGTGGAGAGAGGAGAGAGAAAGGATCACTGGATGAAGTGGTGAGGGGCACCATGCCCAGGGAGCTGGTATAGAAGGTGTCCCTGGAGGACAAAACCAGAGCAGAGGACCAGAGCTGTCTAAAACTAGCGTTCCTCAGCCCAGCCCAGGCCTAAAATCCCACCCTTAGCAGTGCTCTCCTTCACATTAAGTGCAGCTCTTACCTGAGCACTCGAGGTGCCTAGGAGTAACGTTTCAGGATGAATCTGTCTATGGGAGGCTTTTGGGGGAAAGAGATGGTGGAGGTGAGCTGCACGGCCTACTCATCCGGCAAACATTTCCTGAGCACCTTCTTGGCTGGTATTAAGGGGTTGTGACTATCTGATTCACTGCTCGGCACCCAGTCACAGGCTGGGCACACCAGGAGCTCGTTCAGTGTCCATGCAGTGCCTGGGTGGCCAACACCCAGCATTTGTCCTCAGGAAGCTCACGTTCGAGAGGAAGGAACTGAACTAGCTCAGGCAAACCCAGAGGGTACTGGGCAGAGATGTGAGCACCAGTGGTTACAAATCGGAGTGGCCAGTTCTTGCTGGGACTGGCTCCCAGGACCTGAGCCACAGCACCCTGAGGCTTACAGCTGAGGCAGCCGAGGCCAGGAGGAAAGGTCACGGACTTGCCCGAGGCTATACAGTGTGCCTCTGGTCAAATGAAAGCTAGGCGCCAGGCTGGCATCTGACAGACTGATCCCTCTGGGGCTGCCTGCGGGCCCAGCTGCAAGGACAGCAACCAGGGAGCTAATGCCAGCCTCCTTGTAAGCAGACCTGGGTCACCTGCAGATAGGACCAGAGCCACCTCCAGGAGCAAGGGAGGCCACCAGTTCCTCCTAGAGCGGCCCTCAGGGAGAGGAGGCCATCCTAAGATGGGCCCTGTTTTCCACCTGAAGAGAGGCGGCTGGCGAGGTTTGATTTCCTGGAAAGCCCCCTCACGCCTCTGGGCCTTACTCTCATCTCTTTCTACTGGAGTGCTTTCCCCCGCATGGATGACGCCGACTTCTGATTCAGGTTTAGAGGGCAGGTCCTCCGGGAACCCCTGTCCTGGAGCCCCAGTCTGGACTGGGCACTACTCCCTTGAGTTCTGTCAGCTTGCTGAAGCAAGTGCTCATGCAACTGTCATATGGCCTCACCTGGGGGCAGGGCCTTGCATGGTGCCAGGCGGGTAGTAGGCTCTCAGGAGGTACGTAGTCAACAGAGCTGAGGGTAGAGGAGCCTAGGATTGGGCAGACAATCCCAGCGCCTTCATTCTGGATTATTAACTATGGTTGCTGGGGTCCTGTAACCGCCTCCTCCCCAGCCCAGGCCCACACTCACGTTGCGGAATTCTCGAAAGGGCACGAACTGCACGATATCGCGAGCTGCCTCCTCCCCTGTGTGGGAGCGCAGCGTGCGGTTGTCCCCGTCCAGGAACTCCATGGCAGCGAAGTCGGCGTTACCCACGCCCACGATGATGATGGACATGGGCAGCTTGGAGGCCTGCACCACGGCGTGCCGCGTCTCCTCCATGTCGCTGATGACACCGTCCGTGATGATAAGGAGGATGAAGTATTGCTGTGGAGGGGGTCAACAGGCGCTCAGCACAGCCCTCGGCCCCTGGCCACCCTTCCCCTCCGTCCTTTCCCAATCTCCCCAAACCCTCTGACCCCTGGGAGGAAGGTGGCTCGTCTCCCCGAGCTGTTGCTGAACCCTAGCCACCTCCCTAGGCAGCCACCTCTCAGTGCTTGGGCCCTGTAGGCCTCTCCTCCGTCACAGCTGGAAGCACAAACTGCTCTCTTCCTCCTGCCCTGTGTAATGTCAGACTCCCCAGCTTAGGGGTTTGAGAGCCCCAGACTCCAGGCCTGGCTCTGACAGTGGCTACACCGTGGGACTCTGGGCAACTGACTCAACTCGCCGTGCCTCAGTTCCTTCGTCTGCAAAGTGGGAATTCCTGCACCTCTCAGAGAGACCACGCTGGCTCGGTAATCGACAGCTGCATCTGTGGCAGAGTGAGGCCCATGGCTGGTGAGGAATATGCATTCTGGCTTGTGGACTCTGGGAGCAGCCTCCCCTTCTCTGCTCCACCTTCACGTGAACACCTGTGATGCTGCTCGTTCCCCATTACCACAGCCGGCCTCAGAGACCCCTTGCAGGAGCTAAGCAGATCATCTAGGTCAGTGCTTCTGGGATTGTGGGACTCTGCTGGCAACAAGCAGACCTGGAGGCACACCCCAGACACAGCATCAGTCACAGTGGAAAGGGTATTGGTTTGTTTTTTTTTTTAAAGAAGATGTTGGGGCTAGGAGTTTATTTACTTATTTATTTTTGCTGTGTTGGGTCTTCGTTTCTGTGCGAGAGCTTTCTCTAGTTGCAGCGAGCGGGGGCCACTCTTCATCGCGGTGCGCGGGCCTCTCACTGTCGCGGCCTCTCTTGTTGCAGAGCACAGGCTCCAGATGCGCAAGTTCAGTAATTGTGGCTCACGGGCCCAGCTGCTCCATGGCATGTGGGGTCTTCCCGGACCAGGGCTCGAACCCGTGTCCCCTGCATTAGCAGGCAGATTCTCAAACACTACGCCACCAGGGAAGCCCAGGGTATTGGTTTTGCAGTGGTCTTTGAATTCTACAAACTGCACCCAGGAGGCAGTCTCAGTTTGGTGCTTATGTGTCCCTCTTGCTAACCTTCCTTATTAAAAAAAGAGAGAAAAGGCAGGAAGCTCAGAGCTCCAGGGACAGCAGTCTCTAGGTAGACTTTGACACCACTCTGCAGCCTGGTGTATTTATTTTTACTGTTACTCTCTATGGCAAGTGGTAAGTAACTTTTCCCTTAGAGTGGGTTATAGTTTCTTTATAAAATTATTTACATGAAAAAAATATGAATAATTAGTGGAGGTGACAGGTGGCCATAGCATAGACTGGAGGTGGGGAGTGAGTGAATGAAGTTCAGGAAATCTCACTGGATGATCTCACTGGAAGTCCCAGCATTCCTAGCTGCCTAAGACCTCATTTTCAACTCTGTGCTTAGCATCCTCTGGCCCCTTTTGGGGAACTCAGTTTTCCCCATACATAAGATGAACAGAAAAGCCCTTGTGGCCCTAATGTTCTCTGTTTGGGGCTTCTGCCTTCTCTTCTGACCCTTCTGATTCTCAGGAGAGGAAACGGGGACCCAGACTAGTCAAGGTCATGGAGCTAAAAAGGGCAGAACCAAGCTAGCCCCCAAGTCATCATTTGGCCACCTTCTCACCCAGCAAAGCCATTTGCTCCCTGGGAAACATACAGAGACCACATGTTCAGCCATCGAGGATGCCTAGCTCTCCTGCCTATCCCCCAAGCACAACCTGAAAGGAATGAACCATGTGGAGGTACGAATGCCACCATGCTAACCCCCAACCCTCGACAGCAGTAGTCCAACTCCTCCTGAACAGTACCTTTAAGAGGCCGAAAGCTTGGCTGGGGATGGATACCTGTTGCTATGGAGATGGCAGCCCGAATTCCTGTAGTGGAGGGCTGCTGCTGCCAGTCCCCATTCCTGGGGTTGAGGGGCACCTCATAAGCTCATCCAGACCCTTGTCTCCTCATAGCCCACCATCATTCTAGCCAGCACCCCTTCCTTAAGTGGTCCTCTAACCCCACTTCCATCCCACTAAAAATAGTCCATGGCAGTATTTCTGGGGCACCTAGGCTGGCAGGAGGGAAGAAGGCATTGAGAGGCCTAGCAATGAGGACAGAAAAGAATACTTGGCCTTGGGTGACAGGCCTCACCACTCGGGGTGGGACTGGTCTCCAAGCCCCCTCCAGCTCCGATGGCTGTCTCCCACCCTCCTCCCCACATGGCCCTCTTGGCTCTCCCTTTCCACCAGCCACGTGTCTACATTAGGAGACTTGGAGCACGCAGGCCGAGGCCTCCCTCACAGCCTTGGAGCCTTCTTCCCCACGGCCTGGGTTCCTGCAGAACAGTAGGCACCAACTGAAAAGGTGAGTCACGGTGGTGGTGACTACACATGCTCCGTGTCATCCTCACGCTGGGATTCTCCTTTTGGAGGTTGGGGAGACAGGCTTAGGCTGAGAGAGGTTCAGTGACTTGCTCAAGGACTCAGCCAGGAATGGCACAGCTGAGATTCAAGCCCAAGCCTTAACTCCAAAGTTAGGGCTCTTTCCACAATGGCAGCAGTGGCCAGTAGCTGTCTCTCCAATAGTGGGGCCTGGCAGGGAGAAGCGAAGTGCCACTGACAAGTCCTAGGCTTCATGCCCATCCCAGGCAAAAATGAGGTTGTCCAGTAGCCTCTAAGGTCTACTGCAACCCTAGGGGTCCATGATCCCATCCCCAAGACAGAGGGGAGGTGGCGGTGGGGGGGGGGGGCTGTGGAAGGGGAGAAAAGGGTGGAATCAGGCAGGAGGAGGTGGGAAGAGCCTCTGCTGTCCCCATGCATAGTCCTGGTCTACCCTACCCCAAGCTTTCCCACCTCCATGCCTTTCCTGGTTTACTTTCTTCTGCCTGGCGTACCCTCCCCAGCCACAGCTCCAAGACCTCTCTGAGCGTCTACTCCTCCATCCCGAGTGGATGTGAGGGCTCCCCCAAGCCCTGAGCTCTGCTTTCGCTGCCAGCGATTACCCCTTGGGGCAGGCTTCTCTGGATACTCCTCTCCCCCCATGCCCTTAGAGCTCCTCAGGGCAGCCCCTCCCCTCACACCTCTGCATCTCAGGGGCCTGGCACCCTGTGCGGGCTCCATAAACACAGCCAACTGCTGCCAGGTCGAACCCAAACCCCAAATTTCCAACACATTTCAAGGACAGAGTGTCTCTAGCATTTACCCAAGAGGTTCTTCAGGCTTCTAGGGCTGTAAATAGCCACTTCCCCTAATGCATTTAACATGTGATTTGATTTATAAGAAACTGACTTGACCACAACAGTTCCAGGCAGAGTCCGGGGAAGCTGCACTCATCCCTAGCTTACTTCTGAGAAGTTGGCTGCTGAGGGCCTTGGGGAGTGGAGGGAAATTTCCAGGGTGCTGGCTGCTTCCCAGTTCCCCCTCCACTATGGCACCAGGTGCCTAGGTAGCCAACTATCAATGGGCCATGGATGGGAAGGCCCAAGTCACATGGGTCAGAGCAGAGGGAAGGATGAGGCCCCACAGTAGGAGTCCCCTGGTACCACCCAACCTCTTAATACCTTTCAGTGACTCCCCACTGCCCTTAAGAGAAAATCCAGATTCCTTACTGGCTTCAAAGGCATTTGTGGGAGCTGGCCTACCTTCTCAACCTCATCCACCCCCACCCACCCCTCTTATATCACACTCCTTCCCTTAGTTACACCACACACCATGCCTCCAAGCCTTTGCCTATGCTGTTCCCTCTGCCCGGGACACTCCACACATGCACACGCACACACATACACACCCTTTATGAGACTAACTCTTAAGCATCCTCCAAGTCTCAGCTTGGACATCACTTTTCCAGGAAGCCTGCCCTGAGCCCTCTGTCGGGTTAGATGCCACCTTCATAATCCTATAATTCTGTCATCACAGTTTTAATTGGCTGGCATCACAGCTGCTGTTTCTGGCCTGGGTCCCCACAAGACCACAGGTCCTGGAAGGGCAGAGGCTCTGGCTTGCGCATCATGGTCTCCCCAGTGCCGCAGAGAAACATACGCGGTAGAGATGAGCTGCGTGAATGAATGGGAGAACACAGGCCTGCCTAGAGAGATGCTTCCACCATCTGCTCTTGATTTCCTGTGCGTGGGTGTGCATGCATGCTCGTGTGTGGGGGACAGGGAGGATGAAGCCACACAAGCAGCTGTATGAAAGCATCAGGTAATGCACAATTTCCTTTTGCCTTAGGCCTACATGGGCTCAGCATCACCAAATGCCGGCCCAAGAGGTGTCCTAAGAAGATTC